>NC_090418.1:12843263-14229929 GCF_036365525.1 Heterodontus francisci | reverse complement strand
AAGGGAAGATGGTTTGTTTCTCTGTTGTTGGAGAATATACTTGTGTGACACGAATGTCACTTGCCACTTATTAGCCCAAGCCTGGATACTGTCCAGTCTTTGTTCAGTATTTGAGGAGCCGTGAATGATGCTGAACATTGTGCCATTATCAGCTGACATCCCCACTTCTGACCTTATGATTGAAGGAAAGTCATTGATGAAACAGCTGAAGATGATTGGGCCTGGGACATTACGCCGAGGAACTCCTGCTGTTATGTCCTGCAGTTCAGATGATTGATCTGCAAAAAAAAAACACAACCATCGTCCTGTGTGCGAGCTATGACTCCGACCAGCAAAGTGTTCCCCCTCCCCTCACCCCTGATTCCCATTGACCACTTTGCTAGGGCTCCTTAATGCCATACTCGGTCAAATGCTGCCTTGATGTCAAGGGCAGTCACTCTCACCTCACGTCTTGAGTTCTGCTCTTTTGTCCGTGTTTGAACCAAGGCTGTAATGAGGTCAGGAGCTGAATGGCCCTGGTGGACACCAAACTGAGCATCACTGAGCAGGTTATTGCGAAGCAAGTGCCACTTGATGGCACTGTTGAGGGCACCTTCCATCACTTTACTGATGGTTGAGAGAAGACTGATTGGTCGGTCATCTCTGACACTTCCCTTCCCTTCCTTGACTTCTCTGTCTCCATCTCTGGGGATAGGGTGTCCTCTAATATCCATTATAAGCCCACCGACTTCCACAGCTACCTCGACTACACTTCTTCACACCCTACCTCCTGTAAGGACTCCATTCCATTCTCCCAGTTTCTCCGTCTCCGTCGCATCTGCTCTGATGATGCTACACTCCATGACGGTGCCTCTAATATGATCTCCTTTTTCCTCAACCGAGGTTTTCCCCCCACTGTGGTTGTAAGGGCCCTCAACCGTATCTGGCCCATTCCCCGCACCTCTACCCTCACCCCTTCCCCTCCCTCCCAGAACCATGACAGGGTTCCCCTTGTCCTTACTTTTCACCCCATCAGCCTCCATACCCAAAGGATCATCCTCCGCCATTTTCGCCACCTCCAGCGTGATGCCACTAACAGTCGCATCTTTCCCTCCCTTCCCCTGTCAGCATTCTGAAGGGATCATTCCCTCCGCGACTCCCTGGTCCACTCGTCCATTACACCCACCACCTCGTCCCCGTCCCATGGCACCTTCCCCTGCAATCGCAGGAGGTGTAATACCAGCACATTTACCTCCTCTCTCCTCACTGTCCCAGGCCCCAAACACTCCTTTCAGGTGAAGCAGCGATTTACTTGTACTTCTTTCAACGTCGTATACTGTATTCGCTGCTCACAGTGTGGTCTCCTCTACATTGGGGAGACCAAGCGCAGACTGGGTGACCGCTTTGAGGAACATCTCAGCTCAGTCCGCAAGCAGGACCCTGAGCTTCCAGTTGCTTGCCATTTCAACACCCCCCCCTGCTCTCATGCTCACATGTCTGTCCTGGGATTGCTGCAGTGTTCCAGTGAACATCAACGCAAGCTCGAGGAACAGCATCTCATCTGCCGATTAGGCACACTGCAGCCTGCTGGACAGAACATTGAGTTCAATAATTTCAGAGCATGACAGCCCCCCATTTTACTTTCATTTTTAGTTATCTTTTTATTCCTTTTTTTTTACATTCTTTTTTACATGTTTTACAATCTCTTTTTGCATTTATTTCATTTCATCTTAGTTTGTTCAGTTTACTTACACACTGTTGTTTTTTTTCAGGTTTGCACTTGCTGCTGTTCAATATTCAGTGTATTAACACCTAATCTGCACTAATGCTTCGTCTTTCAACATACCATTAACATATTGTTTGCCTTTGCTCCGTGATCTTTTGGTCAGCTATGTGGCCTGGTCCAATCTAGACCTCCTTTGTTATCTCTTGCCCCACCCCCACCTCAGTTGCTTATAACCTGTGACTTTTCTAATATTTGTCAGTTCCGATGAAGGGTCACTGACCCAAAATGTTAACTCTGCTTCTCTTTTCACAGATGCTGCCAGACCTGCTGAGTGGTTCAAGCATTTCTTGTTTTATTACTGATTGGTCGGTATTTGGCTGGGTTAGAATTGTCGTGCATTTTGTGTACAGGACATTGCCGGTTAGATTGCAGTGTTGTAGCTGTAGTGGAACAGCCTGGCTGGGGTGCAGCAACGTCTGCAGCACAGATCTTCAGGACTATTGCCAGAATATTGTCAGGCTGGTAGCCTTTGCAGTGTCCAGTGCCTTAGTCGTTTCTTGATATCATGCAGAGGGAATCGAATTGGATGAAGTCTGGCATCTGTAATGCTGGCGACTTAAGGAGGAGGCCGAGATGGATTATCAACTCTGCACTTCTGGCTGAAGTTTGTTGCAAATGCTTCAGTGTTATCTTCTGCACTGATGTTCTGGGCTCCCCCATCATTGAAGATGGGGACTTTTGTGGAGGCACCTGCTCCAGTTGGTTGTTTAATTGTCCACCACCATTAACGGCGGAATGTAGCAGGACTGCAGATCTTATATCTGATACGTGTGTCATGGGATCACTTAGCTCTGTCTGTCGCAAGCTGCTTAAGCAGTCTGGTGCACAGGTATTCCTGCTTTGTAGCTTTACCAGATTGCCACCCCATTTTGAAGCATGCCTGGTGCTGCTCCTGACATGCCCTCAAGCACTCTTCGTTGAACCATGGTTGGTCTCCTGGCTTAGTGGTGATGGTAGAGTGGGGGACATGCCTGGCCATGAGGTTCCATAGAACATAGAACAGTACAGCACAGTACAGGCCCTTCGGCCCACGATGTTGTGCCGAACCTTTAACCTACTCTAAGATCTAAGCAATTACCAACCCTTCATTCTGCTATCCAAGAGTCGCTTAAATGCCCCTAATGTATCTGCTTCTCTACCACCGCTGGCAGTGCATTCTACGCACCCACCATTCTCTGTGTAAAGAACCTACCTCTGACATCTCCCCGAAACCTTCCTCCAATAACACTAAAATTATGCCCCCTGGTGACAGCCCATTCCACCCTGGGAAAAAGTCTCTGACGATCCACTCTATCTATGCCTGTCATCATCTTGCACCCCTCGATCAAGTCACCACTCTTCCTTCTCTGCTCCAATGAGAAAAGCCCTAGCTCCCTCAATCTTTCTTCGTAGGACATGCCCTCCAGTCCAGGCAGCATCCTGGTAAATCTCCTCTGCACCCTCTCTAAAGCTTCCACATCCTTACGATAATGAGGCGACCAGAACTGAACACAATATTCCAAGTGTGGTCGAACCAGGGCCTTATAGAGCTGCAGCATAACCTCGTGGCTCTTAAACTCAATACCCCTGTTAATGAAAGCCAACACACCATACGCCTTCTTAACAACCCTATCAACTTGGGCGGCAACTTTGAGCGATCTATGGACATGGACCCCAAGATCCCTCTGTTCCTCCACACTACCAAGAATCCTGTCTTTAAGCCTGTATTCTGCATTCAAATTCGACCTTCCAAAATGAATCACTTCACACTTTTCCAGGTTGAACACCACCTGCCACTTCTCAGCCCAGCTATCCATCCTGTCAATGTCCCGTTGCAAACT
Organism: Heterodontus francisci; assembly: GCF_036365525.1. Taxonomy (NCBI): domain Eukaryota; kingdom Metazoa; phylum Chordata; class Chondrichthyes; order Heterodontiformes; family Heterodontidae; genus Heterodontus; species Heterodontus francisci. The sequence continues at coordinate 14,226,344 of NC_090418.1, read as the reverse complement.
ACAACAGCCTTCCACACTATCCATAACTCCAGCAACCTTCGTGTCATCGGCAAACTTGCTAACCCAGCCTTCCACTTCCTCATCCAAGTCATTTATAAAAATCACAAAGAGCAGAGGTCCCAGAACAGATCCCTGCGGAACACCACTGGTCACCGAGCTCCATGTTGAATACTTTCCATCTACAACCACCCTCTGACTTCTATGGGCCAGCCAATTTTGTATCCAGACAGCCACCTTTCCCTGTATCCCATGCCTCCTTACTTTCTGAATGAGCCTACCATGGGGAACCTTATCAAAGGCCTTGCTGAAATCCATATACACCACATCCACTGCTCTTCCTTCATCAATGTGTTTTGTCACATCTTCAAAGAATTCAATAAGGCTTGTGAGGCATGACCTGCCCCTCACAAAGCCATGCTGACTATCTCTAATCAAACTATGCTTTTCCAAATAATCATAAATCCTGTCTCTCAGAATCCTCTCCAATAATTTTCCCACTACCAACGTAAGACTGACTGGTCTATAATTCCCAGGGTTATCCCTATTCCCTTTCTTGAACAAGGGAACAACATTTGCCACCCTCCAATCATCCGGTACTACTCCAGTGAACAGTGAAGATGCAAAGATCATCGCCAAAGGCGCGGCCATCTCTTCCCTCATTTCCCATAATATCCTTGGGTATATCCCGTCTGGCCCCGGGGGCTTATCTATCCTCATATTCAAAATTTCTAGCACATCCTCCCTCTTAACCTCAACTTGTTCAAGCATATCAGCCTGTTCCACGCTGTCCTCACAAACGATCAGGTTCCTCTCACCAGTGAATACTTAAGCAAAATATTCATTTAGGACCTCCCCTACCTCCTCCGACTCCAGGCACAAGTTCCCTCCACTATCCTTGATCAGCACGACCCTCACTCTGGCCATCCTCTTGTTCCACACGTAAGTGTAGAACGCCTTGGGTCTTTCCTTAATCCAACCCGCCAAGACTTTTTCATGTCCCCTTATAGCTCTCCTAAGTCCATTCTTCAGTTCCTTCCTGGCTACCTTGTAACCCTCTGGAGCCCTGACTAATCCTTGCTTCCTCAACCTTAAGTAATCTTCCTCTTGACCAGCTGTTCCACATCTCTTGTCATCCAAGGTTCCTTCACCCTACCATTCCCTCCCTGCCTCATCGGGATAAACCTATCCAGCAGTCGCAGCAATTGCTCCCTAAACAACCTCCACATTTCTGTCGTGCATTTCCCTGAGAACATCTGTTCCCAATTTATGCTCCCCAGTTCGTGCCTAATAGCATTGTAATTCCCCGTCCCCAATTAAATATTTTCCCATCCCGTCTGCTCCTGTCCCTCTCCATGACTATAGTAAAGGTCAGGTAGCTGTGATCACTATCACCGAAATGCTCTCCCACCGAGAGATCTGCCACCTGGCCTGGTTCGTTGCCACGCACCAAATCCAACATAGTCTCCCCTCTAGTCGGCCTATCTACAATTGAGTCAGGAAACCTTCCTGGACAAACCTGACAAAAACTGCCCCATCCAAACTGTTTGCACGAAGGAGGTTCCAATCAATAATAGGGAAGTTGAAGTCACCCATGACAACAACCCTGTTACTTCTGCACCTTTCCAAAATCTGCCTCCCGATCTGTTCCTCCATGTCTCTGCTGCTATTGAGGGGTCTGTAGAAAACTCCCACTAAAGTGACTGCTCCTTTCCTGTTTCTGACTTCCACCCATAATGACTCAGTAGACAAACCCTCCTCGACGACCTCCCTTTCTGCAGCTGTGATACTATCCCTGATTAACAATGCCACTCCCCCACCTCTTTTACCTCCCTCCCTATTCCTTTTGAAACTTCTAAACCCAGGAACATCCAACATCCATTCATGCCCCTGTGATATCCAAATCTCCGTAATGGCCACAACATCGTAGCTCCAAGTACTGATCCATGCTCTAATTTCATCACCCTTATTCCTGACACTTCTTGCGTTAAAATAGACACACTTCAACCAATCATACTGGCTGCAACTTTGCCCTGTCAACTGTCCAACCTTCCTTACATACACTATGCACTCTGTATCTGCCTGTTCAACAGCTACCCCATCCACTGATCCGTGGCTCCGTTTCCCATCCCCCTGCTAAGCTAGTTTAAACCCTCCCGAAGAGCTCTAGCAAACCTCCCGCCCAGGATATTGTTGCCCCTCCTGTTCAGATGCACCCCGTCCTTCCTGTACAGGTCCCACCGACCCCAGAAGGTATCCCAATGATCCACATATCAGAATCCCTTCCTCCTACACCAGTTCTGCAGCCACGTGTTCAGCTGCACTCGCTCCCTGTTTCTCGCCTCACTAGCACGTGGCACCGGTAACAATCCTGAGATTACTACTCTGCTCGTCCTGCCTTTCAGCTTCCAACCTAACTCCCTATATTCGCTTTTCAGGTCCTCACACCTTTTCCTGGCTATGTCATTGGTACCGATATGTACCACGACCTCTGGCTGCTCCCCTTCCCCCTTAATAATCCTCTGGACTCGATCCGAGACATCCCTGACCCTGGCACGCGGGAGGCAACATACCATCTGGGAGTCTCGTTCGCGACCACAGAATCTCCTGTCTGTTCCTCTAACCATTGAATCTCCTATCACTATCGCTCTCCTATTCTCCCCCCTTCCCTTCTGAGCCACTGAGCCAGGCTCAGTGCCAGAGACCTGGCCACTGTGGTTTTCCTCTGGTAGGTCATCCCCCGCAACCGTATCCAGAACGGTATACGTATTATTGAGGGGAACGGCCACAGGGGATCCCTGCACTGTGCGCCTATTCCCTTTCCCTCCCCTGACGGTCACCCAGCTACCTTTATCCTGTAACTTAGGTGTCACTACTTCCCTATAACTGCTCACTATCACCCCCCCCCACACCCACCCACCACCCCCCCAGCCTCCTGAATGATCCGAAGTTCATCCAGCTCCAGCTCCAGTTCCCTAACGCGGTCTGCGAGGAGCTGGAGTTGGGTGCACTTCTCACAGGTGAAGTCAGCAGGGACACAAGTGGTGACCCTTACCTCACACATCCTGCAAGAGGAGCATGCAATTGCCCTAGCTTCCATCCCCTCCGCACTAAATGGACAACAGAGATTTAAAAAAAAGGAAAACCTTACCTTACCAAACCCTCCACACAAGAGTCCTTTTTTTTTGCTTAGAGGAGGAGGATGGGTGGGAGACACTTCACTTGTAGTGTTTCGGGTTTAGCCACTGCCCAAATATATAGGTTTACTTACCCAGCAGTCCCCTGGTCCGCCGAACAATAGGTAATTTAGTTTAAGCTGAAACTCACCTTCCCAGCTGAAACCTTGCTCGCACTATTGCTGCTTCAGAAAAAGCTGCTGCAACAAAAGGTAAGTTATTTTAAACTGCCCAAATATATAGTTTTACCTACCCAGCAGTCCCCTGGTCCGCCGAAACAAAAGGTAATTTACTTTAAACTGAAACTCACCTTCCCAGCTGATACCTCGCTCGCACTATCGCTGCTTCAGAAAAAGCTGCTGCAACAAAAGGTAAGTTATTTTAAACTGCCCAAATATATAGGTTTACTTACCCAGCTGTCCCCTGGTCCGTCGAAACAAAAGGTAATTTACTTTAAGCTGAAACTTACCTTTCCAGCTGATACCTCGCTCGCACTAGCGCTGCTTCAGAAAAAGCTGCTGCACCAAAAGGTAAGTTATTTTAAACGGCCCAAATATGTAGGTTTACTTACCCAGCAGTCGCCTGGTCCGCTAAAACAAAAGGTAATTTACTTGAAGCTGAAACTCACCTTCCCAGCTGATACCTCACTTGTGGTTGAGTACAGTTCTGCTGCTGCTGCTGGCCCACGACGCCTCATGGATGCTCAGTTTGAAATTGCTAGATCTGTTCGAAATCTATCCCATTTAGCATATTGTAAGTATCCTCAATGTGAAGGCGTGACTTTGTCTCCTGAAGGACTGTGCGGTGGTCACTCCTACCAATACTGTCATGGACAGATGCATCTGTCGGAGGCAGATTCATGAGGACAAGGTCAAGTATGTTTTTCCCTCACCTTTTGCCGTTTACCCACTCTAGCAGTTATGTCCTTTGGAACTCGGCCAGTCGTGGTACTACCGAGCCACTCTTGGTGATGAACATTGAAGTCCCCATCCCGAGCACATTCTGTGCTCTTGCCGACCTCAGTGCTTCCTGCAAGTCGTGTTGAACATGGAGGAGTACTGTCTGATCAGCTGAAGGAGGTCAGTAGATGGTATTAAGCAGGACGTTACGTTGCCATGTGACTTCGTAGGGTCCAAAGTCGATGTTGAGGAGTCCCAGGTCAACTCCATCCCACCTGTATACCACTGCATCGCCACCTCTGCTGGGTCTGTCCAGCCAGTGGATCAGGACATATGCCGGGATGGCGATGATTGGGTCTGGGACATTGTCAGTAAGGTATGCTTCCGGGAGTATGACCATGTCAGGCTGCTGCTTGACTAGTCTGTGGGACAGCTCTCTCAACATTGGCACAAGCCCACAGATGTTATTAAGGACGACTTTGCAGGGTGGACAGGGCTGGGCTTGCCGTTGTCATTTCAGGTGCCTAGGTCGATGACAGATCTTCCATCCGATTTCATTCTCTTTTATTGACTTTGTCGCAGTAAGGCACAATTGAGTGGCTTGCTAGGCCATTTCAGAGGGCATATAAATATCGATCACATTGCGTTCGTCTGGAGTCACATGTAGGCCAGATCAGGTAAGGATAGCCCAGCCCTGTCGACCCTGCAAATACCTCCTTAATAATATATGTGGGCTTGTGCCAATGTAGGGAGAGCTGTCCCACAGACTCGTCAAGCAGCAGCCTGACATAGTCATACTCATGGAAGCATACCTTACAGACAATGTTCTTCTCTGAAGGAGGTGATTTAACCAGACTGGTTTTTGCAACAATCAACAATGGTTTCATGGCCAACATTAGACGAGCTTTTAATTCCAGATTTATTAATTGAATTCAAATTCCACCTTCTGCTGTGGTTTGATTCGAAACAAAGTCCACAGAGCAATACCGTGTTTTTTTGATCTATAGTCCAATTACAATACCACTACTCCAGCGCCTCCCCATTTGCAACAGGAGAGGCGGTGGCGTAGTGGTGCTGTCACTGGACTAGTAACCTAGAGACCCAGGGTATTGCTTTGGGGACATGGGGATTTAATAAATCTGGAATTAAAAAGCTAGTCTAATGATGGCCATGAAACCATTGTCGATTGTTGCAAAACCCATAAAGTTCACGGATCTCCTTTCGAATAGGAAATCTGCTATCCTTACCTGGTCTGGCTTACATGTGACTCCAGACCCACAGCAATGTGGTTGACTCTTACATCCCCTCTGAAATGGCCTTGCAAGCCACTCAGTTAGGGTAATTAGGGATGGGCAATAAATGCTGGCCTAGCCAGCAACGCCCACATCCCATGAATGAATTTTTAAAAAGATTGCTGTGGGACTTTTTAGGCTGTTCCAGATTGAACCATGGGCCACTGAGAGCTGCTGAATGGTGAGCCCTCTTGAGACTCGCTGGCAGCCAGACGCTGTGTTGGCCCCATCTCTTTCATTCAGCTCAGTCCCTCCATTCACAGACTGACCGGCTACCGAGGGGAGTGTCTCAGCCTCCCACAAGCATTAACTAATGAATCCAAAGCATTTTCGACTTCTTAAGCTCAGTCTCTCTCGGGACTCTGAAGCTTTGTGCAATTCCTTACCTGCCGCACATCCCGCCACGGGATGTCCACTTGTAGCCACAACTCCACCCCCAAACTCTTTTCTCCTGTCATCACAAATATCGCAATCCCATTCTCTCTGCACTTCCAATCAGATACCCTCTCTCCCCCATTCAATGATCCTCGAATCACATATTCCCTCTCTCCCGTGCTTGCTGCTCCTCTGAACACAAAATCCCTGTTTCCCACAATTTCTGGTCCTACAATTATGACTGCGCCTTTCATGCTCTCTTTCAGCCGCTTCAGCATTTTTCACTGGGGTTTCTTGCCCATCCCTGGCTCCATCGTCTCCATGCCATCTTCCCCTCGTGCTCACTTGTGTGAGCGGCCTGTTTATTTCAATGCACGGTACCTTGCAGATTGTTGTTGTGCACACGTGAACCATAGAGATAAAATTGCACCAAAGGGACCTTGGTTTCTATGAATGCAGATCATTAAAATGTCATCAGCAGGAACAGAAAATATTCAAAGGGGCTAGTGAAATGCTGGCATTTATATCTAGAGTATTGGAATGCAAGTGGATAGCAGTCATGTTCAGCTGTACGATATACTTGAAAGAAAGTGAGCAGTTCTCAGCGCCTCACCTGAGAAAGAATATATTGACCTTGAAGGGAGTGTAGCATGGATTTAGCATGATCGCTAGAATTCAAGAGTTAAACTCGGGGAGCAATTAAACAAACTAGTGATGTATTCCCTGAAATTAACTAGAATTTAGAAGGTTAAGAGGTGATCGATTTTTTTAAATTTATTAAGGGGAAAATATGAGGTAGAATACGAGGACGTATATGTGTTAGTTTGTGCCTCTAAGACTAGGGGGCACAGTCAAAACATTATGGGCAGACCTTTCAGGAGTGAAATTAAGAAACATTTCTTCATGCAAAGGATGCTAGAAGTTTGTAACTCACTTCGGCAAATAGCAATTGATGTCCGATCAATTGTTCATTTTAAAACTGAAGTAAATCAACTTCTTTTCTTTCAATCACAGGGATTAAGAGGAATGGGTCACAGGTGGTTATATGGAGATGGGTCGCAGATTATCCATGATCTCATTGATTGGTGGAAAGTCTCTAGGAACTAAATGACCTACTCCTGTGACTCATTCACAACTCTGTCCATACCGCCGTTTTGTTCAGTTGGTTAGAGTACGGTGTTAATAAAACCAAGTTTGACTTTCCCCCCGTCTGCACTGTCAGAAGTTTACGAATTTTTTCTAACATGTAAAATGCACTCTGTTGAAGCATACCAAAACAAACCTAATGTCACAGGGAACGTATTTTGAATGACATCAGTTGTTTTTTTTTGTCGTTGGATTGGATTAACACAGCATTATTTTTAATTATCTAGCATTTGCTGATCAATGTTGAACTCATGGCCTGTTGCCATAAATGGTAACAAGAAGTTACAGACGAACAAAGCAAGTTTGACAGCCACGAAATGTGATGAATGTTTTAGTTTCGGACAGATGCAGCAAGTCAAATGTTCATCCAGCACCGAGATAGACACAAACCAGAGAAAATGGCGGAATTAGAGAATAAACTAAATACCGGTGATCTAAATATCTCTCATCCTTCCCGTCTCTGTTCAAATTCAAACCTGCAGTGTCGGATAAGTTGTGCAGCTCAAAATCTGACCCAAGGAAAGAGGCATGAAATGAATGAGAACTGCCTAAGCTCAAGACCTTTAAATCATCATTCTAACCCTCTCCCCATTGAGCTATTTCAGCCTCACGGCAAACTAACTTTTGAGTCGTTGCTTTGGAATAAAATATAAACCTGGTGGATTTGTCCCTCTTTCTCAATCCGCATCGTGAGAATGGCGCCGGCCAGATCTCTGAGCTCAGATTATGTTAATATTCTGCTGAAGTGTTTGTAAACAAATAAATCTCCACAGTGCTGTTCATGGTGCGAAAAGCATTCAAGCGATTAGGAAAAGTTACAGAATACAACATGTGTGGAATATTCAACATAGTTTTCTCGGCACTGATAAATTGTGAAAGGAGAGACGGGCCAGAAATGCCATTGAGCTGCACTGTCACCGATAGACAGATGAAATGAAATAAAATTCAGTCTGTAACAGCGAAATGCTAGACAGAGGTAAGAGTCCTAAATCAGAAAGAGACGTCCTGATACTGTTATCGCATCTGATTTATATCAGACACTCTTTGAACTGTCTACTCAGGCAGGAATCTCCATAACCCACAAATGTTGCTGAGGCCGTTCGGTTCTGGGAAGCTGCAAGATCCGCATTCAATTGACAGGAAGGATCTATTCATTTCAAAGCCAATATGTCTCTCTCTGTGATGTGCCCTCAGCTTTGTAATGTCGGGAAAAAGCAGCAAGAAGTTAAAATCCTGAAGGAAGCACAGATTCCTAATATTTAATCTTATTTTCCTTCTTTTCCTTGGCTTTGTACTTGCTTATACACCGTTAAACGTCTAACTTAACCCGGTCCTGATGTAAGGTCATCGAGCTGAAACGGTAGCGTTGTTTCCCTCTCCACTGCTGCTGCCCTAGACTGCCAGAAGTTTTCTAGAATTCGCCCCTTTTATTTAAGATTTCCAGCTTCTGCAGTAATTTGCTTCAATTTAATTACCGGTTTAATCTTTTTTTTATTCACTTTGCATCCTGCCCATGTCTGACTGCCCACAACATGACCACTGCCACAGAAAAGGGGTGCACAGGGCATCACCTCTTAAACTGCTTTCCTAACACTCAGGGGGCTGAAAGTCACATCTGTAGACTTCGAACATTTCGAGTAAACAGTCAATGACTTACTAACAGAATATCTATCTGTTTCTTTCTCTGCATCTTTATCTCTCTCTCTCTCATCCTGTGCACTTCTTTCCCTACCTCACTACGTCTCTTTGAATCTTTGTCTCTCACGCTCCCTTTTTCGCTTTCTCTCTTTCCAGTTTTGAGTTCTGTATTTCTCCCTGTACTTGGTACTCTGTCTTTCAGTCATTTTTTCTAACTCTTTCTCTCTATATAGATCGTTCACTCTCTCTCACTCTGTTTCTCGCTTTCTAAGTGTTTCTCTCTGCCTATCTGACTCTTGCTTCGTCTCACGCTTTTTGGCTCTGTCAGAAGTAATCCTGTTCTCTCATTCAGTCATAAACTCTCTCTCGGCTTGACTCTGCAGCCATTCATTGTTCTCGCTTTGCTTCTTTTTAAGGGAGCTTGCTGTGTGCAAATAGGTTTCCGCCTTTATTGGTTCGCTGAGCTGACCATACTTCATTGATTAGAAATAGCTTGGGAATGAAAGATAGGGAAAGGCACGATAGAAATCCAAATATTTGTTTTCTTGCTCTGTAGCGGACACTTTATTTCCACCTCTTACGTATTTATCAACGCGTTCGGCCTAAGAGTCAATGAACTTATTTACCTGTGAATTAATAATCGTTTAATACCATCGGTTTCTTTCGCTTCTAACTCCTCAACCAAGGCCCCATCTGCCATCTCAGGTGGAAAACAAGAAGCTACTGACACTCTACAGAGAACGGGACAAATTAGATGTTTTTTTTAATGAACGCAAGTATGCAATGGGAAACGTTTAAAGAAATACATCACACCTCTTATCGAATATACTTTCCGTTGAGGAATAAAAGCTCCACTTGAAAAATGGCATTGCAATCTATAATTGGACAAGTTAAGAATAACCACAGAGACGTTCCACAAATATTTTGTATCAGTCTTCACATTAGAAGGCAGATGGAACATGTTGAAAATTGTAGAAAATCAAGGATCTAGTGAGTATGAAGAAATTAACCAAATTAATATTCTTAAAGCATAAGTTCATGGGACAAAAAGCCGATAGATCCTTCGCATTTGATAGTCAACTGGTGGCTTCTGAGGTACTGGATGCATTCATTTTAGTCTCCACAGTTCCCAATGTTCCAGAAAGGTCCACTGGGATTCGAAAGTAGTAAATGTAATACCGTTATCATAGCGAGGGTGTAGAGAGGAAGTATGGAGCTATGGGCTAGTTAGCCTGAGATTATAACTCGGCAAAATGCTATAATATAATGTTAAGTACGTGAAACAATAAAAACGATGTTTAACAAATTGTTCATTGTTTTTATTTGTGGGTGTAACTAGCTCTGTTGGTGAGCGATAATCAGTGGCTGCATGATGCTTGGGGTTTCTGACAAAATTGGATAAGATGCTACTCAAGTGGTACTTTCACAAGGTTAGGGCTCATGGGATTCGGGGTAAGACACTCACTTGATTTGATAATTAGTTAGCCGACAGAACAGACAGAAAGCAGTGAGTAGGATTAAACATGTAATTTTTGGGATGGTGGAGTGCAACTAGAGGAACACCACAAGAATCTGTGCTTGGATTGCAGCTATTTTCTATCCATGTTAATAACTGAGATGAGAGTACTGTGTGTATTATATCCAAGGTTGCTGACTGTACAAGGTTGGCTGGGAAGGTAAGCTGTATGGAGGAAGTAAGGAGTCTACAATGCGTTAAGCACAGGCTAAATGATTGGGCAAGATATTGGTGATGCCATGGAAAGTTTTCCTCCACGCCTCATACCATCCCGACTTGGAACTATATCGGTAAAGCTTCAATATCGCTGATCCAAAGTCAGAAACTTACTCCATAACAGCACTATGGGTGTACATGCATCATCTGGAGAACCACTGTTCAAGATAGAGGCACACCACCAGCGACTCAAGGGCAGTTAGGGATGGAAAACAAATGCTGGTATGGCCAGCGACACTCACGACCAAAGAAGGAATAAAGAAATGCACAAAATGGGTGGAGGTTGCCAGTGTTGCTCGTTCAAGATAATAAGCAGGGAAATTAGGGCACACTTTGTTCGAAGATGGAGAGAGGCACAAGATTTGGAATCAGTAACTGGACAATTCCACCAGTTAAGATAAAAGCAAAATACTGCGGATGCTGGAAATCTGAAACAAAAACAAGAAATGCTGGATTCACTCAGCAGGTCTGGCAGCATCTGTGGAAAGAGAAGCAGAGTTAACGTTTCGGGTCAGTGACCCTTCTTCGGAACTGACAACTATTAGAAAAGTCACAGATTATAAACAAGTGAGGTGGGGGTTGGGCAAGAGATAACAAAGGAGAAGGTGCAGATTGGACCAGGCCACATAGCTGACCAAAAGGTCACGGAGCAAAGGCAAACAATATGTTAATGGTGTGTTGAAAGTCAAAGCATCAGCACAGATTAGGTGTGAATATACTAAATATTGAACAGCAGTAAGTGCAAACTTGAAGAAAAACAACCTGAAAAAAACAGTGGGTAAGCAAACTGAACAAACAAAGATGAAATGAAATAAATGCAAAAAAAGATTGTAAAAAATGTAAAAAGGAATGTAAAAAAAAAAGGAAGGAAAAATAACTAAAAATGACTAAAAATGAAAGTAAAGTGGGGGGCTGTCATGCTCTGAAATTATTGAACTCAATGTTCAGTCCGGCAGGCTGTAGTGTGCCTAATCGGTAGATGAGATGCTGTTCCTCGAGCTTGCGTTGATGTTGACTGGAACACTGCAGCAATCCCAGGACCGAGATGTGAGCATGAGAGCAGGGGGGAGTGTTGAAATGGCAAGCAACCGGAAGCTCAAGGTCCTGCTTGCAGACTGAGCGGAGATGTTCCGCTAAGCGGTCACCCAGTCTGCGCTTGGTCTCCCCAATGTAGAGGAGACCACACTGTGAGCAGCGAATACAATATACGACAGTGAAAGAAGTACAAGTAATTCGCTAAACGTCAGTTACACTTGTTGAGATAATCACCATCCAATATTTTCAAAACCCTGTACTTTGGCAGTGTAAGGATGACGTGCAAACACTTGATGTGATAGTTTCAAATCTGTCTCCCTGTTTCTTAAGCAGGAATATTAAACTTTTAATTAAAATTCAGAAGAATCACGCATCAATAATTTCCAAGAGTCGGCTCTTAACTGTAGCCAGCAATTGTTACAATAGTGCCCACAATAAAATGTGACTAGATTTCTTCCTTCTTTCCTTCCTTCTTTCTTTCGTGTAAGACATATATATTCTCACCGGTATCATCAACTGGAAAAGATGCTTTCTGAATCAATTCATTTTGTACAAGAAGCAGCCCAGAATAAATATCCAGGAAATGTTTTTAAATTCTTGAAACGAAAGCAATATTGTGGAAGCTGGGAATCTGAATGATAAGAAAAATATGCTGCAAACAATCAGTAAAACAGGCAGCATCTTTTTGAAGTTGCACCGCAGGTACGGAGGGCTTGATGGAAACTGTCAGTAATATTATTATTTCAGATATTAAAATTCTTATGTTTTGCTTTTTACTTAAGTTCTTCTTTGGTTGATCCTCTCGAATAGGAACACATTTGTTCGGGCTTTTATTTGATGACACTGGGCAAATCCACTGTCTAGGAGCATTATTTTTGGGAAAAGACATCAGTGAAATACTTCGTGGATTGTGGGACTTGTATGAGTGAATGAAGGTACAGCTTTAACCCGGTCTTCAAGGAAATGTCTATTTCGAAATCCTGCTGTTATTTTTAAACAATCCTGGAGTGAAAGCTGTTGACTTCATCTGGTTGTTCAGTGACTGTAAGGAATCGAATTATCTGACCTAATGGATTTTTGTTTTCTCCTATAAAGAATGGAGATCCTCACAATGTGTCAATTGGAGAATTTCTTCCAGCATCAACAACATCGAATCATCGACTCTTACCAAAAGGGAAAATAATGTCTCTTAGTTTCCTGATAAAACTCAAAATTCTTTGGGCGCTTAATGATATAGAAAAGATTTACTTCCCCATCTTGGCTGCGATTGCTCTCCCGAGTAAGTTGCTACCTGGAACTGGTACTTCAGTAACTGGAGTTTAGCAGCATGTAATATCTGAGTCTGCACGTCCAGAAATTTATTGTATGACATTACTTATATCGCAAGCGTGACTGCAACCGTGAATATATGGGAAAGGTACTTCACTGGCAGTCAAGTGTTTTGCATGACCGGATTTTCCGTTTAGTGTCAATAGATGCGAGTTCTTCCTTCTTTCTTTCTTCCTTTTTTTCTTTCTTTCTTTCTTTCCTCCCTTCCTTCTTTCTTTTTTCCCTTCCTTCCTTCTTTAATCCTTTCTTTGCTTCAAAATTCGTTATGCTTTATCTCTCCCTTTCTTTCTGTCTTTTTTCAGTTTGTGCAATTATTTCTATTTTCTCAGCATGTATATTTGATTGTGACCTGTGTTCCATGGATGTGAGCTCTCATTCACTGATGTCAATCAAATTATTGTTGTGTTCTTAATAGTCATGATTTCGATCCGATTCAGTCAATGCGCAGTGGAAATCTGGAAAATTTCCCCTGACAAAGCCATTTAGACGAGGTAAATTAGATTAGAGATACAGCACTGAAACAGTCCCTTCGGCCCACCGATGCTGTGCCGACCATCAACCACCCATTTATACTAATCCTACACTAATCCCATATTCCTACCAAACATCCCCACCTGTCCCTGTATTTCCCTACCACCTACCTATACTAGTGACAATTTATAATGGCCAATTTACCTACCAACCTGCAAGTCTTTTGGTTTGTGGGAGGAAACCGGAGCACCCGGAGAAAACCCACGCAGACACAGGGAGAACTTGCAAACTCCACACAGGCAGTACCCAGAATGGAACAAGGGTCCCGAGAGCTGTGAGACTGTGGTGCTAACCACTGCGCCACTGTGCCGAATTGAATGTTTCAAAACTGAGATTGGTAGTATTTTTTTTGCCCGGGATTAAGAATCCGTGGGGTGTGGATGGAGTTCAGATAAAGATCAGCCGCGAAATATTTGAATGGCGGAACAAGTCCAAGTGGTTGAATAGCTTAATCACTTTCCACTGTCCATATGGAAGTGTAGCTCCAGATTTTTGTCCTATATCTATTTAATCTAAATTGACTTACTATTGTAACCTTGTTTTATTTGATCCCTTTGCATCATTTAACTGCCGATTCATTACAGATTACTGTGATTGCAAAATATATATACAGGATGTTGTGTCACAGATAAGATAACAGATACCATCATATTTTTGCTCCGAATTTCAGTTTATTGTGAAGAACGTGAATAGACGTATTCCACATCCTTTTCCGTTATTTCACCGAAGCACGTCAAACTTCTATTATTGCGGTGTTTGATGAGTAATTTACGATTCACTTCTGCTTACAGCTAACGTGGTGACGATTGTGATCCTGTCTCGGGGAAAGTGTGGTCTCTCCAAATGTGTCACCTGCTATCTCGTAGCCATGGCAGCGGCAGATCTATTGGTCATTATTTTCGATCTGATCCTCAGGCAGATTCCAATTGTTTATCGGGAACAATCTGCTTTTCTGTATTACGTTAGAGTTTGTGATATCCACGCTGTCCTGCTTTATGCCGCCACAGACTGTTCTGTCTGGTTTACCGTCATATTCTCCTTTGATCGATTTGTAGCCATTTGTTGTCAGAAGCTGAAAACGAAATACTGTACAGAGAAAACAGCCGCTGTGGTTCTCGGAACAGTGACTGCACTGAGCTGTTTGAAGAACATTTTTTGGTATTTTCTGTATGAATCTAAATATACGATTTCAAACAGTCCCTGGTTTTGCTTCGTGGCATCAGCTGTATCACACTCACAGGCCTGGGCTGTTACGGAATTAATGCATTACATTTTAACACCTCTTATTCCATTTATTTTGATTCTACTATTCAATGCACTGACGGTCAGAAACATTATAGTGACCAGTAGAGCCCGCAGGCGGCTCCGGGGTGGGAGCAGAGGGGACAGTCCCAGTGACCCAGAGATGGCGAACCGAAGAAAATCCATGATTTTACTGTTCGTTATATCGGCGAATTTCATATTGTTATGGGTGTTGTTTATGGTTTGTTCCATTTTGAAACGACTGGAATACTTTTGGTACCTTGTTACTGTTTCCCTGCCAACATTTGTTCAAGAGATAGGCTTCATGCTCCAGCTCTTGAGTTGCTGCACAAACACGTTTATTTATGCAGTGACCCAAAGAAAATACAGGCAGGAATTGATAAATGGAGTTAAATATCCTCTTACAATGATTTTCAAATTAATCCGATAAAATGATCTCACAATAACGACAGATGCATTTCAACGAACGCCTCCTTTCCACAATCGTACTGGTGTACACAATCCAGGGTACTTTGGGAATGAACACTTGCTATGATTGTATTTTTCTCCAAAATTCACCATGAGCTTACATTGCCAAGGCAGACGCCGAGTCTCAGTGTTGAAAAGTTTCTCTGACCTTTGCTTTTTTCTGAAGTAATATGATTTGAGAGAGAGCACAGGATCAGGAAAACTGGAAAGGCAGCAGGAAAAAAGGAAGGCTGTGAAGGTTATTGATTTCTCCACCGTCATCGGGATTGATAGAGAATAAAACTATATTTTCTATAATAAATTACCAGTACCCGATCCACATAGACGTCCACCAACTCCCCCGCCAACACCCCACCACCCCCTCCCCCACCCCCCACAAGCCCACCCCCTCCCTCACTCCTTCTCCCTGTGCTATTCGGAATGTGTCCAATTTCCAGGTAGATGTTGAAATGATTACATCGAACATATTATCATACTCAGTTTTCTGTACCATTTGCCTGTTCTTGAATAAAGCAGATTTTGATCTATGCTGAAAGATACTTTGCCAATTGATAACATGCTTCATCATTTGATAAATTGTAGGAGAACAAATAGAAATCTGTGTCAGATCAGAAGGGAATGCTACTGCTAAATTCCTCATCCGAATACCGCTCACTCCCCAGTCCTGGAACATCACACAATATAAGTCAGGAATCACGGTACAGCGCACGACTGAGTCCCGGAGCCACACATTCCCCAGTCCCAGGATATCATGGCCAAGGGCCGAGGTGCAGCGCCTGCCCGGGTTCCCACAAAGTATGCTCCTGGGACACAGTAGGTCACTTTCTGGAACCAGTACAGTAGATACTGCATTTTCCGGAACGGAACACACCACCACTCCAGTATAGCAAACTAGCGGGCACCAATACAACATGGCCCTGGATAACTGTGCAACAAATGCTCGAGTAGCAAGCCATTAAACTCCTGTATCCCAATACAGCACATTCGGTGGTCCATGGCAGCGCACTCCCCTGTCTAGCTATGGCATACAACCAGCTCCCGATACAACACAGTTCCTGCCCAGGTACACCACACTCCCAGGACGCAATATAGCACAATTTCTGGTACCAGCATCGTACATACCCAGGGTACTGGCACAACGCACATCCGGCTACCAGTGCTGTTTACTCCCGCGTGATTATATTACTGGATTAATAGTAATTACTGAACCCGGGTCCGAATAAAGTAAGTTTCCAGATTCCAGTTAAACACTGACCCGGTCTCCCACACTGTAACTGAATCAGTAATTCTGAGAGCTGGTCCAATAATCGAGTTCGCTAACATTTATCAGGCTCAAGCAGACCGAGATAAGCTGCAATTCAGTTGGTGTTTTTTTCTGTTATCGGTGACTCATGTGATTTAAACTGTGGCTACAATAGATAGAGTGTGAAACTGATGGAAATCAGTTTCATTTCTATACTTTCTTCTGTTACATTTTTCCTGTGGAGCAACAATCATCAGCCTGGTGATTGCATCTTTCCATACATTGGATTATTGGGTTTGTGCAGAGGACGATATTTGAAGCCTGCCCTTCCCATTATGTTGTTGCCAGAAAAACACCACCGGGCCATCATTTTCATAAAGTCCGAGTGCAGTGAAATGTGATAAACAATATGGCAAACAAAGTGAAAATGCCACTTCATGTATTAATTTAATCAAGTGTTCAGAATCCTTTTCTACAGATAAGAAACTCTCATGTTATGGCTTTTTCCAGCAGAGCACAGCAAATGCATGCAAACAGTTCTCGTGGCACAATCTGGAAAGGTCTCAATGGATTGGAAAAACGCAAATGAAATACCTCTATTCAAGAAAGCAGGCAGACAGAGAGCAAGGAACTATAGCCAAGTTAGCATACCATCAGTATTTGGGAAAATGCTAGAATCCGTTATTAAGATATTAGCAGCAAGACATTTGGAAATCAAACCGTTATTAGCCAATCATCAGGTTTTCACGAAAGGGAACTCGTGCTTGACAATGTTATTTTGGTTCTTTGAGGATGTAACATACAGGGTGGATACATAGGAACCAGATTTCCAAAATGTATTGGTAAGGTGCAACATAAAATGTGACTCCACTAGATAATAGCTCATGATGTTGGGTATAATATATTACGCTGTATGGAGCATTTTCAGGTTGGCAAACTGGAAATGGTGGTGTGCCACAGGGATCAGCGCTTGGGCCTCAACACTTAACTGTCTATTTAAAGAGCTTGGATGAAGGGACCCAGGGTATTGTAAATAAATTTGCTAACGATACAAAGATATATAGGAAAGGAAGTTGTGAAGAGGACATAAAGTGTCTGCAAAGAAATTTAGATAGGTTATGTAATTTGGCTGATGGAGTATAACATGGAAAAATGTAAGGTTGCTCACTTTGGGGTGAAGAATAGGAAAACAGAATTTTATTTACATGGTATTTTATTTGAGGGAGCAGAATTATTGAGGTGCATTCAGGAGAACATTTTGGCCAGTATATAGGAAGTCCAACAAGAGAGGCAGAAGGTTTAGACTTTGTTTTAGGAAATTAAGTTGGACAGGTGGAAGGACTGGCAGTGGGAGAGCATTTTGTTGCTAGTGATCATAATTGAATCAGTTGTAACATAATTTTGCAATAGGCTAGCGACAGAAGAGGATTTAGATTTCTCAAATGAGGCAAGGCAAATTTGATTAAACTGAGGAGTGACTCAGCGAAAGTGGACTGGAAACAGATACTTGAAGGTAAGTCACTGTCAGAGCAGTGGGAGGCATTCAAACGGGAGATGAAAGGAGTTCAGAGTAAACATGTTCCCACAAAGAAAAAGGAAAAGACTGCCAAATATAGAGCCCCATAGATGTCAAGGAGCTTACAGAAAGAGATAAGGCAGAAAAGGAAAGCTGTTATCTATACCGAGAACGAATACGAGAAAAAGCCAAGAGGAGTATAGAAAGTGCAGGGGTGAAATCAAAAGGGAAATTAGGAGGGCAAAGAGAAGGCATGAAACAATATTGGCAAGCAAAATCAAGGTCAACCCAAAGATGTGTTCTCAATACATTAAGAGTTGCAGGAACTATGGAGATAGTA
Organism: Heterodontus francisci; assembly: GCF_036365525.1. Classification (NCBI taxonomy): domain Eukaryota; kingdom Metazoa; phylum Chordata; class Chondrichthyes; order Heterodontiformes; family Heterodontidae; genus Heterodontus; species Heterodontus francisci. The sequence goes on along the minus strand of NC_090418.1, from coordinate 14,208,364 downwards.
GCGCATTAAAGACCAAAAAGGTAAACTATGCATAAGAATAGAAGATGCTGTTATGATTCTTAACCAATGCTTTGCGTCTGTCTTCACAAAAAACGGGGGCGATGCAGATATTGTAGTTATGGAGGAGGAGAGTGATGTATTGGGCATGACATATATCGGCAGAGAGGACATAGTAATGGGATTAGCATGCTTGAAAGTTGTTAAATTATCAGTGCCAGATGAAATGTACCCTAGGCTGTTAAAAGAAGCAAGAGAGGCAATAACAGAAGGTCTAACCATTATTTTCCAGTCCTCACTGGACACAGATGGAGGACTGGAGAATTGCTAACGTTGGATCTCTGTTTAAAAGGTGGGTGAGGGATAGATAGAATAATTACAGGCAAGTCAGTCTAACTTCAGTAGTGGGCAAATAAGTAGAATCTATTCTGAAAGACAGGATGAACTGTAATTTAGAAAGGCACAGGTTAATCAAGGATAGTCAGCATGGTATTGTTCAAGGACGATCTTTTGTGACCCAACTTGATCGAATGTTTTCAAGAGGTACCAAGGAAGAAAAATGAGGGTAGTGCAGTTGGTTTACATGGATTTTAGAAAGGCTTTAACAAGGAGCACATGGCAGACTGGTTGCAAAAATAAAATCCAATGGGATCCAGGGAAATGCAACAAGGTGGCTTCGAAATTGGCACAGTGGCAGGAAACAAAGGGTAATTGTTGAACGGGTGTTTGGGCGACTGGAGGGTTGTTTCCAGTAGCGTTCCGTCGGCTCAGTAGTGGGTACCCTGCTTTATGTGGTATAAATTAACGATTTGGACAAAAGTGTATGGGGCATGATGAAGAAGTTTGCAGATGAAACAAAGATTGGCCGTGTGGTAAATACCAAAGAAGATGGCTGTCGGCTTCAAGAAGATATTGATGGTCAGGTCGGATGGGCAAAAGCTTGCCAAATGGAACTCAACCTGGAGAAATGTGAGGGGATGCTTTGGAGAGGCCAAACAGGGCAAAGATATAAAACAAAAACAAGAAATGCTGGAAATCTGAAACAAAAACAAGAAATGCTGGAATCACTCAGCAGGTCTGGCAGCATCTGTGGAAAGAGAAGCAGAGTTAACGTATTGGCTCAGTGACCCTTCTCGAATCACATATTCCCTCTCTCCCGTGCTTGCTGCTCCTCTGAACACAAAATCCCTGTTTACCACACTTTCTGGTCCTACAATTATGACTGCGCCTTTTCATGCTCTCTTTCAGCCACTTCAGCATTTTCCATTGGGGTTTGTTGCCCATCCCTGGCACCATCGTATCCATGCCATCTTCCCCTCGTGCTCGCTGTTGTGAGCAGCCTGTTTATTTCAATACACGGTACCTTGCAGATTGTTGCTGTGCACACGTGAACCAACGAGATAAAATTGCGCCAAAGAGCCCTTGCGGTTGATGTATGCAGATCATTAAAATGTCATCAGCAGGAACAGAAAATATTCAAAGGGGCTAATGAAATGCTGGCATTTATACCTAGAGTATTGGAATGCAAGTGGGTAGCAGTCATGTTCTGCTGTACGATTTCCCTGAAGGAAAGCGAGCAGTTCTCGGCACCTCACCTTAAAAATAATATATTGACCTTGAAGGGAGTGTAGCATGGATTTAGCATGATCGCTAGAATCCAAGGATTAAACTCGGGGAGCAATTAAACAAACTAGTGATGTGTTCCCTGAAATTAACTAAAATTTAGAAGGTTAAGAGGTGATTGATTTTTTACAATTTATTAAGGGGGAAAGATGAAGTAGAATACGAGGAAGTATATATGTTAGTTGGTGCCTCTGAGACGAGGGGGCATAGTCAAAACATTGCGGCCAGACCTTTCAGGAGTGAAATTAAGAAACATTTCTTCATGCAAAGGATGCTAGAAGTTTGTAACTCACTTCAGCAAAAAGCAATTGATGTCTGATCAGTTGTTCAATTTAAAACTGAAATAGATCGATTTCTTTTTTGTCAGTCACAGGGATTAAGAGGCATGGATCACAGGTGGGTATATGAAGATGGGTCGCAGATTATCCATGATCTCATTGATTGGTGGAAAGGACTCTGGGAACTAAATGATCTACACCGGTGCATCACTCACCACTGTGTCCATACTGCCGTTTTGTTCAGTTGGTGAGAATACGGTGTTAATAAAACCAAGTTTGACATTCTCCCCGTGAGCACTGTCAGACGTTTCATCGCTAAATTTACAACGCGTTCGGCCTAAGAGTCAACGCACTTATTTACCTGTGAATTAATAATCGTTTAATACTATCAATTTCTTTCTCTTCTAACTCATCAACCAAGGGGCCATCTGCCCTCTCAGGTGGAAAACAAGAAGCTACTGACGCTCGACAGAGAACGGGGCAAATTAGATTTTTTTTTTAATGAACGCAAGTATGCAATGGGAAACGTTTAAAGAAATACATCATACCTCTCATCGAATATACGTTCCGTTGAGGAATAAAAGCTCCACTTGAAAAGTGGCATTACAATGTATAATTGGACAAGTTAAGAATAACCACAGAGACGTTCCACAAATATTTTGTATCAGTCTTCACATTAGAAGGCTGATGGAACATGTTACAATTGTCTATATCAAGGATCTAGTGAGGATGAAGAATTTAACAAAATTAATAATATTAAAGCAAACGTGTTAGATAACATCATGGGACGAAATGCCGATAGATCGTTCGCATTTGATAGTCAACTTGTGGCTGCAGAGGTACTGGATGCATTTGTTTTAGGCTCCACAATTCCCGATGTTCCCGAAAGGTCCACCTGGATTCGAAAGTAGTAAATGTAATACCGTTATCATATCGAGGGTGTACAGGGGAAGTATGGGCTAGTTAGCCTGAGATTATAACTCGGGAAAATGCTATGATATAATGTTAAGTACGTGAAACAATAAAAACGATGTTTAACAAATTGTTTATTGTTTTTATTTGTGGGTGTAACTAGCTCTGCAGGTGAGGGATAATTAGTAACTGCAGGATGCTTGGGATTCCAGAGAAAATTCGAAAAGATGCTACTCAAGTGGTACTTTCACAAGGTTAGGGCTCATGGGATACGGGGTAAGACACTTACTTGATTTGATAATTAGTTAGCTGACAGAACAGGCAGCAAACAGACACTAGGGAAAAACAGGTAATTTTTGGGATGGTGGAGTGCAACTAGAGAAACACCACAAGAATCTGTGCTTGGATTTCAGCTATTTTATATCCAAATTAATAACTCAGATGAGGGTTATATCCAAAGTTGCTGACTGTACAAGGTTGGCTGGGAAGGTAAGCTGTGTGGAGGAAGTAAGGAGTCTACAATGCGTTAAGCACAGGTTAAGTGATTGGGCAAGACGTTGGTGATGCCACTGAAAGTTTTCCTCCACGCCTCATACCATCCAGAACTGGAACTATTTCGGTGAAGCTTCAGTATCGCTGAGCCAATGTCAGAAATGCAATCCATAACAGCACTATGGGTGTGCATACATCCAATGGAGAACCACTGTTCAAGAAAGACGCACACCACCAGCGTCTCAAGGGCTGTTAGGAATGGAAAACAAATGCTGGCATCACCAGCGACACTCACCACCCAAGAAGGAATAAAGAAATGCACAAAATGGGTGGAGGTTGCCAGTGTTGCTCGTTTAAGGTAATAAGCAGGGAAATTAGGGCACACTTTGTTAGAAGATGGAGAGAGGCACAAGATTCGAAATCAGTAGCTGGACAATTCCACCAGTTAAGAAATCGCTAAACGTCAGTCACACTTGTTGAGATAATCACCATCCAATATTGACAAAACCCTGAACTTTGACAGTGTAATGATGACGTGCAAACACTTGATGTGATAGTTTCAAATCTGTCTCCCTGTTTCTTAAGCAAGAATATTAAACTTTTAATTAAAATTCAGAAGAATCACGCATCAATAATTTCCAAGAGACGGTTCTTAACTGCAGCCAGCGATTGTTACAATAGTGCCCACAATAAAAGGTGACTAGATTTCTTCCTTCTTTCCTTTGTGTAAGACATTTTTATTCTGACCGGTATCATCAACTGGAAAAGATGCTTTCTGAATCAATTCATTTTGTACAAGAAGCAGCTTAGAATAAATATCCAGGAAATGTTTTTAAATTCTTGAAACGAAAGCAATATTGTGGAAGCTGGGAATCTGAATGATAAGAAAAATAGGCTGCAAACAATCAGTAAAACAGGCAGCATCTTTTTGAAGTTGCACCGCAGGTACGGAGGGCTTGATGGAAACTGTCAGTAATGTTATTATTTCAGATATTAAAATTCTTATGTTTTTCTTTTTACTTAACTTCTTCTTTGGTTGATCCTCTCGAATAGGAACACATTTGTTCGGGCTTTTATTTGATGACACTGGACAAATCCACTGTCTAGTAGCATTCTTTTTGAGAAAAGACATCAGTGAAATACTTCTTAGGATTGTGGGACTTGTATGAGTGAATGAAGGTCCAGCTTTAACCCGGTCTTCAAGGAAATGTCTATTTCGAAATCCCGCTGCTATTTTTAAACAATCCTGGAGTGAAGGCTGTTGACTTCATCTGTTTGTTCAGTGACTGTAAGGAAACCAATTATCTGACCTAATGGATTTGTGTTTTCGCCTATAAAGAATGGAGATCCTCTCAATGTGTCAATCGGAGAATTTCTTCCAGCATCAACAACATCGAATCATCGACTCTTACCAAAAGTGAAAATAATGTCTCTTAGTTTCCTGATAAAACTCAAAATTCTTTGGGCGCTTAATGATATAGAAAAGATTTACTTCCCCATCTTGGCTGCGATTGCTGTCCCGAGTAAGTTGCTACCTGGAGCTGGTACTTCAGTAACTGGAGTTTAGCAGCATGTAATATCTGAGTCTGCACGTCCAGAAATGTACTGTATGACATTCCTTATATTGCGATCGTGACTGCACTTCAAACTTGCAACCGTGAATATATGGGAAAGGTACTTCACTGGCCGTAAAGTGTTTTGCATGACCGGATTTTCTGTTCAGTGTCAATAGATGTGAGTTCTTCCTTCCTTCTTTCTCCCTTTCTTTCTTTCTTCCTTTCTTTTTCTTTCTTTCTTTCCTCCTTTCCTTCCTTCTTTCATCCTTTCTTTGCTTCATAATTCTTTATCCTTTATATCTCCCTTTATTTCTGTCTTTAATCAGTTTGTACAATTATTTGTATTTTCTCAACATGTATATTTGATTGTGACCTATGTTCCATGAATGTGAGCTCTCCTTCACTGATGTCAATCAAATTATTTTTGTGTACTTAATTTCGATCCGATTCAGTTAATGCGCAGTGGAAATCTGGAAAACTTCCCCATACCAGGCCATTCAAACGAGGTGAATTGAATGTTTCAAAACTGCGATTGATAGATTTTTTTCCCCCCCAGGATTAAGAATCCGTGGGGTGTGGATGGATGTTCAGATACAGATCAGCTGCAAACTAATTGAATGGCGTAACAGGTCCAACTGATTGAATAGCTGAATCACTTTCCACTGTCCATATGGAAGTGTGGCTCCCGATTTTTGTCCTCTTTTTATTTAATCTAAACTGACTTACTATTGTAACCTTGTTTCATTTGATTCCATTGTATCATTTAACTGCCGATTCATTACAGATTACTGTGATTGCAAAATATATAGACAGGATGTTGTGTCACAGAAAAGATAACAGATACCATCATATTTTTTTTCCGAATTTCAGTTTATTGTGAAGAACGTGAATAGACGTATTCCACATCCTTTTCCATTATTTCACCAAAGCACGTCAAACTTCTATTATTGTGGTGTTTGATGAGTAATTTACTATTCACTTCTGCTAACAGTTAACGTGGTGACGATTGTGATCCTATCTCGGGCAAAGTGTGGTCTGTCCAAATGTGTCACCTGCTATCTCGTAGCCATGGCAGCGGCGGACCTATTGGTCGTTATTTTCGATCTGATCCTAAGGCAGATTCCAATTGTTTATCGGGAACAATCTGCTTTTCTGCATTACATTAGAGTTTGTAATATCCACGCTGTCCTGCTTTATGCCTCCACAGACTGTTCTGTCTGGTTTACCGTCATGTTCTCCTTTGATCGATTTGTAGCCATTTGTTGTCAGAAGCTGCAAACAAAATACTGCACAGAGAAAACAGCCGCTGTGGTTCTCGGAACAGTGACTATGCTGAGCTGTATGAAGAACATATTCTGGTATTTTCTGTATGAATCTAAATATACGATTTCTAACAGTCCCTGGTTTTGCGTCGTGTTATCAGCGGTATCTCTCTCACTGGCCTGGGCTGTTACGGAATTAATGCATTACATTTTAACACCTCTTATTCCATTTATTTTGATTCTACTATTCAATGCACTGACGGTCAGAAACATTATAGTGACCAGTAGAGCCCGCAGGCGGCTGCGGGGTGGGAGCAGAGGGGACAGTCCCAGTGACCCAGAGATGGCGAACCGAAGAAAATCCATGATTTTATTGTTCGTTATATCGGGGAATTTCATACTGTTATGGGTGGTGTTTATGGTTTGTTCCATTTTGAAACGACTGGAATACATGTGGCACCTGGTTACTGTTTCCCTGCCAACATTTGTTCAAGAGATAGGCTTCATGCTCCAGCTCTTGAGTTGCTGCACAAACACGTTTATTTATGCAGTGACCCAAAGAAAATTCAGGCAGGAATTGATAAATGGAGTTAAATATCCTCATACAATTATTGTCAAATTAATCCGATGAAATGATCTCACAATATCTGCAGATGCGTTATCAATTGAAGCCACCCCCACCCCTCAACCCCCACCGCTGCACCCCCACCCCCTCCCCCACCGGTTCTCCCTGTGCTATTCGGAATGTGTTTAATTTCCAGGCAGATGTTGAAATGATTACATCGAACATATTATCATGCTCAGTTGTCTGTACCATTTGCCTGTTCTTGAATAAAGCAGATTTTGATCTGTGGTGAATGAGAGTTTGCCAATTGCTAACTTGCTTCATCATTTGATAAATTGTAGGAGAACAAATATAAATCTGTGTCAGATCAGAAGGGAATGCTACTGCTAAATTCCTCATCCGAATACCGCTCACTCCCCAGTGCTGGAACATCACACAATATAAGTCAGGAGTCTTGGTACAGTGCACCCGTGAGTCCCGGAGCCACACATTCCCCGGTCCCAGGATATCATGGCCAAGGGCCGAGGTGCAGCGCCTGCCCGTGTCCCCACACAGTATGCTCCTGGGACCCAGTATATCACTTTCTGGAACAAGTACAGTAGATACTGCATTTTCCGGAATGGAACACACCACCACTCCAGTACAGCAAACTAGCATGTGCAAATGCAACATGGCCCTGGATAACTGTGCAACAAATCCCCGAGTAGCAAGCCATTAAACTCCTGTATCCCAATACAGCACATTCGGCGGTCCCTGGCACCGCACTCCCCTTTCTAGCTATGGCAGACAACCAGCTCCCGATACAACACAGTTCCTGCCCAGGTACACCACACTCCCAGGACACAATATAGCACAACTGCTGGTACCAGTATCGTACATACCCAGGGTACTGGCACAACGCACATCCGGCTACCAGTGCTGCTACTCCCGCGTGATTATATTACTGGATTAATAATAATTACTGAACCCGGGTCCGAATAAAGTAAGTTTCCAGATTCCGGTTATGAACACTGACCCGGTTTCCCACACTGTAACTGAATCAGCAATTCTGAGAGCTGGTCCAATAATCGAGTTTGCTAACATTTATCAGGCTCAAGCATACCGAGATAAGCTGCAATTCAGATGGTGTTTTTTTTCTGTTATCGCTGACTCATGTGATTTACACTGTGGCTACAATAGATAGAGTGTGAAACTGATGGAAATCAGTTTCATTTCTATACTTTCTTACGTTACATTTTTCCTGTGGAGCAACAATCATAAGCCTGGTGATTGCACCTTTCTATACATTGGATTATTGGGTTTGTGCAGAGCACGATATTTGAAGCCTGCCCTTCCCATTTTGTTGTTGCCAGAAAGACACCACCGGGCCATCATTTTCATCAAGTCTGAGTGCAGTGAAATGTGATAAACAATATGGCAAACAAAGTGAAAATTCCAGTTCATGTATTAATTTAATCTAGGGTTCAGAATCCTTTTCTACAGGTAAGAAACTCTCATGTTATGGCTTTTTCCAGCAGAGCACAGCAAATGCATGCAAACGGTTCTCGTGGCACAATCTGGAAAGGTCTCAATGGATTGGAAAAACGCAAATAAAATACCTCTATTCAAGAAAACAGGCGGACAGAGAGCAGGGAACTATAGCCAAGTCAGCATACCATCTGTATTTGGGAAAATGCTAGAATCCGTTATTAAGATATTAGTAGCAAGACATTTGGAAATCAAACCGTTATAAGCCAATCATCAGGTTTTCACGAAAGGGAACTCGTGCTTGACAATGTTATTTTGGTTCTTTGAGGATGTAACATACAGGGTGGATAAATAGGAACCAGATTTCCAAGATGTATTCGGTAAGTTGCAACATAAAATGTGACTCCACTAGATAATAGCTCATGATGTTGGGTAGAATATATTACGCTGTATGGAGCATTTTCAGGATGGCAAACTGGAACTGACGTTGTGCCACAGGGATCAGCGCTTGGGCCTCAACACTTAACTCTCTATTTTTAGAGCTTGGATGAAGGGACCCAGGGTATTGTAAATAAATTTGCTAACGATACAAAGATATATATGAAAGGAAGTTGTGAAGAGGACATAAAGTGTCTGCAAAGAAATTTAGATAGGTTATGTAATTTGGCTGATGGAGTATAACATGGAAAATTGTAAGGTTGCTCACTTTGGGGTGAAGAATAGGAAAACAGAATTTTATTTACATGGTATTTTATTTCAGGGAGCAGAATTATTGAGGTGCATTCAGGAGAACTTTTTGGCCAGTATATAGGAAGTCCAACAAGAGAGGCAGAAGGTTTAGACTTTGTTTTAGGAAATTAAGTTGGGCAGGTGGAAGGACTGGCAGTGGGAGAGCATTTTGTTGCTGGTGATCATAATTGAATCAGTTGTAACATAATTTTGCAAAAGGCCAGCGATAGAACAGGAGTTAGATTTCTCAACTGAGGCAAGGCAAAGTTGATTAAACTGAGGAGTGACTCAGCGAAAGTGGACTGGAAACAGATACTTGAAGGTAAGTCACTGTCAGAGCAGTGGGAGGCATTCAAACGAGAGATGAAAGGAGTTCAGAGTAAACATGTTCCCACAAAGAAAAAGGAAAAGACTGCCAAATATAGAGCACCATGGATGTCAAGGAGCTTACAGAAAGAGATAAGGCACGAAAGGGAAGCTTATATCTATACCGAGAACAAATACGAGAAAAAGCCAAGAGGAGTATAGAAAGTGCAGGGATGAAATCAAAAGGGAAATTGGGAGGGCAAAGAGAAGGCATGAAACAATATTGGCAAGCAAAATCAAGGTCAACCCAAAGATGTGTTCTCAATACATTAAGAGTTGCAGGAACTACGGAGATAGTAGCGCATTAAAGACCAAAAAGGTAAACTATGCATAGGAATAGAAGATGCTGTTATGATTCTTAACCAATGCTTTGCGTCTGTCTTCACAAAAAACGGGGGCGATGCAGATATTGTAGTTATGGAGGAGGAGAGTGATGTATTGGGCATGACATATATTGGCAGAGAGGACGTAGTAATGGGATTAGCATGCTTGAAAGTTGATAAATTATCAGTGCCAGATGAAATGTACCCTAGGCTGTTGAAAGAAGCAAGAGAGGCAATAACAGAAGGTCTCACCATTATTTTCCAGTCCTCACTGGACACAGATGGAGGACTGGAGAATTGCTAACGTTGTATCTCTGCTTAAAAAGTGAGTGAGGGATAGATAGAATAATTACAGGCCAGTCAGTATGACGTCAGTAGTGGGCAAATAAGTAGAATCTATTCTGAAAGACAGTATGAACTGTAATTTAGAAAGGCACAGGTTAATCAAGGATAGTCAGCATGGTATTGTTCAAGGACGATCTTTTGTGACCCAACTTGATCGAATGTTTTCAAGAGGTACCAAGGAAGAAAAATGAGGGTAGTGCAGTTGGTTTACATGGATTTTAGAAAGGCTTTAACAAGGAGCACATGGCAGACTGGTTGCAAAAATAAAATATAATGGGATCCAGGGAAATGCAACAAGGTGGCTTCGAAATTGGCTCAGTGGCAGGAAACAAAGGGCAATTGTTGAACGGGTGTTTGGGCGATGGAGGGTTGTTTCCAGTGGCGTTCCATAGGCTCAATACTGGCTACCCTACTTTATGTGGTATATATTAACGATTTGGACATAAGTGTTGGGGGCATGATGAAGAAGTTTGCAGACGACCCAAAGATTGGCCGTGTGGTAAATACCAAAGAAGATGGCTGTAGGCTTCAAGAAGATATTGATGGTCAGGTCAGATGGGCAAAAACTTGCCAAATGGAACTCAACCTGGAGAAATGTGAGGGGATGCTTTGGAGAGGCTAAACAGGGCAAAGATATAAAACAAAAAGAAGAAATGCTGGAAATCTGAAACAAAAACAAGAAATGCTGGAATCACTCAGCAGGTCTGGCAGCATCTGTGAAAAGAGAAGCAGAGTTAACGTTTTGGGTCAGTGACCCTTCTCGAATCACATCTTCCCTCTCTCCCATGCTTGCTGCTCCTCTGAACACAAAATCCCTGTTTCCCACACTTTCTGGTGCTACAATTATGACTGCACCTGTTCATGCTCTCTTTCAGCCACTTCAGCATTTTCCATTGGGGTTTGTTGCCCATCCCTGGCACCATCGTACCCATGCCGTCTTCCCCTCGTGCTCGCTGTTGTGAGCGGCCTGTTTATTTCAATACACGGTACCTTGCAGATTGTTGCTGTGCACACGTGAACCATAGAGATAAAATTGCGCCGAAGAGCCCTTGGGGTTGATGTATGCAGATCATTAAAATGTCATCAGCAGGAACAGAAAATATTCAAAGGTGCTACTGAAATGCTGGCATTTATACCTAGAGTATTGGAATGCAAGTGGGTAGCAGTCATGTTCAGCTGTACGATTTCCCTGAAGGAAAGCGAGCAGTTCTCGGCAAGTCACCTTAAAAAGAATATATTGAACTTGAAGGGAGTGTAGCATGGATTTAGCATGATCGCTAGAATCCAAGGATTAAACTCGGGGAGCAATTAAACAAACTAGTGATGTATTCCCTGAAATTAACTAAAATTTAGAAGGTTAAGAGGTGATCGATTTTTTACAATTTATTAAGGGGAAAGATGAAGTAGAATACGAGGAAGTATATATGTTAGTTGGTGCCTCTGAGACGAGGGGGCATAGACAAAACATTGCGGCCAGACCTTTCAGGAGTGAAATTAAGAAACATTTCTTCATGCAAAGGATGCTAGAAGTTTGTAACTCACTTCGGCAAAAAGCAATTGATGTCCGATCAGTTGTTCAATTTAAAACTGAAATAGATCGATTTCTTTGTTGTCAGTCACAGGGATTAAGAGGCATGGATCACAGGTGGGTATATGGAGATGGGTCGCAGATTATCCATGATCTCATTGATTGGTGGAAAGGACTCTGGGAACTAAATGATCTACTCCGGTGAATCACTCACCACTGTGTCCATACCGCTGTTTTGTTCAGTTGGTGAGAATACGGAGTTAATAAAACTAAGTTTGACATTCTCCCCGTGTGCACTGTCAGACGTTTCATTGCTAAATTTACAACGCGTTCGGCCTAAGAGTCAACGAACTTATTTACCTGTGAATTAATAATCGTTTAATAATATCAATTTCTTTCTCTTCTAACTCCTCAACCAAGGGGACATCTGCCCTCTCAGGTGGAAAACAAGAAGCTACTGACGCTCGACAGAGAACGGGGCAAATTAGATGTTTTTTTTAATGAACGCAAGTATGCAATGGGAAACGTTTAAAGAAATACATCATACCTCTCATCGAATATACGTTCCCTTGAGGAATAAAAGCTCCACTTGAAAAGTGGCATCACAATGTATAATTGGACAAGTTAAGAATAACCACAGAGACGTTCCACAAATATTTTGTATCAGTCTTCACATTAGAAGGCAGATGGAACATGTTGAAATTGTCTAAATCAAGGATCTAGTGAGTATGAAGAATTTAACAAAATTGATAATATTAAAGCAAACGTGTTAGATAAGATCATGGGACGAAATGCCGATAGATCGTTCGCATTTGATAGTCAACTTGTGGCTGCAGAGGTACTGGGTGCATTTATTTTAGGCTCCACAATTCCCGATGTTCCAGAAAGGTCCACCTGGATTCGAAAGTAGTAAATGTAATACCGTTATCATAGCGAGGGTGCAGAGAGGAAGTATGGAGCTATGGGCTAGTTAGCCTGAGATTACAACTCGAGAAAATGCTATAATATAATGTGAAGTACGTGAATCAATAAAAACGATGTTTAACAAATTGTTTATTGTTTTTATTTGTGGGTGTAACTAGCTCCGTATGTGAGGGATAATTAGTGACTGCAGGATGCTTGGGATTCCAGACAAAATTGGATAAGATGCTACTCAAGTGGTACTTTCACAAGGTTAGGGCTCATGGGATACGGGGTAAGACACTTACTTGATTTGATAATTAGTTAGCCGACAGAACAGGCAGCAAACAGACAGTAGGGAAAAACAGGTAATTTTTGGGATGGTGGAGTGCAACTGGAGAAACACCACAAGAATCTGTGCTTTGATTTCAGCTATTTATATCCAAATTAATAACTCAGATGAGGGTGCTGAGTGTATTATTTCCAAGGTTGCTGACTGTACAAGGTTGGCTGGGAAGGTAAGCTGTGTGGAGGAAGTAAGGAGTCTACAATGCGTTAAGCACAGGTTAAGTGATTGGGCAAGACTTTGGTGATGCCACTGAAAGTTTTCCTCCACGCCTCATACCATCCCGACTTGGAACTATATCGGTGAAGCTTCAGTATCGCTGAGCCAATGTCAGAAACTCACTCCATAACAGCACTATGGTTGTGCATACATCATGTGGAGAACCACTGTTCAAGAAAGACGCACACCACTAGCGTCTCAAGGGCTGTTAGGAATGGAAAACAAATGCTGGCATCGGCGGCGATGCTCACCACCCAAGAATGAATAAAGAAATGCACAAAATGGGTGGAGGTTGCCAGTGTTGCTCGTTTAAGGTAATAAGCAGGGAAATTAGGGCACACCTTGTTCGAAGATGGAGAGAGGCACAAGATGCGAAATCAGTAGCTGGACAATTCCTCCAGTTAAGAATTCGCTAAACGTCAGTCACACTTGTTGAGATAATCACCATCCAATATTGACAAAACCCTGAACTTTGACTGTGTAATGATGACGTGCAAACACTTGATGTGATAGTTTCAAATCTGTCGCCTTGTTTCTTATGCAGGAATATTAAACTTTTAATTAAAATTCAGAAGAATCACGCATCAATAATTTCCAAGAGACGGCTCTTAACTGTAGCCAGCGATTGTTACAATAGTGCCCACAATAAAAGGTGTCTAGATTTCTTCCTTCTTTCTTTGGTGTAAGACATATATATTCTGACCGGTATCATCAACTGGAAAAGATGCTTTCTGAATCAATTCATTTTGTACAAGAAGCAGCCTAGAATAAATATCCAGGAAATGTTTTTAAATTCTTGAAACGAAAGCAATATTGTGGAAGCTGGGAATCTGAATGATAAGAAAAATATGCTGCAAACAATCAGTAAAATAGGCAGCTTCTTTTTGAAGCTGCACCGCAGGTACGGAGGGCTTGATGGAAACTGTCAGTAATGTTATTATATCAGATATTAAAATTCTTATGTTTTGCTTTTTACTTAAGTTCTTCTTTGGTTGATCCTCTCGAATAGGAACACATTTGTTCGGGCTTTTATTTGATGACACTGGACAAATCCACTGTCTGGTAGCTTTCTTTTTGAGAAAAGACATCAGTGAAATACTTCTTAGGATTGTGAGACTTGTATGAGTGAATGAAGGTACAGCTTTAACCCGGTCTTCAAGGAAATGTCTATTTCGAAATCCCGCTGTTATTTTTAAACAATCCTGGAGTGAAGGCTGTTGACTTCATCTGTTTGTTCAGTGACTGTAAGGAAACCAATTATCTGACCTAATGGATTTGTGTTTTCTCCTATAAAGAATGGAGATCCTCTCAATGTGTCAATCGGAGAATTTCTTCCAGCATCAACAACATCGAATCATCGACTCTTACCAAAAGTGAAAATAATGTCTCTTAGTTTCCTGATAAAACTCAAAATTCTTTGGGTGCTTAATGATATAGAAAAGATTTACTTCCCCATCTTGGCTGCGATTGCTGTCCCGAGTAAGTTGCTACCTGGAGCTGGTACTTCAGTAACTGGAGTATAGCAGCATGTAATATCTGAGTCTGCACGTCCAGAAATGTACTGTATGACATTCCTTAAATTGCGATCGTGACTGCACTTCAAACTTGCAACCGTGAATATATGGAAAAGGTACTTCACTGGCCGTAAAGTGTTTTGCATGACCGGATTTTCTGTTCAGTGTCAATAGATGTGAGTTCTTCCTTCCTTCTTTCTCCCTTTCTTTCTTTCTTCCTTTCTTTTTCTTTCTTTCTTTCTTTCTTTCCTCCTTTCCTTCCTTCTTCCATCCTTTCTTTGCTTCGAAATTCTTTATGCTTCATATCTCCCTTTATTTCTGTCTTTAATCAGTTTGTCCAATTATTTCTATTTTCTCAACATGTATATTTGATTGTGACCTATGTTCCATGGATGTGAGCTCTCCTTCACTGATGTCAATCAAATTATTTTTGTGTACTTAATAGTCATGATTTCGATCCGATTCAGTAAATGCCCAGTGGAAATCATTAAAACTTCCCCATACCAGGCCATTCAAACGAGGTGAATTGAATGTTTCAAAACTGCGATTGGTAGATTTATTTCCCCCCCAGGATTAAGAATCCGTGGGGTGTGGATGGAGTTCAGATACAGATCAGCTGCAAACTAATTGAATGGCGTAACAGGTCCAACTGATTGAACAGCTGAATCACTTTCCACTGTCCATATGGAAGTGTGGCTCCCGAATTTTGTCCTCTTTTTATTTAATCTAAACTGACTTACTATTGTAACCTTGTTTCATTTGATTCCATTGCATCATTTAACTGCCGATTCATTACAGATTACTGTGATTGCAAAATATATAGACAGGATGTTGTGTCACAGAAAAGATAACAGATACCATCATATTTTTTCTCCGAATTACAGTTTATTGTGAAGAACGTGAATAGATGTATTCCACATCCTTTTCCATTATTTCACCAAAGCACGTCAAACTTCTATTATTGTGGTGTTTGATGAGTAATTTACTATTCACTTCTGCTTACAGTTAACGTGGTGACGATTGTGATACTATCTCGGGCAAAGTGTGGTCTCTCCAAATGTGTCACCTGCTATCTCGTAGCCATGGCAACGGCGGACCTATTGGTCGTTATTTTCGATCTGATCCTCAGGCAGATTCCAATTGTTTATCGGGAACAATCTGCTTTTCTGCATTACGTTAGAGTTTGTGATATCCACGCTGTCCTGCTTTATGCCTCCACAGACTGTTCTGTCTGGTTTACCGTCATGTTCTCCTTTGATCGATTTGTAGCCATTTGTTGTCAGAAGCTGCAAACAAAATACTGCACAGAGAAAACAGCCGCTGTGGTTCTCGGAACAGTGACTATGCTGAACTGTTTGAAGAACATTTTCTGGTATTTTCTGTATGAATCTAAATATATGATTTCTAACAGTCCCTGGTTTTGCTCCGTGTTATCAGCTGTATCTCTCTCACTGGCCTGGGCTGTTACGGAATTAATGCATTACATTTTAACACCTCTTATTCCATTTATTTTGATTCTACTATTCAATGCACTGACGGTCAGAAACATTATAGTGACCAGTAGAGCCCGCAGGCGGCTCCGGGGTGGGAGCAGAGGGGACAGTCCCAGTGACCCAGAGATGGCGAACCGAAGAAAATCCATGATTTTATTGTTCGTTATATCGGGGAATTTCATACTGTTATGGGTGGTGTTTATGGTTTGTTCCATTTTGAAACGACTGGAATACATGTGGCACCTGGTTACTGTTTCCCTGCCAACATTTGTTCAAGAGATAGGCTTCATGCTCCAGCTCTTAAGTTGCTGCACAAACACGTTTATTTATGCAGTGACCCAAAGAAAATTCAGGCAGGAATTGATAAGTGGAGTTAAATATCCTCTTACAATGATTGTCAAATTAATCCGATGAAATGATCTCACAATATCTACAGATGCGTTTTCAACTGAAGCCACCACCCCCCACCCCCCCCCCCGCCACCCCTCCACCCCCACCCCCTCCCCCACCTGTTCTCCCTGTGTTATTTGGAATGTGTTTAATTTCCAGGTAGATGTTGAAATGATTACATCGAACATATTATCATACTCAGTTGTCTGTACCATTTGCCTGTTCTTGAATAAAGCAGATTTTGATCTGTGCTGAAAGATACTTTGTCAATTGACAGCTTGCTTCATCATTTGATAAATTGCAGGAGAACAAATAGAAATCTGTGTCAGATCAGAAGGGAATGCAGCTGCTAAATTCCTCATCCGAATACCGCTCACTCCCCAGTCCTGGAACATCACACAATATAAGTCAGGAATCAGGGTGCAGTACACCCGCGAGTCCCTGAGCCACACATTGCCTGGTCCCAGGATAACATGTCCAAGGGACGAGGTACAGCGCATGCACGGGTCCCCGCAAAGTCCACCCCTGGGACCCAGGAGAGCACTTTCTGGAATCAGTACAGTAGATGCCATTTTCCGGAACAGTACACACCACCACTCCATTATAGCAAACTAGCGGGTACCAATACAACACAGCCTTGGATAACTGTGCAACAAATGCTCGAGTAGCAAGCCATTAATCTCCTGTATCCCAATGGCAGCGCACTCCCCTGTCTAGCTACGGCATACAACCAGCTCCTGACACAACGCAGTTCCTGCCCAGGTACACCACACTCCCAGGACCCATTATAGCACAACTGCTGGTACCAGTATCTTACATACCCAGGGTACTAGCACAATGCACATCCGGGTATCAGTGCTGTTTACTCCCGTGTGATTATGTTACTGGATTAATAATACTTACCGAACACATTCCCGGGTCCGAATAAAGTAACTTTCCAGATTCCGGTAAAACACTGACCCGGGTTCCCACACTGTAACTAAATCAGTAATTCAGAGAGCTGGTCCAATAATCGAGTTTGCTAACATTTATCCAGCTCAAGCAGACCGAGATAAGCTACAATTCAGATGGTGTTTTTCTGTTGTCGGTGACTCATGTGATTTACACTGTGGCTACAATAGATAGAGTGTCAAACTGGTGGAAATCAGTTTCATTTCTATACTTTCTTACGTTACATGTTTCCCGTGGAGCAACAATCATAAGCCTGTTGACTGCACCTTTCTATACATTGGATTATTGGGTTTGTGCAGAGGACGATATTTGAAGCCTGCCCTTCCCATTATGTTGTTGCCAGAAAGACACGACGAGGCCATCATTTTCGTAAAGTCCGAGTGCAGTGAAATGTGATAAACAATATGGTAACCAAAGGGAAAAAGCCAGTTCATTTACTAATTTAATCAAGGGTTCAGAATCCTTTTCTACAGGTAAGAAACTCTCATGTTATGGCTCTTTCCAGCAGAGCAAAGCAAATGCACGAAACGGTGTTCGTGGCACAATCGGCCGAATAATTCGGTTATATTCTCCCAAAATTCCTTACATTCTGGAAAGGTCCCAATGGATTGGAAAAACGCAAATGAAATTCCTCTATTCAAGAAAGCAGGCAGACAGAGAGCAGTGAACTATAGCCCAGTTAGCAAACCATCTGTCATTGGGAAAATGCTGGAATCCGTTATTAAGATATTAGTAGCAAGACATTTAGAAATCAAACCGTTATTAGCCAATCATCAGGTTTTCACGAAAGAGAAATCGTGCTTGACAATGTTATTAGGGTTCTTTGAGGATGTAACATACAGGGTGGATAAAGTGGAACCAGATTTCCAAAATGTATTCGGTAAGGTGCTACATAAAATGTGACTCCACCAGATAATAGTTCATGATGTTGGGTATAATATATAACGATAGATGCAGGATTGACTAACCAACAGGAAACAGAGATTCGGAATAAATGGGGCATTTTCAGGTTGGCAAACTGGAACTGGTGGTGTGCCACAAGGATCAGCGCTCGGGCCTCAACACTTAACTGTCTATTTTAAGAGCTTGGATGAAGGGACCCAGGGTATTGTAAATAAATTTGCCAACGATACAAAGATATATAGGAAAGGAAGTTGTGAAGAGGACATAAAGTGTCTGCAAAGAAATTTAGATAGGTTATGTAATTTGGCTGATGGAGTACAACATGGAAAATCTGAGGTTGCCCACTTTGGTGTGAAGAAAAGGAAATCAGAATTTTATTTACATGGCATTTTATTTGAGGTGCATTCAGGGGAACTTTTTGGCCAGTATATAGGAAGTCCAACAAGAGAGGCAGAATGTTTAGACTTTGTTTTAGGAAATGAAGTTGGGCAGGTGGAAGGACTGGCAGTGGGAGAGCATTTTGGTGCTGGTGATCATAATTCAATCAGTTGTAACATAATTTTGCAAAAGGCTAGTGATAGAACAGGAGTTACATTTCTCAATTGAGGCAAGGCAAATTTTACTTAACTGAGGAGTGACTTAGCGAAAGTGGACTGGAAACAGATACTTGAAGGTAAGTCACTGTCAGAGCAGTGGGAGGCATTCAAAGGGGAGATTAAAGGAGTTCAGAGTAAACATGTTCCCACAAAGAAAATGGAAGAGACTGCCAAATATAGAGCCCCATAGATGTCAAGGAGCTTACAGAAAGAGATAAGGCAGAAAAGGAAAGCTTATATCTATACCGAGACCGAATACGAGAAAAAGCAAAGAGGGGTATAGAAAGTGGAGGGGTGAATTCAAAAGGGAAATTGGGAAGGCAAAGAGAAGGCATGAAACAATATTTGCAAGCAAAATCAAGGTGAACCCAAAGATGTGTTCTTAATACTTTCAGAGTTGCAGGAACTACGGAGATAGTAGCGCATTAAGAGCAAAAAGTTAACCTATGTGTAGGAACAGAAGATGCTGTTAGGATTCTTAACGAATACTTTGCGTCTGTCTTCACAAAAGACGGGGGCGATGCAGATATTGTAGTTATGGAGGAGGAGAGTGATGTATTGGGCATGACAAATATCGGCAGAGAGGACGTATTAATTGGAATAGCATGCTTGAAAGTTGATAAATTCGCAGGGCAAGATGAAATGTACCCTAGGCTGTTAAAAGAAGCAAGAGAAGCAATAACAGAAGGTCTAACCATTATTTTCCAGTCCTCACTGGACACAGTTGTGGGGCTAGAGGACTGGAGAATTGCTAACGTTGTATCTCTGTTTAAAAAGGGGGTGAGGGATAGATAGAATAATTACAGGCCAGTCAGTCTAATTTCAGTCGTGGGCAAAGTTGTAGAATCTATTCTGAAAGACAGGACGAACTGTCACTTAGATCTTTTGGGCCTCCTTATCTCGAGAGACAATGGATACGCGCCTGGAGGTGGTCAGTGGTTTGTGAAGCAGCGCCTGGAGTGGCTATAAAGGCCAATTCTGGAGTGACAGGCTCTTCCACAGGTGCTGCAGAGAAATTTGTTTGTCGGGGCTGTTGCACAGTTGGCTCTCCCCTTGCGCCTCTGTCTTTTTTCCTGCCAACTACTAAGTCTCTTCGACTCGCCACAATTTAGCCCTGTCTTTATGGCTGCCCACCAGCTCTGGCGAATGCTGGCAACTGACTCCCACGACTTGTGATCAATGTCACACGATTTCATGTCGCGTTTGCAGACGTCTTTATAACGGAGACATGGACGGCCGGTGGGTCTGATACCAGTGGCGAGCTCGCTGTACAATGTGTCTTTGGGGATCCTGCCATCTTCCATGCGGCTCACATGGCCAAGCCATCTCAAGCGCCGCTGACTCAGTAGTGTGTATAAGCTGGGGATGTTGGCCGCTTCAAGGACTTCTGTGTTGGAGATATAGTCCTGCCACCTGATGCCAAGTATTCTCCGAAGGCAGCGAAGATGGAATGAATTGAGACGTCGCTCTTGGCTGGCATACGTTGTCCAGGCCTCGCTGCCGTAGAGCAAGGTACTGAGGACACAGGCCTGATACACTCGGACTTTTGTGTTCCGTGTCAGTGCGCCATTTTCCCACACTCTCTTGGCCAGTCTGGACATAGCAGTGGAAGCCTTACCCATGCGCTTGTTGATTTCTGCATCTAGAGACAGGTTACTGGTGATAGTTGAGCCTAGGTAGGTGAACTCTTGAACCACTTCCAGAGCGTGGTCGCCAATATTGATGGATGGAGCATTTCTGACATCCTGCCCCATGATGTTCGTTTTCTTGAGGCTGATGGTTAGGCCAAATTCATTGCAGGCAGACGCAAACCTGTCGATGAGACTCTGCAGGCATTCTTCAGTGTGAGATGTTAAAGCAGCATCGTCAGCAAAGAGGAGTTCTCTGATGAGGACTTTCCGTACTTTGGACTTCGCTCTTAGACGGGCAAGGTTGAACAACCTGCCCCCTGATCTTGTGTGGAGGAAAATTCCTTCTTCAGAGGATTTGAACGCATGTGAAAGCAGCAGGGAGAAGAAAATCCCAAAAAGTGTGGGTGCGAGAACACAGCCCTGTTTCACACCACTCAGGATAGGAAAGGGCTCTGATGAGGAGCCACCATGTTGAATTGTGCCTTTCATATTGTCATGGAATGAGGTGATGATACTTAGTAGCTTTGGTGGACATCCGATCTTTTCTAGTAGTCTGAAGAGACCACGTCTGCTGACGAGGTCAAAGGCTTTGGTGAGATCAATGAAAGCAATGTAGAGGGGCATCTGTTGTTCACGGCATTTCTCCTGTATCTGACGAAGGGAGAACAGCATGTCAATAGTCGATCTCTCTGCACGAAAGCCACACTGTGCCTCAGGGTAGACGCGCTCGGCCAGCTTCTGGAGCCTGTTCAGAGCGACTCGAGCAAAGACTTAGAAAGGCACAGGTTAATGAAGGATAGTCAGCATGGTATTGTTCAAGGATGATCTTTTGTGACCCAACTTGATCGAATTTTTGGAAGAGGTAACAAGGAAGATAGATGAGGGTAGTGCTATTGACGTGGTCTACATGGATTTTAGAAAGGCTTTAACGAGGAGCACATGGCAGACTGGTTTCAAAAATAAAATCCCATGGGATCCAGGGAAATGCAACAAGGTGGATTCGAAATTGGCTCAGTGGCAGGAAACAAAGGGCAATTGTTGATCGGGTGTTTGGGCGACTGGAGGGTTGCTTCCAGTAGCGTTCCGTAGGCTCAGTAGTGGGTACCCTGCTTTATGTGGTATATATTAACGATTTGGATGTAAATGTAGGGGGCATGATGAAGAAGTTTGCAGACGACCCAAAGGTTGGCCGTGTGGTAAATACCGAGTAAGATAGCTGTAGGCTGCAAGAAGATATTGATGGTCTGGTCGGATGGGCAGAAGCTTGGCAAATGGAACTCAACCTGAGAAATGTGAGGGGATGTGTTTGGAGAGGTCAAACAGGGCAAGGATATACACGTTTAAAGGGAAAATACCGAAAAGTGTAGAGGAAGTGAGGGACCTTGGAGTGAATATCCACAGGTCCCTATCGATCGAAGGACAGGCCAATAAGCTGTTTAAGAAGGCCTATGGAATCATTTCCTTTATTAGCCGAGGTATAGAATATAAGAGCATGGAAGTTATGCTGGAACTGTATAACTCATTGGTTAGGCCACAACCCGAGTACTGTGTCACCTCATTACAGAAAGAAAGTAATTACATGAAAGCGGGTACAGAGGAGATGTACAAGGATATTGGGGGGACTGCAAAATGGATCTATGAGGAAAGATTGGATAGCTTGGGGTTGTTCTCCTTGGAACAGAAGAAGCTGAGGGCAGATCTGATTGAAATATACAAAGCTTTGAGCGGCCTGGATAGAGTGGACGTGAAGGGCCTATTTACCTTAGCAGAGAGGTCAGTGACTCGGGGGCACAGAATTAAAGCGATTGGCAGAAATATTAGCGGGGAGATATGGAAAACGCTTTTCACGCAGAGGGTGGTGGGGGTCTGGTACTCACTGCCTGAGAGGGTAGTTGAGGCAGAAAAACTCAAGTTATCCAAAAGGAGTCTGGATATGCACCTTACGTGCCGTAATCTGGAGGGCTACGGAACAAATGCTGGAATGTGGAATGAGAATAGATGGATTGTTTGTCGGCCAGCACAGACACGATGGGCCTAGTGGCCTATTTCTGTGTTACAACTTTTCTCTGCTTCTATGCAGAGAAACTGCAGAGCGCTGCACTTTTTTATTGCATACATTCATGGGATGTGGGCGTCACTGGATATGCCAGCATTTATTGCCCATCCCTAATAGCCCTTGAGAACGTGGTGGTGAGCTGCGTTCTTGAACCGCTGCAGGCCATGTGAGGTAGGTACACCCACAGTGCTGTTAGGAAGGAAGTTCTAGGATTTTGACCCTGCGACAGTGAAGGAATGACGATATAGATCCAAGAAAGGATGGTGTGTGACTTGGAGGGGAACTTGCAGGTGGTGATGTTGCTGCCCTTGTCCTTCAAGGTGGTAGAGGTCGCGGGATTGGAAAGTGCTGTTTAAGGAGACTTGGTAGGTTGCTGCAGTGCATCTTGTAGATGGTATACACTGCTGCCACTGTGCGTCGCTGGTGGAGGGAGTGATTGTTTGTCGATAGGATGCCACTCAAGCGGGCTGCTTTGTCCTGGATGGTGTTGAGCTTCTTGAGTGTTTATTGGAGCTGCACCCATTCTGGCAAGTGGAGGGCATTCCATCACATTCCTGACTTGTGCCTTGTAGATGGTGGAAAGAATTTGGGGAGTCAGGAGGTGAGTTACTTACCGCAGGATTCCTAGCCTCTGACCTGCTCTTGTAGCCAGCGTATTTATATGGCTACTCCAGTTCAGTTTCTGGTCAATGGTAGCCCCTAGGATGTTGAAAGTGGGGGATTCAGCGATGGTATTGCGATTGACTGTCAAGGGGAGATGGTTAGATTCTTTCTTGTTGGAGATGGTCATTGCCTGGCACTTGTGTGGTGCAAATTTTACTTGCCACTTATCAACACAAGCCTGGATGTTATCCAGGTTTTGCTGTATTTCTACACGGACTGATTCAGTATTTGAGGAGTCGTGAATGATGCTGAACATTGTGCAATTATCAGCAAACATCCCCACTTCTGGCCTTATGATTGAAGGAAGGTCATTGATGAAGCAGCTGAGGGCGGTTGGGCCTTGGACACTACCCTGAGGAACACCTGCCATGATGTTCTGGAGCTCAGATGATTGACCTCCAACAACCACAACCATCTTCCTTTGCGCTAGGTATGACTGCAACCAGCAGAGACTTTTCTCCCTGATTTCCATTGACTCCAGCTTTGCTAGGGCTCCTTGATGCCATACTCGGTCAAATGCTACCTTGATGTCAAGGGCAGTCACTCTCACATCACCTCTTGAGTTCAATTCTTTTGTCCATGTTTGAACCAAGGCTGTAATGATGTCAGGATCTGAGTGGCCCTGGCGGATTCCAAACAGAGCTTCACAGAGCAGGTTTATGCTATGCAAGTGCTGCTTGATGGCACTGTTGATGACACATTTCCATCACTTTACAGATGATTAAGAGTAGACTAATGGGGTGGTAACTGGCTGGGTTGGAGTTGTCCTGCTTTTTGTGTACAGGACATACCTGGGCAATTTTCCACATTGCCGGGTAGGTGACAGTTTTGTAGCTATACTGGGACAGCTTGGCTAGGGGTGCAGCAAGTTCTGGTGCACAGGTCTTCATTACTATTGCCGCAATATTGTCAGGACCCATAGCCTTTGCAGTATCCACTGCCCTCAGCCATTTCTTGATATAACACGGAGTGAATCGAATTGGCTGAAGTCTGGCCTCTGTGATGCTGAGGACGTCAGGAGGGGGCCGAGATGGATCATCAACTCGGCACTTCTGGCTGATGATTGTTGCAAATGTGTCAGCCTTATCTTTTGCACTGATGTGCTGGGCTCCCCCATCATTGAGGATGGGGATATTTGAGCAACCTCCTCCAGTTAGTTGTTTAATTGTCCACCACCGTTCATGAATGGATGTCGCAGGACTGCAGAGCTTAGATCTGATCCATTGGTTATGGTATCACGTAGCTCTGTCTATTGCATACTTCTTATGTTGTTTGGTGTGCAAGTAGTCCTGGGTTGTAGCTTCACCAAGTTGACACCTCATTTTGAGGTATGCCTGGTGCTGCTCCTGGCATGCCTTCCTGCACTCTTGATTGAACAGGATTGGTCTCCTGGCTTGATAGTAATGGTAGAGTGGGGGATATGCCGGGCCAGGAAATACGGATTGTGGTTGTGCCATTCTGCTGCTGCTGATGGCCCACATCGCCTCATGGCTGCCCAGTTTTTCATTGCTAGATCTGTTCGAAATCTATCCCATTTAGCATTTTGATAGTGCCACACAACACAATGGATGATATCCTCAATGTGAAGGCGCGATTCGTCTGCCTAAGGACTGTTCGGTTGTCACTCCTACCAGTACAGTCATGGACAGAAGCACCTATGGCAGGCAGATTGGTGAGGACAAGGTCAAGTATGATTTTCCCCCGTTTTGGTTGCCCCACCACCTGCTGCAAACCAGTCTACCAGCTATGTCCTTTAGTACTCGGCCAGCTCCGTCAGTAGTGGTGCTTCCGAGCCATTCTTGGTGATGGTCATTGAAGTCCCCCACCCAGAGTAAATTTTGTGCCCTAGCCACCCTCAGTGCTTCCTCCAAATGGTGCTCAACACGGAGTACTGACTCAGTACACAGTGGCGCAGTGGTTAGCACCGCAGCCTCACAGCTCCAGCGAAACGGGTTCAATTCTGGGTACTGCCTGTGTGGAGTTTGCATGTTCTCCCTGTGTCTGCGTGGGTGTCCTCCGGGTGCTCCGGTTTCCTCCCACAGCTAAAAGACTTGCAGGTTGATAGGTAAATTGGCCATTATAAATTGCCCCGAATGTAGGGACAGGTGAGGATGTCGTAGGAATATGGGATTAGTGTAGGATTAGTATAAATGGGTGGTTAATAGTCAGCACAGACTCGGTGGGCCGAAGGGCCTGTTTCAGTGCTGTATCTCTAAATCAAATCAAATCATCAGCTGAGGAAGGGCGGGTGGCGGTAACCAGTAGGAGGTTACCTTGCCCATGTATAACCTGATCCCATGAAGTCTCATGGGGTCCAGAGTCGACGTTGACGACTCCCAGGGCAATTCACTCCCTACTGTAGACCACAGTCCCGCTATCTCTGCTGTGTCTGTCCTGCTAGTGGGACAGGATATACAGAGGATAATGATTGCAGTGTCTGGGACATTGTCTGTAAGGTATGATTCCGTGAGTATGACTATGTCCGGCTGTTGCTTGAAGAGTCTGTGGGACAGCTCTCCCAACTTTGACACAAGTTCAGAGGGATCTGTGTAACCTTGTACAAGCATGAATTACTAAAAGTTAGAATGCAATTGCAACAAGTAATTTGGACGCATAATTGAATGGTGGCATTTGTTGCAAGAGGGATAGGGTATCGAAGTAGGGAACAGAAACAGAAAGTGCCGGTAATGCTCAGCAGGTCTGGCAGCATCTGTGGAGAGAGAAGCAGAGTTAACGTCTCAGGTCAGTGACCTTTCATTAGTTCTCATGCTGCCTCTCCTGCTGAATATACAGTAATGATGTAAGGTCACTGACCTGAAATGTTAACTCAGCTTGTCTCTCCACAGATGCATTCAGACCTGCTTAGTAGTTCTGGCACTTTCTGTTTTTATTTCAGATGTTGAGCATCCACAGTATTTTGCTTTTCTACACGTAGGGAAGTCTTGCAACAACTGTATCGGGTATTGGTGATACCACACAGAGGGTACCATGTACATTATTAGTCTACATACGTAATGAGAGATATATGTGCTTTGGAAGCAGTTCAGAGGAGGGTCACCAGGCAGATTCCTGTGGTGAAGGGGTTGCATTATGAGGGAAGATTGAGCAAGTTGAGCCGAAACTCATTTGAGTTTAGAAGAATGAGAGTTGATCTTATTGAAACATGTAAGATTCTCAGGGCTCTTGACATGGTGGATGATATGAAAATGTTTTCCTTTTTCGGGGAACCAGAAAGAAAGGGCACAGTTTCAAAATTAGGCCGGGTCCCTTTTAAGACGGCGATGAGAAGGAATTTATTCTCCCAGCAGGTCATTAATCTTTGGAATTTTCTTCCACAAAGAGTGGTGGAAGCTGGGTCATTGAATACATTCAAGGCTGAGTTGGACAGTATTTAATCTACAGGGCAGGCAAGGATGCAGAAAATATTTACGAGAATAGTTCCAAGGTTGAGGGACTTCAGTTACCTGAATCAATAGGAGAAAATATATGGCTTTTTCCTGAGAGAAGGGAAGGCTGAGAGGATATTTGATAGAGGTGTGAAAAATCATGACAGATCTAGACAAAGTAGCTCGAAAGCAAATATTTCATTGATGCAAGGGTCAAGAATCAGAGGGCACTCTGATGGAGGAGTTGTTTAAAAAAATTATTTTAAAGCAGTGTGTGGTTAGGATGTGGAATGTACAGCCTCAGTCTGTGGTGGAGGCATATTCAATCATAGCTTACAAAAGGAATTTGGACAATTATCCAAACAGAAAAAAAAATCAGGGCTGCATGTAAAGTGAGGAGAAGTGGCACTAGCTGTCTTGCTGTTGCAGAGAGCTGGCAGGACTCAGGGGACTGAATGGCCGCCTTCTGTGATGCAAATTTTCTATGATTCCATGATTCCACGATTGAAAACAGACGGCGCATGTTTGAGCACGTCAAAATTTAGAAAAGGATTCAGGTTATTTTTAATGCATCAAGTCAAATGTTGCCCTGGCACTGAGAAAGACAAAATACTGGGAAAAAAAACAAAACGAGATAGCGAAAAAGGTAAATACAGAACATATAAATAGTTCCCGTTCTCGATGTCCCTCTATTCATTTCCAAACCTTCGACACCGGGTAAATAATTTCAATACAAATAATGGAGCTCAAGAATCGGACACAAAACAAATAACAGTTGCCAAAACCCAAAAGTGACCCGGGGCCTTTTTTTTTTGTTTTGACGCTAAGGCTCTTCTAATTTAGCTATTTCGGCCTTATGGCGAGGTAAATTTTCTATCATTCTTCTGGAAGAAAATTTACTCGCAAGTGCTGCTCATTCCTCACTTCGAGGGAATGGGACCCAACCAGATCGCGGTGCTCAAATTATATTAATGCTCTGCTGAGGTTTTGTAAACATAGATATCTAGCATATCAGGGGGATATGTCAAAGTGCATTTACACGGCATGAAATATATTCAAGTGTTGCAAAGGACGTACAGAACACTGCACGCTTGTAAATTTCACTGCTGTTTTCTCGGCACTGACAGATTGTGAGTGGAGAACTGGGCCAGAAGTATCAGGGAGTTGAACTGAACCGGAGCTGTAGTTGAAATGAAAAATGTTCAATCTTTAGCAACCCGATGCTCGAAGGAGGTAAGAATACCGAATCAGAAAGAGGCTTACGAGATGGTTGCATCTCATTAATATCAAACAGGCCTTGAACTCTCTAACTAGAAATTCATAACATCTCATTAGTATCAAAGACGTCTTGAACTCTCTGATGAGAATTTCATAGAGGAGGTCGCCTGTGAAGCCGGGCTAAAAAGTGAAGGAAAAAAAGTGAGGGGGGAATCGAATCCTTGAGCCTGAAATTACAGCATGCGTTCCAGACATCTAAACTCGCCAGGGTTGATGTACTGATCTATCACGGTTGGGTATTACACAGAGGCAACAGTTGGTCCCGCCCTAGGGGCAGTGCTTGTTCTGAAATCTATGAACCAGCGTCCTTTCAGTTTCTAGGTTTATCCATGAATTGATCTACAATGCTCATGAAGTGTGAAATATCCCTCTCCACGATCCATAGGAAGGTTAGATCGTTTGTTCGTTTTGGCTTCCAATGATTGACATCCATTTTGCTCTGTATGTATTTCTCGCTCTTTTTTTTATTTTGTTCGTCATTTCCTGAGAAACATCCCATTTCATTATTTATGAGAGAGAACACATTAAATCGGAGATTGACTAGAATGGTACCAGGATGGTGTAACTTCAGTTATGAGTATAGACTGTAGAAACTGGGGATGTACACTTTGGGGCGGAGAATGTACAGAGGAACATTCGCAGGGTGTTCAAAACCATGAACGGTTTTGTTGGAGTAAATAAGTAGGACGTGTTTTCAGTGGCAGAAATGTCGGTGAGCAAAGGACACAGTTTTAAGGTGATTGACAAAATGGCCAAAAGTGACAGAGGGAGAAATTGTTTTGCGCTTTCAGTTGCTGTGATCTGAAATGCACTGTTCAAATGTGTAGAGGAAGCAGATTCAATAATAACTTTCAAAAGTGACCTGGAGAAATACAGGAAGGGGAACCTGCACAGGGCTGTAGAAAAAGGGAGAGAAATAGGACTAATTGGATTACTCTATCAAAGACCAGCTCTGACATTATAAACCTAAAGACCACCTTCATTGAAACGTTAAGAGAACATAAAATGCAATTTCTTCTAATCTGGGAAGGGGACGAAACAAGATATCAAGCATGATAACCTGTCCACACTCTGCTTTCTGCAGTGGCTGCTCCGTGCTTTGTATGTGTTTCCAAAATGTTCTGATTTTCTGTGCCTCATTCTTTCCAGTTTATCGAAAGTGACCGACTCCTTTGCCCCACACTCCCACCGGGTCTCTGCTCCTTTCTCCTTCAGCCCCTTTCCAACTCCTTGGCTGAACTGCAACTTGCATTTCCTCTTCGCTCCATTAAGATAACAGGAAAGCATTCTCAAACAGACATAGCTAGGCAATGAACGTTACATTAACAAAAGTTTAAGAGCAGACTCATTCACTCTGAACATGGAGAGAACAGGCTAAATTCAGATGTCAATTCCCTGCCATTAGTCTGAGAGGCGGGCTCAGAAGCAGAAAATCTCACTCTGATTCTCTTTCCTTAACATGAAGGAGAAACCGAATTAAACGTGTACAAAATAGGGATTGAATTCTGCTGCTTCAATCTAACTCTCCCAACTGTGCTTTTTTTTTGCCTCACAGCAAGTTAATGATCTGAAAGAAGTACAACTCCCAGCAGAATTTCCACATACACTATTCCTCACTTTGCGGAAATGGGACTCAAACATATGTTTTATTAATTCATGGGATTTGGGGTTCGCTAACTAGGACAGCATTTATTGCCCATCTATAATTGCCATTTAGAATGTGATGGTGAGCCACCTCCTTGAAACACTGCAGTCCCTGTGGGGAAGGCACACCCACAGACCATCTAGGAAGGTAGTTCCAGGGTTTAGACCCAGCGACAGTGAAGGAACGGCTACATACTTCCGAGTTAGGATGGTATGTGGCATGGAGGGGAACATGTAGGTTGTGTGTTCCCATGCAGCTGCTACTCTTGTCTTTTTAGGTGGTAAAGGTCGCGGGTTTGGAAGGTGCTGTCGAAGGAGCCTTGGTGCGTTGCTGCAGTGCATTTTGTAGATGGTGCACATTGCTGTAACTGTGCGTCAGTGGAGGTGGTGAATGGGGTGCCAATCAAGCGGGCTGCTTTGTACTGGATGGTGCCGAGCTTCTTGAATGCTATTGGAGCTGCACCCATCTAGGCAAGTGGAGAATATTCTATTACACTCCTGACTTGTACCTTGTGGACAAGCTTTAGGGAGTCAGGAGGTGAGTTACTCGCCGCAGGATTCTTAGCCTCTGATATTGGTTTTTATACGGCTGTTCCAGTTCAATTTCTGGTCAATAGTAACCACGCAGTATGTTGATCGTGGTGGATTCAGCGATGTTAATGCCATTGAATGTCAAGGGGAGTTGGTTAGATTTTCTCTTGTTTCAGATGGTCATTGCCAGGCCCTTGTGTGGTGCGAACATTACTTGTCACTTATCACCCCAAATGTGGATATTGTCCAGACCTTGTTGCGTTTCTACATGGACTACTCCACGACCTGAGGAGTCCTGAACGGTGCTGAACATTTTGCAATCATCAGCAAACAGCCCTACTTCTGACCTTATGATTGAATGAAGGTCATTGATAAAGCAGCTAAAGATGGTTGGGCCTAAGACGCTACCCTGAGGAATTCCTGTATTGATGTCCTGGAGCTCAGATGATTGACCTCCAACAACCACAACCATCTTCCTTTGCACTAGGTATGACACCAACCAGCGGAAAGGTTTCCCCCTCATTCTCATTGACTCGAGTTTTGGCAGTGCTTCTTGCAGCTCTGATTATATTAATGGTCTGTTACTCATATATGTATATTATATTTTGTTTGGATCAATTTTAATTAGGATCATAGCCACATTTTTTCCATAACGGCTTGGTTGACATTGCTTCTCTCTCTCTATCTCTCTCATGGAGTCTTCATTCCTTACAGTCTGTAAAATGTTAAGGAAATGTTGATTCCTTCCATCATGCCTCAACCGCAGACCCTCTGCCCACAAATGCTTGTCTGTTGTCCTGCATGAACCAAGAGATCATTCACTAAACTACACTCTTTATGAACACATAAAGCTGCCTCTCCGCTTTGGACAAGGAGTAAAATACACTGAATTGTTAATAAAACGTTCATCTCACCAGGTGTGCCACTGAGCTCCACAGAGATAGATTGACATAGCCTCCGGCAATGCCAATAAGTTTCTGGATTTGATGGCTGAGCCGAATCTGAGCCAGTTCCCCAGTCCACAGGAAAAAAATGTCTCATTCCTGGACACTTTGTGGTATAGAGCAGCTAGCAGCAAAACGTCTGATTTATCTGAGATATGGATCTGAGATCTACTTAAACAGCCAAGACCATGTAAAACAGAACTCCGAGTAGACGTTTAAATTTTCAACTAAACTGATAGAGCGGAGGTCAGCTGAGTATTGAATTCAATGTTAATTCAATGAATGTAAACCACGCTAAAGAAGTGAATCGACCCGGGTTGAGATTCCTCACACTGTGTTTGAGCTCTGCCTGGTTTGTTCCAGTACAATAAAATGAGAATGGCAACCAACCCCAAACAGCGCTCAAACACTTCTCAGCTGACAGTGGCTGCATGAAAGAGCGTGGCTCCTGTGCTGCTGTTGAGGCAGGCTGGCTGTTGCTATTTCCACGTCTCACACTCCGAGATCCAGGGAGGCATCAGTACCGATCTTTCTCCTCAGCATCCGCCTGCAGCTGTTTATTATCGACCTCGTGGTGTAACTGTCGCGCGCCTGACTCCAGGTTGGTAAATTGTGTGTTCCAATCACAGGGGCTGAGGTTCCTGGGTATTAATCAGGAGAGTCCTTGATTGCAGGAAATGTTTGTATAGTGTATTATTAACATTTACAGTTAAGTTTGATAGTTTAAAGTCCTCTTCGCATTACTTTCAATTTATGCGCTCAGTTGTTGTTTTATATCAGAAAGCGTGTTTCAGGGATGTGTCCATTGTTTGTGTCACGGTTCTGTCACCCAGTGTGAAAAGTAAAACAATTGCGAGAAGCAATGTGGAAGAAGGGATACTCGAAGAAAACAACATATGCTCCTGACAGAGTGGTTGTGGACAGTTTTCAGCCTTAACAGAGTGCTGAAGTCGGTAATTTTATGCAATTGGCAGTTCCGGGTAAGTTTTTCTCCAACTAAAGTTGAGTTTTGGCATTTAAAATTTGATTTGCAGCTTCAAAACATATCGCCAGAGACTGCAAGCTTGATGAACTACACAGTTAATAGAAACTTTCTGTCAGTGGCAGTTAACTGAAAATAAACTGTAGATTTATTCTGTAATTCCTCTCTGGCCACGGGGAAGGTGCCAAAGAACTGGAGAACAGCTAATGTGGTCCCATTATTTAAGAAAGGTTGCAGAGCTAAGCCAGGGAACTACAGACCAGTGAGTCTCACGTCAGTGGTAGGGAAACTATTGGAGAACATTCTGAAGGAGAGAATCTGTCTCCACTTGGAGAGGTAAAATTTGATGAGGAATAGTCAGCATGGCTTTGTCAGAGGGAGGTCATGCCTAATAAATTTGAATAGAATTTTTGAGCATGTGACCAGGTGTGTAGATGAGGGTAGTACAGTTGATGTAGTTTACATGGATTTCAGCAAAGCCTTTGACAAGGTCCCACATGAGAGACTTATCAAGAAGGCAAATGCACATGGGATACAAGGTAACTTGATAAGGTGGATTCAAAATTGGCTTAGCTGTGGAGACAGAGAGTGATGACAGACGGCTGTTTTAGTGACTGGAAGCCAGTGACCAGTGACGTATCACAGGGTCCCCTATTGTTTGTCGTTTATATAAACGACAGATGACTATGTGGGTGGTAGGATCAGTAGGTTCGCCGATGAAACAAAGATTGGCCGGGTGGTTAACAGCGAGGTGGAGTGTCTTAGGTTACAGGAAGATATGGACGGGATGGTCAAATGGGCAGAAAAGTGGCAGATGGAACTTAACACTGAAAAGTGTGAGGTGATACACTTTGGAAGGAATAATGTGACACGGAAGTATTCAATGAATGGCCTGAAACTGGGAAGTTCCGAGGAACAAAGGGACCTTGGCGTGTTTGTCCATAGATCTCTGAAGGCAGAAGGGCTGGTTAATAGGGTGCTGAAAAAGGCATAAGGGACACTTGCCTTTATCAATCGGGGCATAGATTACAAAAGCAGGAAGGTCATGTTGGAGTTGTACAGAACTTTGGTAAGGCCACAGCTGGAGTGCTATGTGCAATTCTGTTGCCACATTATAGGAAGGATGTGATTGCATTGGAGGATTCACCAGGATGTTGCCTGGGATGGAACATTTAAGCTATGAAGAGAGATTGGAAAGGCTTGAGTTGTTTTCGCTGGAGCAGAGAAGACTGAGGGGGGACCTGATCGAGGTGTACAAGATTATGAGGGGCATGGATAGGCTGGATAGGGAGCAGCTGTTCCCCTTAGTTGAGGGGTCAGTTACGAGGGGTCACAAGTTTAAGGTGAGGGGTGGGAGGTTTAAGGAGGGTTTGAGGAAGAACTTTTTTACCCAGAGGGCGGTGACAGTCTGGAATGCCCTGCCTGGGAGGCTGATAGAGGCGGGTTGCCTCACATCCTTTAAAAAGTACCTGAATGAGCACTTGGCACGTCATAACATTCAAGGCTATGGGCCAAGTGCTGGTAAATGGGATTAGGTAGACAGGTCAGGTGTCTTTAATGCATCGGCGCAGACTCGATGGGCCGAAGGGCCTCTTCTGCACTGTATTATTCTGTGATTCTGTGATTAAGCTGAACAGGAAGCTGGATTCGAAGGAGTTGCAACTTGGGTGGAATCATAAAGGTCTATATGAGAAAAGAATTGTTGTTACACACAGAATGGTTCGCACAATGTGATTGTGAAATGAGTGCAGCGTTAAGAGAGCTAAAGTTGGGAATTTGGTGCATGTGAGAATTAGGTGCAGGGGCAAGCAGCTGTAGCTATGTTAATCTTCAATAATTGTAGTGAAAGCTTGAGGTGGTAGCTGTTTAATGTTTTTGTCTACCGTTTCGTGCAAGAGAACTTGTACAGTTGTAACACATATAGCAGGCGCAAGAGGAGCAGTCCACTTTGTTGAAGATTTCGGTCAGACCTTTGAGTGGTGTACAGATTCGAAACCGGTGCAGTGTGACCAGCAGTGTACAGAGTAAAGGGAGCCCAGGTGAATTGGAGAACGCGGAGTCACAGAAATTGATCATACCCAACAGATACAATGCACTTCTGCCAGTGGGAATGCAGCATTTGACTGAATGTGGCATCAAGGAACCATAGCAGAAGTGGAGTCAATGGAAATCATGGGGAAATCTCCCCACTAGTTGGGGTCATACTTAGCACAAAGAAAGGTGGTTGTGGTTGTTGGATGTCAATCATCTCAATCCCAGGACATCACTGCAGAAGTTGCTCAGGATACTGTACTCGTCCAACCATCTTCGGCTGCTTCGTCAATGACCTTCCCTCCATAATAAGGTCAAAAGTGGAGATGTTCGAAGATGTCTTCACAATGTTCAGCACCATTCACAACTCTGCAGACACTGAAGCAGTAAGACCTGGATAACGTTCAGACTTGGACTGGCAAGTAGCAATTAACAATCACAACACACAAGTTCTACGCAATTACCATCCCCAACTAAAAAGAATCTAACCATCTCTCCTGATATTCAATGGCATTACCACTGCTGAATTCCCCACCATCAACATCCTGAAGGGTTACCTTTGACTACAAACTTAACAGAACCATTCATATAAATGCTGTGGCAGCAAGAGAAGGTCAGAGGCTCCTAATGCTGTAGCAAGTAATTCACCTCCTGACTCCGCTATGCCTGTCCGTCATCTGCAAGGCACAAGGCAGCGATGCAATGGAATACTCTCCCTTACTTGACGCCATCCAGGACAAAGCAGCCCCCTTGAGTGGCACACCTTAAACATTCACTCCCTCCACCACCCGAGCACGATCGTCCTGTTGTGTACCATATACAGGATGTAGGAGCTCGCCAAACCTCTCTCGACAGCACCTTCCAAACCCACGACATCCAGTAGCTAGAAAGACAAGACCAGCAGATGGATGGGAATACTACTACCTTAAAGTTTTGCGCCAAGACACACACCTTCCTGACTAGGAACTATATTGGTGTTCATTCACTGTCACTGGGTAAAAACCATGAACTCACACCCTAATAGATCTGTGGGTGTACTTACAGCAGCTGGACAGCAGTAGTTCAAGAAGGTGGCTCACTGCCATCTTCCCAATGGCATTTAGGGATGGACAACAAATTCTGGCTTTCCTACCGATGCTCACAACCCACGCAGGAACAAAAACAATGCACAGAATGAGTGGAGCGTTGGTCGTTTAAGATAATAAACAGATACATCACGGCACAATTAGTAAGAAGACAGAGACAGCGACAGGATTTGAAATCTGTAGTTAGACAATTTTACCAGTTTGGAATTCAGTAATTGTTAGTCACCCATGTTGAGATACTCACCGTGCAATATTGAAAAAGCCCTAAAATCTTGCAGTGCGTGACGACGTGCAAACACTTGATGCTATGGTTTCAAATCTGTCTTCCTGCTGTTAAGCAGGAATGTTAACCGTTTGATTAAAATGCTGAAAAATCAGTCAACAGTCTCCAGGACTCTGCACTAAATTTTGGTCAGCGATTGTTACAATATTGCCCGCATTAAAACAGTGACGAGATTTTTTCCTTTCTTCTTTCTTTACTTCCTTCCTTCCTTCTTTCTTTCCTTCCTTCCCGACGGTATAACATACGTATTCTGACCAGTATCATCAACTGGAATAGATGCTTGCGTAAAGCAATTCTTTTCAACATGCAGTCTAAAATAATTCACAAGGCTGTATTTTAAAATTTTTCATAAAAAGGCAATATTATGGATGCTGGAAATCAGAAATATAAGCAAAAGATGCTGGAAACAAATAGCAAACCAGGCAAAACTTTTGGAAATTGTACCGCAGGTACAGAGGGCCTGATGGAAACTGGAAATAATGTTTTTTTTTAAAGATTTGAAAATTCCTTTTGATAACTTTTTTGCTTCAGTACTTTATTAGTCCTTTCTCTCTACTAAGGAGCACATTGTTTGGGCTTTTGTTTGATAACACTGGGCGAACCCAATGTCTCATCGTTTTTTAAAGAAATCTGTGAAAATACGTCTTAGGATTTTGGGACGTGCATGAGTGTATGAAGGTGCAGCACTAACTTGGTATTCAGGGCAATATCTATTTCTCAATGTCGCTGATATTGTTAAAAATCTTGGCATGAAATCTGTTGACTTCATCCGTTTGTTCAGTAACTGTATGTAAGCCCAGGCGGCATGGGACCCAGTTATCTTACCTATTGGATTTTTTTCTGCTATAGAGAATGAGGATCCTCTCAATGTTTCAATCGGAGAATTTCTTCCCAGCATCAACAACAAACGTTGAATTATCGATTCATACCAAAATGGAAAATAATGTCTCTTGGTTTTCTGATGAATCTTGAGATTCTTTGGGGGCTTTATGATATAGAAAGTATTTATTGCCCCATCTTGGCTGTGATTGGTGTCCCAGCTAAGTTACGACCTGGGGTTGATACTTCAGTAACTGGAGTTTAACAGTATGCAATATCTTAGACCACACATCCAGATCTTTACTGTAATACTTCCCTACATTGCAACAGTGACTACAATTCAAATTTGTAGCAGTGAATACATGTGAAAGGTGCGTCGTGTAACGTTCTTTTAGATGATTGGAGTTTGTGGTAAATATCTATAGGTATGAATCCTTCCTTTCATTCTTTCATTTTTATTTATTTATTTATTTATTTTTACTCTTTTCTCTCTGTCTTTCTT
Organism: Heterodontus francisci; assembly: GCF_036365525.1. Lineage (NCBI taxonomy): Eukaryota > Metazoa > Chordata > Chondrichthyes > Heterodontiformes > Heterodontidae > Heterodontus > Heterodontus francisci. The sequence continues at coordinate 14,171,774 of NC_090418.1, read as the reverse complement.
TTTTTCTTTTTTTTCTGTCTTTGTTCTGTTAATGTCATTATATCATTTTCTACGTGCATATTTGATGGTGACTTGTTTTCCATGGATGTGAAATCACTTTCACTGATATCAACTCAATGATTATTACATACATACATTAGAACATACAAATTAGGAGCAGGAGTCGACCACTCGGCCCCTCAAGCCTGCTGCACCATTCAATACATCATGGCTGATCTGATTGGTACCTCAACTCGACATTCCCGCCTACCTCCAATAGCCATTCCCCGCCTTGCTTCTCAAGAATCTATCTAGCTCTACCTGAAAAATATTCAAAGACTGTGCTTCCTTAGGTTTTGAGATGGCAGTTCGAAAGACGCATGATCCTCTGAGAGAAAAAAAATTCTCCTCAGCTCCGTCTTAAATGGGCCACTACTTATTTTTAATTAAGTTATGTTTCAATAAAGTCGTCTCTTACTATTCTAAACTCCAGCGGATACAAGCCTAGCCTATCCAAACTTTCCTCAGAAGACAACCGCCCATTCTAGGTATTGCTCTGATCTGCTTCTAACGCATTTACATAGGCAAGGCTATTAAGGAACGAAGATGTTCAAATTGAGTTCACATACAGATGAGAGGTGTTCGAATTGATTGACTAAACACGTTCAAGTGGCTAAATGTATTCACATGGAACTGTGGCTTCCAATTCCCCATTTACTTTCCGTTTTCATTTAATCTGAATGCACTTTCTGTTTTAACCTTGTTTCATTTGATCCAGTTATATCCTTTATCTGCCAATTCGTTACTGATTACTCTGATTACAAAAGCTATGTACAGGATGTTTTGTCACGGGAAGACAATTAGATTCCATCACTGCATGTAAAGACAATCTGCACAATACTTTGTGAGTTTATTGTGAAGAAGGTTAATATGTGTATTCGACTTCCTGTTCAGTTATTTCACGGAAAACGCACCAAACTTCTGCCATTGCGGTATTTGTTGAATAATTTCCTATTCTCTTTTTGCTTACAGTTAACATGATGACGATTGTGATCCTGTCTCTGGACAAAGTTGGTCTCTCCAAATCTGTCACCAGCTATCTGATAACCATGGCAGTGTAGGACCTATTGGTCATTATTCTAAGGCAGATTCCTATTGTTTATCGGGAACAATCTACTTTTCTGTTTTACGTTAGAGTTTGTAATATCCACGCCGTTCTACTTTATGCTGTCACAGACTGTTCTGTCAGGTTTACCGTCACTTTCTCCTTTGATCGAGCTGTAGCCATTTGTTGTCAAAAGCTGAAAACAAAATATTGCACGGAGAAAACAGCCGCAGTGGTTCTCGGAATAGTGGCAGTGCTGAGTTGCTTCAAGAACATTTTCTGGTATTTTGTCTCTGCACGTCAATATTTGCTTTCCAACAGTCACTGGCTTTTTGACGTGGCAATAGGTGTATATCAATCGTTGGCCTGGGCTATTGTTGAATTAATGCATTATATTTTAACACCATTTATTCCATTTGTTTTGATTCTACTATTCAATGCACTGACGGTCAGAAACATTATAGTGACCAGTAGATCCCGCAGGCGGCTCCGCGATCGGATCTGTGAGGAGAGTCCCAGTGACCCAGAGATGGCGAATCGAAGAAAATCTATGACTTTACTGTTCATTATATCGGCGAATGTCATACTGTTATGGGTGGTGTTTATGGTGTGTTCAGTTTGGAAATGATTGCATTACTTTAGCGACAGGTTTATTGTTCCTCTGCCCACATTTGTACCGGAGATAGGCTTCATGTTCCAGCTCTTGAGTTGCTGCTGGAACACGTTTATTTATGCAGTGACCCAGAGACAATTCAGGCAAGAGTTGAGGAATGGAGTTAAATATCCTCTTACAATAATTGTCAAATTAATCCGATGAAAAGATCTCACAGTATCTACGGATGAATTTTCAGCTGAAGCCTGCCTTACAACCACAGCCATCTTCCTTTGTGCTGGGTATGACTCCAACCAGCGGAGAGTTTTCTCCCTGATTCCCATTGACTCCAGTTTTGCTGGGGCTCCTTGATGCCATACTCGGTCAAATGCTGCCTTGATGTCAAGGGCAGTCACTCTCATCTCACCTCTTGAGTTGAGCTCTTTTGTACATGTTTGAACCAAGGCTGTAATGGGTTCAGGAGCTGAGTGGCCCTGGCGGAACCCGAACTGAGCATCACAGAGCAGGTTATTGCTAAGAAGGTGCTGCTTGATGGCTCTGTTGATGACACCTTCCATCACTTTACTGATGATTCAGAGTAGACCGATGGAGTGGTAATTGGCTTGGTTGGACTAGTCCTGCTTTTTGTGTACAGGACATGCCTGGACAATTTTCCACATTGCTGGATAGATGCCAGTGTTGTAGCTATACTGGAACAGTTTGGCTAGGGGTGCGGCAAGTTCTGTAGCACAGGTCTTCAGTACTATTGCCGGAATATTTTCAGGACCTATAGCCTTTGCAGTATCCAGTGCCTTCAGTCGTTTCTTGATATCATGCAGAGTGAATCGAATTGGCTGAAGTCTGGCATTTGTAATGCTGGGGATCTCAGGAGGGGGCGAGAGCGATCATCAGCTTATTTGCTTTTGTATCTTTAATATGATGTGCAACAGCAGATGGTTTTCTAGGAGGAGTAGGACCAAAATAAATCAAGATCGAGCGAGAGTTCTAGCGACACTGGCGAGGACAGGAGAACCAAAGAAGTGAATTTGTCACGCAAAGCATTAGCAGGTGATTGTGGAAAGGTGAATCTCTGCGAGAATCAAATGGTGCCTTGCTGTGAGACCCAAACACTTGCGAGTTTGAGAATTGTTTATCAGGCACTGGAATGAGAGTGGTGGCTGGACATGGCCAGACTGAGAAATAGACAAATTGATATCTCTATCGGTAACAAAAACTAGAACAGAATAATAACAAGGAACAAGCTTTCATCTGTTATGGTGATGCAGTGCAATATGAAATAGAACAATACAAATACAATTCACATGAAACTCAGTGTAATCGGAAGCAGTCTAGGAACAACACCTCCCACTTCTCACTTTAAAAAAATGTTTTATTCATATATTTAAAGAACATAACAACAGTTCTAGCTCGAAGATACATGACGTTCATGGTATATTTACAATGTGCATTTCGTGTCAGACATGCTCTGCTGCTTATGTTTCTTTCTCCAAAAACAAAATCATAATATTTGGACTAGTGCATTACATACCAGTTTAAATTTGACATTACATAAAGTGCAATGCAGATCAATGTCCTTCAACGTGGAACATCAGGTGCTTTCTGATACTTGCATTACAGGGAATATTTAAAATGTACATTTACATTTCATGTCAAACATTCTCTGTTGCATACAACCCGTGCAGTTTTAAACGGTTCCAGGCTCTCAGTATAAAAGCTGATTGTTTGGAAATAACATTTTGACATGGATAGAAGATTGGCGAGCTATCAGGAAACAGAAAGCACACATAATTGGGTCATTTTCTGGTTTGTAAGACCTAAGGAGTGTCGTGCCACAGGGATCAGTTCTGGGCCCAACATTTTTTTTTGCAATTTATGTAAATAACTTGGCTGAAGGGAGCAAAGGCATGGTTGCTATATTTACTGATGGCACAAAGATAGGTAAGAAAGTAAGTTGCGAAGAGGATATAGCGAGGCTGCAAAGGGATATGATAGGTTTAGTCAGTGGGCAAAGATCTGGCAAATGGAGGACAATGTTCTAATCGAATCCTTTGTTTGCCTTGTTTCTATTCCCTATTTTTGATGCTGGTTTGCTTCCGCCTGCATATAATGAAGGTCCGCATATTCCTGAGCATAAGTAGCAGCGCTGTTGTACTGGAAATCCATACAGTTCACCAGAAAGGCGTGGCGGGGTGGTGGTGACAGGCTGTTAACACCTAAACTGAACATAATGGTCACAGGAAATAGATCAGCTGAACAGATGGGGCTCCAGCTCACAACCTCGGCATTTTCGAAACTATACTGCCACAAAGCGGCCCCCTTCTGACGGGTTGCACCACGAGAACCATTTAAATGCATTTGCTGTCACACTCTAATGGAAAGAAACATAACGTGGAAACTGGCCCTGCATCCTTGATGAAATTAATAAATGAACTTTCGTTTTCAGATTTTTTTTATACTGCTGACTCCATCTCACTATACTCGCAGTTTATGATTACGGACACGTGGTGTCTTTCTCGAGCCTTCCCAGAATAACAAACTCTGCCAGCAACTTAATGGGAAGTGCTGGCTTCAAATATCAGATAACCGGATGTAAAGAAAAAAGGAATCAACAGGCTTATGATTGCTGGTTTACTGGAAAAACGTAACCTCAGAAAGGAGAGAAATTAAACTGATTTGCCACCAGTTTCACGCTCTGTCTATTGTGATCACAGAGTGAATCACATGGGTGGCCGACTGCAGACAAAGCACCGTCTGAATTGTCGCGTAAACTCGGGACTCTTGCGTTCAATAAATATTCGCTAACTGGATTGTTGGACCAGCTCTCTGAATTGCTAACTCAGCTACAGTTATGGGACCCAGATAAGTGCGACACAGAGCTGTGGAGTTTTACTTTAGTGGGACCTGGGAATGTGCTGTACCGGGTTCAGCCCGTATTACTAACCCAGTAATGGAATCACCCGGGAGTGATGTGACAGTATCCCGAGTGTGCACAATAATTGCACCCGCAGTTGTGCTTTACTGGATCCTGGGAGTATCCTGGGAGTGGTGTATCTGGGCAGGGACTGAATTGTATCAAGACACAGCAAGCTAGACAGGACAGTGCACCTTTATGGGACCTGTGAATGTGCTGTTTTGGGATACACGAGTTCAATGTACTGGTACCTAAGAACGTGCTGCACAGGTAGCCAGGATTGTGTTGTGTTGGTACCAGTTAGTTTGTTATTCCATGATCGGGAGAGTGTATCAAATCGCCATATGTAATGTGCTGTACAGAAACTGAGCAACACTGGGTCCCAGGGATGCGTTGTACTGAGACCCAGGCATGCACAGTACCACAGCCTGGGAGTGTGCTCCACTGGGACAGGGGACTATGTGGCTCCGTGACACGCGGGTGCGCTGCACCAATGTGTGCTGTCCCAGGACGGGGGAGTGAACAATATTCGGATCAGGAACATGGCAGCAATATTTCCATCTGATCTGTCCCAGATTTCTAAGTGTTTGCCGACAATTTTTCGAACTATGAAGCAAAGTAATTTTTCGCACAGTTCACAATCGGCTTTATTCAATAACAGGCAAATGGTACAGAACACTGAATATGATGTTCTGTGTAATCATTTCAACATCTACCTGGAAACTAAAGAACACATAGAGATTAGCACGTGGAGTCGGGGTTGAAGAGGGGGTGGTAGAGGTGGATGGGGCAGGGATTCTGGTTTCTGACATAGAACTATTTTTATTCCCTGTCGATTCCAGTGACGGTTAAGAAATTAATAACCTTTGCATTCTTCCATCTTTCCTGCTGTATTTGCATTTTTCCTGATCCTGATCCTGTCTTTCAAATTGTATTTCATCATAATAAGCAAAGGTCAGAGAAATGTATCTACACGGAGTTACTAAACACTCCACGACTGACATGGTTATGCGAACGAGTGGTCCATCTTGGAGGAAAAAAAACTCATCAAATGTTCATTCCCAAAGTACCCCTGGGTTGTGTGCTCAGATATGGCCGTGCAAAGCAAGAAACCACTCTTTGGTTGAAAATGGCTCTTTAGATGACGTCTGCCTGGGTCTTGCATTGGAAAATATGGTACAAGTTGCTGAACTATGACTTCAACTTACCTTTATGATTGGACCAACGTGTGAGATGTTTCAGAACATATGGAGAATTAAAGAAGACCGGCATTGAATCTACAGGATACAGCAAAAATATACATATAAATGTCAGAAAGTAAGAGATGTTTTCGTCGGATTAATTTGACCATCATTGTGAGAGGGTACTTCACTCTATTCCTCAAATCCACTCGGAATTTTCTCTGGGTCACTGCATAAATAAACGTGGTCGTGCAGCAAATCAAGAACTGGAACATGAAACCTATTTCCAGGACAAAAGTGGACAGGGCAACAGTAATCCACAAGTAATCCAGTCGTCTCAAAATGGAACAAACCATAAACACCACCCATAACAGTGTGAAATTCGCCGATGTAGCGAACAGTAAAGTCATGGATTTTCTTCGGTCCGCCATCTCTGGGTCACTGGGATCCTCCCTGCTGCTGCGATCTCGGAGCCACCTGCGTGTTCTGTTGGTGACTATAATGTTTCTTACTGTCAGTGCATTGAATAGTAGAATTTTTAAAATGCAATAAATGGTGTTACTAAACACTCACTCCACGACTGACATGGTTATGTGAACGAGTGGTCCATCTTGCATTATTTCAACAACTGCCCAGGCCTTCGAACGAGATATGGCCAAAACCACGATGCAAAATCAGGGACTGTTAGAAAGCGAATATTGACGTGTATGCATGAAATACCAGAAAATGTTCTTCAAACATCTCAGCATAGTCATTGTTCCGAGCACCACAGCAGCTGCTTTCTCAGTGTAATATTTTGTTTTCTGTGTCTGACAACAACTGGCTACAAATCGATCAAAGGAGAAAGTGACGGTAAACTGGACAGAACAGTTTGTGGCAGCATAAATCAAGACATCGTGGATATTACAAATTCGAACCTAAAACAGAAAAGTAGATTGTTCCTGATAAACAATAGGAATCTGCCTTAGGATCAGATCAAGAAAAATGACCAATAGGTCTGGTGTTGCCATGGCAACCAGATAGCTGGTGACACATTTGGAAAGACCGCATTTTCCCCAAGGCAGGATCACAATCGTCATCAGGCGAACTGTAAGCAAAGGAAGAACAGGAAATTGTTCAACAAACACCACAACGACAAAGGTTTGATGTGTTTTCCGTGAAATACCTGAATAGGATATGTGATATTCTTTTGGGCCTCCTTATCTCGAGAGACAATGGATACGCGCCTGGAGGTGGTCAGTGGTTTGTGATATACACATCAACATTCTTCGTAATAAACTGTAACTCATAGCAGCATTGGAACATAGAAAGATAGGAAGAAGAGTAGGCCATTCAGCCCCTCGAGCCTGTCCCGCCATTCAATGAGATCATGGCTGATCCGTGGCCTAACTCCATATACCTGCCTTTAGTCCATATCCCTTAATATCTTTGCTTAACAAAAATCTATCTACCTCAGATTTAAAATTAACAAATGTTCTAGCTTCAACTGCTGTTGGTGGGAGAGAGTTCCAGATCTCTACCACTCTTTTCATGAAGAAGTGCTTCCTAACATCTCTCCTGAACGGTCTGGTCCTAATTTATAGTCTATGCCCCCTAGTTTTAGAATCTCCAACCAGTGGAAATAGTTTATCTTTATCTAGCCTGTCTTTTCCAGATAATATCTTGAAGACTTCGATCAGATCACCCCTGAACCTTCAAAATTCTAGCGAAAACAGGTCTAAGTTGTGTAATCTCTGCTCGTAACTTAACTCCTGCAGTCCAGGTATCATGCTTGTAAACCTACATCGCACTCCCTCCAAGGTCAATATATCCTTCCTAAGGTGTGATGCCCAGAACTGCTCACAGTACTCCAAGTGGGATCTAAACAGGCTTTTTTACAGCTGCAGCAAAACCTCTGAGTCTTTATACTCCAATCATCGAGATATAAAAGCTAGCATTCCATTAGCCTTTTTGATTATTTTCTGCACTTTCTCGTGGCTTTTTAAAGATCTATGCACTTGAACCAGCAAGTCTTTTCGGACATCCACTGTACTTAGACTCTTCCCATTTAGAAAGTACCCTGCTCTATCCTTTTTTGGTCCAAAATGGATAAACTCACACTTGCCCACATTGAAATGCATCTGCCACAGTTTTGCCCATTCACCTAATCTGTCAATATCTCCTTCCAATTTTATGCTATCATCTTGACTGCCTACAATGCTGCCCAACTTTGTATAATCAGTATATTTGGATATATGACTTACTATGCCATCATCTAAGTCGTTAATGAATAATGTGAATAATTGAGGCCCCAACACAAATCCCTGTGGGACACCACTAGTCACATCCTGCCAATCAGAGTACGTACCCATTATCCCCACACTCTGACGCCTACCACTCGGCCAACTTCCTAACCATGTCAATAATTTGCCTCCAACTCCATGGGCTAGTACCTTAGTTAACAGTCTCTTGTGTGGGATTTTATCAAATGCCTTCTGGAAGTCCATATAAATAAATAAATAGACACTCCCCTGTCCACCAACTTGGTCTCCTCTTCAAAAAATTCAGTAAGATTTGTCAGGAATGACCTTCCCGTCATGAATCCATGCTGGCTGTCCCTGATTAATTGAATTTTTTCTAGGTGTTCAGTCACCCTATTCTTGATTATACACTCCAACTCACGAAGTAATGTGCAGATTGGCTTTACATCCATTGATGGAATCTAATTGTCTTCCTGTAACAAAACATCCTGTACATAGGTTTTACAATCAGAGTAATCAGTCATGAATCGGCAGATAAGTGATATAACGGGTTCAAATTAAACAAGGTTAAAACAGGAAGTGAATTTAGATTTAATGAAAAAGGAAACAAAATCAGGATTTGGGAGCTACACTTCCAGAAGAATACAAGAACTTGAATAATCCATTCAAGTACTTGGACGTGTTCCGATATTGATTTAAATACCGGCTGATTTGTATCTGAACTCCACCTGCACGGTTTGGTTCCTTAACAACGTTGCCTACGGAAAACGACGAATTTCAGTACTGAAACATTCATTTCATCCAGTCTAAATCGATTTTTAGGGGGGAAATTTCCAGATATCATTATTAATTGTCTGAAACGGATCTACTAATGAACATGAAGGAAACGGAAATCACTGAGGTAATATTAGTCAATGAGATTTCACATCAATGAAAAACAGATCACCATAAATTATACATGTAGAAAATGATAGAAAGATGACATAAACAGAAGAAAGAAATAAAGAAAGAAAGAAAGAAAGAAAGAAAGAAAGAAAGAAAGAAAAAAAGAAAGAAAGAAAGAAAGGAAGGAAGGAAAGGAAGGAAAAAGAAAAGAAGGAAGGAAGGGAGAACTGATGTCTATAGATGTTTACAACAAATTCTGGTCATCCAAAAATACATGAAAGCCAATGAAATGCATTTCACATGTATTTAATGCTGTAATTGTGAAGTGTAGTCACTGTTGTAATGTAGGTAGGTAGCACAATAAAGATCTGGACGTGTGTGCAAAGATACCACAAACTCTTAAACTGCAGTTACTGAAGTGCCAGCCCTAGGTAGTATCGTACCTGGGGCACCAATCAAAGCCAAGGTGGAGAAGTAAATCTTTTCTGTATTGTAAAGTTCCCAAAGAATCTTAAGCTTCATCAGAAAACCAAGAGACATTATTTTGCTATTTCGTAAGAATCGAAGATTCAATGTTTGTTGTTGATGCTGAAAGAAATTCTCCGACTGACACATTGTGAGCTTCCCCATTCTTTATAGGAGAAATAAAATTCATTGAGTCAGATAATTGTGTCCCATGCTGCCTGGGCTTACTTACAGTCACTGAACAAACAGATGAAGTCAACAGCTTTCACTCCAAAATGTTTCACAATAGCTGAATTTCCAAATAGATATTGACCTGAAGACCAGGTTAATGCTGCACCTGCATGCACTCATACAAATTCCACAGTCCGAAGAAGAATTTTCACAGATAGGTTTTCTTAATAAAACTTTCAGGAGACACTCGGTTAGCCCAGTGTCATCAAACAAAGCTCGAACAAATGTGCTCCTATTAGAGAGGAACAACTAATAAAAACTGAAGCATAAAGCAAAACAAAAGAATCTTAAGATCTTAAAAAAAACATTATTTCCTGTTTCCATCGGGCAAAATGTCCAAAGATGCTGCCTGGCTTGCATTTTTTTTCCAGCATTTTTTTTCTAATCTTTCAGATTTCCAGCATCCACAATATTGTTTTTGTTTGAAGAATTTTAAAATATATGCTTATCATTTATTCTAGGCTGCATGATGAATAAATTGAATTGTTTCATGGAAGCATCTATTCCAGTTGACGATATTTATCAGAATATATATGTTGTCCTGTGCAGAAAGGAGGAAGGAAGGAAAGAATGGAGGCCGGAAGAAAGGAAGGAAGGAACAAGGAATGAAGAAAAGAACAAGGAAGGAAAAAGGAAGGAATGAAGGTATCTAGTCACTGTTTTACTGTGTTAATGCGGGCAATAAGCAATATTGTAACAATTGCTGGCCACAATTTTGTGCAGAGTCCAGGAGATCATTCATGTGCATTGTAATTAAATGTGCATCTTCTGCATTGTAATTAAAACATTGATGTTTGCTGTTTAACTAAAAGGGAGTCAGGTTTGAAACCATGACAACAAATATTTGCACGTCGTCATTGCACTACCAAATTTCAGGGTTTTATGAATTTTGGACAGTGATTATCTCAACAAGGGTGACTACCATTTAGAGAATTCCTAACTGGGAGAATTTTCCAGCTGCAGATTTCGAATCTTGTTGCTCTTTCCATCTTATCACTGATTGTGCCGTGGTTTATCTGTTTATTATCTTAAAAGTGCAGCACGAGCCTACCCACTAATCCTGTGCTTTTATTCCTGTGTGAGTTGTGAGTGTCACTAGGAAGGCTAGCATTTGTTGTGCATCCTTAATTGCCCTTGAGAAGATGGCAGTGAGCCAGCTTCTTGAACCATTGTAGTCCATCAGGAGTAGGTGCACGCACAGTGGATGTGAATACCTTTGACCTCGTCAGCAGACGTGGTCTCTTCAGACTACTAGAAAAGATTGGATGTCCACCAAACCTACTAAGTATCATCACCTCATTCCATGACAATACGAAAGGCACAATTCAACATGGCGGCACCTCATCAGACCCCTTTCCTATCCTGAGTGGCATGAAACAGGGCTGTGTTCTCGCACCCACACGTTTTGGAATTTTCTTCTCCCTGCTGCTTTCACATGCGTTCAAGTATTCTAATGAAGGAATTTTTCTCCACACAAGATCAGGGGGCAGGTTGTTCTACCTTGTCTGTCTAAGAGCAAAGTCCAAAGTACGGAAAGTCCTCATCAGGGAACTCCTCTTTGCTGACGATGCTGCATTAACATCTCACACTGAAGAGTGCCTGCAGAGTCTCATCGACAGGTTTGCGGCTGCATGAAATAAATTTGGCCTAACCATCAGCCTCAAGAAAACGAACATCATGGGGCAGGACGTCAGAAATGCTCCCTCCATCAATATTGGCGACAACGCTCTGGATGTGGTTCAAGATTTCACCTACCTAGGCTCAACTATCTCTAGATACAGAAATCAACAAGCGCATGGGAAAGGCTTCCCTCTGCTATGTCCAGACTGGCCAAGACAGTGTGGGAAAATGGCACACTGACACGGAACACAAAAGTCCGAGTGTATCAGGCCTGTGCCCTCAGTACCTTGCTCTATGGCAGCGAGGCCTGGACAACGTATGTCTGCCAAGAGCGACATCTCAATTCATTCCATCTTCGTTACCTCCGGAGAATACTTGCCATCAGGTGGCAGAACCGTATCTCCAACACAGAATGCCTTGAGGCAGCCAACATCCCCAGCTTATACATGCTACTGAGTCAGTGGCGCTTGATATGGCTTGGCCATGTGAGCCGCATGGAAGATGGCAGGATCCCCAAAGACACATTGTACAGCGAGCTCGCCACTGGTATCAGACAGACCGGCCGTCCATGTCTCCGCTTCAAAGACGTCTGCAAACGCGGCATGAAGTCCTGTGACATTGATCACAAGTCGTGGGAGTCAGTTGGCAGCGTTCGCCAGAGCTGGCGGACAGTCATAAAGGCAGGGCTAAAGTGTGGCGAGTCGAAGAGACTTAGCAGTTGGCAGGAAAAAAGGCAAAGGCGCAAGGGGAGAGCCAACTGTGTAACAGCCCCCACAAACAAATTTTTCTGCAGCACCTGTGGAAGAGCCTGCCACTCTAGAATTGGCCTTTATAGCCACTCCAGGCGCTGCTCCACACACCACTGACCACCTCCAGGCGCTTACCCATTGTCTCTCGAGGTAAGGAAGCCAAAGAAACCTGGTTTTGGCCCAGCGACACAGAAAGAACACCAATATAATTCCCAGTCTGGAAGATGTGTGTCATTGAGGAAAACTTTAAGGTGATGGTGGTCCCATCCTTCTCGGTGGTGGATGTTGTGGATTTGGAAGGTGCTGTCGAAGGAAGTTTGGCAAGTTTTTTTTAACTCATTCTCGGGATGTGGGCGTCGCTGGCCAGACCAGCATTTATTGGCCATTCATAATTGTCCTTGAGAAGGTGGTGGTGAGCTGCCTTCCTGAACAGCTACAGTCCATGTGGGGTAGGTACACCCACAGTGCTGTTAGGAAGGGAGTTACAGGATTTTGACCCAGTGACAGTGAAGGAATGGCGATATAGTTCCAATTCAGGATGGTGTGTGACTTGGAGGGGAACTTGCAGATGGTGGTGTTCCCATGTATTTGCTGCCCTTGTCCATCTAGTTGGTAGAGGTCGCGGGTTTGGAGGTACTGGCTAAGGAGCCTTGGTGCATTGCTGCAGTGCATCTTGTAGATGGTCCTCACTGCTGTCACTGTGCGTCGGTGGTGGAGGGAGTGAATGTTTGTAGATGGGGTGCCAATCAAGCGGGCTGCTTTATCCTGGATGGTGACGAGCTTCTTGAGTGTTGTTGGAGCTGCACCCATCCAGGCAAGTGGAGAGTATTCCATCACACTCCTGACTTGTGCCCAGTATTACAATCTGTTTTTGGTACACAATGGCATACCATAAGGAATGAACATTTAAGGGGTGCCAATCACAGGGGCTACTTTGTCCTGGATGGTGTCAGGCAAATGGAGAGTATTATATCACACCCTGACTTGTGCTTTGCAGATGATGGACAAGCTTGCAGAGTCAGGACGTGAGTTACTTGCCAGAGAATTCGGAGCCTCTGACCTGCTCTTGTATACAAAGTATTTATATGGCTCGTTCAGTTATGTTTCCAGTCAAAGGTAGCCCCCTGGATGTTGATGGTGTGGAATTCAGCGATGGTAATGCATTGAATCTCAAGGAAAAATGGCGAGATTCTCTTTAGTTGGGGTTGGTCATTGCCTGAAACTTGTGTGATGTGATCGTTAATTGCCACTTATCAGTGCAAGCCTGAATGTTGTCCAGATCCTGTTGTGTGTGGACACGGACTGCTTCAGTATCTGAGGAGCTGTGAATGGTGCTGAAAACTATGCAGTCATCAGGGTGCATCCATACTTCTGACCTTCTGATGGAGGGAAGGTCATTGATGAAGCAGTTGAAGATGGTTGGGCCTAGGACACTATCCTGAGGAACTGCTGCAGGGATGTCCTGGGACTGGGATGATTGACCTCCAACAACCACGGCCACCTTCCTTTGTGATAGGTGTGACTCCAACCAGTGGAGATTTTTCCCCTGATTCCCATTGACTCTAGTTTTGCTAGGGATCCTTGATGCCACACTCAGTCAAATGCTGCATTTCCACAGGTAGCAAGTGCATTGTATCTGTTGGATATGATCACTTTCTGTGGCTACAATAGATAGAGCGAAAAAACTGTGGAAAATCAGTTTATTTTCTATCTCCTCCTAGGTTACATTTTTCCTGTAGGCCAGCAGTCATAAGCATGCTGATTGTTTTTTCTTTACATTCAATCATTTTGTTTGTGCAGAGGATGATATCTCAATCCAGCTCTTCCCATTATGTTACTGGCAGAGTTTGTTACTCAGTTATAAAAGCAAAATACTGCGTATGCTGGAAATCTGAAACAAAAACAAGAAATGCTGCATTCACTCAGCAGGTCTGGCAGCATCTGTGGAAAGAGAAGCAGAGTTAACGTTTCGGGTCAGTGACCCTTCTTCGGAACTCAGTTGATGGCTCCTGAAAGATAACACGTGTCCATCATTTTCATAAACTCCGATTGTATTGCGATGGAGTAAATAATATGCAAGAAACTGAAAATGAAATGTCATTTATTTATCTGAACAAGGGTACAAGACCTATTTCACAGGTAAGCACCTCTCGCCTTATCGTTCTTTCCAGCAGAGTGGGATAGTAAACGCAAGCAAATGGTTGGTGTAGCACAATTGGTCAGTTGGAAACCGCTCTGTGACAGTACAGTTTCGGCAATGCCGAGTTTGTGGGTAATATATCACTGCTGATCTTTTGATTGTGACCTTTATTTTCAGCTTACTGCAGTCACCCTCCCACCACCACCCTTCCACGCCTTGCAGGTGAACGGTATGAATTTTCAGTGCAACAGCGTTGCAATGTATGTTGAGGAAATTAAGCTACGTTATTTGCAGGAGAATGCACACCAGGATCACATAGTAGAGAATAGAAACAAGGTGAACAAATTATTCAGTTACATTCCTTGCAGGAGAGACTAGAACTAGGGGATTCGCTTTAAAAGTAAGGGGTCACCCATTTAAGATGGAGATGAGCAGAACTTTTTTTTTTATCTCTCAGAGGCTTTCCAGTCTTTGGAACTTTCTTCCCAGAGAGCAGTTAAGGCAGAGGTGGATAAATTCTTGACTTTTAAGGGAGTCAAACATTATCGATGGTAGGTGGGAAAGTGGAGTTGAGGCCACAATCAGATCAGCCATTATCTTATGAAATGGAGGAGAAAGCACAAAGGGGCCGAATGGCCGACTCCTGCTCCTAATTCGTGTGTTAGTATGTTCAACTCATAATCTTTCATTCTGCAATGGTCCCAGTGAATTGGAAAATTGCAAATGTAATGCTTCCATTCAAGAAAGGAGGGAGTCAGTAAGTGGGTAACTATAGGCCAGTTGGCCTTTCATCTGTCATTGGGAAAATGTTGGAATCATTATTAAGAAATCAAGAGCAGGCCATCTAGAAAATCATAACGCAATCAGAGTCAACATGGGTTTACACAAGGGAAATCGTGTTTTACAATGTTATTAGAGGTCTTTGAGGATGTAACATGCAAGGTGGTTAAAAGGGAACGATTGGATATGGTGTATCTGTATTTCCAAACGGCTTTCGAAAAGGTGCCACATGAAAGGTTACTCCACAAATTGTAGATCATGATGCAGGGAATAAGGTATTAGCATGGATAGAGAATCAGCTAACCCAAAGGAAACATACAGTCGGGATAAATGGGGCATTTTTGGGTTGACAAACTAACTAGTGGGGTGCCACAGGGATCACTGCTGGAGCCTCAACAATTTATGATCTTAGGGCGGCACAGTGGCGCAGTGGTTAGCCTCACAGCTCCAGGGTCCCGGGTTCGATTGCGGGTACTGCCTGTGTGGAGTTTGCAAGTTCTCCCTGTGTCTGAGTGGGTTTTCTCCGGGTGCTCCAGTTTCCTCCCACAAGCCAAAAGACTTGCAGGTTGATAGGTAAATTGGCCATTATAAATTGTCACTAGTATAGGTAGGTGGTAGGGAAATATAGGGACAGGTGGGGATGTTTGGTAGGAATATGGGATTAGTATAGGATTAGTATAAATGGGTGGTTGATGTTCGGCACAGACTCGGTGGGCCGAAGGGCCTGTTTCAGTGCTGTATCTCTAATCTAATCTAATATTAATAGCTTGGTGAAAGAACTGAGTGTATTCTAGCCACATTTGCTGAGGATACAAAGTGAGGTAGGAAAACAAGTTGCGAGAAGGACACAAAGTGTCTGCAAAGATATAGTGAGGTTAATTGAGTGGACAGAAATTTGGCAGATGATTATAATATGCAAAAATGTGAGATTGTGTACTTTGGTGGGAAGAATAGAAAAGCCGAATTTTGTTTTCATGGAGAGGGACATGCAGAATGCTACGATACAGTGGGCTATCACTGTCCTTGTACATGAATCACAAAAGGTGAGCCTGCAGGTACAAATAATTAGGACGGCAAATGGAATGTTGGCATTTATTGAAAGGGGGATGAAGCATAAAAGTAAGGAAGTCTTGCTACAACCGTACAGGGTACTGATGAGAACACACCTACAGTGCTGCGTACAGTTTTTTTCACCTTACTTAATGAGGGATATATTTGCATTGGAAGCAATTCTGAGGAGGTTCACTCACCTGATTCCTGGGATGAACAGTTTATCTAATGAGGGACGGTTGAGCAGGTACGGCCTATATTCATTGGAGTTCAGAAGAATGACAGATGACTGTATTGAAACCTATAAGATTCAGAGAGGCTTGCAGGGTAGATGTGGAGTGGATGTGTTCCCTCGTGGGGGAATACAGAATGAGACACATTTTCAAAATAAGGGGTCCCCCTTTTAAGACGAAGATGAGGAGGAATTTCTCCTCTCAGAGGGTCGTTAATCTTTGGAATTCCCTTCCCCAGAATGAAGTGGAGGCAGGCTCATTGAATATATTCTAGGCTGCGTTAGAAAGACTTTGATCTACAAGTGAGTCAAGAGTTATGCCGGGGTAGGGGGGTGGGGGCGGCGGCAGGACAGTGGAGCAGTGGAAAGTAAGCCCACAATCAGATTAACCATGATCTTATTAAATAGTGGAGCAGGCTCACGTGGTCGATTTATTATGTCCTTAGACATGTAGCACTAAGGTGATGAATAGTTCAGAATAGAAGGGAGCATGCAGGGACCAAATGCCAGGCTGTCTAACATGCATAGCAAGTTAAATAACGTTTGTGATCTGCAGGCACAAGTCTCCACATGGTAATATGGCAGAGTGGCAATAATTGAATTTTAAAGAACTGGAGGATTGGGAACAATATTCCACGCTCCAAGGTAATTAGGGAAGAGGGTAACGAAAAAAGGGCAGTTATTGCATACATGATGATACAATGGTGAGAGAAAATGCATTTGAGGAGTCAAAGACATCGTCTATTTATTCACAATTAAGAAACAATGGAAGCGCTACTGTGCTACTGGGTATACATTGAAGCTTCCAAATAGCGAGAAGTAGATAAAAGAGCATCTTTGAAGCTAGTTGCAGAAATTTTCAATAATTACAGAGTAGCTAATATAAATTGATGAGACTTGGACTTGGGGGTATAGGGCAAAATCTCGGAATTTGTAGATTGCACGAAACTTGGAAGTGTAGTGAACAGTGAGCAATATGGCAATTGTCATAAAGAGGACTCGGACAGGTTGGTGGAATGGGCAGAAACATGGCAATTGAAATTCACTGCAGAAAAGTGTGAGGTGAAGTATCTTGGTGGGAAGAATGAGGAGACAGAACAGAAATTTTAAAATAGATGCAACAACAGAGAAAACCTAAGGGCCGATGAAGGCAGCAGAACAGCTTAACAGAATAATCAATAAAGAACACTGGATTCTGGGATTTATAATTAGAGGAATATAGTATAAAAGATAAGGAGTTGTGTTAAATTGTAAAACAATAATCATTAGTTCGGGCCCAGCTGAAGTATTTTGACAAATTCTGGACATCAAATTTTATGAAGGACTTGAAGGCTTTGAAGACGATACAGAGAGATTTTATATAATGGTTCCGGGGATGAAGGATTACAGTTATGTGGATAGAATGGAAAAACTGGGGTTGCTTCCATTTTAGCAGAGAAGTCTAAAGAGACAATACTAATGTGTTTAAAATTATGATATTTTCAGGTAGGTTAAATAAAGAGAAACTTTCCTAATGGCTGAAGTGTCTATAAGCAGATGTCAAAGATTTATTGTAATTGCCAAAACATGACATATGAACATATAAACATACGAATTAGAAGCAGAAGTAGTCCACTCGGCCCCTCAAGCCTGCACTACCATTCAATAATTTCATGGCTGACCTGATTTCTCCACATTACCAACTCTCCCTGATAACCTTTCAACCCCTTGTTTATCAAGAATCTATCTACCTCTGCATTAAACATACTCAAAGACTCTACTTCCATCGCCTTTTGAGGAAGAGAGTTTCAAAGACTCACGACCTTCTGAGAGAATTTTATTTCCTCATCTCTGTCTTAAATGGGAGACCCCTTATTTTTAAACAATGACCCCTGGTTCTAGATCTTCCCACAAGGGGAAACATCCTTTCCACATCCATCTTGTCAAGACCCTTCAGGATGTTATATGTTTCAGCTCATTTTGTGTATGGCACCAAGGCTGCTCACGCAGTCTAATGCATGCCTTGTGTACTCTCTGTCTTAAAGAGATGGAGCCAGGGAGCAAAACAATGGAATAGCTTCACCAAGACCACATACCCTGGCGGATCTGAACAAGTCATTGATGCGTTTGTGATACGGAACCCAGGTTCTATGAGTCAGCCCACGGTTGGAAACGTCCTCTGATGCCTCTATCCAGACCGCCTTAGTCAGCTGGGAGGGTCTTCAAACTACATCTGCAGGGAAGAGGACCTCCCGCCTTTTGCTGATGGCCTCCAGGAGAAGCTACAGGGAGGCATCACTAAACTGTGGGGTGGGACGCTGCCTGCCAGCTGACATTATTTTGTGTTACTGCAGAAATCAAGTAAATGATGTGCAGTTGGTGCAGGATTACAAAAATTAAGGGAGGCAAAAGCAGTTTAGATTAATTTTTAGCTTGATTTTACGTTCCTATGCAGAGATTTACATGACAGGAAGGCTTCTGATCCTTGAGGCTGCAAGCACAGAATGCTTTATATCCGTGGTGATCATGGTACTTGGTCCTGTGACGGTGTGTTCCACCGATGTAAGGCCGTTCCCGCCACTGAATCCCACATGTCTCCCATGCCCATCGCTGCACGTTTAATTTGCATATTAAATAGCGTGAGCAAACAGGAAAACTGGCGGAAGTGGAAGTTACACCAACTTGCGATTCCACCATCGGGAACACCGCAGGACACATAAATTCCCGGCCATGAGGATTTTAGGAGAATTGACAATGGTGTTGGTTGCCTGAGAGGGATGGAACACAGGAGGCTGAGGTTTAATCAGCCAAAAAACTTTTGTTATTTTTGTTTTCTTTTGGTCTTCTCAGTTCTCCATTAAATGCAAACTCAATTTTAACGTTCTGACTGAGGAGGCCGTTTCAATTTATATAACACCAAAACCTAGAAAGCTTTGAGTAACCAGGAATTTATTTTCAAAATCCCAAACGACTTTAGAAGTCGTTCTCCTGAAAAGCAATGAACTCATCGCAGGCGTTTCTCTTCAAATTCATGCTTATTTTCCTCTGCCAATTGTGACAAAAACCCCACAGGCCAAATGGGAAGTGTATTAATTTCGGCGTATGGAACTCTGCTTGAGACTTTCTACTGGACATTACAAGAAACTTTTAAAAAAGCAGGACAGAACAGCTAAAGATGACCACACACTATTTGTATATGAGAAGACAAAAGTCAGCTGGGAGACAAAGTCAATTATATGGTCTAGCAAGAACAATAGGGGTGCGTTCTGATTCAATAACCTAGAGTGGATTTTGTCAATACTGGTAATCAAAAGCCATTGACGGTTGACTTTGACAGAGCCTAACCACTATTCCCACCACCCCCAACAACCTTCCCCCCCACACCGCCACCCCCACCGCACGCCACCCACCAAGCCTGTCTGAAGAATTTGAATTTCAAAAAACTTCCAGAAACCTCTGATTTCAAACAAAGGTGGTCAACTGACATATCTGTTGGTGTAACTCTGAGTTGTGAGTTGCGCATTTGAAAGATAGCAAGAGACTGGAATTGAACTCCAAGAAAGTACCTTTTTCTGGTCTCCCTCTCCACCTCTCCAGCAAAATCCCAGGGGAAATTCGGATGCAGCTAAACCTCAAATCAATAGACCCTGACAGGCAACTATCAAGAGGATGGATAAAGCTTCTCTTAAGCCTTCCAGAACCAGAGAAGCATGCTTGAATTTTTTGTGGCCCAGCGAGGAATTCAAGACTTTAACTTCAACAAAGTTATTTGAAATCCAGTAATTATGGACTTTACCTGAACCTTCCAACTCCTCTTCCCCTCTGTATCTATTTGTGTGTGCAAGTGCCTCTCGTATGAATGTGAGCATGGATGGATAATTTTAACTGGTGATAAGTTTAATACACTTACGTATTTCTGGCTTAAACTCAGGAAAGCCTGTCGGATTGGTTCATTTGCAATTGTAACTAGAGTAACAGGAGCAAGTGCTCACTGAATTGATAAGTTAAACCATTGTGTTAAAAGAATAAACCCTGTTATTGTCAAACCAGATTAGGGACGAAAGGGGAGCCAGAGACCCCTTCCTCACCTGGTCGTAACATAGTAATTGGTGAACTATTTCATGTTCTGTCTTCTTGTGCATCCTCACACACTTCATCCCACCATGGGTGGCCCTGCCTTCACCTGTCTAGCACATATGCTCTGAGAGTCTTTCCCCAAGCCGTTTTGCCTCTCCTTCTCCCACTTCCCTCAAGACACTCCTTAAATCCCACCTCTCTGAACGAGCTTCGAGTCATCCTTCCTAATTTTTATTTCTTTAGCTCAGCTTTGTTTGTTGTCCAATTACACCCAGCAAAGAGGGTTGAGACATTATTCTACATTAAAAGCAAGTTGTTGTTAAAGTCTATCTATTTGATTATAAATAAACAGTTTATAATTCATTATTCCAAAGCAAGTAAAATGGTGTTGTATAAGAAAACTACATGTAATCCAATAAGAAGATTATTGCAAGTAAGGATAATTGTTTACTATTTTGGTCACACAATAGAGCACACAATGCTCAAAAAGACGATTCATTAAAAAGGCCACAATATTGTACAAGGGTGGATTTTATGAGCACGGGAAAGAGGAGTATAGTTCAGTGAAATGTTGACTCCATAGCATGTGTCTTTAATTTTCTATAGGTTCCCCGCCCAGAGGCCAGTCTGATCGATAAGTTTGGAACACTGTCGGTCAGACAGTGCTCCAGAAGAGGCCACATGCTAGAAGCAGGTAGTAACCTTGCAGCTGGGATAGCGGTAGCCAGTAGGAGTGGCTGATGCTGCAGGGTAACTTGAGGAGCCGAGCTGAGAGGCAAGAAATCCTGCTCTTCCTGTCCCACAAGCAGTGCTGTAAAAGGTTTTCTATGACGCAGTCCTCTCCTCCATTCAACTACAGAGTTTCCTAAGGCCTGGGAATCTCACCTGTCCAGGGTAAAACCTGGAAAACAGGTTACATCTGAGGCACACAGCCATATTATAATATTTAAATAGTCAATTGACCATTCATGAGTAGGTTGCTTTCTGCCCCGTCCCGGCTCCATTAAAACTGGAGCTCGGCAGGTTGGGTTCAAGGTTGAGATATTTAAAGTTTTAACATCCCACCCGACCCTACCTCACTCTTTTTTTTTGGTTGTTTTTGTTTTTTTAGTGGTTAAAATGACTACCACAGTTTCCAGATAGAGAAGATAATATTTGCTTCCAGGAACAACTATGAAATTACAAAGAGTGAAAGACAATCCTCTAAAATCCTGAAATACTAAAAATCACAATTCCTCATCTTAACACAGTTGCATTTCTTTCACTCTGCAACGGGGACAGATGGGGAATGGAGGATGATGAGGATAAAGCAGATGGTTATCAATATTTCTCTTCAATTCTGTAATCAATTCGTTTTAATCAGTGCAGGTCACACAGTAGATCCTGAATCACAGGGCATGGCTTGCTGATGCTGAAGTCATGCCAGTGAAACCTCAAAACGAATATGCATTCAACTCTACGTATAAATATTTCAACAGCATGTACGTTGGCGGGGGGAGCAACATGACCTCTTGGCCCAGTCATCCATGACAAGCATTTAAATTTTTCGTTGACTCTACTGCATCCTACGAGTCACAGGAGTACAATAAAATGGCCAGCATTAATTCCCAATTGAGTGTTGGCAACCAACATAAACAGTCTGGCCATTAAAGAATTCAGTAGAATCGAACAAATGCAAAATGTGTTAATTCCTTCCAAACAAAAAACACAACCGTTTTTTATTTGATGTTTTGTTTTAAACCTAACTAATTCTGAAAGATTTGATGTAGTTGTTACAGGGGAATTGTACCTTGATGAGCCAACAGATTCAAAACATTTTCTTTTTTTTTGTTCTCCCTCAATTCAACACACCAATTTCAACTCTTGGCCAGAAATGTAGGATATCCATTTAAATCAGTCACATTGCAGATTACGGTAGAGCAGGTTGCTTATATAGTTAAGTACAGTTTCAAGACAGCACACGTTTCACGGCTTGGGGTGTTTGATAATTGTTCCTGAACTTTGACAAAGAATTATAAAGGGCTCTATGAAGTAGATTGATAGTCTTGCTGGGTTGATTCATTATCCTTTGTGGGGCTTTGCATAGGTCTGTTTCTGACTGTTCCACTTTTCTCTCATTGGGGATGATTGGGTATATGTGGGGATCAGCCTGGAAGCCTGCAAATATTCACTTATCATTATAATAGTCAATAAAACAAAACCCTGAAAATATGAGCATTATTACTCTTTGTGAATTTGCAAATGTATGAATATTTTCAAGCTATTACCAAGTGTCATGGTCCTGTAGTTTTTTTTTCCTGGAATATGCAGTTTGCCTTTAAGGTTTGCCAAGGATCAGTGCTGCTTTAAGAACCGGAATGCATCAGGAGTTATAGAAAGGTACATTCTCGTTGCCTTAGAAACAGCCATTTGGAGACTGTGATTCAAAGGGCGCATTCTCGTTACCATAGATATAGACACTGGGAGTGAGTCTCGTGCGATACATTTGTTACAATTCAGTTTTGAACTGGCTTTTAGTTGAACTCAGTTTGTTCTAACAGAACATACAGACAGAGACATACAGACACAGCTGGTGTTGGCACCTGAGGAAAGAGTTTTCAACCATTTAAACTGAAGGAATAGAATTTTAGTCTGTTTTATTGTTATCTGTCAAAATTCTAAGAAAAAGTCAAGCCAAAACAGAGATCTCTGGTAATTTAAATCGAAGAAAGGAAAGTTAGATTGTGGCAATCTTTTATCCCTGAAAAAACTCTAAAGTCAGCTTGATTCTATTGAAAGTGCTTACAAGTCATTAATTGTTGAAATTCGCTGGAGAAGGAAAGCATCACCTACTGCTGAAGTTAGACTACACGGACTGTTCTACTGTGAAAGAACCTTTTTTTCCCGCTGCATCAGACAACTGTGAGGACTTCAAGCAACATTTGACTGTAAATTTTCAAGGACTCTATTTTTTATTTTATTTAAATGTTCTGTATATCTTCATAGTGTATAAGAATTTAGTTCTTCTAATTAAAGAGTTAATTTGTTGATTAAAAGACACCTGGTTTGGTTAGCCTCATTCGGGGGTTAATAGATAGTACAATTCGGTTGGGTCTTTCCATAATTTGGAATGTTTTAAATGATATGTTAGCCAATGTGTGGAGTGACAGGATTAAATTAACAGTGCTTTGGTCCCACCACAATCAGAATCGTATATTTTGATTGGGGGCATTGACTGGAGCGGTTGGTCATTACACAAGTCAATAATGGAAAGCATGAGTTGAACGTTTAAAAACAATACGCCAATTTCTGCTCTCCTGAAGGTGATGACAAAAATAACTTTTACTTATGTTGTGTTTTAAAGTAGTAAAATGCCCCAGGCGCTATAACAAATGAAATGTTGACACTGGGTCACTTAAGGAGATATTCGGACAAGTAAACTAGGTTTTAAGGAGCGTTCTAAAGGGGGCGAGAGAGAAGGAGAGGTGGAGAGGTTTAGGGAGGGAATTACAGGGCTTGATGCGGTGCAGTTCCATTGGCTCTCAGCTCTCTGGTATCTCACCCAAGAAGCGATCTGTTATGTTTGAGCCTGAACTGTCAGTGTAGACAGGCTATTGAACCCAAGTGGAATCCCAGCCAAACATGATCTTTTTTTCCATTTGAGAATGTTCCAGTAAGATGCAACTGGCTGGTATATTATAAGTGGAGACTATAGGTGAACTTGTTATTTTTCATTCTCTGATACAGAGATGGTGCTACCAATTATAAAGCTGCTATCACTGCTCCGCCTGAGCAGAACTAATAGAGTTACAAGTTAACAATGCCACTATGAAATAGCACCTGCAAAGATTTTCAAACAATAAAACTGTATGAGGGAATGTGTTTTGCTACTGATAAATATTGACATTTAATGGAGTCACGGTCAATGACACAGTATCGGATGGAAACAGACTTACACCCACATAAATGCATGCAGCATATACTCGGGGAGATAGGGTAAATGTGATTGGAGGTGGAGCGAGAGTGGCACTGAGGAATTTGGTGGTGAGAGGAACAAAGAGCTTAAGGGGTGGAGTTGTGGCTGCAAGTGAACATCTGCATGCTGGACGTGCTGGATTCAAGGAATTGGACAAGCTTCAGAGCCCTGGGAGAGACTGAGCTTCAGAAGTCGAAAACACTGGAATCATTGTTTAATGGTTATGGGAGGCGGAGAGACTTGGGACAATCCCGCGGCAGCTGGTCGGTCTGTGAAAGGAGGGACTGAGCTGGATGAAAGAGATGGGGCCCACACAGCATCTGGCTGCTAGCCCTGGATGCGAGCGAGTCTCAAGAGTGCTCCTCATTCAGCAGCTCTCAATGGTCTAAAATTCCACCAGGAGTAGCCTAGAAAGGCCCACAGCAATTGAAGGCGACACATGCAGTGGGCAAAGCCCATCACTGCCAGATAAACACAGAGTCTGGAATGACGTTGATGAATGGATTTAGTCTCAATGAGCAGCTACTTCGTTCTGACCTGCAGGTTCACGATCCAGATTGAGTTATTGATAACATAATGTAAAGCGTGGCCAATGAACACCTGCCTTTAGCATTGGTTGATCCTCCTATATCAACATGGAAACCGCAGCTGAACTGAATATGTCCAGCTTAGAGGATAATGGATAAGAGGACATACCATTTTTATTGGATTTCACTGTTTGGTGAAATGAATGGATTTTCAAGATTATTTAATTCCTAAGCACTGACTTTCAAGCTGTCTGCATCCTTGCCACTCATTTTGCATTTCATTTGCTCTCCTGAAAGTAAGCTTTTGTGATGGGAAAGAGGAACTAACAGTCTAAATGTGGGATGTATGAGGAGAGGTAGAATGGGATGCATGCGCAAAGGTAGCATTGGATGTGCAAAGAACGGTAGCTTGGCATGTGAGAGGAGAAGGAAAGTTAGACTCTGAGGAGAGGGGGGAATCCGGCGTGAGAGCAGAGGGGGAATGGGCTGTGCAAGAAGTGGGTTCATTGGAAGGTGTGAGCAGAGGCACAATGTGATATGCTCGAGAAAAGGGAGAATGGGGAATGTGGAGGGAGAGGGAGAAAGGAGTGTGAAAGCAGAGAAGAAGAATTGAATGTGTGAAAGCAGAGGTAGAATGGGACGTGAGAGAGGAGAGGAAGAATGGGACGTGTGTGAGGAGAGGGAAAATTGGACATGTGACAGGAAAGGTTGAATGGGATGCGTGTAAAGAAAGGGAGAAATGGAAGTGTTAATGGAGAGCTCGAATTGGGCCCATGAGAGAAGAGGGAGAATGAGGCATGTGGGGGAGATGGGGAATGGGATGTGTGTGAGAAGGGTGAGAATTGGACTTGCATATGGAGAGGTAGAAAGAAAGGTATGTGAGGTCAGTGAGAATAGGCCTATGTGTGGACAGTGAGAATGGGACATGTGTGAGGAGAGGGAGAATAGGTGTGTAAAAGGATTAGGAGAATGGAATTTGTGTGAAGACATTGAGAAGGAACCTGTGTTTGGCGAGGGGGAATAGGACATGCGAGAGGAGACTGGGAATATGGCATTGTGGGGGGCGGGGGGGGCATGTTTCCTCTTAGGCACTTGTGCAGGCCACTCATGGCTTTGTGAAAGTTCAGTGAAATATAAAGGTAACCTGCTCATGGACAAGGAAATAGTGCTCAGAGGAACATTTAGCTCGCTTAGTAACAAAAAAGGAGGGTACATTGCTTTTGACAGTCACTGTTTCTAGACTTTCACCATTTAGAAAGTTCCCTGCTTTATCCTTTCTATGTCCACACTGGATGATCTCACATTTGCCTACATTTAAATCCATGTGTCACTATTTTAGTCATTCAATTAATCTAGCAATATTCCTTTGCAATTTTTCTCTTCTACTCTTCATATAATACTGCATATCTTTGTGTCATCGGCGAATTTGGATATGTAGTTTTCTATCTATTCATCTAAGTTCTTGATGAATACAGTGAATATTTGAGGCCCCAAGACAGATCCTTGAGCGACTTTACTAGTCATATTCTGCCATTTAGAATAGCTGTTCGTTATGCCTACTCTGCATCTCTTTTCACTCAGCCAATTTGCTAACCAGGTCAATCGTTGTCCTTCAGTTTTAAGACCCTCAACATATTTAAACAGTGCCCTATAAAGGACTTTATCAAATGCTTTTTCGGAATTCCATATAAATAACATCTAAAGACATTCCACTACTTTAGTCTCCTCTTCAAAAAATTCAATCAAAGTCTTCTGCGATGACCTACCCTTTACACATCTATGCTGGCTCTCTCTGATCAACTGAAAATTTTCAAGGAGTTCAGTTACCCTATACTTAACTAACAATTCTAATAATTTCCCGATAGCAGATGTTAGGCACACTGCCCTATAATCCCTTGGTTTCCTATTGCCACGTTACTTAAATAGCAGAGAGACTTGCACAAGTTACCAATCTAAAGGAAAGGTTCCCGAATCAAGAGGATTTTGAAAGATTATAGTTAGGGCATCTGGAGTGTTCTCACCCATTTCTTTAAAAAGCCTCGGACGAAAACCATTTGTTCCTCGGGATTTCTCACTCTTTAGTGCATTAACTCTTCATTACTGTCATTTGCTTGTGTCAATATTGGTGAGGCTCTGATCCTGATTCGATGTTCGGCTAGGCTTGTATCTGCTGGAGTGTAGCGGAGTAAGACGCGGCTTGATTGAAACATATAAGATCCTAAGGAGTCTTGAGAGGGTGGATGTGGGAAGGATAATTCCCCTTATGGGAGAATCTAGAACTAGGGGTCACTGTTTAACAATAGTGGGTCGCCCATTTAAGACAGAGATGAGGAGATGTTCTTTTTTTCTCAGAGGGTTGTTAGTCTTTGGATTTCTCTTCCTCAAAAGACGGTGGAAGCAGAGTCTTTGAATATATTTAAGGCAGAGGTAGATAGATTCTTGGTAAGCAAGGCGGTGAAAGTTATCGGAGGTAGGTGGAAATGTGGAGTCATCAGTTCAGCCATGAACGTATTGAATGGCAGAGCAAGCTCGAGGGACCGAGTGGCCTACTTATGTTACTAATTCGTATGCAAAGGTCTGGCCGTAATTTTTGACTGTACCCCCGAGTCCTAGACTTCCCACCCAACGGATATAGTTTCTCCCAATCAGCCTCATTTTGTCCCCTTAATAACTTTTAAAAATCGATTAAATCACCTCTTAACTTTCTAAATTCCAGTTAATGTCGGCGAATACACACTAGTTTGTTCATCCAGCACACAAACCAGAGAAAATGGCAGAAATAGAGCATAAGCTAAATACAGACGATCTAAATATTCCCCATCCTTCACGTCTCTGTTCAAATTCAAACTTGCAGTGTCTTGTGCTGCTCAAAATCAGACCCAGGGAAAGGGGCATGAAATAAATTAGAACTGCCAAAACCTTTAAATCTTCATTCTAATGCTCTCCCAATTGAGCTATTTCGACCTCACAGCAAAGTAACATTTGAGGCGTTGCTTTGGAATAAAATATAAGCCTGGTGGAAATGTCCCTCCTTCTCGTTCCTCAGTTTGTGAGAATGGCACTGACCACATCGCGGAGTTCAGATTATGTTAATATTCTGTTGAAATGTTTGTGAACAAATAAAGCTTAAACGAAATGGAAAACTTCACAGTGCAGGCCATGGTGCGAAATGTATTCAAGCGTTTAGGAAAAGTTACAGATTACAATATGTGTAATATTGTTTGATAGGTAGATTGTGAAAGTAAAGATGAGTCAGAGGTACCACTGAGCTGCACTGTCACCGATCTGCAGATGAAATGAATTAAAATTCAATCTGTAACATCGAAATGTTAGACAGAGGTAAGAGTCTTAAATCAGAAAGAGACTTCCTGATAGTGTTATTGAATCTGATTGATATCAAACACTCCTTGAACTCTACTCAGGCAGGAATCTCCGCAACCCACAATTGTTGCTGAGGCCATTCTGTTCCGGGAACGTACAAGATCCTCATTCAATTGGCAGGAAGCATTTGTCCCTTTCACTGCCAATCATGTCCCTCTCTGTGATGGGCGCTCAGCTTTGTTATGTCGGCAAAAGCAGCAGGAAAATAAATTCCTGAAGGGATCACAGATTATTATTATTTCATTCCACCTGCCTTCTTTTCCTTGGCTCTGTACTTGCTTATACACGTTAAATGTCTAATTTAATCCTGTTCTGATGTAAGGTCATCGAGCTGAAACGGTAACGCTGTTTCCCTCTCCACTACTGCTGTCCTAGACTGCGGAGATGCTTCCAGAATGTTCTCCTTTTATTTAAGATTTCCAGCCTCAGCAGTATTTTGTTTCAATTTAATTTCGAGTTTAACTTTTATTTTATGTATTGACTTTGCATCCTGTCATTGTCTGAGTGCCCGCAACACGATTATGCTGCACAAACGGGGTGCAGAAGGCATCACTTCTTAAACTGGATTCGTAACACTCAGGGGACGGAAAGCCACATTCGAAGATTGAAACATTTAGAGAAAAAAGACAGTCAGTCACCTACTCACCGACAGAATATCTACTTGTGTCTTTCTCTGCATCTCTTTCTCTCTCTCTCATCCTCACTCTGTGCTCCTCGTTCTCTATCTTACTATCTTTCTTTGAATATTTGTCACTCTCACTCCCTCTTTCGCTTTCTCGCTTTCAACTTTTGAGCTCTGTATTTCTCCCTTTCCCTGACACTCTGTCTTTCGGTCATTCTTTCCATCTCTTTGTCTCTATATATCTCGTTCCTTCTCTCTCACTCTGTCTCTCTCTGTTAAGTGTTTCTCTCTGTTTATCTCACTCTTTCACTACCTCACGCTCTCTGTCTCTCTCGGATGTAATCCTGCTCGCTCCTTCAGCCATAAACTCTATCTCTCAGCTGAACTCTATACCCGTTTATCGCTCTCGCATTGCTGTCTAAGGAAACTTGATGTGCGCAAATTGGTTGCCGCCTTTGTTGCATCACAGAGGGAACCGTACTGCATTGACTAGAAAGTGCTTTGGAATAGAAGGTAGCGAAAGGCGCGATAGCTCTTCAAGTTTTTCTTTTCTCACTTGATTTCCACCTCTTACACAGTGATCAGCGTGATAGGCCTAAGAGTCAATGGACTTGGTTACTTGTGAATTAATAACTGCTTGATTTCTATCGGTTTCTTTTCTCACTCTTCAACCAATGGACTTTTGGGTACTGAGGGAATCAAGTGGTGTGGTGAATAAAGCGGGAAAATGGAGTCGAGTTCGAAGATCAGCCATGATTCTATTAAAAGGAGAACAGTGAGAGGGGCCAAAGTCCTACTCCTCCTGTTTCTTATATTTTTTCCCAATGTCTCAAGCGAAGTAAAATTGTTAAACGAGTAACTTGATACTTATTTACCGATGGAGAAACAATAAGGCGAAAACAAACTAAAGAGCATTCTTTAGCGAAACGTCACATTGAAGGTGAAAAACAAACTCGAGACATGGACGAGTATAAAAACCACAATCTCCCGGTTACAGTACTTTACCACAAGGCCATGGCGCCTGTCTTCAACGCGAGTAGCAGACTCCTCGGGAGCAATCCCCGTTCATTTCACTTCTATTAAAACAGCACAGATATAAAGAACGAGCGTGGGAGCGGAAAGGATCAGCCTCATCTACATCGCCAGCATCATGAAATCTTTATTCAGACGTTACACCCCCATCCTTTGCACTTACCCATAACTACTGCTCCTCAAAGGGAGAATCGTCGTTATTCCCCCTGCTGTTGGCAAGGCCTAGACCTCAAGCAAAATACTTCGGGTTGTTCAGTGGCCCGGATTCCCGCTTAAAAGAAAAGACCCGAATCAGTGTCTAAATCATTGCCTTAAAAGTCAACTGGATATATACTTGAACAGGCAAAGGAGAAGAGATTTCGAGATAACAGCGGGAGTAAGGCTTGTACGATTAATTGGTTGGTTATGTCAATGAGCCGGCACAGGCAAGATGAGCCACTGATGGTCTCCTTCTGTGTTGCATCTTTCTATGATTCCATGAATCTCTGATTCCACGCTGGAATACAGAAACAGACCCATTACTTACATTTGTGTCACATGGAATTCAACGTGATGGGAAGCTTCTGCATGTACAAACGTGGCTTCAAGTTGCACGTTGATAGGCTTAAGAGACAATGGACGTGTGACCGCCGGTTATTTCGTTATAATTCCGTCTTTACCTGTCCCTGCTGCGGGAAAGTGCTGAATTCAAGAGGTGAGGTGTGACTGGCTGCCTTTCACATCAAGGGAGCATTTGACCGAGCTTGGCATCAAGCATCCCTGGTAAAACTGGAGTCAATGGTTTCTGGGGGGGCTCTCGCAACTGAATAGAATCATAACTAGCACAAAGCAAGATAGTTGTGGCTGTTGGAAGCCAATCATGTCAGCCAAACAACGCTTCAGGAGTTCCTTAAGGTAGTTCCCGAGTCCCAACCATCTTCAGCTGCTTCATCAATGACATTCCCTCCTTCTTAAAGTCAGACGTGGGGAATTTCGCTGATGATTGCACAATGTTCACTGCCATTTGCAGCACCTCCGATCCTCCGTATACATATGCAGCAATATCAGGACAATATTCGGGCTTGGGCTCATAAGTGGCAATTAACTTTCACATCACGCAAGTTCCAGGCATCACCACCTCCAACTAAAGAGAATCTAAACATCTCCCATTGGTATTCAATGGCATTACCATCGCTGAATTCCCCACCATCAACATCCTAGGGTTTATCAGTGCCAAGATTTTAACTGGACAATCCATATAAATCCAAGGCCCAAAACCCTGCTTTTAGGTGAAGCAACGATTTACTTGTACTTCTTTCAATTGAGTATACTGCATTCACTGCTCACAATGTGGTCTTCTCTACACTGGGGAGAACAAACTCAGATTGGGTGACCGCTTTGCGGAATACCTCCGCTCAGTCCGAAAGCATGACCCGGAGCTTCATGTTGCTTGCCATTTCAACACCCACCACCGCTCCCCGCCCCCCGTGCCTCTCTCTCATGACAACATATCCAACATATCTGTCCTGGGCTTGCTGCAGTTTTCCAGTGAACATCAATGCAAGCTCGAGGGACAGCATCTCATTCAAGGATTAGGCATGCTACAGCCTGTTGGACTGAACATTGAGTTCAATAATTTCAGTGCATGACGGGAACCCCTTTTTATTTTTAATTTTGTTTATATTATTTTAATTTGTACATCATTCTTTTTTTTTTACCATGTGCCTACCCACTTTTTTCATGTTTGTGCTTTGGGCCAGGGCTAGTTATTTTCTGTTAATTAACACCTCTCTGTGCGAACGCTTTGTCTTTCTGCACACCATTAACATACCGTTTTCCTTTGCTCCATAACCTTCTGGTCAGTCATTCCCTGTGACACTCTGTCCTATCAAAACCTTCTTTTGTGTTATCTCATGCCCCACGCCCCCTTTATTTGCTTAAAACCTATTTCATTTGTAACATTTTGCAATTCTGATGAAGGGTCATTGACTTGACACGTTAACTCTGCTTCTCTCTACACAGAGGCTGCCAGACCCGCTGAGTATTTCCAGCATTGCTCATTTTTATTACATATAAATACTGTGTCTGCAAAAGCAGGTCAGAGGCTGCGAATTCTGTGGCAAGTATCTCACCTCCTGACTCCCCAAGGCTTGTCAGCCATCTACAAGGCACAAGTCAGGGGTGTGATGGAATACTCTCCACTTGCCTGACACCATCCAGGGCACAATCAGACCGCTTGGTTGGCACCCCTTAAACATTCATTCCCTCCAGCACCAGCGTACAGTACGAGCATTGCTTAGGCGTACAAGATGTGCTGCAGCAACTCGCCAAGCCTCCTTCGACAGGACCTTCCAAACTCTCAAAGTTTACCACAAAGAAAGGCAAGGCCAACAGATAGATGAGAATAACACCACCTGAAAGTTTTCCCCCAAGCCAGATGCCATCCTCGCTTGGAACTGCATCGGTGATGCTTCAATGTCGTTGGGTCAAAAAACAGATCTCCAGGACAGCACTTTGAGTGCATCAACATCAGATGGAGTGCAACTGTTCAAGAAGGAGGCTCACCACCACCGTCTCAAGGGCAGTTAAGGATGGAAAACAAATACTGGCTTCGCCAGCGACACTCGCAACCCATGAAGGAATCAAAAAATGCACAATATAAGTGGAGTTAGCCAGTGTTGCTCGTTTAAGATAATAAGCAGGTACAACACGGCACAATCTGTGAGAAGAGGGAGAGAGCCACAAGATTCGGAATCAGGAGCTAGACAATTCCACCAGTTCGGAATTCACAAAAGGTGAATTCTTGTTGAGACAACCACCTTCCAATATTAATAAAGCCCTGAAATTTGGCACAGCAATGATGACGTGCAAACATTTGATGTGATAGTTTCAAATCTGTCTCCCTGTTACTTAAACAAGAATATTAACCTTTTAATTAAAATGCAGAAAAATCACGCATCAACCATCTCCAAGACTCTGCACTTAACTGTGGCCAGCAATTGTAACAATATTGCCCGCATTGAAAAGTGACTAGATTCCGTCCTTCCTTCCTTCCTTCCTTCCTCCTTCCTACCTCCCTTCCTTCCTTCCTTCTTTTCTGTATAACATACTCATTTTGACCGATATCATTAACTGGAATAGACGCTTCTCTGAAGCTATTCTTTTTATATAACAAGCAACCCACAATAAATGAACAAAATATATTTAAAAACTCTTAAGGTGAAAACAATATTGTGGAAGCTGGAAATCTGAATTATAAGCGAAATATGCTGCATAAAATCAGTAAGCAAGACAACATTTTTGGAAGTTGCACCACATCTACGGAGGGTCTGGTGAAAACTGGCAGCAATGTTATTATTTCAGATATTAAAATTGTTATGTTTTGCTTTTTGCTTAAGTTCTTTATTAGTTGTTCCTCTCTAATAGGAGCACACTTGTTCGGGTTTTTGGTTGATGACACTGTGCTAACCCAGTGTCTCGCAGTTCTTTTTTTGAGAAAAGCCATCTGTGGAAATACTGCTTCGGATTGTGGGACTTGCAAGAGTTTATGATGATGCAGCTTTAACCCGGTCTTCAGTGAATTCTTGGAGTGTTGACATCATCTGTTTGTTCAGTGACTGTAAGTAAGCCCAGGCAGCATTGGACCCAATTATCTGACCTAATGGATTTTTGTTTTCTCCTATAAAGAGTGGAGATTCTCTCAATGTGTCAATCGGAGAATTTCTTCCAGTATCAACAACAAATATTGAATTATCGACTCTTACCAGAAGGGATGTCTCTTAGTTTTCTGATAAAACTCAAAATTCTTTGGGCCCTTAATGATGTAGAAAAGATATACTTCCCCATCTTGGCTGCGGTTGGTGTCCCGAGTAAGTTACAATCTGGAGCTGTAACTTCAGCAACTGGTGTTTAACAGCATGTAATATCTTAGTCCGCACGACCAGATCTTTAAATTAGAGCAGTGAATATATGGCAAAGGTACTTCACTGGCTGTAAAGTGTTTTTCATGACTGGAATTTCTCTTTTGTATCTATGGATGTGCGTTCTTCCTTCTATCTTTCTCTTTCTTTCTTTGTTTCTTTCTTTCTCTATTTCTTTCTCTCTTTCTTTCTCTCTTTCTCTCTTTCTTTCTCTCTTTCTTTCTCTCTTTCTTTCTCTCTTTCTTTCTCTCTTTTTTTCTCTCTTTCTCTCTTTCTTTCTTTCCCTCTTTCTCTCCTTCTCTCTTTCTTTCTTTCTTTCTTCCTTCCTTCCTTCCTTCTTTGCTTCGATTTTCTTTATTATCTCTCTTCTTCTTTCTTTTATCAGTTTATAACATTCTTTTTATTTTTCTCAACGTGTGTATTTGATGGTGAGGTGTTCCATGGATGTCAACTCTCATTCACTGACAGCAGCCAAATGATTATTGTGGTCATTATTTCGATCCAATTCAGTCAATGCGTAGTGGAAATCTAGAAAAATTCCCCCTACAAAGAGGTTCAGACGAGGTGAATTGAATGTTTCAAAACTCATGTTGGTAGTTTTTCTGTCGGATTAAGGATCCGAGATGTGTAGATGGTGTTCATATACAGATCAGCTGGGAGCTAATTGAATGGCGAAACACGTCCAACTGGCTGAACATCATAACCACGCTCATGCATTCATATGGAAGTGCAGTTCCAGATTTTTTTCCTCTTTTTATTTAATCTAAATACAGTTGCTGTTTTCACCTTGTTTCATTCAAACCGGTTGCATCATTTAACTGCTGATTCATTGCTGATTACTCTGATTACTAAATCTATATACAGGATGTTCTGTCACAGGTAAGCTCAAAGATTCCATCATATGTCTTTCCGAATTTCAGTTTGTGGTGACGGACGTGAATAGACATATTCCACATCCTATTCTGTTATTTCACGAGAAACACATCGTACTGCTGTTATTGAGGTGTTTAATGAATAATTTCCTATTCTTTTCTTGCGTACAGTTAACATGGTGACGATTGCGATCCTGTCTCGGGGAAAGTGCGGTCTCTCCAAATGTGTCACCTACTATCTGGTTGCCATGGCAGCGGCGGATCTATTGGTCGTTATTCTCGATCTGATCCTAAGGCACATTCCAATTGTTTATCGGGATCAATTTGCTTTTCTGTATTACGTTAGAGTTTGTGATATCCACGCCGTCCTGCTTTATGCTGCCACAGACTGTTCTGTCTGGTTTACCGTCACTTTCTCCTTTGATCGATTTGTAGCCATTTGTTGTCAGAAGCTGAAAACAAAATATTGCACGGAGAAGGCAGCCACTGTGGTTCTCGGAACGGTGACTGCGCTGAGCTGTTTGAAAAACATTTTCTGGTATTTTCTGTATCAATCTAAATATATGCATTCTAACAGTCCTTGGTTTTGCGACGTGGTAACAGCTGAATATCGATCACTGGCCTGGGCTGTTACTGAATTAATGCATCATATTTTAACACCTTTTATTCCATTTATTTTGATTCTACTATTGAATGCACTGACGGTCAAAAACATTATCGTCGCCAATAGAGCCCGCAGGCGGCTCCGGGGTCGGAGCAGTGGGGAGAGTCCCATTGACCCAGAGATGGCGAACCGAAGAAAATCCATGATTTTACTGTTCGTTATATCGTGGAATTTCATACTGTTATGGGTGGTGTTTATGATGTATTCCATTTTGAAACGATTGGAATACTTTTCGTACATGGTTACTCTTTCTCTGCCCACATTTGTTCAGGAAATAGGTTTCATGCTCCAGCTCCTGAGTTGCTGCACGAACACGTTTATTTATGCAGTGACCCAAAGAAAATTCAGACAGGAGTTGAGAAATGGAGTGACATATCCTCTCACAATGATGGTCAAATTAATCCGATGAAAAGATCTCACAGTATCTACGGATGAATTTTCAGCTGAAGCCTGCTTTACACAATTGTACCTGAGTCGACAATCCAGGGGTACTTTGGGAATGAACATTTAGTGTTTTTTCTTCCTTCCAAAATACATCATTAGCTCACATTGCCAGGAATCTTCAGTACTTCAGTGTTGAAAATTTTCTCTGACCTTTGCTTTATTCTGAAGTAACATGATTTGAAAGACAGGACAGGATCAGGAAAAAAGTAAAGGCAGCAGGAAAAAAGGAAGATTGCAAAGGTTATTGATTTCTCCACCATCACTGGGATTGATAGAGAAGAAAAGTATTTTTTCTGTATTAAATTACCAGTAACCCAGTCACATCCACGTCCATCAAACCCCATCGCCACCCCGCACATTCGAAGGTCCCATGGTAGCGCACTCCCTGTCCATCTATGGCTTACACCCAGCTCCTGATACAACGCAGTCCCTGCCCAGGTACACCACACTCCCTGGACCCTGTACAGCACAGCTGCGGGTACCAGTATCATACAAACCCGCGGTACTGGCACAACACACATCCATGTACCAGTGCTATTTACTCCCGGGTGATTATGTTACTGGATTAATAACACTTACCGAACCCGGTACAGCACATTCCTGGGTCGGAGTAAAGTAAAATTCCAGAGTCCGGTAATACACTTACCCGGGTTCCCATACTGTAATTGAATCAGTAATTCAGAGAGCTGGTCCAATAATCGGGTGAGCTGACATTTATCAGGCTCAAGAGTACGGAGTTTAAGCTACGTTTCTGATTGTACTTTTGTATGTTATCGGTGACTCTTGTGCATCACGCTGTGGCCACAACAGATACAGCGTGAAACCGGTGGAAATCAGTTTCATTATTTTCCTTTCTTAGGTTACATGTTTCCTGTAGACCAACAATCATAAGCCTGTTGATTTCTCCTTTCTATACATTCGATTATTGTGTTTGTGTAGAAGACGATATTTGAAGCCTGCCCTTCCCATTATGTTGCTGGCAGTGTTTGTTATTCAGTGGCAGGCTCCAGAAAGACACCACGTGTCCACCATTTTCCTAAACTCCGAGTGCAGTGAGATGAGATAAACTATATGGCAAACAAAGTAAAAATGCCAGTTCACTTATTAATTTCATCAAGGGTACAGAATCATTTTCTACAGGTAAGAAATTCTCACGTTATGATTCTCTCCAGCAGAGCAAACGCACGCAAATGGTTCTCGGGGCACAATCGGCCAAATGATTCGGTTATAATCTCCCAAAGTTCCCTACATGCTGGAAAGGTTCCAGTGGATTGGAAAACCACAAATGAAATACCTCTATTCAAGAAAACAGATGGACAGAAAGAGGGAACTATAGCCCAGTTCGCCGAACATCTGTCATTGGGAAAATGCTGGAATTATTTATTAAGAAATTAGTAGCAAGATATTTCGAAATCATAACGTAATCAGCCAGTCATCAAGTTTGTACGAAAGGGAAATCATTCTTGGCAATGTTGTTTGTGTTCTTTACGAATGTAACATGCAAGGTGGATAAAGGGGAACCAGATTTCCAAAAGGCATTCGGTAAGGTGCCACATAAAAAGTGACTCCACTTGATAATAGCTCAAGATGTTCTAGATAATACATTAAACTGATTAGAGGATTGGCTACCCAACAGGAAACTGAGATTTGGAATAAATGGGGCAATTTCAGGTTGGCAAATTGTACCTAGTGAGGTGCCACAGGGGTCAGCGCACGGGCCTCAACACTTAACGATCTATTTTAATAGTTTGAATGAAGGGACCGAGTGTATTGTAACTAAATTTGATGATGATACAAAGATAGTTAGGAAAGCAAGTTGTGAGGAGGACATAAAGTGTCTGCAAAGATATATAGATAGGTTAAGTAATTTGACTGATGGAATATAACATGGAAAAATGTGAGGTTGCTCACTTTGGTGGGAAGAATAGGAAAGCAGAATTTTATTTACATGGAATCTTATTTGAGGGAGCAGAATTCTTGAGCTGCATTCAGGAGAACTTTTTGGTCAGGATGCAGGAAGTCCAACAAAAGAATGTGTTTAGACATAGTTTTAGGAAATGAAGATGTGCAGGTGGAAGGAGTGGCAGTGGAAGAGCATTTTGGTTGGTAGTGATCATAATTCAATCACTTGTAAAATAATTTTGGAAAATGACAGCGTTAGAATAGGTGTTAAGAGTTCTCAACTGGGGCAAGGCAAAGTTTACTAAACTGAGGAGTGACTTAGCGAAAGTGGACTGGAAACAGCTACGTGAAGGTAAATCACTGTCATAGCAGTAGGAGACATTCAAATGGGAGATTCAAGGGGTTCAGAGTAAACATATTCCCACAATGAAAAAGGGTGAGACGGCCAAATATTGAGCCCCAAGGAACTTGCCAGATAAGATAAGGCAAAAAAGCAAAGCTGATATCCGACACCAATAGTTCAATACTAGAGAAAACCAAGAGGAGTATCGAAAATGGAGGGGTTAAATCAAAAAAAAATTAGGAAGGCAAAGAGAAGGCATGAAAGAATATTAGCCAGCAAAATCAAGGTGAAACTAAAGATGTTTTATCAGTATGTTAAGAGTAAGAAGATAACTAAGGAGAGCGTAGGGCCCAGAAAAGACCAAAAAGGTAACCTATGTTTAGGGGCAGATCAGGTTGGTATGGTTCTTCATGAATACTTTGCGTCTGTCTCCACAACAGAGGGGGAAGATGCAGATAT
Source organism: Heterodontus francisci (assembly GCF_036365525.1). NCBI lineage: Eukaryota > Metazoa > Chordata > Chondrichthyes > Heterodontiformes > Heterodontidae > Heterodontus > Heterodontus francisci. Next base: position 14,133,437 of record NC_090418.1, on the reverse strand, counting down.
TGTAGTTAATGAGGAAGAGTGTGATGTATTGGACATGGTAAACATAGGGAGAGAGGAAGTATTAATGGAATTAACATCCTTGAAAGTTGATAAATCATCAGGCTGGATGAAATGTACCCTGGGCTGTTAAAGAAAACAAGAGATGAAATAACAGAAGGTCTGACCATTATTTTCCAGTCCTCACGGGATACAGGTGTGGTGCTGGAGGACTGGCGAACTGCTAACGTTATACCTCTGTTTAAAAAGGAGCGAGAGAGAGATCGGATAGTTGCAGGCCAGTCTGTCTAAACTCAGTAGTGGGTAAATTATTAGAATCTATTCTGAGAGACAGGATAAACTGTCATTTAGAAAGGCACAGGTTAATCAAGGATAGTCAGCATGGATTTCTTAAGGGAAGGTCTTTTGTGACCAATTTCATCGAATCTTTTGAAGAAGTAACAGGGAGAATCGATGTGGGTTAATGCAATAGATGTGGTCTACATGGATTTTAACATGGCTTTTAAGCAAGGTCCCACATGGCAGACTGGTTAAAAAAATTAAATCGGATGCGATTCAGGGAAATGCAGCAAGGTGGATAAAACAATTGGCTCAGCGGCAGGAGACAAAGGGGAATCGTTTACAGCTGTTTTAGCGACTGGAATGTTGTTTCTAGTGGAGTTCCACAGGGCTCACTACTGGGTCCTCTGCTCTTTGTGATATATTATTACGATTTAATGCAAAGCATTAAGGTAGATAAGTCTCCATGGCCTGATGGGATCTAACCTAGAATACTGAGGGAGGCAAGGGAAGAAATTGCTGGGGCCTTGACAGAAATCTTTGCATCCTCATTGGCTACAGGTGAGGTCCCAGAGGACTGGAGGATAGCCAATGTTGTTCCTTTGTTTAAGAAGGGTGGCAAGGATAATCCAGGAAATTATAGGCTGGTGAGCCTTACGTCAGTGGTAGGGAAACTATTAGAGAGGATTCTTCGGGACAGGATTTACTCCCATTTGGAAACAAACGAACTTATTACCGAGAGACAGCATGGTTTTGTGAAGGGGAGGTTCGTGTCTTACTAATTTGATTGAGTTTTTTGAGGAAGTGACGAAGATGATTAATGAGGGAAGGGCGGTGGATGTTGTCTATATGGACTTCAGTAAAGCCTTTGACAAGGTCCCGCATGGCAGACTGGTGCAAAAGGTGAAGTCACACGGGATCAGAGGTAAGCTGGCAAGATGGATACAGAACTGGCTCAGTCACAGAAGACAGACGGTAACAGTGGATGGGTGTTTTTCTGAATGGAGGGATGTGACTAGTGGTGTTCCGCAGGGATCAGTGCTGGGACCTTTGCTGTTTGTAGTATATATAAATGATTTCGATGAAAATGTAGCTGGTCTGATTAGTAAGTTTGCGGATGACACAAAGGTTGGTGGAGTTGCTAGTAGTGATGATGATTGTCAGAGGATACAGCAGGATATAGATCGGTTGGAGACTTGGGTGGAGAAATGGCAGATGGAGTTTAATCCTGACAAATGTGAGGTAATGCATTTTGGAAGGTCTAATGCAGGTGGTAGGTATACAGTAAATGGCAGAACCCTTAGGAGTATTGACAGGCAGAGAGATCTGGGCGTACAGGTCCACAGATCACTGAAAGTGGCAACGCAGGTGGATAAGGTAGTCAAGAAGGCATTCGGCATGCTTGCCTTCATCGGTCGCGGCATAGAGTATAAAAATTGGTAAGTCATGTTGCAGCTGTACAGAACCTTAGTTAGGCCACACTGAGAATATTGCGTGCAATTCTGGTCACCACACTACCAGAAGGACGTGGAGACTTTGGAGAGGGTACAGAGGAGGTTTACCAGGATGTTGCCTGGTCTGGAAGACATTAGCTATGAGGAGAGCTGCATAAACTCGGATTGTTTTCACCGGAACGACGGAGGTTGTGGGGCGACATGATAGAGGTTTACAAAGTTATGAGCGGCATGGACAGAGTGGATAGTCAGAAGCTTTTTCCCAGGGTGGAAGAGTGAATTACTAGGGGACATAGGTTTAAGGTGCGAAGGGCAAAGTTTAGAGGGGATGTGCGAGGCAAGTTTTTTACGCAGAGGGTGGTGACTGCCTGGAACTTGCTGCCAGGGGAGGTGGTGGAAGCAGATATGATAGTGACGTTTAAGAGACATCTTGACAAATATATGAATAGGAAGAGAATAGAGGGATATGGGCCCCGGAAGTGCAGAAGGTTTTAGTTTCGGCAGGCATCAAGATCGGCGCAGGCTTGGAGGGCCGAATGGCCTGTTCCTGTGCTGTACTGTTCTTTGTTCTTTGTTTATTCTTGGATTTGGGCATAAATGTAGGGGGCATGATCAAGACGTTTGCAGATGACAAAAAGATTGGCCATGTGGCAAATAGTGAGGAGGATAGCTGTCGGCTGCAGGAAAATATTGATGATCTGATCAGATGGACAGAAAAGTGCAAAATGGAATGCAACCTGGAGAAATATGAGGGGATGCGTTTGGAGAGGTCAAACAAGGTAAAGGAATACACAATTAATGGAAAAATAGAGAGAAGTATGCAGGAAGTGAGGGACCTTGGAATAAATGTTCACAGATCCCTGAAGGTAGCAGGACAGGTCGATAAGGTGGTTAAGAAAGCATATGTTTCCTTTCCTTTATTAGCCGAGGTATAGAATAAAAGAGTTATGCTGGAACTATATAACTCATTGGTTGGGCTGCAACTTGAGTACTGCATGCAGTCCTGGTCACCACATTACAGAAAGAATATAATTGCATGAAAGAGGGTACAAAGGAAATTAATGAAGATATTTCCAGGACTGGAAACTGGAACTGAGGACAAGTTGGATCAGCTGAGGTTGCTCTTCTTGGAACAAAGAAGGCAGAGAGGGGACATGATGGAGGTATGTAAAATTATGAGAGGCATAGATAGAGTAGATAGCCACAGTCTGTTTCTCATGGTAGGGGTGACTCAAACTAGAGGGCATACATTTAAGTTGAGAGGGAGGAGGTTTAAAGCGGTAAATATTTCACACAAAGTATAGTATCTGGAATGAGCTGCCAGAGGAGGTGGTGGAGGCCGGAACAATAGCAACATTTAAGAGGCATCTTGACAGGTACTTGAATGAGCAAGGCATAGAGGGATATGGAATTAATGCAGGTGGGATTAGTATAGATAGGCATTGTGGCCGGCATAGACGCGGGGTGCCAAAGGGCCTGTTTCTATGCTGTACGACTCTTTGACTCTACGTTTGCTATATTTGAATCTACAGCTGCATGCAATAATTTCCTTACATGTCTTTATGGGCTCCATCCTGTGCTCAAATTCACCTTTGAAATGGAGCAGTTAAATGAGCTCTCTTTCCTTTATGTACAAGTTGACAAAGCTGCTAGGGGGATTCCTACCACGGTCTACCACAAGCCGACCTTCACTGGTCAATACAAACGTTGGTATTCTTGCAGTTCCACGCCCTATAAGATTGGCCTTATCAGCAACCTCGTAAATAGGGCCTCAGCCGTTTGCTCACCATTTGCTCACCATTTGATCACCATGAAAGCTTCATGCTGAAACAGGGCGAATCAAATGCATCATGCGTGACACTGACTAGCCTGATTAGATCATATCTCGTTGCATATTGCACAAACTTATGAACGGGCCTGAGTCCATCATTTTCGGCCCTGAAATGTACCCAGTCAACCTCAGATTACCCTGGAAGAGTAAGGTATCTCAAAAATTTAAGCAACAGGTGAAGCCAGCTCTTTCACGTTGCTACTATGCAGTAACAAAGCGTGTGGTGTTCGCCACTAACAAAATGCTGCTGCCAAGCGAAAAAGATATTCTGCCTATCACAGAAATTAGTAAAGTGGTATGTGAATTTCAATGCCAGTGTGTATAGTCATAGAGTCATAGACTGACGGGTCGTATAAAACAGCAGATCTCTTCCACTGTTCGCAATGAGTAAGTTACAGACTGTCACAACCAGTTCATGCATGCAAAACGCAAAACACAGTGTCCAAAATCAGAGATAGCTTCCAGTACGCCACAAGGTGAGCCCGAATGGCAATCTTAAATTCCGTGATTGAACAACATTTGTTATATAATCCTCATTGTGCTAAGAATTACGCTGACAGCCAATTTCAGATTTTCAGTTTGGCTCGCAGTGTGGCACATTTGCACATACTGGAAGTTACATATATTAATATACAGGGCCCTATTATTCGCAAGCAGAAGCAGCATGTACACACATTGTGGCTGTTTCAGCGAAACAAAATAAGTGACAACCATTTGCTGGTTCATTCCTCAGGTCAATGCCTTGACCAATCAGAGTCAATCTGCCTGGTTTGAATTTCAACCAAAGCTTGGCAGTAAACTGTCAGTCAACAGAAACTGCTGCATTCCCCATGGCAACGCCTCTGCCAATCAGAGACGCTTGCCAATCAATCAGCAATCGCTTCCCATGCAATATAAATGTGTTGCTTTCCCTTACATTTGCATTCTTGCAAATTGTCCTGATGAGTGCAAGATGAAAAGTTTTGACAAAATGTCTCTGTTTTCAGCGATGCTCTTATTCTGTACTTCCAAACGACTAAAAGCAATAAAGAAAGCATATGGAATTCTGTGATTTATAAATAGAGAAGTGGAGAACGATGGGTAAAAAGTTGTGTTATGTGTGCAAAGAACAACACTATTTCTGGCCCAGTTGAAGTATTTTTACAAATTCTGGGCATGACAGTTCATGCAGGACTTGAAGGCTTTGGAGAGTTTACAGAAAGATTTACTAAATTAGTTCCAGAGATGAGAGATACGAGTTGCATAGATAAGCTGAAAAAACTGGTGTTGTTCTCATTCTAGCAGAGAAGGCTGAAGAGATTTTACTCATGCGTTTAAAATCCTGATTTAAATCATGAAATAAAGAGAAACTTTCGCAGTGGCTGAAATGTCAATAAGCAGATGACACAGATTTAAAGTAATTGAGCAAAGTGCTAGAGATGATGTGAGGAAAAAGTATTCACATTGTGTGGTTAGGATTTGGATTGCCCTGCTTAAAAGGATCGTGGAGATCAGTAACATTCTGTCTCCTTTTCCTGTTCTGCCTGGCAGTTATTTTAAAGGCTGTGATGCCACCCATGGAACGTTCAGGTTCTCCACCTTTACCACTCACTAACCGGTGGCAATGGCAGATCTACTGGCAGTGGTTAGCACCGCAGCCTCACAGCTCCAGCGACCCGTGTTCAATTCTGGGTACTGCCTGTATGGAGTTTGCAAGTTCTCCCTGTGTCTGCGTGGGTTTCCTCTGTGTGCTCCGGTTTCCTCCCACATGCCAAAGACTTGCAGGTTGATAGGTAAATTGGCCATCATAAATTGCCCCTAGTATAGGTAGGCGGTAGGGAAATATATATCGCAGGTGGGGATGTGGTAGGAATATGGAATTAGTGTAGGATTAGTATAAATGCGTGGTTGATGGTCGCCACAGACTCGGTGGGCCGAAGGGCCTGTTTCAGTGCATTATCTCTAAAAAAAAATGTCGTGCTGCACAGTTATCCAGAGCTGTGTTATACTGGTACCCGTTAGTTTGCTATACCGGACCAGTGGTGTGTATCATATCGGCATTTGTAATATGTTATACTGGTACCAGAAAGTGTGCGCTGCTGGTTCCCAGGCTTGTGCTGCCCAGGGATTCGGGCTTGCGCTGTACCTCGGTCCTGGAGTATGCTGTACTGGGATGGGGGAATGTGTGGCTCTGGGACCCTCTGGTGCGCTGTACTTGGTCTTGGGACCTATGTCGTGTGCTGTTCCAGAACTGGTGAGTAAGCGGTATTCAGGAACATAGCAGTAGGGTTCACTTCTGATCTGACTCAGATTTATATGTGTCCTCCTACGATGTGTCCTATTTCGAACGATGAAGCGCGTTATCAATGGGGAAAGTATCCTACAGCACAGTTCACAATCTGATTTCTTCATAAGGGATACAGAATACTGAGATGATGTAATATACTCGCTGTAATCATTTGTACATCTGCCTGGAATCTAAAGAGCACATTTAGGACGGAGACTGGGTAGGGTGGAGGAGGTGGATATGGCCGGGGTACTGGTAATTTAATAGAGAAATATCAGTTTTCTTCTCTATCGATCCCAGTGATGGTGGAGAAATCAACAATCTTCGTAGTCTTTCTTTTTACTGCTCCGTTACATTTTTTTCCTGATTCTGCCCTGTTTTTCAAATCATGTTACTTCATAAGAAAGCAAAGGTCTGAGAAACTTGCCAACACTGAGGTACTAAAGACTCCGTGACTGTCATGGCAATGTGAACTAATGATGTATTTTGGAGCGAAAAGGACACACCACGTGTTTATTCCCAAAGTACCCCTGGATTGTTTACTCAGGTGCGATTGCGCAAACCTTTGGCTGAAAACACATCTGTAGAGAGGATGAGATCTTTTCATTGGATTAATTTGACCATCATTGTGAGAGGATAATTCACTCAATTTCTCAACTGCAGCCTAAATTTCTCTGGGTCGCTGCATAAATAAACGTGTTCGTGCAACAGCACAGCAGCTGGACCAAGAAGCCTAGCGCTGGTACAAATGTGGGCAGAGGAACAGAATGCCTGTCGCTCAAGTAATCCATTCGTTTCAAATTGAACAAACCATAATCACCCATAACAGTATGAAATTCGCCGATATAATGAACAGCAAAATCATGGATTTTCTTCGGTTCGCCATCTCTGGGTCACTGGGACTTGCCTCACTACTCCGACCCCAGAGCCGCCTGCGGGCTCCACTGGCCACTATAATGTTACTGGCCATCAGTGCATTGAATAGCAGAATGAAAATAAATGGAATAAATGGTGTTAAAATATATTGCATTAATTCAACAACAACCCAGGCCCGTGATCGATATACAGCTAATGCCACCTAACAAAACCAGGGACTGTTAGAATGTGCATATTTGCTTGTATACAGAAAATGTTCTTCAAACAGCTCAGCCACAGCAGCTTTTTTCTCCGTGCAATATTTTGTTTTCAGCTTCTGACAATGGTTACAAATCAATCAAAGGGGAAAGTGACGGTTAACCAGACACAACGTCTGTGACGGCATAAAGCAGGATGGAGTGGATTTACAAACTCTAACGTAAAACAGAAAAGTAAATTGTACCTGATAAACAATTGGAATCTGCCTTAGGATCAGATCGAGAAAATTGACCAATAGGTCCGCCGCTGCCGCCGCTGCAAGATAGCTGGTGACACATTTGGAGAGACCACATTTTCCCCGAGACAGGATCACAATCGTCACCACGTTAACTGTAAGCAAAAGGAGAATAGGAAATAATTCAACAAACATCACAATAACAATGGTTTGACGTGTTTTCTGTGAAATAACAGAATATGATGTGGAATGTAATTATTAACGTTCTTCACAATAAACCGAAATTCACCAAGTAATGTGCTTTACATCCAGTGATGGAATCTAATCGTCTTACCGTGACATGACGTCCTGTACATAGGTTTTTTAATCAGAGCAATCGGTAAGGAATCGGCAAGGAGGTAATTTAACAGGATCACATCAAACAAGATTAAAACAGAAAGCGTATTTAGAATAAATGAAAAAGGAAAACATCAGGAATTTGGAGCTTCACTTCCATATGAACACAAGATCTGGAATAATCCATTCAGCCACTTGGACATGTTTCGCCATTCATATAGATCCCGGCTGATCTGTATCTGGAGTCCATTTAAGCGCCTTAGTTCCTTAATAGCCTCGGCAATGGGAAAACGACCAGTCGCAGTTTTAAAACTTTTAATTCACCTAGTCTAAATGGATAATTTTTGGGGGGATGGGGGTGGAATTCCAGATTTCAACATCTCATTGCCTGAAACGAATCTATTATTGACCATTAAGCAGACAATATACAGAGCAAATAAGGCATTGGTGAGACAACATCTGGAGTACTGTGTATAATATTGATCTCCTTATTTAAGGAAGTATATAAATGCGTTGGAAGCAGGTCAGAGGTTTACCAGACTAATATCTGGAGTGGGCGGTTTTTCTTCTGTGGACAAGCTAGGCTTGTTTCCGCTAGAGTTTAGAATAGTAAGAAACGACTTGATTGAAATGGAACTTGATTTAAAAAAGGGGTCGCCAATTTAAAACAGAGATGAGGAGAATGTATTTCTCTCAGAGGGTCGTGAGTCTTTGGAACTCTCTTAAAAGGTTATCTTTGAATGTTTTTAAGGTAGAGGTACATAGATTCTTGTTAAGCAAGGCATGAACGGTTATTGGGGTTGGCGGGAATATGGAGTTGAGTTTACATTCAGATCATCCATGAACATATTGAATGGTGGAGCAGGCTCTAGGGGCCGAGTGGCCGACTCCTGCTCCTAAATCATATGCCCGTATGTACCTACCAGACCTAAGTAGTAAATTACCTGGGACACCAATCACAGCCAGGGTGGGATAGTAAATATTTTCTATATCATTAAACACACAAATAATCTTCAGCTTCATCAGAAACGCAAGAGACATTATTTTTCCTTTTAGTAGAACTCGATGATTCAATCTGTTTTTGATGCTGAGAAGAAATTCTCCGATTGGCACATTGAGAGGACTCCCATTCTTTATAGAAGGAAAAAATCATTAGATCAGATAATTGGGTCCCATTTTACCTGGGCATACTTGCAGTCACTGAACAAACAGATGAAGCGAACAACTTTCACTCCAAGGTTATAAACAATAACAGCGAAATTTCCAAATATATATTGCCCTAAAGACCAGGTTAAAGATGCACCTTCATGCACTCATACAAGTCCCACACTCAAAGAAGTATTTTCACAGATTTGCTTTTTTGAAAAAAAAATCTAAGAGACACTGTGTTAGCCCAGTGTCATCAAACAAAAGCCCGAACACGTGCGGTTATTAGAGAGGAACATCTAATAAGGAACGGAAGCAAAAAGCAAAGCAAGGGAATTTTAAGATCTTAAAAACATTATTTCCAGTTTCCATCAGGCCCTCTGTACTGGTGGTGCAATTTCCAAAGATGCTGCCTGGTTCGCTGATTGTTTCCAGCAGTTTCTTTGCTTACATTTCTGATTTCCAGCATCCACAATATTGCTTTTGTTTGAAGAATTCTAAAATGCAGCCTTGTCGTTTATTTAAGGCTGCATGTTGAATAAAATGAATATCTTCACGGATGCATCTATTCCAGTTGATGATAAGGAAGGATGGAAGGAAGGAAGGAAGGAAGGCTAGTGACTGTTTTAATGTGGGCAATATTGTAGCAATCACTGACCACAATTTAGTGCAGAGTCCTGGAGGTCGTTCATGCCTGATTCTTCTGCATTTTAATTTTACAAGATTAATACTCCTGCTTAACTAAGAGGGGGCAGATTTGAAACCGTAACATCAAGTCTTTACAAGTCATCATCGCACTGCCAAATTTCAGGGCTTGATTAGATGGTGATTGTCTCAACAAGGGTGTCTAACGTTTAGAGAATTACTAACTGGTCAATTTGTCCAGCTACAGATTTCGAATCTGTAACTCTCTCTGTCTTCTTACTGATTGTGACGTGGTTCACGTGTTTATTATCTTAAACGTGCAACACTAGCCTCCTCCACTCATTTGGTGCATTGATTTTATTCCTGCGTGGGTTGTGAGCGTCGCTAGGAAGGCCAACATTTGTAGTCCATCCCTAATTGCCCTTGAGAAGATCGTGGTGAGCCACCTGCTTGAACCATTGCAGTCTATCTGGTGTAGTTACACCGAGACTGCTAGTAGGGTGTGAGTTCATGGAAGTTGCCCAGTGACAATGAAATAACGCCACTATAATTCCCAGCCAGGAAGGTGTGTGGCTTGGAGGAAAGCTTTAAGGTGCTGATGTTCCCATCCACTTATTTCCCTTGTCCTTCTAGGTGGTAGATGTGATGGTTTTAGAAGGTGCTGTGGAAGGACATTTGGCGAGTTTATACAGTGCATCCTGTACATGGTGCACAATTTTACCCAAGTGCGCTCGTGGTGGAGGGAGTGAATGGGCTGCTTTGTCCTGGATGGTGTCAGGCAAGAGGCGAGTATTCCAGCACACCCCTGACTTGTGCCTTGCAGATGATGGACAGGCTTTAGGGAGTCAGGAGTTAACTGGCACAGAAATCGAAGCCTCTGAGCTGCTCTAGTAGCTACAGTATTTATATGGCTAGTTCAGTTATGGTTCCCGTCAAAGGTAACCCCCAGGATGTTGATGGTCGGGAAATCAGCGATCGTAATGCAATTGAATGTCAAGAAGAGATGGTTAGATTCTCTGTAGCTGGGGATGGTCATGGCCTGGGACTTGTGTGATGTGATTGTTAATTACCACTTATCATCGCAAGCCTGAAAGATGCATATGGACACAAACTGGTCCAGGGTCTGAGAAGTTGTGAATGCTGCTGAACATTGTGCAGTCACTAGTCAACATTTCCACTTCTGACATTATGATGGACGGAAAGTCATCGATGAAGCAGCTGAAGATGGTTGGGCCTCAGGCACTATCATGAGCTACTCCTGCAGGGACGTCCTGGGACTGAGATGTTTGACCTCCAACAACCACAACCACCTTTCGTTGTGCTAAGTATGATTCCAGCCAAGAACCTACTCCGCTATATCTTAGTCGAAATCATGTAAATTATTTATATCTAGTAATTAGTATGTTATCACTTTTTTTCTTTGTGTACACCAAGTTGTGGACAAAAAAAATAAACACTTACCACGTCAAGCTTCCACTACAAATATTGGAGGTTAAAAAAAGCTGCAGCTGCTTGCCTCTCTCCACCTAATTCTCACTTGCCCCTAATTTCCGACTTTTGCACTCTTCATGCTGCACCTTGCTCAGGACCACGTTGTGCGAACCATTCTGAAGTACACCTTTGTGAGTCACACCCAAGTTGCAACTTCTTGTAAAATCAAAATACTGTAAATGCTGGAAATCTGAAATAAAAACAAGAAATGCTGGAAATCCTCAGCAGCTCTGGCAGCATCTATGGAGCGAGAAACAGAGTAAACGTTTCAGCTCAGTGAAACCTACCCTGGAACTGTCACTTGCACCAAATTCCCGACTTTAGCACTCTGTTGAGGCTGAAAATTTCCACGACCACTCTGTCATGAGCATATGTTGTTATCAGACTGCTGATGTAGGGAACTTGGTGTAAATGACAGTTCCAGGGTAAGTTTCACTGACCTAAAACGTTAACTCTGCTTCTCTCTCAGCACTCTGAAGATAGGTGGCACAGAGGCGCAGTGGTTAGCACCGCAGCCTCACAGCTCCAGTGATCCAGGTTTGATTCTGGGTACTGCCTGTGTGGAGTTTGTAAGTTCTCCCAGTAAATGTGTGGGTTTTTGCCGGGTGCTCCGGCTTTCTCACACATCCAAAGACTTGCATGTTGATGGGTATATTAGCCATTATAAATTGCCCCTAGAGTAGGTAGGGAAATTGTGGGGATGTGGTAGGAATATGGGATTAATGTAGGGTTAGTATAAATGGGTGGTATTTGGTCGGCACAGACTCGGTGGGCCGAAGGATCTGTTTCAGTGCTGTATCTCTAAATAAAATAAAAACATATGCTCCTGACAGAGTGGTCGTTGAAAATTGTCAGCCTCTAAAGAGTGCGGAAGTTGGGAATTTGGTGCAAGTGACAATTCCCAGGTAAGTTTTTCTCAAAATAAAATTGAGTTTGACATTTAGATTTGACTTGCAGTTTTATACAACCTCACAAGAAACTGCAAGCTAGTTCAACTGCCCTGTTAATAAAAACTTTCTGTCAGTGGCAGTTAACTGGCAATCAACTGCAGCTGTAGCTGAGCAGGAAGCTGAATTAGAAGAAGTTGCAACTTGGGTGTGACTCATAAAGTTCTATATGAGAAACGTATTCGCTGTCCAAACCCTTCATGAATTTGAACCTTATTATTGAACATTACTGGAAGTAAAACAGCAGATCCGTAGAATCTGTCAGTCATTAGAGCTGTTATTTTTCCAAATGCTATTAAGTTAATTTTAGTGAGTTCCAGCCGTTGAATCATTATTAATTTGCTTGAAATGTCAGGCATATTTCAGACTTTATCCACTGTGAAGAAGGGCACAAAATAACTATTCAAGATGGTACAGTTGATATGTTCCAAATTCCATCTACTTATTAGTGTTGCCAGTAGCTACGTCAGTTCTTCTGGCTCTCCATGTGACTGAGCTGGTTCCTAATACACTGAGTGTAAAATATAAGGTATTGGTACTGGACTGTTTCATGTTACACTGAGTGTAAACTAACAGGTATTGGTAAAGTGCTTTTTCCTATTTGATATTTTGAAATTATTTCATGGGATGTCAGCGGCGCTGGCAACGCCAGCATTTTCTGCCCATCCCTAATTGGCCTTGAGAAGGTGGTGGTGAGCTGCCTTGTTGAATCACTGCAGTCCATCTGGTGCGGGTGCACCCACAGTGCTGTTAGAGAGGGAGGTCCAGGATTTCGATCCAGCAACAGTGAAGGAACAGCGATATTCCCGAGTCAGGATGGTGTGTGGCTTGGAGGGAAACTTGCAGGTGGTGTCAACTGCCTACATGCATCTACTGCCCTTGTCCTGCTAGGTAGAAGAAGTCGTTGGTTTAAAAGGTGCTGTCGAACGAGGTGTGGTGAGGTGCTGCAGTGCACCTTGCATATGGTACACACTGCTGCTAATGTGCTCCAGTGGTGGACGGGATGCAGATCAAGCGGGCTGCTTTTTCCTGGATGGCGTCGAGCTTTCTAAGTGTTGTTGAAGCCAAACTCATTCAGGCAAGTTTCTGGCTTCTGCATTGTAGATGGTCGACAGGCTTTGGCGAGTCAGGAGGTGGGTTACTCGCCACAGAGTGCACAGCCCCTAACCTGCTCGTGTAGTAGCAGTATTTATTTAGCTTCTGCAGTTCAGTTTCTGATAGTGATAGTGGGATATTGAGCGATGGTAATGCTGTCGAATACCAAAGGGAGATGGTTAGATTCTCTCTTGTTGGAGATTGTCCTTGCCTGGCACCTTTGTGGCGTGCACGTCAATTTCCACTTATCAGCCTAAGCATGAATGCTGCCCAGGTCTTGCTGCATATGGACATGGGCTGATTCAGTATCTGAGGAGTCGCGAATGGTGCAGAGCATTGCGCAATCATCAGTAAACATCCCCACTTCTGACATTATGATGGAAGGAAGGCCGTTCATGAAGCAGCTGAAGATGGTTGGGCCTAGGACACCACCCAGAGGAACTCTTGCAGCAATGTCCTGGGGCTGAGATGATTGGCAGCCTCCACTGACAGCCACCTTTGTGCTAGGTATTACTCCAACTAGTGAAGAGTTTTCCCCATGATTTCGGTTGACTTCAGTTTGGCTAGGGCTGCTTGATGCTACACTCGGTCAAATGCAACCTTGATAAGGGCAATCACTCTCAAATCACGTCTTGCGTTCAGCTATTTTGTCTGTGCTTGGACGAAGGCTGCATGTTCCTCATGAATGGAAAGATTGGCCAGAAGTCTCACTCAGCCACATTGAGCCCCACCTGCAAATGAAATGAAATAAAGTTCAATCTTTGGCAGCGAGATGCTAGAGAGAGGTAAGAGTCCTGAATTAGAAAGAACTGATATTGTGGTCAGGAGAGTGAATGTTCCAGTTATGCCTTGCTCAGGGAGTTTTCACGGTGGCTCAGTTCTGGGCTTTATGTCAGATCAGACCTTGATGTGTGGGAAGCCCGTGTTTGTGTAAGAATAATTTTCAGTAATGTTCAATAATAAGGTTCAAATTCATGAAGGGTTTAGACAGCGAATACAGGGAGAAATTGTTCCCGTTGGCAGAAGGGTCCAGAACCCAAGGGCACAAATTTAAGGTGTTTGGCAAAAAAAGCAATGGTGACATGAGGATTTTTTTAGAAACATCACTTGGTTAGTAACTGGAATGCACCACCTGAGAGTTCAGTTGACGCAGCTCCAAAAAGAGAATTGGATAATTATTTGAAGGAAAAATAATGTCGAACTATGCGGAAAAGGCGTAACAGTGGGACTAGGTGCGTTGCTCATCCACAGAACCGCCATGGACAGGACGGATCTTTCTGTGCTGGAACTATTCTGTCATTCTAGTTAAGTTTGGTAGATTAAGGATATATTTTATGGTTGCATTCTCTTCAGATGCTTAGTTTTCATCTCATGCAGTCTAAAGAGGGAACAATATTTCAGGGATGTGCTGTGTCCATTGTTTATGCAATACCTCTGTCACACAGTGTGTGAAGAAAAATACAAATCGTCTCGCATGAGGCTGAAATCCACATCCGTTCCGTCTGTGCAACCACTTAATTCAGTTGGTTAACGTGCAGTATTAATACCACCAAGGCTGCAGATTTGATCCCGCTGAGCACCGTCAGAACTTTTAATTTTACAGTTTTTTCAACACTTCAGAAGTAAACAAGTCCACACAAAATGTCATGAGGAACCTATTTTAAATAACATCCATTCCATCTTTGCCATTGGGACGGAATAATAGAGAATGATGTTTATTTGCTTTCATTTTGCTGCTAAAGACAGAGAGGGTCTGGGTGACCTTCAAGGGCAGCCAAGGAGGATCAGGCAGGTAGAACAGGAGTCCGGGACCGCATCTCACTCACTGTATGAATACTGGTGAGACAGATGGCTTCTCTGGGAATGCAGCCAGAGCCGCGTCCAGTGCACCATGGGTGACTCAGCTGTCCAGGGAGTAGGGAGGAAGATTGGGAAGCAATAGAGATAGGATATTCTATAGTTTGGGTAAGAGACAGACGTTCCTGAGGGCACAGATGTGAATCAAGGATGGTCCATTGCTGCCACAATGTCAGGGACAAGGATGCCACTGAGTAGCTCCAGAGTATTTTGAGGGGGGGAGCATGAGCAGCCTGTGGCCGTGGTCCATAACAGTACCAACGACTGAGTTATAAAGAGGGATGAAGTTCTGCAGGGATGTTAGGGAGCTAGGAACGAAACTAGCATGCAGGACTTCAAACGTAGTACCCTCTGGAGTACGCCCAATAACACTTGTTAGTAAGTTTACAAATAGCAAAATACAGCAGACGAAAACGTGGCTGGAGAGATGATGCAGGAGGGAGGGCTTTAGATTCTAGGGGCATTGGGAATGGGTCAAGGGGAAATGGGAAATGAACAGATCCGGGACAAATGCCCTTGCTCGGCAGTTTGCTAGTGCTGTTGGGATTGGTTCATACTGAGTTGGCAGAGTGGTGTGACCCAAAACGTGACATTCGTGAGGAAAGACATTGTGTGCAAAGATTTGGGAGAGACAGATAGCACGGGAATAAAAAATGGTAAGGCATTAGTTGGGGCAGGACTGTGTATTAAATATTCATGGATACAGGAGTTCAGGAAAGATAGTGAAGAAAAGAAAGGAAGAGGGGTGGCAGTATTAATACTGGTATTCAATACTTAAAGGGATAGACAGGGTAGATGCAGCTAAGATGTTTTCCCTGGTTGGGGGGGGGGGGCGGTCTAGAACCAGGGAGCACAATTTCAAAATAAGGGGGAAGCCACTTAGGACAGAGATGAGGAGAAATTTCTTTACTCAGAGGATTGTGAATCTTTGGAATTCTCTACTCCAGAGTGCTGTGGAAGCTTAGTCATTGAGTATGCTTAAAGCAAACATTGACAGATTTCTAAATACAAATGGCATAGGAGGCTATGTGGATACTGTGCGAAAAAGGCATTGAAGTGGATGATCAGCCATGATCGTATTGAATGGCAGAGCAAGCTCGCTGGGTTGAATGGCCTACTCCTGCTCCTATGATCCTATGTTCCTATCTATGAAGTACTGATTAAGGAAAATATGGCAGATTTGATCCCGTTGAGCCCAGTCAGAACATTCACTTTTAATTTTCCAGCTTTGCAACGCTTAAAACAGTTCAGAAGTAAATAAAAGCCCACACAATATGGCAGGGGGAACTAGAGAGAGAGGATGCCCTGAAGGTGTCACAGACAGAATCTATGTCTTCAGGGCTAAGAAAAATTAGAGGTACCATTACACTATTGGGTGTTTTCTATAGTTCACCAACTAGTGGGGAAGATATAGAGTAACAAAATGGCAAGGACATTTATGAGATGCAAATATGTAAAGTGTAATGGGAAACTTTAATTATCTTAATATAGACTGGGTAGCAATAATGTAAAAGGCAGAGTAGGGGAGAATCTCTGAAGTGTGTTCAGGAGAATTTTGGAGATCAGTATGTTTCTGGCACACGAAAAGGAAACGTTGCTGTATCTGCTTCTGGGGAGTGATGTGGGGCAAATGGAACAAGTGTCACCGGGGAACATTTAGGGGACAATGATCATAGTATCATTAAGTTTTGGTTACTTAAGCAAAAGTTCAAGCAGCAAGGCAAGGTAAAAATAATTAATTCAGGGAGAGCAGATTGGAATCAAAGATTGACAGGAGAGATTGTAACAAAACAGTGGGCTGCCTTTAAAGAGGGCATGGTTCGGAGACAGTTGAGGTGCATTCAGAGGATTGGAAAAGGTTGAACAAAGACAGAGCTCCATGGATGGCAAAAGAGACAAACAGTTAGATGAAACAAAAAAGGTGCATATGACAGATGTCACTCATGTCAGGTTTATGATATAAGTGTGAACTATGCTGAATATAGAAAGCTCGGAGTGGAATAGAGAAAGAAATGAGCAGCAAAGAGAGTGTATGAGAAATGACTGGCAACTAACATAAAGAGGAATCCAAAAGTCTTGATCAGGCTTTGAAAACTGCAAGTGTAGAAAAGGAGGAGTGCGGCCGACCAGGGCCAAAAAGGGGATTTAGACAGAGACAGATGACATGGATGAGGTACAAATTGAGTCTGCTGCATCTGTCATTACCAAGGAAAACCATTCTGCCAAATTAATAGTGAAAGGGGAGGTGCTCAAGACACTGAGTGGGCTAAAAATTGATAGACAGGGGGTATTGCAAAGGCTGGCTGTATTTAAGTTCAATATATCACCAGGACTGGATGAGACGGATCTGAGCATACTGAAAAAACTAAGGGTGGATATTGCAGAAGGGCATGTAATAATCTGCCAATGCTCCCTAGATACAAGGGTAGTTCCGAAGGACGGGAGAATTCCAAATGTTACAGCATTGTTCAGAAAGCGTGTAAGGATTAGTGGAACAACTACCAGCCAGTCAGTTTAGCCTCGCTGGTGGGAAAGCTCTTTGAAATGAAAACCCGGATAAAATTAAGGGCACTTGGACAAATTTGGATTAATTAAGCTACATCAACAAGGCTACTTAAACATTCTGATGATTGTGTCACAGTAAGGGTTAGTGAGATAATGCGTTTGATATGGTGGACATGGAGATCAAAAGGCGTTTGATAAAGTGTCACATAACAGGTTGTCTGCAAATTTAAATCTGATGGGATTAAATTGGCAGTGGCAGCATGGATACGAAGTTGCTGAGTGACAGGAAACAGAGTGGTGGTGAACCGTTGTTTTTCAGATAGGCGGAAAGAATATAATGGGGCTCCCCAGGAGTCTGGAAGTAATGTGAGGAAGATGGTGATAGACATCGTGATGACATAGACAGGCTGGTAAAATGGGTAGACACGTAGCAAAAGAAATTTAATGCAGAGAAGTGTGCAGTGATGCATTTTGACTGGAAGAATCAGAGGGCAATATGAAATACAGTATGCCATTTTAAATGGTTGTAGGAGCTGAGGGACTTGGGAAGTTAGATGTGCACAAAGTTTGAGAGTGGCAGCGCAGTCTTAAAAAATGTATTTTAAATAGTATACAGGAACCTGGGCTTTAAAATGTGGCGTAGAGTACAGAAGTAAGGACGTTCTGGTGAAACTTTATAAAATGCAAGTTCAGCTTCAAATGGAGTATTGTGTCCATTCCTGGGCACCACACATTAGGCAGGATTTTAAGGCATTAGAGAAGGTACAGAAAAGGTTTAGGATAATAGGTCCGACGTTGTGTGATTTCAGTTACATGGATAAATTGGGGCAAAGCCGGGGATCTTCTCCAGAAATAGGAGGTTGAGATGAGATTTGATCGAGGTGCTCAAAATCATGACGGGTCTGGACGCAGGAGATAGCGAAAAACTATCCCCATTGGGGGAAGGGTCGAGAACAAGGGAACACCGATTTAAAGTGATTGGTAACAGAACCAAAGGCGATATAAGGAAAAGCTTTTACTTTATGCAATTTGTGATTAGGATCTGGAATGTACTGCCTCAGTGTGTGGTGGAGGCAGATTCAATAGTAGCTTTCAAAAGGGAACTAGATAATCATCTGAAGAGAAGAACATAATTCAGGGCATGGAACATAGGGCAGGCAAGTGGGACTGGCTGACTAATCTTGCATAGAGTTGGCTTGGGCATGAAGAGCCAAATGGCCTCCTTCTGCGTTGTAATATTTTTATGTTTCTATGATTCTTAGCAGAGAAAATGCGTCTGACAGCCTCGAAATGTTGTTTATGTTAAAGTTTCATCCGGCACCAAGATAAACAAAATACAGAACAAAATGCAAATCGAGATAGTGAATAAACTCAATACAGAAGATATAAATATTTGCCATTCCTGATGCCTCCCTATTCCAATCCAAACATTCAGTAGCAGGTAAGTAATGTCAGTGCAAGTCGTGCAACTTGAGAATCGGACCCAAAATAGGTAAAAGCTGCCAAGAGTGACCCAGAGACCCTTCTATTTTTATTCTAACACTCTTCTAACAATTACATTTCAGCCTCGCAGTAAAGTAAATGTTGTGTTTTTCTTTTGGAAGACAATGTAATCGCAGGCACATGGTCTTCTTGCTCATTCCTCACTTATTGGGAATGACACCCGACCTTTTCTCGCAACTCATTGTTTTAATGCTCTGCTGAAGTTATTGTAAACATGGAAATCTGGCACATCAGGGGGATACCTCGCAGTTGCACATGGCATGAAATACGTTCAAGTGTTTATAAAGAGTTACAGAACACAACGTGTTTGTAAAATTCACTGCTGTTTTCTCGGCACTGATGGATTATGAATGGAGAGATGGGCCAGAAGTCGCACTCAGTCGCATGGAGTCCGGGTTGTAGAGGAAATGGACATACTTCAATCCTCAGCAGCGGAACCTTTACAAGCCTTTCATAGAACGTGGTATCAGTAGTAAGGCGAGCATTTGGTATGCATCCCTAATTGGCCTTGACAACTGAGTGGCTTGCTAGGCCATTTCAGAGGGCGGTTAAGAGTCAACTACATTGCTATGGATACCATGAAGGCCACATCAGGTGAGGACAGCAATTTTCGTCGCTAAAGGATATTAATGAGCCTGGTGGGTTTTCATAACAATTCATGACAGTCTCAGTAATGGTGCCATGAATCTATAAGTTGCATATTTATATCAAGTACTTGAATTTATCAATTAATCTTAAGTCCCCGCAGCTGCTAGAGTGAGATTTGAACCTTCATTCCTTCTGCTTTATCGACCTTAACTAACTCGCTGTCCCTTTCATTCCCATTGGTTCTCCCCTCCTTTTCAATCCTCTATGTTGAACAGCGCCTTGCATCTGCTCCTCCACTCCATTAATATATCAAGAAAACATTTTCAACCAGACATTTTCAGGCAGTGAACTTTACTTTAGTATAAGGTTAAGAGCATATTCTTTCACTCTAATCATGTGGAGAACAGGTTAGATGATGGAAACCTTCCCATTAGTCGGATAGGCACGGGATCAGGAGCAGAACATTTTTCCTCTGATTTTCTAACCTTAAAAAAGAGATAGCAAATTAGACGTGCAGTAACTGGGGATTGAATCCTATTGCTTCAGTCTACACTTAGCCAGCAGAGCTTTTTTACGCCTCACATTGAGCTAATCTTCTCGGAAGGGCCAACAATTCCCAGCTAATTTTCTCCACCCACTCTTTCCTCACTTTGCAGGCATGGAACTCGACCAGATCTCGGAGCTCAGAATATGTTAATGTTCTGTTGCTGATAGCTTAATATTATCTTGTGTTTGTATCATTTTTATTCAGATTCGTGGACAAATTCTTCTATAATTCCTTGGCCCACTTTCAGGTTCATTCTTTATTCCTTACAGTCAGTAAAAATGGTAGGAATCACAGCCCACCCACAACTCCCTCTGCACATAGACCTCCGTCTGTTGACCTGCTTGACCCAAGAGACCAGTCAATAAATTACACCCTTTATGAACACAGAAAATTGCATTTCAGTGTTGGAAAAGGAATAAAATACACTGAAGTGTTTATAACAGTTCCGTTTCACGGGGTGTGTTACTGATCCGCCCCAGAGCAAGAGGGTAGCAAGGGCACAGAATGTATTCTGAGTTGGGCATTTCAATGTAACACCACTACTGACTGAGCTGGCCGAGTCCTGAAGGATGCAGTTGCCAATCTGGGCCTGCTGCAGGTAGCGAGGGAACCAACAAGGGGGAAAAAGCTTACTTGACATCAACCTCACTGATCTGCGTGTCAGAGATGCATCTGTCCATGATAGCATTGGTAGGAGTGACCACCACAGAGTATTTATGGAGACAAAGTCCCAACTTCACACTGATGATACCATCCATTGTGTTGTGTGGCACTGTGATGGAATCCGTGGTTGCAAAGCTTGTTTTATTTTTCAATCCTAACTGAGAGGGAAATTAGAATTGAAACAGAAACTAAAATTCAAACAGAAACTAGAACTGAAAAACAGAAACAGAAAGGTATACTGAAACAGTAGCTAGAAAAAACAGCTTCATATTTTTGGGGAAACTGGCACTGGTTACAACCTGATAAAAGGAGACAGTGTCTTCCCCAGATCAGGCAGACGAGGCAGGTCAAGCAGAAGTGCAGTGCCCATAAGCAGAAGAAAGTGAAGAATGAAACGAGGAGCTGTTTCTGTTACTTAAAGTAGCTGACTAACCAGACGCGGCCAAACAGGTTATCACTGAAGGACATGAATCAAAGGAAGACTGATAAATCCTTGCCATCAAGACTGCCGTGAGAAGTGTTGAGCAGGTTCTGGGGAAGAGTGCCTTGTGGTGAAGACTGCACCCATGGAGTGCTGATTGAGAGGAAACTTTTGGCAGAAGAAAAACAGCAGCTAAATCCTTGAAGAAAGGAGCTGAAAATCTACCTGAGGAATTTCAGAATCGTGAAAAGCTGTGTGACTGCAATTGTTGCCACACCTGCTGGGGCACCTCACCGAACCAGAAATAACGCACAAGGAGTTACAACCCAGTTATTTTACTATTCCTAAGAAACAGCTCTAATTTAAAATATAATTTTTAAACTGGTTAACAGTTGGGTTTTGAATATATGTGGGTTCATCAGGGGTAGGAAGAATAAGAAGTTATAAAATCTCTTCATTCATATAGGTTTATCTCATTATCGTTTAAAATTAGTTTATTAATAAATAGTTAATTTGTTGTTGTTTAAATAAACATAGTTTGGTGTGCTTTATCCTGGGGAATAAATAGGGTGTCAATTTGGCTAACTTCCCCGTTGATGGGAAACTTTACTAATATGCTGTGACCTGTGGAGTAGTGGGACTGAATTAACAGTGCAATACTTCTGCGTTGGTCATAACAATAGTTATCTCCGGATTACTCCCAAGGCCATGTGCTAATGAGTATAGAAATAGGAGAATACACCAGATGAATGCGTGGCAGGAGAGATGGTGCAGGAGGGAGAGCTTCAGATGTATGGGGCATTGGGACCAGTTTTGGGGACCTATAAAAGCTGGCCGGTCTACACCTGAACAGGACTGGGATAAATATCCTTGCAGGAAGGTTTGTGAGTGCTGCTCGGGATGGTTTAAACTAGTTTGGCAGGGTGATGGGAATATGAAGGCAGTTTCAGATAGGCCAATTTCAGGGCAGGGAACGGGAGGCAGATAATTCGCGAGTGATCTGAAAGACAGAAGAAACAAAAGTTAAAAAGTGTGCAGCACAGGAAGTTGGCAGTGTCAAAAGATATTTATTTAAATGCAAGGAGTATAGAAAATAAAGCCAATGAACTGAGGCCACAGGTAGACACATGGAAACATGATATCATTGCGATAATGGAAAATTGGCTTAAAGGGGGGCAAGAATGACAGCTCAGCATCCCTGGATATAGAGTTTTCAGGCGGGATAGAGAGGGGGAAACGAAAGGAGGGGTTTGGCATTATTCGTTAAGGAATCAATAACAGCTGTCAGGAGGGATGATATGCAAAATGAGTCATCAAATGAGGCCATATGGGTTAAGCTTTGAAATGAAGAAGTGGCAACCACACTACTAAGCGTGTACTATAGGCCCCCAAATAGTGAGAGGGAGATAGAAGAACAAATATATAGGCAAATTTCTGAGTGAAAAAACTGTAGGACATTAAAAGTTAGGGATTTCAGCTACCCTAATATCAACTGGAATACGAATAGTGTGAAGGGCACAGCATTCTTGGACTGCATTCAAGAGAACGTTTTTAGCCAGCATGGAACAAGCCCAACAAGAGGGGGCGCAATTTTAGATTTTGTCTTCGGTAATGAAGCTGGGCAAGTGGATGAAGTAGCAGTGGGTGATCATTTCGGAGATAGTGACCATAATACAGTTAGTTTTAGCATAATCATGGAAAAGGACAAAGATAAAACAGGAGTGAAAGTTTTAAATTCGGGAATGAAAGATTTTACGAAACTGAGAGGTGATCTGGCGAAAGTGGACTGGATCTAGCTACTTGAAGGACAATCAGTGGCAAACCAGTGGCAGACATTCAAAAGCGAGATTCTACAGGCAGTGTAAGCATGTACCCACAACGATAAAGGGTGGTACAGCCAACTCTAGAGCCCCCTGGTTATCCAGAAGCTTACAGGGTAAGTTAAAGAAGAAAAAGAAACCTTATGTCGATCAAACAAAACTTAAGCCTTTAGAAAGCAAAGAAGTTTATAGGAAGTGCAAGGGTAAAGTAAAAAAGGAAAGAGAAAAGCAAAGAGAGAACATGAAAAAATATTGGCAGGTAAAATCAAAGAAACTCCCGAGATGTTTTATAAGTACATTAAGAGCAAGAGGATAGCCAAGGAAGTGTTGGGGCCTATCAGAAATGCACTAGGGAACTTATGCGTGGATGCAGAAGATGTGGGTAGAGTTCTTAATGAGATTTTTGTCTTTCTCTTCACAAAGGAGTGAGATGATGCAGACATTGTCGTAAAAGAGGAGAGTGTGAAATATTAGATACGATAAGCATAGTGAGAGAGGAAGTACTAGACTCTCTGACATCCTTGAAAGTGAATAAATTGCCAAGGCCGGATGGATTGCATCCCAGATTGTTAAAATAAGCCAGGGAGGAAATAATGGATGCGTTGAGGATCATCTTCAGATCCTCACTGGATACAGGTGAGGTGCCAGATGATTGGAGGTTTGTGAATATTAGACCATTATTTTAAAAAGGTGCGAGGGATAGGCCAAATAATTCTAGGCTGGTCAGTCTCACCACGATGGTGGGTGAATTATTAGAATCGATTCTGAGATACAGAATAAACCGACATTTAGAAAGGCGTGGATAAATCTGGGAAAGTCAGCACGGATTTAGAACATAGAACATAGAACATTACAGTGCAGTACTGGCCCTTCGGCCCTTGATGTTGCGCCGACCTGTGAAACCATCTGACCTATACTATTCCATTTTCATCCATATGTCTATCCAATGACCAATTAAATGCCCTTAAAGTTGACGAGTCCACTACTGTTGCAGGCAGGGCGTTCCACGCCCCTACTACTCTCTGAGTAAAGAAACTACCTCTAACATCTGTCCTATATCTATCACCCCTCA
Source organism: Heterodontus francisci (assembly GCF_036365525.1). Classification (NCBI taxonomy): domain Eukaryota; kingdom Metazoa; phylum Chordata; class Chondrichthyes; order Heterodontiformes; family Heterodontidae; genus Heterodontus; species Heterodontus francisci. The sequence goes on along the minus strand of NC_090418.1, from coordinate 14,109,665 downwards.
ACTTAAAGCTATGTCCCCTCGTGTTTGTCATCACCATCCGAGTAAATAGACTCTCACTATCCACCCTATCTAACCCTCTGATTATCTTATATGTCTCTATTAAGTCACCTCTCCTCCTCCTTCTCTCCAACGAAAGCAACCTCAAGTCCCTCAGCCTTTCCTCGTAAGACCTTCCTTCCATACCAGGCAACATCCTAGTAAATCTCCTCTGCACCCTTTCCAAAGCTTCCACATCCTTCCTATAATGCAGTGACCAGAACTGCACGCAATACTCCAGGTGCGGTCTCACCAGAGTTTTGTACAGCTGCAGCATGACCTCGTGGCTCCGAAACTCGATCCCCCTACTAATAAAATCTAACACACCATATGCCTTCTTAACAGCCCTATTAACCTGGGTGGCAACTTTCAGGGATTTATGTACCTGGATACCAAGATCTCTCTGTTCATCTACACTACCAAGAATCTTCCCATTAGCCCAGTACTCTGCATTCCTGTTACTCCTTCCAAAGTGAATCACCTCACACTTTCCGCTTTAAACTCCATTTTCCATCTCCCAGCCCAGCTCTGCAGCCTATCTATGTCCCTCTGTAACATACAACATCCTTCGGCAGTATCCACAACTCCACCGACCTTCGTGTCATCTGCAAATTTACTAACCCACCCTTCTACACCCTCATCCAGGTTATTTATAAAAATGACAAACAGCAGTGGCCCCAAAACAGATCCTTGCGGTACACCACTCGTAACTAAACTCCAGGATGAACATTTGCCATCAACCACCACCCTCTGTCTTCTTTCAGCTAGCTAATTTCTGATCCAAAGCTCTAAATCACCTTCAATCCCATACTTCCGTATTTTCTGCAATAGCCTACCGTGGGGAACCTTATCAAACGCCTTACTGAAATCCATATACACCACATCCACGGCTTTGCCCTCATCCACCTGTTTGGTCACCTTCTCGAAAAACTCAATAAGGTTTGTGAGGCACGACCTACCCTTCACAAAACCGTGCTGACTATCGCTAATGAACTTATTCTTTTCAAGATGATTATCAATCCTATCTCTTATAACCTTTTCCAACATTTTACCCACAACCGAAGTAAGGCTCACAGGTCTATAATTACCAGGGCTCCCCTACTCCCCTTCTTGATCAAGGGGGCAACATTTGCTATCCTCCAGTCTTCAGGCACTATTCCTGTCGACAAAAACAGTTGACAGGCACATGTTAAAAAATGATGAAGCAAAATAAAATTAAAATAAAAAAGGGCCAGTCATGATCTGAAATTATTGAACTTAAAGTTCAGTCTGGTAGGCTGTCGCGTGCCTAATTAGAAAATGAGGTGCTGTTCCTCGAGTTTGCATTCATGTTCACTGGAGCACTGCAGTAGGCCCAGAACCTAGATGTGGGCATGAAAGCAGGGGTCGAGTGGGTGGAGAGGGGTGAGGAGGGTGGTTGTTGAAATGGCAAGTGATTAGAATCTCGGGTCATGTTTTCGGTCTGAACGGAGGTGTTCCGCAAAATGGTCACCCAATCTGCATTTGGTCTCCGCAATGTAAAGGAGACCAAATTATGAGCAGTGATTACAGTATACTAAATTGTTAGAGGTACAAGTAAACCGCTGCTTCATCTAAAAGGAGTATTTGGGGCCTTGGATGGTGAGGAAAGAGGAGGTAAAAGGGCAAGTATTACACCTCCTGCAAACGCGTGGGAAGATGCCATGGGAAGGGGACGAAGTGTCGAGCTAATGGAAGAGTGGACCAGGGTATCACGGAGGGAAGGATCCCTTCCATTTCCTTATTTACAGCTATTCCTGGGATGTTGCTTATATCCTCTATCGTGAAGATAAATTCAAAAGACCTGGTCAGTTCATCTGCCATCTCCTTATTGTCCATTATTATTTCTCAGACTCACTTTCTGTAGGACCAACGCTCGCTTTGTTAACTCTTTTCTTTTCTGTAGAAGCTATTGCTTTTTTTATTATATTCTGAGCCAGCTTTCTCTCGTAGTCTATTTTTTTCCATCCTGATTAGTCTTTTATTCATTCTTTGCTCTTTTTTTATATTGTGTCCAATCTTCTGACCTGCCACCCATCTTTGCACAATTATATGTTTTTTCTTTTATTTTGATACTATATTCTACATTTTTTTTAGTTGATAGGTCCTCCCCTTGTAATTCTTCTTTCTCATTGTAATGTATCGATTCTGTGTATTCTGAAACATCTCCTTAAATATCTGCCGCTGCATCTCTATTTCCCTATCTCTTAAACTACTTTGCCAGTTCACTTTAGCTACGTCTGCTGTCATGTCCTCATAATTGCCCCTATTTAAGTTTAAAATACTTGTCTTAGACCCACTCTTCACTTCCTCAAACTGAATGTAAAATTCAATCATATTATGATGAGTTTTACAGTGATATAGAGCGAAATAGAAAACGAGCTAGAAATGAACAGGGTCAGAGAGAGGGAAGGAACGAAACAGTGACCGAGAATCGTAGAAACCATAGAATCATAGAGAATTACAGCACAGAAAGAAGGGCATGCCTGTTCTAGCACTTCAAAAGAGCAATCGTGCTTCATCCCACAACCCTGCATTTTGTCCACAACCTTGCATGCTCCTCGTGAATGGAGAAATGGGCTAGAACTCTCACTGAGCATCACTGACCCTGAGCTGCAGATGAAATGAAATAAAGTTCAATCATTAGCAGCGAGATGCTAGAGAGAGGTAAGAGTCCTGAAACAGAAAGACACTTACTGATATTGTGGTCAGGAGATTGAGTGTTCCAGTCATGTCAGGCTCACGGAGTTATCACAGTGGCTCAGTTCTGGGTTTTATGTCAGGCAGACGTGATGTAGGAGAAGTTTATATTTGTTCGATAATAATTTCCAGTAATGTTCAATAATAATATTCAAAATCATGAAGTTTGTGCACAGAGTAGTTAGGGAGAAACTGTTCCCATTGGCGGAAGGCTCCAGAAACAGGGGACACTGATTTCAGGTGATTGGAAATGGAAGCAATGGCGACATGAGAAAATAAAATATGTACCACTTGCAGCACTTTGTTAGTAAGTGGAATGCACTGCTGTAGAGTTTGTTGGAGGCAAATGCAAACGTGGCTTTCAACAGGGAACTGGATAATTATCTGAATAAAAAATGCAGGGCTACAGGGAAAAGCCAAGATAGTGAGACTATGTGAGTTGCTCTTTCAGATTGCGGCATGGACACAACGGACCGATTGGCCTCTTTCTGTGCTGTAACCATTCTAGGAATCAAATTAAGTTTGGTATTTTGAAGTTCTCTTTATGCATACATTCATTTTAGACGCTCAGTTTTATTTCATGTAGATAAATATCGGAACAATGTTTCACGGATGTGGTGTATCAATTGTTTATGCAATAGCTCTGTAACGCAGTGTGAGAAGTAAAACACAAACCCACATTACTCCGACTGTGCAGCCACTTAGTTCAGTTGGTTAGAGCGCAGTTAATAACACCAAATTTGAGGATATTCTCCCAGTTAGCACCGTCCGAACTTTTACTGTTGGTTTTACCATTTTTTGCAACATGTAAACACTTCAGAAGTAACAAGACCACACTAAGTATCACGGGGAACTTATTTTAAATAACATCCATTCCATATTTGATACTGGCGTGGAGTAACACAGAATGCTTTTTATTTGTCTTTCTTTTGCTAGTAAAGGCAACGAGGAAATGGGTGACCACTAAACAGTCATGGAGGATCAGGTAAGTAGTGCAGACGTCCCCGAAGTGCATCTCACTCTCCGACTGGTAACCAGTTCTGAATATTATTGAGTGATGGCTCCTCTGGGAATGCAACCAGAACCGTGTCAACGGCAGTGTGGTTGGCTCAGCTGTTCAGGGAGGCAGCAGGAAGTTTGGGAAATCAATAGTATTATGGAATTCTACAGTTCGGGAAAGTGACAGACGTTCCTACAGCCACAGATGTGAATCCAGGATGGTACGTTGTCAGCTAGTCCCTGGGTCAAGGATGTCACTGAGCCTTTACAGAGCACTCTGAGGGAAGTTGATGAAGAGCCAGAGGCCGTGGTCCATAGAGGTACCTATGACAGAGAAATGAGATCCTGCGGACAGCTGTTAGGGAGCTTGGAAAGAAACTAGCAAGCAAGACCTCAAAGGTAGTACCCCGCCCCTCACCCCACGCCCGCCCCCGTCCCCCGGAGTGCTCTTGGTGTCACTTGCTAGTGAGTATACAAATAGTAGGATACAGCAGATGAATATGTGGCTGAGACTGTGAAGGAGAGAGGGCTTTAGATTCCAGAGCCATTGGGAATGGTTCTAGGAGAGATGGGAGAGAACAGAACCAGGACAAATATCCTTGTTCAGCCGTTTTCTGGTGCTGTTGGGAAAGATTTAGATGAACTTGGCAATGCGATGTGAACCAGAAGATAACATTAGACTAGAAAGACAAGATGCACAAAGATTTGGGGTAGATAGATAACACGTCAATAAAAAAATGGTAAAGTATTAGTTAGAGTCAGCATAAGAGACAATTCAATAAAGTCTAAATTAGGATTACTGTGCATGTGAATGCACCGAGTGTGGTATATAATGCTGGTGATCTTAAGGCGCAGATACCCACATAAGCATATGTGTCATGGCCATGACAGAGACTTGGTTCAAAGAAGGGCTGTGTACTAAATATTCCTGAATGCAAGAGTTCAGGAAAGATAGTGAAGAAAAGAAAGGAAGGGGGCAGTATTGATTAAGGAGATTATTGCAGACTTGATCTGGCTGAGCACCGTCAGAACTTTCACTTTTAATATTATAGCTTTTTTGCAACGCTTAAAACAGTTCAGAAGTAAACAAGCCACACAAAATGTCTCGGGATCTGGAGACAGTAGATATCCTAGAGGGGTCAAGGACAGAATCTATTTGTTCAAGGCTAAGGAAAAATAGAGGTATCATTATACTATTAGGTGTATTCTATAGTCCACCAACTAGTGGAAAAGATACCAGTAAAAAAAACTAAGGGCATCAAAGGTGCAACGATTAGTGTTATAATGTGGGACTTTAATTATTTTAACATAGACTAAGATAGCAATAATGTAAAGGTCAGAGTGGACGAAGAGTTTCTGAAGTGTGGTCAGGAGAATTTTCGAGATCAGCATGCTGCTTTCCCAACAAAGAAGAAGGCATTGCTGTATCTGTTTCTGGGGCATGAGGTGGGACCAGTGGAATAATTGCTACAAGGGAACATTCAGGGGACATTGATCACAGTACCATCAGGTTTTAGCTAGCTATGGAAAGGCTCAAGGAGCAGTCCAGAATAAAAAATAATAATAATTCAGGGACGATAAATTGGAATTAAATATTGGAGAAAAAAATGTTACAGAACATTAGGCTGCCTTTGAAGAGGAGATGGTTCAGGTACAGTTGAGATACATTCCTGAGTGCAAGAGGTAAAACAAACAAATACAGAGCTCCCAGGATGGCGAAAGAGATAGAGGGAAGATGAAACAGAAAAAGGTGCATATGACAAATGTCATTCATGTCAGGCTTATGATATAATTGAGAGCCAGACTGAATACAGAATTTTCAGAGGGGAAGGAAAAAATAATGAGAAGTAAACAGAGAGTATGAGAAAAGATTGGCAACTAACATAAAAGTGAATCCAAAAGTCTTGTTTAGGCATATGAAAACTGCATGTGCAGTAAAAGGAGGATTGTGGCTGGTCAGTGCCAAAAGGGGATTTCGGCATAAATGCAGAGGGCATGGCTGAGGGATGAAATGAGCATATCGCATCTGTCATTACCAAGGGAAAAGATTCAGCCAAAGTCATAGTGAAAGAGGAGGTGGTTGAGACAATGGATGGGCTAAAAATTAATAAACAGAAGGTACTTAATGTTGATGCATCACGAGGACTGAATGAGATTCATCCGAGCAGACTAAAAGAGTTAAGGGTGGATATTGCAGAAGAACATGTAATAATCTTCCAATTCTCCCTCGATTGTAGATTGGTACCTGAGGACTGGAGAATACTAAATTTTCGCCCTTAGTCAAAAAGGGTGTAAGGATTAGCCAAGCAACTACAGGCCAAACAATTTACCCCCGCTGGTGGAAAAGCTTTTAGAAATGACAACACGGGATAAAATTTAGAGGTACTTGGACAAACGTGTATTAATTAAGGAAAGCCAACAAGGAATTGTTAGAGGCAAATCGTGTTGAACTAACCTGCTTGACTTTTCTGAGGATGATGGAACAGAGAAGATTGATGAGGATTACACGGTTGATATAGTGTACCTGGACATCAAAATTTGTTTAATAAAGTGCCACTTAATATGGTTGTCAGCAAAGTTAAATTCGATGGAATTAATGCAGCAGTGGCAGCATGGATACGAAGTCGGCTGAGTGACAGGAAACAAAGGGTAAAGCCTTGTTTTCCAGACTGGATGAAGGTATATAATGGGGTACCACAGGGGTTGATAGTAAGATCACTACTTTTCTAAATCTACATTAATTACATTGATTTGGGTGTGCAGGGTACAATTTCAATATTTTCAGATGTTACATACTTGGAGGTATTGTGAGTAGGATAGTGATGGACATCATGAAGATATAGACAGGCTGGTAGAAGAGGCAGACATGTAAAAGAAGAAATTTAATGCAAAGAAGTGGGAAGTGACACATTTTGGTAACAAAAACCAGTACAATAAGGGACAATTTTTAACTGGCTGCAGGAGCTGAAGGACCTGGGGTGTTATTTGTTCACAAATCATTCAACGTGGCTGGGCAGGTTGTGACGATAGTTTAAAAGGCATATGGGATCCTGCGCTTGAAAGTAGTGTCATAGAGTACAAAAGCAAGGAGGTTTTGGTGAACATTTATAAAGTGTTGGTTCTGCTTCAACTGAAATACATTTCTGAGAAGGTTTTTAAGGCTTTCGAGAGGCTGAAGAAAAGAGTACAAGAATAGGTACAATGATGAGGGACTTCAGTTACGTGCAGCTATTGGACAAAAGCCGGGGTTGTTCTGCTGAGAGAAGACAAGATTACAAGGAAATCTGATCGAGGTGAGCAATGTCATGACGGGTCTGGTCAAAGTAGATGGAAAGAAACTACCCCCATTGGTGGAAGGGTCGAGAACAAGAGGCACCAATTTAAAGTGATTGGGAACAGAACCAGAGACGATATGAGGAAAGCAGTTTTTAATGCAGTGTGCATTAGGATCTGTTACGCACTGGCTCAGTCTGTGGTGGAAGCAGATTCAATCGAACCTTCCAAAAGGGAATTGGATAACTATCGGAAGAGAAGAAAATAATTCAGGGCTATGGGAAAAGGGCAGGAAAGTGGGATTAGCTGAGTAAACTTGCATAATGCTGGCACCGGCACGAAGAGCCAAATGACCTCTGTTTGTGCTGTAAACTTTCCATGATTCTATGATTCTGAACAGAGAGTACGTGTCTAACAGCCTTGAATGTCGAAAAGATTTCAATTTATTTCAAATGAAGCAAGTCAAATGCTCATCTCATACCAAGAAAGACAAAATACAGAAACATTGCAATCGAGATTCAGAATAAGCTAAATACAGAAGATATAAATATTTCCCACTCTTGATGTCTCTTTATTTTAATCCAAACCTTTGGTAGCAGGTAATCTCGGCACTGGTGGATTGTGATTGGAGAGACGGGCCAATAGTGTTCCTGAGCTGCAATGAAGTCGACATGCAGATGCAATAAAATAGTCACTAGTATAGGTAGGTGGTAGGGAAATATAGGGACAGGTGGGGATGTGGTAGGGATATGGGATTAGTGTAGGATTAGTATAAATGGGTGGTTGATGTTCGGCACAGACTCGGTGGGCCGAAGGGCCTGTTTCAGTGCTGTATCTCTAATCTAAAAAAAAAAAAGTGTAACCCTGAGCAGCGAGAGTTTTTTTAAATATTTTTACGTGGACTGTGGGTGTCACTGGCAAGTCCAGCATTTCTTGCCCATCCTTAATTTCCCTTGACAATTGAGTGGCTTTATAGGCCGTTTCAGAAGACAGTTAAGAGTCAACAATATTGCTGTGGGTCTGGAGTCACATGTAGGCCAGTCTAGGTGAAGGCAGCAGATTTTCTTCCCGAAAGTGCATTAGTGAACCAGATGGCTTTATAAGACATTAGATAATAGTCTTAGTAATTTTAGATTAGAGATACAGCACTGAAACAGGCCCTTCGGCCCACCGAGTCTGTGCCGAACATCAACCACCCATTTATACTAATCCTACACTAATCCCATATTCCTACCAAACATTCCCACCTGTCCCTATATTTCCCTACCAGCTACCTATACTAGTGACAATTTATAATTGTCAATATACCTACTAACCTGCAAGTCTTTTGGCTTGTGGGAGGAAACCCACGCAGACACAGGGAGAACTTGCAAACTCCACAGAGGCAGTACCCAGAATTGAACCCGTGTCCCTGGAGCTGTGAGGCTGCAGTGCTAACCACTGCGCCACTGTGCTGCCCTGGTAATAAAATTCCAGATACATATTAATTAAAATTCCACCAGCTAACATTTGAGCACGTGCCCCAGAGCCTTAACCTCGGTCTCATAAATTAGCCATTCAGTGACATTACCATTATGCACCAACTCTTCCAGGAAACAAAGGCAGGTAAGAATCCTTGATCTCTGCCTGTTATTGCACGAAAGAAACTGTTGGCTCTACCCCAGGGGCCATGAATTAGCTTCCGTTCAGTACTCGGGTTTATCAGTAAATCTTTCTTTAAAAATAAAGCCCCGATGTCTGATATATCCCGCTCCTTGGTCGATAATACAGCATAGATTTTTTTTTCTTTATACCTTCCAAACATTGACATCCATTTTTCTCAGAATTTATTTCTCTCTCCTTTTTATTTCGTTGGTGCATTTCCTCAGCAAAGTATCCTTTCATTATTTGAGAGGAAAGAAGTTAACGTATGAAATTGACTAGAATGGTACCAGTACTTCAGTTATGTGGAGTGATTGTGGAAGCTGGGATTGTTCTCCTTGGAGCAGAGAAATTTAAAATGAGGATTGACAGGGGTATTTAAAATCATTATCAGTTTTGATCCAGTAAATAAGGAAGAACTTTTTTTTCCAGTGGCAGAAGAGTCAGTAAGAAGAGGATACATATTTAAGGTGATTAGCAAAATAGCCAGAGGCGATATGAGGAGATTTTTTTTTTACACTGTGAGTTGCAATGATCGGAAATGCACTGCCTGAAAGTGTGGTGGATGCAGGTTCAATAACAACTTTCAAAAAGGACATGGATAAATACAGGAAGGGAAACCTATACAGGGTTGCAGGAAAAGACAAGGAAGTGGGACTAATTGGATTACTTCAGCAAAGAGCCAACACCACTACGATGGGTCAAATGGCCTCGTTCATTTAGTGAGCATAATTTTGCCACAATTCTCTTTGACCTGAAGAGGAGTCGAACCCAGATACAGAGTATTATAAGCATTACACTCCAACAAAGTGGAAAAACCTGTTATGCACTCTCTGCTTTTTATGGAGCTGCTCCTCGCTTTTCGTACCTGTTTCCAACGTGTTATGTTCTTCTGACCTTCTTCCTTTGCTTTTACAGCTGCTCCGTTCACTCCCATTGGCTCTCTGTTCTTGTCCAAACCGCTCCCTGGTATGTTTTTTCTCAAACTGAAATTGAGTTTAACGTTTCGAATTTGACTTGCAGCTTAAAAAAAGTTAACATGAAATAGCAAGCTAGTTAATCTACCAAGTTAATAGAAACTTCCTCTCAGTGGCAGTTAGCTGTCAATCAATTGTAAGCTGCAGCTGAGCAAGAAGCTGAGTTAGAAGGTGGAACTTGGGAACGACCCATAAAGTTCCATATAAGAAAAGAGTATTTGCTACACAGAGAATGGATCACGCAATGTGGTCATGAAAAGACTACAGCGTTAAGAGTACTAAAGTTGGGAACTTCATGTAAGTGGGAATATGGTGCACAGCTGGAAACAGGTGCAGCGTTTTTTGACTTCCAGTACTTTTAGTGGAAGTTAAATATAGAATCACAGAATTGTTATAGCACAGAAGGAGGCCATTCTGCCCAGCGTGTCTGCACTTGCTCTCTGATTGAACAATACATCTAGTACCATTCCCCTGTCTTCTACTCATGACACGGCACATTTTTAGTGCGGTAGTGGAAAGTTGTGTGTGCAATCAGAGGAGATAGGGGAAGCGTTAAATGAATATTTTGCGTCAGTATTTACAGGAGAGAAAGAAAATGTTGTCGAGGAGAATACTGAGATTCAGGCTACTAGGCTAGATGGGATTGAGATTCACAAGGAGGAGGTGTTATCAATTTTGGAAAGTGTGAAAATAGATAAGTCCCCTGGGCCAGATAGGATTTATCCTAGGATTCTCTGGGAAGCTAGGGAGGAGATTGCAGAGCCTTTGTCCTTGATCTTTATGTCGTCATTGTCGACAGGAATAGTGCCAGAAGACTGGAGGATAGCAAATGTTGTCCCCTTGTTCAAGAAGGGGAGTAGAGACAGCCCTGGTAATTATAGACCTGTAAGCTTTACTTCGGTTGTGGGTAAAATGTTGGAAAAGGTTATAAGAGACAGGATTTATAATCATCTTGAAAAGAATAAGTTCATTAGCGATAGTCAGCACGGTTTTGTGAAGGGTAGGTCGTGCCTCACAAACCTTATTGAGTTTTTCGAGAAGGTGATCAAACAGGTGGATGACGGTAAAGCAGTGGATGTGGTGTATATTAATTTCAGTAAGGCGTTTGATAAGGTTCCCCACGGTAGGCTATTGCATGAAATACGGAAGTATGGGGTTGAAGGTGATTTAGAGCTTTAGATCAGAAATTGGCTAGCTGAAAGAAGACAGAGGGTGGTGGTTGATGGCAAATGTTCATCCTGGAGTTTAGTTACGAGTGGTGCACCGCAAAGATCTGTTTTGGGGCCACTGCTGTTTGTCATTTTTATAAATGACCTGGATGAGGGTGTAGAAGGGTGGGTTAGTAAATTTGTGGATGACACGAAGGTCGGTGGAGTTGTGGATAGTGCCGAAGGATGTTGTAGGGTACAGAGGGACATAGATAGGCTGCAGAGCTGGGCTGAGAGATGGCAAATGGAGTTTAATGCGGAAAAGTGCGAGGTGATTCACTTTGAAAGGAGTAACAGGAATGCAGAGTACTGGGCTAATGGGAAGATTCTTGGTAGTGTAGATGAACAGAGAGTTCTTGGTGTCCAGGTGCATAAATCCCTGAAGGTTGCTACCCAGGTTAATAGGGCTGTTAAGAAGGCATATGGTGTGTTAGCTTTTATTAGTAGGGGGATCGAGTTTCGGAGCCACGAGGTCATGCTGCAGCTGTACAAAACTCTGGTGAGACCGCACCTGGAGTATTGCGTGCAGTTCTGGTCACCGCATTACAGGAAGGATGTGGAAGCTATGGAAAGGGTGCAGAGGAGATTTACTAGGATGTTGCCTGGTATGGAGTGAAGGTCTTACGAGGAAAGGCTGAGGGACTTGAGGTTGTTTTCGTTGGAGAGAAGGAGGAGGAGAGGTGACTTAATAGAGACATATAAGATAATCAGAGGGTTAGATAGGGTGGATAGTGAGAGTCTTTTTCCTCGGATGGTGATGGCAAACACGAGGGGACATAGCTTTAAGTTGAGGGGTGATAGATATGGGACAGATGTCAGAGGTAGTTTCTTTACTCAGAGAGTAGTAGGGGCGTGGAACACCCTGCCTGCAACAGTAGTAGACTCGCCACCTTTAAGGGCATTTAAGTGGTCATTGGATAGACATATGGATGAAAATGGAATAGTGTAGGTCAGATGGTTTCACAGGTCAGCGCAACATCGAGGGCCGAAGGGCCTGTACTGCGCTGTAATGTTCTAATTCTAATTCTATTTTTTCCTTTTCAGATAACTATCGATTTCCCTTCTGAATCCGTCGATTAAACCTGCGTGCACTACACTCACAGGCAGTGCATTCCAAACCTTAACCCCTCACTATGTGAAAAAAGTCTTTCATCATGCCAATTTTGCTTTTTTGGTCAATTACTTTAAATCTGTGCTCTCTCATTCTCGATCCTATTACGGGTGGGAACAGTTTCTCCCTATCTATTCTATCCCAACTTCTCCAATCTGTCTTCATAACTGAAGTTCTTCATCCCTGGAACCATTCTCATGAATCTTTTCTGCAGTCTCTACAATGCTTTCACATCTTTCCTAAAGTGCGACACCCAGAACTGGATGCAGTACTTCAGCTGAGGCCGAACTAGTCCTTATACAAATTCAACATAATCTCCTTGCTCTTGTCCTCTATGCCCTTTTTAATAAAGCTTAGAATACTGTACGCTATATTAACTGCTCTGTCAACCTATTCTGCCACCTGCTGACTTATCCACATATACTCCAAGGTCCTTCTGCTCCTGCACCCCCTTTAGGGTTGTACTCTTTACTTTCGATTGTGTCTCCATGTTCTTCCTATCAAAATGAATCACTTCACGTTTCGCTGCATTGAACTTCATCTGCCACTTGTCCAACCATTCCACCAACTTGTCCATGTCCTTTTGAAGTTCTGCATTATCCTCTTTACATTTCACAATGCTTCCAAATTTTGTTATTATTCTCAGATTTTGAAATTGTGCCCTGTAAACCAAAGTCTAGGTCATTAATATATATCAGGAAGAGCAAGGATGACAACTCTGACTCCTGGGAAACTCCACTGCAAACCTTCCTCCAGCCCGAAAAACGTCCATTAATCACTATGCTTTTTCTTTTCCTGTCGCACAATCAATTTCGTATCCATGTTGCTGCTGTCCCTTTTATTCAATGAGATATAGCTTTTCTCACAATTCCGTTGTGTAGCAATGCCTTTTGAAAGTCCATGTACATCACATCAACAGCATTTCCTCATCAACTCTTTGTGTTACCTCTTCAAAATGAAACACCAGCAAGTTCGATAAGCATGATTTTCTCTTCATAAATCCATTCTGGCTTTCCTTAATTAATCCGCATTTGCCTGTGTGTCTATTAATTTTGTTGCAAATTATTGTTTTTAGAAGTTTCCCCTCCACTGAAGTTAAATTGACTGATCAGTAGCTTCTGGTCTTATCTTTACACCCTTTTTTGAACAATTCTCCAGTCTTCTGGCACCACTCCTGTGTCTAAGGAAGACTGGAAAATTATATCCAGTGCCTCCGCAATTTCCATGCACTTCGTTCAGGATACTTGGATGCATCCAGGCTTGGGCTAATAAGTGGCAAGTAACATTCACGCCACACAAGTGCATGCAATGACCGTCTCAAATAAGAAAGAATCTAACCATCTCCCCTTGACATTCAATGGCACTACCATTACTGAATATCCGACCATCAACATCCTGGGAGTCACCATTGACCAGAAACTGAACTGGGCCAGCCACATAAATGCTGTGGCTACAAGAGCAGGCTTGGAATTCTATGGCGAATAACTCATCTCCTATCTCCCCAGTGCCTGTCCACCATCTACAAGGCACCAGTCAGGAGTGTAATGGAATATTCTCCACTGACATGGGTGGGTGCAGCTCCAACAACACTTAAGAATCTCAACACCATCCAGGAAAAAGCAGCCCGCATTTTGGCACCCCATCCACCACCTTCAACATTCACTCCCTCCACCGCCGACGCACAGTGGCAGCCATGTATACCATAAAGAAGATGCACTGCAGCAACACACCAAGGTTCCTTCGACAGCACCTTCCAAACATGTGACCTCTACTACCTAGAAGGACAAGGCCAGCAGATGCAAGAGTACACCACTACCTGCAAGTTCTCTTCCAAGTAAAACACAATCCTGACTTGGAACTATATCATCGTTCCTTCACTATTGCTGGGTCAAATTAACAGTGCTGTTGTTGTACCTACACCCCAAGGACAGCAGTTCAAGAAGGCAGCTCATAATTAGCTTCTCAAGGTCAATTAGGGATGGGTAACAAATTCTGGCCCAGCCAACGATGCTCATATCTCACGAACGAATATAGTTTCTTTTTAAATCTCATCCGATCCTGGTGCATTAGCAACGTTAAATATAGACAACTTACCTAAGACCCCCTTCATATCAATTTAAATACCTTCTCGTGTATTAATTATCTACTCTTTCACTGTGACCTAGGTAGCATCTGCTATCTTCGCAAAGACAGATGTCAAGTATACATTTAGAACCTTAGGTATTCACCCTGCCTCCATGTGTAAATAGGCTTTTTGATCCCTAATCAACCTACTCCTCCTTTTACCACCTTTTACTATTTATATACCTATGGAAGAATTTGGTATTCCCTTGTATGTTAGCCGTGACTCCTTTTTCATACTCCCTCTTTGCTTCTCTTATTTACGTTTCCATTTCCCCTCTGACCTTTCTATATTCAGCCTGCCTCGCTATTATATTACCACTTGACATCTGTCAGAAGCACTCTTTTTCTTCTTCGTCTTAACCTCTATCTATTTTGTCATCCAGGGAGCTCTTGATTTTTTTGTTGGCGACCTTTCCCCTTCGAGGGAATATACCTTGACTGTGAACGAACTGTCTCTTCATTGTTCAGCTACCATTTCACTGCAAAATTTTGCTTTCAATTTATTTGGCCCAGATCCATAATTTGGACGATATAAATAGTGTAAATGGTTTCGACTAAGTTATGGTAGAGCAGGTTCTGTGCTTACACCGTAGCATGTGGGAGTTTGTGGAAAACCGGATTGCCTGATGTGAGCTCCTCAGCTGCAGTGATTCTCTCTATCTGGAATCTCTTTGGGTCAGAGTCATTGAGCTGGAGTGTGAGTTCGAGACACTCTGACACTTCAGGGAGGGGTAACAGCATCTGGACAGTTTTCTCAAGACTTTGGTCTCAACTCAGAGAGGGGTACAGGTCCAGAACACGTTTAGGATCACTGATTGTGTGAAGAGTACAGGGAACCCAGATGAGATAGAGAAGGAGGAGCCACAGAAATGTACCATACCCAATAGGTATAATGCACTTCCTACCTGGGGGAATGAGAATAAAGCCTCTCAGAAGGATAGCATTAATGTGGACCAAGACACCTTGGAGCAGGAGGCTATCTAAAGAAGGAGCAGGATGAGGAGGGGCTAAAGGGGTAGTTGTAAGGGATTCATTAATTATGAGAAAACATTGCCTTTTTTGTAAGCAGGATTGAGAGTCCAGCATATGTTGTTGCCTACCGGGTGCCACCTTGAAAGGCATCTCGAACTGGCTTGAAATAATATTGTAGAGGAACCATGTTGGGACCAACACCATAAGAAAGAGTAGAAAATAAATTTTGTTTGGCGAGTACCAGGATCTAGGAGGTAAATTGAGGAACACGACCTGAAGGGTTATAATCTCTGGAATATCTGTTTAGATAGAGGATCTGGATCGGCGCTGGCTTGGAGGGCCGAAGGGCCTGTTCCTGTGCTGTAATTTTCTTTGTTCTTTGTTCTTTGTTCTTAATATTACACGAACCATATGCAAATTGGCGTAGGAATAAGCAGACTAGGAGAGTGAACAGGCGGCTGAAGGAGTGCTGTGGGATGGTTGGGTTCCATTTAATGGGACATTCATACCAGTACTGGGATAGGTTGGATGGGGCTCCATCTCAAATGAACAAAGGACAAGGATCCTGGTAGAAATTATAAATTGAGCGTTCATATGGCCTTTAAACATGGCGGTGTTGTGAGGGTGGTGTGGGCAGCAGGATTGAGCTCAGCTGGCAACCTAGAATGGATAATAGTTATGGAGCAAACAAAATGGAAAAGAGCAGGATAATAGTCAGAAATTATGCTTTAAGTGCTACAAGGACCAACTAAATAATGTAAATTAATTAAACCAGGGGAAATATCAAATGCAAGCTTAAAAATTAGAGTCGAAAAGCAGGTTAGAGTGTGTATCCCAGAATAAGTGTTCTCTATATAAATGGACGGAGTATAATGAAAGACTTGAATGAATTACAGGCACAAATGCAACATAGAGGCATGATAACTATTATGGAGACATGGCTGCAGAACAGTCAGGACTGGAAACAAAATATACCAGGTTACAAGTTCTAGAGGAGTTGTTACTGGACTAACAATCCAGGGACCCCGATTAATGCTCTGGGGACATGAATTCAAATCCCACCATCACAACAGTTTGCAGTTTAAACTAATTGATTAACAAATCTGGAATTAGAATTTTGTCACAGAAATGGTGACCATGAAACTACCAGATCATCGTAAAAACCCACTGGAGGTGGTGACTTAATGGTGTACATTCCGTAGGGAGTTGCCTTGTGAGTCCTCAACTTTGACTTTGGATCGCTTGACATCTCATGGCATCAAGTCAAACATGGGCAAGGAAACCTCCTGCAGATTACCACCTACTTCCCTCCCTCAGCTGATGTATCAGGATCCGCCATTTTGAACACCAATTGGAAGAAGCACTGAGTGTAGCAAGAACGTAGAATATGCTCGAAATGGTATCACCAATGCCCATCACCAAGAGTAGCTCGGTAACACGGCTATTAACTGAGCTGGCCGAGTCCTGAAGTCACAGCTGCCAGACTGGGCCTGCAGCAGAAGTTACGAGAACCAACAATAGGGAAGAACTTGCTTGAACTCGCCCTCACCAATCTACCTATCGCAGATGCATCTGTCGATGACAGTATTGATAGGAGTTACTACTGCACAGTCATTTTGGAAACAAAGCCCAGATTTGACACTGAGGATACTTCCTATCCTGTTATGTGGAACTACACTGTGTTAAAAGGAATGGATTCAGAACGGATCCAGCAGATCAAAATTGGGCCTCCAGGAGGCGCTGTGGGCCATCAGCAGCAGCAGAATTGTACTCAACCACTATCTGTAAATTCATGGCCTGGCATATCACTTACTCTACCATCACGATCAAGTCTGGGAATCAACCATCGTTCAACGAGGAATGCAGGAAAGCATGCAGCAACTTTAGGCATACCTAAAAATGTTAACCTGATGAAGCTAAAACATAGAACTACGTGCAGGCTAAAAAGCAGAAGCAGCATGCAATAAACAGAGCTAAGAAAACCCACATCCATCTGACCAGATCAAAACTCTACAGTCCTGCCACATTCAGTCAGGAATGGTGGTGGACCACTAAACAACTAATCAGAGGAGGAGGCTCCACAAACGACTCCATCCTCACTGATGAGGGAAGTCCAGCACGTCAGTGCAAAATACAAGGGTGAGGGATTTACAACTATTTTCAGCCTGAAGTGCTGAAAGCATGATCCAGCTCGGTCTTCTGCTGAGGTCCCGAGCAGCTGGCAGCTGCCAGTTCGCAGCCAATTCAATTACTCCACGTGATATCGAAAAATTCTGGCAGGCACTGGATTCAGCAAAAGCTATCGGCCCTGACAAAATCCTAGGAGTAGTACTGAAGAGTTGTGTTCAATGTGCATCCCTAGCCAAGGGGCCCCAGTGCAACTACAACACACTGGCATCTACCTGACAATGCAGAATCTTTTCCATGTATGTCCTGTCCATAAAAAGCGAGACAATCCAATCTGGACAATGATAGCCACATCGTCAGCAGATTGAAGGAAGGTGTCACCACCATCTACAGGGCACAAATCAGGAGTGTGATGGAATACGCTCCACTTACCTGGATGAGTGCAACTCCAACAACACTCAAGCAGCTCAACACCATCCAGAGCAAACATTCACTTCCTCCACCACTGGCACACAGTAGCAGCAGTGTGTACCATATGCAAGATACACAGCAGCAACTCGCCAAGCTTCCTTCAAGAGCACTTCCAAACCCATGACCAGTCCTCCATAGACAAGGGCAAAGGACGCATGGGAACAGCAACAACTTCAACTTTCTCTCACACACACAGCATCCTGATTTGGAAATGTGTCGCTCTTGCTTCACTGTCGCTGGGTCAAACTCTTGGAACTCACTCGTTAACAGCACTGTGATGTACCGACGCCAGATGGACTGCAGTGGTTCGAGAACATGGCTCTCCACCACCCATCTCCATGGCAATTAGGGATTGACAACAAATGCTGGCCTCGACAGTGACGCTCACAACCAATGAAAGAATAAAAAGAAATGTACAAAAGGAGTGGAGTAGTCTAGTGTTTCTCGTTTAACATAATAAGTGGGTAAAACACGGCACAATCAGTGAGATGACAGAGAGAGCGACAGGTACGCAATCTGTACCTAGTCAATATCATCAGTTAGGAATTTGCTAAACGTTCGTGGCCCTTGTTTAGATAAATACATATTCTGACCTGTATCATCAACTGACGTAGTTGCCTTCATGAAAATAAAATAATTTTATCAAATATGCAGCCTGGAATAATGACCAGACTGCATTTTAAAATTCTTCAAGCAAAAGCAATATTGTAGAAGCTGGAAATGTGAAATAAAAGCAACAAATTCTGGAAGCAATCAGCAGGTCCGGAAGTAAATTTTGAAATGGTACTGTAGGCGCAGAGTGCCTGATGGAAACTGGAAGTAATACTTTTCTTTCAGGTCTCAAAATTCATTTGTTTTCCATTTAGCTGAAGTTTTTTTTATTAACTGCTTCTCTCTAATAGGAGTTCATTTATTTGATGACACTGGGCTAACCCATTCTCTCTTTATAGTTTTAGAAACAAACGACAGCTGTGGGAGTTGTATGAATGTATGAAGGTGGTGCTTTAACCGGGTCTTCAGGGAAATATCTAACTGGAAATGCCACTGTTACCATTAAAAATCTTGAAGTGCAAGTTGTTGACTTCATCTGTTTGGTTAGTAGTCGTAAATAACCCTAGGCAGCATGGGACCCAATTTTCTGACCTAATGAATTTTTCTCCTATAAAGAATAGCGATCTTCTCAATGTGCCCATTTCTTTCAGCATCAACAACAAACATCGAATCATTGATTCATACCAAAAGGGAAAATAATGTCGCTGCCTTTTCTGATAAGGCTCAAGATTCTTTGGGTACTTTACGATATAGAAAAGATTTACTACCCCATCTTGACTGCGATTGGTGTCCCGGGTAAGTTACTACCTGGGGCTGGTACTTCAGTAACTGGAGTTTAACGGTCTGTGGTATCTTAGTACACACATCAAGCTCTTCATTGTATTACTTTCCCTAAATTATTAAGTTCAAAATTACTCCTGTCGGTAAATGCAAAAAGTAAGTTGCAGGCTGTAAATTGCTCATGGATGACTGGAGTTTGTGGTAAGTATCTATAGATGTAAGCTCTTTTTTTCTTTCTTTCTTTCTTTCTTTCTTTCTTTCTTTCTGTCTGTCTGTCTTTTTTCCTTTTTTTAATTTTTTTTTATTTCTTGCTTCTGTTCTTCCTTTCTTTCCTCCTTCCTTCCTTTCTTCCTTCTTTTTCTTTATTCATTCTTCCTTCCTTTCTTTTCTTTCTTTCTTCCTTCTTCCTTTCTTTCCTTCCATCTTTCTTTCCTTATTTCTGTCCTTCTTTCTTTCCTTGTTTCCTTCCTTCTTCCTTCCTTACTTCTTTTTTTCTTTTCTTTCCTTCTTTCTTTCTGTCTTCCTTGCTTTCCTTCTTCCATTCTTTCTTTCGTTCTTTTTTTCCTTCCTTACTACTGTTCCTTCCTCCTTTCATTCCTTACCACCGTTTTTTCTTTCTTCTTTCTTTCCATCTGTCTTTCTGTCCTTCTATCGTTCTTTCTATCTTTCTCATCATGTATATTTGATGGTGACATGTATTCCAAGGCTGATCTCTCATTCACTGACATCCGCTCAATGATCATTGTGGACTTAATTGTCTTTATTAGATCTGCTTCAGGAAATCTTATGAATAACCCAATATTCTTTCAGACTACATTACAAGCCATGTTCATAGCTCACGATCTTAACTAAAAGTGTGCATGTGTATGTCGATACAGAAACCGAATGTCAGCTGAGAAAATTGTTCTAATACCTCACCCTGTTTCAGATTCAGCAGCTTGTAGTTAATTATTTCGTTGAACAAATCAGTGCTAACAGGTTAATGACAAAACTATCGATGATTCAGTCTGCTTCAGATATCTCGCTTTCTATCAATTCCTGACCATCGTTTGTTTCGTTGTCTTTGGATATTTCCATCAGAATTCTAAGTTTGCATCACTGTTCATTATTATTCAACTCACTTAATTATTTTATTACATGATCAGCCTGGCCCTCACATCGAAAATACAAAACAAACAGGAATTCAATATTACGGAGCAAAAGCAAATAAAGTGGAGCAATCACATTACAACCATGCGAAGTTTGATTTGTCCCTTTGCAGAGGTTTGCTAAATGTGCTAAAAAAATTTGTCTGAGAACAGACAGTGAGTACTGTTAACTAACGAGCCCATTCAGAGAACGTCGTCGATTTTCCATTTCCCTTACTGCCAGGCCGTTTTTATCACCTCCCGATCCATGGCTATTAAGCTAACTTACAGCTAGATGTTTAAGGGTGATGGCACAAATCCCTTCTTCAAAAAAAGTGCAGTGGAAATCTGGAAATTCCCCCACAACCATCCCCCACCCCCCCACCACCCCAAAAAAAGACGAGGAGAATTGATAGTTTCAAAATTAAGATTGACAGTTTTTCCATCAGCAAGGCTATTAAGGAACGCAAGTGTGTGGGTGGAGTTCAGATGCAGATCAGCCGGGATCTAATTGAATGGCGCAAGTCTATGGACCAGGTTCCAGAAGGTGGTATTGGATTGGGCGACTAGTTTTCTTTGGCCGGGGCAGACATGATGGGCTGAAGGGCCTCCTTCCAAGCCATAAATCTTTCTATGGTTTAATAGTTCTAACAGATTCAAGTGGATGAATGGCTTATTTCCCTTCTTGTTTTTCTACTTAAGTGCGGCTCCCATTTCCTGATCGTTTCCTTAATTATTTAATCTAAATTCACTGCTTGTTTTAACCATGTTTCATTTGATGCCATTATATCATTTATTTGCCGATTCATTACTGGTTACTCTGATTACAAAATCTATGTGCAGAATGGTCTGTCACAGGTAAATAATTAGATTCCATCCCTGAAAGCGACACATTTTTTGGTGAATTTCAGATTGTTCTGAAGAAGTTTAATATACATAATTCACATCCTACTCTGTTATTTCACGGAAACACATCAAACGTTCCTATTCTCTTTCTTACAGTTAACGTGGTGACAATCGTGATCCTGTCTCGGGGAAAATGCGGTCTCTCCAAATGTGTCACCAGCTATTTGGTTGCCATGGCAACGGCGGACCTGTTGGTCATTATCTTCGATCTGATTTTAAGGCAGATTCCTATTGCATATCGGGAACAAGCGGCTTTTATGTTGTACATTAGAGTTTGTAATATCCACGCCATCCTGCTTTACGCCACCACAGACTGTTCTGTCTGGCTTACCGTCACTTTTTCCTTTGATCGATTTGTAGCCATCTGTTGTCAGAAGCTGAAAACTAAATATTGCACCGAGAAAACAGCTGCTGTGATTCTCGGAACAGTGACTGTGCTGAGCTGTTTAAAGAATATTTTCTGGTATTTTCTGTACACGCGTCAATATACACTTTCTAACAGTCCCTGGTTTTGCCACGTGGAAGTCGACATTTTACGTTCGTCATCCTGGGCTGTCGTTGAGTTCATGCATTATATTTTAACACCTTTTATTCCATTTCTGTTGATCCTACTATTCAATGCACTGACGGTCAGAAACATTATAGTGGCCAATAGAGCCCGCAGGCGGCTCCGGGGTCAGAGCAGTGGGGAGAGTCCCAGTGACCCAGAGATGGCGAACCGAAGAAAATCCATGATTTTACTGTTCGTAATATCGGGCAATTTCATCCTCTTATGGGTGGTATTTATGGTGTGTTCCATCTTGAGAAGGTTGGATTACTTGTGGTATTCTGTTCTTCTGCCCACATTTGTTCCAGAAATTGGCTTCATGCTCCAGCTGTTGAGTTGCTGCACGAACACGTTTATTTATGCAGTGACCCAGAGAAAATTCAGACAGGAGTTGAGGAATGGAGTGAAATATCCCTTCGCAATGATGGGCAAATTAATTCGACGAAATAATCTCACACTTTGAAATGCTGTTGTGCATATTTGTGTTGTATCCTGTGGAATTCACTACCGGTAGCTTTAATTCTTTTTTGTTTTCGGAAATATCTCACAAATTAGTCCAACCATAAAGGTATGTTATTGTCATGGTTCAGGAACTTGTAGCGTAGTTTCCAAGGCAAGACCCAGGCATGCGCTATCTGCTTTGCACAGCCTTATCTGAGCAAACAATCCAGGTGTACTTTGGGAAAGAACATCTGTTGTGAATTATTCTCAAAATACACCATTCGTTCGCATTGCCATGAAAATTGCGGGCTGTTTAGTAACTCACTGTGAATAAAATTCTCTGCTCTTTCTTTTATTATGTTTTGAAAGGCAGGGTAGGATGAGGAAAAGAAAGTCAAGGCAGCAGAAAAGAAGGAAGGTACCGTCACTGGGAACAAATAAAATCAGTATTTCTAAATTAAATTACCATACTCCTGCCCCATTCACACATGCACTCACCCCACTCCACACCCACCCTGCCTCCATTTGCGAATCCAACTGTGTTCTTTAGTTTCCAGGCAGATGTTGAAATGGTTGTACCGAACACATTTCATCATATTTACTCAGTTTTCTGTATCTTTTACCTGTTGTTGAATAAAGCAGATTTTGAACTGAGCTACACGATAGTTTGCCCAGTTTCAGAATTTATAGATCGCACGAAACTTCAAAGTGTAGTCCTCAGTGAGGAAGATGGTAATTGTCTTTAGAGGACACGGGCAGGCTGCTGAAATGGCAAAAATGTAAAATTCCTTTTTAAAAGCTCAATTCTTTCAACCTATTACGTTACCAAGGAGACAGAGATCTATACACATATATGTATAGGCGGGAGGGGAGAGAGGGGGGAGATGTGTGAGATGTAGTGCGAGATGATATCTCGTGGTGGAATGATTGAGGAGATAGAATTCAAATTATGTGATGAGCAGAGCGATTCTAAATTCAGTAAGCAATTAGAACATTGGAACTCAGCCTAGGTGTGATTCCAGGTGTTACCAGTTCATTAATACTATATTTATCCCAAGATATTCCCCTTGATCACAAAATACATTCACGCGCGGCAGTTGTTTGTTGTTTTCACTGTGAGCTATTTTGATTGACAGGTCCGCTACTTGGTTTGAAGGACAAGCAGCCAATGCACTGAGTACAAAATGAGATGATCCTTTAACTGACAGCTCAGCATCTCCCCGTAAAAACTCGGGTGCAGTTTCTAAAGCAAAGCTTAAACAAGAGTTGAAATTGGACCGTTTTTAGAGGCTGTGGAGGCTGTATGTTTTGAAGGGGGTGGTGTATTCACAATTTAAAGCACCCAGTGGGCTCTCTCATATTCCCCTATCTTCCTGTAGGTTTGTCTCTATATGACTGTTGTCATTTAATTACACCTTCCGCTTCCTGTCTCTGGTGGTACTGTTCAATATATTCAGCTACACCACAGTCCAGCAACCTCTGCTTGTGGCTTTCTGGATCACTCAGCTGCGCTCTTTATACGTCCATCTATTGGTGTCTGTCGGCAACTGCACAGAAGCCGGGAACAAAGCGAGAGTTAGAAATAGATATAAAGGTATATAGTCGGAATTGGACTATTGTTAGAAGCTATGGAGATTGTCCATTTTCATAAGGTCACAGAAAATAGGAGCAGGAGGAGGCTATTCGACCTCTCGAGCCTGCTCCACCATTCAATAAGATAATGGCTGATCTGATTGTGCCTTTAACTCCACTTTCCTGAATGCCCCTCAGAACCCTTAACTCGCCTGTAGATCACAAATATGTTTAACCTAGTATTGAATATATTCAATAATCCCTGGGAAGAGAATTCCAAATATTAATAACCATTTGAGAGAATTGCTCTCTCATCTCCATCTTAATTGGCAGGCCCCTTAATTTGAAACTGTGCCCCTAGTTCTCGATGGCCCCACAAGCGGAAATATCTTTTTAGCATCTAATCTGCCAAGCCCCCTCAGAATCCTATATGCTTCAATATAATCACCTCTTGTTCTTCAAAACTCCAAAGCTTATAGGTCCAATCTGCTCAACCTTTCCTCATAAGACAACCCTTCATCCCAGAAATCAGTCCAGTGAATCTTCTCTGAACTGCTTTCAATTCAAGTATATCTCTCCTTTTAGTAGGGAGCCAAATACTGTACACACTACTCTAGGTGCAGTCTCACCAATGCTGTGTGCAGTTGCAAGAAGATTTCCCTACTTTCATAATCCATTCTGCTTGCAATAAAAGCCAAAATTCCATTTCCCTTCCTAATTATTGCAGTACCTGCATGCTAACATCTTGTGATTCATATACAAGGACACCCAGATCCCTATCCTGCAGTCGCTCTCCATTTAAAGAATATTTTTATTTTTTATTCTTCCAGCCAAAATGGACAACCTCACATTTTCCCACAGTGTTGTCCATCTGCCAAATGTTTTCCCATTTACTTAGCTTACCGATATCCCTTTCCAGACTCTTTAGGCTGTATTTTACAGCCCCACCGACGTTGGGAGCGCTGATGGGGCGGGGGTGGGGGGTGGGGGGTGATGGGCAGAAAATGCCTCCAGCAGAAGCCTGCCAGGGGCCTCGATGCTGAGAAGGCTGGCCCTATATTGCCGGTGGCAGCGAGGCATCATGCCACCCACCACCCGCCCGCCACCACTTGGCGATAGTACCAAAATTTATATATGTAAAGTTATTTAAATTAATCAATTAAATATTTAACCACTCCCGTCATCCATTGTTGGTGCCATATTGGTGGTGGCAGCTGGCATTCCCGTGTATTTAGTTCTCCATTCAGAAACTTGATGTGGGACGCTGGTGCGGAAGGGGGAACGATAAGTATTTCAGTGCAAGAGGCGGGTGGTGGGGGGGGTGGGTGTTGGTGGTGGTGGGTCAAACTAATCTGATTGATGGAGATGATGGTGGGAAGGAGTTGAAAGTTAAAGTTTATAAACGTTCTGGGGGGGAGCTCAGGTACATAAGGTAAGTATTTTTCTGGGGGGAGGGCAAGGAATGAACTGAATGGATATTAGGGGTGGGAGAGGGGCTAGAAGCTTTATTTTTTTAATTAAATGTCAAATGCCTATTTCTTTAAATATTTAAACAAAATGGAAGAACTAGAAGCCCTTTAAAATTGGCATCGGCGCCTTCCCAATGGCACAGGACGCCATTGCCGGGATGGACCGCCCGCCCTCTTACGTCATCGGGGGAGGTGGTGCACCCCGGTCATTTAAATGAGCCACCACATTTAACATTGTTTGTGTCTGCCGCTGACCTCGGAGGCGGACATGTAAAATTCAGCAAAATGTGTCCTCCTTACATCTTGCTTTCCGACCTATCTTTGTATAGTCAGTAAATTAGGCTACAATACTCTCGATCCCTTCAGCCACGTCATTAATGTAGACAGTAAATAGTTGAGGCCCCAGCACTGACCCCTGTGGCACTCCACCACTTATAATTTGCCGACCATAAAATGCCCCATTTTTCTCCACTCTCTGTTTCCTGTTAGACCGCCAATCCACTACTCATGCTAATATATTACCTTCAAAATGATGAGCTCTTATTTTGTGTAGTAACATTTTATGCACCTTATCAAATGACTTTTGAAATCCAAATACACCACATATTCTGATTCCTCTTTTTCAACCCTACTTGTTACATCTCAAATAACTCTAGTCAGTTTTTTTAGACATGATTTCCCTTTCACAAAATCATGCTACATCTACCTGATTGTATCACGATTTTCTGAATCTCATGATACTACATCCTTAGGACTGGATTCTAGCATTTTCTCAATATCAGATGTTTAACTAACTGGTAGTAGTTTCCTGCTATCTGTCTCCTAATTTCTTGGATAAAGGTGTTACATTTTCAGTTTTCCAATTCGTTGGGACCTTTCCAGAGTTTAGGCAATTTTGAAAGCTTCCAACTTATGCATCCACTATCTCTGCAATTGCTCATTTAAGACCCTCGCATGCAGCCTATCAGGTCCAGGGGACATGTTTGCGTTTAGTCCCATTAGTTTTCCTTGTACTTTTACTCTAGTGATAGTGGTTATTTCAACTTCCTACCTCCATTTGCCTCTTTATTTCAAACAATACTTACTGTACTCACCGTACTCTCTCACACTACTCTATCCCCCTCTAGGTGTGACTCTGTATCACTGTCCTCAGTTAAGTAACACCTTCCTAAAGCTGACCCTAGTGGTATTGTTCTATATGTTCAGTGCACATCTCTCCAGCAACCTCTATTTATGGTTCTCTGGATCAATAAATGTACTCAGTTACACTACGTATATCTCCATCTGTTGGCGCCTGTCAACATCTGTGCAGAAGCAGTGAATAAAGCAAAAGTTGTAAATATCGTGAAATTCATGTTTGAATCCCTGCAATTAGGTTTCCTCCTCTGCCACAGTATCGAAACAGCTCTTATGAAAGTTACAAATGACAACCTATGTGACTTTAACAAAGGTAAACTTTCCCTCCTCGTCCTTCTCCGATCTGTCTGCAGCCATTGACATGGGTGGACGCAGCATCCTCGACCAATGCCTCTCCACTGTCGTCCAGCTGGATGGGACAGCTCTCACCTGGTTCCATTCTTAGCTATCTATCTGTAGCCAGAGAATCACTTGCAAAGGCTTCCCTTCCTGCTCCTACACTGTTACCTTTGGTGTCCCTCAAGGATCTATCCTTGGCCACCTCCTATATCTCATCTACATGCTCCCCTTTGGCGACGTCATCCAAAAGCATGGCATCCAGTTTCACATGTATGCTGACAACAATGATCTGTACCTCACCATCACTTCCCTTGACACCTCCGCTAATTTATCGAACAGCTTATCTGATGTCCAGTACTTCATGCAAAGAAATTTTCTCCAATTAAATATTAGGAAGATGGAAGCCATTGTTTTTGGTCGCCGCTCTAAATTCTGTACTCTAGCTATCGACTCCATTCCTCTCCTTGGTAACAGTGTGTGATTTTGCCAGTCACCTTGGTGTCACATTTGACTCCGAGATGAACTTCTGGCGTCATCTTCGTGCCATCACTAACACCGCCTATTTCCACCTCCATAACATTACCCACAATCGCTCCTGTCTCTGCTCATCTGCTGAAACCTTCATTCATGCCATCGTTGCCTCTAGATTTGACTCCTCCAATGAACTCTTGGCTGATCTCCTATATTCTACTCCCTATAAACTTGAGGTAATCCAAAATTCTGCCGTCCATGTCTGAACTCGCACCAAGACCCTTTCCCCTATTACCCCTGTGCTCACTGAAATACATTGGCTCCCGGGCAAGCAATATCTTGATCTTAAAATTCTCATTCTTGTTTCAAATCGCTCCATGGACCCGCCCCTCCCTATCTCTTTAATCTCCTCCAGCATCACAACCCTCCAAGATATCTGCACTTCTCTAATTCTTGCCTCTTGTGCATCCTTGATTTTTATCACTCCGACATGGGTGGCTGCAGATTCAGTTCCCTAGGCCCCAAGCTTTACGATAACTTCCGTACACTTCTCTGCCTCTCCACCTCGCTTTCATCCATTTGACCTAATATCTCCTTTTGTGGCTCGGTGACATACTTTGCTTTATAATGCTCCTATAAAGTGCCTTGGAATGTACCATTACGTTCAACGTGTGATATCATTATAAATTCTTGTTACTGTTGTGAGAGAGGTATAAGGAATGGAGAAAGAGAGACAGGACAGGGACAGTGACAGAGAGAGAGTGGGGAGAGAGATAAGGCACTGAAAGAGAAACATACACTGAACAATTGAATGAAAGAGAGACAGAGCGACAATGAATAGTGGGCATGAGAGAAAGGAACTGAGGGTAAAAGAAGGAGAATAAGAAAGTGAGAGAGGCAGGGTCATGGAGAGATAGAGAGAGACAGGAAGAGTGAGTTTGAGTAGGATACAGAGCAAGAATTGAAAAGAAGGAAACAGTGACTGAGAATCGTAGAAATCCTGGAATCATGGAGAATTACAGCACAGAAAGAGGCCATTCAGTCCATCATATCTTTTCTAGTTCTTTAAAAGAGCTGTCGTGCTTAGTCCGACAAGCCTACATTTTGCCCATAACTTAGTCTGTTTCTCATGAATGGAGAGATGGACCAGAACTCCATCTGAACTGCACTGACCCTGAGCTGTAGATGAAATGCAAGAAAGTTCAATTTTTAACAGAAAGATACTAGAGAGGTAAGACTCCTGAAGCAGAAAGATACTTCCTGATATTATGCTAAGGAGATTGATTGTTCCAGCCATGTCAGGCTCAGGGAATTTTCACAGTGGGTCCTGTGTCAGGTCAGACTTTGATGTTTGGGAAGGTCATGCTTGTTCAATAATAATCATCAAAATCATGAACTGTGTGGACAGAGTAGATAGTGAAAAACTATTCCCGTTGGCACAAGGGTCAAGAACCAAAGGACACCGGTTTAAGGTGATTGGTGAAAGAAGCAATAGCGGTATGAGGATTTTTTTGTGCAGCGCTAGTTTTGCATCTGAAGTGCACTGACTGAGAGTTTGGTGGAGGTGGATCGAATGGTGGCTTTCAAAAGAGAATTGACTAATTACCTGAAGCGAAAAAAATTGAAGTACTACAGGGAGGGGGGAGGGTAATGGGACTTGGTGAGCCACTGTTCCAAAGAGCTAGCACGGAAACGACGGGCTGAATGGCCTTCTGCTGTGCTGTAACTATTCTAAGATTCTAATTAAGTTTGATAACTTTAATTTCTATTTTGCTGTTGCATTGGATTTCGACGCTCATTTTTTTTTATTTTACATCGAATTATATTGGGGTTGTGGTGTGTCCATTATTTATACAGTAGCTCTGTCCCAGTGTGTGTAGTAAAATACAAACCACCCAACGTGAGGCTGAATCCCACACTTGCTCCGTCTGTGCATCCAGTTAGTTCAGGTGGTTGGAGCACAGTGTTAATCACACCATGGTTGTGGATTTGATTCCAATGAACACAGTCAGAACTTTTGTTGTTAATTTTACACTCTTTTCAATGCTTAAAACACTTCAGAAGTAAACAAGTTCACACACAGTGTCACGGGGAGCTTATTCCATATAACATCCATTTCATCTTTGTCACTGAGACGGAGTAATAAAGGCAGAGGTGGAATGGGTGACCGCCAGGTAGTTAAGGAGGCTGAAGCAGTTAGTGCAGGACTGTCCAGAGTACATCTCACTCTCCAAACGGTAACCAGTTCTGAATCTTGGTGAGACTGATGGCTCCTCAGGGGATGCAGCCAGAGCCAAGTCCACGACACCCCGGGACTCAATTGTTCAGGGGGGCAGCAGTAAGATTGGGAAAGGAACAGTGACAGGAGATTTATGGATAGTGGAACAGAAAGATGTTCTTGTGGCCGCAGGTGTCAATCCAGGATGATACCTTGCCACCCTGGCGTCAGGGATATGAATGTCACTGAGTGGCTGCAGAATTCTCTGAGTGGATCAATGGCAGACGTGGAAAGAGGGATTAGGTCCTGCTGACAGATCTTAGGGAGCGAGGAAAGAAAGTTGCAAGCAGCACTTCAAAGATAGCACCTTCCAGACTACTCGTGGTGTCACTTGCTAGTGAATATACAAATAGGAGGATAGAGCAGATGAATGCATGGCTGGAGAGATGGTGCAGTGGGGAGGACTATAGATTCCAGGAACATTGGGAGGGATTCTGGGGGCGGTTGGGAGCTGAACAGAGCCTGGAAAAATGTGCTTCCCTGTTGTTTGTTAGAGCTATTGGTGAGGGTTTAACAAACTTGGCAGAGGTTTGAGAACAAGGAGGTAACTTCATACGAACGCACAGAGTGTGGTGAATAATGTTGCTGAGCTGAAGACACAGATATCCACATGAGAATATGATGTCACAGCAATAACAGAGACCTGGCTCAAAGAAGGGCAGGACGGGGTACTAAACATTCCTGGATACAAGAGTTCAGGAAAGGCAGTGAAAAAAAGAAAGAAGCAGGGTTGACAGTATTGATTAAAGAGAATATTAGAGTGTTGGAAAGAGAACGTGTCCTAGATGGGTCAATGACAGAATCTATTTGCTCTGAGCCAAGGAAAAATAGAGGTAACATCACATTACTGAGTGCATTCTACGGGCTACTAACCAATGCGAAAGTAACAGAGTAACAAAGTAACAGGGACATTTATGACAGGTGCAAAAATATACAGTAGTTATAATGGGGGACTTTAAATATCTTAATTTGCACAGCGGTAGCATTAGTGTTAAAGGCAGAGAGGCGAAGTACTTCCGAAGTGTACTCAGGCAAATTTGCGAGATCAGTAAGATTCTGGCCCAATAAGGAAGGAGGCATTGCTGTATCTGCTTCTGGGGAATGAGGTGGGACATGAGGAACAAAGGAAGCATTTAAGGGATTGTATTAATTGCATCATCAGGTTTAGATCAGCTATGGAAAATGTCAAGGAGCAATTAAGAGTAAAAATAATTAATTCAAGGAGGGTAAATTAGAAAATCTAAGGCTTTTCCCCTGAAAGAAGAAAAGATTAAGAGGAGATTTAATCAAGGTGTTCAAAATCATGAAGGATCTGGACAGAGTAGACAGATCAAACATTTTCCCGTTGGTGAAAGGGTCGAGAACTAGAGGACACCAATTTGAAGTGAGTGTAAAAGAAGATGAGGTGATGTGAGGAAACCTTTTTTTAAAGCTGTGTGTGGTTAGCATCTGGAATGTACTGCCTCAGAGAGTGGTGGAGGCAGATTCAATCTTAGCTTTGAAAAGGCAATTGGATAATTATCGAAAGGGAAAGCATTACACATCTATGGAGAAAGAGTACGGAAGTGGGACTAGCTGAGTTGCTCTTACAGAGAGCTGGCATGGACATGAAGGGCCAAATGGCCTCCTTCTAAGTTGTAACTTGTCCATGATTCTATGATTCTAAACAGACAGTACGTGTCTGAGATCTTTGAAATGTAGAAAAGGCTTCAGTTTGTGTTGAATGCAACAAGTCAAATGTTCAGCTGGCACCAGGGAAGATAAAATACAGAAAAAATTTGAAACAAGACAGAGAATAAGTTGAATCGAGAATATATAAATATTTCTCATTCTTGATGTCTCTCTATTCCATCCAACCCTTCAGCGCCGGGTAAATACTTTCAGTGTAAATCATGAAGTTCGACAACCGGGCCCAAAATAAATGAGCTGCCAAAACGCAAGAGTGACTCGGAGACCTTTCTATTTTCACTCTAACACTCTTCTAACAGAGCTATTTCAGGCTCACAGTGAATTAAATTTTGTTTTATTCTTTTGGGAAAAAAATGAAATCGCAGGTGCATTGCCCCTCCCGCTCATTCCTCACTTCGTGGGAATGGGACCTGACCATGTCTTACAGCTCAGATTATTCAGCAGAATATTCTGCTGAAGTTTTTGTAAACATCGAAAACTGACACATCAGGGGAGACATTGCAGTGTTCTACGTGGCATGAAATATATTCAATTGTTTGTAAAAAGTTACAGAACAGAACATCCACCGCTGCAAATGGATTGTGAATGGAAAGATGGGCTAGAGTATCACTGAACCCGAGCTGCAGATGAAATGAAAAAAAAAATCAATCTTTCGAGGGTGGTACGGATGCTGAATCAGAAAGAAACTTCCTGATATTGTGGTTGCATCTCGTTAATATCAAACACTCGCTGAACTCTCTAACAAGGGACTTATAGCTGGAGATCGCCTGTGAAGCCAGCCTAAAAGTTAAAAATCCTTACCATTCAATGTGGCGTTTGAATCTATGAGCCTAAAATTCAGTCGCCTTCTTAATGACTAAGGTAGCCAGGGTTATTACTGTCCCTTATTGCACGGAGGCAACTTTTGGTTCCCCCCAGGGGCAGTGTTTGTTCTGCAATCCATGAGCAATTCTGAAGTATATCAGTAAATCGATCGACAAAAGCCCCAAAGTGTGATATATCCCTCTCCCTGGTTGATAATAAAGCTTAGATGTTCTTTTCGCCTTCCAAATATTGACTTCCATTTTGCTGATAATGTATTTCTCTCTCATTTTTGTATCGTCCGTGCATTTCCTCAGAAACTTGTCACTTCATTATTTATGAGAAGAAAGCAATTAACATGGAAGATTGCTTAGAATGACACCAGGGCTGTGGAACGTCAGTATGTGGAGGGACTGTCGAAGCTATGGTTATTCTTGCAGCAGATAAATTTAAGAGGAGGATTGACAGAGGCGTTCAAAATAATGAATGTTTTTGATAGAGTGAATAGGGAGGAACTAGCTCCAGTGGCAATTGGTCAATATGGAGAAGAAGTATATTGAAGGTGATTGGGAAAATGGCCATAGGCGACATGAGGAGATATGTTTTACACAGTGAGTTGCTGTAATCTGAAATACAATGTCTGAAAGTGTTGGGGAAGCAGTTTCAATATTAACTTTCGAAAGGGACATAGATAAATGTAAGAAGTGAAGCCTGTAGAGGGATGTAGGAAAAGGCAGGGAAGTAGGACTAATTGGATTACACTACCAACGAGCCTATAATATTAAAGAAGTGGCTAATGAGATAGTTGATGCGTTGGTTTTAGTTTTCCAAAATTGCCTGGATTCGGGGAAGATTCCGTTGGATTTTTTTTAAATGAATGTAGCTCCTTCATTCAAAAAGGGAGGGAGATAGAAATCGGGAAACTACAGGCCAGTTAGCTTATCATTTGTCATAGTGAAAATGTTGGAAGGTTTATTATTAAAGACGTTAGAGTAGGGGACTTAGTAAAATTCAAGGTAATCAGGCAGAGTCCATTTAGTTATCAATTCATGGGATGTGGACGTCGCTGGCGCGTCCAACATTTATTGCTCTTCCTTAATTGCCCTTGAGAAGGTGGTGGTGAGCCACCTTCTTGAACCATGGCATGGTTTTGTGAAAGGGAAATCATGTTTAACCAATTTATTGGAGTTCTTTGAAGAAGTAACATGTGCTGCGGATAAAGGGGAGCAAGTGGATGTACTGTACTTAAATTTACAGAAGGCATTTGATCAGGTGCCACATCAAGGGTGATTGTGGAAAATAAAAGCTCATGGTGTAGTGGGTAACATTTTGGCATGGATAGAAGATTGGCGATCTAACAGGAAACAGAGAGTAGGCACAAATGTGTCATTTTCTGGTTGGCAAGAAGTACCGAGTCTTGTACCATAGGGATCAGTGCTGGGGCCTCAACCTTTTACAGTTTATATAAATAATGGATGAAGGGACCGAAGGTATGGTTGCTAAATTTGCTGATGGCACAAAGATATGTAGGAATGTACGTTGTGAAGAGTACATAAGGAGGTTACAAAGGGATATAGTTCGATTGTGAGTGTGCAAAGATCCGGAAAATGGAGTATTATATGGGAAAATGTGAAATTGTCCATTTTGGCAGAGGAATGAAAAAGAAGCATGTTATCTAAATGGTGAGAGATTGCAGAGCTCTGAGATGCAGAGGGACTGGGTGTCTTCGTGTATGAATCACAAAAGCTTTGTAAGCAGGTACAGAACGTAATTAGGAAAGCTAATGGAATGTTATTGTTTATTGAGAGGGGAATTAAATACAAA
This sequence comes from Heterodontus francisci, assembly GCF_036365525.1. NCBI lineage: Eukaryota > Metazoa > Chordata > Chondrichthyes > Heterodontiformes > Heterodontidae > Heterodontus > Heterodontus francisci. The sequence goes on along the minus strand of NC_090418.1, from coordinate 14,076,075 downwards.
CGTAGGGAAGTTATGCTTCAGTTATACAGGGCATTGGTGAGATCCCATCTGGAGTACTGTGTACAGAATTTGGTCTCGTTATTTAAGGAAGAATGTAAATGCGTTGGAAGTAGATCAGAGAAGGTTTACTGGACTAACAACTGGAATGGGCGGGTTGTCTTATGATGAAAGATTGGGCAAGCTACATTTGCATCCGCTGGAGTTTAGAAGAGTAAGAGGCGACTTGATTGAAGCATATAAAATTCTGAGGGATCTTGACAGGGTGGATGCGGAAAGGATGTTTCCCCTTGTGGGAGAGAATATAGAACAAGAGGTCACTGTTTAAATGTAAGAGGTGGCCCATTTAAGACAGATGTGAGAAGATTTTGTTTTCTCTGAGATGGTTGTGAGTCTTTGGAATTCTTTTTCTCAAAAGGTGGTGGAATCAAAGTCTTTGAATTTTTTTAAGGCAGAGGGGGATAGATTCTTGATATGCAAGGAGCCAAAAGTTATTGGGTAGGCAGTAATGTGAAGTTGAGGTACAATAATATCAGCCATGATCTTATTTGAATGGCAGAGAAGGCTCAAGGGGCAGACTGGCCTACTCCTGCTTCTAATTCATATGTTCGTGTGAACCAGCACTGGTAAGATGAGTCAAATGGCCTCATTCATTTAGTGAACATAATTTTGGTATAGTTTCCTCTGACCTGGAGATGGGTCCAACCCAAATATCGCCCATTATAAGCATCACACTCCAACCAAGTGAAAAAGCCTCCTGTTCACTCTTAGTTTTCCACAGTATTTGCTCCTCACTTTTTACCTGTTTTGAACCTGTTATCTCTTCTGATCTTCATTCCTTCCACTTTATCGAACATTCCTGACTTGTTGCCTCTCTCATTCCCACCAGCTCTCTGCTGATATGCCCTTCACTCCATTTTGTTGAACAGCACCTCGCATCTGCTCATCTGCTTCGTTAATATAACAGGAAAACATTCTTAACCAAACATTTCAACGCAGTGAATGTTACTTTTTTGTCACACTCACGAGAAGTACAGCGATGAAAAACAGAAACAAACGGAGATTTGTGAAAGTTACATTATAAATCACTGGCAAATTTGCAGTCAACAAAATGGAGGACAACTCACATGACCCATACCAACTCCTTCACGAGAATCCACAGCCATGTCTACTGAGACTAAAATCAATTATTGCTGTCTACATAGAAATGAGATAGCTTATTACACATGGATGTGATCTATACACAAAAGGAAATAAAACAAACACACCCCCAGACTCTACGTCTCTTGATATTCTTGACGACAATAGTGTGTGCAGTCCTCATATTAACAAATTGGGGCCATCAAATGCTATTGTACAGCCCATCAGGAACTGAAACCTAAAGTCACATGGGCAAAACTAACACTGAATGCGTTTACTTTTAAATGTAATCATTTTGATGAATTAAAGAAGTCTTTCCAGTGTAGCCAACAACTCGCCGACATCAGTCTGATCTCTCTCCAATCACGCAGCCAACAATGAAAGTCATCTTGAATTCCAGCAGAAAACTGAGAGACAGAGAGAGATCAGTTCCAGCTAACATCCGAACACTATTAAAACAAATTGAAAGCCAACTGCAGCCGAGAAAAGAAAGTGTGTTTGAAACAATTCCTCCATCTGTGCAAACTGAACTGAGAATATTTGCACCATCACCAAATTGAAGTGAACCGCAGGACGGCTTCAGCAACACAACAAAAACAAGACAATCAGCAAACAGGCCTGCAACTTTTAAACTCACCGTCTGAGAGGATCCCACAGGTATTCCTGAAACAACCGAATTTTGCACCATGAACTCTTAACACCTCTTACTCTTTCTTTTCTATCTTTTCTTCTGAGTGCATGTGAGGGTGAATGTGTGCTTAACAGTGTTGTGAACCTTTCAGGTGATTATTGCTGAACAATCATGTGATCTTCTGTTTTAAATTTACAAGAAAAACGTTCACTGTCAGTTTCTTTGGCACCAAAACACAGGGGTCGATACAAAAATCTTAACAGAAACACTGTCTGTGGCCAGCTTGGGGGTGAAGTGGAAACCCGCCACGTCATCACCCACCTGACCATAATATAAGTATAAAGTTAAGAGCTGATTCATTCACTCTAAGCATGGGGAGAAGAAGTTTAGGTCAGATGCAGATTCCCTCCAAATGGTCTGATAGGCACAGGGTCAAGAGCACAATATCTCCACTCTGATTCGCTACCCTTAAAAAGAAGGATACACCAAATTAAAAGTGTAGAAACTAGGCATTGAATTCTGGTGCTTCAGTCTAACACTCTCTCAACACAGCTTTTTATGAGTCCCACAGTGAGCTAATCTTCTTGGACGGGAAAACAATTCCGAGCAAAATTTCCCCATCCACTCTTTCCTCACTTCGTGGGAATGGAACCCGACCAGAACTCATAGCTCAGATTATGTTAATGTTCTGTTTGGACGATATCTTAATATTAGAATCATTATATTCCCACAGCTCCCTCGGCACCATTTCCTCACACCCAGCCTTCTGAAAATGCTTCATTTCATTCTCCCAGTTTCTCCATCTCTGACACATCTGTTCTGATGATGTAACCTTCCACAACAGCGCTTCTACAATAGACAAGTCATCCTTTTTCCTCAACTGAAGATACCCCCCCACACCGTGATTGACAGGGCCCTCAACCATATCTGATCCATTTCCCCAACTTCTGCCCTCACCCCTTCCCCTCCCTTCCAGAACTGTGACAGGGTTCCCCTTGTCCTCATTTTCCACCCCACCAGCCTCCAAATCCAAAGGATTATCCTCCGCCGTCTCCGCCACCTCCAGTGAGATGTCACCACCAAACACATTTTCCTCTCCGCTCCCCTGTCAGTATTCAGAAGGAATTATTCCCTCCGCGATGCCCTGGTTCACTCCTCCATCACACCCACCACATCGTCCCCTACTCATGGCACCTTCCCATGCAATTGCAGGAGGTGCAACACCTGCTCTTTCACCTCCACTCCCCTCATTACCCAAGGTCACAAACACAACTTCCAATTTAGTATACTGTATCCGTTGCTCACAATGTGGTATCCACTATATAAGGGAGGACAACCGCAGATTGAGTGACCACTTTGCAGAACACCTCTGCTCAGTCCACAAGTTGACACCAAGCTTCGGGTAGCCTTTCACTTTAGGTCCACACTGCTCTCATGCCCATATTTCTGTTCCTGGCCTACTACAGTGTTCTAATGTAGCGCAACGTACATTTGAGGTACAGCACCTCATCCTGCATTTAGGCAGCCTTCTGGACTCAACATAGAGTTCAACTATTTCAGAGCATGACTGCCATTTTATTTTATTTTATTTTTTAACAATGTGTCAATCTTAAAATTGTTTTTCATGGTTTTGCTTTTGGGCAGGGCTCTTCATTATTCTGCCATTAGCTCTCTCACTGGACTAATGCTTTGTCTTTTACAATTATGAGCACTCCCTTCGCCTTTGTTCCGTGACCTCTCTGTGATATAATCTCGCATGCCCTCTGCCCTATCACACAGCTTCCTTTTTTTCTTCTTACCTCCCTCCCCACACCCCCCCCCCCTCACTTGCTCAAAGCCTATTACATTTCGAACATTTTGCTAATTCTGATGAAAGCTCACAGACCTGAAAAGTTAACTCTGCTCCTCGCTCTACAGATGCTGTCAGACCTGTTGAGTATTTCCAGCATTTTCAGCTTTTATTTCACCTTTCCAATATCCTCAGTATTTTGCTTGCATTTGTTATGGAGCTCGTGGTGCAATGATAATGCGCATGACTCTAGGTTTGAAAACATTGTGTTCTGTTCATGTCGGTCCAATATCTTCACAGCAGCCCAGGTGCCTTGGCTTTATATCAGGAGAGTCCTGGATTATAGGGATGCTTCTTCTCATGCAATATTAACTTTTAGAATTATGTTTGGTCGAATAAAGTCCTGTTCTGATTACTTTCGAATTACAAACTCAGTTTTAATTTCACACAGGTTCCTATCAGAACAATCTCTCGGGGATGTGGTGTGCACATTATTTGTGCAATAGCTCTTTCAGCGTGTGAGAAATAAAGCAAAAATACAGAACTGTTGTGAGAAACAATGTGGGAGAAATGATGTTAGGAGAAAACAGCATTTGCTACGCTCAGAGTGATTGTGGAAAGTTTTCAGCCTTAACAGAGTGCTAAAGTTGGGAATTTGATGGAAGATGACGATTCCCTGGTAAGTTTTTGCCAGACTTAAATTGACTTGCACCTTTATAATTTAACTGACAGCATTAAAAGAAGTAACATGAAACTGAAAATTTCCTGTCAGTGGCAGCTTTTGAGCTGGAAGCTGAAATAGAAGTTGTAACTTGGGAATGATTTATAAAGGGCTAAATACGAAAAGAGTATTCTTACACACAAAATGGTTTGGACAATTGGCCATGAATAGACAGCAGTGTTAAGAGTGCTAAAGTCAAGAACTTGATGCAAGTGGAGATACGGTGCAGACGTGGAAGTAAGTGCTGCTTCTTTAACCTCTCATAATTTTTATGCAAGATATATATATATATGTACAGTGGAAGATATAAAGAATGCAATATAGACTGCGGTAGGGAGGAGTTTGTGGACAGCGGGACTGTGGCGAGTGAACTCACCTGCAGCAGATCTCTCCATCTGGAACCTCTTTTGCTCAGAGTCATTGAGCTGGAGTGTGAGTTGGAGACATACTGACACTTCAGGGAGGAGTAACAGTGTCTGGACAGTTTGTTCCAGACTTTGGTCACAGCTCAGAGAGGGATACAGCTCCAGAACGCGTTTAGGATCACTGATAGTGTAAAAAGTCCAGGGAACCCACGTGAGAAAGGGAAAAAGGAGCCACGGAAACAGATCACATCCAACAGCTACACTTGCCACCTTTTTCAATGTAAATAATGCCTCCCAAAAGGACGGTATGAATGTGGACCAAGACACCTTGGAGCAGGAGGCTGTCTAAATGGGGAAGGAGGAGAGGATCCCCAATGTGGTCATTGTAGGGGATTCACTAATTATGAGAAATTATAGAATCCTTTGTAAGCAGGATCAAGAGTGCTGAATTTCATACCTGGAGCCAGGGTAAATGGTATCTCGAATTGGCTTGAAAGAAAGTTGTAGATGGACCATATTGGAAACAACACTATAGAAAAGAGTAGGAAATAAGTCCTGTTTGGAGAATACTTGGATTTAGGAGATAAATGAAAGGACTAGACCTGAAGGGTTATAATCTCTGGAATGTTGCACGAGCCATCTGCAAATTGGCGTAGGAATAAGCTGATTAGGGAGGGGAACACAGGACTGAAGGAGTGATGTGGAAAGACTGGGTTATATTTCACGGGGTACTCATACCAGTACTGGGACATACTGGAATGGGTTCCACCTCAACCGTACTTGAACGATGATCTTAGTGGAAATGATAAATGGGGGCTCACATGGCCTTTTAACTAATAGTTGGTGGTGGGGGCAGGGTGGAGAGGGCACAGCTCAGCTGGACAGGTTGTATAGATAATAGTTTTAAAACATATGAAATGGAAGGGTGTAGAATAGCAGTCAGAAATCGAGTTTCAAGCATTGCAAGGGCAAACTAAATAATGTAAATTAATCAACCAAGAGAAATAGGAAATGTGTGCTTATAACAATGGAGCAGAGTGGCAGGTTAGAGTGTGTGGCCCAAAATGTTCTCTTTACAGAACTCACCCTCACCAGTCGACTGTCACAGATGCATCTGTCTATTACAGTAATGGCAGGACTGTCTATCATGCAGTCCTTGTGGAGACAAAGTCCCGACTTCACACTGAGGATACTGTCCATCATGTTGTGTGGCACCACCACTGTGCTAAATACAATAGATTCAGAACAGATCTAGAAGTTCGAAGTGCTGTGGATCATTCACAGCACACCATCCTGACTTGGAACTATAGCGCTGTTCCTTCACTGTTGCTGGGTCAAAATCCTGGTACTTCCTTCCTCACAGCACTGTGGGTGTGCCTGCCTCACAGGGACTGCAGCGGTTCAAGAAGGCAGCTCATCACCACCTTCTCAAAGGCATTTAAGGGTGGGCAATAAATGCTGGCATAACCAGTGACGCCCACAGCCCATGAATGCATAAAAAAACACAATCTGTAAACTCATGGTCCGGCATATCACTCACTCTACCATTACCATCAAGCCAGATAATTAACCCTGGTTCAATCATGTGTGCAGCAAAGCATGCCAGGAGCAGCAGCAGACATACCGAAAAATGAGGTGTCAACCTGGTGAACCAATAACACAGGACTACATGCATGACAAACAGTAGAAGCAACATGTGGTAGGCAGAACTAAGTACTGTCACAATCAACGGATCAAATCAAAGCTCTGCAGACCTGCCACAAACAGCTGTGAATGGTGGTCGACCATTAAACAACTAACCGGAGGAGAAAGCTCCACAAATATCCCTATCCTCAACAAATGAGGGGAGTGGGAAGGAAACCAGTGCCTCATTGAAAAAGACAAAGCTAAAGCAATTGTAAGCATCTTCAGCCAGAAGTGCCAGTGAATGATCCATCTCAGTCTCCTCCAGAGGATCCCAGCACCACATATGCCAGTTTGCAACCAAATTCATTTGCAGCATCTGATATCAACCTAGCCAAGATGGTCTAATACAGCTACAACATTGGCATCGACCCAACAATCTGGAATGTTGCCCATGTATGTCTTGTCTGTAAAAAGCGAGAGAAATGCAATCCAGCAAATTACCACTCCATCAGTCTACTCTTGATCATCAGCAAAGTGTCACCACCATCTACAAAGCATAAGTCAAGAGTATGATGGAATATTCTCCATTTACCTGGATGAGGGTAACTCCAACAACACTCAAGGAGCACGACCCCATCCACAACACTTGTTCACTCTTTCCACTATCAGCGCATTTTGGCAGCATTGTATACTATATACAAAATGCGCAGCAGGAACTTGACAAGCTTCTCGCAACAGCACCTCCCAAACTCACGACCTCTACTATCTGGAAGGACAAGGGCAACAGATGCATGGGAACAGCAACAACATCAACTTTCTCTCCAAGCCACACACCATCCAGACTTGCAACTATATCACAGTTCCTTCACTGTCGCTTGTTCAAAAACCTGTAATTCACCCCTTAACAGCACTATGTGTTGACTTACATCAAGTGGACTGCAGTGGTTCAAGAAGGCGACTCACCACCACCTTCTCAACTGCAGTTCGGGATGGACAATAAATACTGACCTTGGCAGTGATGCTCACGACCAATGAAAGAATAAAAAATGCATAAAAGGAGGGAAGTCCGATAGTGTTGCAAGTTTATGATAATATGTATGTACAATAATCAGTGAAAAGACGTAGAGAGCAAGATAATTTGGAATTTGTAGGTAGACAAATTCACCCGTTAGGAACTTGCCAAACGTTCATCGCCCTTGTTGAGATAATCACCTTCCAATCATGATAAAGCTCTGAAATTTAGTGATGCTGTGATGACGTGCAAGCACCTCATGTGACGGTTTCAAATCTGTCTCTCGTTTATTTGAGCAGGAAACTTAACCTCTTACTTAAAACCGCAGAAGAATCACTCATTGATGATCTCCAGGACTCTGCATTAATTGTTCCCAGCGATTGTTACTATATTGCCCGCATTAACATTTTGAATAGTTTTTTATATTTCTGCATACCATATTCTGACAATTATCATCAACTGGGAATAGATACTTCTGTGAAGAAATTCGTTTTATTAAACATGCTGCCCACAACAACGATAAAACTGTACTTTAAAATTCTTCAAACAAAATCAAGACTGTGGAAGCTGGAAATCTGAAATAAAAGCAAAAATTGCTGGTACCAAACAGCAGATCAGGCAGCACCTTTGGATCTTACACTGCAGGTACGGGGAGCCTGATGGAAACTGGAACTAATATTATTACTTAAGGTTTCAAAATGCCTTTGATTTTCTTTTTGCTTGTGATTTATTAGCTGTTCCTCACTACATGGAGCACATTTGTTCTGGCTTATGTTTGATGACACTGGGCTAAGCCATTGTCTCCTTGTAGTTTAATTAAGAAAATATATCTTTGGCACTTGATGAGTGTATGAAGGTGCAGCATCAACCTGGCCTTCGGGGAACTATCTAGTTGGAAATTCTGCTGTTATTTTTAAAAGCATTGGAGTGAAAGCTGTTGACTTCATCTGTTTGTTCAGTAGGCGTACATAAGCCCAGGCAGCATGGGACCCAATTTTCTGACTGAATGCCTTTTTCTCCTATAAATAATGGCGATGCTCTCAATGTATCAATCCGAGATTTTATTCCAGCATCAACAACAAACATCGAATCGTTGATTCATACCAAAAGGGAAAATAATGTCCCTTCCATTTCTGATAAGGCTCAAGATTCTTCGGACGCTTTATGACATAGTAAAGATTTACTACCCCCTCTTGGCTGTGATTGGTGTGTCGATTAAGTTACTACCCGGGGTTGGAACTTCAGTAACAGAAGTTTACCAGTATGTGGAATCTTAGTTCATGCATCCAGCTCTTTCTTGTATTACATTCCCTATGTTAGATCAGTGACTACACTTTAAAATTACAGAAGTGGATACAGGTGAAAAGTACTTTGCTGGGTGTAAATTGCTTCTGGGTGACCGAGTTTCTGATAAGCACCTGCAGATTCGTTTTCTTTCTTCCTTGTTTCTTTGCTTGCTTCCTTCCTTCCTTATTTTTTCTTTCTTTTTACTTATCTTTCTTTCCTTTATTTCATTCTTATTTCTTCACTTTTGCTTCTTCCTGTCTTTCTTCCATCTTTCCTTCTTCTTTCTTTCTCTCCTTCCTTTCTTTATCCTTTTATTATCTTCTTTCATTCGTTTCTTTCTCCCTTCTTTTATTTATTTCCTTCTTTCTTTATTTCCTTCTTCCTTCTTTCATTTCTTTCCTTCTTTCCTTCTTACTTTATTTCCCGCCTTACTACTATTCATTCTTTCTTTCTCCCTTGCTTCCTTTCTTGTTTTCTTTGCTTCTCTTTCATCTTTTTTCTTATTTTTTTAATTGTTTTCTTTCGCCCTTCTTTCAAATCTTTCCTTCTTTCCTTCTTTCGTTATTTCCTTCCTTAATCCTGTTCATTCTTTCTTCCTTTCTTTCCTCCCTTACTCTTCTACTTTGTTTCCTTTTTTCTGACTGTCTGTCTTTTCCTATTTATATAATTCTGTCCATCCTCTCGCTATCTCAATGCTGACCTGTGTTCCGTGGCTGCAAACTCTCATTTGATATCAGCTCAATCGTTATTGTGCCCTTAATTGCTATTGTTAGATCCAAGTTGATAATATCTCAATGATCTTTCAGACTACAGCACAGGTCATGTTACTGGAGCATTAGCTTAACTAAAAGTGTTCATGTGTATGTAGAGACTGAGACCAAGTGTCAGACGAGAAAATTGTTCAAATACCTCACCCTCTCTCAAGTTCAGCAGCTTGTTGTTAATTATTTAGTTGAACAAATGAGTGCTAACCAGGGTAATGACCAAACATTGATGATTCAACCGAGTTCAGATATCTCGCTTTTTATTGATTCCTGACCATCGTTTGTTTGGCTGTCTCTGGATATTTCCATGACAATTCTAAGCTTGAGATACTGTTTATTATGATTCCGCTCATTCCATTGTTTTATTTCGAATGATTAATGCACATGTGACCCTGAATAACGAATTACCAGGGAAGGAGGCATGTCTGTAACTTGGCTCATACATGAATTGGCCATAGGGTATCCAGGAGCAGAGGATCAGACCGGCCCTCACTTCTAACATACAAACCAAAAAGGAAGCTAATATTTAATATTATGGAACAGGAACAAATAAAGAGGAACGATCACATTGTATCCATTGGATGGGAATATTTGATTTATGCCTTTGTAGAGATTCACTAGATGCCCTGAAAAATGGTCTGAGAGTAAACAGTAGATACTGATAACTAACGAACCCATTGAGAGATCATCATATATTTTCCATTTCCCCCTACTCCCAGGCAGTTTTGTATCACCTCCCCACCCCACGGTGATTAAATAAGTTACAGCCGGACCTTTCAGGGGTGATGGTAAAAATCACTTCTTCACAAAAAGAGTAGTGGAAATCTGAAACATTTCTCGAAAAAAATCATTGAGGCGAAGTGAATTAAAGTTTTCGAAACTGAAATTGGTAGTTTTTCCATAGGCAAGGATAATTAGGAACCAAGGCGTGTAGATAGAGTTCAGATACAGATCAGCTGGGATATAATTGAATGGCGCAACCAATCCAAGTGGCTGAATGGCTTCTTCTCCTTCTTGTTTTCACATGTAAATGTAGCTCCCACTTCCCAATTGTTTTTGTTTTCATTTAATAGAATTTCACTTTCTGTTTTTAACCATGTTTGATTTGAGCCCTTTATATCAATTGTTTGTCAATTCAATACTTGTTACTCTGATTACAAAATCTACAGACAGGACGTTCTGTCACAGGTTAATAATAAGATTCCATCAGTGAATGAACCCAAGCTTCACATATCTTGGTGAGTTTGAGATTATGGTGAAGATCGCTACTCTCCATATTCCACATCCAACTTTGTTATTTCACGGGAAACACATCAAACCTCGATTATTGGCTAATTTGATTAACCACTTCCTATTCTCCTTTTGCTTATAGTTAATGTGGTGACAATTGTGATCCTGTCTCGGAAAAAATGTGGTCTATCCAAATGTGTCACCAGCTATCTGGTTGCCATGGCAACGGCGGACCTATTGGTCGTTATCTTCGATCTGATCCCAAGGCAGATTCCGCTTGCTTATCGGGAAGAAGCTGTATTTATGATGTACTTGGGAGTTTGTAATATCCACGCCGTCCTGCTTTATGCTGCCACAGACTGTTTTGTCTGGTTTACCATCACTTTCTCCTTTGATCCATTTGTAGCCTTCTGTTGTCAGAAGCTGAAAACTAAATATTGCACCCAGAAAACAGCGGCTGTGGTGCTCGGAACAGTGACTGTGCTGAGCTGTTTGAAGAACATTTTCTGGTATTTTCTTTATGCACCTCAATATTGAGTTTCTAACAGTGCTTGGTTTTGCCATGTGGAAGTCGTAATATCACGTTCACTGGCCTGGGCCGTCATTGAATTCATGCATTATATTTTAACACCTTTTATTCCTTTTACTTTGATTCTACTATTCGATGCACTGACGGTCAGAACCATTGTAGTGGCCAGCAGAGCCTGCAGGCGGCTCCGGGGTCGGAGCAGTGGGGACAGTCCCAGTGACCCAGAGATGGCAAACCGAAGAAAATCCATCGTTTTGCTGATTGTTACATCAGGGAATTTCATACTGTTGTGGGTGGTGTTTATGGTGTGTTCTATCTTGAGATGATTGGATTACTTGGAGTATTCAGTTCTTCTGCCAACTTTTGTTCCAGAAATAGGCTTCATGTTCCAGCTCTTGAGCTGGTGCATGAACATGTTTATTTATGCAGTGACCTAAAGAAAATTCAGGCAGGAGTTGTGGAATGGAGTGAAATATCCTTTCACAATGATGGTTAAATTAATCCAGTGAAATGCTCTCACACTTTCTAACATCGTTATCTGTATTGCTGTTGCATCCTGTAGCTTTCTTTAACTTTTTATATATTCTGAAATATCTCCCAAATTAGTTCATTCTTAAAGGTAAGTTAATGTCGTAGATCAGGAACTTGTAGCGTATTTTCGAAGGCAGGACCTAGGCATGTGTTATCTACAGATGTGATTTCAACCAAAGGGTGGTTTACTTGCATTACAAAGCCGTTACTGAGTAAACAATCACGAATTACTATGCGAATTATAACCTGCTGTGATATTTTTTTACCAGAAATACACCATTTGTGCGCATTGCAATGACAGTAGCTGGATGTTTACTAGCTAATATTTGCTTTATTATGAAGGGAGAAGTTTTGAAAGGCAGGATAGGATCAGGGAAAAAAGTTAAAGCAGCAGCAAAGAAGGAAGTTTACAGCTCTCTGAACCATACAGGGAACAAGAGAGGAAAAAAAGTAAATAATTCTAACTTAAATTAGCAGCATTCCTGCCCCATCCTCATCCCACCCAGCCCCCGCCCTTTTACTGAATTAAGCAGATTGTGAACTCAGCTACAATAAAAGTAGTTTGCTCAGTGATTGCCCAGTGATGGCTTACTTCATTGTTCGAAAAATTGTAGGGCAATAGAAATTTGGCTCAGATCTGAAGGGAATGTCACTGTTATGTTCCTGAGCCGGATACCGCTCATTCTCCGGTTCTGGAACAGCAACAACATCGGTACCGAATCCTGGTACGGCGCACCCGCAGGTCCCAGAGCCACACTTGCCCTGGTCCCAGTAAAACATAATCCAGTGCATGCCCGTTCTGTGGACCACATATCCCTGGGACCCAGTACAGCACACTTTCTGTACCAGTACAGCAAATTACATGTCCCATTACAGTACACACCCCGGTCGCAGTATAGCTAACTACCAGGTACCAAAATAACTCGGTCCTGGATTCCTGAGCTACATGTGCCCAGATACAGGTACAGCGCACTGCAGCATCCCAGTAGGTAACATTTTCTGGTCCAGTTACAGCGATTCTAGTGGCGCAATCGGTCAAAAGGAGGCCATTTTGACACAGTATAGTTTTGGAAAATGCTTTGGCGCCACATCTGCACAGCTGATCTTCTTTTCCTGTGAACATTTTGCGCAACTGAGATGTGACTCAGCGCCCAACCCTCACCCTCCCACCTTCTCCATCAACCCATGCCACCACCAACCCCCCCCCCCCCACCACACCACCAACCCCCACCCCCCCAAACCCCATCACCCCAGCCTCTCCCAGTCTATCTGGTGAACAGTGTAAATTTCCATTGCAACAATGCTGGAACGTATGTTGAGGAAATTCAGGATCTTCGTTATATGCAGGGGTTTGGACATCAGGATGAAATTGTAGAGAGGAGAACCAGGGTGAACAAAGGACTCAGAGACAAGTAGCACTTGTGTGAAGAATAGTTCAGAATAGGACGGATCAGACAGAGACCAATTGTGAGACAGTCTAAAATGTGTTGCGCGTTAACTAACGTTCCTGAACTGAGGCACAAGTCTGCATATGGAGCTATGACAGAGTGGCAATAGCAGAAGCTGCAAGAAGTAGAGATTTCAGAACAATACTCCTAGCTCCAAGATAGTCTGGAAAGCTATGGAACGGGAAAAAGGCAGGATATGTCGAATAAACTATTTTAAAACTGATGCGAGATGACATACTTGATGTGTCAAAGACACTCGCTGCTTACATTTAATAAACGAAAAAGTGTTATTGTATGACTGGTTTTACACTGAAGCCTCCAAATAGTGAAAAGTAGATAGAAGAGAAATATGCAATAATTATCGAGAAGCTAATATATATTAATGACTTAGACTCGGAGGTACAGGAATTCATAGACTGCACATTATTTGAAAGGGGAGTAGACAGTGAGGAAGATGCTAATTGTCTTCAAGAGGACATGGACAGGGCGGTAGACTGAAATGTGGCAGTTGAAATTCAACGCAGAAGAGTATAAGGTGATAGATGTATCTTGGTGGGAAGAATGAGGAGACAGAATAAATGTGCATGATGTAATTTTAAAATAAGTGCAAGAACAGAGAGATGTTAAAGATCTTTGAAGGCAGCAGTACAGTTTTACAAATCAATAAATCAAGCACACGGGTTTATGTGATTTATAAATAGTGGAATCGAAAACAACAGATAAGAAATGTTGTTAAACTTGTATAAGATCAAGTTCGGCCCCAGCTGAAGTGTTTTGATAAATTCTGGGTATCCACTTTAGGAAGGACTTGAAGCATTTAGAGAGGATACAGACAGACTGAATAGAATGGTTCCAGGGGTGAGGGATTGCAGTTACGTTGATAGAGTGTAAAAACTGGGGTTGTTCTCATTAGAGCAGGGGAGGCTGAAGAGATATTGCAAATATGTTTAAAGTCATGATATTTTCAGATAGCTTAAATTCAGAGAACGTTTCCTAATGGCTGAAGTGTCAATAAGTAGATGGTACAGATTTATGGTAATTGGCCAAGGTACCAGTGGCGACATGGATGGAACGAATTACGCGAGGATGTCCAATGTACTGCCTGAAAGGATGCTGGATAGAAATTCAATAGTAGACTTCACAATGATAGTACTTGAAGGAGAAATATTGCAGGGATATGGGAAAATGGGGGAGGGGAGAGGGAATAATTGGATTGCTCTTTGAAAGAGACAGCACAGAACCGAAGGGCCGAATTTCCTCTGTATGTGCTCTCCTATTCTATGATTCTATTGATAATGGGGAACATCAGTTATCCGAATGTATGCTGGAATAGTAACAGTGTAAAGGCCAGAGACGAGGATTAATTTCTGAAAGTAAACAAAAGTTCTTACATTATCAGTGTGATTGCAGGCCAATGAGGAAGGAAGCAGTGCTGGATCTGGCTCTGGGGAATGAACTGCAGTGTTTGTCAGCCGGATAGGACTTGAGAAATATAGCACCAGGGTTAGATGAGTTATGGAAAGTATCAGGACACTCAAGTGTAAAGGTCCTCAGCAGGGTAAGGGCTAGCTTCAATGAGCTGAAAAGGGATCTTGCCCAGGTGAATTGGTAAACATACTGCAATTGAACATTTGGAGGCCTTCAAGGAGACGAGAGCCCGTGTGCAGATCGAAAATATTCCTTTGAATGAGAAAGGAAGGATATCCACAGCTCGAGATCCAGGAATACCTCTAGGTGCTGAGGATAAATCGATACAGGAAAAAAGAGGCTTCTATTGAGTGTAAGGTCCATAATGCAGTCGAGAACCGAGCTGAATATAGAATGTCCAGAGGAAAACTTAAAAAACAAACAAAAGAGACATAAAGAGTTTGAGAGTAGGTCCGCAGCTTTCATAAAAGAGAAAACAAAAATCGTTTTATTTGTGATCCCACACGCAGTAAAATGTTAATCAAAGTTGAGTGCCTAGGTGTTAAACATCATTTCCATAGAATTTGTCAATCTTTAGTGCCGTTATATTTGCTAACATTGTTCAGTTAACTTTAGTGAGCTTTAGTCCTTGAATCATTCTTGCTTTATTTTTTAGGAAATACAGCACTGAAACAGGCCCTTCGGCCCACCATCAACCACCCATTTATACTAATCCTTCATTAATCACATATTCCTACCCCATCCCCACCTTTCCTCAATTCCCCTACCACCTACCTATATTAGGGGCAATTTACAAATCAACCTGCAAGCCTTCTGCTGTTACCTGTTATATAGAGTGTAAAGTGAAATTCATTGTTTGTAGGCTGTTTCTTATTACACCGAGTGCATCGTGAATCGTAATTCAATTGGACTGCTTTATGTTTGAATGACTGTAAAGAGATAGGTATTCGTACTGGACTGTTTCCTATTGCACCAAGAATAAACTGAAAGCTCTTGGTACCGGGCTCATTTACATTCAACTAAGTGTAAAGTGACAGGTATTGAGGCTTGTTTTGTTTTCTTCCTATTTGAGAAAGAAATGCTAACTAATAGTATGTGGCTCTATCCTCTTACTCTGAGTGCAAAGTGAAAGGTATTTCTACTGGGCTGTTCTTTCGTTAGCTAAATGTAAATTGAGAGGTTTAACGCAGGCTGCTTTATATTTGACTGAGAGTAAAATGAAAGATGTTGTTCCTCGGCAGTTTTCTGTCACGCTGAATGTAGTATGACAAGTATTTATGCAGCTTCGTTATATTTTGACGAAGTAACAAGTGACAAGTATTGGGAGTGGACTGATTCCTATTTCCCGTTGTATTGTTTGTAAAGTCGAAGGTTTTCTGGTATTTACCTGTTACTTCAAATAACGAGTGCATTAGTTCAGAGATTTTCCCTATTCTTCTCCTTTGGCCTCCTTGTCTCGAGAGACAATGGGTAAGCGCCTGGAGGTGGTCAGTGGTTTGTGGAGCAGCGCCTGGAGTGGCTATAAAGGCCAATTCTAGAGTGACAGACTCTTCCACAGGTGCTGCTGAAAAATTTGTTTGTTGGCCCTGTTACACAGATGGATCTCCCCTTGCGCTTCTGTCTTTTTTCCTGCCAACTGCTAAGTCTCTTAGACTCGCCACACTTTAGCCCCGCCTTTACGGCTGCCAGCCACCTCTGGTGAACGCTGGCAACTGACTCCCACGACTTGTGATCAATGTCACAGGACTTCATGTGGTGTTTGCAGACGTCTTTAAAGCAGAGACATGTACAGCCGGTGGGTCTTGTACCAGTGGCGAGCTCGCAGTACAATGTGTCTTTGGGGATCCTGCCATCTTCCATGCGGCTCACATGGCCAAGCCATCTCAAGCGCCGCTGACTCAGTAGGGTGTATAAGCTGGGGATGTTGGCCACATCGAGGACTTCTGTGTTGGAGATACGGTCCTGCCACCTGATGCCAAGTATTCTCCAGAGGCAGCGAAGATGGATGAATTGAGACATCGCTCTGGGCTGACATACGTTGTCCAGGCCTTGCTGCCATACAGCAAGGTACTGAGGACACAGGCTTGATACACTCGGACTTTTGTGTTCCATGTCAGTGCGCCATTTTCCCACACTCTCTTGGCCAGTCTGGACATAGCAGTGGAAGCCTTTCCCATGCGCTTGTTGATTTCTGCATCTCGAGACAGGTTACTGGTGATAGTTGAGCCTAGGTAGGTGAACTCTTGAAACACTTACAGAGCGTGGTCGCCGATATTGATGGATGGAGCATTTCTGACGTCCTGTCCCATGATGTTCGTTTTCTTGAGGCTGATGGTTCGGCCAAATTTGTTGCAGGCAGCCACAAACCCCTATTACATTGTGGTAAAGTAACAGTAAAATATTCGTATTTTGTACCAAATGTGAACAGCTATATAATGCAGTTATACATTTTTATGAATAACATACATTTTAGGAAAAGATTTGTGCATCACTAATGTCTAACACGAGATGTAAATTATAAATATAACATGAACTTTATGTAATGTCAAATTTGAACTGTTATGACATGTACTTATACTAATTTTAAGACTAAAATATGTTCTTGGAGAAAAGTGTAAAGTGACAGGTGTTCATAGAATCCCAGAATCGTTACAGCATCGAAGGAGGTCATTCGGCCCATCGTGTCGACACTGGCTCTCCAAAAGTGCAAATTACCTAGTGTCACTCTCCCGCCTTCTACCCATAGCCCTGAACATTCTTCCTTTTCATATTACAATCCAATTCCCTGTCCAATGCCTCAATTGGGCCTGCCTCCACCACACTCTCAGGCAGTGTTTTCCACATTTTAACTACTCAGTACTTGAAATAATCATGTCACCATTGCTTCTTTTGCCTATTACCTTAAATATGTGCACTCTTGTTCTCCTTCCTTTCGCCAGTGACAGCAGCTTTTCCCTATACACTCTGTCCAGACCATTCATGATTTTGAAGATCTTGATCAAATCTCCCCTCAACTTTCTCTTTTCCAAGGAAAGCAGTCCCAACTTCTCCAATCTAGCCATGTAGCTGAAGTTCCCCATCCCTGGAACCATTCTTGTGAATATTTTCTGTACTCTCTCTAATGCTTTCACATCTTTCCTAAAGTATGGCGCCCAGAACTGGACACAATACTCCAGTTGGGGCTAAATCAGTGTTCTATGCAAGTCTAATATAAAGCTTTTGCTTTTGTACACGATACCCCTATTAATGAAGCCTAGGATACTGTATGCTTTATTAACAACAGAGAATCTAACCATCTCCCCTTGGCATTCAATGATATTGCCATTGCTAAATCCCCCACTATCAGCATCCTTGAGGCTACCATTGACCAGAAGCTGAACTGGAGTAGCCAAATAAATACCGTGGTTACAAGAGCAGGTCAGAGGCTCCGAATCCTGCAGCGAGTAACTCACCTCCTGACTCCCAAAAGCCTTTCCACCATCTACAAGGCACAAGTCAGGAATGTGATGGAATACGCTCCACTTGTATGAGTGCAGTACCAACAACACTCAAGAAGCTTGGCACCATCCAGGACAAAGCAGCCCACTTGATTGGCACCCCCTCCACAAATATTCACTTCCCTCACCACAGACTCAATGTGGCAGAAGTGTGTACCATTGAAAGATGCATTGCAGCAACGCACCAATGCTCCTTAGACAGCACCTTCCAAACCCACGTCTTCTACCAACTAGAAGGACAAGGGCAGCAAATGCATGGGACAATGACGACCTGCAAGTTCCCCTCCAAGACACACATCATCCTGACTTGGACGTATATCGCCGTTGCTTCACTGTCGCTGGGTCAAAATCCTGGACTCCCTTCCTAACAGCACTGTGGGTGTACTCACCTCCCTTGGAATGCAGTGGTTCAAGAAGGCAGCTCACCACCACCTTCTCAAGGGCAAGTTGGGGTGGGCAATAAATGCAGGCCTAGCCAGCGATGCCCACATCCCATGAATGAATAAAAAAAAACGATTCTGTCAACAATTCCTGCCAGCTTCAATGATGTATGCATACATACTCCCAGGCCTCTCGTCTCCTTCACCCTCTTTAGAATTTCACGCGTCATTTTATATTGACCGACTAAGTTCCTCCTTCCAAAATTAATCACTTCACGCTTATCTGCATTACATTTCATCTTCCACTTGTCCATCCCTTTCACGAACATATCTACATCCTTTGAAGTTCGACACACTCTTCCTCACAGTCCACAATGTTCCAATTTTCGTATCATCCACGAACTTTGAAATTATGCCCTGTGCACCAAGGCCTAGGTCATTAATTTATATCAGCATCAGCAAGTGTCCTAGCACCAACGCTTGGGAAACTTCACAATCAACCTTCCTCCAGTCTGAAAAACTTCCATTAAACACTACGCTTTATTTGCTGTGACTCAGCCAATTTTGCATCCATGTTTCTACCGTCCCTTTTATACCATGAGCTATAACTTTGTTCACAAGTCTGTTGTACGGCACTTGGTTGTTGCTCGATTTCTTCCCCTTGCACGTGGTGTCACATGAATTGTACTTGTATTGTTCTATTTCATATTACACTGACTCACCATAAACAAATGCAAGCTTGTCCCTTAAGTTAAAAACAAAATACTGCCGATGTTGGAAATCTGACATAAAAACAGAAAATGCTGGATTAAAAGCAAAATACTGCGGATGCTGGAATTCTGTAATAAAAACAGGAAGCTGGAAATACTCAGCAGGTCTGGCAGCATCTGTGACCGTTCATCAGAAGTTACAGACCTGAAACCTAAACTCTGCTTCTCTCTCCACAGATGCTGCCAGATCTGCTGCGTACTTCCGTCACTTTCTGTTTTTATTTCAGAAAGTGCTGGAAATGCGCAGCAAGTGAGGCTGCATATGTGGAGCGAGAGTGTTAACGTTTCAGGTCGATGACTTTTCATCAGTTCTCATGCTGTCTGACCTGTTGAAGATTTCCATCATTTCCTCGTGTTTTTCTTATTTTCCTGAGCGATGTCTGCACTGACACTGCAGTTCAGTTCACAGTAAATTTTACCTTTGATCCATTGTCACCACATGTTGCTGAAAAGAAAATATTGCACCGAGACATCTACAGCTGTGGTGATAGCAACAACGTGCATTCTGCTCTGTTGAAGAAACGTCCCGTTCAACTTTACAATAAAACATGGAGGGGTAATTGGCAGTGTGCAATGGGATTGTTTAACAAAAGAAAGTTATTTCAGTCAGCCCGCGTGGGTGGGATTCAATTGCTTTGATTAAGTCCAGTGACATTGCGCATATCCGCTTTGATTTTGCTCCTCAATCCTCTGACCATCAGACACATTTTAACGGCTGATCGAATGTGAAAGGGGCTGAGAGTCAGATCAAGGGGGTGAATCGCATTGACCTAGAGATGGCGAGTAGGAAAAGTCTGTCATTTTGCTCTTCGCTGCTTCCAACAGTTTCACAGTTTTGTGGTTGGCAATGTTGCAGAATTCGTATATTGTAACATTTCAGAGGGAGGTTATGCCGATTGCAATGTTTCTCTTATTACTGTAGAACAAGTCGGATACATGCTGGAGCTTTCAACCACTTCAGCTTCTGAGGTGTGATACGACCGAGGTGGGACCGAGGCGCTGTATTTTCTAGTTCTGCTTCTCCACAGGTCGCAAAATATATTGAAATGTTTACCTGGTTACCGGTACAGCGAATCATACACACTTTATTTTATCCCAGAATAAAGTACAGCAACCAGGCTTTTTTAATAAATAACAAAATAATCAATTTGTTATAAAACAAGACTTAACCAGTAATGAAACAAAGCATTAACACAGAGATTGAAATATGATAGTGCCCTTTTTAAAATCCGCCAATTACACTCGCACACACACTGTGAAAAAAAACAGAAATGTTTACTCCAGAGAGAATTACCAGCTCTTTCTCCATGGCCTGGGTTCCATCTTCTTTCTTGGAAAAGGCAGCTTCATTGTATTCATTTTGCAGCTCAGCTTTTCCCCTTGCCTCCATCTGTATATCCCATTTTGGTCCATAATCAACCCTACTGCTTCTTTTACCACCTTTTTACGATTTATATGCCCATGGAAGAATTTGGGATTGCACTGTATGTATGCTGCCACTCAGTTTTCATACTCCCTCTTTGCTTCTCTTATTTGCCTTTCCACTTCCCTCTGAACCTTCGATATTTAGCGTGGTTCTTTATTGTATTAACCACCTGACATCTGTCAGAAGCACACATATTCTTCTTCATCTTAATCTCTAGCGCTTTTGTCATCCAGGGTTCTCTGGAATTGTTTAGCTACCTTTCCCCTTCAAGATAATACACCTTGACTGTGCCCAAACTATCTCTTCTTTGAAGGTTGTCTGTTGTTCAGTTACTGTTTTACTGCAAAACTTTGATTCCAATTAATAAATATAGCAGATAATATAAGTAATGTAAATAGTTTCGACTAAGATGTGGTAGACCAGGTTCTGAATCGACACTGTAGAATGTGAGAGTTTGCGGTCAACCGGAATGCTCAAAGTGAGCTCATATGTAGTAGATGTCTCCATCTGGAATCTCTTTGACTCAGGGTCATTGAGTTGGAATGTGAGTTCGAGACACTCTAACACATCAGTAAGAGGTAACAGTATCTGGACAGATTGCTCCAGACTTCGCTCACAGCTCAGAGAGGGAAACGGGTTTGGAACATGTTTAGGGTCACTGATCGTATACAGAGTACAAAGACCCAAGGTGAGATAGGAAATGAGGAGTCACAGGAACGGATCTTATCCAATAGATATGATGCACTTCCGACCTGGGGGATGAGAATAAAGCCTGTCAGAATGAGTAGTACAGGAACACATGCAGCAATACTAGGCACGCCTAAAAATGACAACCTGATAAAGTTACAACACAGGACTACCTGCAGGCTAAAAAGGAGAAGCAGATCAAAGCCCTACAATCCTGCCACATTCAGTCAGGAATGGTGGTTGACCATTAAACAAATAATCAGAAGAGGAGGTTCCACAAACGATCCCATCTTCAATGATGGGGGAGCCCAGCACGTCAGTGCATAAGACAAGGGTGAAGCATTTGCAGCTATCTACTACCAGAAGTGCCAAGAGCATCTCTGCCTCCTCCTGAGGTCGCCAGCATCACGGATACCAGTCCGCAGCCAATTCAATTTACTCCACGTGATATCAGGGAATTCCAGATGGTGCTCCCTCCAGCAAAGGCTACAACATCCCAGGAGTAGTACTTTGCAGGTGCACCACCAGCCAAGGGGCCTCAGTGCAACTACAATACTGGCACATACCTGACAATGTGGAATATTGCTGATGCATGTCCTGCCCATAAAAAGCGGGTCAATCAAATCTGGCCAATTCTAACCACATCAGTCTACCTTCGATCATCAGCAAATTGGTGGAAGGTGTCACCACCATCTACAAAGCACAAGTCAGGAGTATGTTGTAATACCTTCCCCTTACTTAGATCAGTGCAGCTCCAACAACGCTCAAGAAGCTCAACACCATCCAACAAACATTCACTCCCTCCACCTCTGTCGCACAGTGGCAGCAGCGTGTACCATATGCAAGATGTGCAGCAGCAACTCGCCTGCAACAGCACTTCCAAACCCACGACTTGGCCTACATAGAAGGACAAGGGCAACAGATGAATGGGAACTTCAACTTTCCCTCCAAGACACACACCATCCTGTTTTGGAACTGTGTTGCTCTTCCTTCACTGTCGCTGGGTGAAAATCCTGGAGCTCACTCCCCAACAGCACTGTGATGTACCTACACCAGAAGGACTGCAGCGGTTCGAGAAGATGGCTCACCACCACCTTCTCAATGGCAATTAGGGATTGCTCACAAATGCTTGGCCTTGACAACGACGCTCACAACCAATGAAAGAATAAGAAGGAATGCACAAAAGGAATGGAGTAGTCTTCTGTTGCTCGTTTAAGATAATAAGAGGGTAAAACACGACTCAATCAGTGAGATGATGGAGAGAGCGACAGATTCGGAATCTCTTCCGAGACAATATCACCAGTTAGTAATTTACTAATTGTTATGGTCCTTGTTGAGATAAATACATATTCTGACCGGTATCATTAACTAGAGTCGATGCTTGAATGAAAAATCATTTTATTAAATATGCAGCCTGGAATAATGACCAAATTGTATTTTAAATTCTTCAAACAAAAGCAATACCGTGGAAGCTGGAAATGTGAAATAAAAGCAAAAATTCCTGGAACCAATCAGCAGGCCAGGAAGCATCTTTGGAAATTGTACTGTCGGCACTGAGTGTCTGATGGAAACTGGAATTAATACTCTTCTTTCAGGTCTCAAAATTCATTTGTGGTCCTTTTGGCTTAAGATCTTTAGTATTTGCTTCTCTCTAACAGTAGTGCATTTATTCGAGCTTATGTTTGATGACACTGGGCGAACCCGTGGTCTCCTTATATTTTTATTAAGAAAAGACGTCTGTGGGACTTGTGTGAGTGTATGAAGGTGTGGCTTTAACCCTGGTTGTCAGGGATATATCTCATTTGAAATTCCACTGTTATTGTTAAAAATCATGACCTGCAAGTTGTTGACTTCATCTGTTTGTTCAGTGACTGTAAGTACGCCCAGGCCGCATGCGACCCAATTATCTGCCCTAATGGATTTTTTTCTCCTATAAAGAATGGGGATCTTCTCAATGTGCCAATCGGAGAATTTTTTATAGCATCAAAACAATCATTGATTCATACCTAAAGGGACAATAATGTCTCATCCTTTTCTGATAAGGCTCAAGATTCTGTGGTCACTTTATGACATAGAAAAGATTTATTACCCCATTTTGGCTACGATTGGTGTCCCAGGTAAGTTACTACCTGCGGCTGGCACTTCAGTAACCGGAGTTTAACGGTATGTGGTAGCTTAGTGTACATATCCAGTTCTCTATTGTACTCCTTTCCATATATTATAAAAATTACTACACTTCAAAATTACACGTGCAGATAAATTTAGTTTTTTAGTTTAGAGATACAGCACTGAAACAGGCCCTTCGGCCCACCGAGTCTGTGCCGACCATCAACCACCCATTTATACTAAACCTACACTAATTCCATATCCCTACCACATCCCCACCTGTCCCCTATATTTTCCCTACCATCTACCTATACTAGCGGCAATTTATAATGGCCAATTTACCTATCAACCTGCAAGTCTTTGGCATGTGGGAGGGAACCGGAGCACCCGGAGGAAACCCACACAGACAGAGGGAGAACTTGCAAACTTTTGAAAGGTACTTTGCTGACTGTAAATTGCTTTTGGATGACTGGTGTTTGCAGTAACTATCTATAGAGGTGAGTTCTTTCTTTCATTCTTTCTATCTTTCTTTCTTCCTTTCTTTCCTTTATTCCTTTCTTTCTTCCTTTCAGTCCTCCTTCCTTCCTTTCTTCAATTTTTCTTTCTTTACTCAGTCTTCATTCCTTCAGTTCGTTCTTCCTTTCCTTCATTCTTTCTTACATCCATTATTTCTTTCTTCCCTTCTTTCTTTCTTTCTTTTTTCATTCTTTCCTTCTTACTTCCTTTCAGCCTTTCTTTCTTTCCTTCTTTCCTTCCTATCTTCCATCCTCAATAATAATGCTTCCTGCTTTTTCGCCTTCCTTACTACCGTTCCTTCTTCCTTCTTTCTTTCCATCTGTCATTTTATCCTTCTATAATTCTTTCTGTCTTTCTCATCATGCATATTTAATGGTGTCATGTGTTCCATGGCTGTGAACTCACATTCACTGATACCCGCTCTAAGATTATTGTAGCCTCAGATGGCTATATTAGATCTGTTTCAGGCAATCTGATTAATATCCCAATGTTTTTTCAGGCTACAGCCATGTTCGTCATTCACAATCTTAACTGAAGGTGCGCCTGTGTATGTAGATACTGAGACCGAATGTCAAATGAGAAAATTGTTCTAATACTTCACACTGTTTTAAATTCAGCAGCTTGTAGTTAATTATTTCGTTGATCAAATCAGTGCTAACAGGTTAATGGCAAAACTATCGATAATTCAGATATCACGCTTTCTATTAATTCCTTACCACCATTCGTTTACATGTTTCTGGATATTTCCATGAGAATTCAAAGTTTGCCTTACTGTTTATTATTATTCAGCTCACTTAATTATTTTATTTCTAAAGATCAATGTACATGTGACCGTGAATATTTAATGACCAGGGAGCGAGGCATGCTGTAACTTGGTTCATCCATTGATCGACCATAGGGATTCCAGGAACAGAGAATCAGCCTGGCCCTCACTTCTAATGTGCAAAACAAAAAGGAATTCAATACTTAATAGTATAGAACAGGAGCAAGCAAAGTGGAACAATCACATTGCTGACATTGATTATTTGATTAGAGATACAGCACTGAAACAGGCCCTTCAGCCCACCGAGTCTGTGCCGAGCATCAACAACCCAATCATACTAATCCTACACTAATCCCATATTCCTACCAAACATCCCCACCTGTCCCTATATTTCCCTACCACCTATCTATACTAATGACAATTTATAACGGCCAATTTACCTACCAACCTGCAAGTCTTTTGGCGTGTGGGAGGAAACCAGAGCACCCAGAAAGAACCACGCAGACACAGGGAGAACTTGCAAACTCCACACAGGCAGTACCCAGAATCGAACCCGGGTCCCTGGAGCTCTGAGGCTGCAATGCTAACCACTGCGCCACCCCTTGGATGGGGAGGTTTGATTTGTGCCTTTGTAGAGATTGCTAAATGCCCTGAAAAATTGTCTGAGAACAGACAGTGAATATTGTTCTGTAACGAACCTGTTCAGAGAACACCATCGGTTTTCAATTTTCCCTCACCCCCAGGCCTTTTTCTCATCCCCTCCCTATCCATGGCTATTAAGCTAAGTTACAGCTAGACATTTGAGAGTGATGGCAAAAATCACGTCTTCACATAAACAGTAGCGGAAATCTGGAATTTTTCCCCCCATTGAGACGTGGTGAATTGAAAATTTCAAAACTGAGTTTCGTAGTTTTTCCACAGGCAAGTCGATGAAAGGAACTGAGGCCTGTAGATGAAGTTCAGATGCAGATTAGCCAGGATCTAATTGATTGGCGCAACAGATCCCAAGTCGCTGAATGTTTTATTTCCCTTTTTGTTTTCCAACTTAAGTGCAGCTCCCATTTCCTGATTGTTTCCTTGTTTCATTTAATCTAAATTCACTGCCTGTTTTAATTATGTTTCATTTGTTCCCGTTGTATCATTTACTTGCCGATTCATTACCCATTACATCTGATGACAAAATCTATGCACAGAATGTTCTGGCACAGGTGAATAATTATTTTCCTTCACTGGATGTAAAACCAAGCTGCACATTTCTTGGTGAATATCAGATTATTAATGTTAATTACATGTTAATACACATAGTTCACATCCTACTCTGTTATTACACAGGAAACACATCAATCTTTGCTATTCTCCTCTTTCTTGCAGTTAATGTGGTGACGATTGTGATCCTGTCTCGGGGAAAATGCGGTCTCTCCAAATGTGTCACCAGCTATCTGGTTGCCATGGCAGCGGCGGACCTGTTAGTTATTATCTCCGATCTGATCCCAAGGCAGATTCCTATTGCTTATCGAGAACAAGCTGCCTTTATGTTGTACATTAGAGTTTGTAATATTCACGCCGTCCTGCTTTATGCCGCCACAGACTGTTCTGTCTGGTTTACCGTCACTTTATCCTTTAATTGATTTGTAGCCATTTGTTGTCTGAAGCTGAAAACAAAATATTGCACCGAGAAAACAGCCGCTGTGGTTCTCGGAACAGTGACTGTACTGAGCTGTTCAAAGAACATTTTCTGGTATTTTCTGCAGAAACATTTCTAATCGCTTTCTAACAGTCCTTGGTTTTGCCGTCTGATAGTCGTCATATAACGTTTGCTGGCCTGGGCCGTTGTTGAATTCATGTATTACATTTTAACACCTTTTGTTCCATTTGTTTTGATTCTACTGTTTAATGCACTGACGGTCAGAAACATTATAGTGGCCAATAGAGCCCGCAGGCGGCTCCGGGGTCGGAGCTGTAGGGAGAGTCCCAATGACCCAGAGATGGTGAACCGAAGAAAATCCATGGTTTTACTGTTTGTTATATCGGGGTATTTCATACTGCTATGGATGATATTTATGGTGTGTTCTATCTTGAGACGGTTGGATTACTTGTGTTATTCTGTTCTTCTGCCCACATTTGTTCAGGAAATAGGCTTCATGCTCCAGCTCTTGAGTCACTGCATGAACACGTTTATTTATGCAGTGACCCAAAGGAAATTCAGACAGGATTTGAGGAATGGCGTGAAATACCCTCTCACAATGATGGCCAAATTAATCAGATGAAAAGATTTCACATTTTGAAACGCTTTATTTATGTTGCATCCTGTCGAGTTCACCACCAGTCTTTAATTTTGTTGCTGTTGTTTTCTGAAATATCTCACAAATTGGTCCAATCATAAAGGTAAGTTATTGTCACAGTTCAGGAATAAAACATTTTGAAAGACCTGATAAGATCAGGGGAAAAAATCAAGGCAGCGAGAAAGAAAGAAGGTATCTGCACCGTTACTGGGATCAAAAGATAAGAAAAATCCAATATTTCTACTTAACAGCACTCGGCCCCATCCACAAACACCACCCATCGCTCCCACCCGTCTCCCCACCCAGATTTATTAAATAAGCTTCAATTACATTATCTGCTGTAGCAGGATCCGAGCCTATGATCCCAACGAAACAGCCGTGGTTAAGAGTCCAGTGATAATTACACTACGACACCGCCTCCTGCAGCTTCAGATTTCGTGATCCCAGTACTGCATATTCCAAGGCCCCGTAAAAAGCATGCACGGATCACAGGACAGGACACACCTGGAATCCAGTACACCACACTTTCTGATACTGGTACAGCATATTCAATGTCCTGGGACAGTCGACTCCCCAGTCACGATTTAGCAAACGAAATAAAGTAACGGATAGCAATAAGAAACAGCCTGGATATCTGTGCAGCACAAGCCCGGGTATCTGTACAGCACATTCGCAGGTCCCCATATAACATGCTAGTGGGCAATTGGTCAATAGGAGGCCTTTCTGTGGTTTGGGGAAATGCCGAGGTTGTTGGCTGGAGCCACAACTGCACAGCTGAATTTTTTCTTGTGATCAATTTGTGCAAATTAGATGCGATACACCCATCCAGGAAAGACCAGCGGATTTCCTTCCCTAAAGTATAAAAGTGAAGCCAATAGGTTTTATGACAATCGATGACACTTTCAGGACACCATTACTTTTATCATTAATTAATTGAATTTAAATTCCACCAGCTGAGGTGAGATGTGAAGCCATGTCCCCAGGGCATTAGCTGGGGTGTCAAGATTAATAGTGCAGTGACATCACAACTACACCATGTCTTCCCATCTGTTGAAATAATTCAGGGTCTTTGTTCTAAAAGGGGGAGGACACCAGGATGAAATTGTAGAGAGAAGAAACAAGGTGAACAAAACGTTTGCAGACACATAGCATTAGTATAAGGAATAGTTAAAATTAAGAGGGATCAAAACGAGTATAAATGCGAGACAAACTAAAATGTGAAGTTCGTTAAATGGTATTCGTGAGCTGAGGCACAATTCTCCACATGGGGCTATGACAGAGTGGCAATAACAGAAGTTTAAAGAAGTAGAGAATGGCAGCAATATTCCTAGCTACAAGATATTCAGGAAGAACAGGGAATGAGAAAAGGGCAGAATTTATCGCACAAGTTTATAAAACTGCTGTGCGATGATGTAGTTGAGGAGTCTGTTTACAATTGAGAAACTAAAGAGCTCTATTGTGCAACTGAAGCTTTCCAATAGCGGCAAGAAGATAGAATAGAAAAATACAAGTATTACAGAGAAGTTAATAAAAATTAATGACTTAGACTTTAAGTATTGAATAAATATAGGAGATAAAAGGGAAGGAAGAACTTATTTTAAACTACATTCATCCCATCTTTGTCACTGGGATAGTCACACAGAATGCATCTTATTTGTCTTCTGTTTGCAGTTAAAGGCAGGGAGGGAATGAGTGACCGCGAAACAGTTAAGGAGGATCAGGCAGGTAGTGCAGGAGGGCCTGGAGTGCATGGCACTCTCCAATCTAACCGGTTCTGAATATTGGTGAGACTGATGGTTTCACCGGGGATGAAGCCAGAGCCAAGACCACAGCATCACGGATGGCTCAGTTGTTTCGGGAGGCAGGAGCAAGGTTGGGAAAGTAAGAGTTATAGGGGATTGTATGGTTAGGAGAACAGACAGATGTTCCTGCAATCGGAAGTGTGAATTCGGGATGGTGCCTTTCCGCCCTGGTATCAGGGACAAGGATGTCACTGGGTGGTTGCAGAGTACACTGATGAACAGCCAAGGCCGTGGTCCATATAAGTACCAACAGCAAAGGTAGAAAGAGAGATGAGGTCCCACACACAGATGTTAGGGAGCTAGAAAGGAAATGAGCAAGCAGGACCTCAAAGATAGCACCCTCCATAATACTCCTGTTGCCACGTGCTAATGAGTATACAGTAGAAGCATAGAGCAGATGAATGCATGGCTGGAGAAAGGGTGCAGGGAGCGCTTTAGATTCCAGGGCCAATCAGACTAAGGTTTGGAGCTGAACAACTCCTGAACAATGTCTTTGTTTGGCATTTTTCTGGTACTATTAGGGTGGGTTTAAACGAACTTGGCAGATGAATTGGAAGCAGGAAGTAACAAAAGAGAGGAAAGACAAGGTGCACAAAATTTGGGGAGTGACACATAGCACGGGAATGGGAAATAATAAGGTATTAAATGAGGTCAGAGTAAGAGTGAATACAATAAGATCTAAATTAGGTTTACTGTGAATACTTGTAACTGCACCCAGTGTGGTAAATATCTTGTTGAGCTAAAGGCACAGATGTCCACATGAGCATACAACATCATGGCGACAATGGAGACCTGGCTCAACAAAGGGCAGGACTGGGTACTAAATATTCCAGGATCAAGAGTTCAGGAAAGATAGTGAAGAATGAAAGGAAGAGGAGTGATAGTATGGATGAAGGAGAATATTGCAGTGCGTAAGAGTCGGCGTATGCTAGAAGGGTCAAGGGCAAAATCGATTTGTTCCGAGCTAAAAAAAAAACAGGCGTAACATTATTGAGTGCTACTAACTGATGAGAAAGCAATAGAGTAACTAAATAGCAAGGACATTCATGACAGGTACAAAAACATAGAGTGTTATAATGGGGGACTTTAATTATCTTCATATGGAATGCAGATATACTAGTGTAAAGAGCAGAGAGGGGAAAGCATTTTGGAAGTGGCTGAAGAGAATTTTTGAGATCGGTAAGATTCTAGCAAATGAGAAAGGAGGAATGAGGTGGGATAAGTGGAACAAGTGTCGTAAGGAGAATATTTCGGGCACAGTGATCATAGTATCATCAGGTTTAGGTTAGCTATGGAAAACGTCAAGAAGAAATCCAGAGTAAAAATCATTAATTCATGCAGGGTAAATTGGAAGCTGTTCTCCTGAGAGAATAGAAGGTTGAGAGGAGATTTGATGGAGGTGTTCGAAATCATGAAGAGTTTAGACAGAGTAGACAGAACTGTTACCATTGATGGAAGGGTCGATAACAGGGTTGTCCAAACTTTTCCCGTGGAGGCCACGTTACATTTTTTTGTCTTGCACTGGGCACCGGTGAAACAATTTTGGACAGATGAAGGCATTAAAATATATCTTGCTATGAATCAAAACAACAACAATTGCACATTTTTGTGAAGAATCTTTAAATGAGAAGAATAATTTATTGACGTACTTTCTGGTCACTCTGTTGGATACAGATTTAGTGAGATACCTTGCATTTTTCTGATTACACAAATAGTCCATGTCTGCCTGCACACTTCTTGTGGCAATGCGGAGTATTCCAGATAGATGCCCATCTGTCAGGAATGATCTTGCTCAATCTTCACCTCCTTTTGCCTCTCTGTCTGTCTCTTTCTCTCTCTCTGTCTTCTTTCTCTGCCTCTCTCTTCTCTCTCTCTCTGTCCCGTCCCTTTCTTTTTCTGTCCTCCCTCACCCTCTCTCCATCCTTCTCTCTATCTCTCTATCTCTCTATCTCTCTGTCATCTCTCTCTCTCTATGTCCTCCCGCTCTCCCTCGATCTCCCCTCTCTCTATCCATTCCCTCCTTATCTCTGCCCTTTCTCCCTTTGTGCTTCCTCTCTCTCTCTGTTCCCTCTCTCACTCTCTCATTCCTCTCTCTGTCCCTTCTCTCTATCTCTATGTTCTCTCTCTCCCTCTCTTTCCCTCTCTCTCTATGTCCTCCTTCTCTCTCTCTATCCCCTCTGTCCCTCTGTCCCCTCGCTCCCTCTCTCTGTCTTCCCTCTCTCTGTCCCGATCTCTCTCTCTCTGTTCGCTCTCTCTCTGCTCTGTCCTCTCCTTCCTTCGCTCAGTCCTCTGTCTCTCTGTGCTGTCTCTCTCTCTCTCTCTCTCTCTCTGTACCTCTCACTCTATGTCCTCCCTCTGTCTTTCTGTCCCTCTCTCTCTGTCCTCCTCTTTTTCTCTCTGTCCCCTCCCTCCCTCCCTCTGTCCTCGCTGTCTCTCACTCGCTCTCTCTCTCTGTCCTCTCTCTCCCTATTTATATATGTCTTCTCTATCTCTCTCACTCTGTCCTCCTCATTCAAGCTGTATCCTCTCTCTGCCCTCTCCCTCTCTCGCTCTCTGTTCCCTGTCTCTCTCTGTCCCTTCTCTCTATCTTACTCTCTCTCTCTCACACACACACACACTGCACATATATATGTATATATGCCCTCCCTCTCTCTGCCCTCTCTCTCTATCCTCTCCCTTCCTCTATTTCTCTCTCTCTCTCTTCCTCCCTCTCTCTCTGTTACCTCTCTCTCTGTCCCTTCTTCTATTTTTTTTCTTTCTCTCTTATACATATATATACCTATATATACTTTCACACGCAGACATGCAATATCTATATGCATGTGTGTTTGTGTGTGTGTCCTCTCCTTTCTCTCTCTCTCTCTCTCTCCCTGCTCCCTTTCTCTCTCTCTCTCTCTCTCTCTGTCTCTCTCTTATTAGCTCTCTGCCCTCACTCTCTCTCTGCCTCCTCTCTCTCTCACGTTCTGCCCTCTTTCTCTCTCTCTCTCTCTCACTCTCACTCTGCCTACTTTCTCTCTCTCTCTCTGTTTCTCTCACTCCCTTTCCCCTCTAACTCTATTTTGTTCTTCTCTCTCTCTCTGTCCCCTCTCTCGTACTCTCCCTCCCCATCTCTTTGTCCTCACTCTCTGTCTCTATTCGCTCTCTCTGCCCTTTCCCTCTATCCTCTCTCTCTTCCTCTCACCTCCTGGCCGCTCTCCCCTCTCCCTCTGCCCTCCTTCTCTCTCTCTGTCTCCTCTCTCTTTGTTGACTCCCCATCTCTCTTTGTCCTTTCTCTGTATCTGCTCCCCCCACAACCCCCCCCCCCCCGCCCACTTCCTCTCTCTCCCTATGTTCCTTCTTCTATCTTTCTGCTCTCTCTTATATATACCTATAAAGATATAGATATTCACACACATACATATATTTGGGGTTGCACAGTGGAGCAGTGGTTAGCACTGCAGCCTCACAACTCCAGGGACCCGGGTTGGATTCTGGGTACTGCCTGTGCGGAGTTTGCAAGTTCTCCCTGTGACCGCGTGGGTCTTCCCGGGTGCTCCGGTTTCCTCCCACAGCCAAAGACTTGCAGGTTGGTAGGCAAATTGGCCATTGTAAATTGCCCCAACTGTAGGTAGGTGATAGGGAATATGGGATTACTGCAGCGTTAGTATAAATGGGTAGTTGTTGGTCAGCACAGACTCGGTGGGCCGAAGGGCTTGTAACAGTGCTGTATCTCTAAATAAAATGTAATATCTATATATATGTGTGTGTGTGTGTGTGTGTGTGTGTGTGTCCTCTTGCAATCTCTGCCCTCTTTCTCTCTCTCTCTTTCTCTGTCCCCTCTAACTCTCTCTTGTTCTTCTCGCTATCTCTCTGCCCTCTCTCTCTCTGTCCTCCCTCTCTCTTTATCCCCTCCCCATCTCTCTTTGTCCTCTGTCTGTGTCTGTCTATCCTCCCCCCACCCAATGTCCTTTCTGCATCTGTCCTCCCCTCTCTCTATTCTCTCTCTGACCTATCCCTCTATCCTCTCTCTCTCCCTTCCTGTCCCCCTCCCCTCTCTTTCTCTTCCTCTCTCTCTATATACCCCCTCTATCCATCTATATCTATCCTCTCTCTCTCTCTCTCTCTGCCCCCGTTCTCCCTTTGACAGTTGAAGAGAGCATGAACGTTCAGCAGATGGCAGGCTAGTTTTAAAAAAATGATAATGAGTCAGTTTCTCAGCTGACAGGTGCTTGGATCGGGATTAGTGGTTTCCCAACTTCGAACAGATTCGGGGTTTTCCGGCGGGCTTTGGAAATAGTCGGAACCCGCCTGAAAACCCCGAATCTGTCCGAAGTTGGGAAACAGCTGTGCCCGATGTAAGCAACTGTCAACTGTGCAACTGGCTTACGATCTTTTTTAAAGCCGTTCTGCAAGAAGAAGCCAATGGACCCCTCGACGATGAGGAATGCCCTGGATCAGATTACATGCGCGGGCCGGATGGAAACCTATGGCGGGCTGTATCCTGGCCCACGTGTCATGTGTTAGACAACCCTGGTCGAGAATTCGGGGGCACCAATTTGAAGTGAGTGGCAAGAAATCTGGAGGCAATATGAGGAAACCCTAATTTGAAGCAGTGTGTGGTTATCATCTGGAACGTGCTGCCTCACACAGTGGTGGAGGCAGATGCAATCGCAGCTTTCAAAAGGCAATTGGATAATTATCTGAAGAGACAAAAAAATAACACAGCTGTGGGGAATCGGTGTGGACGTGGACCTAGCTGAGTTGCTTTTGCAGAGAGCTAGCACGGACACGAAGGGACAAATGGCCTCCTTTTGCACTATAAACGATTGTATAATACCAAAATTCAAAACAGACAGTGTGAATCTGACAGCCTCGAAATGTAGAAAAGGCATCAGTGCATGTAAAATGCATCAAGTCAATCGTTCATCCAGCACCGAGTAAGATTAAATATAGGAAGCAAGATAGAGAATAAGCTAAATACTGAAGATGTAAATATTTCCCATTCTTGATGTCTCTCTATTTCAATCCAAACCTTCAATACCGGGTAAATAATTTCAGTATAAATCGTCCAGCTCAAGAATCGGACCAAAAATAAATAAGAGTTTCCAAAACCTAAAAGTGACCCAGGGACCTTCCTATTTCACCCTAATGCTCTTTTAACTGAGCTACTTCGGCAGTACAGCCAGGTAAATTTTGTTTCATTCTTTTAGAAGAAAGTGTAACCGATTTTGCACTGCCCCTCCTGTTCAGTCCTCACATGGTCGGATTGGGACCTGGCCATATCTAGGGGAACTGCAGCGTTCTGCTGCAGTTTTGTAAACATTGAAACATCGGGGAGACATCGAAATGCAGCACACAGCATGAAATACATTCAACTGTTTATAAAGAGTCACAAGAACACAACATGTTTGTAGAATTCACCGCTGCTTTCTCGGCACTGATGGATTGTAAATGGAGAGATGGGCCAGAAGTCTCAATAAGTTACATTGAACTTCAGCTGCA
Organism: Heterodontus francisci; assembly: GCF_036365525.1. Classification (NCBI taxonomy): domain Eukaryota; kingdom Metazoa; phylum Chordata; class Chondrichthyes; order Heterodontiformes; family Heterodontidae; genus Heterodontus; species Heterodontus francisci. The sequence continues at coordinate 14,041,867 of NC_090418.1, read as the reverse complement.
GATGAAATGGGAAAAAAAGTTCAGCCCTTAGCAGCGAGATGCTAGAAGGAGGTAAGAATCCCGAATCAGAAACAGGCTTCCTGACACTGCGGTTGCATCTCATTAATATCAAACACACTTCGAACTGTCTACCAAGGAATTCATAACTGGGGATAGCCTGTGATGTCAGCCGAAAAGCTGAAAGTCCCGACCAGCCAACGTGAAGTTTGAATCCACGAGCCTGAAATTCAGGGTCAATTTCCAAATGACTAAACTGACCTGGGTTGATACACTACTTTATCTTTGTCCTCATTGCATGGAGGTAACTGTTGTCTCCGCCCCGGGGGTGGTGCTTGCTCTGCGATCCATGAACAACCTTCCATTTAATTGCCAGGTTTATCAATAAATCGATCGACAAAAGACCCGAAGTGTGATATATCCCTCTCCCTATTGATAATAAAGCTTATATTTTTCCTGATATCTTCCAAGCATTGATATGCATTTTGCTGAGAATTTATTCCCCTCTCCTTTTTATTTCGTTCGTGCATTTCCTCAGAAATGCTTCATTTCATTATTTATGAGAGGGAAGAAAATCCAGTTCACTCTGCTTTCCACAGTGGTTCCTCTTCACTTTTTATCTGTTTCCGACCTGTTTCTGACCTTCGTTCCTTCTGCTTTATCGACTTTGACAGACTTGCTGCCTTTCTCACTCCCACTGGCTCTCTGCTCATGTGCCCTTTCCTCTCTTTGTTGAACAGTACCTCGCATCTGCTCCTCCACACCAGTAAGAAAAAAGGAAAACGTTCTCAACCAGACCTATACAGAGAGGGAACGTTACTTAAGTGTCACATACACGAGAAGTGCAGTGATGAAAATACAGAAACAAACTGAAGAGTTATGAAAAATTAGAAGACTGGTACATTTGCTGTCAAGAAAATGGAGGACAAGTCACATGAACCATGCCACATCTTGTACTAATATCCACAACCATGTCTATTGAATCTAAAACCAATTAACCCGGTCTACATGGAAAGGAGACATCTTCTGACACATGGATGTGAGCTACACACAAAACGAACTCGGGCAAAGACACTCACAGACTCTACATCTGCAGCTACCCTTGACCACAATTGAATATGAACAGCCCTCATACTTACAAAACTGAGCCATCAAAAACTATTGTAGAGGTCATCCAGAACCGAAGCCTAAAGTCACTTGGGCAAAACTAATGCTTAGTGAGTTACATTTAAGGTTACTCATTTTTAAGAAATAATGGAGCCTTTCCACTTTGGCCATAAGCTCATCAACATCAGTCTCTCTCCAACCACACAGTCAACATCAAAAGCCGTCTTGAACTCTCGCACAAGTCAGAGAGACAGCGAGAGACCAGTTTGAGCTAACATTTGAACCCTGCTGAAACAAATTGAAAGCCAAATGCAGCTGAGAAAAGATAATGTTTGAAACAACTCATCCACCTGTGAAAACTGAGCTAAGAATATCAGAACCATCTTCAAAGTGAAGTGAATCACCAGAAGTCTTCAGAACCCCAACAAATGCAAGACGTCCAGCAAACAGGCCTGCAACTTTACAACTCGCATTCCGACAGGATTCCACAGGTATTGTTGAAACAACTGAAGCTTCCACCTTGAACTCGTAACACCTCTTATCCTTTCCTTTCCACCTATCTTATGAGTGCATTAGAGCATGAATGCGTGCGCGGATGGTGTTGCAAACATTGGGTGATTAACGTTTACTTATTAGTTTATCTTCTGTTTTGAACCTACGAGGAAACCTGCCACTGTCTGTTTATTTAGCAAACAAAATACAGCAGCTGTAACACAACGTTAAAGAAAACACAGTCTGTGGTCAGTTGGAGGCTGAACAGTGGAAACCACCCACGCCATCAGCCACCTTCTATTGAAAATTAGCAGAAAGTTAAGAGCAGATTCATTCATCCTGAACTAAAGTTTAATGCGGCTTCCCACCCACTGGTCGGATAGGCATAGGGTCAAGAGCACAAAATAGCCCCTTTCTTTCTCGACCCTTAAAAAAGAAGAGACACAAATTAAAAGTGCAAAAACTAGGGACTGAATTCATGTGCTTCAGTCTAACATTCTCCCAACCTAATGTTATATATGTCTGACATATATAGTGAGCTAATCTACTTGGGAGTGCTGAAAATTCCCAGCAGAATTTCTCCACAGCCTCGCTCCTCGCTTCAGGGGAAAGGGACCCGATCAGACCTCGGAGTTTAAAATTATGCTAATATTCTGTTGATGATATCTCAAAATTAACGTGCATTTGGGTCACTTTTAATCAGGTTCATGGCAAAATTCCTCTATAATGCCTTGGCCCACATTGCTTCTCTCTCTTTCGATCATTCTTTATTCCTTACAGTCCGAGAGTCCGCCAGGCTTTGTAATGATCACAATCCTATGGATCCAGCTCTTTAGTTTATAGAAACAGTGTTAACGTTTCAGGTCTGTCACCTTTCACCAGAACCGGTAAAGGTTAAAAATGTAATAGGCTTTGAGCAAGTGAAAGGAGAAGAACAAAAGAGAAGCTGTGTGATTGGGCTGAGTGCTGACAAGATACATGACAACGATGTCACAGAACAAAGACAATAGGGATGTTATTTGGGGTAGAAAAATACAAAGTATCAGTCCAGAGAGTGTGGCAATGAGCCACTGCCACCTCGTTCCTTTCCCACAGCATCTTCCCATACAATCGCAGGAGGTCTAATCCCTTTCTTTTTACCTCCTCTCTCCTCAGCATCCTCGGCCCCAAACTTTCTTTCCAGATGAAGCAGTGATTTACTTGCACTACTTTCAATTTAGTATACTGTATTCGCTGCTCATAATGCAATCACGTCTACATTTGGGAAACCAAATGCAGAATGGGTGACTGCATTGCAGAACACCTGCACTCAGTCCACAAACATGACCCCAAGCTTGTGGTTGCTTGAAATTTTAATTCACCACCCTGCTCTCATGCTCACAGTTCTGTCCTTGGCCTACTGCAGTGTTCCAGTGAACCACTCTCGAGGAACAGTACTTCATCTTCCAACTCGGCACTCAACACCCTTCTGGACTCAACATTGAGTTCAACAATTTCAGAGCCTGACATCCTTTTTCATGGTATTTTATTTTATATTTTAACCATGTGCCTGTCTTAAGCTTGTTTTTAATGGATTTGCTTTAGGATAGAGCTGTTAATTATTTGGCCATGAACATTCTCACTGGATTCATGTTTTATCTATTACTACAAATATTTGCACTCCCTTTGCCTTTGTTCCGTGACATCTCTGTGATTTAATCTGTCTTGCGCTCTGCCCTATCACACTGCTTCCCGTTTGTTGTTTTCCCACCACCCCCACCCCCACTCCATTTCAATTGCTCAAAGCTTATTACTTTTCCAACAATTGTCAGTTCTGATGAAAGATTACAGACTCTGTTTCTCTCTCCGCTGATGCTGCCACTCCTGGTGTGTCTTTCCAGCACTTTTTGTTTTGTTTCAGATTTCCACAGCCGTAGTATTTTGCTGTTGTTTATTATAGAGCTCATGGTGCACCGAACTTCAGGTCCGAAAACTTAGTGGTCCAGTCGTCTCGAGCTCAGAGTCTTCACGGCAGGTCAGGTTCCTGGATCTTATATCAGGAGAGTCCTGCATTGTGGGGATATTTCTACTCATCATTAGTATTACGTTTGATACATTAAAGTCCTGTTTTCGTTACTTTCGGATTACAGAATCAGTTTTTATTTCATACGAATTCATATCAGAACAATGTCTCAGGTCAGGCAGATGAACTCAGAGCATAGATCGGTACAAGGGATTCTGATGTTATAGCTAATACAGAAACGTGGCTAAGGGATGGGCATGATGGGCAGCTCAATCTTCCAGGGTACCAATGCTTCTGGCGTGACAGAGGTGGAGGTAAGAGAGGAGGGGGAGTTGCACTATTGATTAGGGAGGACATCACGGCAGTACTTAGAGAGGATATCCTGGGGCAAACGTCCAGCGAGGTCATATGGGTAGAACTTAGAAATAAGAAAGGAGTGATCACTTACATTGGATTATACTATAGACACCCCCTCCCCGAATATTCGGAGGGAATTGGAGGAGCATAAATGGAGGGAAATCACAGATCGGTGTAGGAATTATTGGGTTGTAATAGTCGTGATTTTAAATTCCCTAATATTGACTGGGACTGCCTTAGTGCGAAGGGATCAGATGGGGAAGAATTTGTTAAGTGTGTCCAGGATAGATTTCTGAAGCAGTATGTTCATGGGTCTACTAGAGAAGGGGCTACACTCGAACAGCTCTTAGGAAATGAGGCTGGGCAAGTGGTCGATGTGTCAGTGAGGGAGCACTTTGGGATAAATGACCATAGCTCTATTAACTTCAAGATAGTTATGGAATAGGATAGGACTGGCCCTTAGGTTGAAGTCCTAAATTGGGGGAAGGCTAATTTCGATGGCTTCAGACAGGAACTCTCAAAAGTGGAATGGGAGCGGCTGTTTACAGGTAAAGGGATGGCTGGTAAGTGGGAGGCTTTTAAAAGTGAGATAGGAAGAGTTCAGAGCCGGCATGTTCCTGTTAGATGGAAGTGCAAGGCTGGCAACTTCAGGGAACCTTGGTTGATGAGGGAAATTGAGGGTCTGATCAAGACAAAGAAGGAGGCATATGTCAGGTATAGACAGCTGGGATCAAGCGAGTCCTTCGAGGAGTATAAGGGATCTAGGAGCACACTTAAAAAGGAAATTAGGAGCACGAAAGGTGGCCAAGAGATTTCCCTGGCAGATAAGATAAAGGAGAATCCTAAACGATTCTATAAGTACATTAAGAGTAAAAGGGTGGCTATGGAGAGAGTAGGTCCCCTAAAGATCTGTGTGGTAATCTATGTGTGGAGCCACTGGAAATGAGCGAGGTCTTAAATGAATACTTCTCATCTGTATTTACCATGGAGAAGGTCATGGAATCTAGTGAGGGAGGGAACAGCGATAGCCTGGAGTAATTCAATATTACAAAGGAGGAGGTGTTGAAGCGCATTAAGGTGGATAAATCCCCAGGGTCTGACCAGGTGTATCCGAAGATGTTATGCAATGCAAGGGAGGAGATTGCTGGGGCCCTGGCAGAGATTTATGTATCATCGTTAGCCATGGGTGAGGTACCGGAAGACTGGAGGATAGCTAATGTTGTGCCTTTATTTAAGAAGGGCAGCAGGGATAAGCCAGGGAACTACAGGCCAGTGAGCCTTACATCAGTGGTGGGAAAGTTATTGGAAGGGGTTCTGAGAGACAGGATGTATATGCATTTGGAAAGGCATGGTCTGATTAGGGATAGTCAGCATGGCATTTTGCGTGGGCAATCATGTCTCACGAATTTGATTGAGTTTTTCGAGGAGGTAAGCAAGAGGACTGACGAGGGCAGGGCGATGTCTACATGGACTTTAGCAGGGCCTTTATTTATTTAGAGATACAGCACTGAAACAGGCACTTCGCCCCACCGAGTCTGTGCCGACCAAGAACCACCCATTGATACTAACCCTACAGTAATCCCATATTCCCTAACACCTACCTACACTAGGGGCAATTAACAATGGCCAATTTACCTATTGCCTGTTAGTTTTTGGCGGTGGGAGGAAACTGGAGCACCCTGCGAAAACCCACACGGTCACAGGGAGAACTTGCAAATTCCACTTAGGCAGTACCCAGAATTGATCCTGGGTCCATGGATCTGGGAGGCTGCAGTGCTAACCACTGCTCCACTGTGCACCCCAAAGGTTTCATGTGGTAGGCTGGTCCAGAAGGTTCGAACACATGGGATCCAGGGTGAGCTAGCCAATTGGATACAAAATTGTCTTGTTGATAGGAGGCAAAGGATGGTAGTCGAGGGTTTACTTCAGTTTGAAGGCCAGTGACCAGTGGTGTGCCGCAGTGGAGTATAAATGCCAGCCAGTTATCCAGAGGCCGTGACTAAAGCTCTGGAGAGACAAGTTAAAATTTGGAATTACAATCTACTCTCGGAAATGATTTTTTTTATTCCTTCTTTGGGAAGTGGGCGTCGCCAGCTAGGCCAGAATGTATTGCCCATCCCTAATTGCCCTTCAGAAGATGGTGGTGAGCTGCACCATGAAACCAGCAGATCTTCATCAAAATCCATCTCGTTCACAGATATCCTTTCTGGTCTGGACGAATGTGGCTCCCGGCCCATAACAATGTAGTTGACTCTTAACTGCCCTCTGAAATGGCCTTGCAAGCCATTCAGATGTACCAAACTGCTACAGAAACGTCTAAAAGAATAAAAATGAGATGGACAACCTGGCAAAGACCTAGGCACAGGAAAAAGTACACCATGCCCAGTCGATCATCTAAAGTCTTCCTTATGAACATAAGGGAAATTGTGCCAAAATTGAGACAGCTATCTCACAGACTAGCCAAGCAACAGCCTGACGTGGTCATAGTCACCGAATCATAACGGACAGCCAATGTCCCAGACTCCTCCATCACCATCCTTGGGTATGTTCTATCCCAACAGTCGGACAGACCTACCATGATGGCACCGTAATATACATTTGGGAGGGATTTGCACTGTGAGTCCTCAACATTGACTCCAGACTGCTTGATGTCTCATGGCAGCAGATCAAAGATGGCAAGGAAACCTCCTACTGAGTAACAAATCCTACCCTCCCTCAGCTGAGGAATAATGACTCCTTCATGCAGAACACCACTTGGAAGAAGCACCGAGTGTAGCAAGGGCTCAGAATGGACTCTGAGAGGGGTGTTCAATGCCCATCACCAACAGTAGCTCGGGAACACCACGACTGACTTATCTGGACCGAGTCCTGAGAGACATAGCCGCCAAACTGCGCCTGCAACTGGTAGTAAGGGAACCAACAAGAGGGAAAAACATGCTTGACCTCTCCCTCACCAATCTAAATGTCGCAGATGCATCTATCCTTCACAGAATTAGTACAAATGAATATCCCATGGTCTTTATGGAGAGGAATTGCTGAATTCACACTGAAGACACAGTCCATCGTGCTGTGTGGCAGGACCACTGTGCTAAAAGGGATAGATTCAGAAAAGATATAGCATCTTAAAACTGGGCATCCTTGAGGCGCTATGGGTCATTAGCTGCAGCAGAATTGGACTCAACCATAATCTGTAAACTCACAGCCCGGCATATCCCCCTCTTCCATCAAACCAGGGAATTCATTGTGGTTCAATGAGGAGTGCAGGGAAGTATGCCAGCAGCAGCACCAGGCATACATGAAAATGATGCGACAACCTGCTGAAGCTGCAACATAGAACTGCATACATGCTAAAATGGAAGCAGCATGTGATAGACAGAGCTAAGTGATCCCACAGACAACGGCTCTGATCAAAGCTCTGCAGCCCTGCCACATCCAGACACGAATGGTGGTGGACCATTAAATGACTAACCGGAGGGGGAGGCTCCACAAACATTCCAACCCTCAAAGATGTGGGGAAGCCCAGCACGTTAGTGCAAAAGACGAGGCTGAAGCATTTGCAACCATCTTCACCCAGAATTGCCGAATGAATGATCCATCTTGGCCTGCTCCTGAAGTCTCCAGCATCAAAACTGCCAGTCATCAGCCAATTCACTTCACCGCACGTGATATCAAGAAACGGCTGAATGCGTTGGATACAGCAAAGGCTGTCAGCCCTGGCAACATCCCAGTAAAAGTACCGGAGACTTGTGCTCTAAAAACGCCCCTAGACAAGCTGTTCCAGTAAAGCTACAACACTGGCATTTATCCAACAGTGTGTCATATTGCCCATGAATGTCCTGTCCGGATAAAGCGAGACACATCCAATCCAGCTAATTACCACCCTCTCCTCTCAATCATCAGAAAAGTGATGGAAGGTATCACCAACATCTACAAGGCACAAGTCCGGAGTATAATGGAATACTGTTAACTTGTCTCGAAGAGTGCTGCTCCAACAACGCTCAAGAAGCTCAATACCATCCAGAGCAAACATTCAAAACCTCCACCGACAGCGCATAGTGGCAGCAGTGTACACAATATGCAAGATGCACAACAGCAACTGGCCATGTTTGCTTGGACAGCACCTTCCAAAGCCACAGACTCTACCACTTAGAAGGACAAGGGCAACAGATGCATGGGAACATCAAATATTTCAAGTTTCTGTCCTGATTTGGAACTATATCGCTGTTCTTTCACTGTCGTTGCGTCAAAAACCAGGAACTCACAGCACTGTGGATGTCCCTACACCAGATGGACACTAGCAGTCCAAGAAGGCCGTTCACCAAGACAATCACAATTAGGGATGGATAACGACTGCAACGCTCACAACCAATGAAAGAACTTAAAATGCAGAAAAGGAGTGGAGAAGGCTTGTGTTGCTCGTTTAAGATAATAAGCAAGTAAAACATGGCTAATTAAAGAAGAAGACTGAGAGAGTGACAGGATTCAGATTCTGTAGTTAGGCAATATCACCAGCTATGAATTCGCTAAATATTAGTCACTCTTGCTGAGATAAATACCGTCCAATATTGATCAAGTCCTGAAATGTAGCGGTGAGATGATGACGTGCAAAGACAATGTGATGGTTTCAAATCTTTCTTCCTTATAGCTGCGCATAAATAAGAACATTTTACTTTAAATAATGTCTAGGACGCTGCATTTAATTGGTGCTGGCGTTTATTACAATAATGCCCACGTTAAAACACTGATTCGAGTTCTTCCTTCCTTTCTACATAACATGCATATTCTTTCTGATATCAACTAGAATAGATGCTTCCGTGAATACATTTGTTTTATTAGACATGCAGACTACAACAACGACGAGACTGTATTTTAAAATTCTTCAAACAAAAGTAATATTGTGGAAGTTGGAAATCTGAAATTAAAGCAAAACAAGCTGGAAACAATCGGCAGGCCAGGTAGCATGTTAGAAAATTGTATTGCAGGCACGGAGGGCATAATGGAAATGGGAAATAGTACTATTATTTAAGGTCTCAAAATTCCATTGTTTTGTTTTTGCTTAAGTTCTTTATTAGTTGTTCCTTTACGAGGAGCTCATTTATTCGGGCATATGTTTGTTGAACATTAGGCTACGCATTGTCTCCTTTATAGTTTTATTAAGAAAAGACATCTTTGGGACTTGTATGAGTGTATGAAGGTGCAGCATTAACCTGGTCTTTGGGGAAAAATCTAATTGGAAATTCTGCTGTTATTGTTAAAAATCTTGGAGTGAAAGTTGTTGACTTCATCTGTTTGTTTAGTGACTGTAAGTAAACCCAAGCAACATAGGACCCAATTTCCTGGCCCAATGCTTTATTCTCTATAAAGATTGGGGAACCTCTCAGTGTACCAGTCAGAAATTTTCCTCCAATGTCAACAACAAGCATCGAATCATTGCTTCTTGCCAAAAGAGAAAATAATGTCTCTTCCTTTTCTGATAAGGCTCAAGATTCTTTGGACGCTTTATGACATAGAAAAGATTTATTACCCCCTCTTGGCCGTGATTGGTGTGCCAGGTACGTTACTACCTGGGGTTGGAACTTCAGTAACTGGAGTTTACCAGTATATGATGTCTTAGTGTATGTGTCCAGCTATTTATTGTATTACATTCTCTATATTATATCAGTGACTGCACTTCAAAATTGCACCAGGGGATACATGGCTGTATATTGCTTTTGGATGTCCGAAATTTGCAGATATGTATTCTTCATTCCTTCTTTCTTTTCTTGCTTCCTTCCTTCGCTTTTCTTTCTTTCTGCTTATCTTTCTCTTCTTTATTTCTTTCTTGTTTATTCCTTCACTTTTTCTTCTTCCTATCTTTCTTCTCTTCTGTCATTCTTCCCTTCATTTTTTCTTTCTTCCTTCTTTTTCTTCTCTTTCTTCTTTTCTATTCTTATTTTCTTTCATTCTTTCCGTTCTTCCTTATTTAATTTATTTCCTTCTTTCTTTAATGCCTTCCTTACTACTATTCATTCTCTCCTTCTTTCTTCTTCTTTTCCTTTCTTTCTTCTTTTCCTTTCTTATTTTCTTTCATTCTTTTCTTTCATCCTTCTTTCATTTATTTCCTTCTTTCCTTATTTCTTTGTTTCCTTACTACTGTTCATTAGTTATTTCCTTCTTTCCTCCCTTACTAGTCTTCTTTGACTCTTCTTTATTTCGACTGTCTGGCTTTTCTATTTGTACAGTTTTTCTATCGTTCATGTTGTGTCCATTTAATGGTGACCTGTGTTCCATGGTTGTGAGCTCTCATTCACTGATATCAGTTGAATCATTATTGTGCACTTAATTGCCATTATTAGATCCATTTCAGGCCATTTAATAATATCTCAATGACCGTTCAAACTACAGCACAGGTCATGTTACGAGAGCATTATCAACTAAAAGTGTGCATGTGGGTATCTAGATACTGAGACCAATGGTCAGACGAGAATATTGTTCGAATACCTCACCCTTTCTCAGGTTCAGCAGCTTGTAGTTAATTATTTAGTGGAACAAATGAGTGCTAACAGGCTGATGACAAAACCATCAATGATTCAACCTAGTTCAGATATCCTGCTTCTATTGATTCCTGACCACAGTTGTTTGGCGGTTTCTGGATATTTCCATGAGAGTTCGAAGCTTGCGTTACTGTTTATTATTATTCAGATCGCTTAATAGTTTCATTTTGAATGAATAATGTACATGTAATCCTGAATATGGAATTACTAGGAAGCAAGGCATGTCTGTAACTCGATCGACCATAGGGAATCCAGGAGCAGAGGGTCAGACTGGCCCTCACTTCTAATGTACAAAACAATCAGGAAGTTCATATTTAATAGGAGAAAATAAAGGAGAGCAATCACATTTCAACCATTAGATGGGAAGGTTTGATATGTGCCTTTTCAAGATTTGCTAAATGCCCAGACAAATTGACGACAGTATATACTGTTAAATAACGAACCTAATCAGAGATCATTTTACATTTCCCGTACTCCCAGGCATTTTTGTATCACTTCCTCATCCATGGCTATTAAATAAGTTACAGCTAGACCTTCTTAGGGGTGATGGAAAGAAACATTTCTGCACAAATGGAGTAGTGGAGATCTGGAACCATTCTCCAAAGAAAATCATTGAGACTAAGTGAATTGAAAGTTTCAAAACTCAGATAGGTCGCTTTTCCACAGGCAAGGCTAATTCAGAAACAAGGCGGGTAGATGGAGTTCAGATACAGACCAGCTGGAATCTAATTGAATAGCAGAACACGTCCAAGTGGCTGAATGGATTATTCGCATTCTTGTATTCCTTTGTACGTGTAACTAGCATTTCTTGATTGTTTTTCCTTTTTTCATTGAATAGAAATTCGCTGTTTTAATCATGTTTCATTTAATCCCGTTGTATCATTTATTTGCTGATTCATTACTGATTACTCTGATTTTAAAAACCTATATACAGGAAGTTCTGTCACAGGTTAATGATTAGATTCCATCACTGGCTGTAAAGCCACGTTGCACGTTACTTGGTGAGCTTCACTTCATTGCATATTCCAGTTATTTCAAGTGAATCAAATCAAACTTCTATGTTTGGCTCTTTTGGTTAATCATTTCCTATTCTCCTTTTGCTTACAGTTAACTTGGTGACGATTGTGATCCTGTCTCGAGGAAAATGCGGTCTCTCCAAATGTGTCACCAGCTATCTGGTAGCTATGGCAACGGCGGACCTATTGGTCGTTATCGTCGATCTGATCCTAAGGCAGATTCCTATTGCTTATCGGGAAGAATTTGCCTTTATGTTGTACATTAGAGTTTGTAATATCCACGCCGTCCTGCTTTATGCCACCACAGACTGTTCTGTCTGGTTTACCGTCACTTTCTCCTTTGATCGATTTGTAACCATTTGTTGTCAGAAGCTGAAAACTAAATACTGCACCGAGAAAACAGCCGCTGTGGTTCTCGGAACAGTGACTGTGCTGAGCTGTTTGAAGAACATTTTCTGGTATTTTCTGCATATGAGTGGATATTCGCTTTCTAATAGTCCCTGGTTTTGCCACGTGACATTCCAAGTATCTCATTCATTGGCCTGGGGCGTCGTTGAATTCATGCATTATATTTTAACACCTTTTATTCCATTTATTTTGATTCTACTATTCAATGCACTGACGGTCAGAAACATTATAGTGGCCAGCAGAGTCCGCAAGCGGCTCCGGGGTCGGAGCAGTGGAGAGCGTCCCAGTGACCCAGAGATGGCAAACCGAAGAAAATCCATGATTTTACTGTTCATTATATCGGCGAATTTCATACTGTTATGGGTGGTGTTTATGGTGTGTTCCATCTTGAATCGATTGGATTACTTGTGGTATTCTGTTCTTCTGCCCACATTTGTTCAGGAAATAGGCTTCATGCTCCAGCTCTTGAGTTGCTGCACGAACACGTTTATTTATGCAGTGACCCAAAGAAAATTCAGGAAGGAGTTGTGGAATGGAGTGAAATATCCTTTCACAATGATGGTCAAATTAATCCGGTGAAATTCTCCCACACTTTCCAACAACAGTATGTATATTTGTGCTGTATCCTGTAAAAGGTACTGTCAGCTTTCTTTATTTTTTTATATATTCTGAAATATCTCATAAATTGGTGCACTCTTAAAGGTAAATTAATGTCATAGATCAGGAACTTGTAGCATATTTTCCAAGGCAGGACCTAAGCATACGTTATGGACAGATGCGATTTCAAACAAAGGGTGGTTTACTTGCATTGCAAAGTCGTATCTGAGCAAACAATCTCGGGATACTCTGGGAATGAACTCCTGCTTTGATTTTTTTACTGAAAATACACCATTCATTCGCATTGCAATGACAGTTGCTGGATGTTGAGGAGCTCGGTTACTCTAATGTTTGCTTTATTATGAAGGGAGAAGTTTTGAATTGCAGGAAAGAATCAGGAATAAAATCAAGGCAGCATGGAAGAAGGAAGTTTACAGCTCTCTGCACCATACAGGGAACAAGAGAGAAAAAAGTCAATATTTCTAATTTAAATTAGCAGCATTCCCGCCCCATCCACATCAAACCCAGCCTCCGCCCTTTTACTGATTGAAGCAGATTGTGAACTGAGCTCAAAAAAGGTTTGCCCAGTGATTGCCCAGTGATAACTTGTTTCCTTGTTTGAAAAATTGTAAGACAATAGAAATCTGGATTAGTTCTGAAGGGAATGTTACTGCTATGTTCCTGAGCCGAATACCGCTCATTCTCCGGTTCTGGAACAGCAAAACATCGGTACCGAATCCCGATACAGCACACCCGCGGTTCCCGGAGCCACACTTGCCCCAGTCTCAGGAAAACATACTCCAGGACCACGGTGCAGTGCATGCCAGTTCTGGGGACAATGAGCCCCTGGGACCCAGTACAGCACACTTTCTGGTACCGGTCCAGCATACGCCATGTCTCGGTACAATACACACCGTGGTGTCTGTATAGCTAACTACCAGGTACCAATACAACACAGTCCTGGGCACCTGAGCAACACTTTCCCATATACAGGTACAGCGCACTGCTGTGTCCCATTACAGAACATTTGCTGGTCGAGTGAGAGTGGTTCTAGTGGCGCAATCGTTCAAAAGGAGGCCATTCTGTGACAGTATAATTTTGGGAAATGCTTTGGCGCGCATCTGCACAGCTGATATTTGTTCCTGTTTTGTGCAACTGAGAAGTTTACCACCGCCCAGCCCCCACCCTTCCACCTTCTGCATCAACCCGCGCCACCATGACCACACCCCCAACCCTCCCCAACACACCCCGCCCCCGCCCCCTACAACCCGCCCGTCACCCAGCCTCTGCCAGCCTTTCTGGTGAACAGTGCAAATTTCCATTGTAACCATGCTAGTTTGGATGTTGAGGAAGCTCAGGGCCTTCGTTATGTGGAGGGGTTGAGCACCAGGATGAAATTGCAGACAGGAAGACCAGGGTGAGCAAAGGACTCAGAGACAAGTAGCCCTTGTGTGAAGATTAGTTCAGAACAGGACGGCTCAAACAGAGACCAATTGTGAAACAGCCTAAAGTGCATTGTGCGTTAACTAACGTTCGTGAACTGAGCCACAAGTCTCCATATGGAACTATGACAGAATGGCAATAACAGAACCTGAATGAAGGAGAGATTTCAGAACAATATTCCTAGCTCCAAGATATTCCAGAAGGACAGGGAACGAGAAAATGGCAGAATATGTCGAATAAACTATTTTAAAACTGGTGAGAGATGATGTACTTGAGGTGTTAAAGACACTCACTGTTTACAATTAATAAACGGAAAAGTGTTATTGTACGACTGGTTTTACACTGAAGCCTCCAAATAGTGAAAAGTAGATAGAAGAGAAATATGCAAGAATTATAGAGAAGCTAATATAAATTAATGACTTGGACTCGGAGGTACAGGAATTCATAGATTGCACGTTATTTGAAAGGGTAATAGACAGAGAGGAAGATAATAATTGTCATCAAGAGGACATGGACAGGGCGGTAGACTGGACAGAAACATGGCAGTTGAAATTCAACGCAGAAGAGTATAAGATGTATCTTGGTGGGAAGAATGAGGAGACAGAATAAATGTACATGATATAATTTTAAAATAGGTGCAAGAACGTATAGATGCTAAGGGTCTTTGAATGCAGCAGGACAGGTTAACAAATCAATAAATCAAGCACACGTGATTATGTGATTTATAAATAGTAGAAACGAAAACAACAGATAAGAAATGTTGTTAAACTTCTATAAACTCAAGTTCAGTCCCAGCTGAAGTGTTTTGATAAATTCTGGGCATCACACTTTAGGAAGGACTTGAAGCATTTGGAGAGAATACAGAGAGATTGAATAGAATGGTTCCAGGGCTGAGGGATTGCAGTTACGTTGATAGAGTGGAGAAACTGGGGTTGTTCTCATTAGAGCAGGGGAGGCTGAAGAGATATTGCAAATTTGTTTAAAGTGATGATATTTTCAGGTAGGTTAAATTCAGAGAATGTTTCCTAATGGCTGAAGTGTCAATATGTAGATGGCAGAGATTTATGATAATTGGCCAAAGTACCAGAGGCGACATGGATGGAACGAATTACACAGTGTGGCTAGGATTTCGAATGCACTGCCGGAAAGGATGCTGGATAGAAATTCAATAGCAGACGTCACAATGATAGTACTTGAAGGAGAAATATTGCAGGGATGGGGGAAAATGGGGGAGGGGAGAGGGAATAATTGGATTGCTCTTTGAAAGAGACAGCACAGAACCGAGGGGCCGAATTTCCTCTGTATGTGCTCTCCTATTCTATGATTCTATTGATAATGGGGAACTTCAGTCATCCGAATGTATGCTGGAATAGCAACAGTGTAAAGGCCAAAGACGAGGATACATTTCTGAAAGTAAACAAAAGTTCTTACATTATCAGTGTGATTACAGGCCAATGAGGAAGGAAGCAGTGCTGGATCTGGCTCTGGGGAATGAACTGTAGTGTTTTTCAGCCGAATGGGACTTGAGAAATGTAATATCACCGGGCTTAGACAAGTTATGGAAACTCAAGTGTAAAGGTCCTCAGCGGGGTAAAAAGAGGCTTATAATTAGTGTAAGGTCCATAATACAGTCAAGAACCGAGCTGAATATAGAATGTCCAGAGGAAATCTTTAAAAAAAACAAAAGAGACAAAAAGAGTGGTCCACAGCTTTCATAAAAGGGAAAACAAAAATCGTTTTATTAGTGATGCCACACGCAGTAAAATGTTAATCATAGTTGAGTGCCAAGGTGTTAAACATCATTTCCAGAGAATTTGTCAATCTTTCGTGCCGTTATATTTCCTAACATTGTTCAGTTAACTTTAGTGAGTGTTCGTCCTTGAATCATTCTTGATTTATTTTTTAGGAAATGCAGCACTGAAGCAGGCCCTTCGGCCCACCATCAACCACCCATTTATACTAGTCCTTCATTAATCACATATTCCTTCCCCATCCCCACCTTTCCTCAATTCCCCTACCATCTACCTATACTAGGGGCAATTGACAAATCAACCTGCAAGCCTTTGGCTGTGGGAGGAAACCAGAAATCCCGGCAAAAAGCCACACGGTCACAGAGAGAACTTGCAATATCCACACAGGCCGTACCAGAATTGAACACGAGTCACTGGAGCTATGAGGCTGCAGTGCTAACTACTGCACCTTTGTGCATTGTCCGGGTCCTGCTACGGATTTTGAACACCTTTATCACATCTCCCCTCAACTTTCTCTTTTCCAAGGAAAGCATTTCCAACGTCTCCAATCTAGCCATGTAACTGAAGTTCCCCATCCCTGGAACCATTCTTGTGAATCTTTTCTGTACTCTCTCTAATGCTTCCACATCTTTCCGAAGGTGTGGCGCCCAGAACTGGGCACAATACTCCAGTTGGGACAAAACCAGTGTTCTATACAAGTTTAATATAAAGCTTTTGCTTTTGTACTCTATACCCCTATTAATGAAGCCTAGGATACTGTATGCTTTATTAACAACAGAGAGTCTCACCATCTCCCCTTGGCATTCAATGATATTACCATTGCTGAATCAACATCCTAGAGGCTACCATTGAGCAGAAGCTGAACTGGAGTAGCCAAATAAATACCGTGGTTACAAGAGCAGCTCAGAGGCTAGGACTCCTGCAGCGAGTAACTCACCTCCTGACTCCCCAAAGCCGGTCCACATCTACAATGCACAAGTCAGGAGTGTGATGGAATACTCTCCACTTGCCTGTATGGGTGCAGCACCAAAAACACTCAAGAAGCATGGCACCATCCAGGACTAAGCAGCCCGCTTGATTGCCCCCACCCCCGCCCACACACACACACACACACACAAACACACACACACACAGAAATATTCACTCCCTGCACTACCGACTCACAGTGGCACCAGTGAGTACCATTGAAAGATGTATTGCAGCAACGCACCAAGGCTCCTTACCCAGCACCTTCCAAACCTACGTCTTCTGCCAACCAGAAGGACAAGGGCAGCAAATGTATGGGAAAATGACGACATGCAAGTTCCCCTCCAAAACACACACCATCCTGACTTGGACGTATATCGCTGTTCCTTCACTGCCGCTGGGCCAATCTCCTGGAGCGCCCTTCCGAACAGCACTGTGGGTGTACTCACCTCCCTTGGAATGTATTGGTTTAAGAAGGCAGCTCACCACCACCTTGTCATGGGCAATTAGGGATGGGCAATAAAGACTGCATTTGTTGACAACGCGAACGGTAGCTGGCGCTGTTTTGGCACATGCGCAAATACAGCATGTGCCACGAAAACGTCACAGATTGAGACTGGAGCAGCTGCCAGGACTAAAGATGGCGCTGCTCAAAGAATCACACAGAGGAAACAGAATGAACACATGGCAGTATACAATGGCCGGAGTGAGAGAGCAGCGCGGGGGCCGGGGAGAGCAGCGTTGAGGGTGTCGGGGGGAGGGGGAAGAGAAGGAGTGGGGGAAGAGAAGGAGGGGATGGGGGAAGAGAAGGAGGGGAAAGAGAAGGAGGGGGGAATAGAGGGAGGGGAAGAGAGGGAGGGGAAGAGAGGGGGGACGAGAGGGGGGAAGAGAGGGAGGAGGGAAAGAGAGGGAGGGGCGGAAGAGAGGGAGGGGGTAAGAAAGGGAGCGGGGGGTAAGAGAGGGAGCGGGGGGGAGAGAGGAAGATGTGGGAGGTGAAAGAGAGAGAGGGAGGGAGGGAAAGAGAGGGATGGGGGTAAGAGAGGGAGGGGGAAAGAGAGGGAGGGGGAAAGAGAGGGAGGGTGGGGGGAAGAGAGGGAGGTGTGGGAGGTGAAAGAGAGAGAGAGGGAGGGAGGGAAAGAGAGGGAGGGAGGAAAGAGAGGGAGGGGGAAGAGAGGGAGGGGAAAGAGAGGGAGGGGAAAAGAGAGGGAGGGGGTGAGGGAGGGGGGTGAGGGAGGGGGTGGAGGGTAGAGGGGGAGGGGAGAGGTGGGGAGGGGAGAGGGGGGAAGGGCGGGAGTGGGGGTGGGGGAGAGTGGGGAGGGGAGCGGGGGGGCAGGGCGTGTGTGGGAGAGTGGGGGAGAGGTGGGAAGGGCGGGAGTGGGGGTTGGGGGAGAGTGGGGAGGAGCAGCAGAGCGGAAGACGAGTGCCTTTGTCTGTGCATGCGCCAGAAACACAACAGCAAAAGACTTACCGGCCAGTCCCTGGACCCGGATACACCATGGTCTTCGCACACTCGCTTACCGCAGCTCTCTACGGCCTCTCGCTTCCGGCCCTCTCCATTCAGCCGTTCCCTCTAGCTGCTGATGCCCAATCCAGTTGCTTCTCCCCTACTTCTCCACAGGACTTCAGGCATTGCAACTGTCTGGTCCCTGCATTTTGCATGCTCCCTCTCCCCACCCCTCCCCCCTCCCCCCTCTCCCCACCCCTCCCCCTCTCCATCTTCACCTCCCCCTCTTCACCCACCCCTCCCTCCCCTTCTTCACCCACCTCTCCCTCCCCCACTTCACCCCCCCCTTCACCCACTGCTCAATCCCCCTCTTCACCCAACCCTCTATCCCCCTCTTCACACAACTCTCTATCCCACTCTACACCCAACCCTCCCTCTACCCCGCTACGTCCCCCCCTCCCTCAAACCCCCTACCTCCACCCCTCCACCACAGTTGAATATCTGAAGTGCAGTTGCAAAGTCGGGGAAATAGCATGCAAAACAAAGCCTTAACAATTCTGGGGTTAATTATTGAGAAGTTTTATTAAGTTCATTGAGCATCCGAGGCACTGCTGTGCATGGATGCATGAGTGTTGTGTTTCCAGCATTCCCGTTAGACAGACAGGCCGAGTCTCTGCTATGCACAGCTAAAGAGATTGTTCCTGGAGAGCCTTGTGGTGAATGAACGCTTGGCTCTCTATTCCACTACTGTATTGTCCATGTGAAGAAGGCAAAGTCACAAGAGCCTGAGCTCAGTCTATTCTTGGTGAATGTCCCCCAAGCGCATCCCAATGTGCATTCCCAATTCATCCATAAATGCAATGTTCCTTTCCACATCGTGACGAGCTCCGCAGCATGATCCAGTTGCCTTTGTTGCTGGAATGCTGACCTGAAGTCTCAAGGATTGTTTTCTCGACGGCATGTTTTACATGAAAAGAAATAAAGCAAATCAGAGTCAGAGCTTGCCTCCGTCCATCCACTGAAATTACTGTTGTCCACTCCTTTTTAAGTTCTGCAGTGAAACGAAAGTGACCGTTTAGATGGTAGGTTGAAGCACATGTACTGCCGGCACACAGCAACTCACAACAAGGACTGGAGCACATGCGGTGCCTCAGACAATGGAAATGTTTTCAAAGCAACTTGCAAAGGCAGAGCAACTTACCTTGGAACAATTTCCTGTGTCTAATAAAAATGAAGCAAGTCTCCAAAACGACTAAATAATTCAGATAAAATGCGGGAAAATGGCCGCCGAAACCTCTCCTCCTTCCACTTTCAAAAAGTCGCGCCGAAGCTTTGACGCATGCGTCAATACCGAAGATTGACGCATGCGCAGAGGACAACCTGGCGCGTTGCCCCAGGAAGCCGACGTAACGAGTTGACGTCACCTGCGTATGCGCAAAGCGTTCGTGGCAAGACGGACCGCAGCGCATGCGCAGAGGGCAGGAGTCCCTCCAAGACTTTTTCATGTCCCCTTTTAGCTCTCCTAAGTCCATTTTTCAGTTCCTTCCTGGCTACCTTGTAACCCTTTAGAGCCCTGTCTGATCTTTTCTTCCTCAAGCTTAAGTAAGCTTCCTTCTTCCTCTTGGCCAGCTGTTCCACATCTCTTGTCATCCAAGGTTCCTTCACCCTACCATCCCTTCCTTGCCTCATTGGGACAAACCTATCCAGCAGTCGCAGCAAGTGCTCCCTAAACATCCTCCACATTTCTGTCGTGCATTTTCCTTAGAACATCTGTTCCCAGTTTATGCTCCCCAGTTCCTGCCTAATAGCATTGTAAATCCCCCTCCCCCAATTAAATATTTTCCCATCCCGTCTGCTCCTGTCCCTCTCTATAACTATAGTAAAGGTCAGGGAGTTGTGATCACTATCACCGAAATGCTCTCCCACAGAGAGATCTTCCAACTGGCCTGGTTCGTTGACAAGCACCAAGTCCAACATAGCCTCCCCTCTAGTTGGCCCATCTGCATATTGAGTCAGGAAACCTTCCTGCGCACACCTGACAAAAACTGCTCCATACAAACGATTTGCACTAAGGAGATTCCAATAAATATTAGGGAAGTTGAAGTCACCCATGACAACAACCCTGTTCCTTATGCACCTTTCCAAAATGTGCCTCCCAATCTGTTCCTCCGTGTCTCTGTTGCTATTGGTGGTCTCTAGAAAACTCCCAATAAAGTGACAGCTCCTTTCCAGTTTCTGACTTCCACCCATAATGACTCAGTAGACAAACCCTCCTCGACGACCTCCCTTTCTGCAGCTGTGATACTATCCCTGATTAGCAATGCCACTCCCCCACCCCTTTTACCTCCCTCACTATTCCTTTTGAAACATCTAAACCCGGAACATCCAACATCCATTCCTGCCCCTGTGATATCCAAGTCTCCGGCATGGCCACAACATCATAGCTCCAAGTACTGATCCATGCTTTAACTTCATCACCCTTATTCCTGACACTTCTTGCGTTAAAATAGACACATTTCAACCCATCATACTGGCTGCAACTTTGCCCTGTCAACTGTTTCACCTTCCACACAGACTCTCTGCACTCTGTATCTGCCTGTTCAACAGCTACCCCATCCACTGACCCGTAGCTCCGGTTCCCACCCCCCTACCAAACTAGTTGAAACCCTCCCGAAGAGCTCTAGCAAACCTCCCGCCCAGGATATTGGTGCCCCTCCAGTTCAGATGCAACCCATCCTTCTTGTACAGGTCCCACCTTCCCCAGAAGGTATCCCAATGATCCACATATCTGAAGCCCTCCCTCCTACACCAGCTCTGTAGCCAAGTGTTCAGCTGCACTCGCTCCCTGTTTCTGGCCTCACTAGCACGTGGCACCGGTATCAATCCTGAGATTACTACTCTGCACGTCCTGCCTTTTAACTTCCAACCTAACTCCCTATATTCGCTTTTCAGGTCCTCATCCCTTTTCCTAGCTATGTCATTGGTACCGATGTGTACCACGACCTCTGGCTGCTCCCCATCCCCCTTAAGAATCCTGTAGACTCGATCCGAGACATCCCTGACCCAGGCACCCGGGAGGCAACATAATATCTGGGAGTCTCGTTCACGACCACAGAATCTCCTGTCTGTTCCTCAAACCATTGAAACTCCAATCACTATCACTCTCCAATTCTCCCCCTTCCCTTCAGAGACACAGATCCAGGCTCAGTGCCAGAGACCTGGCAGCTGTGGCTTTCCGCTGGTAGATCATCCCCCCCAACCGTATCCAAAATGGTATACTTATTATTGAGAGGAACGGCCACAGGGGATCCCTGCACTGTGCGCCTGTTCACTTTCCCTCCCCTGACGGTCACCCAGCTACCTTTATCCTGTAACTTAGGTGTCACTACTTCCCTATAATTGATAACGATCACCCCCTCAGCCTCCTGAATGATCCAAAGTTCATCCAGCTCCAGCTCCAGTTCCGTAACGCGGTCTGTGAGTTGCTGGAGCTGAGTGCACTTCTCACAGGTGAACATAGAATATAGAACATAGAACATAGAACATAGAACAGTACAGCACAGTACAGGCCCTTCGGCCCATGATGTTGTGCCGACACTTTAACCGACCCTAAGGTCAAACTACCTACATACCCTTCATTCGACTATCATCCATGTTCCTATCCAAGAGTCGCTTAAATGTCCCCAATGTATCTGCTTCTACTACCACCACTGGCAGCACATTCCACGCACCCACCACTCTCTGTGTGAAGAACCTACCTCTGACATCTCCCCGAAACCTTCCTCCAATCACCTTAAAGTTATGCCCCCTGGTGGTAGCCGTTTCCACCCTGGGAAAAAGTATCCAGCTATCCACACTATCTATGCCTCTCATCATCTTGTACCCCTCTATCAAGTCACCTCTCATCCTTCTTCACACCAATGAGAAAAGCCCTGGCTCCCTCAATCTTTCTTCATAAGACATGCCCTCCAGTACAGGCAACATCCTGGTAAATCTCCTCTGCACCTTCTCCAAAGCTTCCACATCCTTCCTATAACGAGTCGACCAGAACTGAACGCAATATTCCAAGTGCGGTCGAACCAGGGCTTTATAGAGCTGCAGCATAACCTCACGGCTCTTAAACTCAAACCCCCTGTTAATGAAAGCCAACACACCATAAGCCTTCTTAACAACCCTATCAACGTGGGTGGCAACTTTGAGCGATCTATGGACATGGACGCCAAGATCCGTCTGTTCCTCCACACTACCAAGAATCCTGTCTTTAAGCCTGTATTCTGCATTCAAATTCGACCTTCCAAAATGAATCACTTCACACTTTTCCAGGTTGAACTCCGTCTGCCACTTCTCAGCCCAGCTCTGCATCCTGTCAATGTCCCGTTACAACCTACAGCAGCCTTCCTCACTATCCACAACTCCAGCAACCTTCGTATCATCGGCAAACTGGCTAACCCAGCCTTCCACTTCCTCATCCAAGTCATTTATAAAATTCACAAAGAGCAGAGGTCCCAGAACAGATCCTTGTGGAACACCACTGGTCACCGAGCTCCATGCTGAATACTTTCCATCTACTACCACCCTCTGACTTCTATGGGCCAGCCAATTTTGTATCCAGACAGCCAACTTTCCCTGTATCCCATGCCTCCTTACTTTCTAAATGAGCCTACCATGGGGAACCTTATCAAACGCCTTGCTAATATCCAAATACACCACATCCACTACTCTTCCTTCATCAATGTGTTTTGCACATCTTCAAAGAATTCAATAAGGTTTGTGAGGCATGAGCTGCCCCTCACAAAGCCATGCTGACTGTCTCTAATCAAACCATGCTTTTCCAAGTAATCATAAATCCTGTCTCTCAGAATCCTCTCCAATAATTTGCCCACTACCGACGTAAGACTGACTGGTCTATAATTCCCAGGGTTATCCCTATTCCCTTTCTTGAACAAGGGAACAACATTTGCCACCCTCCAATCATCCGGTACTACTCCAGTGGACAGGGAAGATGCAAAGATCATCGCCAAAGGCACGGCAATCTCTTCCCTCGCTTTCCGTAATATCCTTGGGTATATCCCGTCTGGCCCCGGGGACGTATCTGTCCTCATATCATTGAAAATTTCAAGCACATCCTCCCTCTTAACCTCAACCTGTTCAAGCATCCGGGAGTCTCCTTCACGACCACAGAATCTCCTGTCTGTTCATCTAACCATTGAATCTCCAATCACTATCGCTTTCCTCTTCTCCCCCCTTGCCTTCTGAGCCACTGAGCCAGGCTCAGTGCCTGACACCTGGCCACTGTGGCTGTCCTCTGGTAGGTTGGCCCCCTCAACCGTATCCAAAACGGTATATGTATTATTGAGGGGAACAGCCACAGGGGATCCCTGCACTGTGTGCCTATTCCCTTTCCCTCCCCTGACGGCCACCCAGCTACCTTTATCCTGGAACTTAGGTGTCACTACTTTCCTATAACTGCTCGCTATCACCCCCTCAGCATCTTGAATGATCCGAAGTTCATCCAGCTCCAACTCCAGTTCCCTAATGCAGTCTGCGAAGAGCTGGAGTTGGGTGCACTTCTCACAGGTGAACACAAGTGGTGACCCTTACCTCCCACATCCTGCAAGAGGAGCATGCAACTGCCCTAGCTTCCATCCCCTCTGCTCTAAATTGACAACAGAGATTTTTAAAAATAAATGAATAAAGGAAAACCTTACCTAACCAAACCCTCCACACAAGTGTCTTTTTTTGGTTCGAGGAGGAGGATGGGTGGGAGACACTACACGTGTAGTGTTTCGGGTTTAGCCACTGCCCGAATATATATGTTCACTTACCCAGCAGTCCCCATGTCCGTGTCCGCCGAATCGCGAGGTAAGTACTTTATACTGATACTTACCTTCCCAGCTGCCCCCTGGCTCGCATTCTCACTGCTACCGCTGTTCAAAAAGAAGCTGCTGAATCGTGAGGGAAGTACTTTATACTGAAACTTACCTCCCCAGCTGCCCCCTGGCTCGCACTATCGCTGATCTAAAATAGCTGCCGAATCAAGAGGTAAGTACTTTATACTGAAACTTACCTTCCCAGCTGCCCCCTGGCTCGCACTGTCACTGATCAAAAAGAAGCTGCCGAGTCAAGAGGTAAGTACTTTATACTGGAACTTAGTTTTCCAGCTGCCCACTGGCTCGCACTATCGCTGATCAAAACAATTTGTTGAGCTATCTTTTCCCTTCAAGATAATACACCTTGACTGTGCCCAAACTATCTCTTCTTTGAATGTTGTCCATTGTTCAGTTACTGTTTTACTGCAAAACCTTCATTCCAATTAATAAATATAGCAGATGATATAAATAATGTAAATAGTTTCGACTAAGGTGTGGCACACCAGGTTCTGTGTCTACACTGTAGAATGTGAGAGTTTGTGGACAACCGGGCTGCTCGAAGTGAGCTCATCTGTAGTAGATGTCTCCATCTGGAATCTCTTTGACTCAGGGTCATTGAGTTGGAGTGTGAGTTAGAGACACTCTGACACATCAGTGAGAGGTAACAGTATCTGGACAGAATGCTCCAGACTTCGGTCACAGCTCAGAGAGGGATACAGGTTTGGAACATGTTTAGGGTCACTGATAGTATACAGAGTACAAAGACCCAAGGTGAGATAGGAAATGAGGAGCCACAGGAACGGATCATATCCAATAATTATAATGCACTTCCTACCACGGGGGTGGGGGGTAAAAATAAAGCCTGTCAGAATGACAGCATGAATATGGACCGAGACACCTTGGAGCAGAAGGCTGGCTGTAGGGCGGGTGAGAATGCGGGAGGAGCAGCGAGGTGGCTATTGTGGTATTTGTAGGGTATTCGCTAATTATGAGAAAATATAACCTTTTTTGTTATCAGGATCGGTAGTCCCGCAAGTTTTGTTGCTACCTGGTGCCAGTCCGAATGGCATCTCAAACTAGCTTGAAAGAATATTGTAGAGGGACCATGTTGGGACCAACACTATAGGAAAGAGTAGGAAAGAGGTCTTGCTTGGAGAATACCAGTACCTAGGAGATGAATTGGTGGACAGGGCCTAATGGTTAAAATCTCTGCAATATTTCACAAACCATATGAAAATAAACTTAGGAATAAGAAGTCTAGGAGAGTGAACACGTATCGAAAGGAGTGATGTGGAAAGGTTGGGTTCCGTTTCATGGAACACTCATACCAGTACAGGGATAGGTTGGAAGGGGCTCCACCACAAATGGACAAGGACCAGGATCCTGGCAGAAATGATAAATTGTGTGTGCACATGGCCTTCAAACATGGCAGTATTGTGCGGGTGGGGTGGGAGCAGGATAGAGCTCAGCTGGCAACGGAGAATGAATAATAGGTTAGGAACAAGCAAAATGGAGAAGAGTACAATAGCAGTCAGAAATCGTGCTTTAAGCCCTGCAAAGACCAACTAAATAATGTAAATTAAATAAACCAGGAGAAATAGGAAAGATGTACTTTAAAAAATTAGACAGGCAGGGCAGGTTAAAGTATGTCGCCCAAAATAAGTGTTCTTTATATAAATATACGACGTATAATGAAAGGTTTGAATGAATTGCAGTCACAAATGCAACATGGAGGCTATGGCATTGTAGCTATTATGGAGACGTGGCTGCAAGACAGTCAGGACTGGATGCAAAATATGCCAGGTTAGAAGGTGTATAGGACTTGTTACTGGATTAGCAGTCCAGAGACACTGATTAATGCTCTGGGGACACGAGTTCAAATTCCACCATCGCAGCTGCTGGAATTAAAATCAATTGATTAATAAATCAGGAATGAGAATCTGGTCATCGAAATAATGACCATGAAACCACCAGATTGTCATTAAAACCGATCATGTTCACTAATGTCCTTTCGGGAAGGAAAGCTGCCATCCTTGCCCTGTCTGAACTGCATGTGACTCCAGACCCACAGAAATGTGGTTAATTCTTAACTGCCCTATGAAATTGCCTAGAAAACTATTCAGTTGTACCAAATCGCTACAGAAAAGTCAAAAAAACCTGATTGCCGGCCTGGCATCAACCTAGGCCCCGGAACCAACAACAGTACATCCCACCCAGTCAGTCGTCAAAAGTCTTGTTAATTATCATCTGGGAAATGTGGCAAAATTTGGAGATCTATACAGACTAGGCAAGCAACAGCCTGACATTGTCATACCTAAACATAACTTACAGCCAATGTCATAGACTCCTCTGTCACCATCCCTGGGTAGTTTCTGTACCTCCAGCAGGAAAGAGCCAACACAGGTGGTGGCAAAGTGATATTAATTCGGTACGGATGTTGCCCTGTGAGTCCTCAATATTGGCTTTGGATTGCTTGACATCTGATGGCATCAGATCAAACATGGTCAAGGAAACCTCTTGCTTATTACCACGTACTGGCCTCCCTCAGCTAATGAATCAGGACTCCTTCATGTTGAACACCATTTGGAACGGATTTAGATCCAGCAGATCAAAACTGGACATCTATGAGGCGCTGTGAGCCATCAGCAGCAGCAGAATTGTGCTTAACTACTATCTGCAAATAGAAGGCCCGAAATATCACTCACTCTGCCATTGCCATCAAGCCCGGTAATCATTCCTGGATCACTGAGTAGTGCAGGAACGCATGCAGCAACACTAGGCACGCCTAAAAATGACAACCTGATGAAATTACAACACAGGACTACCTGCAGGCTGAAAAGGAGAAGCAGATCAAAGCTCTAGAATCCTGCCACATTCAGTCAGGAATGGTGGTGGACCATTAAACAACTAATCAGAAGAGCAGGTTCCACAAACGATCCCATCTTCACTGATGGGGGAGCCCAGCACGTCAGTGCAAAAGACAAGGGTGAAGCATTTGCAACTGTCTTCAACCAGAAGTGCCAAGAGCATCTCTGTTGCCTCCTGAGGTCGCCAGCATCACGGTTGCCAGTCCGCAGCCAATTCAATTTACTCCACGTGATATCAAGAAAGTCCAGGAGGTGCTGGCTCCAGCAAAGGCTGTCGGCCCTAACAACATACCAGGAGTAATACTTTCCAGGTGCATCCCGAGCCTAGGGTCCTCAGTGCAACTACAATACTGGCATCTACCTGACAATGTGGAATATTGTTGGTGCATGTCCTGCCTATTAAAATCGAGCCAATCCAATCTGGCCAATTCTAACCACATCAGTCTACCTTCGATCATCATCAAATTGGTGGAAGGTGTCACCACCATCTACAAGGTACAAGTCAGGAGTATGTTGGAATACCTTCCCCTTACTTAGATCAGTGCAGCTCCATCAACGCTCAAGAAGCTCAGCACCATCCAACAAACATTCACTCCCTCCACCTCTGGCGCACAGTGGCAGCAGCGTGTACCATATGCAAGATGTGCAGCAGCAACTCGCCTGCAACAGCACTTCCAAACCCACTACTTGGCCTACATAGAAGGACAAGGGCAACAGATGAATGGGAACTTCAACTTACCCTCCAAGACACACACCATCCTGTTTTGGAACTGTGTTGCTCTTCCTTCACTGTCGCTGGGTGAAAATCCTGGAACTCACTCCCCAACAGCACTGTGATGTACCTACACCAGAAGGACTGCAGCGGTTCGAGAAGATGGCTCACCACCACCTTCTCAATGGCAATTAGGGACGGGCAACAAATGCTGGCCTTGACAACGTCGCTCACAACCAATGAAAGGATAAGAAGGAATGCATAAAAGGAATGGAGCAGTCTCCTGTTGCTCGTTTAAGATAATAAGAGGGTAAAACACGACTCAATCAGTGAGATGATGGAGAGAGCGGCAGATTCGGAATCTCTTCCGACACAGTATCACCAGTTAGTAATTTACTAAATGTTTTGGTCCTTGTTGAGATAAATGCATATTCTGACCAGTATCATCAACTAGAGTCGATGCTTGAATGAAAAATCATTTTATTAAATATGCAGCCTGGAATAATGACCAAATTGTATTTTAAATTCTTCAGACAAAAGCAATACCGTGGAAGCTGGAAATGTGAAATAAAAGCAGAAATTCCTGGAACCAATCAGCAGGCCAGGAAGCATCTTTGGAAATTGTACTGTCGGCGCTGAGTGTCTGATGGAAACTGGAATTAATACTCTTCTTTCAGGTCTCAAAATTCATTTGTGGTCCTTTTGGCATAAGATCTTTAGTATCTGCTTCTCTCGAACAGCAGTGCATTTATTCGAGCTTATGTGTGATGGGCGAACACACTGGGCGAACCCGTTGTCTCCATGTAGTTTTATTAAGAAAAGACGTCTGTGGGACTTGTCTGAGTTTATAAAGGTGTGGCTTTAACCCTGGTCGTCAGCGAAATATCTCATTGGAAATTCCACTGTTATTGTTAAAAATCATGAACTGCAAGTTGTTGACTTCATCTGTTTGTTCAGTGATTGTAAGTAAGCCCAGGCCGCATGGGACCCAATTATCTGACCTAATGGATTTTTTTCTCCTATAAAGAATGGGGATCTTCTCAATGTGCCAGTCGGAGAATTTCTTACAGCATCAACAACAATCATTGATTCATACCGAAAGGGACAATAATGTCTCTTCCTTTTCTGATAAGGCTCAAGATTTTGTGGGCACTTTATGACATTGAAAAGATTTATTACCCCATTTTGGCTACGATTGGTGTCCTGGGTAAGTTACTACCTGGGGCTGGTACATCAGTAACTGGAGTTTAATGGTATGTGGTATCTTAGTGTACACATACAGCTCCATATTGTACTCCTTTGCATATATTATAAAAATGACTGCACGTCAAAATTACACCTGTAGATAAATGTGAAAGCTACTTTGCAGGCTGTAAATTGCTTTTGGATGACTGCTGTTTGCAGTAAGTATCTATGGAGGTGAGTTCCTCCTTCCTTCCTTTCTTTCTTTCTTTCTTTCTTTCTTTCTTTCGTT
Source organism: Heterodontus francisci (assembly GCF_036365525.1). Lineage (NCBI taxonomy): Eukaryota > Metazoa > Chordata > Chondrichthyes > Heterodontiformes > Heterodontidae > Heterodontus > Heterodontus francisci. The sequence continues at coordinate 14,012,831 of NC_090418.1, read as the reverse complement.
CTTTAGTTCTTTCTTTCTTTCGTTCTTTAGTTCTTTCTTTCTTTCTTTCCTTATTTCCTTCTTTCCTTCTTTACTTTATTTATTTATTTCTTGCTTGCTTCCATTATTTCTTCCTTCCTTCTTTCTTTCTTTATTTCTTTCTTTCTTTTTTCATTCTTTCCTTCCTACTTCCTTTCGGTCTTTCTTTCCTTCCTTCCTATCTTCCATCCTCCCTTATAATGGTTCCTTCATTATCTCCTTCCTTACTACCGTTCGTTCTTTCTTCTTTCTTTCCATCTATCGCTTTGTCCTCTTATCATTCTTTCCAGCTTTCTCATCATGCATATTTGATGATGACATGTGTTCCATGGCTGTGAACTGTCATTCACTGATATCTGCTCTCTGATTATTGTCGCCTTAGTTGTCTATATTAGATTTGTTTCAGGCAATCTGATTAATATCCCAATGTTCTTTCATGCTACAGCCATGTTTGTAGCTCACGATCTTAACTAAAAGTGCGCCTGTGTATGTAGATACTAAAGCCGAATGTCAGACGAGAAAATTGTTCTAATACTTCACCCTGTTTCAAATTCAGCAGCTTGTCGTTAATTATTTCGTTGATCAAATCAGTGCTAACAGGTTAATGGCAAAACTATCGATGATTCAACCTGGTTCAGATATCTTGCTTTCGATGAATTCCAATTCGTTTCATTGTCTCTGGATATTTCCATGAGAATTCAAAGTTTGCGTTACTGTTTATTATTATTCAGCTCACTTAATTATTTTATTTCTAAAGATCAATGTACATGTGACCCTGAGTATCTAATGAGCAGGAAGCGAGGCATGCCTGTAACTTGGCTCATCCATTGTTCGACCATAGGGATTCCAGGAACAGAGAGTCAGCCTGGTCCTCACTTTTAATGTGCAAAACAAACAGGAATTTTCAATACTTAATATTATGGAACAGGAACAAGTAAAATGGAACAATCACATTGCTTTGTTTAGAGATACAGCACCGAGTCTGCGCCAACTATCAACCACCCATATATACCAATCCGACATTCCTACCACATCCCCACCTATACTAGGAGCAATTTACAATGGCCAATTTACTTACCAGCCTGCAAACCTTTTGGCTTGCGGGAGGAAACCAGAGCACCCACGCAGACACAGGGAGAACTTGCAAACTCCACACAGGCAGTACATAGAATTGAACCCGGATCACTGGAACTGTGAGGCTGCAGTGCTAACCACTGCACCACTGTGCCGTTGTGGATGGGAAGGTTTCATTTGTGCCTTTGTAGAGATTGCTAAATGCCCTAAAAAATTGTCTGGGAACAGACAGTGAGTACTGTGAAGTAACGAACCTGTTCAGAGAACACCATCGGTTTTCAATTTTCCCTCACCCCCAGGCCTTGTTTTTCTCATCACCTCCCTATCCATGGCTATTAAGCAAAGTTACAGCTAGACATTTGAGAGTGATGGCAAAAATCACTTCTTCACAAAAACAGTAGTGGTAATCTGGAAATTTTCCCCCCATTGAGACGTGGTGAATTGAAAGTTTCAAAACTGAGTTTCGTAGTTTTTGCATAGGAAAGTCTATGGAGGAACCGAGGCATGTTGATGGAGTTCAGATGCAGATCAGTCGGGATCTAATTGATTGGTGCAACAGATCCAAGTGGCTGAATGATTTATTCCCCTTCTTGTTTTCCAATTTAAGTGTAGCTCCCATTTCCTGATTGTTTCCTTATTTTATTTAATCTAAATTCACTGCCGGTTTTAACCATGTTTCATTTGTTCCCGTTGTATCATTTATTTGCCGATTCATTACCGATTACTCTGATTACAAAATCTATGAACAGAATGTTCTGGCATATGTAAGTATTTAGATTCCATCACTGGATGTAAAGCCAAGCTGCACATTGCTTGGTGAATGTCACATTATTGTGAACAACGTTAATATACATAATTCACATCCTACTCTGTTATTTCACGGGGAACACATCAACCTTTCCTATTCTCCTCTTAATTACAGTTAACGTGGTGACGATTGTGATCCTGTCTCGGGGAAAATGCGGTCTCTCCAAATGTGTTACCAGCTATCTGGTTGCCATGGCAGCGGCGGACCTGTTGGTTATTATCTCCGATCTGATCCTAAGGCAGATTCCTATTGCTTATCGAGAACAAGCTGCCTTTATGTTGCACATTAGAGTTTGCAATATCCACGCCGTCCTGCTTTATGCCGCCACAGACTGTTCTGTCTGGTTTACCGTCACTTTCTCCTTTGATCGATTTGTAGCCATTTGTTGTCAGAAGCTGAAAACAAAATATTGCACCGAGAAAACAGCCGCTGTGGTTCTCGGAACAGTGACTGTGCTGAGCTGTTTGAAGAACATTTTCTGGTATTTTCTGTATACACATTTCTATTCGCTTTCTAACAGTCCTTGGTTTTGCCGTGTGATAATCGGAAAAACACGTTCGCTGGCCTGGGCCGTCGTTGAATTTATGCATTACATTTTAACACCTTTTGTTCCATTTGTTTTGATTCTACTATTTAATGCACTGACGGTCAGAAACATTATAGTGGCCAATAAAGCCCGCAGGCGGCTCCGGGGTCGGAGCAGTGGAGAGAGTCCCAGTGACCCAGAGATGGCAAACCGAAGAAAGTCCATGGTTTTACTATTTGTAGTATCGACGAATTTCATTCTGTTATGGGTGGTGTTTATGGTGTGTTCTATCTTGAGACGATTGGATTACTTGTGGTATTCTGTTCTTCTGCCCACATTTGTTCAGGAAATAGGCTTCATACTCCAGCTCTTGAGCTGTTGCACGAACACGTTTATTTATGCAGTGACCCAAAGCAAATTCAGAAAGGAGTTGTGGAATGGATTGAGATATCCCATCACAATGATGGTCAAATTAATCCGATGAAAAGATCTCACATTTGGAAACGTTTTATTTATGTGTTTGTTGCATCCTGTAGAATTCACCACCGGTATCTTTAATTCTTTGCTTTTTGTTTTCTGAAAAATCTCACAAATTGGTCCAATCATACAGGTAAGTTATTGTCACAGTTCAGGAATAAAACGTTTTGGAAGACATGATAAGATCAGGGATAAAAGGCAAGGCAACAGGAAAGAAAGAAGGTTGTTGATCTCTGCACCGTTAATGAGATCAACAGATTTTTAAAAATCCAATATTTCTGCATTACAGCACCAGCACTCGGCCCCATCCACAAACGCCACCCGTCGCTCCCACCCCCTTCCCCATCCCGCCTCCATTTGCTGTTCTAAGTGTGTTCACTGCTTTTCAGGCAGATGTTGAAATGATTGCACAAAACATATTACATCATACTCAGTCTTCTGTATCTTTTACTTGTTCATGAATAAAGTAGATTATGAACTGAGCTAAAAACGGTACTTTGCCCATTGATAACTATCTTCATCGTTCAAAAAATTGTTCGAGGGCGCATAGAAATCTGGGTCAGATCAGAAGAGAATGTTACTGCGATGTTCCTGATATGAATACCCCTCACTGTCCGGTACTGGAACAACACACAACATCGGTCCCGAGTCCCGATACAGCGAACCCATAGGGTTTTTTTTTATTTGTTTATGAGATGCGGGCACCGCTGGCTGGAACAGCATTTCTTGCCCATCCCAAATTGCGATTGACTTTGTGGCAGCTTTTTACAACTGAGTGGCTCGCTCGGCCATTTCATCCACAACCACATTGCTGTGGATCTGGAGTCCCATGTAAGCCAGATCAGATAAGGACAGCAGACTTCCTTCCCTCAAGGACTTCAGTGAACCAGATTCGTTATTACAGCAAAGATTTTACAGCCATTTGACTAGCTTTCAGTTCCAGATTTATTAAATGAGCTTCAATTACACCATCTGCTGTGGTAGGATCTCAGCCTATGACCCCAACGAAACAGCCTTGGTTAGGAATCGAGTGACAATATCACCACGCCACCGCCTCCCGCAGCTGCAAATTTCGCGCGATCCCTGTACAGCATACTCTAAGGCCCCTGTGAAACGAATGCATGGGTCACCAGGCAGGACACTTCTGGGATTCAGTACACCACACTTTCTGATACCGGTGCAGCATATTCCATGTGCCACTGTAGTCGACTCCCCGGTCATAGTGTAGCGAACTAAATAAAGTAACGGGTAGCAGTAAGAAACAGCCTGGATATCTGTGCAGCACATGCCCAGGTATCTGCACAGCATATTCGCAGGTCCCCTTATAACATCCTAGTGGGCAACCGGTCAATAGGAGACCTTTCTGTGGGATTGGGAAATGCCGAGGTTGTTCACTGGAGCCACTTCTGTCCAGCTGATCTTTTTCTTATGATCAATTTGTGCAACTTAGGTGCGACACACCCGTCCAGGAAAGACCAGCAGATTTCCTTCCTGAAAGTGTAACAGTGAACCAAATGGGTTTTATGACAATCGATGACACTTTCAACGCACCATTATTGTTATCATTAATTAATTGAATTTAAATTCCACCAACTGCTGTGGGATGTGAAGCCATGTCCCCAGGCCATGTCCCCGAAGAAGGGTCACTGACCCGAAACGTTAACTCTGCTTCTCTTTCCACAGATGCTGCCAGACCTGCTGAGTGAATCCAGCATTTCTTGTTTTTGTTTCAGATTTCCAGCATCCGCAGTATTTTGCTTTTATTTTAGTGTTTAATTCACTGCCACTTCTCTTCCAGGAATGCCTACCTTGAAGAAGTTCTGCTCTTCTCTCCGACGGGATTTTCGTTTGTCTCTTTTACCTTGTTCACCTTCATTGCTTTCTATTTCCCTCCTGGTGTTTGATAAGGTATCTACCAAAACCCGTTTTCACAGCCACATCTCCTTCCTCAGTGACTGTCTCCGGCTCCGACTGATTCCACGTGGATTCCAACTGCAGTTTCACCCATCATGCTTTGAAACCACCCAGGATCACAGGTATCTCCGAGAAATACAACGTTCCTCGGACTGCTACTCTCGCCGCATCCTGAGATCCACACTCAGTGCTATGCGCCGCCATATGCACACACTGGACCTCTCTCTCCAGCAGCACCGTCTCACCTTATCTCAAATTTGTTCTACTCCACAGTTTCATCTCATCTTACGTCTCATCCGACGCATTAACAAAAAACTTTTTTTCTTCCTTTCAGGTGTTAAGGAACGCAAGCTCCAGCAGCTGATGGGGACTAATGCCCCTCCAGATCCTCCTTCCGCTTCACTTCCCTCTGACCCCACCCCTTCTGATCTGACCCCTTGCCGTGTATTCACTATACCCTCTGACCTCCCCCTCTCTGATGCTGAGCGTTCTGTACTCAGCAAAGGTCTCAGTTTTATCCCCTTACGCCCCCACCTCAATGAATTTCGCGCTCGGCATGACGTTGAGCTCTTCTTCCGTCGCCTCCGCCTCCGGGCTCACTTCTTCGACCAGGAGTCCTCCCCCCGACCAGCAGACCCATTCACCCGCCTCCAGCATTCTCCCTCTACCTGGACCCCTCACCCTGGCCTCTTACCCGCTCTTGATCTCTTCATTGAAAACTGTCGGCGAGACATTGGTCGTCTCAATTTCTCTGCTCCCCTCACTCACTCTAACCTGTCCCCCTCTGAACTTGAGGCACTCCGTTCTCTCAGGTCTAACCCCGACATGGTCATCAAACCTGCAGACAAGGGTGGTGCTGTTGTTGTATGGCGTACCGACCTCTACCTTGCAGAAGCTCAACGCCAACTCACAGACACCTCTTCCTACCTCCCTCTGGACCATGACCCCACCACCGAACATCAAGCCACCGTCCAAAGGACTGTCACTGACCTCATCTCCTCTGGAGATCTTCCCTCTACAGCTTCCAACCTCATAGTCCCGCAACCCCGGACAGCCCGCTTCTACCTCCTTCCCAAAATCCACAAACAGGACTGTCCCGGCAGACCCATTGTGTCAGCCTGCTCCTGCCCAACTGAACTTATTTCTTCCTATCTAGACTCTCTCTTTTCTCCGCTGGTCCAGTCTCTTCCCACCTACATCCGTGACTCTTCTGACGCCCTACGTCATTTTGACAATTTCCAGTTTCCTGGTCCCAACCGCCTCCTCTTCACTATGGACGTCCAATCGCTCTACACCTCCATCCCCCACCAGGATGGTTTGAGGGCTCTCCGCTTCTTCCTGGAACAGAGGCCCAACCAGTCCCCATCCACCAACACCCTCCTCCGCCTGGCTGAACTTGTTCTCACATTGAACAACTTCTCCTTCAACTCCACTCACTTCCTTCAAGTAAAAGGTGTTGCTATGGGTACCCGCATGGGTCCTAGTTATGCCTGTCTTTTTGTGGGATATGTCGAGCATTCTTTGTTCCAGTCCTACTCAGGCCCCCTCCCCCAACTCTTTTTCCGGTACATTGATGACTGTATCGGTGCCGTTTCCTGCTCCCGCCCCGAACTAGAAAACTTTATCAACTTTGCTTCCAATTTCCACCCTTCTCTCACCTTTACATGGTCCATCTCTGACACTTCCCTTCCCTTCCTCGACTTCTCTGTCTCCATCTCTGGGGATAGGTTGTCTACCAATATCCATTATAAGCCCACTGACTCCCACAGCTACCTCGACTACACTTCTTCACACCCTACCTCCTGTAAGGACTCCATTCCATTCTCCCAGTTTCTCCGTCTCCGACGCATCTGCTCTGATGATGCTACCTTCCATGACGGTGCTTCTGATATGACCTCCTTTTTCCTCAACCGAGGATTTCCCCCCACTGTGGTTGACAGGGCCCTCAACCGTGTCCGACCCATTCCCCGCACCTCTACCCTCACCCCTTCCCCTCCCTCCCAGAACCGTGACAGGGTTCCCCTTGTCCTCACTTTTCATCCCACCAGCCTCCATATCCAAAGGATCATCCTCCACCATTTTCACCACCTCCAGCGTGATGCCACTACCAGTCGCATCTTCCCCTCCCTTCCCCTGTCAGCATTCCGAAGGGATCGTTCCCTCCGCGACACCCTGGTCCACTCCTCCATTACCCCCACCACCTCGTCCCCGTCCCAGGGCACCTTCCCTTGCAATCGCAGGAGGTGTAATACCTGCCCATTTACCTCCTCTCTCCTCACTATCCCAGGCCCCAAACACTCCTTTCAGGTGAAGCAGCGATTTACTTGTACTTCTTTCAATATAGTATACTGTATTCGCTGCTCACAGTGTGGTCTCCTCTACATTGGGGAGACCAAGCGCAGACTGGGTGACCGCTTTGCGGAACATCTCCGCTCTGTCCGCAAGCAGGACCCTGAGCTTCCGGTTGCTTGCCATTTCAACACTCCCCCCTGCTCTCATGCTCACATCTCTGTCCTGAGATTGCTGCAGTGTTCCAGTGAACATCAACGCAAGCTCGATAAAGTTTTCTAGTTCGGGGCGGGAGCAGGAAACGGCACCGATACAGTGGGATAATGTCTTTGTTTCGCATTTTGCTAGTGCTATTAGGGTGGGTTTAAACGAACTTGGAAGATGAATGGGTAGCAGGAAGTAACAAAAGAGAGGAAAGACAAGGTGCACAAAATTTGGGAGAGACACATAGCATGGGAATGGGAAATAATAAGGTACTAAATGAGGTTAGATAAGAGGGGATACAATAAGATCTAAATTAGGTTTACTGTGAATGCTTGTAAATGCACGGAGTGTGGTAAATAACGTTGTTGAGCTAAAGGCACAGATGTCTACGTGAGAATACAACATCATGGCGACAATGGAGACCTGGCTCAATGAAGGACAGGTCCGGGTACTAAATATTCCTCGGTCAAAAGTTCAGGAAGATAGTGAAGAAAGAAAGGAAGAGGAGTGATAGTATGGATGCAGGAGAATATTGCAGTGCTGAAGAGTGGGTGTATGCGAGATGGGTCAAGGGCAAAATCGATTTGATCAGAGCTAAAAGAATAACAGAAGTAGCATTACACTATCGAGTGTATTCTCTGTGCTACTAACTAATGGGAAAGCAATAGAGTCACAAAATATCAAGGACATTCATGACAGGTACAAAAAACATCGAGTGTTATACTGGGGGACATTAATTATCTTAAAATGGAATGCAGAAGCATTAGTGTAAAGAGCAGAGAAGGGAAAGCGTTTTGGATGTGTGCTCAAGAGAATTTTTGAGATTGGTAAGATTCTAGCCCAATGAGAAAGGAGGAGTGAGGTGAGATAAGTGGAACAAGTGTTGTAAGGAGAATATTTAAGGCACAGTGATCATAGTATCATCAGGTTTAGGTTAGCTATGGAAAACGTCAAGGAGAAGTCCAGAGTAAAAATAATTAATTCATGCCGGGTAAATTGGAAGGTCTGTAGCCTTTCCACTGAGAGAATGGAATGTTGAGAGGAGATTTGATTAAGGTGTTCGTATCATGAAGAGTTTAGACAGAGTAGACAGAACTGTTACGATTGATGGAAGGGTCGAGAACAGGGTTGTCCAACCTTTTCACGTGGAGGCCACGTTACAATTTTTGTCTTGCATTGGGGACCGGTGAGACAATTTTAGAAAGATGAAGGCTTTAAAATATATCTTGCTATTAATCAAAACAATAACAAATTCACATTTTTGTGAGGAAGCGTTAAATGAGAAGAATAACTTATTGACTTACTTTCTGGTCACTATGGTGGATACAGATTTAGTGAGATACCTTGCATTTTTCCGATTACACAAGTAGTCAATCTCTGCCCGCACACTTTTTGTGGCAATGTGGAGTATTCCAGAGAGATGCCCATCTGTCAGGAGTGATCTTGATCAGTCTGCCCCCTCTCTCTGTCTCTCTCCTTCTGTCTTCTCTCTCAGTCTCTCTCTTCTCTATCTCTCTCTGTCCCCTCGATTTATCTTTCTGCCTTCTCTCTCTCTCTCCATCCTTCTCTCTATGTCGTCTATTTCTCTCTCTCTACGTCCTCCTGCTCTCTTTCGATCCCCTCTCTCTCTATCCATTCCCTCCCCATCTCTGTCCTCTCTCTTTGTGTGTTCTTTTTCTCTCTCTCTGTCTCTCTCTGTTCCCTCTCTCTCTTTCCTCTCTCTCTGTCCCTTCTCTCAACCTCTATGTCCTCCCCCTCTCTCTCGCTGTCCTGCTCTCTCTGTTACCCCTCTCTCTCTGTCCTCTCCTTCCCTCTCTCAGCCCTCTACCTCTCTGTGCTCCCTCTCTCTTTCACTTTCTCTGTTCCCTCTCTCTATCCTCCCTCTCTCCTTTCACTCTATCTCGATGTTCTCTCTCTCTCTCTCTCTGTATCTCCTGCTCTATGTCCTCCCTCTCTCTTTCTACCCTCTCTCTCTCTGTCCTTCTCTTTCTCTCTCTGTCTGCTCCCTCCCTCTCTCTGTCCTCATTCTCTCTCACTCACTCTCTCTCTCTATCCTCTCTCTCCCTATTTATATATGTCTTCTCTATCGCTCTCACTCTATTCTCCTCTTTCAATCTGTACCCTCTCTCTGTCCTCCCTCTCTCTCTGTTCCCTGTCTCTCTCTGTCCCTTCTCTCTATCTCAATGTTCTCTCTCTCACAAACTCACACACACACACACTGCGCGTATATATGTATATATGCCCTCCATCTGTCTGCCCCTTCCCTCTATCCCCCTCCCTTCCTATCCCTCTCTCTCAGTCTGCTTCATCTCTCCCTCTCTGCCCCCTTTCTCTCTCTCTCTGCCTCATTTCTCTCTCTCTCTCACTGCCCCCTTTCTCTATCTCTCTCTGTCTCCCTCGCTCTCTCTCTATCTCTCTGCCCTCTCTCTCTACCCTGTCTCTCTGCCTCCTTTCTCTCTCTCTGCCCTTTTCCTCTCTCTCTCTCTCTCTCTGCTTACTTTCTCTCTCTCTCTCTGTCAGCCCCTCTCTCTGTCTGTCCCCTATACCTCTCTTTTGTTCTTCTCTCTATCTCTCTGTCCCCTCTCACTTTTTCTCTCCTTCTGTCTTGCCATTCTCTCTGTCCCTTCTCTCTTTGTCCCCTCCCCATCTCTCTTTGTCCTCTCTCTGTGACTCCCCCACCCCATCCCCACCCCACCGTCCTTGCTGTCTCTGTCCTGTCTCTCTGTCTCTAATCGCTCTCTCTCTCTCTCTGCCCTCTCCCTCTATCCTCTCTCTCACTCTCCCTACCTGTCTGCTCCCCTCTCTCTCTGTCCCCTCTCTCTTTGTCCCCTCCCTATCTCTCTTTGTTCCCTCTCATTCTGTTACCTCTCTCTCTCTGTCCCTTCTTCTATCTTTATGCTCTCTCTTATACATATACCTATATAGATATAGGGATAGATATTAAAACATATACATATAATATGTACATATATAATATATATATTTGTGTGTGTGTGTCCTCTCTCTCTCTCGCTCTCTCTGCCTCCTCTCTCTCTCTCTGTGTCCTCACTCCCTCTGTGTCCTCCCTCTGTATCTCTCTGTCCCTTTCTGTCTCTCTCCATACCCTCTTTCTCTCTCTCGGTCTCTCTCTGTGCCTACTTTCTCTGTCTGTCCCTCTCTCTCTCTGTGCCCTCTAACTCTCTCCTGTTCTTCTCACTATCCCCTCGCAGTGTCCTCCCTCTTTCTCTGTCCCTGTCTCTTTGTCTCCTCCCCATCTGTCTTTGTCCTCTCTCTCTGTCTGACTCTCCCGCCACCCCAACCCCCCAAACCCCGCCAACATGCACACACACGTCCTCTCTGTCTCTGTCCTCCCCTCTCTCTCTCTATTCGCTCTCTGTCCTCTCCCTCGATGCTCTCTCTCTCTCTCTCTCCCTTCCTGACCCCTCCTCTATCTTTCTCTGTCTCTATATATCCATCCTCTCCATCTATGTCTACCCTCTCTCTGTCTCTCTCTGCCCCTTTTCGCCTTTTGACGGTTGTGGAGAGCAGGAACGCTAAGCAGATGATAGGCTGGTTTAAAAAAAAAATGATCGTGAATCAGTTTGCCAGCTGACAGGTGCTTGGATCCGGAACAGTGCTTTCCCAACTTCGGACAGATTCGGGGGTTTCCGGCGGGCTTCCGAAAAAGTCAGACAGCGTGAGATTTGAATCCGCAAGCCTGAAATTCAGGGTCAATTTCCAAATGACTAAACTGACCAGGGTTGATACATTGCTTTATCTTTGTCCTTATTGCACAGAGGCAACTGTTGTCTCCGCCCCGGGGGTGGTGCTCATTCTGCGATTCATGAACCAGCTTCCATTCAATTTCCAGGTTTATCAATAAATCGATCCACTAAAGCCCCGAAGTGTGATATATCCCTCTCCCTATTGATAATAAAGCTTATATTTTTACTTGTATCTTCCAAGCATTAATATGAATTTTGCTCAGAATTTATCCCCCTCTCCTTTTTATTTCGTTCATGCATTTCCTCAGAAACGCTTAATTTCATTATTTATGAGAGGAAAGAAAATCCATTTCACTCTGCTTTCCACGTGGTGCCTCTTCTCTTTTTTTTATCTGTTTCCAACCTGTTCTTTGCTTCTCACCTTCATTCCTTCTACTTTATCGACCTTGACTGACTTGCTGCCTTTCTCACTCCCACTGGCTCTCTGCTCATGTGCCCTTCACTCTCTTTGTTGAACATTACCTCGCATCTGCTCCTCCACACCAGTGATATAAAAGGAAAACGTTCTCAACCAGACAAATACAGAGATGGAACGTTACTTAAGTGTCACATACACGAGAAGTGCAGCGATGAAAATACAGAAACAAACAGAAGAGTTGTGAAAAATTAGAACAATTTTTTTAGAACATTGGTACATTTGCTGTCAAGAAAATGGAGGACAAGTCACATGAACCATGCCACCTCTTGTACTAAAATCCACAACCATGTCTATTGAATCTAATACCAATGAACCCTTGGCAGAATCCTTAGGAGTATTGATAGGCAGAGAGATCTGGGCGTACAGGTCCACAGGTCACTGAAAGTGGCAACGCAGGTGGATAAGGTAGTCAAGAAGGCATATGGCATGCTTGCCTTCATCAGTCAGGGCATAGAGTATAAAAATTGTCAAGTCATGCTGCAGCTGTACAGAACTATATTTTGTCCGCACTTAGAATATTGCGTGAAATTCTGGTCACCACACTATCAGTAGGACGTGGAGGCTTTGGAGAGGGTACAGAAGAGGTTTACCAGGATGGTGCCTGGTCTGGAGGGCATTAGCTATGAGGAGAGCTCCATAAACTCGGATTGTTTTCACTGGAACGACGGAGGTGGAGGGGCGACATGATAGAGGTTTACAAAGTTATGAGCGGCATGGAAAGACTGGATAGTCAGAAGCTTTTTCCCAGGGTGGAAGAGTCAGTTACTAGGGGACATAGGTTTAAGGTGTGAGGGGCAAAGTTTAGAGGGGAAGTGCAGGGCACGTTGTTTACACAGAGGGTGGTGAGCACCTGGAACTTGCTGCCGGGGTAGGTGGTGGAAGCCGGTACGATAGCGACGTTTAAGAGACATCTTGACAAATACATGAATAGGATGGGAATGCAGGGATACGGTCCCCAGAAGTGCAGAAGGTTTTAGTTTAGACAGGCATCAAGATCGGCACATGCTAGGAGGGCCAAAAGGCCTGTTCCTGTGCTGTACTGTTCTTTGTTCTTTGCTGTTCTTTGAACCCGGTCTACATGGAAAGGAGACAGCTTCTGACACATGGATGTGAGCGACATACAAAACGAACTCAGGTAAAGACACTCACAGGCTCGACATCTGCAGTTACACTTCACCACAATAGAGTGTGAACAGCCCTCATATTTACAAAATTGAGCCATCAAAAACTATTGTAGAGGTCATCCAGAACTGAAGCCTAAAGTCACTTGATCAAAACTAGTTTATCTTCCGTTTTGAACCTTGGGGGAAAACCTGCCACTGTCTGTTTATTTAGCAAACAAAACACAGCGACTGAAACACAAATTTAAAGATAACGCAGTCTGTGGTCAGTTGGAGTCTGAACAGTAGAAACCACCCACACCATGAGCCACGTGGCCAAAATATTAGCATAAAGTTAAGAGCAGATTCATTCATTCTAAACTAAAGTTAAATGCGTCTTCCCACCCACTGGCCTGATGGGCACAGTCAAGAGCACAAAATCGCCCCTCTGATCTCTACCCTTAAAAAGGAAGAGACACCGGATTAAAAGTGCATAAACTAGGGATTGAATTCGTGTGCTTCAGTCTAACATTCTCCCAACCTAATTTTATATATGTCTTACAGTGAGCGAATCTACTTGGTAGAGATGACAATTCCCAGCAGAATTTCTCCACAGCCTCGTTCCTCACTTCGTGGAAAAAGGACCCAATCAGACCTCGGAGTTTAACATTATGCTAATATTCTGTTGATGATATCTCAATATTAACGTGTATTTAGGTTACTTTTAATCGGGTTCATGGCAAAGTTCTTCAATAATGCCTTGGCCCACATTGCTTCTCTCTTTCGATCATTCTTTATTCCTTACAGTCCGAGAGTCCACCAGGCATTTGCAATGATCACAATCCTATGGATCATGCTCTTTAGTTTATAGAAACAGTGTTAACGTTTCAGGTCTGTCACCTTTCACCAGAACCGGTAAAGGTTAAAAATGTAATAGGCTTTGAGCAAATGAAAGGGGAAGAAGAACAAAAGAGAAGCTGTGTGATTGGGCTGAGTGCTGGTGAGATACATGACAACGATGTCACAGAACAAACACAATAGGGATGTTAATTGGTGTAGAAAAAGACAATGTATCAGCCCAGAGAGTGTGTTAATGAGCCCCTGCCACCTCGTTCCTTTCCCACAGCACGATCCCATACAATCGCTGGAGGTCTAATCCCTTTCTTTTTACCTCCTCTCTCCTCAGCATCCTCTGCCCCAAACTTTCATTCCAGATGAAGCAGTGATTTACTTGCACTACTTTCAATTTAGTATACTGTATTCGCTGCTGTTGTTTATTATAGAGCTCATGGTGCACCGGACTTCAGGTCCTAAAACTGAGTGGTCCAGTCGTATCGAGTTCAGAGTCTTCACGGCAGGTCAGGTTCCTGGGTCTTATATCAGGAGAGTCCTGCATTGTAGGGGATATTTCGACTCATCATTAGCATTACGTTTGATAGATTAAAGTCCTGTTCTGGTTACTTTCGGATTACAGAATCAGTTTTTATTTCATACGAATTCTTATCAGAACAATATCTCAGGTAAGGCAAATGAACTCAGAGCATGGATCGGTACATGGGATTCTGATAGCTAATACAGAAACGTGGTTAAGGGATGGGCATGACGGGCAGCTCAATCTTCCAGGGTACCAATGCTTCTGGCGTGACAGAGGTGGAGGTCAGAGAGGAGGGGGAGTTGCACTATTGATTAGGGACGACATCACGGCAGTACTGAGAGAGGATATCCCGGGGCAAATGTCCAGCGAGGTCATCTGGGTAGAACTTAGAAATAAGAAAGGAGTGATCACTTTGATGGGATTATACTATAGACATCCCCCACCCCCCCCCCCCACCCCCAATAGGAGGGAATTGGAGGAGCATATATGGAGGGAAATCACAGATCGGTGTAGGCATTATTGGGTTGTAATAGTCGGTGATTTTAAATTCCCTAATATTGACTGGGACTGCCTTAGTGCGAAGGGATCAGATGGGGAAGAATTTGTTAAGTGTGTCCAGGATAGTTGTCTGAAGCAGTATGTGGATGGGTCTACTAGAGAAGGGGCTACACTCGAACAGCTCTTAGGAAATGAGGCTGGGCAAGTGGTCGATGTGTCAGTGGGGGAGCACTTTGGGACCAATGACCAAAGCTCCATTAACTTCAAGATAGTTATGGAATAGGATAGGACTGGTCCTTAGGTTGAAGTCTTAAATTGGGGGAAGGCTAATTTCGATGGCTTCAGACAGGATCTCTCAAAAGTCGAATGGGAGAGGCTGTTTACAGGTAAAGGGAGGTCTGGTAAGTGGGAGGCTTTTAAAAGTGAGATAGGAAGAGTTCAGGGCCAGCATGTTCCTGTTAGATGGAAGCACAAGGCTGGCAAGTTTAGGGAACCTTGGTTGATGAGGGAAATTGAGGGTCTGATCAAGACAAAGGAGGAGGCATATGCCAGGTATAGACAGCTGGGATCAAGTGCTAGGAGCACACTTAAAAAGGAAATTGGGGGGGGCGAAAAGTGGCCAAGAGATTTCCCTGGCAGATAAGATAAAGGAGAATCCTAAACGATTCTACAAGTACATTAAGAGTAAAAGGGTGGCTATGGAGAGAGTAGGTCCCCTAAAGATCTGTGTGGTAATCTATGTGTGGAGCCACGGGAAATGAACGAGGTCTTCAATGAATACTTCTCATCTGTATTTACCGTGGAGAAGGTCATGGAATCTAGTGAGGGAGGGAACAGCGATATCCTGGAGTATATCAATATTACAAAGGAGGAGGTGTTGAAGCGCATTAAGGTGGATAAATCCCCAGGGCCCTGGCAGAGATTTTTATATCATCGTTAGCCACGGGTGAGGTACCAGAAGGCTGGAGGATAGCTAATTTGTGCCTTTATTTAAGAAGGGCAGCAGGGATACGCCAGGGAACTACAGGCTAGTTAGCCTTACATCAGTGTTGGGAAAGTTATTGGAAGGGATTCTGACAGACAGAATGTATATGCATTTGGAAAGGCATGATCTGATTCGGGATAGTCAGCATGGCATTTTGCGTGGGAAATCATATCTCACGAATTTGATTGAGTGTCTCGAGGAGGTAAGCAAGAGGACTGACGAGGGCAGGGCGATGTCTACATGGACTTTAGCAGGGCCTTTATTTATTTAGAGATACAGCACTGAAACAAGCACTTCGTCCCACCGAGTCTGTGGTGTGCTGCAGTGGACTAAAAATGCCAGCCAGTTATCCAGAGGCCGTGACTAAAGCTCTGGAGAGACCAGTTAAAATTTGGAATTACAATCTACTCTCGGAAATGTATTTTTTAATTCCTTCTTTGGGATGTTGGCGTCGCCAGCTAGGCCAGAATGTATTGCCCATCCCTAATTGCCCTTCAGAAGATGGTGGTGAGCTGCACCATGAAACTAGCAGATCCTCATCAAAATCCATCTCGTTCACAGATATCCTTTCTAGTCTGGACGAATGTGGCTCCAGGCACACAACAATGTAGTTGACTCGTAAGTGCCCTCTGAAATGGCCTAGCAAGCCATTCAGTTGTACCAAACTGCTACAGAAACGTCAAAAAGAATAAAAATGATTAGATTAGAGATACAGCACTGAAACAGGCCCTTCGGCCCTCCGAGTCTGTGCCGAACATCCACCACCCATTTATACTAATCCTACACTAATCCCATATTCCTACCAAACATCCCCACCTGTCCCTATCACCTACCTATACCAGTGACAATTTATAACGGCCAATTTACCTATCAACCTGCAAGTCTTTTGGCTTGTGGGAGGAAACTGGAGTACCCAGAGAAAACCCACGCAGACACAGGGAGAACTTGCAAACTCCACACAGGCAGTACCCGGAATCGAACCCGGGTCCCTGGAACTGTGAGGCTGCGGTGCTAACCACTGCGCCACTGTGCCTCATTAACATCTGGGAAATTGTGCCAAAATTGAGACAGATATCTCACAGATTAGCCACGCAACAGCCTGACGTGGTCATAGTCACCGAATCATAACGGACAGCCAATGTCCCAGACGCCTCCATCGCCATCCTTGGGTATGTTTTATCCCAACAGTAGGACAGACCAACCATGATGGCACCACAATATACATTTGGGAGGGATTTGAACTGTAAGTCCTCAACATTGACTCCAGACTGCTTGATGTCTCATGGCAGCAGATCAAACATGGCAAGGAAACTTCCTACTGAGTAACAACTCCTACCCTCCCTCAGCTCAGGAATAATGACTCCTTCATGTCGAACACCACTTGGAAGAAGCACTGAGTGTAGCAAGGGCTCAGAATGTACTCTGAGAGGGGTGTTCAATGCCCATCACCAACAGTAGCTCGGGAACACCACGACTGACTGATCTGGCCGAGTCCTGAGAGACATAGCCGCCAAACTGCACCTGCAACTGGTAGTAAGGCAACCAACAAGAGGGAAAAACATGCTTGACCTCTCCCTTACCAATCTAAATGTCGCAGATGCATCTATCCTTCACAGAATTAGTACAAATGAATACCTTATAGTCTTTGTGGAGATGAAGTGCCAAATTCACACTGAGGACACAGTCCATCGTGCTGTGTGGCAGTACCACTGTGCTAAAAGGGATAGATTCAGAAAAGATATAGCATCTGAAAACTGGACATCCCTGAGGCGCTATGGGTCATTAGCTGCAGCAGAATTGTACTCAACCATAATCTGTAAAGTCGCAGCCCGGCATATCCCCCTCTACCATCAAACCAGGGAATTAATTGTGGTTCAATGAGGAGTGCAGGGAAGTATGCCAGCAGCAGCACCAGGCATACATGAAAATGTTGCGCCAACCTGTAGAAGCTGCAAAATAGAACTGCATACATGCTTAAATGGAAGCAGCATGTAATAGACAGAGCTAAGTGATTCCACAGACAACGGCTCTGATCAAAGCTCTGCAGCCCTGCCACATCCAGATCTGAATGGTGGTGGACCATTAAATGACTAACCGGAGGGGGAGGCTCCACAAACATTCCAGCCCTCAAAGACGCCCAGCACGTTAGTGCAAAAGACGAGGTTGAAGCATTTGCAAACACCTTCACCCAGATTTGCCGAATGGATGATCCATCTTGGCCTGCTCCTGAGGTCTCCAGCATCAAAACTGCCAGTCATCAGCCAATTCACTTTACCGCAAGTGATATCAAGAAATGGCTGAATGCGTTGGATACATCAAAGGCTGTCAGCCCTGGCAACATCCCAGTAGTAGTACCGGAGACTTGTGCTCTAAAAACGCCCCTAGACAAGCTGTTCCAGTAAAGCTACAACACTGGCATTTATCCAACAGTGTGTCATATTGCCCATGAATGTCCTGTCCGGATAAAGCGAGACAAATCCAATCCAGCTAATTACCACCCTCTCCTCTCTATCATCAGACAAGTGATGGAAATTATCACCAACATCTACAAGGCACAAGTCCGGAGTCTAATGAAATACTGTTAACTTGTCTCGATGAGTGCTGCTCCAACAACGCTCAAGAAGCTTAATACCATCCAGAGCAAACATTCACTCCCTCCATTGACAGCGCATATTGGCAGCAGTGTACACAATATACAAGATGCACAACAGCAACTCGCCATGTTTGCTGCGACAGCACCTTCCAAAGCCACAGACACTACCACCTCGAAGGACAAGGGCAACAGATACATGGGAACACCAAGAATTTCAAGTTACTGTCCTGATTTGGAACTATACGCTGTTCTTTCACTGTCGTTGCGTCAAAAACCAGGAACTCACAGCACTGTGGATGTACCTACACCAGATGGCCAATAACAGTCCAAGAAGGCGGCTCACCACGACAATCACAATTAGGGATGGATAACGACTGCGACGCTCACAACTAATGAAAGAATTTAAAAATGCAGAAAATGAGTGGAGAAGGTTTGTGTTGCTCGTATAAGATAAAAAGCAAGCAAAACATGGCAAATTAGTGAGAACACTGAGAGAGTGACAGGATTCGGATTCTGTAGTTAGGCAATATCACCAGCTATGAATTCGCTGAACATTAGTCACTCTTGCTGAGATAAATACCGTCCAATTTTGATCAAGTCCTGAAATGCAGTGGTGAGATGATGACGTGCAAACACTTAATGTGATGGTTTCAAATCTATCTTCCTTATAGTTGAGCATAAATAAGAACATTTTACTTTAAATTCATCAATGATGTCTAGGACGCTGCATTTAATTGGTGCTGGCGTTTATTACAATAATGCCCACGTTAAAACACTGATTAGAGTTCTTCCTTCCTTTCTACATAACATGCATATTCTTTCTGATATCAACGAGAATAGATGCTTCCGTGAATACATTTGTTTTATTAGACATGCAGACTACAATAACGACGAGACTGTATTTTAAAATTCTTCAAACAAAAGTAATATCGAGGAAGTTGGAAATCTGAAATTAAAGCAAAACATGCTGGAAACAGTCGGCAGGCCAGGTAGCATGTTAGAAAATTGTATTGCAGGCACGGAGGGCATAATGGAAATGGGAAATAGTACTATTATTTAAGGTCTCAAAATTCCATTGTTTTGTTTTTGCTTAAGTTCTTTATTAGTTGTTCCTCTACGAGGAGCACATTTATTCGGGCATATGTTTGTTGAACATTAGGCTACGCATTGTCTCCTTTATAGTTTTGTTAAGAAAAGACATCTTTGGGACTTGTATGAGTGTATGAAGGTGCAGCATTAACCTGGTCTTTGGGGAAAAATCTAATTGGAAATTCTGCTGTTATTGTTAAAAATCTTGGAGTGAAAGTTGTTGACTTCATCTGTTTGTTTAGTGACGTAAGTAAACCCAAGCAACATAGGACCCAATTTCCTGGCCCAATGCTTTATTCTCGATAAAGATTGGGGAACCTCTCAATGTATCAGTCAGAAATTTTCCTTCAATGTCAACAACAAGCATCGAATCATTGCTTCTTGCCAAAAGAGAAAATAATGTCTCTTCCTTTTCTGATAAGGCTCAAGATTCTTTGGACGCTTTATGACATAGAAAAGATTTATTACCCCCTCTTGGCCGTGGTTGGTGTGCCAGGTACGTTACTACCTGGGGTTGGAACTTCAGTAACTGGAGTTTACCAGTATATGATGTCTTAGTGTATGTGTCCAGCTATTTATTGTATTACATTCTCTATATTATATCAGTGACTGCACTTCAAAATTGCACTGGGGATACATGGCTGCATATTGCTTTTGGATGTCCGAAATTTGTAGATATGTATTCTTCATTCCTTCTTTCTTTTTTGCTTCCTTCCTTCGCTTTTCTTTCTTTCTGCTTATCTTTCTCTTCTTTATTACTTTTTTGTTTATTCCTTCACTTTTTCTTCTTCCTATCTTTCTTCTCTTCTGTCATTCTTCCCTTCATTTTTTCTTTCTTCCTTCCTTTTCTTCTCTTTCTTCTTTTCTGTTCTTATTTTATTTCATTCTTTCCGTTCTTCCTTCTTTCATTTTTTCCTTCTTTCTTTATTGCCTTCCTTACTACTATTCATTCTCCCCTTCTTTCTTCTTTTCTTTCTTCTTTTCCTTTCTTATTTTCTTTCATTCTTTTCTTTCATCCTTCTTTCATTTATTTATTTCTTTCCTTATTTCTTTGTTTCCTTACTAGTGTTCATTCTTTATTCCCTTCTTTCCTCCTTTACGAGTGTTCTTTGATTCTTCTTTATTTCGAATGTCTGGCTGTTCTATTTATACGGTACTTTCTATCGTTCATGTTGTGTACATTTAATGGTGACCTCAGTTCCATGTTGTGAGCTCTCATTCACTGATATCAGATCAATCATTATTGTGCACTTAATTGCCATTTCAGGCCATCTTAATTATAGCTCAATGATTGTTCAGACTACAGCACAGGTCATGTTACCAGAGCATTATCAACTAAAAGTGTGCGTATGGGTATCTAGATATTGAGACCAATGGTTCAGACGAGAATATTGTTAGAATACCTCACCCTTTCTCAGGTTCAGCAGCTTGTAGTTAATTATTTAGTGGAACAAATGAGTGCCAACAGGCTAATGACAAAACCATCAATGATTCAACCTAGTTCAGATATCCTGCTTCTATTGATTCCTGACCACAGTTGTTTGGCGGTTTCTGGATATTTCCATGAGAGTTCGAAGCGTGCGTTACTCTTTATTATTATTCAGATCACTTAATTGTTTCATTTCGAATGATTAATGTACATGTAATCCTGAATATGGAATTACTAGGAAGCAAGGCATGTCTGCAACTCGATCGACCATAGGGAATCCAGGAGCAGAGGGTCAGACTGGCCCTCACTTCTAATGTACAAAACAATCAGGAAGTTAATATTTAATAGGAGCAAATAAAGGAGAGCAATAACATTTCAACCATTAGATGGGAAGGTTTGATATGTGCCTTTTCAAGATTTGCGAAATGCCCAGACAAATTGACGACAGTATATACCGTTAAATAACGAACCCATTCAGAGATCATTTTACATTTTCCCGTACTCCCAGGCATTTTTGTATCACTTCCCCATCCATGGCTATTAAATAAGTTACAGCTAGACCTTTTTAGAGGTGATGGAAAGAAACATTTCTGCACAAAAGAGTAGTGGAGATCTGGAACCATTCTCCAAAGAAAATCATTGAGACTCAGTGAATTGAAAGTTTCAAAACTCAGATTGGTAGTTTCTCCACAGGCAAGGCTAAGTCGGAAACAAGGCGTGTAGATGGAGTTCAGATACAGATCAGCTGGAATCTAATTCAATGGCGGAACACGTCCAAGTGGCTGAATGGATTATTTGCATTCTTGTATTCCTTTGTACGTGTAACTAGCATTTCTTGATTGTTTTTCCTTTTTTCATTGAACAGAAGTACGCTGTTTTAATCATGTTTCATTTAATCCAGTTGTATCACTTATTTGCCGATTCATTACTGATTACTCTGATTTAAAAAACCTATATACAGGACGTTCTGTCACAGGTTAATGATTAGATTCCATCACTGGCTGTAAAGCCACGTTGCACGTTACTTGATGAGCTTCACTTCATTGCATATTCCACATCCAACTCAGTTATTTCACGTGAATCAAATCAAACTTCTATGTTTGGCTCTTTTGGTTAATCAATTCCTATTCTCCCTTTGTTTACAGTTAACGTGGTGACGATTGTGATCCTGTCTCGAGGAAAATGCGGTCTCTCCAAATGTGTCACCAGCTATCTGGTAGCCATGGCAACGGCGGACCTATTGGTCATTATCTTCGATCTGATCCTAAGGCAGATTCCTATTGCTTATCGGCAAGAATCTGCCTTTATGTTGTACATTAGAGTTTGTAATATCCACGCCGTCCTGCTTTATGCCGCCACAGACTGTTCTGTCTGGTTTACCGTCACTTTCTCCTTTGATCGATTTGTAACCATTTGTTGTCAGAAGTTGAAAACGACATACTGCACCGAGAAAACAGCTGCTGTGGTTCTCGGAACAGTGACTGTGCTGAGCTGTTTGAAGAACATTTTCTGGTATTTTCTGCATATGAGTGGATATTCGCTTTCTAATAGTCCCTGGTTTTGCCACGTGACATTCCAACTTTCTCATTCATTGGCCTGGGGCGTCGTTGAATTCATGCATTATATTTTAACACCTTTTATTCCATTTATTTTGATTCTACTATTCAATGCACTGACGGTCAGAAACATTATAGTGGCCAGCAGAGTCCGCAGGCGGCTCCGGGGTGGGAGCAATGGGAAGAGTCCCAGTGACCCAGAGATGGCAAACCGAAGAAAATCCATGATTTTACTGTTCATTATATCGGCGAATTTCATTCTGTTATGGGTGGTATTTATGGTGTGTTCTATCTTGAAACGATTGGATTACTTGTGGTATTCTGTTCTTCTGCCCACATTTGTTCAGGAAATAGGCTTCATGCTCCAGCTCTTGAGTTGCTGCACGAACACGTTTATTTATGCAGTGACCCAAAGAAAATTCAGGAAGGAGTTGTGGAATGGAGTGAAATATCCTTTCACAATGATGGTCAAATTAATCCGGTGAAATGCTCCCACACTTTCTAACATCAGTATGTATACTTGTGTTATATCCGGTAAAAGGTACTGTCAGCTTTCTTTATTTTTTTATATATTCTGAAATATCTCATAAATTAGTCCATCCTTAAAGGTAAGTTAATGTCATAGATCAGGAACTTGTAGCATATTTTCCAAGGCAGGACCTAAGCATACGTTATGGACAGATGCGATTTCAAACAAAGGGTGGTTTACTTGCATTGCAAAGTCGTATCTGAGCAAACAATCTCGGGATACTCTGGGAATGAACTCCTGCTTTGATTTTTTTACTGAAAATACACCATTCGTTTGCATTGCAATGACAGTTGCTGGATGTTGAGGAGCTCGGTTACTCTAATGTTTGCTTTATTATGAAGGGAGAAGTTTTGAAATGCAGGAAAGAATCAGGAAAGCAATCAAGGCAGCAGGGAAGAAGGAAATTTACAGCTCTCTGCACCGTACAGGGAACAAGAGAGAAAAACGTCAATATTTCTAACTTAAATTAGCAGCATTCCCGCCCCATCCACATCAAACCCAGCCTCTGCCCTTTTACTGATTGAAGCAGATTGTGAACTGAGCTCAAAAAAGGTTTGTCCAGTGATTGCCCAGTGATAACTTGTTTCCTTGTTCGAAAAATTGTAAGACAATAGAAATCTGGATTAGTTCTGAAGGGAATGTTACTGCTATGTTCCTGAGCCGAATACCGCTCATTCTCCAGTTCTGGAACAGCAAAACATCGGTACCGAATCCCAGTACAGCACACCCACGGGTCCCGGAGCCACACTTGCCCCGGTCTCAGGAAAACATACTCCAAGACCACGCTGCAGTGCATGACCGTTCCGGGGACAATGAGGCCCTGGGACCCAGTACAGCACACTTCCTGATACCGGTCCAGCATATGCCATGTTCCGGTACAATACACAAACTGGTCACTGTTTAGCTAACTACCGGGTACCAATACAACACAGTCCTGGGCACCTGAGCAACACTTTCCCATATGCAGGTACAGTGCACTGCTGTGTCCCATTACAGAACATTTGCTGATCGAGTGAGAGTGGTTCTAGTGGCGCAATCGTTCAAAAGGAGGCCATTCTCTGACAGTATAGTTTTGAGAAATGCTTTGGCGCGCATCCGCACAGCTGATATTTGTTCCTGTGATCCTTTTGTGCAACTGAGAAGTTTACTACCACCCAGCCCCCACCTTCCTCCTTCTCCATCAACCCGCACCACCACGACCACACCCCCACCCCTCCCCAACCACACCCCCGCACGCCCCGCCCACTAACTCCCGTCCATCACCCAGCCTCTGCCAACCTTTCTGGTGAACAGTGCAAATTTCCATTGTAACCATGCTAGTTTGTATGTTGAAGAAATTCAGGGCCTTCGTTATGTGGAGGGGTTGAACACCAGGATGAAATTGCAGAGAGGAAAACCAGGGTGAACAAAGGACTCAGAGACAAGTAGCACTTGTGTGAAGATGAGTTCAGAACAGGACGGCTCAAACAGAGACCAATTGTGAAACAGTCTAAAGTGCATTGTGCATTAACTAACGTTCGTGAACTGAGGCACAAGTCTCCATATGGAACTATGACAGAGTGGCAATAACAGAACCTGAAAGAAGGAGAGATTTCAGAACAATATTCCTAGCTCCAAGATATTCCAGAAAGACAGGGAACGAGAAAAGGGCAGAATATGTCCAATAAACTATTTTAAAACAGGTTAGAGATGATGTATTTGAGGTGTTAAAGACACTCACTGTTTACAATTAATAAACGGAAAAGTGTTATTGTACGACTGGTTTTACACTGAAGCCTCCAAATAGTAAAAAGTAGATAGAAGAGAAATATGCAAGAATTATAGAGAAGCAAATATAAATTAATGACTTAGACTCAGAGGTACAGGAATTCATAGATTGCACGTTATTTGAAAGGGTAGTAGACAGAGAGGAAGATACTAATTGCCTTCAAGAGGACATGGACAGGGCGGTAGACTGGACAGAAACATAGCAGTTGAAATTCAACGCAGAACAGTATAAGATGTATCTTGGTGGGAAGAATGAGGAGACAGAATAAATGTGCATGATGTCATTTTAAAATAGTTGCAAGAACAGAGATGCTGAGGGTCCTTGAAGGCAGCAGGACAGTTTAACAAATAAATAAATCAAGCACACGTGATTATGTGATTCATAAATAGTAGAAACGAAAACAACAGAGAAGAAATTTTGTTAAACTTCTATAAACTCAAGTTCGGTCCCAGCTGAAGTGTTTTGATAAATTCTGGGTATCCACTTTAGGAAGTACTTGAAGCATTTGGAGGGAATACAGAGAGATTGAATAGAATGGTTCCAGGGCTGAGGGATTGCAGTTACGTTGATAGGGTGGAGAAACTGGGGTTGTTCTCATTAGAGCAGGGGAGGCTGAAGAGATATTGCAAATTTGTTTAAAGTGATGATATTTTCAGGTAGGTTAAATTCAGAGAATGCTTCCTAATGGCTGGAGTGTCAATATGTAGATGGAAGAGATTTATGATAATTGGCCAAAGTACCAGGGGCGACATGGATGGAACGAATTACACAGTGTGGCTAGGATTTCGAATGCACTGCCGGAAAGGATGCTGGATAGAAATTCAATAGCAGACGTCACAATGATAGTACTTGAAGGAGAAATATTGCAGGGATGGGGGAAAATGGGGGAGGGGAGAGGGAATAATTGGATTGCTCTTTGAAAGAGACAGCACAGAACCGAGGGGCCGAATTTCCTCTGTATGTGCTCTCCTATTCTATGATTCTATTGATAATGGGGAACTTCAGTCATCCTAATGTATGCTGGAAAAGCAACAGTGTAAAGGCCAAAGCCGAGGATACATTTCTGAAAGTAAACAAAAGTTCTTACATTATCAGTTTGATTGCAGGCCAATGAGGAAGGAAGCAGTGCTGGATCTGGCTCTGGGGAATGAACTGTAGTGTTTTTCAGCCGAATGGGACTTGAGAAATGTAATATCACCGGGCTTAGACAAGTTATGGAAACTCAAGTGCAAAGGTCCTCAGCGGGGTAAAAAGAGGCTTATAATTAGTGTAAGGTCCATAATAAAGTCAAGAACCGAGCTGAATATAGAATGTCCAGAGGAAATCTTTAAAAAAAACAAAAGAGACAAAAAGAGTGGTCCGCAGCTTTCATAAAAGGGAAAACAAAAATCGTTTTATTTGTGATGCCACACGCAGTAAAATGTTAATCATAGTTGAGTGCCAAGGTGTTTAACATCATTTCCATAGAATTTGTCAATCTTTCGTGCTGTTATATTTCCTAACATTGTTCAGTTAACTTTAGTGAGTGGTAGTCCTTGAATCATTCTTGATTTATTTTTTAGGAAATGCAGCACTGAAGCAGGCCCTTCGGCCCACCATCAACCACCCATTTATACTAATCCTTCATTAATCACATATTCCTTCCCCATCCCCACCTTTCCTCAATTCCCCTACCATCTACCTATACACGGGGCAATTTACAAATCAACCTGCAAGCCTTTGGCTGTGGGAGGAAACCAGAAATCCCGGCAAAAAGCCACACGGTCACAGAGAGAACTTGCAATATCCAGACAGGCCGTACCCAGAATTGAACACGAGTCGCTGGAGCTATGAGGCTGCAGTGCTAACTACTGCACCACTGTGCATTGTCCGGGTCCTGCTATGGATTTTGAACACCTTTATCACATCTCCCCTCAACTTTCTCTTTTCCAAGGAAAGCAGTTCCAACGTCTCCAATCTAGCCATGTAACTGAAGTTCCCCATCCCTGGAACCATTCTTGTGAATCTTTTCTGTACTCTCTCTAATGCTTCCATATCTTTCCGAAGGTGTGGCGCCCAGAACTGGGCACAATACTCCAGTTGGGACAAAACCAGTGTTCTATACAAGTTTAATATAAAGCTTTTGCTTTTGTACTCTATACCCCTATTAATGAAGCCTAGGATACTGTATGCTTTATTAACAACAGAGAATCTAACCATCTCCCCTTGGCATTCAATGATATTACCATTGCTGAATCAACATCCTAGAGGCTACCATTGACCAGAAGCTGAACTGGAGTAGCCAAATAAATACCGTGGTTACAAGAGCAGCTCAGAGGCTAGGACTCCTGCAGCGAGTAACTCACCTCCTGACTCCCCAAAGCCTGTCCACATCTACAATGCACAAGTCAGGAGTGTGATGGAATACTCTCCACTTGCCTGTATGGGTGCAGCACCAAAAACACTCAAGAAGCTTGGCACCATCCAGGACAAAGCAGCCCGCTTGATTGCCCCCGCCCACACACAAACACACACACACACAGAAATATTCACTCCCTGCACTACCGACTCACAGTGGCACCAGTGAGTACCATTCAAAGATGTATTGCAGCAACGCACCAAGGCTCCTTACCCAGCACCTTCCAAACCTACGTCTTCTGCCAACCAGAAGGACAAGGGCAGCAAATGTATGGGAAAACGACGACATGCAAGTTCCCCTCCAAAACACACACCATCCTGACTTGGACGTATATCGCCGTTCCTTCACTGCCGCTGGGCCAAACTCCTGGAGCTCCCTTCCCAACAGCACTGTGGGTGTACTCACCTCCCTTGGAATGTATTGGTTTAAGAAGGCAGCTCACCACCACCTTCTCATGGGCAATTAGGGATGGGCAATAAAGACCGCATATGTTGACAACGCGAACGGTAGCTGGCGCTGTTTTGGCACATGCGCAAATACAGCATGTGCCACGAAAACGTCACAGATTGAGACTGGAGCAGCTGCCATGACTAAAGATGGCGCTGCTCAAAGAATCACACAGAGGAAACCGAATGAACACATGGCAGTATACAATGGCCGGAGTGAGAGAGCAGCGCGGGGGCCGGGGAGAGCAGACCGGGGGCCGGGGAGAGCAGCGTTGAGGGTGTCGGGGGGAGGGGGAAGAGAAGGAGTGGGGGAAGAGAAGGAGGGGGTGGGGGAAGAGAAGGAGGGGGAAAGAGAAGGAGGGGGAAGAGAAGGAGGGGGAAGAGAAGGAGGGGGAAGAGAAGGAGGGGGGAAAGAGAAGGAGGGGGGAATAGAGGGAGGGGAAGAGAGGGAGGGGGAAGAGAGGGGGGACGAGAGGGGGAAGAGAGGGAGGTGGGAAAGAGAGGGAGGGGTGGAAGAGAGGGAGGGGGTAAGAGTGGGAGCGGGGGGTAAGAGAGGGAGCGGGGGGTAAGAGAGGGAGCGGGGGGAAAGAGAGGGAGGGGGAAGCAGGGAGGGGGTGAAGAGAGGGAGGGGGAAGAGGGGGAGGGGTGGGGGAGAGAGGAAGATGTGGGGGGTGAAAGAGAGAGAGGGAGGGAGGGAAAGAGAGGGATGGGGGAAATAGAGGGAGGCGGAAAGAGAGGGAGGGGGAAAGAGAGGGAGGGTGGGGGGAAGAGAGGGAGGTGTGGGAGGTGAAAGAGAGAGAGGGAGGGAGGGAAAGAGAGGGAGGGAGGAAAGAGAGGGAGGGGGAAAGAGAGGGAGGGGAATGAGAGGGAGGGGAAAAGAGAGGGAGGGGAGAGTGGGAGGGGGGTGAGGGAGGGGGGTGAGGGAGGGGGTGGAGGGTAGAGGGGGAGGGGAGAGGTGGGGAGGGGAGAGGGGGGAAGGGCGGGAGTGGGGGCGTGGGGGAGAGTGGGGAGGGGAGCGGGGGGGCAGGGCGTGTGTGGGAGGGTGGGGGAGTGGTGGGAAGGGCGGGAGTGGGGGTGGGGGAGAGTGGGGGGGAGCAGCAGAGCGGAAGAGGAGTGCCTTTGTCTGTGCATGCGCCAGAAACACAACAGCAAAAGACTTACCGGCCAGTCCCTGGACCCGGCGACACCATGGTCTTCGCACACTCGCTTACCGCAGCTCTCTACGGCCTCTCGCTTCCGGCCCTCTCCATTCAGCCGTTCCCTCTAGCTGCGGATGCCCAATCCAGTTGCTTCTCCCCTACTTCTCCACAGGACATCAGGCATTGCAACTGTCTGGTCCCTGCATTTTGCATGCTCCCTCTCCCCACCCCTCACCACTCTCCCCACCCCTCCCCCTCTCCGTCTTCACCTCCCCCTCTTCACTCACCCCTCCCTCCCCTTCTTCACCCACCCCTCCCTCCCCTTCTTCACCCACCCCTCCCTCCCCCTCTTCACCCACCCATCACCCACTGCTCAATCCCCCTCTTCACCCAAACCTCTATCCCCCTCTTCACACAACCCTCTATCCCACTCTACACCCAACCCTCCCTCTACCCCGCTACGTCCCCCCCTCCCTCAAACCCCCTACCTCCACCCCTCCACCACATAGAACATAGAACATAGAAAAATACAGCACAGAACAGGCCCTTCGGCCCACGATGTTGTGCCGATCCTTTGTCCTCTGTCAAGGACAATTTAATCTATACCCCATCATTCTCCTTTATCCATATACCTATCTAAAAGCCGTTTGAAAGTCCCTAAAGTTTCTGACTCAACAACTTCCCCAGGCAAGGCATTCCATGCCCCGACCACTCTCTGGGTAAAGAACCTTCCCCTGACATCCCCCTTATATCTCCCACCCTTCACCTTAAATTTATGACCCCTTGTAACGCTTTGCTCCACCCGGGGAAAAAGTTTCTGACTGTCTACCCTATCTATTCCCCTGATCATCTTATAAACCTCTATCATGTCACCCCTCATCCTTCTCCGTTCTAATGAGAAGAGGCCTAGAATGTTCAGCCTTTCCTCGTAAGACTTATTCTCCATTCCAGGCAACATCCTGGTAAATCTCCTCTGCACCCTCTCCAAGGCTTCCACATCCTTCCTAAAATGAGGCGACCAGAACTGCACACAGTACTCCAAATGAGGCCTTACCAAGGTCCTGTACAGCTGCATCATCACCTCACGGCTCTTAAATTCAATCCCTCTGCTAATGAACGCTAACACCCCATATGCCTTCTTCACAGCCCTATCCACTTGAGTTGCAACTTTCAACGATCTATGCACATAGACCCCAAGGTCTCTCTGCTCCTCCACATGCCCAAGAACCCTACCGTTAACCCAGTATTTTGCATTCGTGTTTGTCCTTCCAAAATGGACGACCTCACACTTTTCAGGGTTAAACTCCATCTGCCACTTTTCAGCCCAGCACTGCAACCTATCCAAGTCCCTTTGCAGACGACAATAGCCCTCCTCGGTATCCACAACTCCACCAACCTTTGTATCATCTGCAAATTTACTGACCCACCCTTCGACTTCCTCATCCAAGTCGTTAATAAAAATCACAAACAGGAGAGGACCCAGAACTGATCCCTGTGGCACGCCACTGGTAACTGGGCTCCAGGCTGAGTATTTACCATCTAAGACCACTCTCTGCCTTCTATCAGTTAGCCAATTCTTAATCCAACTGGCCACATTCCCCACTATCCCATGCCTCCTGACTTTCTCCATAAGTCTACCATGGGGGACCTTATCAAATGCCTTACTAAAATCCATGTACACCACATCCACTGGTTTACCCTCATCCACTTGCTTGGTCACCTGCTCAAAGAATTCAATCAGGCTTGTGAGGCAAGACCTACCCCTCACAAAACCGTGCTGACTGTCCCGAATCAAGCAGTGTCTTTCCAGATGCTCAGAAATCCTATCCCTCAGCACCTTTTCCATCAACTTGCCTACCACCGAAGTAAGACTAACTGGCCTGTAATTCCCAGGGTTGTTCCTATTCCCTTTCTTGAACAGGGGCACAACATTTGCCACCCTCCAATCACCTGGTACCACCCCCGTCAACAGAGAAGATGAAAAGATCATTGCCAGCGGCTCTGCAATTTCATCCCTTGCTTCCCATAACATCCTTGGATATACCCCGTCAGGCCCGGGAGACTTGTCTATCTTCAAGTTATTCAAAAACCCCAACACATCTTCCCTCCTAACGAGCACTTCCTCGAGCTTACCAGTCTGTTTCACACCGTCCTCTTCAGTAATACACCCCTTCTCATTCGTAAATACCGAAGAGAAGTACTCATTCAAAACCTCACTTATCTCTTCCGGCTCAACACACAGTCTCCCGCTATTGTCCTTGACCGGACCTACGGTCCCCCTAGTCATCCTCATATTTCTGACATACGCGTAAAAGGCCTTGGGGTTTTCTTTTATCCTACCCGCCAAGCATTTTTCATGCCCTCTCTTAGCTCTCCTAATCCCTTTCTTCAGATCCTTCCTGGCCATCTTGTATCCCTCCAGAGCTATGCCTGTGCCCTTTTTCCTCAACCTTATATACGCATCCTTCTTCTTCCTAACAAGACTCTCAACCTCTCTTGTCAACCACGGTTCCCTCACATGACCATCCCTTCCCTGTCTGACAGGGACATGCTTATCAATGGCCCCTACTATCTGCTCCTTGAAAAAGTTCCACATTTCGACCGTGCCCTTCCCTGCCAGCATATGCTCCCAACTTATGCTCCTCAGTTCCTGCCTGACAGCATCATATCTACCCTTCCCCCAATTGTAAACCTTGCCCTGTTGCACATACCTATCCCTCTCCATTACCACAGTGAATGCTACAGAATTGTGATCACTATCTCCAAAGTGCTCGCCCACCAACAGCTCTATCACTTGCCCTGGTTCATTACCTAGTACCAAATCCAATATTGCCTCCCCTCTGGTCGGGCAGTCTACATACTGAGTCAGAAAAGCTTCCTGGACATACTGCACAAACACTACCCCATCCAAACTATTCGATCTAAAGAGTTGCCAATCAATATTTGGGAAGTTGAAATCCCCCATAATTACTACCCTGTGACTTCTGCTCCTTTCCAAAATCTGTTTCCCAATCTGCTCTTCCACCTCCCTGCTGCTATTGGGGGGCCGATAGAAAACTCCCATCAAGGTGACTGCTCCTTTCCTGTTCCTGACCTCAACCCACAGTGCCTCAGTCGGCAGATCCTCCTCGAAAATTCTTTCAGCAGTTGTTACACTATTTCTAACTAACAATGCCACCCCCCCACCTCTTTTACCACCATTCCTAATCTTATGAAAACATCTATAACCAGGTACCTCCAAGAACCATTCCTCCCCCTCACCTATCCACGTTTCAGTGATGGCCACAACATCGTAGTCCCAAGTGCCCATCCACGCCTTCAATTCACTCACCTTATTCCTGATGCTTCTTGCGTTGAAGTATACGCACTTTAACCCTTCTCCATGCCCATCTGTCCTCTGCGACAGTGCTACCTTCCCCAATACCTCACTACACTCTTTGTCTTTCTGAGTGGACCCACTGGTCCCTGGACTACAAGTCCGGTTCCCATCCCCCTCCCAAACTAGTTTAAACCCTCCCGAACAGTACTAGCAAACCTCCCTCCCAGGATATTGGTGCCCCTCTGGTTCAGATGCAGCCCGTCCTGTTTGAACAGGTCCCATCTTCCCCAGAATGCAGTCCAATTATCCAAGAACTGGAAGCCCTCTCTTCTACACCATTCCTGCAGCCACGTGTTCAGCTGTGCTCTCTCCCTATTCCTAGCCTCACTATCACGTGGCGCCGGCAACAAACCAGAGATAACAACTCTGTCCGTCCGAGCTTTCAGCTTCCAGCCTAACTCCCTAAACTCACTTCTAACATCTGTGCCACCCTTCCTTCCTACGTCGTTGGTGCCAATGTGCACCACGACCTCTGGCTGCTCCCCCTCCCCTTTAAGGATCCTGAAGACGCGATCACAAACATCACGGACCCTGGCACCAGGTAGGCAACAAACCATCCGTGCGTCTCGCTTGCGCCCACAGAACCGCCTGTCGGTACTCCTCACCATCGAGTCCCCGATGACTAGTGCTCTCCCATTCTCCCTCCTTCCCTTCTGAGCCACAGTGCAGGACCCCGTGCCAGAGGCCCGTTCACTGCAGCCTGCCCCCGATAGGCCGTCCCCCCCAACAGTATCTAAAACTGTATACTTGTTGCTGAGGGGAACGACCACAGGAGATCCCTTCACTGACCTCTTCCCACCTCTAACTGTTACCCAGCTGCCTTTGTTTTGTGGAGTAACGACATCCCTGTAGCTTCTATCTATCACCCCCTCAGCTTCCCGAATGATCCTCAGTTCATCCAGCTCCAGCTCCAGTTCCCTAACACGGTCTGATAGGAGCTGGAGACGGATGCACTTCCAGCAGGTGAAGTCGGCAGGGTCACCGGAGGTTCCCCTCACCTCGAACATACTGCAGGAGGAGCACTGCACTCCCCTGGCTGCCATTTCTTTTACTCAATTACCCCTTAATTAAGTACAAATATAGATATTAACAAAAACAGTGAAATAGCTTACCTGTTCAGTCCTTTTTGGCTAGAGGAGGAGGGTAAAAAGGGTCTTATTATTAGGTTAGAGGAGCAGGATGGGTGGGAGACACTACATGTGTAGTGTCTCGGGTTAACTCTGCTCCGCACCTTTAAAGAAAATACCTACCCAGGAGTCCTTGCTGCCGTCCAGCTTCCGGTTCCTCCCGCGCCAAAAGTAACTTGAACACAAGGAAAACAGTAAGTACAACTTTTAAAACAACTTTTAAAACACAGCTCCTGTTGCCTTCACTTACCCACCGAAGAGTCGCTACCTTCTCCTGCTTCTCCGCCGGGAAATGAGGCCGAGTCCACGGAGCTCCGCACGTCCTGCAGGCCCTGTCGCTATAGTAACCACAGTTGAATATCTGAAGTGCAGTTGCAAAGTCGGGGAAATAGCATGCAAAACAAAGCCTTAACAATTCTGGGGTTAATTATTGAGAAGTTTTATTAAGTTCATTGAGCATCCGAGGCACTGCTGTGCATGGATGCATGAGTGTTGTGTTTCCAGCATTCCCGTTAGACAGACAGGCCGAGTCTCTGCTATGCACAGCTAAAGAGATTGTTCCTGGAGAGCCTTGTGATGAATGAACGCTTGGCTCTCTATTCCACTACTGTATTGTCCATGTGAAGAAGGCAAAGTCACAAGAGCCTGAGCTGAGTCTATTCTTGGTGAATGTCCCCCAAGCGCATCCCAATGCGCATTCCCAATTCATCCATAAATGCAATGTTCCTTTCCACATCGTGACGAGCTCCGCAGCATGATCCAGTTGCCTTTGTTGCTGGAATGCTGACCTGAAGTCTCAAGGATTGTTTTCTCGACGGCATGTTTTACATGAAAAGAAATAAAGCAAATCAGAGTCAGAGCTTGCCTCCGTCCATCCACTGAAATTACTGTTGTGCACTCCTTTTTAAGTTCTGCAGTGAAACGAAAGTGACCGTTTAGATGGCAGGTTGAAGCACATGTACTGCCGGCACACAGCAACTCACAACAAGGACTGGAGCACATGTGGTGCCTCAGACAATGGAAATGTTTTCAAAGCAACTTGCAAAGGCAGAGCAACTTACCTTGGAACAATTTCCTGTGTCTAATAAAAATGAAGCAAGTCTCCAAAACGACTAAATAATTCAGATAAAATGCGGGAAAATGGCCGCCGAAACCTCTCCTCCTTCCACTTTCAAAAAGTCGCGCCGAAGCTTTGACGCATGCGTCAATCTTCGGTATTGACGCATGCGCAGAGGACAACCTGGCGCGTTGCCCGAGGAAGCCGACGTAACGAGTTGACGTCACCAGCGCATGCGCAAAGCGTTCGTGGCAAGCCGGCCCGCAGCGCATGCGCAGAGGGCAGGAGGCCCTCCAAGATTTTTTCATGTCCCCTTTTAGCTCTCCTAAGTCCATTCTTCAGTTCCTTCCTGGCTACCTTGTAACCCTTTAGAGCCCTGTCTGATCTTTGCTTCCTCAAGCTTAAGTAAGCTTCCTTCTTCCTCTTGACCAGCTGTTCCACATCTCTTGTCATCCAAGGTTCCTTCACCGAACCATCCCTTCCTTGCCTCATTGGGACAAACCTATCCAGCAGTCGCAGCAAGTGCTCCCTAAACATCCTCCACATTTCTGTCGTGCATTTTCCTGAGAACATTTGTTCCCAATTTATGCTCCCCAGTTCCTGCCTAATAGCATTGTAAATCCCCCTCCCCCAATTAAATATTTTCCCATCCCGTCTGCTCCTGTCCCTCTCTATAACTATAGTAAAGGTCAGGGAGTTGTGATCACTATCGCCGAAATGCTCTCCCACCGAGAGATCTTCCAACTGGCCTGGTTCGTTGCCAAGCACCAAGTCCAACATAGCCTCCCCTCTAGTTGGCCCATCTGCATATTGAGTCAGGAAACCTTCCTGCGCACACCTGACAAAAACTGCTCCATACAAACGATTTGCACTAAGGAGAATCCAATCAATATTAGGGAAGTTGAAGTCACCCATGACAACAACCCTGTAACTTCTGCACCTTTCCAAAATCTGCCTCCCAATCTGTTCCTCCGTGTCTCTGTTGCTATTGGGGGTCTATAGAAAACTCCCAATAAAGTGACTGCTCCTTTCCAGTTTCTGACTTCCACCCATAATGACTCAGTAGACAAACCCTCCTCGACGACCTCCCTTTCTGCAGCTGTGATACTATCCCTGATTAGCAATGCCACTCCCCCACCTCTTTTACCTCCCTCAGTATTCCTTTTGAAACATCTAAACCCGGAACATCCAACATCCATTCCTGCCCCTGTGATATCCAAGTCTCCGTAATGGCCACAACATCGTAGCTCCAAGTACTGATCCATGCTTTAACTTCATCACCCTTATTCCTGACACTTCTTGCGTTAAAATAGACACATTTCAACCCATCATACTGGCTGCAACTTTGCCCTGTCAACTGTTTCACCTTCCTCACAGACTCTCTGCACTCTGTATCTGCCTGTTCAACAGCTACCCCATCCACTGACCCGTAGCTCCGGTTCCCACCCCCCTACCAAACTAGTTGAAACCCTCCCGAAGAGCTCTAGCAAACCTCCCGCCCAGGATATTGGTGCCCCTCCAGTTCAGATGCAACCCATCCTTCTTGTACAGGTCCCACCTTCCCCAGAAGGTATCCCAATGATCCACATATCTGAAGCCCTCCCTCCTGCACCAGCTCTGTAGCCAAGTGTTCAGCTGCACTCGCTCCCTGTTTCTAGCCTCACTAGCACGTGGCACTGGTATCAATCCTGAGATTACTACTCTGCACGTCCTGCCTTTTAACTTCCAACCTAACTCCCTATATTCCCTTTTCAGGTCCTCATCCCTTTTCCTAGCTATGTCATTGGTACCGATGTGTACCACGACCTCTGGCTGCTCCCCATCCCCCTTAAGAATCCTGTAGACTCGATCCGAGACATCCCTGACCCAGGCACCCGGGAGGCAACATAACATCTGGGAGTCTCGTTCACGACCACAGAATCTCCTGTCTGTTCCTCAAACCATTGAAACTCTTATCACTATCACTCTCCAATTCTCCCCCTTCCCTTCAGAGACACATATCCAGGCTCAGTGCCAGAGACCTGGCAGCTGTGGCTTTCCGCTGGTAGATCATCCCCCACAACCGTATCCAAAATGGTATACTTATTATTGAGAGGAACGGCCACATGGGATCCCTGCACTGTGCGCCTGTTCCCTTTCCCTCCCCTGACGGTCACCCAGCTACCTTTATCCTGTAACTTAGGTGTCACTACTTCCCTATAATTGATAACGATCACCCCCTCAGCCTCCTGAATGATCCAAAGTTCATCCAGCTCCAGCTCCAGTTCCCTAACGCGGTCTGTGAGTTGCTGGAGCTGAGTGCACTTCTCACAGGTGAACATAGAACATAGAACATAGAACATAGAACAGTACAGCACAGTACAGGCCCTTCGGCCCATGATGTTGTGCCGACACTTTAACCGACCCTAAGGTCAAACTACCTACATACCCTTCATTCTACTATCATCCATGTTCCTATCCAAGAGTCGCTTAAATGTCCCCAATGTATCTGCTTCTACTACCACCACTGGCAGCACATTCCACGCACCCACCACTCTCTGTGTGAAGAACCTACCTCTGACATCTCCCCGAAACCTTCCTCCAATCACCTTAAAATTATGCCCCCTGGTGGTAGCCCTTTCCACCCTGGGAAAAAGTATCTAGCTATCCACACTATCTATGCCTCTCATCATCTTGTACCCCTCTATCAAGTCATCTCTCATCCTTCTTCACACCAATGAGAAAAGCCCTGGCTCCCTCAATCTTTCTTCATAAGACATGCCCTCCAGTACAGGCAACATCCTGGTAAATCTCCTCTGCACCTTCTCTAAAGCTTCCACATCCTTCCTATAACGAGTCGACCAGAACTGAACGCAATATTCCAAGTGCGGTCGAACCAGGGCTTTATAGAGCTGCAGCATAACCTCACGGCTCTTAAACTCAATCCCCCTGTTAATGAAAGCCAACACACCATAAGCCTTCTTAACAACCCTATCAACGTGGGTGGCAACTTTGAGCGATCTATGGACATGGACGCCAAGATCCGTCTGTTCCTCCACACTACCAAGAATGCTGTCTTTAAGCCTGTATTCTGCATTCAAATTCGACCTTCCAAAATGAATCACTTCACACTTTTCCAGGTTGAACTCCGTCTGCCACTTCTCAGCCCAGCTCTGCATCCTGTCAATGTCCCGTTGCAACCTATAACAGCCTTCCTCACTATCCACAACTCCAGCAACCTTCGTATCATCGGCAAACTGGCTAACCCAGCCTTCCACTTCCTCATCCAAGTCATTTATAAAATTCACAAAGAGCAGAGGTCCCAGAACAGATCCTTGTGGAACACCACTGGTCACCGAGCTCCATGCTGAATACTTTCCATCTACTACCACCCTCTGACTTCTATGGGCCAGCCAATTTTGTATCCAGACATCCAACTTTCCCTGTATCCCATGCCTCCTTACTTTCTAAATGAGCCTACCATGGGGAACCTTATCAAACGCCTTGCTAATATCCAAATACACCACATCCACTGCTCTTCCTTCATCAATGTGTTTTGCACATCTTCAAAGAATTCAATAAGGTTTGTGAGGCATGACCTGCCCCTCACAAAGCCATGCTGACTGTCTCTAATCAAACCATGCTTTTCCAAGTAATCATAAATCCTGTCTCTCAGAATCCTCTCCAATAATTTGCCCACTACCGACGTAAGACTGACTGGTCTATAATTCCCAGGG
Organism: Heterodontus francisci; assembly: GCF_036365525.1. Taxonomy (NCBI): domain Eukaryota; kingdom Metazoa; phylum Chordata; class Chondrichthyes; order Heterodontiformes; family Heterodontidae; genus Heterodontus; species Heterodontus francisci. The sequence goes on along the minus strand of NC_090418.1, from coordinate 13,975,155 downwards.
TTATCCCTATTCCCTTTCTTGAACAAGGGAACAACATTTGCCACCCTCCAATCATCTGGTACTACTCCAGTGGACAGGGAAGATGCAAAGATCATCGCCAAAGTCGCGGCAATCTCTTCCCTCGCTTCCCGTAATATCCTTGGGTATATCCCGTCTGGCCCCGGGGACGTATCTGTCCTCATATCATTGAAAATTTCAAGCACATCCTCCCTCTTAACCTCAACCTGTTCAAGCATATCAGCCTGTTCCACGCTGTCCTCACAACCACCACGTTCCTCTGACTAGTGAATACTGATGCAATGTATGCATTTAGGACCTCCCCTACCTCCTCCGACTCCAGGCACAAGTTCCCTCCACTATCCCTGATCGGCCCTACCCTCACTCTGGCCATCCTCTTGTTCCTCACATAAGTGCAGAGCGCCTTGGGATTTTCCTTAATCCTACCCGCCAAGACTTTTTCATGTCCCCTTCTCGCTCTCCTAAGTCCATTCTTCAGTTCATTCCTGGCTACCTTGTAACCCTCTAGAGCCCTGTCTGATCCTTGCTTCCTCAACCTTAAGTAAGCTTCCTTCTTCCTCTTGAATCGCTGTTTCACATCTCTTGCCATCCAAGGTTCCTTCACCCGACCATCCCTTGCTTGCCTCATCGGGACAAACCTACCCAGCAGTCGCAGCAAGTGCTCCCTGAACAACTTCCACATTTCTGCCGTGCATTTCCCTGAGAACATCTGCTCCCAATGTATGCTCCCCAGTTCCGGCTTAATAGCATTGCAATTCCCACTCCCCCAATTAAATATTTTCCCATTCTATCTGCTCCTGTCCCTCTCCATGACTATAGTAAAGGTCAGGGAGTTGTGATCACTATCACCGAAATGCTCTCCCACCGAGAGATCTGCCACCTGGCCTGGTTCGTTGCCAAGCACCAAGTCCAACATAGCCTCCCCTCCAGTGGGCCTATCTACATATTGAGTCAGGAAACCTTCCTGGACACACCTGACAAAAACTGCTCCATCCAAACTATTTGCACTAAGGAGGTTCCAATCAATAGTAGGAAGTTGAAGTCACCCATGACAACAACCCTGTTACTTCTGCACCTTCCCAAAATCTGCCTCCCAATCTTTTCCTCCATGTCTCTGTTGCTATTGGGGGGTCTATAGAAAACTCCCAACGAAATGACTGCTCCTTTCCTGTTTCTGACTTCCACCCATAATGACTCAGTAGACAAACCCTCCTCGACGACCTCCCTTTCTGCAGCTGTGATACTATCCCTGATTAACAATGCCACTCTCCCACCTCTTTTACCTCCCTCCCTATTACTTTTGAAACATCTAAACCCTGGAACATCCAACATCCATTCATGCCCCTTTGATATCCAAGTCTCCGTAATGGCCACAGCGTCGTAGCACCAAGGACTGATCCATGCTCTAAGTTCATCACCCTTATTCCTGACACTTCTTGCGTTAAAATAGACACATTTCAACCCATCATACTGGCTGCAACTTTGCCCTGTCAACTGTCAAACCTTCCACACAGACTCTCTGCACTCTGTATCTGCCTGTTCAACAGCTACCCCATCCACTGATCCGTGGCTCCGGTTCCCATCCCCCTGCCATCTAGTTGAAACCCTCCTGAAGCGCTCTCGCAAACCTCCCGCCCAGGATATTGGTGCCCTTCCAGTTCAGATGCAGCCCGTCCTTCTTGTACAGGTCCCACCTTCCCCAGAAGGTATCCCAATGATCCACATATCTGAATCCCTCCCTCCTACACCAGTTCTGTAGCCATGTGTTCAGCTGCACTCGCTCCCTGTTTCTAGCCGCACTAGCACGTGGCACCGGTAACAATCCTGAGATTACTACTCTGCACGTCCTGCGTTTCAGCTTCCAACCTTACTCCCTATATTCGCTTTTCAGGACCTCATCCCTTTTCCCAGCTATGTCATTTGTACCGATATGTACCACGACCTCTGGCTGCTCTCCCTCCCCCTTAAGAATCCTGTAGACTCGATCCGAGACATCCCTGACCCTGGCACCTGGGAGACAACATACCATCCGGGAGTCTCCTTCACGACCACAGAATCTCCTGTCTGTTCCTCTAACCATTGAATCTCCAATCACTATCGCTTTCCTCTTCTCCCCCCTTGCCTTCTGAGCCACTGAGCCAGGCTCAGTGCCTCACACCTGGCCACTGTGGCTGTCCTCTGGTAGGTTGGCCCCCTCAACTGTATCCAAAACGGTATATGTATTATTGAGGGGAACAGCCACAGGGGATCCCTGCACTGTGTGCCTATTCCCTTTCCCTCCCCTGACGGCCACCCAGCTACCTTTATCCTGGAACTTAGGTGTCACTACTTTCCTATAACTGCTTGCTATCACCCCCTCAGTATCTTGAATGATCCGAAGTTCATCCAGCTCCAGCTCCAGTTCCCTAATGCAGTCTGCGAGGAGCTGGAGTTGGGTGCACTTCTCACAGGTGAACACAAGTGGTGACCCTTAACTCCCACAGCCTGCAAGAGGAGCATGCAACTGCCCTAGCTTCCATCCCCTCTGCTCTAAATTGACAACAGAGATTTTTAAAAATAAATGAATAAAGGAAAACCTTACCTAACCAAACCCTCCACACAAGTGTCTTTTTTTGGTTCGAGGAGGAGGATGGGTGGGAGACACTACACGTGTAGTGTTTCGGGTTTAGCCACTGCCTGAATATATATGTTCACTTACCCAGCAGTCCCCATGTCCATGTCCGCCGAATCGCGAGGTAAGTACTTTATACTGAAACTTACCTTCCCAGCTGCCCCCTGGCTCGCATTCTCACTGCTACTGCTGTTCAAAAAGAAGATGCTGAATCGCGAGGGAAGTACTTTATACTGAAACTTACCTCCCCAGCTGCCCCCTGGTTCGCACTATCGCTGATCTAAAAGAAGCTGCCGAATCAAGAGGTAAGTACTTTATACTGAAACTTACCTTCCCAGCTGCCCCCTGGCTCGCACTGTCACTGATCAAAAAGAAGCTGCCGAGTCAAGAGGTAAGTACTTTATACTGGAACTTAGTTTTCCAGCTGCCCACTGGCTCGCACTATCACTGATCAAAACAATTTGTTGAGCTATCTTTTCCCTTCAAGATAATACACCTTGACTGTGCCCAAACTATCTCTTCTTTGAATGTTGTCCATTGTTCAATTACTGTTTTACTGCAAAACCTTCATTCCAATTAATAAATATAGCAGATGATATAAATAATGTAAATAGTTTCGACTAAGGTGTGGCACACCAGGTTCTGTGTCTACACTGTAGAATGTGAGAGTTTGTGGACAACCGGGCTGCTCGAAGTGAGCTCATCTGTAGTAGATGTCTCCATCTGGAATCTCTTTGACTCAGGGTCATTGAGTTGGAGTGTGAGTTAGAGACACTCTGACACATCTGTGAGAGGTAACAGTATCTGGACAGAATGCTCCAGACTTCGGTCACAGCTCAGAGAGGGATACAGGTTTGGAACATGCTTAGGGTCACTGATAGTATACAGAGTACAAAGACCCAAGGTGAGATAGGAAATGAGGAGCCACAGGAATGGATCATATCCAATAGATATAATTTACTTCCTACCACGGGGGTGGGGGGGGTGAAAATAAAGCCTGTCAGAATGACAGCATGAATATGGACCGAGACACCTTGGAGCAGAAGGCTGGCTGTAGGGCGGGTGAGAATGCGGGAGGAGCAGCGAGGTGGCTATTGTGGTATTTGTAGGGTATTCGCTAATTATGAGAAAATATAACTTTTTTGTAAGCAGGATCGGTAGTCCCGCAACTGTTGTTGCTACCTGGTGCCAGTCCGAATGGCATCTCAAACTAGCTTGAAAGAATATTGTAGAGGGACCATGTTGGGAGCAACACTATCGGAAAGAGTAGGAAAGAGGTCTTGTTTGGAGAATACCAGTACCTTAGAGCTAAATTGGTGGACAGGGCCTAATGGTTAAAATCTCTGCAATATTTCGCAAACCATATGAAAATAAACTTAGGAATAAGAAGTCTAGGAGAGTGAACACGTATCGAAAGGAGTGATGTGGAAAGGTTGGGTTCCGTTTAATGGAACACTCATACCAGTACAGGGATAGGTTGGAAGGGGCTCCACCTCAAATGGACAAGGACCAGGATCCTGGCAGAAATGATAAATTGTGTGTGCACATGGCCTTCAAACATGGCAGTATTGTGCGGGTGGGTTGGGAGCAGGATAGAGCTCAGCTGGCAACGGAGAATGAATAATAGGTTAGGAACAAGCAAAATGGAGAAGAGTACAATAGCAGTCAGAAATCGTGCTTTAAGCCCTGCAAAGACCAACTAAATAATGTAAATTAAATAAACCAGGAGAAGTAGGAAAGATGTACTTTTAAAAATTAGTCAGGCAGGGCAGGTTAAAGTATGTCGCCCAAAATAAGTGTTCTTTATATAAATATACGACGTATAATGAAAGGTTTGAATGAATTGCAGTCACAAATGCAACATGGAGGCTATGGCATTGTAGCTATTATGGAGACGTGGCTGCAAGACAGTCAGGACTGGATGCAAAATATGCCAGGTTAGAAGGTGTATAGGACTTGTTACTGGATTAGCAGTCCAGAGACACTGATTAATGCTCTGGGGACACGAGTTCAAATTCCACCATCGCAGCTGCTGGAATTAAAATCAATTGATTAATAAATCAGGAATGAGAATCTGGTCATCGAAATAGTGACCATGAAACCACCAGATTGTCATTAAAACCGATCATGTTCACTAATGTCCTTTCGGGAAGGAAAGCTGCCATCCTTGCCCTGTCTGAACTGCATGTGACTCCAGACCCACAGAAATGTGGTTAATTCTTAACTGCCCTATGAAATTGCCTAGAAAACTATTCAGTTGTACCAAATCGCTACAGAAAAGTCAAAAAAACCTGATTGCCCGCCTGGCATCAACCTAGGCCCCGGAACCAATAACAGTACATCCCACCCAGTCAGTCGTGAAAAGTCTTGTTAATTATCATCTGGGAAATGTGGCAAAATTTGGAGATCTATACCACAGACTAGGCAAGCAACAGCCTGACATTGTCATACCTAAACATAACTTACAGCCAATGTCATAGACTCCTCTGTCACCATCCCTGGGTAGTTTCTGTACCTCCAGCAGGAAAGAGCCAACACAGGTGGTGGCAAAGTGATATTAATTCGGTACGGATGTTGCCCTGTGAGTCCTCAATATTGGCTTTGGATTGCTTGACATCTCATGGCATCAGATCAAACATGGTCAAGGAAACCTCTTGCTTATTACCACGTACTGGCCTCCCTCAGCTAATGAATCAGGACTCCTTCATGTTGAACACCATTTGGAACGGATTTAGATCCAGCAGATCAAAACTGGACATCTATGAGGCGCTGTGAGCCATCAGCAGCAGCAGAATTGTGCTTAACTACTATCTGCAAATAGAAGGCCCGGAATATCACTCACTCTACCATTGCCATCAAGCCCGGTAATCATTCCTGGATCACTGAGTAGTGCAGGAACGCATGCAGCAACACTAGGCACGCCTAAAAATGACAACCTGATGAAATTACAACACAGGACTACGTGCCAGCTAAAAAGGAGAAGCAGATCAAAGCTCTAGAATCCTGCCACATTCAGTCAGGAATGGTGGTGGACCATTAAACAACTAATCAGAAGAGCAGGTTCCACAAACTATCCCATCTTCACTGATGGGGGAGCCCAGCACGTCAGTGCAAAAGACAAGGGTGAAGCATTTGCAACTGTCTTCAACCAGAAGTGCCAAGAGCATCTCTGTTGCCTCCTGAGGTCGCCAGCATCACGGTTGCCAGTCCGCAGCCAATTCAATTTACTCCACGTGATATCAAGAAATTCCAGGAGGTGCTGGCTCCAGCAAAGGCTGTCGGCCCGAACAACATACCAGGAGTAATACTTTCCAGGTGCATCCCGAGCCTAGGGTCCTCAGTGCAACTACAATACTGGCATCTACGTGACAATGTGGAATATTGTTGATGCATGTCCTGCCTATTAAAATCGAGCCAATCCAATCTGGCCAATTCTAACCACATCGGTCTACCTTCGATCATCATCAAATTGGTGGAAGGTGTCACCACCATCTACAAGGTACAAGTCAGGAGTATGTTGGAATACCTTCCCCTTACTTAGATCAGTGCAGCTCCAACAACGCACAAGAAGCTCAACACCATCCAACAAACGTTCACTCCCTCCACCTCTGGTGCACAGTGGCAGCAGCGTGTACCATATGCAAGATGTGCAGCAGCAACTCGCCTGCAACAGCACTTCCAAACCCACTACTTGGCCTACATAGAAGGACAAGGGCAACAGATGAATGGGAACTTCAACTTTCCCTCCAAGACACACACCATCTTGTTTTGGAACTGTGTTGCTCTTCCTTCACTGTCGCTGTGTCAAAATCTTGGAACTCACTCCCTTACAGCACTGTGATGTACCTGCACCAGAAGGACTGCAGCGGTTCGAGAAGATGGCTCACCACCACCTTCTCAATGGCAATTAGGGACTGGCAACAAATGCTGGCCTTGACAACGACGCTCACAACCAATGAAAGAATAAGAAGGAATGCACAAAAGGAATGGAGCAGTCTCCTGTTGCTCGTTTAAGATAATAAGAGGGTAAAACACGACTCAATCAGTGAGATGATGGAGTGAGTGGCAGATTCGGAATCTCTTCTGAGACAATATCACCAGTTAGTAATTTACTAAATGTTATGGTCCTTGTTGAGATAAATACATATTCTGACCAGTATCATCAACTAGAGTCGATGCTTGAATGAAAAATCATTTTATTAAATATGCAGCCTGGAATAATGACCAAATTGTATTTTAAATTCTTCAAACAAAAGCAATACCGTGGAAGCTGGAAATGTGAAATAAAAGCAAAAATTCCTGGAACCAATCAGCAGGCCAGGAAGCATCTTTGGAAATTGTACTGTCGACGCTGAGTGTCTGATGGAAACTGGAATTAATACTCTTCTTTCAGGTCTCAAAATTCATTTGTGGTCCTTTTGGTTTAAGATCTTTATTAGCTGCTTCTCTCTAATAGTAGTGCATTTATTCGAGCTTATGTTTGATGACAATGGGCGAACCCGTGGTCTTCTTATAGTTTTGTTAAGAAAAGACGTCTGTGGGACTTGTGCGAGTGTATAAAGGTGTGGCTTTAACCCTGGTCGTCAGGGAAATATCTCATTGTAAATTCCACTGTTATTGTTAAAAATCATGAAATGCAAGTTGTTGACTTCATCTGTTTGTTCAGTGACTGTAAGTAAGCCCAGGCCGCATGGGACCCAATTATCTGACCTAATGGATTTTTTTTTCTCCTATAAAGAATGGAGATCTTCTCAATGTGCCAGTCGGAGAATTTCTTACAGCATCAACAACAATCACTGATTCATACCTAAAGGGACAATAATGTCTCTTCCTTTTCTGATAAGGCTCAAGATTCTGTGGGCACTTTATGACATAGAAAAGATTTATTACCCCATTTTGGCTACGATTGGTGTCCCGGGTAAGTTACTACCTGGGTCTGGTACATCAGTAACTGGAGATTAATGGTGTGTGGTATCTTAGTGTACACATCCAGCTCTATATTGTACTCCTTTGCATATGTTATAAAAATGACTACACGTCAAAATTACACCTGTAGATAAATGTGAAAGCTACTTTGCAGGCTGTAAATTGCTTTTGGATGACTGGTGTTTGCAGTAAGTATCTATAGAGGTGAGTTCCTCCTTCCTTCCTTTCTTTCTTTCTTTCTTTCTTTCATTTGTTCTTTCTTTCTTTCGTTCTTTCCTTCTTTCCTTCTTTCTTTATTTCTTTCTTTTTTCATTCTTTCCTTCTTACTTCCTTTTGGTCTTTCTTTCCTTCCTTCCTTCCTATCTTCCATCCTCCCTTATAACGGTTCCTTCATTATCTCCTTCCTTACTACCGTTCGTTCTTTCTTCTTTCTTTCCATCTATCGCTTTGTCCTCTTATCATTCTTTCCAGCTTTCTCATCATGCATATTTGATGATGACATGTGTTCCATGGCTGTGAACTGTCATTCACTGATATCTGCTCTCTGATTATTGTCGCCTTAGTTGTCTATATTAGATTTGTTTCAGGCAATCTGATTAATATCCCAATGTTCTTTCATGCTACAGCCATGTTTGTAGCTCACGATCTTAACTAAAAGTGCGCCTGTGTATGTAGATACTGAAGCCAAATGTCAGACGAGAAAATTGTTCTAATGCTTCACCCTGTTTCAAATTCAGCAGCTTGTAGTTAATAATTTCGTTGATCAAATCAGTGCTAACAGGTTAATGGAAAAACTATCGATGATTCAACCTGGTTCAGATATCTTGCTTTCGATGAATTCCTTACCATCATTCGTTTAGTTGTCTCTGGATATTTCCATGAGAATTCAATGTTTGCCTTACTGTTTATTATTATTCAGCTCACTTAATTATTTTATTTCTAAAGATCAATGTACATGTGATGCTGAGTATCTAATGACCAGGGAGCGAGGCATGCCTGTAACTTGGCTCATCCATTGATCGACCATAGGGATTCCAGGAACAGAGAATCAGCCTGGTCCTCGCTTTTAAAGTGCAAAACAAACAGGAATTTTCAATACTTAATATTATGGAACAGGAGCAAGTAAAATGGAACAATCACATTGCTTAGTTTAGAGATACAGCACTGAAACAGGCCCTTCGGCCCACCGAGTCTGTGCCAACTATCAACCACCCATGTAAACTATATCCTACATTCCGACCACAGTCCCACCTCACCCTACATTTCCCTACCACCTACCTATACTGGGGGTAATTTATAATGGCCAATTTACCTACCAGCCTGCAAGTCTTTTGGCAGGAAACCGGAGCACCCGGGGAAAACCCATGCAGATACTGGGAGAACATGCAAACTCCACACAGGCAGTACGCAGAATTGAACCCGGGTCGCTGGAGCTGTGAGGCTGCAGTGCTAACCACTGCACCACTGTGGGGCTGCAGATGCGAAGATTTCATTTGTGCCTTTGTAGAGATTGCTAAATGCCCTAAAAAATTGTCTGAGAACCGACAGTGAGTACTGTTCAGTAATGAACCGATTCAGTGAACACCATCGATTTTCAATTTTCCCTCACCCCCAGGCCTTGTTTTTCTCATCACCTCCCTATCCATGGCTATTAAGCTAAGTTACAGCTAGACATTTGAGAGTGATGGCAAAAATCACTTCTTCACAAAAACAGTAGTGGTAATCTGGAAATTTTCCCCCCATTGAGACGTGGTGAATTGAAAGTTTCAAAACTGAGTTTCGTAGTTTTTGCACAGGAAAGTCTATGGAGGAACCGAGGCATGTTGATGGAGTTCAGATGCAGATCAGTCGGGATCTAATTGATTGGTGCAACAGATCCAAGTGGCTGAATGATTTATTCCCCTTCTTGTTTTCCAATTTAAGTGTAGCTCCCATTTCCTGATTGTTTCCTTATTTTATTTAATCTAAATTCACTGCCGGTTTTAACCATGTTTCATTTGTTCCCGTTGTATCATTTATTTGCCGATTCATTACCGATAACTCTGATTACAAAATCTATGTACAGAATGTTCTGGCATAGGTAAGTATTTAGATTCCATCACTGGATGTAAAGCCAAGCTGCACATTGCTTGGTGAATTTCACATTATTGTGAAGAATGTTAATATACATAATTCACATCCTACTCTGTTATTTCACGGGAAACACATCAACCTTTCCTATTCTCCTCTTACTTGCAGTTAATGTGGTGACGATTGTGATCCTGTCTCGGGGAAAATGCGGTCTCTCCAAATGTGTCACCAGCTGTCTGGTTGCCATGGCAGCGGCGGACCTGTTGGTTATTATCTTCGATCTGATCCTAAGGCAGATTCCTATTGCTTATCGAGAACAAGCTGCCTTTATGTTGTACATTAGAGTTTGCAATATCCACGCCGTCCTGCTTTATGCCGCCACAGACTGTTCTGTCTGGTTTACCGTCACTTTCTCCTTTGATCGATTTGTAGCCATTTGTTGTCAGAAGCTGAAAACAAAATATTGCACCGAAAAGACAGCTGCTGTGGTTCTCGGAACAGTGACTGTGCTGAGCTGTTTGAAGAACATTTTCTGGTATTTTCTGTATACACATTTCTATTCGCTTTCTAACAGTCCTTGGTTTTGCCGTGTGATAATCGGAAAAACACGTTCGCTGGCCTGGACCTTCGTTGAATTCATGCATTACATTTTAACACCTTTTGTTCCATTTATTTTGATTCTACTATTTAATGCACTGACGGTCAGAAACATTATAGTGGCCAATAGAGCCCGCAGGCGGCTCCGAGGTCGGAGCAGTGGAGAGAGTCCCAGTGACCCAGAGATGGCAAACCGAAGAAAATCCATGCTTTTACTATTTGTCGTATCAACGAATTTCATCCTGTTATGGGTGGTGTTTATGGTGTGTTCTATCTTGAGACGATTGGATTACTTGTGGTATTCTGTTCTTCTGCCCACATTTGTTCAGGAAATAGGCTTCATGCTCCAGCTGTTGAGTTGCTGCACGAACACGTTTAATTATGCAGTGACCCAAAGCAAATTCAGACAGGAGTTGTGGAATGGAGTGAAATATCCTCTCACATTGATGGTCAAATTAATCCGATGAAAAGATCTCACATTTGAAAACGTTTTATTTCTGTGTTTGTTGCATCCTGTAGAATTCACCACCGGAATCTTTAATTCTTTGCTTTTTGTTTTCTGAAAAATCTCACAAATTGGTCCAATCATACAGGTAAGTTATTGTCACAGATCAGGAATAAAACGTCGTGAAAGACATGATAAGATCAGGGAAAAAAGTCAAGGCAGCAGGAAAGAAAGAACGTTGTTGATCTCTGCACCGTTAATGAGATCAACAGATTTTTTTAAATCCAATATTTCTGCATTACAGCACCAGCACTAGGCCCCATCCACAAACGCCACCCGTCGCTCCCACCCCTTTCCCCATCCCGCCTCCATTTGCTTTCTAAGTGTGTTCACTGCTTTTCAGGCAGATGTTGAAATGATTGCACAAAACATATTACATCATACTCAGTCTTCTGTATCTTTTACTTGCTCATGAGTAAAGTAGATTGTGAGCTGAGCTAAAAACGGTGCTTTGCGCGTTGATAATTATCTTCATCGTTCAAAAAATTGTTCGAGGGCGCATGGAAATCCGGGTCAGCTCAGAAGAGAATGTTACTGCTATGTTTCTGACATGAATACCCCTCACTGTCCGGTACTGGAACAACACACAACATTGGTCCCGAGTCCCGGTACAGTGAACCCGTGGAGGTTATTTTTTCTATTTGTTTATGAGATGCGGGCACCGCTGTCTGGAACAGCATTTCTTGCCCATCCTAAATTGCCCTTGAGAAGGTGGTGCTGATCCGCCTTCTTGAACAGCGATTGACTTTGTGGTAGCTTTATACAACTGAGTGGCTTGCTCGGCCATTTCATCCACAACCACATTGCTGTGGATCTGGAGTCCCATGTAAGCCAGATCAGATAAGGACAGCAGACTTCCTTCCCTAAAGGACTTCAATGAACCAGATTCGTTATTACAGCAAAGATTTTACAGCCATTTGACTGGCTTTCAGTTCCAGATTTATTAAATGAGCTTCAATTACATCATCTGCTGTGGTAGGATCTCAGCCTATGACCCCAACGAAACAGCCTTGGTTAGGAATCGAGTGACAATATCACCATGCCTCCGCCTCCCGCAGCTGCAAATTTCGCGCGATCCCTGTACAGCATACTCCAAGGCCCCTGTGAAACGAATGCATGGGTCAATGGGCAGGACACATCTGGGAATCAGTACACCACACTTTCTGATACCGGTGCAGCATATTCCATGTGCTGCTGTAGTCGACTCCCCGGTCACAGTATAGTGAACTAAATAAAGTAACGGGTAGCAGTAAGAAACAGCCTGGATATCTGTGCAGCACATGCCCAGGTATCAGCACAGCATATTCGCAGGTCCCCTTATAACATCCCAGTGCGCAACTGGTCAATGGGAGACCTTTCTGTGATTTTGGGAAATGCCGAGGTTGTTCGCTGGAGCCACATCTGTACAGCTCATCTTTTTCTTGTGGTCAATTTGTGCAACTTAGGTGCGATATACCCATCCAGGAAAGACCAGCGGATTTCCTTCCTGAAAGTGTAACAGTGAACCAAATGGGTTTCATGACAATCGATGACACTTTCAAGGCACCATTACTGTTATCATTAATTAATTGAATTTAAATTCCACCAGCTGCTGTGGGATGTGAAGCTATGTCCCCAGGGCATTAGCCGGGGTCTCAGGATTACTAGTGCAGTGACATCACAACTACGCCATGTCTTCCCATCTGTTGAAATAATTCAGGGCCTTTGTTCTAAAAGGGGGAGGACACCAGGATGAAATTGTAGAGAGAAGAAACAAGGTGAACAAAGCTTTTGGAGACGAGTAGCATTCGTGCAAAGAATAGTTCAGAATAGCAGGGATCAGAACGAGCATAAACGCAAGACCATCTAAAATGTGAAGTTCGTTAAATGGCATTCATGAGCTGAGGCACAATTCTCCACGTGGGGTTATGATAGAGTGGTAATAACAGAAGCAAAACGAAGTAGAGATTGGCAGCAATATTCCAAGATCCAAGATATTCAGGAAGGACAGGGAACGAGGAAAGGGCGGAATTTATCGCATAAGCTTATAAAACTGCTGAGCGATGATGCAGTTGAGGAGTCTGTTTACAATTGAGAAACTAAAGAGCTCTATTGTGCAACTGAGCTTATATTGAAGCTTTCCAATAGCAGCAAGTAGATAGAATAGAAATATGCAAGTATTACAGATGAGTTAACAGAAATTAATGACTTAGACTTTAAGTATTGATAAAAGGGAAGGAAGAACTTATTTTAAACTACATCCATTCCATCTTTGTCACTGGGACAGTAACGCAGAATGCTTCTTATTTGTCTTGTGTTTGCAGTTAAATGCAGGGAGGGAATGGGTGACCACCAAACAGTTAAGGAGGATCAGGCAGGTAGTGCAGGAGGCCCTGGAGTGCATGGCACTCTCCAATTAGGAACCGGTTCTGAATATTGGTGAGACTGATGGTTTCACCGGGGATGAAGCCAGAGCCAAGACCACAGCATCACGGATGGCTCAGTTGTTCCGGGAGGCAGGAGGAAGTTTGGGAAAGTAAGAGTTATAGGCGATTGTATGGTTAGTGGAACAGACAGATGTTGCTGCAATCGTAAGTGAGAATTCGCGATGGTGCCTTTCCGCCCTGGTATCAGGGACAAGGATGTAACTGAGTGGTTGCAGAGTACACTGATGAACAGCCGTGGCCGTGGTCCATATAAGTACCAACAACAAAGGTAGAAAGAGAGATGAGGTCCCGTACACAGATGTTAGGGAGCTAGGAAGGAAAGGAGCAAGCAGGACCTCAAAGGTCACACCCTCCGTAATTATCCTGGTGCCACGTGCTAGTGAGTATACAAGTAGAAGCACAGAACAGATGAATGCATGGCTGGAGAGAGGGTGCAGGGAGCGCTTTAGCTTCCAGGGCTATTGGGACTAAGGTTTGGAGCTGAACACAGCGGGATAATGTCTTTGTTTGGCATTTTGCTAGTGCTATTAGGGTGGGTTTAAACGAACTTGGAAGATGAATGGGGAGCAGGAAGTAACAAAAGAGAGGAAAGACAAGGTGCACAAAATTTGGGAGAGCCACATAGCATGGGAATGGGAAATAATAAGGTATTAAATGAGGTTAGATAAGAGGGGATACAATAAGATCTAAATTAGGTTTACTGTGAATGCTTGTAAATGCACGGAGTGTGGTAAATAACGTTGTTGAGCTAAAGGCACAGATGTCCACGTGAGAATACAACGTCATGGCGACAATGGAGACCTGGCTCAATGAAGGACAGGACCGGGTACGAAATATTCCTCGGTCAAAAGTTCAGGAAGATAGTGAAGAAAGAAAGGAAGAGGAGTGATAGTATGGATGCAGGAGAATGTTGCAGTGCTGAAGATTGGGTGTACGCGAGAGGGGTCAAGGGCAAAATCGATTTGATCAGAGCTAAAAGAAAAACAGAAGTTGCATTGCACTATCGAGTGTATTCTATGTGCTACTAACTAATGGGAAAGCAATAGAGTCACAAAATATCAAGGACATTCATGACAGGTACAGAAAACATACAGTGTTATTCTGGGGGACTTTAATTATCTTAAAATGGAATGCAGAAGTATTAGTGTAAAGAGCAGAGAAGGGAAAGTGTTTTGGATGTGTGCTCAAGAGAATTTTTGCGATTGGTGAGATTCTAGCCCAGTGAGAAAGGAGGAGTGAGGTGAGATAAGCGGAACAAGTGTTGTAAGGAGAATATTTAAGGCACAGTGATCATAGTATCATCAGGTTTAGGTTAGCTATCGAAAACGTCAAGGAGAAGTCCAGAGTAAAAATAATTAATTCATGCCGGGTAAATTGGAAGGTCTGTAATTCTTCTCCTGAGCGAATGGAAGGTTGAGAGGAGATTTGATCGAGGTGTTCGAATCATGAAGAGTTTAGACAGAGTAGACAGAACAGTTACGGTTGATGGAAGGGTCGAGAACAGGGTTGTCCAACCTTTTCACGTGGAGGCCACGTTACAATTTTTGTCTTACATTGGGGACCGGTGAGACAATTTTGGAAAGATGAAGGCATTGAAATACATCTTGCTATTAATCAACACAATAACAAATTCACATTTTTGTGAGGAAGCGTTAAATGAGAAGAATAACTTATTGACTTACTTTCTGGTCACTATGTTGGATACAGATTTAGTGAGATACCTTGCATTTTTCCGATTACACAAGTAGTCAATCTCTGCCTGCACACTTTTTGTGGCAATGTGGAGTATTCCAGATAGATGCCCATCTGTCAGGAGTGATCTTGATCAGTCTGCCCCCTCTCTCTGTCTCTCTCTTTCTGTCTTCTCTCTCAGTCTCTCTCTTCTCTCTCTCTCTCTGTTCCCTCCCTTTCTCTTTCTGTCCTCTCTCTCTATCTCTCTCTCTCCATCTTTCTCTCTATCGTCTATCTCTCTCTTTCTCTCTCTACGTCCTCCTGCTCTCCCTCGATCCCTCTCTCTCTATCCAGTCCCTCCCTCTCTGTCCTCTCTCTCTCTCTCTCTCTCTGTGCTCTTTCTCTCTCTCTCTCTGTCCCTTCTCTCTACCTCCATGTCCTCCCCCTCTCTCTCGCTGTCCTGCACTCTCTGTTCCCCCTCTTTCTCTGTCCTTTCTTCCCTCTCTCAGCCCTCTACCTCTCTGTGCTCTCTCTCTCTCTTTCACTTTCTCTGTTCCCTCTCTCGATCCTCCCTCTTTCCTTTCGCTCTATCTCTATGTTCTCTCTCTTTCTCTATCTCTCTCTATCTCTATCTCCTGCTCTCTCTGTTCCACCTCTCTCTCTGTCCTCGCCTTCCCTCTCTCAGCCCTCCACCTCTCTGTGCCCCCTCTCTGTTTCACTTTCTCTGTTCCCTCTCTCTATCCTCCCTCTTTCCTTTCGCTCTATCTCTATGTTCTCTCTCTTTCTCTATCTCTCTCTATCTCTCTGTATCTCCTGCTCTATGTACTCCCTCTCTCTTTCTGTCCCTCTCTCTCTGTCCTCCTCTTTCTTTCTCTGATCCCTCCCTCCCTCTCTCTGTCCTCATTCTCTCTCTCTCTATCTCTCTGTCCCTTTCTGTCTCTCTCCCTGCCCTCTTTCTCTCTCTGTGCCTATTTCTCTGTCTGTCCCTCTCTCTCTGTCCCCTCTAACTCTCTCTTGTTCTTCTCACTATCCTCTCTCGGTGTCCTCCCTCTTTCTCTGTCCCCTGTCTCTTGGTCTCCTCCCCATCTCTCTTTGTCATCTCTCTCTCTCTGTCTCTCCCTCCACCCCACCACCCCACCCCGCCCCCAACACACACACACACACACGTCCTCTCTGTCTCTGTCCTCCCCTCTCTCTCTATTCGCTCTCTGTCCTCTGCCTCTATCCTCTCTCTCTCTCCCTTCCTGACCCCTCCCCTCTCTTTGTCTCTATATATCCATCCTCTCTATCTATGTCTACCCTCTCTCTTTCTCTCTCTGCCCCCTTTCTCCCTTTGACAGTTGTGGAGAGCAGGAACGCTAAGCAGATGATAGGCTAGTTTTATTTTTTTTTAAATGATCGTGAGTCAGTTTCCCAGCTGACAGGTGCTTGGATCCGGAACGGTGGTTTCCCAACTTCGGACAGATTCGGGGTTTTCCGGCGGGCTTCAGAAAAAGTTGGAACCCGCCTGAAAACCCCGAATCTGTCCGAAGTTGGAAAACGGCTGTTCCTGATGTAAGCAAGTGTCAGCTGTGTAACGGCCTTGATATCTTTTTTTAAAGCCGTTCTGCAAGAAGGAGCCAATGGAAATTACTCATCTACATTCGTGGACCCCTAGTGAGGATCAGGAATGCCCTGGATCAGATTACATCCGCGGGCCGGATGGAAACGTTTGGCGGGCCAGATCCTGGCCCACGGGCCATGTGTTGGACAACCCTGGTCGAGAATTAGAGGGCACCAATTTGAAGTGAGTGGCAAGAAAACTAGAGGCAATATGAAAAAAAACGTATTTTGAAGCAGCGTTCTGCTGCAGGTTTGGAAACATAGAAACATCGGGGAGACATCGAAATGTTGCACACAGCATGAAATACATTCAACTGTTTATAAAGAGTCACAAGAACACAACATGTTTGTAGAATTCACCGCTGCTTTCTCGGCACTGATGGATTGTGAATGGAGAGATGGGCCAGAAGTCTCAATGAGCTACATTGAACCTGAGCTGCAGATGAAATGGAAAAAAGTTCAGCCTTGAGCAGAGAGATGCGAGAAGGAGGTAAAAATCCCGAATCAGAAACAGGCTTCCTGACATTGCGGTTGCATCTCATGAATATCAAACACACTTCGAACTGTCTACCAAGGAATTCATAACTGGGGATAGCCTGTGATGTCAGCCGAAAAGTTGCAAATCCCGACCAGCCAACGTGAGGTTTGAATCCACGAGTCTGAAATTCAGGGTCAATTTCCAAACGACTAAAGTGACCAGGGTTGATACACAGATTTATCTTTGTCCTTATTGCACGGAAGCAAATGTTGGCTCGGCCCCGGGGGTGGTGCTCGTTCTGTGATTCATGAACCAGCTTCCATTCAATTTCCAGGTTTATCAATAAATCGATCTACAAAAGCCCCGAGGTGTGATATATACCTCTCCCTATTGATAATAAAGCTTATATTTTTCCTGATATCTTCCAAGCATTGATATGCATTTTGCTGAGAATTTATTCCCCACTCCTTTTTATTTCGTTCATGCAGTTCCTCAGAAACGCTTCATTTCATTATTTATGAGAGGGAAGAAAATCCACTTCACTCTGCGTTTCACGTGGTGCCTCTTTTTTTTTTAATCCGTTTCCAACTTGTTCTTCTCTTCTGACCTTCATTCCTTCTGCTTTATCGACCTTGACTGACTTGCTGCCTTTCTCACTCCCACTGGCTCTCTGCTCATGTGCCCTTTCCTCTCTTTGTTGAACAGTACCTCGCATCTGCTCCTCCACACCAGTAATATAAAAGGAAAACGTTCTCAACCAGACATATACAGAGAGGGAACGTCACTTAAGTTTCACGTACACGAGAAATGCAGCGATGAAAATACAGAAACAAACAGAAGAGTTATGAAAAATTAGAACAATTGTTTTAGAAGACTGGTACATTTGCTGTCAAGAAAATGGAGGACAAGTCACATGAACCATGCCAACTCTATAATGCCTTGGCCCACATTGCTTCTCTCTCTTTCGATCATTCTTTATTCCTTACAGTCCGAGAGTCCGCCAGGCATTTGTAATGATCACAATCCTATGGATCCAGCTCTTTAGTTTATAGGAACAGTGTTAACGTTTCAGGTCTGTCACCTTTCACCAGAACTGGTAAAGGTTAAAAATGTAATAGACTTTGAGCAAATGAAGGGAACAAAAGGGAAGCTGTGTGATCGGGCTGAGTGCAGGCGAGGTTACATGACAGCGATGTCACAGAACAAAGACAATAGGGATGTTAATTGGGGCAGAAAAAGACAAAGTATCAGTCCAGAAAGTGCGCTATTGAGCCCCTGCCACCTCGTTCCTTTCCTACAGCATCTTCCCATACAATCGCAGGAAGTCGAATCCCTTTCTTTTTACCTCCTCTCTCCTCAGCAACCTCGGCCCCAAACTTTCACTCCAGATGAAGCAGTGATTTACTTGCACTACTTTCAATTTCGTATACTGTATTCGCTGCTCATAATGAAATCACGTCTACGTTTGGGAAACCAAATGCAGAATGGGTGATTGCTTTGAGAACACCTGCACTCAGTCCACAAGCATGACCCCAAGCTTGTGGTTGCTTGAAATTTTAATTCACCACCCTGCTCTCATGCTCACAGTTCTGTCCTTGGCCTACTGCAGTGTTCCAGTGAACCCATCTCGACGAACAATACCTCATCTTCCAACTCGGCACTCTACAGCCTTCTGGACTCAACATTGAGTTCAACAATTTCAAAGCCTGACAGCCTTTTACATGGTATTTTACTTTATATTGTAACCATGTGCCTGTCTTAAGCTTGTTTTAATGGATTTGCTTTAGGATAGAGCTGTTAATTATATGGCCATGAACATTCTCACTGGATTCATGTTTTATCTATTATTACAAATATTTGCACTCCCTTTGCCTTTGTTCCGTGACATCTCTGTGATTTAATCTGTCTTGCTCTCTGCCCTATCACGCTGCTTCCCTTTTGTTCTTTTCCCATATCCCCCGCTCCTCCCCCACTCCCTTTCAATTGCTCAAAGCTTATTACATTTCTAACAATTGCCAGTTCTGACGAAAGGTTACAGGCCTAAAATGCTAACTCTATTTCTCTCTCCACTGATGCTGCCACACATGTCTTTCCAGCACTTTTTTGTTTTTGTTTCTGATTTCCACAGCCGCCGTATTTTGCTTTTGTTTATTGTAGAGCTCATGGTGCAAAGGGTAACAAACCTGACTCCAGGTTAGAAAACTGAGTGCTCCAGTCGCATCGAGTTCAGAGTCTGCACGGTGGCTCAGATTCCTGGGTTTTATATCAGAGAGCCCTAGATTGTTGGAGATGTTTCTACTCGTAATTAGTCTTACGTTTGATAGATTAAAGTCCTGTTCTGGTGACTTTCGAATTAAAAACTCAGTTTTTATTTCACACGAATCCATATCAGAACAATGTCTCAGAGATGTGGTGTGCACATTATTTGTGCAATCGCTCTGTCACCAAGTGTGAGAAATAAAACAATAAAACACAACTGTAGTGAGAAGCAATGTGGGTGAAGGGATGATGAAAGAAAACAGCATTTGCTACACTTAGAGTGGTGCTGGGAAGAGTTACATCATACTTACCAAATCATAACTTACAGCCAATGTTACAGACTCCTCCATCACTATCATTGGGTATGTTCAGTCCCTCCAACAGGAAAGACCCACCAAAGGTGATGATACAGTGTTATGCATTCAAGCGGGGAGTTGCCCTGTGATTCCTCAACAATGACTTTGGACTGCTTGACATCTCATGGCATCAGCACAAACAGTGACAAGGAAACCTCCTGCTGCTTAGCACTTACTGTCCTCCCTCAGCTGATAAATCAGGACTCCTCCATGTTGAACATCACGTGACAGAAGCATACGTGCAGCAAGGGCCGAGAATGTACTCTGACTGGGGTCTTCAAAGCCCATCACAAACAGTAGCTTGGCAACACCACTACTGACAGAGCTGAACAAACCCTGAAGGACATATCTGCCAGACTGCAGCAGATGCTAAAGGAACTAAGAAGAAGGGAAAACATGCTTGAGTTTGCCATCACCAACCTACTGTCACAGATGTATTTGTCCATAACAGTATTGGTAGGACTGTCTATCATACAGTCCTTGTGGAGGCAAAGTCCCAACTTCACACTGAGGATAATAAAAGCAAAATACTGCAGATGTTGGAAACCTAAAATAAAAACAAGTAATGCTGCAAATACTCAGCAGGTCTGGCAGCATCTGTGGAGAGAGAAGCAGGGTTAACGTTTCAGGTCAGTGATCCTTCTTCAGAACTCTGAAGATACTGTCCATCGCGTTGTGTGGCATACTACTGTGCAAAACGGGATAGATTCAGCACAGATCTGCAGCTCATAACTGCGCATCCATTAGGCACTGTGGGCCATTAGCAGCAGCAGATTTATATTCAACCATAATCTGTAAACTCATAGCATGGCATATCACTCACTCTACCTAAAGAGCTGAACTCAAGAGGTGAGGTGAGACTGAGTGCCCTTGATATCAAGGTAGCATTTGATAGAGTATGGCATCAAAGAGCTCAAGCAAAACTGTACTCAATGGGAATCAGGGGGAAAACACTCCGCTGGTTGGAGTTGTACCTAGGGCAAAGGACGATAGTTGTTGTTGTTGGAGGTCAATCATCTCAGCTCCAGGACATCACTGCAGGAGTTCTTCAGGGTATTACCCCAGGTCCAACCATCTTCAGCTGCGTCATCAATGACGTTCCTTCCATCATCAGGTCAGAAGTGGGGATGTTCGCTGATTATTGCACTATGTTCAGCACCATTCATGACTACTCAGATACTGAAGCCTGTCCTTATGCAGCAAGACCTGGACAATATCCAGACTTGGGCTGATAAGTGGCAAGTAACATTATAACCACACAAGTGCCAGGCAATGATCATCTCCAAAAGAGAGAATCTAACCATCTCCCCTTAAAATTCAATGGTATGACGATCGCCGAATCACCCACTATCAACATTCAGGTGGTGATCATTGACCAGAAACTGAACTGGAGTAGCCAAATAAATATCGTGGCTACATGAGCAGGTCAGAGGCTAGGAAACCTGTGGCACGTAACTCATCTCCTGACTCCTCAAGGCCTGTCCACCATCCACAAGACACAAGTCCGGAATGTGATGGTATACTCTCCACTCACCTGGATGGGTACAGCTCCAACAACACTTAAGAAGCTCGACACCATCCAGGACAAAACAGCCCGCTTGATTGGAACCCCATCCATAAACATTCACTCCCTTCACCACTGACGCACAGTGTGTACCATCTACAAGATGCACTGCAGCGATGCCCAAGGCTCCTGAGACAGTACATTGCAAACCCGTGACCTCTACCATCTAGAAGGACAAGGGCAGCAGGTGCATGGGAACATCTCCACCTTCAAGTCACTCGCCATCCTGACTTGGAACTATATCGCTCTTCCTTCACTATCACTGGGTCAAAATCCTGGAACTCCCTTCCTAACAGCACTGTGGGTGTATCTACCCCACATGACTGCAGCAGTTCAAGAAGGCAGCTCACCATCACCTTCTCAAGGGCAATTAGGGATGGGTAATATATGATGGCCTAGCCAGCGGCACCCACATCCCATGAACGAATAAAAAAACCTCTACTCTTGCCATCAAGCCAGGGTATCACATCTGGTTCAGTAAGAAGTGCAGGAAAGCATGCCAGCAACAGCACCAGGCATACCTAAAAAAGAGGTGTCAACCTGGTGACGCAACAGCACAGGACTACATGTATTATAAACAGCAGAAGCGGCAAGTGATAGACAGAGCTAAGTACTCGGACAATCAACAGAACAAATCAAAGCTATGAAATCCTGCCACATTCAGTTATGAATGATGGTCGACTGATAAACAACTAACAGGAGGAGGAATCTCGAGAAGTGTCCTTAACCTTAATTAATGGGGGGAGTGGGGGGAGACGAGCACGTCAGTGCAAATGCCAAAGCTGAAGCATTTGTAAACATCTTCAGCCAGAAGTGCCAATGAATGATTTATCTCAGCATCCTCCTGAGGTTCCCAGCATCACAATTGTCAATTTTCAACCAACTTAATTCACGACATGTGATATCAAAAAATGGCTGGATAAACTGGATACAGCAAAGGATATCGGCCCTGACAACGTCCTGGTAGTAGAACCGACGACTTATGCTCCAGGTGCACCCCTAGCCAAGATGCTCTAGTACAGCTACAACACTGGCATCGACCCAACAATGTGGAATGTTGCCCAGGTATGTCCTGTCTGTAAAAACGAGACAAATCCAATCTAGCTAATTATCACCCCAGCATACTCTTGATCATCAGCAAAGTGATGGAAGGCGTCACCACCATCTACAAAGCATAAGTCAGGAGTATGATGGAATGCTCTCCATTTGCCTGGATGAGTGCAACTCCAACAAATCTCAAGGAGCTCGACACCATCCATAACACACATTCACTTCCTCCACCACTGGCGCACATTGGCAGCAGTGTGTACCATATACAAAATGTACAGCAGGAACTTCAACAGCGGCTCCCAAACCCACGAACTCTGTTACTCTCGCCACAGAATTTAGAAGAAGAAGCGGCAACTTGATTGAAACATATAAGACCCTGAAGGGTCTTGACAAGGTGGATGTGGAAAGGATGTTTCACCTTGTGGGAGAATCTAGAACAAGGGGTCACTGTTTAAAAATAAGGGGTCGCCCATTTAAGACAGAGATGAGGAGAATTTTTTTTCTGTCAGAAGGCCGTGAGTCTTTCGAATTTTCTTCCTCAAAAGGCAGTGGAAGCAGAGTCTTCGAATATTTTTAAGGCAAAGGTAGATAGACTCTTGATAAGCAAAGGGGCGAAAGGTTATTGGGGATGGGTGTAAATGTGGGTAATCAGTTCAGCCATGAACTTATTGAATGACAGAGCAGGCTGGAGGGCCCGAGGGGCCTACTCCTGCTCCTACTTCGTATGTTCATATGTTCGAAAGTTCTACCACCTAGAAGGACAAGAACAACAGGTGCATGGGAACAGCAACAACTTCAACTTTCTCTCCAAGCCACACACCATCCTGCCTTGGAACTATGTCACAGTTCCTTCATGTCGCTGGGTCAAAAACCTGGAACTCATTCCCTAACAGCACTATGTGTCGATGTACATCAATTGGACTGCAGCGATTCACCATCTTCCCAACGGCAATTAGGGATGGACAACAAATATTGGCCTTGGCAACGAGGCTCACGACCAATGAAATAATAGAAATTACACAAAAGGAGTGAAGTAGGCCAGTGTTGCAAGTTTATGGTAATAAGCAGGTAAAACAATTAATTAAAAGACGGAGAGAGCAACAGAATTCGGAATTTGTTGGGAGACAATATCACCAGTTAGGAATTTGCTAAACATTAGTCACCCTTATTGAGATAATGACCGTCCAATCATGATAAAGCTCTGAAATTTAGCGATGCGGTGATGACTTGCAAACACTTGATGTGATTGTTTCAAATCTGTCCCCCATTGAGCAGGAAACTTAACCTTTCACTTAAAACAGTAGAAGAATCATTCATCAATGATCTCGAGGACTCTGCATTTAATTGTTGCCAACGATTGTTACTATATTGTTCACATTAAAATATTGACTGTTTTTTCCCTTCCTTTCTTTCTGCATAAGATGCATATTCTGACCATTATCATCAACTGAAATAGAAGCTTCCGTGGAGAAATTTATTTTATGTAAACACGCAGCTTACAACAACGACCAGACTGCATTTTAAAATTCTCCAAACCAAAGCAATGTTGTGGAAGCTGGAAAGTTGAAACAAAAGCAAAAACTGCTGGAAACAGCAGTTCTGGCAGCACCTTTGGAAACTGCACTGCAGGCACGGAGGGCCTGATGGAAACTTGAACGAATACGATTACTTAAGGTCTCAAAATTCCTTTGTTTTGCTTTTTACTTATTCGTTGTTCTTCACTACATGGAGCACATTTATTCTGGCTTATATTCGATGACACTATGCTAATCCATTGTCTCTTTACAATTTTATTAAGAAAATACATCTTTGGGACTTGCATGATTGTATAAAGGTACAGCATTAACCTGGTCTTTGGGGAAATATCTAATTGGAAATTCGGCTATTATTGCTAAAACAAAATCTTGGAGTGAATGTTGTTGACTGTTTGTTTCGTAGCAGTAAATACGCCCAGACAGCATGGGACCCAATTTTCTGCCCGAGTGGATTTTTTTCTCCTATAAAGAATGGAGAGGCTCTCAATGTTTCAATCGGGAATTTCATTCAGCATCACCAACAAACATCAAATCATCGATTCTTGCAAAAAGGGAAAATAATGTCTCTTCCTTTTCTGATAAGGCTCAAAATTCTTTGGACGCTTTATGATATAGAAAAGATTTACTATCCCATCTTGGCTGTGATTGGCATACCAGGTAAGTTGTTACCTGGAGCTAAAGTTTTCCTTTGTTCAGGCATCCAGCTCTTTGCTGCATTACTTTCCCTATATTACAACAATGGCTATAATTCAAAATTACAGCAATGGAATGCATATGAAAGGTACTTCCCTGGCTGTAAATTGCTTTTGGATGACCGGAATTTCTGATAAGTATCTATGAATGAGAGTTCTTTCTTTCTTTCTTTCTTTCTTTCTTTCCTTTTTTTCTTTCTTTCTTTCTTTCCTTTTTTTCTTTCTTTCTTTCTTTCTTTCCTTTTTTTCTTTCTTTCCTTTCTTTCTTTCTTTCTTTCCTTTTTTTCTTTCTTTCTTTCTTTCCTTTTTTTCTTTCTTTCTTTCCTTTTTTTCTTTCTTTCTTTCTTTCTTTCTTTCTTTCTTTCCTTTTTTTCTTTCTTTCCTTTTTTTCTTTCTTTCTTTCTTTCCTTTTTTTCTTTCTTTCTTTCTTTCTTTCTTTCTTTCTTTCTTTCTTTCTTTCTTTCTTTCTTTCTTTCCTTTTTTTCTTTCTTTCTTTCTTTCTTTCTTTCTTTCTTTCTTTCTTTCTTTCTTTCTTTCTTTCTTTCCTTTTTTTCTTTCTTTCTTTCTTTCCTTTTTTTCTTTCCTTATTTCGTTCCTTAGTAACTTTCTTTCTTTCCATCCTTACTACTGATTTTTTTTCTTTCTTTCTGTCCGTATTTTTTGTCTTTATATCGTTCTTTCTATCTGATCCTGTTTATTCGACGATGACCTGTGTTAATTGGCTGTGATCGCTCATTTACTGATATCAGCTCAACGATTATTGTGTCCTGAATTGTCCTTATTATATCCGTTTCAGGCAATCTTAATACCTCAATGTTCTTTCAGACTACAGTACAAACCATGAAAATTGCTCATTATTTAACTAAACGGGCACATGTGCATGTTGGTACTGAGACCGAGTGTCCGATAAGAAAATTGTTTCAACACCTCACACTGTTTCAAAGTAGCAACTGGTAGTTAATTAATTACAAATAAGTTGAAGAAATCAGTGCTAACAGGTTCATCAGTGGCTTTAGATACCTCGTTTTCTATCGATTCTTGACCATCGTTTGTTTAGCTGTCTCTTGGATATTTCCATGAGAATTCTAAGCCTGCGTTACTGTTTGTTGTTACTCAGCTCATTTAGTTGTTTTATTTCAAATGTTAATGTACATGTGACCTTTAATATCGAATTACCAGGAAGGGAGGCATGTCTGTAACTTGGTTCATCCATTGATGGGCCATAGTGAATCCAAGAGCAAAGGATCAGACTGGCCTTCACTTCTAGTGTACAGAACAAACATTAATTCCATATTTAATATGACAGAACAGGAGTAAATAAAGTGGAATAATCACATTACAGCGATTGAATGGGAAGGTTTGACTTGTGCCTTTGTAGAGATTGCTAAATGCCCTGAGAATTGTCTGAGAACAGACAACGAATACTGTTAACTAACGAATCATTCAAAGCGTGCCATCGATTTTCCATTCCCCTTACCTCCAAGTCCTTTTTTGCATCACCTCCCCACCCATGGCTATTAAATAAGTTACAGCTAAGCCTTTCAGGGGTGATGGAAAAAATCACTTCTTCAAAGGAAGAGTAGCAGAAATCTGGAAATGTTCCCCCTAAAATGTCAGTGAGACTAGGTGAATTGAAAGTTTCAAAACTAAGGGTGGTAGGTTTTTTTCCGTCGGAAAGGCTATTAAGGAACGTAGACATGTCGATGGAGTTCAGATACAGATCATCCGGGATTTCATTGAATAGCAAAGCAGATCCAAGTTACTGAATGGCTTATTCCCCCTCTGGTGATCCTATGTAAGTGTAGCTCCCATTTCCCGATGGCTTCCTTTCTTTTTTACAGAAATTCAGTTTTTGTTTTTAATCTGGTTTCACTTGATCCCGTTGTGTCATTTCTGTGCCGATTCATTACTGATTACCCTGATTACAAAACCTATGTACAGGACATTCTGTCACAGGTGAATGATTAGATTCCATCACTGGATGAAAGGCCAAGCTACACATTTCTTGGTGAGTTCCAGTTTATTGTGAAGATCGTGAGTACACATATTCTGCATTCTACTCTGTTATTTCACGGGAAACAGATCAAACTTCCGTTATTGGTTATTGTGGTGAATAATTTCCTATTCTCCGAGTTTACAGTTAACCTGGTGACGATTGTGATCCTGTCTCGGGGAAGGTGCGGTCTCTCCAAATGTGTCACCAGCTATCTGGTTGCCATGGCAACGGCGGACCTATTGGTCGTTATCTTCGATCTGATCCTAAGGCAGATTCCTATTGCATATCGGGAAGAATCTGCCTTTATGTTGTACATTAAAGTTTGTAATATCCACGCCGTCCTGCTTTATGCCGCCACAGACTGTTCTGTCTGGTTTACCGTCACTTTCTCCTTTGATCGATTTGTAACCATTTGTTGTCAGAAGCTGAAAACCAAATATTGCACCGAGAAAACAGCCGCTGTGGTTCTCGGAACAGTGACTGTGCTGAGCTGTTTGAAGAACATTTTCTGGTATTTTCTATACAGACATAATTATGTGCTGTCTAACAGTCCCTGGTTTTGCAGCGTGGCATTCGAAGTATCTCGTTCACTGGCCTGGGGCGTCATTGAATTTATGCATTATATTTTAACACCTTTTATTCCATTTCTGTTGATTCTACTATTCAATGCACTGACGGTAAGAAACATTATAGTGGCCAACACAGCCCGTAGGCGTCTCCGGGTTCGGAGCAGTGGGGAGAGTCCCAGTGACCCAGAGATGGCGAACCGAAGAAAATCCATTATATTACTGTTCGTTATATCGGGGAATTTCATCCTGTTATGGGTGGTGTTTATGGTGTGTTCTATCTTGAAACGATTGGATTACTTGTGGATTACTGTTCTTCTGCCCACTTTTGTCCCGGAAATAGGCTTCATGCTCGAGCTGTTGAGTTGCTGCACGAACACGTTTATTTATGCAGTGACCCAGAGAAAATTCAGACAGGAGTTGTGGAATGGAATGACATATCCTCTCGCTATGATGGTCAAATTCATCCGATGAACAGATCTCTGAATTTATAACGCTGTAATGTATATTTGTGTCGTAGAATTTACTGCCTAGTTTCTTCACTTCTTCATACTTGCTGCAATATCTCACAATTTGGCCCAATCTTGAAGGTAAGTTAGTTTCATAGTTGTAGCATTTTATAAGGGGGGAACCCAGGCATTCGTTATCAACAGATACGTTTTCAGCCAAAGGATGGTTTACTGCTTTACACAGCCGTCTTTGAGCACACAATGTTTCAAAATCTGTCCACTTATTCGTGATGCCTTGTGGGCACATTGATTCTTTTGACCCTCCGTGTCACTGAGCTGCTTCTTAATACACTGAGTGTAAAAGGAAAGGTACTGGTACTGGGCTCTTCCCTGTTACACTGAGTGAAAAGTGACTGTGCTGTTTCCTGTGTGAATGGGTGGAAAGTCACAAGAATTGTTACCAGGACATTTCCTATTTGACTACGTGAAAACGGACGGGCTGTTGGCTGTATTGGCTGTTTTCTGCTGCACAGCGTGTAAAGTGAGATGATTTTGAATTTCTATTGGACTGTACTGTATTTCATTAAGTGTAATGTGGCATGTGTTGACACTGTGTTATTATCTGTTATATACAGTGCAATGTGAAATTAGATTAGATTAGATTAGAGATACAGCACTGAAACAGGCCCTTCGGCCCACCGAGTCTGTGCCGACCATCAACCACCCATTTATACTAATCCTACACTAATCCCATATTCCTACCAAACATCCCCACCTGTCCCTATATTTCCCTACCACCTACCTATACTAGTGACAATTTATAATGGCCAATTTACCTACCAACCTGCAAGTCTTTTCTATTGTTGTAGGCTGTTTCTCAATACACCGAGTGCACTGTGAATAGTAATTCTGCTGGGCTGTTTTATGTTTAACGAGCGTCAAGAGACAGGTTTTGGTAGCGGACTGTTCCTTATTACACTGAGTAACCTGAAAGTCTTTGGTACCGGGCTATTCTACATTCGGTTAAACGTAAAGTGACAGGCTTCTTTCCTATTTGTGACAAAAATGTCAACTATTGGTACGAGGCTATATCCTCTTCGACTGTGCACAAGCTAAAAGGCATTTCTACTGGGCTGTTTTATATTTAACTAAATGTTAAGTGAAAGGTTCAGCACAGGCTGACTGAGAGTAAACTGAAAGGTATTGATCCTGGGCAGTTCTCTATTATGCTGAGGGTAGTATGAACGTTTTGTTTCATTTTCGACGAAGTAAAAGGTTTCCTGTTGCACTGATTGTAAAGTGGAAGCATTTGGAATAAGTTGTTACCTAATGCATCGAGTATAATATTAATAGTATCGGTATGGAGATTTTGCCCGTTACACTGTGCGTAAATTGACTAATTCGTACTGGGCTACCCCCACCCCCACTTCCCTCACCCTCACAACAACACCACCCCCGACCCCCCACCCCCACACGCCATTGCACAGCATGTAAAATGAAAGGTATTGGTGCTACAACCGGAAAATAAAATAATGGAAATGGTGAGCATATCAGTGAAAGTTGTACTGGGTTGTTTCTGGATTCACTGAGTGTAAAGTGAAAGGTATTTGTATTGTTCTGATCAGTCTCACAATGAGTGTAAAGCGCCAGCAATATCTATTTTGTTGCTTCTTATTACAGTATGTATAGAATTAGAATTAGATTAGAACATTACAGCGCAGTACAGGCCCTTCGGCCCTCGATGTTGCGCCGACCTGTGAAACCATCTGACCTACACTATTCCATTTTCATCCATATGTCTATCCAATGACCACTTAAATGCCCTTAAAGTTGGCGAATCTACTACTGCTGCAGGCAGGGCGTTCCACGCCCCTACTACTCTCTGAGTAAAGAAACTACCTCTGACATCTGTCCTATATCTATCACCCCTCAACTTAAAGCTATGTCCCCTCGTGTTTGCCATCACCATCCGAGGAAAAAGACTCTCACTATCCACCCTATCTAACCCTCTGATTATCTTATATGTCTCTATTAAGTCACCTCTCCTCCTCCTTCTCTCCAATGAAAACAACCTCAAGTCCCTCAGCCTTTCCTCGTAAGACCTTCACTCCATACCAGGCAACATCCTAGTAAATCTCCTCTGCACCCTTTCCATAGCTTCCACATCCTTCCTATAATGCGGTGACCAGAACTGCACGCAATACTCCAGGTGCGGTCTCACCAGAGTTTTGTACAGCTGCAGCATGACCTCGTGGCTCCGAAACTCGACCCCCCTACTAATAAAAGCTAACACACCATATGCCTTCTTAACAGCCCTATTAAACTGGTTAGCAACCTTCAGGGATTTATGCACCTGGACACCAAGATCTCTCTGTTCATCTACACTACCAAGAATCTTCCCATTAGCCCAGTACTCTGCATTCCTGTTACTCCTTCCAAAGTGAATCACCTCACACTTTTCCGCATTAAACTCCATTTGCCATCTCTCAGCCCAGCTCTGCAGCCTATCTATGTCCCTCTGTACCCTACAACATCCTTCGGCACTATCCACAACTCCACCGACCTTAGTGTCATCTGCAAATTTACTAACCCACCCTTCTACACCCTCTTCCAGGTCATTTATAAAAATGACAAACAGCAGTGGCCCCAAAACAGATCCTTGCGGCACATCACTAGTAACTAAACTCCAGGATGAACATTTGCCATCAACCACCACCCTCTGTCTTCTTTCAGCTAGCCAATTTCTGATCCAAAGCTCTAAATCACCTTCAACCCCATACTTCCGTATTTTCTGCAATAGCCTACCGTGGGGAACCTTATCAAACGCCTTACTGAAATCCATATACACCACATCCACTGCTTTACCCTCATCCACCTGTTTGGTCACCTTCTCGAAAAACTCAATAAGGTTTGTGAGGCACGACCTACCCGTCACAAAACCGTGCTGACTATCTCTAATGAACTTATTCTTTTCAAGATGATTATAAATCCTGTCTCTTATAACCTTTTCCAACATTTTACCCACAACCGAAGTAAGGCTCACAGGTCTATAATTACCAGGGCTGTCTCTACTCCCCTTCTTGAACAAGGGGACAACATTTGCTATCCTCCAGTCTTCCGGCACTATTCCTGTTGACAATGACGACATAAAGATCAAGGACAAAGGCTCTGCAATCTCCTCCCTAGCTTCCCAGAGAATCCTAGGATAAATCCCATCTGGCCCAGGGGACTTATCTATTTTCACACTTTCCAAAATTGCTAACACCTCCTCCTTGTGAACCTCAATCCCATCTAGCCTCGTAGCCTGAATCTCAGTATTCTCAACAACATTTTCTTTCTCTACTGTAAATACTGACGCAAAATATTCATTTAACACTTCCCCTATCTCCTCTGATTCCACACACAACTTCCCACTACTATCCTAGATTGGCCCTAATCTAACTCTAGTCATTCTTTTATTCCTGATATACCTATAGAAAGCCTTAGGGTTTTCCCTGATCCGATCCACCAATGACTTCTCGTGTCCTCTCCTTGCTCTTCTTAGCTCTCCCTTTAGATCCTTCCTGGCTAGCTTGTAGCTCTCAAGCGCCCTAACTGAGCCTTCACGTCTCATCCTAACATAAGCCTTCTTCTTCCTCTTGACAAGTGCTTCAACTTCTTTAGTAAACCATGGCTCCCTCGCACGACAACTTCCTCCCTGCCTCACAGGTACATACTTATCAAGGACACACAGTAGCTGCTCCTTGAATAAGCTCCACATTTCGATTGTTCCCATCCCCTGCAGTTTCCTTCCCCATCCTACGCATCCTAAATCTTGCCTAATCGCATCATAATTTCCTTTCCCCCAGTTATAATTCTTGCCCTGCGGTATATACCTGTCCCTGCCCATCGCTAAGGTAAACCTAACCGAATTGTGATCACTATCACCAAAGTGCTCACCTACATCTAAATCTAACACCTGGCCGGGTTCATTACCCAGTACCAAATCCAATGTGGCATCGCCCCTGGTTGGCCTGTCCACATACTGTGTCAGAAAACCCTCCTGCACACACTGGACAAAAACAGACCCATCTAAAGTACTCGAACTATAGTATTTCCAGTCGATATTTGGAAAGTTAAAGTCCCCCATAACAACTACCCTGTTACTCTCGCCCCTGTCGAGAATCATCTTCGCTATCCTTTCCTCTACATCTCTGGAACTATTCGGAGGTCTATAAAAGACTCCCAACAGGGTAACCTCACCTCTCCTGTTTCTAACCTCGGCCCATACTACCTCAGTAGACGAGTCCTCAAACGTCCTTTCTGTCACTGTAATACTCTCCTTGATTAACAATGCCACACACACCCACCCACCCCCCCCCCCCCCCCTCTTTTACCATCTTCTCTGTTCTTACTGAAACATCTAAATCCCGGAATCTGCAACATCCATTCCTGCCCCTGCTCTACCCATGTCTCCGAAATGGCCACTACATCGAGATCCCAGGTACCAACCCATGCTGCAAGCTCACCCACCTTATTCCGGATGCTCCTGGCGTTGAAATAGACACACTTTAAACCAGGTTCTTGCTTGCCAGTGCCCTCTTGCGTCCTTGTAACCATATCCCTGACCTCACTACTCTCAACATCCTGTACACTGGCACTACAATTTAGTTTCCCATTCCCCTGCTGAAAGACTTTGCTGTTTAGCTTTTTCCTATTGCATTGAGTGTAAAGTGGCAGATGTTGGTCGTGGGGTGTTTCCTATTGCATTGTTTAGTGTATCGTCTAATTCCCTCATGCTATTGTATACCGAGGTGCTCTCTGCTCCAGAGAATGTTTGACATGAAATGTAAATGTATCTTTTAAATATAAGCTGAAATGACAAGTGTAGCGAGGCACCTCATGTTTTACATTGAAAGAACCTAACTTGCTTTGCATGTTATATAGCGGTACCAACAGCAGAGGAAGAAAGAGGGATGATGTCTTGCAGACAGAAGTTAGGGAGCGAGGAAGGAAACTAGAAAGCAAGACCTCAAAGTTCGTACCCTCTGGAGTACTCCTGGTGCCACCTGCTGGTGAGTATACAAATAGGTGGATACAGCAGATGAATACGCAACTGGAGAGATGGTGCAGGAAGGAGGGCTTTAGATTGCTGGGCCATTGGGATAGGTTCTCGGGGAGGTGGGTGTTGAACAGAGACGGGACAATATCCTTGCAGGGCAGTTTACCAATGTTGTTGGGAAGCATTTAAACAAACTTAGCAGAGGGATGTGAACCAGAAGGTAATATTATAGATGAAAGACAAGGTGCAAAAAGATTTGGGAGCGATAGATAGCATGGGAATAAAAAATGGTAAGGTATTAGTTGGAGCAACGTAAGACGGAATGCAATAAAGTCCATGTAAACGCATGGAGTGTGGTAAATAATCTTGATGAGCTGAAGGCGCAGATACCCACGTGGGAAAATGATATTATGGAGATAACGGAGACCTGCCTCAAAGAAGGGTACTAAATTTCCCTGACGCAGAAGTACAGTAAAAATAGAAAAGAAATGAACAGAGATAGCAGAATTGATTAAGGAGAATGGTAGAGTGCTGGAGAAAGAACTCCTAGAGGGGTTCAGGACAGAATCTATTCGTACAGATCAAAGAAAAATTAGAGGCACAATTACATTACTGTGTGAGTTCTATAGAGCACCAACTAGAGGGAAAAATATAGAGTAAAAAAATAACAAGGACGTGAGAGGTGCAAAATGTAGAGTTATAATGGGAGACTTTAATAATCTTAATATAGACTGCTGTACCAATAATGTAAAGGGCAGAGTGGGCGATGAGTTTCTGAAGTGCGTTCAGGAGAATTTCCTACATCTGTATCTTTCTGACCCAATGAGGATCGAGGCATCGATGCATTGCTGTATTCCTTCTAGGGAATGAGGTGGGGCAAATGGAACAAGTGTCAGAAGGGGACAGTGATCATAGTATCAGCAAGTTTAGGTTAGCTATGGAAAAGCTCAAGGAGCAATCCACAGTTAAAAAAAAATTATTATTACAGGGACAGTAAATTGGAATCAAAGATTGGCAAGTAAATTGAAACATAATAATGGGCTGCCTTTAAAGAGGAGATGGTTCAGGTGAAGTTGAGGTACATTCTCAAAAGGGGAAACGGTAGAACAAATAAAACCTGAGCTTCCTGGATGGCAAAAGAGGTAGAGAGTATGGTGAAGCAGAAAGAGGGTTCCTGTGACAGTTGCCAGGCTTATGATATCGGTGAGAACCAGGCGGAGTATAAAAAGTTCAGAGGGGAAGTCTAAAAAATGAGAAACACAGAGAGAATATAGGAAGTTACTGGCAACTGACAAAAATCCAAATTTCTTGTTTGGGCAACCAAGTGTAGTAAAAGGAGCAGTGCGGCTGACCGTGGCCAAAACCGGGATTTAGGCATGGAGGCAGAGGGCATGGCTGAGGTACGAAATGAGTTCATTGCATCTGACTATACCAAGGAAAATGATTCTGCCAAAGCCACAGTGAAAGGGGAGGTGGCTGAGACACTGGCTGGGCTAAAACTTGATAAGCATTACAATGGCTGGATGTACTTAAACGTTGGTACGTCACCAGGACTGGATGAGATGCATCTGAGAATACTGAGGGAATTAAGGTTGGATATTGCAGAAGGACATGTAATACTTGGCCAATCCTCCCTAGATACAAGGGTGGTGCCTGGGGACTGGCGAATTCCAAATCTTACACCCATGTTCAAAAACGGTGTAAGGACAAACCAAGCAAATACAGGGAGTCAGTTTAACCTTGGTTGTGGGAAAGCATTTTTGAAATGATAACCCGGTATTAAATGAAGAGGCACTTGGATTAATTAAGGAAAGCCAACAAGGAATTGTTAAAGACCAATCGTGTTTAACTAACCTGCTTGGCTTTTCTGATGATAATGTAACAGAGAGAATTGATGAGGATAATGCAGTTGATATGGTGTACATGGACATCAAAATACGGTTTGATAAAATGCCGCATAGCAGGGTTGTCAGAAATGTTAAATCGGATGGGTTTAAGGTGACAGTGGCAGTATGAATATTGAAGTTGGCTGAGTGACAGGAAACAGAGAGTAGTCATGAACAATTGTTTTTTGGACAGGAGGAAGGTACATAATGGGGTTCCCCACAGGTTTGTCTGAGGTCCACTGCTTTTCTTAATCTATATTAATGACATAGATTGGGGTGTGCGGGGCACAAATTTCAAATTTCCAGATGGCACAGAACTTGGAAGTACTGTGAGGAGGATAGTGATAGACTTCATGAGGACATAGACAGGCTGGTGGAATAGGCAGACACGTGAAAGAAGAAATTTGATATGGAGAAGTGTGAAGTGATACATTTTGGGAGAAAACACCGGGAGGCAATATAAAATGAGGGATATAATTTTTAAATGGTTGAAGGAGCTGAGGGACCTGGGTGATATATGTGCACAAATCTTTGCACGTGGCAGGGCAGGCTGAGAAAATAGTTTAAAAGGCATATGGGAGCCTGCACTTGAAACTAGTGACTTAGAATACAAAAGCAAGGAATTTTCAGTGAACCTTTATAAAGTGCTGGTTTAAATTCAATTGGGGCATTGTCTCCATTTCTGAGATCCATATTTTAGCAAGGATGTTAAAGCAGTAGGAAGGGTGCAGAAAATGTTTACAAGAATATGTCCAGGAGTTAATGCAGGCAGGTGGGATTAGTATAGATAGGCATTCTGGTCGGCATGGACGCGATGGGCCGAAGGGCGGCATAGTGGTTAGCACCGCAGGCTCACAGCTCCAGCGACCCGGGTTCAATTCTGGGTACTGCCTGTGCGGAGTTTGTAAGTTCTCCCTGTGTCTGCGTGGGTTTCCTCCGGGTGCTCCGGTTTCCTCCCACATGCCAAAGACTTGCAGGTTGACAGGTAAATTGGCCATTAGCAATTGCCCCTCGTATAGGTCGGTGGTAGGGAAATGTGGGGATGTGGTAGGAATATGGAATTAGTGTAGGATTAGTATAAATGTTTGGTTGATGGTCGGCACAGACTCGTGGGCCGAAGGGCCTGTTTCAGTGCTGTATCTCTAAACTAAACTGAACTATGCTGTACGACTCTATGAAGGAATCCAGTTACGTGGATAAATTGGAAAAGAGCCGGGGCTGTTCTCCTGAGTGAAGAGAAAGTTGAGAGGGATTTGATCGAGGTGTTCAAACTCATAAAGGGTTTGGATAGAGTAGATAGAGAGAAATTAGGGTCGAGAACAAGAGGACTCCGATCTAAAGTGATTACTAACAGCACCAGTGGTGATATGAGGAAAACTTTTTTTATGTAGTGTATGATTAGGATCTGGAGTGCACTGCCTTAGTGTATGTTGGAGACAATTAATTCATAGCTTTCTAAAGGGAATTAGATAATTATCTGAAGAGAAAAAATCTAATTCAGGGTTACGGATAAAGGGCAAGCAAGTGAAACTGGCTGAGTTGCTCTCGCATAGAGCTGGCACAGACACGAAGGGCTGAATGTCCTCTTTTTGTGCTGTAACATTTCTATGATTCGAAACGGACAGTTTGGTTTTGAGAGCCTTGAAATGTTGAAAAGGTTTCTGTTAATGTTAAACGCAGCAAGTCAAATGCTCAACCGGCACCAAGCAATTGAAAGTACAGAAAAAGTGCGAAACGAGAGTCAAGAATAAGCTAAAAACAGAAGACAGAAATATTTACCACTCTTAACGTCTCTCTATTCCAATCCAAATCTTCAGTACCGGGTAAATATTTCAGTGGAAATCGTGCAGCTCGAGAATTGGGCCCAAAATACATGAGTTGCCAAACCCAAGAGTGACCCAGGGACTTTTTTACTTTCACCCTAACGCTCTTCTAACTGAACTATTTCGGCGTCGCGGCGACGTAAATTTTGTGTCATTCTTTTGGAAGAAAATGTAATCGCAGGTGCATTACCCCTCCTGCTCATTCCTCACTTTGTGGGAATGGGACCCGACCACATATCGAAGCTCAGTTTATGTTCATGCTGATGTTTTTGTAAACATAGAAAACTGACACATCATGCATATGCTCTCAGTAATAAAAACAGAAAGTGCTGGAAAAACTCAGCAGATCCACAGCATCTGTGGAGAGAGAAGCAGAGTTAATGTTTCAGTCAGTGACTCTTCTTCAGAACTGGCAAATATAAGAAATGTAAAAGATTTTAAGCAAGTAAAGGTGGGGCAAGAGAAAACAAACGAGCAGGTTTTATTCGGACAAGTAGCCCTGAAGTGTCATCTCTCTCTCTCTGACCGATAGTAAATCTTAGATCATTTTTATTTATAGCTTCTAAGCATTGACATCCATTCTGCTCAGAATATGTTTTTCCTTTAATTTCGTTCGTGCTTTTTTCTCAAAAACAATTCATTTCATTATATATGAGAGGGAATAAATTAACATAGGAGATTGACTGGAATGGTCCCAGGGTTGTGAAACTTCAGTTCTATGGAGGGACTTTAGAAGCTGGGGTTGTCCTTCTTGCAGCTGAGAAATGAAGAGGAGGCATGACAGAGACGTTCAAAATCATGAACGGTTTCGATAGAGTAAATAAGAAGGAAATGGTTCCAGTGTCAAAAGGATCGGTAAGCAGCGAACACGGATTGAGGGTGATTGGGAAAATGGTCAGAGGAGACTTGAGGAAATATGTTTTACACCGTGAGATGCTGTAATCTGAAATACACTCCCTGAAAGTGTGGTAGAAGCAGATTCAGTGTTACCTTTCCAAAAAGTCATGGATAAATATAGGAAGGGGAAACCTGTACGGGGCTGTAGGAAAAGGCAGAGAAATAGGACTAATTAGATTCCACTACCAACAAACCAGCACTGGTAGTATGGGCAAATGGCCTCTTTCATTTAGTGAACTTAATTTTGGTATAATTTTTTATGACTGGAGAGTGGTCGAACCCAGATATCGAGTATTATAAGCATTACATTGCAGCCAAGTGAAAAAAAAACGTCCTGTTCACTCTGCTTTCCACATTGGTTGCTCCTCATCAATTACCTGTTTCCAACCTGTTCCAGTCTTTTCACCCTCATTCATTCCGCTTTATCGACCGTGACTGACTCACTGCCCCTCTCACTCCCACCGGCTCTCCGCTCATGTGCACTTTACACCCTGCCCAATCTCTTGGTTGAATAGGACCTCGCATCTGCTCCTCCGCTCCATTAATCTAACAGGAAAAACTTCTCAACCGACATTTCCAGTCGGTAAACTTCACTTTTGCACAAGGTTAAAAGCAGATGCCTGCACTCTAAACATGCGGAGAACAAGCTAAAGTTAGATGTGAATTCCCTTCTATTGGTCTGATGAAGAGCGGTGAAGAGCAGAAAATCTGCCTCTGATTTTGTACGCTTAAAAAGAAGCAGAGACCAAGTTAAAAGTGCAGAAACTAGGGAATTGAATTCAGTCTAACACTCACCCAACTGACTATGTTTGAGCCTCACAGCGAGCTAATCTTCTTGGAAAGGAATACAATTCCCAGGGGAATTCCCCCCACCCACTCTTTCCTCACTTTGCAGGAATGAGACCCGACCAGATCTCAGAGCTCAGATTATGTTAATGTTCTAATAGAAAGTAAAAGCAGGAAATGCTGGGAAGACTCGGCAGGTCCGGCAGCATCTGAGGAGAGAGAAACAGAGTTATCGTTTCCGGTTTGTGACCTTTCATCCGTGAATGTTCTGTCGATGATATCTTATTATCTTGTGTTTGGGTCGCTTGTAATCAGGTTCATGGCCAAAATCTTCCATTATCCCTTCTCTCAGTTACTTTCTCTCTCTCTCTCTCTCTCTCTCTCTCGCTCATTCTTTATTCCTTACGGTCAGAAAAAATGGGATGAATCACTGCTCACCCGCAAAACCCTCTATACACAGACCCCTGTGTGCTGCCCTGTTTGACCCAAGAGACCACTCAATAAATTACCCTCTTTATGAACTCAGAAAGCTGCTTCACAGCTTTGGACACGCAGCAAACTCCACTGCAGTGTTTATAAAACGTTCATCTAACCGTGTGCCCCATTGAGTCCTATTTGATGATTGAGCCGAATCTGAGTCAGTTCCCCAACCCATAGGAGAAATTCCCTGATTCTTGGGCACTTTGCATCATGCAGCAGTTAGCGGCAAAACGTCTAATTTATCTGAGTAATAGGTCTGAGAAATACTTGAACAGACAACACTATGTAAAACAGAACTCCAAGTATCAGTTTAGTATAGTAACTGAAGTGACAGAGCGGAGTTTAGGTGAGGATTGAATTTAAATTTTAGTTCAATGATTTTAAACAACGTTTAAAGAACTGAATCGGCCAGACGTGAGATTCTTCAGACTGTGTGTGAGCTCGACCTGGTTTGCTTTCATTCAGTCAAAGCAGAACGGCAGACAACTCCCAGACACCGTTCAAAGAGCTCTCAGCCTACAGCGGCTGGATTAGAGGGCGGCTGCTGAGCTGTTATCGAGGCTGTCTGGCTACTGTTGTCTCCACCTCTCACACTCTGACAGCCCGGGAGGCGTTCGTCACGATCTCGTTCCCATGGATCAGTCTCCAGCTGTTTATTCTAGGGCTTGTGGTGCAAAGGTAACGCGACTAACTCCAGATTAGAAAGCTGTGTGTTCCAGTCATGTCGGGCCCATATGCTTCACAGCAGTTCAGGTTCATGGGTTTCGTAGCAGGAGAGTCCTGGATTATTTTGGATGTTTCCATTCGTGCAATATTAACTATTAGAATTAAGTTTGATAGAATAAAGTCCTGTACCGGTTACTTTCAAATTACAAACTCAGTTTTTATTTCGCACAAATTCATATAAGAACAATCTCTCAGGAATGTGGTATGTACATTGTGCAATAGCTCCTTCACCGTGTGTGAGAAGTAAAAGAATAAAACACAACTGTAGAGAGAAGCAATGTGGTGGAAGGGATGAACACAGCATTTGCTACGCTCAGAGTGATCATGGAAAGTTTTCAGCCTTAACAGAGTGCTAAAGTTGGGAATTTGGTACGAGTAACAGCTCCTGGTAAGTTTTTTCTCAAACTGAAAATGGCTGGAGATGGTGGCAGAGAACTGGCACGCCAGGAGGCATCGGGAAATTCCGCGCCTACTTGCCTCCTATCCTGCCCCCATATTGGCACCAAAATACTGCCCTATTGTTTTGAATTGAAAGTTTCAAAACAATCAACAATGAGACATTTCTGAAAAAGAGCCAAAGTGTGCACATCTACCATATATTGCTCGAAACACATTTAACCTGGAGTGAGATGAACACTCACTTAAATGCAGCTGGGAAAGTGAACAGGTTCGAACAATAACCAGATGTCATCGGGCTATATACAAATGGGTGTATCGAGATGAATGTCCCAGTCCTTGAATCTGTGCAAATTTAGAATGTGCACGAAATATGTAATTCCAGTTCTTTTAAGGGACAAGGCCATTACTTTACAATATATATTAGCCAGACAAGGTCTTGGTAATCCTGTTGCATCGACATTTTTAGGCTTCAGCAGAATAACTGTACTGGCAGTCAGCATTTGCATGATAAGCTTAGGGCAATATCTAACTCATATTTCTTTATCCATCAATAGCCAATCACCATTGCTAATGCTATTCAATGGCAGCTAAATGTTCCAGGCTTTAGAAGCTTCAGGCGCGATAGAGGGGGATGTAAAAGGGGTGGGGGAGTTGCATTACTGGTTAAGGAGAATATCACAGCTGTACTGCGGGAGGACACCTTGGAGGAGTCATGCAGCGAGGCAATATGGGTGGATGAGGAATAGGAAGGGTGCAGTCACAATGTTGGGGGTTTACTACAGGCCTCCCAACAGCCAGTGGGAGGTAGAGGAGCAGATATGTAGACAGATTTTGGAAAGATGTAGAGGTAACTGGGTTGTAGCGGTGGGTGATTTAAATTTCCCCAATATTGACTGGGATTCATTTAGTGCTAGGGGCTTGGATGGGGCAGAATTTGTGAGGAGCATCCAGGAGGGCTTCTTGAAACAGTATGTAGATTGTCCAACGAGGGATGGGGCCATTCTGAACCTGGTATTGGGGAATGAGCCCGGCCAGGTGGTCGAAGTTTCAGTGGGGGAGCATTTCGGGAGCAGTGGCCATAATTCCATAAGTTTTAATGTACTTGTGGATAAGGATAAGAGTAGTCCTTGGGTGAAGGTGCTAAATTGGGGGAAGGCTAATTATAACAATATTAGGCAGGAACTGAAGAATTTAGATTGGCGGCGGCTGTTTGAGGGTAAATCAACATCTGACATGTGGGAGTCTTTCAAACGTCAGCTGATTAGAATCCAGGACCAGCATGTTCCTGTGAGGAAGAAGGATAAGTTTGGCAAGTTTCGGGAACCTTGGATAACACAGGAGCCTCGTCAAAAAGTAAAAGGAAGCATTTGTAAGGGCTGGAAGGCTAGGAACAGATGAAGCACTTGAGGAATATAAAGACAGTAGGAAGGAACTTAAGCAAGGAGTTAGGAGGGCTAAAAGGGGTCATGAAAAGTCATTGGCAAACAGGATTAAGGAAAATCGCAAGGCTTTTTATACATATATAAAGAGCAAGAGGGTAACCAGGGAAAGGGTTGGCCCACTCAAGGACAGAGATGTGAATCTATGCGTGGAGCCAGAGGAAATGGGTGAGGTGCTAAATGAGTATTTTGCATCAGTATTCACCAAGGAGAAGGACTTGGTGGATGATGAGCCTAGGGAAGGGAGTGCAGATAGTCTCAGTCATCTCATTATCAAAAAGGAGGAGGTGTTGGGTGTCTTGCAAAGCATTAAGGTAGATAAGTCCCCAGGGCCTGATGGGATCTACCCTAGAATACTGAGGGAGGCAAGGGAAGAAATTGCTGGGGCCTTGACAGAATTCTTTGCATCCTCATTGGCTCCAGGTAAGGTCCCAGAGGACTGGAGAATAGCCAATGTTGTTCCTTTGTTTAAGAAGGGTGGTAAGGATAATCCAGGAAATTTTAGGCCGGTGAGCCTTACGTCAGTGGTTGGGAAACTATTAGAGAGGATTCTTCGGGACAGGATTTACTCCCATTTGGAAACAAACGAACTTATTAGCGAGAGGCAGCATGGTTTTGTGAAGGGGAGGTCGTGTCTTACTAATTTGATCGTGTTTTTTGAGGAAGTGATGAAGATTATTGATGAGGGAAGGGCGGTGGATGTTGTCTATATGGACTTTAGTAAAGCCTTTGACAAGTTCCCGCATAGCAGACTGGTGCAAAAGGTGAAGTCACACGGGATCAGAGGTGAGCTGGCAAGATGGATACAGAACTGGCTCAGTCACAGAAGACAGACGGTAACAGTGGATGGGTGTTTTTCTGAATGGAGGGATGTGACTAGTGGTGTTCTGCAGGGATCAGTGCTGGGACCTTTGCTGTTTGTAGTATATTTAAATGATTTGGAGGAGAATGTCTGATTAGTAAGTTTGCGGACGACACAAAGGTTGGTGGAGTTGCGGATAATGATGAGGATTGTCAGAGGATACAGCAGGATATAGATCGGTTGGAGACTTGGGCGGAGAAATGGCAGATGGAGTTTAAGCCGGACAAATGTGAGGTAATGCATTTTGGAAGTTCTAATGCAGGTGGGAGGTATACAGTAAATGGCAGAACCCTTAGGAATATTGACAGGCAGAGAGATCTGGGCGTACAGGTCTACAGGTCACTGAAAGTGGCAACGCAGGTGGATAAGGTAGTCAAGAAGGCATACGGCATGCTTGCCTTCATCGGTCGGGGCATAGAGTATAAAAATTGGTAAGTCATGTTGCAGCTGCACAGAACCTTAGTTAGGCCAAACTTAGAATATTGCATGCAATTCTGGTCGCCACATTACCAGAAGGACGTGGAGGCTTTGGAGAGGGTACAGAGGAGGTTTACCAGGATGTTGCCTGGTCTGGAGGGCATTAGCTATGAGGAGAGGTTGGAAAAACTCGGATTGTTTTCACTGGAACGACGGAGGTGGAGGGGCAACATGATAGAGGTTTACAAAGTTATGAGCGGCATGGACAGAGTGGATAGTCAGAAGCTTTTTCCCAGGGTGGAAGAGTCAGTTACTAGGGGACATAGGTTTAAGGTGCGAGGGGCAAAGTTAAGAGGGGATGTGCGAGGCAAGTTTTTTACACAGAGGGAGGTGAGTGCCTGGAACTTTTTGCTGCCAGGGGAGGTGGTGGAAGCAGATACGATGGCAACGTTTAAGAGACATCTTGACAAATATATGAATAGGAAGGGAATAGAGGGATATGGGCCCCGGAAGTGCAGAAGGTGTTAGTTTAGGCAGGCATCAAGATCGGCGCAGGCTTGGTGGGCCGAATGGCCTGTTCCTGTGCTGTACTGTTCTTTGTTCTTTGTTCTTTTGAAGTTGAGTTAAACATTTAGAATTTAACTTGCAGCTTTAAAAAAGTAACGAAACTGCAAGCTAGTTAAACTACCCAGTTAATACAAATTTCCTGTCAGTGACAGTTAACTATCAATCATATAGTTGAGCAGGAAGCTGAGTTAGAAGTTGTAACTTGGGAGCGACTCATAAATGTCTATATAAGAAAAGAGTAATTGTCAAACAGGATGTTTCGGACAATGTGGCTGTGAAATAAGTTCAGTGTTAAGAGTGCTAATGTCGGGAACTTGATGCAAGTGGGAATACGGTGCAGAGATGGTAGCCGGTGCTGCTTTTTTAACCTCCCATAATTGTAGTGCCAGCTATGCATATATAGAGGAAGATATACGCGATGTAATATAGACTACAGTATATGGCAGTTTGTAGACAGTCGGACTGTCCTGGGCATGATCATCTACAATGGATATTTCTATCTGGCACCTCTTCGGCTCAGAGTCATTGAGCTGCAGTTTGAGTTGGAGACACTTTGACAATTAAGGGAGGGGTAACAGTATCTGGAAGTTTGCTCCAGACTTGGGTCACAGCTCGGAGAGGGGTACAAGTCCAGAAAGGGTTTGGTTCACTGATAGTGCACAGAGGGAACCCAGATGAGATAGGGAACGAGGAGGCACAGAAACAGGATCATATCCAACATGTGCAATGCACTTGCTACATGTGGCAATGAGAATAAAGAGTCTCAGCAGGACAGCCAGAATATGGACCAAGACACCTTGGAGCAAGGGGCTAGAGTCATAGAGTCAGAGTTATACAGCACAGAAACAGACCCTTTGGCCCTTCCTGTCTGTGCCGGCAATCAAGCACCTAACTATTCTAATCCCATTTTCCAGCACTTGGCCCGTTGTCTTGTCTGCTATGGCGTTTCAAGTGCTCATCTAAATACTTCTTAAATGTTGTGAAGGTTCCTGCCTCTACCACTTCTTCAGGCAGTGCGTTCCAGATTCTAACCACCCGCTGGGTGAAATTTGTTTTCCTCTTACTTTCCGGGAGAGGAGAGGACCTGTGGGGAGAATGCTAAGTGCTGAGCCTACAAATCGACCCCGAGGATCGAGGCCCAGTCTCTTATCTTCTGGGAGTGGAGCGGAGAGGACCTGTGTGAGAGCAGTCGGACCTCTTCCAGCCCGCAGGATTGGTTGGTGAGTAGCAGCTGTTAGTGTATTTAAATATGTTAAAAAAAGAAGGGAATGTTTCTTTTTGTTCAAAAAAAACCCTCTGGTGATAAGGTAAGTACTACTAAAGTGTTTTTTTTTTAAGGACTTTAGATTGCAGTGGGTAGAACAAGGCCCCTAGTGTAATTAGTATTTTTAATTAAGAAAGTAACCAATTAACCTAAGGGTAAGTCATGGCAGGAGAGTTCAGCCCCGTGATATGCTCCTCCTGCACTATGTGGGAAATCAGGGACGCTTTCAGTGTCACTGATGACCATGTGTGCAGGAAGTGTATCCATCTGCAGCTACTGGCTACCCACATTACAGAGCTGGAGCTGTGGGTGGATTCACTGTGGAGCATCCACGATGCTGAGGATGGTGGATAGCACGTTTAGTGAGGTGGTCACACCGCAGGTAATGGCTGCACAGGCAAAAAAGAGATTGGTGACCACCAGATGGAGTCGTCGGCACAGGTGTGGAAGTGAGCAGAAAGGCATGGCACTATGCTAGATGGGAAATATAGCCAAGTTAGGAGTAGTCACTTTGCTGAGCTCTGATGAAATGATTTAAAGCTTGAGAAACTGCAATGAAATAGTTAAAAGTAAAGGCTGAGAGTGTGAGATCGTATAAACTTACAGGCACTGGTAATTGCAAGGACATTTGTTCATTCATGACTTGATTGTGTAACTCCTTGTGGTTTGGAACAAATGGATTCCTGTGAGACATGCTGGCCATCCCTGTGTGAGTGATGATAAGGAATGAAAGGCCACACTATCACTGTATACTGTTGCTGCTTGGTGTTACTTCATGATGTGACTTGATAGAGATTACAGGATCCCAGGACTTATGACAATTGTGGGAAGCAAAAGCAGTATCTGTGGGAATCAAAATCAGTATCTTGTTTCTAACTCCTCTTCCTTTGCTAATTGTCTTAATGTCTGTTTTCTT
Organism: Heterodontus francisci; assembly: GCF_036365525.1. Taxonomy (NCBI): domain Eukaryota; kingdom Metazoa; phylum Chordata; class Chondrichthyes; order Heterodontiformes; family Heterodontidae; genus Heterodontus; species Heterodontus francisci. The sequence continues at coordinate 13,930,281 of NC_090418.1, read as the reverse complement.
TTAATCTTGCTGATACAAAACAATATTTTATTAGTAACAAGTATGTATTGAGAATGGAGTGTATTGTAACCTCAGTAACAGATGTACTGCATGTCACCACGTGGGTGAAGTCGAATTGTACCGCACTGATTGGTTAAACAAGGAGGTGTAGCATGAATCTTAATGTATAAACAGTAGTACCTGTATCACAAACTTCACTTACTCTGGGGGGGGACCCGACAGACTCTGGTGGAGTCAGTGCCGCTGTTCTCAGAGTAAGTCCGCTGGCGACTGCGCAAATAAAGTAATTGATTTTACCTACACATCCGACTCGGTATATTTACTGAACCAGACTGAAGGCAAAAAGAACTCAGATTTACATTTTGGTGTCAGAAGTGGGATCTCAACAGACGACCGCCGATCATCAGCGAAATCAGAATCAGACTAGTGTTGGACGGAGAGAGAGGAAATGGGCCCCCGACGTGAGTAGTTGAACAATGACCACGCCGGTTTTCCCCTGTCTCGTAGTCCGATAAAAGTTTGATCACTCGCTTATGGTCAGGTAAGATCGTATGGACGAGATCAATGATCAGTCTGGCGGATTAGAAAAGATAAGGGTCAGTCGAAGTAGGTACGACTGAGGTTAAGGTTAAAGTAGGTCGTATTAAGCTACGGCTGAAGGTTGATTAATGTCAGTGTCGTTTTAGAACGGCTGACGCTCAGGTTCAGTCTGTTTCTTTAGAGAACGGCTGATGGGGACTGAGGTAGAATTAAAGTAGGTCGTATTGACTACGACTGAAGGTTAAAGTAGGTCGCGACTGAAGGTTATGCGAGGTTGTTTTAGAACGACTGAGATTAAGGTTTTATTTTTTATTGTGAGTAACTGTTTAGATAATTTGTAAGTAATAATAGTTTGTAATAACAGTTGTAATTATAGTTTGTGATAATAGTTGTGAATATGGGAAACTGTTTCGATAATACAAGTGATCCTGCCCATTACAAGTTCTGTGTGATAAATATCCGGATAAAGGGAAAGACTTCAGACAATTATCGGCAGCCTTAAATAAGAAATTAATAGACCAATGGCCCTTAGGGGGGACAAAAGATTTGGAAGTGACTAAAAAAAAACAAGAAAAAATCTGGAAACAAAATAAAGGCAATAGGGCCAAAGAATTAATTGGATTATGGATACAATATTGTCAGGAGAAAAAAAAATAGAATCCTCCTATCAAGTTGGCACGAAAACGCCCTCAAATTAGGAATACCGATTAGTGAAGGGGGAAACCAAAAGACTCTAAAAATTCCCTGTCCCATGTTCGTCTCCTTGTGTGTGGTTCGTCCTTTGTTTGTGTTACTGTGTCTATTCGTTTTCTTGTGTCGTTTGTTTTCTTTCGTTTTAATGCTGCTTGATTCATAGAAAAGAACTAGGGTTTGAGAAAGTAGAGGAAGAATGGGCTTGACGGCTTGTAAGGAGGAAGGGTTGCCCCCGGGGACAAGTAAATCATGTCCTCTGGAGAAAGGCGACCCACGTCCGTTTGCCCCCTTGAGAAAGACGCAGAAGCGCCACGGTAAATATGTGTTTTAAAGATAGGTATGTTTTAGAGTAAAAACAAGTTACTGTGTCTTTGTTCTGTACAACTTGTGTTCTGTAAAACTGACTGTCGTTAACTCTTTGTTGTCTGGCCTTAATGATGAGAGAATGAGTCTGTTACTTTTTCTATTTTTACAAGTGTATATTTTGTGGGAACCTTGAGTCATGTTTTGGTTGTGAATTAGTTGAACCTGTGTGTGTTCCTTGACATCGGGAAAGGGAATTTTGAAAGAGATTTGGTATTTTGAATTCGTAACCCATTACAGAAATCAATTTTCAAAGTTGTTTGGAATTGAATGAGTGTGAAAAGTGATTGTTGAGTGTGTTCATTTCGATTTAGTGTTGTGCACCCAGGAATGGGATATAAAATTGAATTATATTTTAAGTTAAAATTTTATTTTGATTTTAAAAGCTGGTTTTGCAACTGTGAAAAGGCAATGAACAATTTTCTAAGAGATAAGCTTCAGCCTTGAAGGTCTGAAGATGTTTGGCAGAAATCCAATTTGAATTTTACAACTCCTGCTTTAATTGGAGTTCCAGTTTAAAATCTGTTCTAGTTTTTTTTGGAGTTTAAATTAAAGACATGTTTTACTGACTGTTTTAAGTAGCAAATGTTAGGAATTGGATATTGGTCTAAGGGAGAGAAGGATAAACAAAGGAGATATAGGAAAGATTCTGTCTGTTTAAAGTTTGTTAAGAAGCTGGTGTTAAATATTTTGTGTTAAGAATGTTAAATAACTTTTACTTTAGTTTTTGGTTTTATTACAGTCATTTGAAAAGGCGCCTGAAGAACAAGAAAATGACGTAATTTACCTATCTTTTAAAATAAGCACATGCTATTCTGTTCTGTGTGTAGTTAATAAGTAGTATAAGTTAATAAGTCTGAATTGAATTAATACTATTAAGGTTAATTGACCTGTTTAAGTTGAAGAACTGGAAATTTCATTTGTTGCCACAATGAACTTTCAAGTTTATTATTTCATGTTTTGGAGGAGTCTTCGGTTCCGGACAGAGGACTCACTCATATAACATTGGCAGTTTTGATTTTAAATATTATTGCAGTGAATTGGAATTTGGAGTCATCTTTGTTATAAAAAAATAATCATCCTTAGATTAGAAACCTCTTATAAAAGATGCCAAAAAAATAAGTTTGGAAACAATTGGAGGTTAATCTAAAATGCTGTCTTTCCTGATGGAGATGGTTTCCTTTGAAGTTGATAATGTTACTGAAGATTTTGTTGTTTGAAAATCCTAAGGATAAAAAAAAACATTTAAAAAGGAGTTTAGTTCTTTTCCATTAAAAAAAGGGTTACGTAAAGCGACGCAGCAGAGAATGCTTTGCTCCGCCCCCTTGGAGACAAACAAGAAATTAACCCTGCTGCAACCATCCTTATCGATGAGACAAAGTGCTTGAGAAGGAGAGATAGTTGCAAGCACTTCTGTCTTTAACGTACAAAAAGTACAACCAAGTCTGGGCATAAGAAATTGGAATCGATAAACAAAATTAAATTGATATGAGTGGTTATTTAAAGCATTCAAAGGGAAATTTACTGTTATTTGAATTTGGAATAATCTGAGATGTCAAAAATCCAGTTTAATTTGGCAAGTTATTTAAGGAATTAAAATGTCATCGAAGGTAAAAAAAAACATATACAATATACACTAATGTCTGGAATCAAACGGAAATGTTTGATTTCTGTTTTAAGGAATTATGAATATTAATTGTAAAGGTTCTCCAGGGCTCAAAATGAAATAGAATTATAATTAATGGGAATTGGCAAGTAGATCTGGCTGATGCAAGCGCTAATAAAGGAATTCTGGGGATAAACAAATAGTGAAATAAACAGCTAATTTCCAAGAAGCCTCGAATTTTCCAGTGAATGTCAGGAAAGTGTAGATAAGACTAGCAATTGATAGTTTTCTCTTGGAGCTATGAGTTTTTAAGAGAGCTACATTTGAAAGTCTGGCCATAACCTGAGATATCAGGACCCTGCAGGGGGAGGTAAGCAAAGATCTCAGATAGACACCACCAGCCCCCCCCCCCTTTTTCATCACCGCTGATATTTGATCTTTTAATAAAATCACCTGAGAGTTCAGAATATGTGGCATGACAGTGGAATACCAGTGTAAGTGTGCAGATGTGATTTGTTATTTTGAAAGCAGCGGAAGCATTTGTGGCATTTTCAACTTCAAAGGCGAGCAACCCTAAGGATACCAAAAGGATTGAAAAAAAATAGATTAAAATGGAGAGTGGTTTTTTTCCGATCAGAGAAGGAAAAGGTTTTGTAACGTGACGCAGCTGAGACGATTTTGCTCCGCCCCTTGGAAATAAAACCCGCTGCAGCTGCTGTTTTTCCATTTAATCCACCACACAATTTTGCATTGCTGAGAGTAAAATTTATAAATATTGGACATTGTTAAATTTTAAATTTCTAAATTGACAGATAGAATTGGACAAATTAACCCATTGGGCTCAGGGGCAGAGCCACAGTGGATTCTTTGTGGGTTGTTTTTAAGCAGGTGACGACAGGCCATGTGAGAATTGATGTCACGGCAAAAGATCCAGCAGCTTTGAGAATTTAAGACCTTAATTGCAGACATCAAATATCACAGCATCTTTATCAATGAGACAATTTTCAGCATCTGCAGTATTTTGCTTTTATTTTAGTGGACAATTTAATCTACCAGGTGTGTCAGCTTTTGACAGCAAAGGCCCTCAAGGGACCTTTTGTGTCAAAATCATTGGGGGGGGTGTACAAGGGAAGGAGCTAACAATCAAACCAGCATTCAAAATTTATTAAACGGACAACAAGCTCCAATTACCAAGATTACCCCCACATTTTAATTACTAAAAAGTAAGGTTATGACCAAACAGCCACAAGTGACTGGTATCCCTTGCCCAGCCTTGACTACAGAATGGACTTGCGATAATAAAAACTAATAAAATTGTATATGATAACATAAAACTTGAGTTGGTACCGGTAATATTGAATATCTCAGATATCCAGCTACCTGGCTGGTGCCCTAAGAACCGAGAGTTGTACAAGGTTACTGTAACAATTGCTGAGACAGGAATTTGGTAATGAGGGAATAATAAAGGGAAAGAGACATAAACATAGTTTAGTGAATGACGCAGCCACAGTCCTTAATACGGGAACTTCAATTGTCAATACTATAGATTTGGAAAATGTGGACCAGAATGTTAGAACATTTAGTCAGCTAGTAAAGGATATTTTGAAAAAGGAACAAAAAGGACAGAGTGGTGTAGCTAAAGTAGGAAAGGACTTGATGAATACGGTGACAGGAAGGGTGATGAGACTGCCAAGGTATGTCGTAGCAGGTAGTGAGGAAATAGGACCCGCAAGAGAAAGAGTTAAAGATTTGTGAAGGAGCTGTGCAGACAACTGCATAAGGTGAGGCAGGAGGTTCTATAGAAACATGATAGAGGAACAGACAAAGGTGCCTGTTGTGGAAGGCAAAGTAATGGTAAAGGGAAGGGCCGATAGAAATACATGGTACCGACTAAAAAAAATATAATCAAGGGAATAATGGTAGTATTAATAGGCATTTGGACTATTATTAGATGGGTTACTAACTGGGCAAGGATTGTGGGGAACGAAACCCGAGCACAACGGGACCATATAGATAATTTCAAAAGAGTAGAGATGATAAGAATATAAATTAACTCCTGGATTCCCCAGGACATGTTCGGTCCCCACAGGTAGACATGTATCCCTCATCGGAGGATACTCACAACATGGACAAGTACTAACACCTGGTGACCACCAGTGCAGTGTGTTTAAATTACAGATATAACCACTAGTGGAGAATGGGAAAGAACCGGACTGCAGTGGCTGTGGGGCCTGATGCTAATATCCGGAGAGGAAGAACAAAGACCCGGTAATGGATGCACAACGGATTAATGAAAGGAGTATTAATATGGACTATATGAACTATGGGGCATTGCACAACATGTTGGATGGGAAGTGTGTACGGTGTTCCACAGATGACCGTGCTAACTGCGTGACCAGACAGAAAGGGGAAGGGGTAACTGAGAGCTGTGTCTTTGGAATTATTTGTGCCCCTCCCATTGGGCAACAGATCATATGGAAAGTTGAAAGGAACATGGATGTGTGTGGGTACATCGAGCCCAGGGGAAGCGTTGTATGATAATGTTAAACATGAGATTGTGCCTGCCCTGGTCAATATCTCAAATGCCGGGATATTGTACGGAACAGGCAAGAAATATAATAGTGTATTAAGTAAGATTGTAATGCAGCAGGCTGCTGATGCCGTGGGTGCCACTAGATTTAGAGGCCAGGATCAGCTTTATAGAACAAAGAGTGGGATAGTTAATGACGTTGCTACCAGATTCAATACTGGTGCCTCCATAGTAAAATACAGTTAATACTGGCCATAATATGGGGCATACTAGCTTGCCGTTCATACAGGCGCTATGTGCAGCGAAGGAGGATGAAAACCAGAGCAAAGGCAAGGGAGACAATTTGTCTATCTAGAAATATTATTTTAGTAACCAGTAAAATATAATATTAGTGAACAGTGACATTTCAAATAATGAGAGTGTTTGTAGTACATACAGTTTGTGAATGTTAGAACAAATTCGAGAAAATTCGAGGCAAATTGATGCAAGACAGGTGCCAGTTTGGATCAATGACACCCAGTTGGAGTACTTAACTAGTCACACAAATGATAAAATTACCAGGTGCCAAATCAGAAAATTTAAAGTATGGAAAGATCAGGAATGTGTAAATACAGGATCTATGAGTATTGGAGTAGTGTTGGGAATACCTGTAATTCTGAGAGATAAGTTCGGGATGCAATTATACAAAGTAGAAAATACAGGAGTGATAAGGGGAAAGATTACATAAAATACAATGATATTTTACCCTATGTTATGGAAATTGGAAAAGAGGTAATTGGAACAATATTGTCCATTGTCTGAGTGTAGTCTGGAAAACCAGGTGGTCATACGTCCTCATCCTAACTATAAAACGGCAGGATCAAAATGTGGGTTTAATGCCACTGTAAGTTACACCATGGAGACTAGGAAAGCATTGTCAGAGCTAACCCATGTGGCCTATATGGGAAAGGGGAGATATCGCTTAACCACCACAGCGAAGGAGTACCAGTAGGGACATAAACGGACTTGGCCGGTGAGCAACAGTACATTTTGGTTCAATCCACAAATACCAACCCGAGTAGGGAAGATGGAGTTGGTACAGATACATAAGCAAAAGACAGAAACAATAACTGTGACAGAAAGTATTAAGGAGGATTTGACTATTCAGCCATTGCCCACACGCTTGGGTAAGGAGAGACAGCAGCTAGAAGTCATTGCTGTAGTGTAATACAATTTGGAACAACAGTCGAAGATGCAACAAGATGAGATTGACGAGATAAATGATTCTACCTGGCAGGAGGACTTATGGAACTGGGGGTCAGACGTGCAGATACACCCCTGGTTTAGAATTATCTCTCATGTCCTGATAGTGGTTTTGGGTATCATGGTGTTATATGTGACCTACTTAATTTGGCAACTTTAGAAATTAATTAGGCGATGTAAGAGGACGTATGAACACAGGTTGGACAGCTACCCGAAAAAGCAATCTGTATTCGAACTTACTCTATAAATGGATAGGCAATTAGTTATGCCACACAAGGGTAAATGTATAACCTATTCATATATTGTTAAAATGAATTAGTTGAAAGATCAGTATACTCTAAGAATGAAATTGCGACTGTATTATGTTCGCACAATTGATTGATTATGTAATAGTGATGTTTAAATTGTGCTTTCTTCAATATTACACTGCTTATGCTTTTGCTTTGCAAATGAAATTGTAATTGTACAAGTGTATCACCTTTTATGTTGTAAGAAAGTAGTTGAAGCTCCTGCAAAACTTATGCCTTTACAGAGTTCCCGCAGGCCCCTCTTATGGCACAAGCAGGCAACGTATTGAGTGTGACCCCTCTGGGTGTTGAAGGCTGTTTCTAGACAAATAGAGACCATTAAAGACACCTAGGTGGGATCAAGGGATTGACTTTTAAAAATGTTTTGAAGAATCGAAGGGGGGACTGCGAGAACAGAATTTAGATTTTAGAATTTTTAAGAACAGAATTACATGGGACCATTTAAGATGAAACAATTAATCAGTCATGTATTGCTAACAAGCTAGCTTCAGTGCTGTAGGGAGGGACAGCTTATCAGAAATGACTTCATAACTTCAGGGCTGCAGAGGCAACTTGGCCTTGCAGCTGGTACAGCGAGAGAGAGAGAGAGACATTGTACTTCAACAGCACTCTTCTTATCACCCAGACATGACAATCCTAGGGAAAGGCTAGAATGAAAAACATACCGACCAGGCTAATACACACCCCCTTGTTAGAGGGTGGCTCAGCCTACCCTTCAGATTCAGCAGTTGCTGAGTTTTTTATATTTGCTTTTATATTACACTGTTTAAATGTTATTTGAGTAAATAGATCCATATAATCCTAGTGAAAATATATAATCATATATAAGTTGATCAGTAGAGAGAAGGTTATCATAGAATGATAAAAGGGGGGAATGTGGAAGTGAGCAGAAAGGCATGGCACTATGCTAGATGGGAAATATAGCCAAGTTAGGAGTAGTCACTTTGCTGAGCTCTGATGAAATGATTTAAAGCTTGAGAAACTGCAATGAAATAGTTAAAAGTAAAGGCTGAGAGTGTGAGATCGTATAAACTTACAGGCACTGGTAATTGCAAGGACATTTATTCATTCATGACTTGATTGTGTGACTCCTTGTGGTTTGGAACAAATGGATTCCTGTGAGACATGCTGGCCATCCCTGTGTGAGTGATGATAAGGAATGAAAGGCCACACTATCACTGTATACTGTTGCTGCTTGGTGTTACTTCATGATGTGACTTGATAGAGATTACAGGATCCCAGGATTTATGACAATTGTGGGAAGCAAAAGCAGTATCTGTGGGAATCAAAATCAGTATCTTGTTTCTAACTCCTCTTCCTTTGCTAATTGTCTTAATGTCTGTTTTCTTTTAATCTTGCTGATACAAAACGATATTTTATTAGTAACAAGTATGTATTGAGAATGGAGTGTATTGTAACCTCAGTAACAGATGTACTGCATGTCACCACGTGGGTGAAGTCGAATTGTACCGCACTGATTGGTTAAACAAGGAGGTGTAGCATGAATCTTAATGTATAAACAGTAGTACCTGTATCACAAACTTCACTTACTCTGGGGGGGGGGACCCGACAGACTCTGGTGGAGTCAGTGCCGCTGTTCTCAGAGTAAGTCCGCTGGCGACTGCGCAAATAAAGTAATTGATTTTACCTACACATCCGACTCGGTATATTTACTGAACCAGACTGAAGGCAAAAAGAACTCAGATTTACACAGGCAGGTAGTGCAGGAGTCCCCTGTGGCCATCCCCCTCTCAAACAGATATACCACTTTGGATACTGTTGGGGGGGATGGCCTCCCAGGGGAAAGCAGCAACAGCCAAGTTCATGGCACCATGGAGGGCTCTGCTGCACAGCAGGGTAGGAAAAGGGTTGGAAGAGCTCTCGTGATAGGGGATTCTATTGTAAGAGGTGCAGATAGGCGTTGCTGTGGCCACAAATGAGACTCCAGGATGGTATGTTGCCTCCCTGGTGCTAGGGTCAAGGATGTCTCGGAGCAGCTGCAGGACATTCTGAAAGGGGAGGGTCAGCAGCCAGAGGTCGTGGTCCATATTGGTACTAACAACATTGGCAGGAAGAGAGATGAGGTCCTGCAAAGTGAATATAGGGAGTTAGGCAGAAGGTTAAAAAGCAGGACCTCTAGGGTTGTAATCTCAGGATTACTCCCTGTGCCACGTGCTAGTGAGGGTAGGAATAGGAGAATAAGGCAAATGAATGCGTGGCTGAAGAGCTGGTATAGGCGGGAGGGCTTCAACTACTTGGAACATTGGGATCTCTTCTGGTGCAGAGGTGACCTATACAAGAAGGACGTGTTGCATCTAAACTGGAAGGGGACCAATATCCTTGCGGGGAGTTTTGCTAGTACTACTCGGGAGGGTTTAAACTAGTCTTGCAGCGGGGGTGGGACCAAAAGTACTAGTCTCTCCGATGAGTTACTTGATGGAAATGTAGATGTTAAAGCAAGCAAGTCCAGTAGGCAGGCTGGGCAGGGACAGGACAGGGGGCATGGAAGATCTGATAGCTAAACTGCATTTACTTTAATGCAAGAAGCCTTACAGGTAATGCAGATGAACTCAGAGCATGGATCGGTACATGGGATTGTGATATTATAGCTATTACAGAAACGTGGTTGAGGGATGGGCAAGACTGGCAGCTCAATGTTCTGGGGTACCGATGCTTCTGGTGTGACAGAGGTGGAGATAAGAGAGGAGGGAGAATTGCACTATTGATTAGGGAGGACATCACGGCAGTACTTAGAGAGGATATCCCAGGGGGGAATGTCCAGCGAGGCCATGTGGGTAGAACTTAGAAATAAGAAAGGAGTGATCACTTTGATGGGATTGTACTATAGGCGCCCCAATAGTCGGAGGGAGGTGGAGGAGCATATATGCAAATAAATCACAGATAGGTGTAGGAATTATAGGGTTGTAATAGTAGGTGATTTTAACTTCCCTAATATTGACTGTATCATTGTTAGCCACGGGTGAGGTACCGGAGGACTGGAGGATAGCTAATGTTGTGCTTTTATTTAAGAAGGGCAGCAGGGATAAGCCAGGGAACTACAGGCCAGTGAGCCTTACATCAATGGTGGGAAAGTTATTGGAAGGGGTTCTGAGAGATAGGATTTATATGCATTTGGAAAGGCAGGGTCTGATTAGGGATAGTCAGCATGGCTTTGTGTGTGGGAAATCATGTCTCACGAATTTGAGTTTTTCGAGGAGGTGACCAAAAGGATTGATGAGGGCAGAGCAATGGATGTTGCCTACATGGATTTTAGCAAGGCCTTTGACAAGGTCCCACATGGTAGGCTGGGTCCAGAAGGTTCGAAAACATCAGATCCAGGGTGAGCTAACAAAATGGGCTTGGTGATAGGAGGCAGAGGGTAGTAGTAGAGGGTTGTTTTTCAGATTGGAGGCTGGTGACCAGTGGTGTGCCGCAGGGATCGGTGCTGGGCCCTCTGTTGTTTGTCATATATATTAATGACTTGAATGTAGGGGCATGATTAGTAAGTTTGCAGATGACATAAAAATTGGTGGTATAGTGGACAGTGAAGAAGGTTGCCTAAGGTTACAACAGGATATAGATAAATTGGGAAAGTGGGAAAGGGATTGGCAAATGGAATTTAACGCAGACAAGTGTGAGGTGATGCATTTTGGGAAGTTAAACCAGGGCAGGACATATGCCTTGGGGAATGTTGTTGATCAGAGAGACCTTGGGGTGCAAGTACATAGTTCCCTGAAAGTGGCAACACAGGTGGACAAGGTGGTGAAGAAGGTGTATGGCATAGAACAGAGAACATAGAACAGTACAGCACACTACAGGCCCTTCGGCCCACGATGTTGTGCCGAACCTTTAACCTGCAAATAGGATCAAACTACCTACATACCCTTCATACTACTATCATCCATGTACCTATCCAAGAGTCACTTAAATGTCCCTAATTTATCTGCTTCTACTACCACCGCTGGCAGTGCATTCCACGCACCCACCACTCTCTGTGTAAAGAACCTACCTCTGACATCTCTCCGAAACCTTCCTCCAATCACCTTAAAATTATGCCCCCTGGTGATAGCCCTTTCCGCCCTGGGATAAAGTCTCTGGCTATCCACTCTATCTATGCCTCTCATCATCTTGTACCACTCTATCAAGTCACCTCTCATCCTTCTTCGCTCCAATGAGAAAAGCCCTAGCTCCCTCAAGGGTCTGGTTTCCCTGGAGTGAAGGAAGCTGAGAAGGGACATGATAGCGGTATATAAAATTATGTGTGGCATAGATAGGGTAGATAGCCAGAGTCTGTTTCCCATGGTAGGGGTGACTAAAACTAGAGGGCATAAATTGAAGCTGAGAGGGAGGAGGTTTAACGGGGTCAAAGGGGTAAATTTTTCACACAAAGAATAGTGGGTATCTGGAATGAGCTTCCAGAGGAGGTGGTGGAGGCAGGAACAGTAGCAACATTGAAGAGGCATCTGGACAGGTACTTGAATGAGCAAGGCATAAAGGGATATGTAATAAATGCAGGCAGGTGGGATTAGTATCGATAGGCATTATGGTTGGCATGGACACGGTGGGCCAAATGGCCTGTTTCTATGCTGTATACTCTATGACTTCATGACTCAAATCCCCTCTAAACCTCCTGCCCCTTACCGTAAATCTATGCCCCCTGGTTATTGACCCCTCCGCTAACGGAAAAAGTTTCTTCCTATCTCACCTATCAGTGTCCCTCATAATTTTGTATACCTCAATCAGATCTTCGCTCAGCCTTCTCTGCTCTCAGGAAAACAATCCTAGCCTTTTCAGTCTCTCTTCATAGCTGAAATGCTCCAGCTCAGGCCAAATCCTGGTGAATCTCCTCTGCACCCGCTCCAGTGCAATCACATCCTTCCTATAGTGTGGTGCCCAGAACTGTACACAGTACTCCAGCTGTGGCCTAACTAGCATTTTATACAGCTCCATCATAACCTCCCTGCTTTTATATTCTACGCCTCGGCTAATAAAGGCAAGTATTCCATATGCTTTCCAAATCACCTTATCTACCTGTGCTGCTGCCTTCAGTGACCTATGGGCAAGTAATCCAAGGTCTCTCTGACTCTTTGTACTTCCTAAGGTCCTACCATCCATTGTATATTCTCTTGCATCCTCCCAAAATGCATCACCTCACACTTCTCAGGATTAAATTCCATTTGCCACAGTTTTGCCCATCTTACCAGCCCATCTATTTTGTCCTCGAGTCTAAGGCTTTCCTCCTCACTATTTACGACACCACCAATTTTTGAGTCATCTGAGAATGTACTGATCAGACCTCCTGTATTCACGTCTAAATCATTAATGTACACTACAAACAACAAGGGGCCTAGCACCGATCCCAGCAATACACCACTGGTGACAGGCTTCCACTCACAAAAACAACCCTCGACCATTACCCTCTGCCTCCTGCCACTAAGCCAATTTTGGATCCAATTTGCCAAATTGCCCTGGATCCCACAAATGCTAGCCTAGCAATCCAGAGGCCATGACTAAAGCTCTGGCGAGACAAGTTCAAATCTGGAATTACAATCTCGTCTCGGCAATTATTTTTTTTATTCCTTCATGGGATGTGGGCATCGCCAGCTAGGCCAGAATTTATTGACAATCCGTAATTGCCCTTAAGAAGATGGTGGTGAGCTGCACCATGAAACTAGCAGATATTCATCAAAATCCATGTCGTTCGCTGCCATCCTTTCTGGTCTGGACGACATGTGGCTCCAGGCCCACAACAATGTAGTTGACTCTTAACTGCCCTCTGAAATGGCCTAGCAAGCCATTCAGTTGTACCAAACTGCTACAGAAATGTCAAAAAGAATAAAAACCGGATGGACAACCTGGCAAAGACCTAGGCACAGGAAACAGTACACCATGCCCAGTCAATCGTCTAAAGTCCTCCTTATTAACATCTGGGAAATTGTGCCAAAATTGAGACAGCTATCTCACAGACGAGCCAAGCAACAGCCTGGTCATAGTCACCGAATCATAACGGACAGCCAATGTCCCAGACTCCTCCATCACCATCCTTGTGTATGTTCTATCCCAACAGTAGGACAGACCTCCCATGATGGCACCGTTATATACATTTGGGAGGGATTTTCACTGTGAGTCCTCAACATTGACTCCAGACTGCTTGATGTCTCATGGCAGCAGGAGACATGGGCAAGGAGACTTCCTGCTGATTAACAACTCCTACCCTCCCTCAGCTGAGGAATAATGACTCCTTCATGTTGAACACCACTTGGAAGAAGCACTGAGTGTAGCAAGGGCTCAGAATGTACTCTGAGAGGGGTGTTCAATCCCCATCACCAAGAGTAGCTCGGTAACACCACTACTGACTGAGCTGGCTGAGTCCTGAAAGAAATAGCCGTCAAATTGCACCTTCAACAGGTAGTAAGGGAACCAACAAGAGGGAAAAACATGCTTGACCTCGCCCTCACCAATCTAACTGTCGCAGATGCATCTGTCCATCACAGAATTAGTACAAATGAATACCACACAGTCCTGTGGAGATGAAGTGCCGAATTCACACTGAGGATACAGTCCATCGTGCTGTGTGGCAGTACCACTGTGCTAAAAGGGATAGATTCAGAACAAATCTAGCATTTTAAAACTGGGCATCCTTGAGGCGCTATGGGTCATTAGCTGCAGCAGAATTGTACTCAACCATAATCTGTAAACTCACAGCCCGGCATATCCCCCTCTGCCATCAAACCAGGGAATTAATTGTGGTTCAATGAGGAGTGCAGGGAAGTATGCCAGCAGCAGTGCCAGGCATACATGAAACTGATGTGCCAACCTGCTGAAGCTGCAACATAGAACTGCATACATGCTAAAATGGAAGCAGCATGTGATAGACAGAGCTAAGTGATCCCACAGACAACGGCTGTGATCAAAGCTCTGCAGCCCTGCCACATCCAGACATGAATGGTGGTGGATCAGTAAACGACTAAGTGGAGGAGGAAGTTCCACAAACAGCTCCATCCTCAATGATGTGCGGAATCCCAGCACGTTGGTGCAAAAGACAAGGCTGAAGCATTTGCAACCATCTTCACCCAGAATTGCCGAATGAATGATCCATCTTGGCCTGCTCCTGAAGTCTCCAGCATCAAAACTGCCAGTCATCAACCAATTCACTTCACCGCACGTGATATTGAGAAATGGCTGAATGCGTTGGATACAGCAAAGGCTGTCAGCCCTGGCAACATCCCAGTAGTAGTACCAGAGTACTTGTGCTCCAGAAACGCCCCTGGACAAGTTATTCCAGTACAGCTAAAGCGAGACACATCCAATCCAGCTAATTACCACCCCATCAGTCTCCTCTCAATCATCAGAAAAGTGATGGAAGGTATCACCAACATCTACAAGGCACAAGTCCGGAGTATAATGAAATACTGTTAACTTGCCTGGAAGAGTGCTGCTTCAACAACGCTCAAGAAGCTCAACACCATCCAGAGCAAACATTCACTCCCTCCACCAACAGCACATAGTGGCAGCAGTGTGCACAATATACAAGATGGACAGCAGCAACTTGCCAAGTTTACTGCGACAGCACCTTCCAAAGCCACAAACTCTACCACCTAGAAAGACAAGGGCAACAGAAGCATGGGAACACCAACAACTTCAAGTTTCTGTCCTTATTTGGAACTATATCGCTGTTCTTTCACTGTCGTTGCGTCAAAAACCAGGAACTCACAGCTCTGTGGATGTACCTACACCAGATGGACACTAGCAGTCCAAGAAAGCGGTTCACCACGACAATCACAATTAGGGATGGATAATGACTGCAATGCTCACAACCAATGAAAGAACTTAAAAATGCAGAAAAGGAGTGGAGAAGGCTTGTGTTGCTCGTTTAAGATAATAAGCAAGTAAAACATGGCTAATTAGTGAAGAAGACTGAGAGAGTGACAGGGTTCGGATTCTGTAGTTAGGCAATATCACCAGCTATGAAGTCGCTAAACATTAGTCACTCTTGCTGAGATAAACACCGTCCAAAATTGATAAAACTCTGAAATGTAGCAGTGAGATGATGACGTGCAAACACTTGATGTCATGGTTTCAAATCTTTCTTCCTTCAAGTTGAGCATAAATAAGAACATTTTACTTTACATTCATCAATGATCTCTAGGATGTTACATTTAATTGGTGCTGGCGATTATTACAATATTGCCCACGTTCAAAACGTGATTTCTTCCTTCCTTCCTTTCCACATAACATGTATACTCTTACTGACATCATCAACCTTTTTTTTATTCATTCATGGGATGTGGGCATCGCTGGCCAGGCCAGCATTTATTGCCCAGCCCTAATTGCCCTTGAGAAGGTGGTGGTGAGCTGCCTTCTTAAACCCGTGCAGTCCATGTGGGGTAGGTACATCCACACTGCTGTTAGGAAGGGAGTTCCAGGATTTGACCCAGCGACAGTGAAGGAACAGCGATATAGTTCCAAGTCTGAATGGTGTGTGACTTGGAGGGGAACTTGCAGGTGGTGGTGTTCCCATGCATTTGCTGCTCTTGTCCTTCTAGTTAGTAGAGGTCGAGGGTTTGGAAGGTGCTGTCTAAGGAGCCTTGGTGCATTGCTGCAGTGCATCTTGTAGATGGTACACACTGCTGCCACTGTGCGTCGGTGGTGGAGGGAGTGAATGTTTGTGGATGGGGTGCCAATCAAGCGGGCTGCTTTGTCCTGGATGGTGTCGAGCTTCTTGAGTGTTGTTGGAGCTGCACCCATCCAGGCAAGTGGAGAGTATTCCATCACACTCCTGACTTGCGCCTTGTAGATGGTGGACAGGCTTTGGGGAGTCAGGAGGTGAGTTACTCACAGTAGGATTCCTAGCCTCTGACCTGCTCTTGTAGCCACGGTATTTATATGGCTACTCCAGTTCAGTTTCTGGTCAATGGTAGCCCGTAGGATAGTGGGGGATTCAGCGATTGTAATGCCATTGAATGTCAAGAGTAGATGGTTAGATTCTTTCTTGTTGGAGATGGCCATTGCCTGGCACTTGTGTGGTGTGAATGTTACTTGCCACTTATCAGCCCAAGCTTTTATATTGTTCAAGTCTTGCTGCATTTCTACATGGACTGCTTCAGTATCTGCGGAGTCACGAATGGTGCTGAACATTGTGCAATCATCAGTGAACATCCCCACTTCTGACCTTATGACTGAAGGAAGGTCATTGATGAAGCAGCTGAAGATGGTTGGGCCTAGGACACTACCCTAAGGAACTCCTGTTGTGATGTCCTGGAGCTCAGATGCTTGACCTCCAACAACTGCAACCATCTTCCTTTACATTAGGTATGACACCAACCAGCGGAGGGTTTTCCCCCTGATTCCCATTGACCTCAGTTTTGCTGGGGATAGATACTGGAATAGATGCTTCAGTGAAGCCATTTGTTTTATTAGACATGCAGACTACAACAACGACCAGATTGTATTTAAAATTCTTCAAGAAAAAGTAATATTGTGGAAGCTGGAAATCTGGAATTAAAGGGTGGCACAGTGGTGCAGTGGTTAGCACCACAGCCTCACAGCTCCAGTGACCCAGGTGCGGTTCTGGGTACTGCCTGTGCAGAGTTTGCAAGTTCTCCCGATGACTGCATGGGTTTCCGTCAGGTGCTCTGGTTTCCTCCCACAGCCAAAGACTTGCAGGTTGATAGGTAAATTGGCCATTGTAAATTGCCGCTAGTGCAGGTAGGTTGTAGGAGAATTGAGGGAAGGTGGGGATGTGGTAGGGAATATGGGATTAATATAGGACTAGTATAAATGGGAGGTTGATGGTCGGTACAAACTCAGTGGGCCGAAGGGCCTGTTTCAGTGCTGTATCTCTCTATAATAATAAAAGCAAAATACTGCGGATGCTGGAAATCTGAAATAAAAACAAGAAATGCTGGAACCACTCAGCAGGTCTGGCAGCATCTGTGGAAAGAGAAGCAGAGTTAACGTTTCGGGTCAGTGACCCTTCTTCGGTATCTCTCTATGACTCTATAAAGCAGAAAATGCTGGAAACAATCGGCAGGACAGGCAGCGTGTTAGAAAATTGCATTGCAGGCATGGAGGGAATAATGGAAACTGGGAATAATATTATGATTTAAGGTCTCAAAATTCCATTATTTTGCTTCCGTTGTTTATTAGTTTTTCCTCTCTACGAGGAGCACATTTGTTCGGGCAAATGTTTGATAAACACTGGGCTATGCATTGTCTCCTTTATAGTTTTATTAAGAAAAGACATTTTTGGGACTTGTATGAGTGTATGAAGGTGCAGCATTAACCTGGTCTTTGGGGAAAAATCTAATTGGAAATTCTGCTGTTATTGTTAAAAATTTTGGAGTGAAAGTTGTTGACTTCATCTGTTTGTTTACTGACTGTAAGTAAACCCAGGCAGCATAGGACCCAATTTCCTGACAGAATGCTTTTTTCTCCTATAAAGATTGGGGATCCTCTCAATGTATCAATCAGAGATTTTCCTCCAGTATCAACAACAAACATCGAATCATTGATTCATACCGAAAGAGAAAATAATGTCTCTTCCTTTTATGATAAGGCTCAAGATTCTTTGGGCGCTTTATGACATAGAAAAGATTTACTACCCCTTCTTGGCTGTGTTTGGTGTGCCGGGTAAGTTATGGCCTGGATTGGAACTTCAGTAACTGGAGTTTACCAGTATATGGTATATTTGTACATGCATCCCACACTTTATTTTATTACATTCCCTGTATTATATCAGTGACTACACATCAAAGTTCCAGCAGTGGATACATGTGAAAGGTGCTTTGCTGGCTGTAAATTGCTTTTGGATGCCCGACATTTGTGATAAGTACCTGCAGATGCTTATTCTTCATTCCTTCTTTCCTTGTTTGCTTCCTTTCGTCCTACTTTTTTCCTTCTTTCTTTCTACTTATCTTTCTTTCCTTTATTTATTTCTTTTGTATTTCTTCATTCTTCCTTCTTCCAATCTTTCTTCTCTTCTTTCATTCTTCCCTTCCTTTTCTCTTTCTTTTTTCTTTCTTTCTTTTCTTCTCTTTCTTCTTTTCTATTTTTATTTTCTTTCATTCTTTCCTTTCTTCCTTCTTTCATTTGTTTCCTTCTTTCCTTCTTATTTATTGCCTTCCTAAATACTGTTCATTCTCTTTCTTCCTTCCTTTCTAACTTTCTTATTTGCTTTGCTTTTCTTTCTTCTTTTCCTTTCTTATTTTCTTCCATACTTTTCTTTCATCCTTCTTTCATTTAATTCCTTCTTTCTTTCTTTCTTTCCTTACTACTGTCCATTCTTTCCTTCCTTTATGGTGTTCTTTGTTTCTTCTTTATTTCGACTGTCTGTCTTTTTCTATATATTCTGTTCTTTCTATCTTTCTATTCGTGTACATTTAATGGTGATCTGTGTTCCATGGTTGTGAGCTCTCATTCACTGTTATCAGCTCAATCATTATTGTGTTCTTAATTGCCATTATTAGATCCATTTCGGACTATCTTAATAATATTTCAATGATCTTTCAGACTACAGCACAGTTAGTCGAGTGTTATCTGAACCAAAAGTGTGCATGTGTATGTAGATACTGAGACCAAGTGTCAGACGAGAATATTGTTCTAATACCTCACCCTCTCTCAAGTTCAGCAGCTTGTAGTTAATTATTTAGTTGAACAAATGAGTGCTAACCAGGCTAATGACCAAACATCGATGATTCAACCGAGTTCAGATATCTTGCTTTCTATTGATTTCTGACCCACGTTTGTTTGGCTGTCTCTGGATATTTCCATGAGAATTCTTAGCTTGCGTTACTATTTCTTATTATTTAGCTCATTCAATTGTTTATTTCAAATGATTACTGTACAAGTGACCCTGAATAACGAATTACCAGGGAAGGAGGCATGTCTGCAACTTGGCTCATCCATTAATCAACCATAGGGTATCCAGGAGCAGAGGATCAGACCGGCCCTCACTTCTAACATACAAAACAAACAAGAAGTTAATATGTAATATTATGGAACAGGAACAAATAAAGAGGAACAATCACATTGTAGCCATTGGATGGGAAGGTTTGATTTGTGCCTTTGCAGAGATTTACTAAATGTCCTGAAAATGTTGACTGAGAACAGACAGTATGTAACTAACGAACCCATTCAGAGATTACCATAGATTTTCCATTTCCCCCTACACCCAGGCATTTTTGTATCACCTCCCCACCCCATGGTGATTAAATAAGTTACAGCCAGACCTTTCAGCGGTGATGGTAAAATCACTTCTTCACAGAAGAGTAGTGGAAATCTGAAACATTTCTCGAAAAAAATCATTGAGACTAAGTGAATTGAAAGTTTCAAAACTGAGTTTGGTAGTTTATTCCATAGGCATGTAGAAGGAATCAAGGCGTGTAGATAAGAGTTCAGATACGGATCAGCTGGGATATAACTGAATGGCGCAACTGGCTTATTCCCCTTCTTGTTTTCCTCTTTAATGGAGCTCCCATTTCCCGATTGTTTCCTTTTTTCCATTTAATAGAAATTCACTTTCTCTTTTTTATTTCACGGGAGACACATCAAACTTATTGGTTATTTTGGTTAATAATTTCCTATTCTCCTTTTGCTTACAGTTAACCTGGTGACGATTGTGATCCTGTCTCGGGGAAAATGCGGTCTCTCCAAATGTGTCACCAGCTATCTGGTTGCCATGGCAACGGCGGACCTGTTGGTCGTAATCTTCGATCTGATCCTAAGGCAGATTCCTATTGTTTACCGGGTAGAGGTTGCTTTTATTTGGCGTATGAAAGTTTGCAATATCCACGCCGTCCTGCTTTATGCCGCCACAGACTGTTCTGTCTGGTTTACCGTCACTTTCTCCTTTGATCGATTTGTGGCCATTTGTTGTCAGAAGCTGAAAACCAAATATTGCACCGAGAAAACAGCTGCTGTGGTTCTCGGAACAGTGACTGTGCTGAGCTGTTTGAAGAACATTTTCTGGTATTTTCTGTATACACATTTCTATTCGCTTTCTAACAGTCCCTGGTTTTGCCGTGTGGAAGTCGTAATATCACGTTCGTTGGCCTGGGCCGTCGTTGAATTCATGCATTATATTTTAACACCTTTTATTCCATTTGTTTTGATTCTACTATTCAATGCACTGACGGTCAGAAACATTATAGTAGCCAGCAGAGTCCGCAGGCGGCTCCGGGGTGGGAGCAGTGGGGAGAGTCCCAGTGACCCAGAGATGGCGAATCGAAGAAAATCCATGATTTTACTGTTCGTTATATCGGCGAATTTCATCCTGTTATGGGTGGTGTTTATGGTGTGTTCTATCTTGAGACGGTTGGATTACTTGTGGATTACTGTTGCTCTGCCCACATTTGTTCCAGAAATAGGCTTCATGCTCCAGCTGTTGAGTTGCTGCACGAACACGTTTATTTATGCAGTGACCCAAAGGAAATTCAGACAGGAGTTGTGGAATGGAGTGAAATATCCTCTCACATTGATGGTCAAATTAATCCGATGAACTGATCTGACCCTTCCTAACACTGTTGTGTGTATTTGTGTTGTAAAATGTGCTGTCAGCTTTCTTTTATTCTTTATATATTCTGAAATATCTCACAAATTGGTCCAATCATAAAGGTAAGTTAACATCATAGAGCAGGAACTTGTAGCAAATTTTCCAAGACAAGGCCCAGGAATGCATTACCTACAGGTGCGTTTTCAACCGAAGGGAGTTTTACTGTTTTACACAACTCTGGGAATGAACACTTGCTGTGATTTGTTTTGAACATACACCATTCGTTGGCATTGCAATGACAGTCGCTGGGTGTTTAGTAGCTCAGTTACTCTAATGTTTGCTTTATTATGAAGGGAGAAGATTTGAAAGGCAGGATAGGATCAGGAAAAAAGTCAAGGCAGCAGGAAAGAAGGAAGGTTACATGCACCGTACAGGGAACAATACAAAAAAAAATTAATATTTCGAACTTAAATTAGCAGCACTCCCGCCCCATCCACCACGCACCCCACCCCCCCCCCCCCCCCCCCACCCCCGGATCTTTTCTCGAATAAAGCAGATTGTGAACTGAGCTAAAAGATACTTTGCCCGGTGATAACTTGCTTCATTGTTCGAAAAAATGTAGGACACATCGAAATCTGGGTCAGATCAGAAGGAAATGTTGCAGCTATATTCCTGATCCGAATCCCTCTCACTCCCTGGTCCTGGAAAACCACAAAACATCGGTCCCGAGACCCGGTACAGCATACCGGCGGGTCCCGGAGCCACACGTTCGCCGGTCCCAGTAAAGTATAATCCAGGGCCGCGGTACAGCGCATGCCCAGGTCCTCGGACTACATACCCCTGGGATCCAGTACAACACGCTTCCTGGTACCGGAACAGCATATCCCATGTCGCGTTGCAATATACACCCCGGTAACGGTATAGCTAACTACCGGGTACCAATACAGCACAGTCCTGGATACCTGGGCAACACGCGCCCGGATACAGTCCAGCGCACTGCTACATCCCACTACAGCACATTTGCTGGTCCAGTTATAGCGGTTCCAGTGGCGCAATCGGTCACTAGGCCGTTCTGTGACAGTATGGTTTTGGGAAATGCCGAGGTTGTGTGTTGGATCAGCAACTGCAAAGCTGAGCTTTTTCCTATGATCATTTTGTGCAACTTAGATGCTATCCACCGCCCAGCCCCACCCCTCTTCATCACCCCCTCTCTCCCAGCCTTTCTGGTGAACAGTGTAAATTTCCACTGCAACAATGGTGCGAGGAACGTTGAGGAGATTCAGGGTATATGCAGGGGGTTGGACAACAGGATGAAATTGTAGAGAGGAGAACCAGGGTGAACAAAGGACTCAGAGACAAGTAGCACTTGTGTGAAGAATAGTTCAGAACAGGAGGGATCAGACAGAGACCAATTGTGAGACAGTGAAGTTCAAGTCTCCACATTGGACTTTGACAGAGTGACAATAACAGAAGCTGAAAGAAGTAGAGATTTCAGAACAATATTCCAAGGTATCCAGCAAAGACAGGGAACGAGAAAAGGGCAGAATTTGTCGATTAAACTATGATAAGAAATGATGTAGTTGAGGAGTCAAAGACATACTCTATTTGCTTACAATTAAGGAACAAAAAAGCGTTATTGAGCGACTGGTATACATTGAGACCTCCA
Source organism: Heterodontus francisci (assembly GCF_036365525.1). Classification (NCBI taxonomy): domain Eukaryota; kingdom Metazoa; phylum Chordata; class Chondrichthyes; order Heterodontiformes; family Heterodontidae; genus Heterodontus; species Heterodontus francisci. The sequence continues at coordinate 13,907,841 of NC_090418.1, read as the reverse complement.
AATAGCGAGAATGAGATAGAAGAGAAATATGCAAGAATTACAGATAAGCTAATATAAATTAATGACTTAGAATTGGGGCTACACAGGGCACAATTTCGGAATTTATAGATTGCACGAAATTTGAAAGTGTAGTAAACAGTGAGGAAGATGATAATTATCTTTAAGAGCACAGGACAGGCTGGTAGAATGGGCAGAAATGTGGCTGTTGAAATTCAACGCAGAAAAGTACAAGGTGATAGATGTCTCTTGGTGGGAAGAATGAAGAGACAGAATAAAAGTTGCACGATGCAATTTTAAAATGTGTGTAAGAACAGAGAGGTCTTTGAAGGCAGCAGCACAGTTCAACAAAGCAATAAATAAAGCACACGGGATTCCTGGGGTTTATGAATAGAAAAATCAACAACAGATAAGAAGTTCTGTTAAATTTGTATAAACTCAAGTTCGGCCCCAGCTGAAATATTTTGATGAATTCTGGGCATCACACTTTAGAAAGGACTTGAAACATTTGGAGAGGTTACAGAGAGATTGAATAGAATGTGTCCAGGGGTGAGGGATTGCAGTTAAGTTGACTGACTGGAGAAACTGGGCGTGTTCTCCATAGAGTAAAGGAGGCTGAAGAGATATTACAAATTTGTTTAAAATCATGATGTAGGCAGGTTAAATTAACAGAAACTTTGCCAATGTCTGAAGCCTCAATAAGCAGATGGCACAGATTTAGGGTATTTGGCCAGTGTACCAGATGTGATATGAGGAAAGTAAATACACACTGTGTGGCTAAGATTTTGAATGCACTGTTTGAAAGGATGATGGATATAAATTCAATAGTAGACTTCACAATGATAATACTTGAAGGAGAATTATTGCAGGGATGTGGGAAAAGAGCGGGGAGTGGAGGTGATTGGATTGCTCTTTGAAAGAGCCAGCAGAGAACCGAGGGGCCGAACATCCTCTGTATGCGCTGTCCTATTCTATGATTATATTGATCATGGGGATCTTCACTTATGCTAATGTAGATTGGGACAGTAACAGTGTAAAGGCAAAAGACGAGGATAAATTCCTGAAAGTGAACAAAAGTTCTTACATTATCAGCGTGATTGCAGGCCAACGAGGATCTGGTTCTGGGGAATGAACTGCAGTGTTTTTTCAGCGGGAGAGGACTTGAGGAATATACCATCACCTGGGGTGGACGGATTATGGAAAGTACCAGGACAACTCAAGTGTAAAAGTTCTTAGCTGGCGGAGGGCTAACTTCAGGGAGTTGAAAAGGTAAATTGCCCAGGTGAATTGGAATCAATAATTGATAGACATACAGTAATTGAACAATTGGAGGCTTTCAGACAAGAAAGGATCCGGGTACAGATCGAAAACATTCCCATGAAGGAGAAAGGAAAGACATCGAAAGCTGGAGATCCGCAAATAATTCTCAGTATTGAGGATAAAATGAGACAGGAAAAATGAGGCCAATGTTATGTGTGAGGTCCATAATACAGTCGAGAACCAAGTTGAATATAGAATGTCCAGAGGAAATCCTTGAAAAAAAACAAGAGGGACAGAGAGAGTGTGTGAAAATTGGTTCGCAGCGTTCATAAAAGAGAAAAAATATTTTTATGAACCCACATGTTAATCAATTTGAGTCCCTGGCTGTAAAATATCATTTCCGTGGAATTTATCACTCGTTACGTTTCCTAATATTGTTCAGGAATATTAGGAACTTTAGTGAGTTCCAGTCCTTGAATCATTCTTAATTTACTAGGAATGTCAGGCATATTATCGACTTTCTCTACTCTGAAGTAATCATGGTACATATAAACATGGTAGAATTGGTATGTTCCAAAATCGGTCCACTTATTAATGCTGCCTTGTGGCCACATCGGTTCTTTTGGCCCTCCGTTTACTGAACTGGTTCCGAATACACTGAGTACAAAATGAAATGTACTGGTACTGCACTGTTCCCTGTTACACTGAGTGTAAAGTGGCAGGTGTTGGTAAAGTGCTGTTTCCACTTTGAGTGGGTCAAAGGAACAAGAATTATCACCGGGACCTGTCCTACTTAACTGCGTGAAAACAGGCGGAAATCCGTGTTAGGCTATTTTCTACTGCACAGTGTGTGTAAAGTGAGATAAATTTCTACTGGGCTGTTCTATATTTCACTAAGTGTCATTTGATATGTATTGCCATTCTGTTGTTACCTGTTATATAGAGTATAAAGTGAAATTCATTGTTTGTCGGCTGTTTCTTATCACACTGAATCAATGTGAATAGTAATACTACTGGGCTGGTTTATGTTTGAATAACTGTAAAGAGACTGTTTTCTAATACAGCGGGAATAAACTGAAAGCTTTTGGTACCGGGCTATTTTACATTCGACTAAGTGTAAAGTGACAGGTATTGAGGTTTGTTTTGTTTTTTCCTATTTGCGAGAAAAATGTCAACTAATGGTATATGGCTCTATCCTCTTACTCTGAGTGCAAAGTGAAAGGTATTTCTACTGGGCTGTTCTTTATTTAACTAAATGTAGAGTGAGAGGTTTAACACAGGCTGTTTTATATTTGACTGAGAGTAAACTGAAAGGTGTTGATCCTAGGCAGTTTTCTGTCACTATGACTGTAATATGAAAGGTATTTATGCAGGTTAATTTTATTTTGACGAGGTAACAAGTGACAGGTTTTGGTACTGGACTGATTCCTATTTGCTGCTACATTGATTGTAAAGTGGAAGGGTTTCTCTGGGTATTTACCTGTTACTTCAAACAGCGAGTGTATTATGAACTGTATGGGTACCGAGATTTTTCCTATTACACTGTGGATGAAGTAACAGTAAATTGGACTGGGGCCTTCCCGTTGCACAATGTGTCCAATGAAAGGTATTGATGCTATAACCGGAAATAATGGAAATGGTGAGGGCATCAGAGAAAGCTAGTTGTACGGAGCTGTTTCCTATTTTAGTGAGTGTAAAGTAAAGGTGCTTGTATTCTGTTCAGTCTCACACTGAGTGTCAAGTGCCGAACAGTTGTATTTAGCTGCTTCTGGTTACAGCTTAAAGAATGAAAGGCGCCGGTGTTTAGCTGTTTCCTATTGCACTGAGTGAAAAGTGACAGGCACTGAGACTTGGCTGCTCCCTTTTCCATTGTAATGTAATGTGACAAGTGGGCTATTTCCGCTTGCATTGTTAACTGTACCGTCTAAGGCCCTGTCGCAAACATATACCAAGGAGCTGGAAACCTAGTAAAACCAATGGGATGTATGCACCAGAGAATGACGTGAAATGTAAATATAATCTATAATGGCGAGTATATAGAGGCACCTCATCTATTGTATTGAAAGAAACCGATCCGTATTTGCACTTCATTTAATACCAAATTTGAATAGCTGTGGAATGTACTTTTACAATTTTATGAATAAACACATTTTAGGAAAACATATAAGCACCAAAAATGTCTGATACGAGATGTACATTGTAAATATAACATGAAATGTATGTAATGTCAAATTTGAACTGTTACAAAGTCATCGAGTTATACAGCACAGAAACAGGCCCTTCGGCCCATCGTCTCTGTGCCGCCATCAAGCATCTAGCTATTCTAATCCCATTTTCCAGCACCTGGCCCGTAGCCTTGTGTGTTATGGTGTTTCAAGCGCTCATCTAAATACTTCCTAAATGTTTTGAGGGTTCCTGCCACTACAACCTCTTCAGGTAGTGTGTTCCAGATTCCAGCCAACTGGATGAAAAAAATATTCCTTAAAACTCCTGCCCCTTACCTTAAATCTATGGACCCTGGTTATTGACCTCTCCACTGAGGGAAAAAATTTCTTCCTATCGAACCTATCAATGCCCCTCATAATTTTGTAGACCTAAATCAGGTCTCCCTTCAGCCTTCTCTGCTCGAAGGAAAACAACCCACAACCCGAGCCTATCCAGTCTCTCTTCATAGCTGAAATGCTCCAGCCCAGGCAATATCCTGGTGAATCTCCTCTGCACCCTCTCCAGTGCAATCACATCCTTCCTATAGTGTGGTACCCAGAATTGTACACAGTACTCCAGCTGTGGCCTAACTAGCATTTAATACAGCTCCATCATAACCTCCCTGCTCTTATATTCTATGCCTTGGCTAATAAAGGCAAGTATCCCATATGCCTTCCTAACCACCTTATCTACCTGTGTTGCTGCCTTCAGTGACTTATGGGCAAGTATACCAAGGTCCCTCTGACCCTCTGTACTTCCTAGGGTCCTACCATCCATTGTATATTCCCTTGCATTGTTAGACCTCCCAAAATGCATCACCTCACACTTCTCAGGATTACATTCCATTTGCCACAGTTCCGCCCATCTTACCAGCCCATCTATATCATCCTGTAATCTAAGGCTTTGTTCCTCACTATTTATGACACCACCAATTTTCGTGTCATCTGCGAACTTACTGATCATACTTCCTGTATTCACGTCTAAATCATTAATGTACACTACAAACAGCAAGGGTCCCAGCACTGATCCCTGTGGTACACCACTGGTCACAGACTTCCACTCGTAAAAACAACCCTCAACCATTACCCTCTGCCTCCTGCCAGTAAGCCAAGTTTGGATCCAATTTGCCAAATTGCCCTGGATCCCATGGGCTCTTACCTTCTAAACCAATCTCCCATGTGAGACCTTATCAAAAGCTTTACTGAAATCCATTTATACTACATCTACTGCTTTACCCTCATCTAGTCACCTCCTCGAAAAATTCAATCAAGTGAGTTAGGAACCATCTCCCCCTGACAAAGCCATGCTGACTATCCCTGATTAATCTCTGCCTCTCCAAGTGGAGATTAATCCTGTCCCTCAGAATTTTTTCCAATATTTTCCCAACCACTGATGTTAGACTCACCTGTTTTATCCCCACTACCTTTCTTGACTAATGGTAACACATTAAGTTCATTAGAGATAGTCAGCACAGTTTTGTGACGGGTAGGTCGTGCCTCACAAACCTTATTGAGTTTTTCGAGAAGGTGACCAAACAGGTGGATGAGGGTAAAGCAGTGGATGTGGTGTATATGGATTTCAGTAAGGCTTTTGATAAGGTTCCCCACGGTAGGCTATTGCAGAAAATACGGAAGTATGGGGTTGAAGGTGATTTAGAGCTTTGGATCAGAAATTGGCTAGCTGAAAGAAGACAGAGGGTGGTGGTTGATGGCAAATGTTCATCCTGGAGTTTAGTTACTAGTGGTGTACCGCAAGGATCTGTTTTGGGGCCACTGCTGTTTGTCATTTTTATAAATGACCTGGAAGAGGGTGTAGAAGGGTGGGTTAGTAAATTTGCGGATGACACGAAGGTCGGTGGAGTTGTGGATAGTGCCGAAGGATGTTGTAGGGTACAGGGGGACATAGATAGGCTGTAGAGCTGGGCTGAGAGATGCCAAATGGAGTTTAATGCGGAAAAGTGCGAGGTGATTCACTTTGGAAGGAGTAACAGGAATGCAGAGTACTGGGCGAATGGGAAGATTCTTGGTAGTGTAGATGAATAGAGAGATCTTGGTGTCCCAGTGCATAAATCCCTGAAGGTTGCTAACCAGGTTAATAGGGCTGTTACGAAGGCATATGGTGTGTTAGCTTTTATTAGTAAGGGGATCGAGTTTCGGAGCCACGAGGTCATGCTGCAGCTGTACAAAACTCTGGTGAGACCGCACCTGGAGTATTGCGTGCAGTTCTGGTCACCGCATTATAGGAAGGATATGGAAGCTATGGAAAGGGTGCAGAGGAGATTTGCTAGGATGTTGCCTGGTATGGAGGGAAGGTCTTACGAGGAAAGGCTGAGGGACTTGAGGTTGTTTTCGTTGGAGAGAAGGAGGAGGAGAGGTGACTTAATAGAGACATATAAGATAATCAGAGGGTTAGATAGGGTGGATAGTGTGAGTCTTTTTCCGCGGATGGTGATGGCAAACACGAGGGGACATAGCTTTAAGTTGAGGGGTGATAGATATAGGACAGATGTCAGAGGTAGTTTCTTTACTCAGAGAGTAGTAGGGGCGTGGAATGCCCTGCCTGCAGCAGTAGTAGACTCGCCAACTTTAAGGGCATTTAAGTGGTCATTGGATAGACATATGGATGAAAATGGAATAGTGTAGGTCAGATGGTTTCACAGGTCGGCGCAACATCGAGGGCCGAAGGGCCTGTACTGCGCTGTAATGTTCTAATTCTAATTCGCTGCCTTCCAGTCCTCTTGTACGTCTCCTGTGGCCAGAGAGATAGTTGAGCGTAGGTAGGTGAACTCTTGAAACACTTACAGAGTGTAGTCGCCGATATTGATAGATGGGGCATTTCTGACGTCCTGTCCCATGATGTTCATTTTCTTGAGGCTGATGGTTAGGCCAAATTCATTGCAGGCAGCTGCAAACCTGTTGATGAAACTCTGCAGACACTCTTCAGTGTGAGATGATAATGCAGCATCGTCAGCAAAGAGGAGTTCCCTGATGAGGACTTTCCGTACTTTGGTCTTCGCTTTTTGACGGGCAAGGTTGAACAACCTGCCACCTGATCTTGTGTGGAGGAAAATTCCTTCTTCTGAAGACTTGAATGCATGTGAGAGCAGCAGGGAGAAGAAGATCCCAAACAGTGTGGGTGCGAGAACACAGCCCTGTTTCACGCCACTCAGGATAGGAACGGGGTCTGATGAGGCACCGCTATGCTGAATTGTGCCTTTCATATTGTCATGGAATGAGGTGATGATACTTAGTAGCTTTGGTGGACATCCGATCTTTTCTAGTAGTCTGAAGAGACCACATCTGCTGACAAGGTCAAAGGCTTTGGTGAGATCAATGAAAGCAACATAGAGGAGCATCTGTTGTTCGCAGCATTTCTCCTGTAGCTGATGAAGGAACAACAGCATGTCAATGGTGGATCTCTCTGCTTGAAAGCCACACTGTGCCTCAGGTTAGACACACTCAGACAGCTTCTGGAGCCTGTTTGAAGCGACTCGAGCAAAGACTTTCCCCACTATGATGAACAGGGAGATTCCACAGTAGTTGTTACAGTCACCGCGGTCACCCTTGTTCTTATAGAGGGTGATGATATTGGCATCGCACATGTCCTGTGGTACTGCTCCCTCATCCCAGCACAGGCAAAGCAGTTCATAGAGTGCTGAGAGTATAGCAGGCTTAGCACTGTTGATTATTTTAGGGGTAATGCCGTCCTTCCCAGGGGCTTTTCCGCTGGATAGAGAATCAATGGCATCACTGAGTTCTGATTTTGTTGGCTGTACGTCCAGCTCATCCATGACTGGCAGAGACTGGGCTGCATTGAGGGTGGTCTCAGTGACAACATTTTCCCTGGAGTACAGTTCGAGGTAGTGCTCCAGCCAGTGGTCCATTTGCTTGCATTGGTAAGTGATTCTTTCCCCTGATTTAGATTTGAGGAAGGCGATCTTCTTGATGGCTGGCCCAAAAGCTCTCTTAATGCCATCATACCCACTAAAACAGCTAGTATTTCCTCCCTTTCAATGCTAATATGTTCAAGCATATCACAATACCCCTTCCTGATCTCTACAACTACATCGTCCTTCTCCATAGTGAACACCAATGAAAAGTAATCATTTAAAAGCTCACCTATGTTCTCTGGCTCCACACACAAAGATTGCCACGTTGGTCTCTAATGGACCCTACTCTTACCCTTATTATACTTAGAAAATGCCTTGGGATTTTCCTTTATCTTGCCTGCCAATGTTTTTTCATGTCCCATCTCCGCTCTCCTAATTACTTTTTTAAGAGCCACCCTACACTTTCTGTACTCCTCTAGTGCCTCCGCTGTTTTCAGTGCTTGGGATGTGCCGTAAGCCTCCTTTTTTTCCTGATCCAATGCTCTATATCCCTTGACATCCAGGGTTCCCTGGGCCTGTTAGTCCTACCCTTCACCTTCAGGGGTACATGTTGGCTCTGGACTCTCACTATTTCTCTTTGAATGACTCCCACTGGTCTGATGTCGACTTTCCTACAAGTAGCTGCTCCCAGTCCACTTTGGCCAGATCCTGTTTTATCATATTCAAATCTGCCTTCCCCGAATTCAGTACACCTTTATTTCTGGTCCATCTTTGTCCTTTTCTATAACTACCTTAAATCTTACAGGGTTATGGTCACTATCCCCGAAATGCTCCCCCACTGACATTTCTACCACTTGACCGGCTTCATTCCCTAGGATTAGGTCCAGTACTGCCCCTTCCCTTGTAGGACTTTCTACGTACTGGCTCAAAAAGTTCTCCTGTATGCACTTTAAGAATTCTGCCCCTTTTAAGCCTTTTGCTTTAAGACTGTCCCAGTTAATATTGGGGAAGTTGAAATCCCCTACTATTATTACCCTATTATTTTTACACCTCTCTGAGGTGCTTACATGTCTGCTATCTCTCCCTAACTGTTTGGAGGCCTGTAGTAGACACCCAGCCAATTGATTGCCCCCTTTTTATTTTTAAGTTCTACTCAATTGGCCTCATTTGAGGAACCTTCTAAGATGTCATCCCTCCTTACTGCAGTAATTGACTCCTTGATCAACAGTGCAATGCCACCTCCTCTTTTATTCCCTCCCCTGTCACGCCTGAATATTCTATACCCTGGAATATTGAGCTGCAAGTCCTGTCCCGATCTCAACCATGTCTCTGTGACAGCAATAATATCATAATCCCATGTGCTAATCAACGCCCTCAATTCATCTGCCATACTAATAAGACTCCTTGTATTGAAATACATGCAACCCAACCTTGCATTTTTCCCTTGTGCCTTAACAGGTCTATATTTGCTCTGCCTTCCAGGCAGACTCATTTTCTGTTCTATATTAGTCCCTACTGTACCTCCACTCTGTATCCCATCCCCCTGCCAAATTAGTTTAAACTCCACCCCCCCCCACCCACCCCAACAGCAAATCTACCAGCAAGGATGTTGGTCCCATTCTGGTTCAGGTGCAACCCGTCCAACTTATACAGGTCCCACCTTTGCCAGAAACAGACCCAGTGATCCAGGAAACTAAAGCCATCCCTCCTGCACCATCTTCGCAGCCACGCATTCATCTGCTCTATCCTCCTATTTCTAAACTCACTAGCACGTGGCACTGGGAGTAATCCAGAGATTACAACCTTAGAGGTCCTGCCTTTTAATCTGTTACCTAGCTCCCTAAATTCTTGTTGTTGGACCTCATCCCTTTTTCTACCGATGTTGTAGGTACCAATGTGTACCACGACCTCTGGCTGCTCACCCTCCCCCTTCAGAATGTCCTGCAGCCGCTCCATGACATCCTTGACCCTAGCAGCAGGGAGGCAACATACCATCCTGGAGTCACATTTTGCAGCCACAGAAATGCCTATCTGTACCCCTTACGATAGAATCCCCTATCACTATAGTTCTTCCACTCCTTTTTCTCCCCTGCTGTGCAGCAGAGCCATCCTTGGTGCCACGGACCTGGCTGTTGCTGCTTTCCCCTGGGAGGTCATCCCTCCCAACAGTATATCTGTTTGAGAGGGGGATGGCCACAGGGGACTCCTGTACTACCTGCCTGCGCCTGGTGTGCCACTACTCAACCTGGTGGTCACCCATCCCTTTTCTGCCTGTGCTGCCATTACCTACGATGTGACCACCTCACTAAACATGCTATCCATGATGTCCTCAGCATCACGGATGCTCCACAGTGAATTCACCCGCAGCTCTAGCTCCGTAATGCGGGTAGTCAGTAGCTGCAGATGGATACACTTCCTGTACACATGGTTGTCAGCCCATCTATATTGTCCCTTAATCTAAGGCTTTCCTCCTCACTATTTACAACACCACCAATTTTCGTGTCATCTGCAAACTTACTGATCATACTGTATTCATGTCTAAATCATTAATGTAAAAACAAACAGCAAGGGTCCCAGATGTGACTATAGGAGGTATGATCAGTTTTCCTTGGAGCAGAGAAGGCGGAGGTGGGACCTGATTTAGGTATACAAAATTATGAGGGACATTGATAGAATAGATAGGAAGAAACTTTTTCCCTTAGCAGAGGGATCAATAACCAAGGGGGGCATAAATTTAAGGTAAGGGGCAGGAGGTTTAGAGGGGATTTGAGGAAAATAAATTTCACCCAGAGGGTGGTTGGAATCTGGAACATACTGCCTGAAGGGTTGGTGGAGGCAGGAACCCTCACAACATTTAAGAAGTATTTAGATGAGCACTTAAAACACCATAGCATACAAGGCTACGGACCAAGTGCTGGAAAATGGGATTAGAATAGCTAGGTGCTTGATGGCCGGCACAGACATGATGAGCCGAAGGGCCTGTCTCTGTGTTGTATAAACCTATGACTCTATGACCTGCTGAGTATTTCCAGCACTTTGTTTTATTACAGAATATGCTGGAAATGTGCAGCAGGTGAGGCTGCATATGAGTTAACGTTTCAGGTCGATAACTTTTCATCAGTTCTCATGCTGCCTGACCTGCTGAAGATTTCCATCATTTCCTCGTGTTTTTCTTATTGTCCTGGGCGATGTCTGCATTGACACTTCACCAGTTCGCAGGCAATTGTACCTTTAATCCATTTGTCGCCACCTGTTGCTGAAAACAAAATATTGCACCGAGACATCTGCAGCTGTGGTGACAGCAACAACCTGCATTCTGCTCTGTTGAAGAAATGTTTCCTTCAACGTTACATTAAAATCTGGTGGGGTAATTGACAGTGTACAATGGGATTGTTTAACAAAAGAAAGTTATTTCAGTTAGCCCGCGTGGGTGGGATTCAATTGCTTTGATTCAGTCCAGTGACATTGCACACATCCGCTTTGATTTTGTTGCTGTGAGTCTGTGAGTTTGCTCTTCCCTGTTTCCAACAGTTTCACAGTTTTGTGGCTGACAATGTTACAGAATGATTATATTATAATATTACAGAGGGAGGTTTTGTTGATTGCAATGCTCCTCTTATGATCTTAGAACAAGTTGCATACATGCCAGAGCTTTCAGGTTGCGCCACACCACTTTCCTTTAAGGGGTGTGTTACGGCCCAGGTGGGAAGAGTGCACTGTCTTTTCTAGCTCCACTTCTCCACAGTTCACAACATATAGTTGAATGTTTACCTGATTGCCGATGCAGCCAATCAAACACTTTATTTTTTTATCCCAGGTTTCTTAAATAAACAACAAAATTATCAGTTTATTATAAAACAAGACTTAGCCAGTAATGAAGCAAAGCTTTAACACACAGATTTAAATGTGAAAGTTCCCTTTTTCAAATCCCCCAATTACACTCACACACACTGGGAAAAATACAGAAATTCTCCCTGCAGAAGTCTGTTGCCAAAAAAACAAGACAAAAAAAGAATACTTCGGCCAAATACTTGCTAATTCCTGACAAAAAAGGAAGTTAGTTGCCCCCTTTTTGCTCTGGCATCTGGGTATAAGGAGATGGGTCACTGGGAGCATTTCAGAAGCAGTCCGTTCTGGAGATGTTGAGAATTATTCTTGTAGGCTTTCCAGGAGCAACGTGGCATCAGGGTTTTCTGCCAGCATGAACTTGAATCGCAGGATTTTTTTCCCAGCTTCTCCGGATCTATACAGCACCAGGGATTTAAGCTCACCCACACTAGATCTTTGCCAGATTTCTTCAAAGAGGTAGAGAAGGTGGTGAGCTGGGTGGTTTCTTTACCCTCAGTAGGAAAACACCAACTGTCTTCAAACAGTTCACACCCCAACTAAACTGAAAACAAAATCCAATCCCTAAACAGAGAGTCGACCTCCTGACTCAGATAACACAAAGCAATGTTAGATTCTAGACAAATGTCGACCTCAATGTGATTGCGTCTTCTAGAACACTACACATCCCACTATAGGAATTTCATGGGCTATCCTTAATAATTCCCGGTGATAACTTGTGCAGTACTACTATTTGATGAACAACCATCCTTTCTTCATATACAGCTTTGTGAGGAGATCTCCACTTCTTCATCAGAATACCATTTTTAATATAAGCAGCTTCTGGAACTCACTTTGCCTGAGCTTCAGTTAGAGCCAATTGTGCCACTTTATTTAACTCTGGATTGGCTTGCTGAGCTTTGATCAAAGAAGACTTACTGAACATTTCCTTCAGACGATCCAAATCCTCAAAGAAAGTTTCAGATATTCGGATGTCTGTGGTGCTAATTTTACCTCTGACAATGGAACTTGTTTAACCATTGCTCGGGTTACTACACATGAAGGAAAAGTTCCTGAAAACTTTTCCTGCAACTGTTTTGTCTCTTTAACTTCATTTAGTTTTTCCATGACTTCTGGAGAAGCTGCTACCTTTGCTACAGCCAAATCATTCCCCAGGCGTACGTCAACTCCGTCTACTGGCAAACTATGGGCAATTCCTACAGTTACTATTCCAACATTAGCTCACACTACAGGTGCACCCGATACAAATGTATGGGTATATATTCCTCGCTGATACCATTCACTAAAATCTTGGCATTCAATGCACTCTCTGGTAGAAAAGTTATGCCTTTCCCAAGAGTTTGGGTGGCTCCTGTACCCCTAAGTATAACTATAGGTTTACCTGCCTCACTTGAGGGATAAGGAGTCACTTATCCTTTTGACAAGAATTCCCTACAACTCTCAGGTATCTTGTCCACATCCCCCGCACTCAATTCAATTTAAAAAAGGAAGCACTTTCATAACACGATCACAGGGAGAGTTGAGACAAATAACATGGATGCATTTAAGAGCAACTAGATAAGCACATGAGGGAGAAAAGAAGGATATGCTGATATGGTGAGATGAAAAGGGGTAGGAGGAGGAACATAAAGGCTGGTACAGACCATTTGGGCTGAATGGCCTGAATCTGCACTGCAGAGTTAATGATGAGTTGGGTTCTCTTTTGTTCGAACAATGCAGATTGCAAATCAATATTATATTTGTGTTTAAAATTATGAAGGGATGGGACAGGATAGATAAAAGCAGACTGTTTTTAGTCATTGAGGGTTCATGAATGAGAGCCATGGACTCAAGAAGTTTGACATCATCCAGGTAAAAGCAGTCCACTTGATCAGCACCCACTCACCACCTTAAGCGGGTCCCCCTTCACCACTGAGGCAGTGTGCACAATCTGCAAGGTGTGCTGCAGCAACTCATCAAGTCTTTCTCAACAACACCTTCCAAATTCCCAACCTCTGCCACCTAGAACAAGGGAGCCACATTTCTGTTTTGCCACCAAATCATATTCCCATACAACTCTGCGCTTGTAGCTCACCAACCTTATTCATCACTTTGTTTAATGCAGAAAATTGATACCTCCCTAAAACTGTAACCTCCTCCAGCACTACTAAACCTCTGAGAACTCTGCATTCCTCCAACTCTGGCCTTTGTACATCACTCATTCGTCCATCATTGGGAATGTGCCTTCAACTGTCTCGGCAGTAACCTACAAAATTCCCTCATTGAACACTTCCATTTCTCTCCTCCTTTAAGAATAACCTTAAAACCTACCTCTGACCAAGTTTTTGGTCACCTGTCCTATTATCTCCTTACGTGCCTCTGTGTCAAATTTAATTTGATAACTCTCTGATAACTGATACCACTCTTATGAAGCACCCTGGGACATTTTACTATGTTAAAGACACTACATAAACGCAAGTTCTAATTGTTGTTAATACTGGAAATGTGTATCTGAGGGCAGCCAGAACCCCTCAACATGGTGCTCAGTGCCTTCAGAAGAGCACTTAAAATTGGGACAAGAGGTGGTGCTGGGAGTGGGTCAGAGGGGGCATGTGAAAGGAAATGATTGTGAGGTACTACCCCGAAAACAGGCTGAAAATTCAGACGAACTATCTTTCCACAAGCCATTGATATGTTGCATTAAACAGAGTGGAGAGGAGACTCCAGAGATGTCACTGAATTGACTAACCATACAGGGCCTAATCATTACACCTCCAGATCATAATTATTCCACTTGAACTGTTGTTTCGCAACTGAGCAGCCCACACGATCAGAGTTAATCCTGTGGGCGGGCGAGAGTGGTGTGGTGTTGTAGGACTGGAGGAGTTTCCACAGATCAGGAGATGTGAAACTCTGAAGTATTTTTAAACACAAGGATGTGAATTTTGAATTACTGGACCAGGAACCAATGTTTGTCAATGTGCACAGGGAGCGATGAGTGAATAGGACTTGATATGACTTAGGATACAGGAAATAGAGTGTTGGATGAGCTGAAGTTTATGGTGGGTGAAAGTTGGGAGACTGGCCAGCAGAGCATTGAATAGTTGAGTATGGAGGTGACAAATGGATGAGAGTTTCATCGGCAAGTAAACTGAGGCAGGTTGGAGAGAAATAATATTACAAAGGTGGAAATAGGTGGTCTTAGTCATGCTGAGGATATGAGGTCAGAAGCTCAGCTCAGGGTCAAAGAGGATGGCAAGGTTGCACAAGGTCTAGTTCTGCCTGAGACAGTAGACAGGGAGAGGCATGAAGTAGCTGGCCAAGATTCAGACTTTTGGAAGGAACTGAAGATGATGGTTTTGGACTTCCCAATGTCTAACAGGATTCAACGTTAGACAAGCAGTCTCAACACTGGGAAAGCAGGAGTTGAAAGAGGTGGTGGTGAGGTGCCATCATTGTACAGGTGGAACGGATGCTGTGTTTTTGGATGATGTCACCAAGGGCCAGTATGTAGATGACAAATAGAGGGAACCAAGGATAGACACTTAAGAACATCTGAGGCAATGTTGCAGGAGTGGGAAGAGAAGCTATTGCAGGATATCACTAGCTACAATTAAATAGGTAAGAATGGAACCAGAAGAGGGAACTCCCACAGGCCTGAATAATGGAAAAGAGGCTTTGCAGGGAGATGGTGCTTTGACCAGAACAAAGGCTGCAGACAGGCCTAGAATGATGAGGAGGGTTCACAGTCACAGAGGATGTCATTTGTGACTTTGATAAGGGACTTCTTGATAAGGGACTAACAAGTCCAGGGAACCCTGGATGTAAAGGGATATGGAGGATTGGATCAGGATAAAAAAGGATGCATATGACAGATTCGGAGTGCTGAAAACAGCGGAGGCACTAGAGGAGTATAGAAAGTGTAGCGGGGAGTACTAAAAAAATTAGGAGAGCCATGAGGGGACATGAAAAAACACTGGCGGGAAAGATAAAGGAAAATCCTAATGTTTTTTATAAGCATATTAAGGGCAAGAGGATAAGCAGGGAAAGTGTGGAGCCCATTAGGGACCAAAGTGGCAATCTGTTTATGGAGACGGAGGACATGGGTGAGGTTTTAAATGATTACTTTGCATCTGTGTTTACTATGGAGAAGGACGATGGAGGTGTAGAGATCAGGGAGGGGGACTGTGATATACTTGAACATATTAGCATTGAAAGGGAGGAAGTATTAGTTGTTTTAGCGGGCTTAAAAGTTGATAAATCCCCAGACCCAGATGAGAAGTATCCCAGGCTGCTTTGTGAGGCAAGGGAGGAGATAGTAGGGGCTATGACACAAATTTGCAAATCCTTTCTGGCCACAGGAGAGGTACCAGAGGATTGGAGGACAGCGAATGTGGTGCCATTATTCAAGAAGGGTAGCAGGAATAAGCCAGGTAATTACAGGCCAGTGAGTCTAACATCAGTGGTTGGGAAACTATTGGAAAAAACTCTGAGGGACAGGATTCATCACCACTTGGAGAGGCAGGGATTAATCAGGGATGGTCAGCATGGCTTTGTCAGGGGGAGATTGCGTCCAACTAACTTGATTGAAGTTTTCGAGGCGAAGACTAGATGTGTAGATGAGGGTAAAGCAGTTGATGTAGTCTATATGTACTTCAGTAAGGCTTTTGAGAAGGTAGATCGGTTAAAAAGGTAAGAGCCCATGGGATCCAGGGCAATTTGGCAAAGTGAAGCCAAAATTGGCTTAGTGGCAGGAGGCAGAGGGTGATGGTCAAGGGTCGTTTTTGTGAGTGGAAGCCGATGACCAGTGGTGTACCGCAGGGATCGGTGCTGGGACCCTTACTGTTTGATTTAGACTTGAATATAGGAGGCATGATCAGTAAGGTTGCAGATGAATATAAGAGCAGGGAGGTTATGATGGAGCTATATAAAATGCTAGTTTGGCCACAGCTGGAGTACTGTGTACAGTTCTGGGCACCACACTATAGGAAGGATGTGCTTGCACTGGAGAGGGTGCAGAGGAGATTCACCAGGATGTTGCCTGGGCTGGAGCATTTCAGCTATGAAGAAAGACTGAAAAGGCCAGGGTTGTTTTCCTTAGAGCAGAGACAACTGAGGGGGGACATGATTGTGGTAAACCAAATTATGAGGGGCATAGATAGGCTAGATAGGAAGAAACTTTTTCCTTTAGTGGAGGGATCAATAACCAGGGGCATAGATTTACGGTAAGGGGCGGGAGGTTTAGAGGGGATTTGAGGGAAAATATTTTCACCCAGAGGGTGGTTGGAATTTGGAACACACTGCCTGAAGGGGTGGTAGAGGCAGGAACCCTCACAACATTTAAGATGTATTTAGATGAGCACTTGAAATGCCATAGCATACAAAGGTATGGGCCAAGTGCTGGAAAATGGGTTTGAATAGTTAGGCGCTTGATGGCCGGCACTGACACAATGGGCCGAAGGGGCTGTTTCTGTGCTATATAACTCTATGACTTTATTTCAATGCTGGAATGGAATGGAAATCTGATTGAAGAGATTCAAATATGAAGTTTCAGGAAAAATGGGCGTGGATTTGGAAAGAGACACACAAGGACGTTGAAGAGGAAAACAAACTTGGAGACAAGGTGGTAATTTGCAAGTACAGATGGGTCAAGGGTGGGTTTTTTGAGGAAGGGGCATTGTCGGCAGACCTCAGTAAGAGGCAGGGCCATGAAACTATTCCCTGGTGAAAGGGGGTGGCCATGGGAAATGTTCCCCAGTGAGAGGGGGTGGCCACTGGAAATATTTCACAGTGAGAGGGGGTGGCCACTGGAAACATTCCCCAGTGACAGGCAGAATCCATGGAACCGTAGCTCAGTGAGAGGCAGGGTCCATGGAACTGTACCCCAGTGAGAGGCAGGGTCCATGGAACTGTACCCCAGTGAGAGGCAGGGTCCATGGAACTGTACCCCACTGAGAGGCAGGGTCCATGGAAACGTACCCCAGTGAGAGGCAGGGTCCATGGAACCGTACCCCAGTGACAGGCAGCGTCCATGGAACCGTACCCCAGTGACAGGCAGCGTCCATGGAAATGTACCCCAGTGACAGGCAGGGTCAATGGAACCGTACCTCAGTGAGAGGCAGGGTCCATGGAACCGTACCTCAGTGAGAGGCAGGGTCCATGGAACCGTACCCCAGTGAGAGGCAAGGTCCATGCAACTGCACCTCAGTGAGAGGCAAGGTCAATGGAACTGTACCCCAGTGAGAGGCAGGGTCAATGGAACTGTACCCCAGTGAGAGGCAGGGTCAATGGAACTGTACCCCAGTGAGAGGCAGGGTCAATGGAACTGTACCCCAGTGAGAGGCAGGGTCCATGGAACTGTACCCCAGTGAGAGGCAGGGTCCATGGAACTGTACCCCAGTGAGAGGCAGGGTCCATGGAACTGTACCCCACTGAGAGGCAGGGTCCATGGAAACGTACCCCAGTGAGAGGCAGGGTCCATGGAACCGTACCCCAGTGACAGGCAGCGTCCATGGAACCGTACCCCAGTGACAGGCAGCGTCCATGGAACCGTACCCCAGTGAGCAGCAGGGTCCATGGAACCGTACCTCAGTGAGAGGCAGGGTCAATGGAACCGTACCGCAGTGAGAGGCAGGGTCCATGGAACCGTACCCCAGTGAGAGGCAAGGTCCATGCAACTGCACCTCAGTGAGAGGCAAGGTCAATGGAACTGTACCCCAGTGAGAGGCAGGGTCAATGGAACTGTACCCCAGTGAGAGGCAGGGTCAATGGAACTGTACCCCAGTGAGAGGCAGGGTCAATGGAACTGTACCCCAGTGAGAGGCAGGGTCCATGGAACCGTACCTCAGTGAGAGGCAGGGTCCATGGAACCGTACCGCAGTGAGAGGCAGGGTCCATGGAACCGTACCGCAGTGAGAGGCAGGGTCCATGGAACTGTATCCCAGTGAGAGGCAGGGTCCATGGAACCGTACCGCAGTGAGACGCAGGGTCTATGGAACTGTACCCCAGTGAGAGACAGAATCCATGGAACCGTACCCCAGTGACAGGGTCAATGGAACTGGACCTCAGTGAGAGGCAGGGTCAATGGAACTGTACCCCAGTGAGAGGCAGTGTCCATGGAACCGTACCTCAGTGAGAGGCAGTGTCCATGGAACCGTACCTCAGTGAGAGGCAGGGTCCATGGCACCGTACCACAGTGAGAGGCAGGGTCCATGGCACCGTACCACAGTGAGAGGCAGGGTCCATGGCACCGTACCACAGTGAGAGGCAGGGTCCATGGAACTGTACCCCAGTGAGAGGCAGGGTCCATGGAACTGTACCCCAGTGAGAGGTAGGGTCCATGGAACTGTACCCCAGTGAGAGGCAGGGTCTATGGAACTGTACCCCAGTGAGAGGCAGTGTCCTTGGAACCATACCTCAGTGAGAGGCAGGGTCCATGGCACCGTACCACAGTGAGAGGCAGGGTCCATGGAACTGTACCCCAGTGAGAGGCAGGGTCCATGGAACTGTACCCCAGTGAGAGGCAGGGTCCATGGAACTGTACCCCAGTGAGAGGCAGGGTCCATGGAACCGGACCCCAGTGAGAGGCAGGGTCCATGGAACCGGACCCCAGTGAGAGGCAGAGTCAATGGAACTGTACTGCAGTTAGAGGTAGGGTCCATAGAACCGTACCCCAGTGAGAGGCAGTGTCCATGTAACCTTACCTCAGTGAGAGGCAGGGTCCATGGAACCGTAACCCAGTGAGACGCAGGGTCCATGTAACCGTACCCCAGTGAGACGCAGGGTCCATGGAACCGTACCCCAGTGAGAGGCAGGGTCCATGGAACCGTACCCCAGTGAGAGGCAGGGTCCATGGAACCGTACCCCAGTGAGAGGCAGGGTCCATGGAACTGTACACCAGTGAGAGGCAGAATCCATGGAACCGTACCCCAGTGAGAGGCAGGGTCCATGGAACCGTACCCCAATGACAGGCAGGGCCAATGGAATTGTACCCCAATGACAGGCAGGGTCAATGGAACTGTACCCCAGTGAGAGGCAGAATCCATGAACCGTACCTCAGTGAGAGGCAGGGTCCATGGAACCGTACCTCAGTGAGAGGCAGGGTCCATGGAACTGTACCCCAGTGACAGGCAGGGTCCATGGAACTGTACCCCAGTGAGAGGCAGAATCCATGGAACCGTACCTCAGTGAGAGGCAGGGTCCATGGAACCGTGCCCGAGTGACAGGCAGGTTCAATGGAACTGTACCCCAGTGAGAGGCAGAATCCATGGGCCCGTACCCCAGTGAGAGGCAGGGTCCATGGAACCGTACCCCAGTGACAGGTAGGGTCCATGGAACCGTACCTCAGTGAGAGGCAGGGTCCATGGAACCGTACCTCAGTGAGAGGCAGTGTCCATGGAACCGTACCTCAGTGAGAGGCAGGGTCCATGGAACCGTACCTCAGTGAGAGGCAGAGTCAATGGAACTGTACTGCAGTTAGAGGTAGGGTCCATAGAACTGTACCCCAGTGAGAGGCAGGGTCCATGGAACTGTACCCCAGTGAGAGGCAGAATCCATGGAACCGTACCTCAGTGAGAGGCAGAGTCAATGGAACTGTACTGCAGTTAGAGGTAGGGTCCATAGAACTGTACCCCAGTGAGAGGCAGGGTCCATGGAACTGTACCCCAGTGAGAGGCAGAATCCATGTAACCGTACCTCAGTGAGAGGCAGGGTCCATGGAACTGTACCGCAGTGAGAGGCAGGGTCCATGGAACCGTACCCCAGTGAGAGGCAGGGTCCATGGAACGGTACCCCAGTGAGAGGCAGGGTCCATGGAACTGTACCCCAGTGAGAGGCAGGGTCCATGGAACCGTACCTCAGTGAGAGGCAAGGTCCATGGAACCGCACACCAATGACAGGCAGGGTCAATGGAACTGTACCCCAGAGAGAGACAGAATCCATGGAACCGTACCTCAGTGAGAGGCAGGGTCCATGGAACCGTACCCCAGTGACAGGCAGGGTCAATGGTACTGTAACCCAGTGAGAGGCAGAATCCATGGAACCGTACCTCAGTGAGAGGCAGGGTCCATGGAACCGTACCTCAGTGAGAGGCAGGGTCCATAGAACCGTACCCCATTGAGAGGCAGTGTCCATGGAACCGTACCGCAGTGAGAGGCAGGGTCCATGGCACCATACCGCAGTGAGAGGCAGGGTCCATGGCACCGTACCCCAGTGAGAGGCAGGGTCCATGGAACCGTAGCTCAGTGAGAGGCAGGGTCCATGGAACTGTACCCCAGTGAGAGGCAGGGTCCATGGAACTGTACCCCACTGAGAGGCAGGGTCCATGGAACTGTACCCCACTGAGAGGCAGGGTCCATGGAAACATACCCCAGTGAGAGGCAGGGTCCATGGAACCGTACCCCAGTGAAGGGCAGGGTCCATGGAACTGTACCCCAGTGACAGGCAGGGTCCATGGAACCGTACCTCAGTGAGAGGCAGGGTCCATGGAACCGTACCTCAGTGAGAGGCAGGGTCCATGGAACCGTACCTCAGTGAGAGGCAGGGTCCATGGAACCGTACCTCAGTGAGAGGCAGGGTCCATGGAACCGTACCTCAGTGAGAGGCAGGGTCCATGGAACCGTACCTCAGTGAGAGGCAGGGTCCATGGAACCGTACCTCAGTGAGAGGCAGGTTCCATAGAACCGTACCCCAGTGACAGGCAGGGTCAATGGAACTGTACCCCAGTGAGAGGCAGTGTCCATGGAACCGTACCTCAGTGAGAGGTAGGGTCCATGGCACCGTACCGCAGTGAGAGGCAGGGTCCATGGAACTGTACCCCCGTGAGAGGCAGGGTCCATGGAACTGTACCTCAGTGAGAGGCAGGGTCCATGGAACTGTACCCCAGTGAGAGGCAGGGTCCATGGAACTGTACCCCAGTGAGAGGCAGGGTCCATGGAACCGTACCCCAGTGAGAGGCAGTGTCCATGGAACCGTACCTCAGTGAGAGGCAGGGTCAATGGAACTGCTCTGCAGTTAGAGCAACGGTCCATAGAACCGTACCCCAGTGAGAGGCAGGGTCCATGGAACCGTACACCAGTGAGAGGCAGGGTCCATGGAACCGTACCCCAGTGAGAGGCAGGGTCCATGGAACCGTACCCCAGTGAGCAGCAGGGTCCATGGAACCGTACCTCAGTGAGAGGCAGGGTCAATGGAACCGTACCGCAGTGAGAGGCAGGGTCCATGGAACCGTACCCCAGTGAGAGGCAAGGTCCATGCAACTGCACCTCAGTGAGAGGCAAGGTCAATGGAACTGCACCTCAGTGAGAGGCAAGGTCAATGGAACTGTACCCCAGTGAGAGGCAGGGTCAATGGAACTGTACCCCAGTGAGAGGCAGGGTCAATGGAACTGTACCCCAGTGAGAGGCAGTGTCCATGGAACCGTACCTCAGTGAGAGGCAGGGTCCATGGAACCGTACCTCAGTGAGAGGCAGGGTCCATGGAACCGTAACCCAGTGAGACGCAGGGTCCATGTAACCGTACCCCAGTGAGACGCAGGGTCCATGGAACCGTACCCCAGTGAGAGGCAGGGTCCATGGAACCGTACCCCAGTGAGAGGCAGGGTCCATGGAACCGTACCCCAGTGAGAGGCAGGGTCCATGGAACTGTACACCAGTGAGAGGCAGAATCCATGGAACCGTACCCCAGTGAGAGGCAGGGTCCATGGAACCGTACCCCAATGACAGGCAGGGCCAATGGAATTGTACCCCAATGACAGGCAGGGTCAATGGAACTGTACCCCAGTGAGAGGCAGAATCCATGAACCGTACCTCAGTGAGAGGCAGGGTCCATGGAACTGTACCTCAGTGAGAGGCAGGGTCCATGGAACCGTACCTCAGTGAGAGGCAGGGTCCATGGAACTGTACCCCAGTGACAGGCAGGGTCCATGGAACTGTACCCCAGTGAGAGTCAGAATCCATGGAACCGTACCTCAGTGAGAGGCAGGGTCCATGGAACCGTGCCCGAGTGACAGGCAGGTTCAATGGAACTGTACCCCAGTGAGAGGCAGAATCCATGGGCCCGTACCCCAGTGAGAGGCAGGGTCCATGGAACCGTACCCCAG
The DNA here is from genome assembly GCF_036365525.1 of Heterodontus francisci. Classification (NCBI taxonomy): domain Eukaryota; kingdom Metazoa; phylum Chordata; class Chondrichthyes; order Heterodontiformes; family Heterodontidae; genus Heterodontus; species Heterodontus francisci. Next base: position 13,885,627 of record NC_090418.1, on the reverse strand, counting down.
TGACAGGTAGGGTCCATGGAACCGTACCTCAGTGAGAGGCAGGGTCCATGGAACCGTACCTCAGTGAGAGGCAGTGTCCATGGAACCGTACCTCAGTGAGAGGCAGGGTCCATGGAACCGTACCTCAGTGAGAGGCAGAGTCAATGGAACTGTACTGCAGTTAGAGGTAGGGTCCATAGAACTGTACCCCAGTGAGAGGCAGGGTCCATGGAACTGTACCCCAGTGAGAGGCAGAATCCATGGAACCGTACCTCAGTGAGAGGCAGAGTCAATGGAACTGTACTGCAGTTAGAGGTAGGGACCATAGAACTGTACCCCAGTGAGAGGCAGGGTCCATGGAACTGTACCCCAGTGAGAGGCAGAATCCATGTAACCGTACCTCAGTGAGAGGCAGGGTCCATGGAACTGTACCGCAGTGAGAGGCAGGGTCCATGGAACCGTACCCCAGTGAGAGGCAGGGTCCATGGAACGGTACCCCAGTGAGAGGCAGGGTCCATGGAACTGTACCCCAGTGAGAGGCAGGGTCCATGGAACCGTACCTCAGTGAGAGGCAAGGTCCATGGAACCGCACACCAATGACAGGCAGGGTCAATGGAACTGTACCCCAGAGAGAGACAGAATCCATGGAACCGTACCTCAGTGAGAGGCAGGGTCCATGGAACCGTACCCCAGTGAGAGGCAGAATCCATGGAACCGTACCTCAGTGAGAGGCAGGGTCCATGGAACTGTACCCCAGTGAGAGGCAGGGTCCATGGAACCGTACCTCAGTGAGAGGCAAGGTCCATGGAACCGCACACCAATGACAGGCAGGGTCAATGGAACTGTACCCCAGAGAGAGACAGAATCCATGGAACCGTACCTCAGTGAGAGGCAGGGTCCATGGAACCGTACCCCAGTGAGAGGCAGAATCCATGGAACCGTACCTCAGTGAGAGGCAGGGTCCATGGAACCGTACCCCAGTGACAGGCAGGGTCAATGGTACTGTAACCCAGTGAGAGGCAGAATCCATGGAACCGTACCTCAGTGAGAGGCAGGGTCCATGGAACCGTACCTCAGTGAGAGGCAGGGTCCATAGAACCGTACCCCATTGAGAGGCAGTGTCCATGGAACCGTACCGCAGTGAGAGGCAGGGTCCATGGCACCGTACCGCAGTGAGAGGCAGGGTCCATGGCACCGTACCCCAGTGAGAGGCAGGGTCCATGGAACCGTAGCTCAGTGAGAGGCAGGGTCCATGGAACTGTACCCCACTGAGAGGCAGGGTCCATGGAACTGTACCCCACTGAGAGGCAGGGTCCATGGAACTGTACCCCACTGAGAGGCAGGGTCCATGGAAACATACCCCAGTGAGAGGCAGGGTCCATGGAACCGTACCCCAGTGAAGGGCAGGGTCCATGGAACTGTACCCCAGTGACAGGCAGGGTCCATGGAACCGTACCTCAGTGAGAGGCAGGGTCCATGGAACCGTACCTCAGTGAGAGGCAGGGTCCATGGAACCGTACCTCAGTGAGAGGCAGGGTCCATGGTACCGTACCTCAGTGAGAGGCAGGGTCCATGGAACCGTACCTCAGTGAGAGGCAGGGTCCATGGAACCGTACCTCAGTGAGAGGCAGGGTCCATGGAACCGTACCTCAGTGAGAGGCAGGGTCCATGGAACCGTACCCCAGTGAGAGGCAGAATCCATGGAACCGTACCCCAGTGAGAGGCAGGGTCCATGGAACCGTACCCCAATGCCAGGCAGGGCCAATGGAATTGTACCCCAATGACATGCAGGGTCAATGGAACTGTACCCCAGTGAGATGCAGAATCCATGAACCGTACCTCAGTGAGAGGCAGGGTCCATGGAACCGTACCTCAGTGAGAGGCAGGGTCCATGGAACCGTACCCCAGTGACAGGCAGGGTCCATGGAACTGTACCCCAGTGAGAGGCAGAATCCATGGAACCGTACCTCAGTGAGAGGCAGGGTCCATGGAACCGTGCCCGAGTTACAGGCAGGTTCAATGGAACTGTACCCCAGTGAGAGGCAGAATCCATGGGCCCGTACCCCAGTGAGAGGCAGGGTCCATGGAACCGTACCCCAGTGAGAGGCAGGGTCCATGGAACCGTACCCCAGTGACAGGTAGGGTGCATGGAACCGTACCTCAGTGAGAGGCAGGGTCCATGGAACCGTACCTCAGTGAGAGGCAGTGTCCATGGAACCGTACCTCAGTGAGAGGCAGGGTCCATGGAACAGTACCTCAGTGAGAGGCAGAGTCAATGGAACTGTACTGCAGTTAGAGGTAGGGTCCATAGAACTGTACCCCAGTGAGAGGCAGGGTCCATGGAACTGTACCCCAGTGAGAGGCAGAATCCATGGAACCGTACCTCAGTGAGAGGCAGAGTCAATGGAACTGTACTGCAGTTAGAGGTAGGGTCCATAGAACTGTACCCCAGTGAGAGGCAGGGTCCATGGAACTGTACCCCAGTGAGAGGCAGAATCCATGTAACCGTACCTCAGTGAGAGGCAGGGTCCATGGAACTGTACCGCAGTGAGAGGCAGGGTCCATGGAACCGTACCCCAGTGAGAGGCAGGGTCCATGGAACGGTACCCCAGTGAGAGGCAGGGTCCATGGAACTGTACCCCAGTGAGAGGCAGGGTCCATGGAACCGTACCTCAGTGAGAGGCAAGGTCCATGGAACCGCACACCAATGACAGGCAGGGTCAATGGAACTGTACCCCAGAGAGAGACAGAATCCATGGAACCGTACCTCAGTGAGAGGCAGGGTCCATGGAACCGTACCCCAGTGAGAGGCAGAATCCATGGAACCGTACCTCAGTGAGAGGCAGGGTCCATGGAACCGTACCCCAGTGACAGGCAGGTTCAATGGTACTGTAACCCAGTGAGAGGCAGAATCCATGGAACCGTACCTCAGTGAGAGGCAGGGTCCATGGAACCGTACCTCAGTGAGAGGCAGGGTCCATAGAACCGTACCCCATTGAGAGGCAGTGTCCATGGAACCGTACCGCAGTGAGAGGCAGGGTCCATGGCACCATACCGCAGTGAGAGGCAGGGTCCATGGCACCGTACCCCAGTGAGAGGCAGGGTCCATGGAACCGTAGCTCAGTGAGAGGCAGGGTCCATGGAACTGTACCCCAGTGAGAGGCAGGGTCCATGGAACTGTACCCCACTGAGAGGCAGGGTCCATGGAACTGTACCCCACTGAGAGGCAGGGTCCATGGAAACATACCCCAGTGAGAGGCAGGGTCCATGGAACCGTACCCCAGTGAAGGGCAGGGTCCATGGAACTGTACCCCAGTGACAGGCAGGGTCCATGGAACCGTACCTCAGTGAGAGGCAGGGTCCATGGAACCGTACCTCAGTGAGAGGCAGGGTCCATGGAACCGTACCTCAGTGAGAGGCAGGGTCCATGGAACCGTACCTCAGTGAGAGGCAGGGTCCATGGAACCGTACCTCAGTGAGAGGCAGGGTCCATGGAACCGTACCTCAGTGAGAGGCAGGGTCCATGGAACCGTACCTCAGTGAGAGGCAGGTTCCATAGAACCGTACCCCAGTGACAGGCAGGGTCAATGGAACTGTACCCCAGTGAGAGGCAGTGTCCATGGAACCGTACCTCAGTGAGAGGTAGGGTCCATGGCACCGTACCGCAGTGAGAGGCAGGGTCCATGGAACTGTACCCCCGTGAGAGGCAGGGTCCATGGAACTGTACCTCAGTGAGAGGCAGGGTCCATGGAACTGTACCCCAGTGAGAGGCAGGGTCCATGGAACTGTACCCCAGTGAGAGGCAGGGTCCATGGAACCGTACCCCAGTGAGAGGCAGTGTCCATGGAACCGTACCTCAGTGAGAGGCAGGGTCAATGGAACTGCTCTGCAGTTAGAGCAACGGTCCATAGAACCGTACCCCAGTGAGAGGCAGGGTCCATGGAACCGTACACCAGTGAGAGGCAGGGTCCATGGAACCGTACCCCAGTGAGAGGCAGGGTCCATGGAACCGTACCCCAGTGAGCAGCAGGGTCCATGGAACCGTACCTCAGTGAGAGGCAGGGTCAATGGAACCGTACCGCAGTGAGAGGCAGGGTCCATGGAACCGTACCCCAGTGAGAGGCAAGGTCCATGCAACTGCACCTCAGTGAGAGGCAAGGTCAATGGAACTGCACCTCAGTGAGAGGCAAGGTCAATGGAACTGTACCCCAGTGAGAGGCAGGGTCAATGGAACTGTACCCCAGTGAGAGGCAGGGTCAATGGAACTGTACCCCAGTGAGAGGCAGGGTCCATGGAACCGTACCTCAGTGAGAGGCAGGGTCCATGGAACCGTACCTCAGTGAGAGGCAGGGTCCATGGAACCGTAACCCAGTGAGACGCAGGGTCCATGTAACCGTACCCCAGTGAGACGCAGGGTCCATGGAACCGTACCCCAGTGAGAGGCAGGGTCCATGGAACCGTACCCCAGTGAGAGGCAGGGTCCATGGAACCGTACCCCAGTGAGAGGCAGGGTCCATGGAACTGTACACCAGTGAGAGGCAGAATCCATGGAACCGTACCCCAGTGAGAGGCAGGGTCCATGGAACCGTACCCCAATGACAGGCAGGGCCAATGGAATTGTACCCCAATGACAGGCAGGGTCAATGGAACTGTACCCCAGTGAGAGGCAGAGTCCATGAACCGTACCTCAGTGAGAGGCAGGGTCCATGGAACCGTACCTCAGTGAGAGGCAGGGTCCATGGAACCGTACCTCAGTGAGAGGCAGGGTCCATGGAACTGTACCCCAGTGACAGGCAGGGTCCATGGAACTGTACCCCAGTGAGAGTCAGAATCCATGGAACCGTACCTCAGTGAGAGGCAGGGTCCATGGAACCGTGCCCGAGTGACAGGCAGGTTCAATGGAACTGTACCCCAGTGAGAGGCAGAATCCATGGGCCCGTACCCCAGTGAGAGGCAGGGTCCATGGAACCGTACCCCAGTGACAGGTAGGGTCCATGGAACCGTACCTCAGTGAGAGGCAGGGTCCATGGAACCGTACCTCAGTGAGAGGCAGTGTCCATGGAACCGTACCTCAGTGAGAGGCAGGGTCCATGGAACCGTACCTCAGTGAGAGGCAGAGTCAATGGAACTGTACTGCAGTTAGAGGTAGGGTCCATAGAACTGTACCCCAGTGAGAGGCAGGGTCCATGGAACTGTACCCCAGTGAGAGGCAGAATCCATGGAACCGTACCTCAGTGAGAGGCAGAGTCAATGGAACTGTACTGCAGTTAGAGGTAGGGTCCATAGAACTGTACCCCAGTGAGAGGCAGGGTCCATGGAACTGTACCCCAGTGAGAGGCAGAATCCATGTAACCGTACCTCAGTGAGAGGCAGGGTCCATGGAACCGTACCCCAGTGAGAGGCAGGGTCCATGGAACGGTACCCCAGTGAGAGGCAGGGTCCATGGAACGGTACCCCAGTGAGAGGCAGGGTCCATGGAACTGTACCCCAGTGAGAGGCAGGGTCCATGGAACCGTACCTCAGTGAGAGGCAAGGTCCATGGAACCGCACACCAATGACAGGCAGGGTCAATGGAACTGTACCCCAGAGAGAGACAGAATCCATGGAACCGTACCTCAGTGAGAGGCAGGGTCCATGGAACCGTACCCCAGTGAGAGGCAGAATCCATGGAACCGTACCTCAGTGAGAGGCAGGGTCCATGGAACTGTACCCCAGTGAGAGGCAGGGTCCATGGAACCGTACCTCAGTGAGAGGCAAGGTCCATGGAACCGCACACCAATGACAGGCAGGGTCAATGGAACTGTACCCCAGAGAGAGACAGAATCCATGGAACCGTACCTCAGTGAGAGGCAGGGTCCATGGAACCGTACCCCAGTGAGAGGCAGAATCCATGGAACCGTACCTCAGTGAGAGGCAGGGTCCATGGAACCGTACCCCAGTGACAGGCAGGGTCAATGGTACTGTAACCCAGTGAGAGGCAGAATCCATGGAACCGTACCTCAGTGAGAGGCAGGGTCCATGGAACCGTACCTCAGTGAGAGGCAGGGTCCATAGAACCGTACCCCATTGAGAGGCAGTGTCCATGGAACCGTACCGCAGTGAGAGGCAGGGTCCATGGCACCGTACCGCAGTGAGAGGCAGGGTCCATGGCACCGTACCCCAGTGAGAGGCAGGGTCCATGGAACCGTAGCTCAGTGAGAGGCAGGGTCCATGGAACTGTACCCCAGTGAGAGGCAGGGTCCATGGAACTGTACCCCACTGAGAGGCAGGGTCCATGGAACTGTACCCCACTGAGAGGCAGGGTCCATGGAAACATACCCCAGTGAGAGGCAGGGTCCATGGAACCGTACCCCAGTGAAGGGCAGGGTCCATGGAACTGTACCCCAGTGACAGGCAGGGTCCATGGAACCGTACCTCAGTGAGAGGCAGGGTCCATGGAACCGTACCTCAGTGAGAGGCAGGGTCCATGGAACCGTACCTCAGTGAGAGGCAGGGTCCATGGAACCGTACCTCAGTGAGAGGCAGGGTCCATGGAACCGTACCTCAGTGAGAGGCAGGGTCCATGGAACCGTACCTCAGTGAGAGGCAGGGTCCATGGAACCGTACCTCAGTGAGAGGCAGGGTCCATGGAACCGTACCTCAGTGAGAGGCAGGTTCCATAGAACCGTACCCCAGTGACAGGCAGGGTCAATGGAACTGTACCCCAGTGAGAGGCAGTGTCCATGGAACCGTACCTCAGTGAGAGGTAGGGTCCATGGCACCGTACCGCAGTGAGAGGCAGGGTCCATGGAACTGTACCCCCGTGAGAGGCAGGGTCCATGGAACTGTACCTCAGTGAGAGGCAGGGTCCATGGAACTGTACCCCAGTGAGAGGCAGGGTCCATGGAACTGTACCCCAGTGAGAGGCAGGGTCCATGGAACCGTACCCCAGTGAGAGGCAGTGTCCATGGAACCGTACCTCAGTGAGAGGCAGGGTCAATGGAACTGCTCTGCAGTTAGAGCAACGGTCCATAGAACCGTACCCCAGTGAGAGGCAGGGTCCATGGAACCGTACACCAGTGAGAGGCAGGGTCCATGGAACCGTACCCCAGTGAGAGGCAGGGTCCATGGAACCGTACCCCAGTGAGCAGCAGGGTCCATGGAACCGTACCTCAGTGAGAGGCAGGGTCAATGGAACCGTACCGCAGTGAGAGGCAGGGTCCATGGAACCGTACCCCAGTGAGAGGCAAGGTCCATGCAACTGCACCTCAGTGAGAGGCAAGGTCAATGGAACTGCACCTCAGTGAGAGGCAAGGTCAATGGAACTGTACCCCAGTGAGAGGCAGGGTCAATGGAACTGTACCCCAGTGAGAGGCAGGGTCAATGGAACTGTACCCCAGTGAGAGGCAGTGTCCATGGAACCGTACCTCAGTGAGAGGCAGGGTCCATGGAACCGTACCTCAGTGAGAGGCAGGGTCCATGGAACCGTAACCCAGTGAGACGCAGGGTCCATGTAACCGTACCCCAGTGAGACGCAGGGTCCATGGAACCGTACCCCAGTGAGAGGCAGGGTCCATGGAACCGTACCCCAGTGAGAGGCAGGGTCCATGGAACCGTACCCCAGTGAGAGGCAGGGTCCATGGAACTGTACACCAGTGAGAGGCAGAATCCATGGAACCGTACCCCAGTGAGAGGCAGGGTCCATGGAACCGTACCCCAATGACAGGCAGGGCCAATGGAATTGTACCCCAATGACAGGCAGGGTCAATGGAACTGTACCCCAGTGAGAGGCAGAATCCATGAACCGTACCTCAGTGAGAGGCAGGGTCCATGGAACCGTACCTCAGTGAGAGGCAGGGTCCATGGAACCGTACCTCAGTGAGAGGCAGGGTCCATGGAACTGTACCCCAGTGACAGGCAGGGTCCATGGAACTGTACCCCAGTGAGAGTCAGAATCCATGGAACCGTACCTCAGTGAGAGGCAGGGTCCATGGAACCGTGCCCGAGTGACAGGCAGGTTCAATGGAACTGTACCCCAGTGAGAGGCAGAATCCATGGGCCCGTACCCCAGTGAGAGGCAGGGTCCATGGAACCGTACCCCAGTGACAGGTAGGGTCCATGGAACCGTACCTCAGTGAGAGGCAGGGTCCATGGAACCGTACCTCAGTGAGAGGCAGTGTCCATGGAACCGTACCTCAGTGAGAGGCAGGGTCCATGGAACCGTACCTCAGTGAGAGGCAGAGTCAATGGAACTGTACTGCAGTTAGAGGTAGGGTCCATAGAACTGTACCCCAGTGAGAGGCAGGGTCCATGGAACTGTACCCCAGTGAGAGGCAGAATCCATGGAACCGTACCTCAGTGAGAGGCAGAGTCAATGGAACTGTACTGCAGTTAGAGGTAGGGTCCATAGAACTGTACCCCAGTGAGAGGCAGGGTCCATGGAACTGTACCCCAGTGAGAGGCAGAATCCATGTAACCGTACCTCAGTGAGAGGCAGGGTCCATGGAACTGTACCGCAGTGAGAGGCAGGGTCCATGGAACCGTACCCCAGTGAGAGGCAGGGTCCATGGAACGGTACCCCAGTGAGAGGCAGGGTCCATGGAACTGTACCCCAGTGAGAGGCAGGGTCCATGGAACCGTACCTCAGTGAGAGGCAAGGTCCATGGAACCGCACACCAATGACAGGCAGGGTCAATGGTACTGTAACCCAGTGAGAGGCAGAATCCATGGAACCGTACCTCAGTGAGAGGCAGGGTCCATGGAACCGTACCTCAGTGAGAGGCAGGGTCCATAGAACCGTACCCCATTGAGAGGCAGTGTCCATGGAACCGTACCGCAGTGAGAGGCAGGGTCCATGGCACCATACCGCAGTGAGAGGCAGGGTCCATGGCACCGTACCCCAGTGAGAGGCAGGGTCCATGGAACCGTAGCTCAGTGAGAGGCAGGGTCCATGGAACTGTACCCCAGTGAGAGGCAGGGTCCATGGAACTGTACCCCACTGAGAGGCAGGGTCCATGGAACTGTACCCCACTGAGAGGCAGGGTCCATGGAAACATACCCCAGTGAGAGGCAGGGTCCATGGAACCGTACCCCAGTGACAGGCAGGGTCCATGGAACTGTACCCCAGTGACAGGCAGTGTCCATGGAACCGTACCTCAGTGAGAGGTAGGGTCCATGGCACCGTACCGCAGTGAGAGGCAGGGTCCATGGAACTGTACCCCCGTGAGAGGCAGGGTCCATGGAACTGTACCTCAGTGAGAGGCAAGGTCCATGGAACTGTACCCCAGTGAGAGGCAGGGTCCATGGAACTGTACCCCAGTGAGAGGCAGGGTCCATGGAACCGTACCCCAGTGAGAGGCAGTGTCCATGGAACCGTACCTCAGTGAGAGGCAGGGTCAATGGAACTGCTCTGCAGTTAGAGCAACGGTCCATAGAACCGTACCCCAGTGAGAGGCAGGGTCCATGGAACCGTACACCAGTGAGAGGCAGGGTCCATGGAACCGTACCCCAGTGAGAGGCAGGGTCCATGGAACCGTACCCCAGTGAGCAGCAGGGTCCATGGAACCGTACCTCAGTGAGAGGCAGGGTCAATGGAACCGTACCGCAGTGAGAGGCAGGGTCCATGGAACCGTACCCCAGTGAGAGGCAAGGTCCATGCAACTGCACCTCAGTGAGAGGCAAGGTCAATGGAACTGTACCCCAGTGAGAGGCAGGGTCAATGGAACTGTACCCCAGTGAGAGGCAGGGTCAATGGAACTGTACCCCAGTGAGAGGCAGGGTCCATGGAACCGTACCTCAGTGAGAGGCAGGGTCCATGGAACCGTACCGCAGTGAGAGGCAGGGTCCATGGAACCGTACCGCAGTGAGAGGCAGGGTCCATGGAACTGTATCCCAGTGAGAGGCAGGGTCCATGGAACCGTACCGCAGTGAGACGCAGGGTCTATGGAACTGTACCCCAGTGAGAGACAGAATCCATGGATCCGTACCCCAGTGACAGGGTCAATGGAACTGGACATCAGTGAGAGGCAGGGTCAATGGAACTGTACCCCAGTGAGAGGCAGTGTCCATGGAACCGTACCTCAGTGAGAGGCAGTGTCCATGGAACCGTACCTCAGTGAGAGGCAGGGTCCATGGCACCGTACCACAGTGAGAGGCAGGGTCCATGGCAACGTACCACAGTGAGAGGCAGGGTCCATGGCAACGTACCCCAGTGAGAGGCAGGGTCCATGGAACTGTACCCCAGTGAGAGGTAGGGTCCATGGAACTGTACCCCAGTGAGAGGCAGGGTCTATGGAACTGTACCCCAGTGAGAGGCAGTGTCCTTGGAACCATACCTCAGTGAGAGGCAGGGTCCATGACACCGTACCGCAGTGAGAGGCAGGGTCCATGGAACTGTACCCCAGTGAGAGGCAGGGTCCATGGAACTGTACCCCAGTGAGAGGCAGGGTCCATGGAACCGGACCCCAGTGAGAGGCAGGGTCCATGGAACCGTACCTCAGTGAGAGGCAGAGTCAATGGAACTGTACTGCAGTTAGAGGTAGGGTCCATAGAACCGTACCCCAGTGAGAGGCAGTGTCCATGTAACCTTACCTCAGTGAGAGGCAGGGTCCATGGAACCGTAACCCAGTGCGACGCAGGGTCCATGTAACCGTACCCCAGTGAGACGCAGGGTCCATGGTACCGTACCCCAGTGAGAGGCAGGGTCCATGGAACCGTACCCCAGTGAGAGGCAGGGTCCATGGAACCGTACCCCAGTGAGAGGCAGGGTCCATGGAACCGTACCCCAGTGAGAGGCAGGGTCCATGGAACTGTACACCAGTGAGAGGCAGAATCCATGGAACCGGACCCCAGTGAGAGGCAGGGTCCATGGAACCGTACCCCAATGACAGGCAGGGTCAATGGAATTGTACCCCAATGACAGGCAGGGTCAATGGAACTGTACCCCAGTGAGAGGCAGAATCCATGAACCGTACTTCAGTGAGAGGCAGGGTCCATGGAACCGTACCTCAGTGAGAGGCAGGGTCCATGGAACTGTACCCCAGTGACAGGCAGGGTCCATGGAACTGTACCCCAGTGAGAGGCAGAATCCATGGAACCGTACCTCAGTGAGAGGCAGGGTCCATGGAACCGTGCCCGAGTGACAGGCAGGTTCAATGGAACTGTACCCCAGTGAGAGGCAGAATCCATGGGCCCGTACCCCAGTGAGAGGCAGGGTCCATGGAACCGTACCCCAGTGACAGGTAGGGTCCATGGAACCGTACCTCAGTGAGAGGCAGGGTCCATGGAACCGTACCTCAGTGAGAGGCAGGGTCCATGGAACCGTACCTCAGTGAGAGGCAGTGTCCATGGAACCGTACCTCAGTGAGAGGCAGGGTCCATGGAACCGTACCTCAGTGAGAGGCAGTGTCCATAGAACCGTACCCCAGTGAGAGGCAGGGTCAATGGAACCGTACCCCAGTGAGAGGCAGAGTCAATGGAACCGTACCCCAGTGAGAGGCAGGGTCCATGGAACCGTATCCCAGTGAGAGGCAGGGTCCATGGAACCGTATCCCAGTGAGAGGCAGGGTCCATGGAACCGTACCGCAGTGAGAGGCAGGGTCCATGGAACTGTATCCCAGTGAGAGGCAGGGTCCATGGAACCGTACCGCAGTGAGAGGCAGGGTCCATGGAACTGTACCCCAGTGACAGACAGAATCCATGGAACTGTACCCCAGTGAGAGGCAGGGTCCATGGAACTGTACCCCAGTGAGAGGCAGGATCCATGGAACTGTACCCCAGTGAGAGGCAGGGTCCATGGAACCGTACCCCAGTGAGCAGCAGGGTCCATGGAACCGTACCTCAGTGAGAGGCAGGGTCAATGGAACCGTACCGCAGTGAGAGGCAGGGTCCATGGAACCGTACCCCAGTGAGAGGCAAGGTCCATGCAACTGCACCTCACTGAGAGGCAAGGTCAATGGAACTGTACCCCAGTGAGAGGCAGGGTCAATGGAACTGTACCCCAGTGAGAGGCAGGGTCAATGGAACCGTACCCCAGTGAGAGGCAGGGTCCATGGAACCGTACCTCAGTGAGAGGCAGGGTCCATGGAACCGTACCGCAGTGAGAGGCAGGGTCCATGGAACCGTACCGCAGTGAGAGGCAGGGTCCATGGAACTGTATCCCAGTGAGAGGCAGGGTCCATGGAACCGTACCGCAGTGAGACAAAGGGTCTATGGAACTGTACCCCAGTGAGAGACAGAATCCATGGAACCGTACCCCAGTGACAGGGTCAATGGAACTGGACCTCAGTGAGAGGCAGGGTCAATGGAACTGTACCCCAGTGAGAGGCAGTGTCCATGGAACCGTACCTCAGTGAGAGGCAGTGTCCATGGAACCGTACCTCAGTGAGAGGCAGGGTCCATGGCACCGTACCACAGTGAGAGGCAGGGTCCATGGCACCGTACCACAGTGAGAGGCAGGGTCCATGGAACTGTACCCCAGTGAGAGGCAGGGTCCATGGAACTGTACCCCAGTGAGAGGTAGGGTCCATGGAACTGTACCCCAGTGAGAGGCAGGGTCTATGGAACTGTACCCCAGTGAGAGGCAGTGTCCTTGGAACCATACCTCAGTGAGAGGCAGGGTCCATGGCACCGTACCGCAGTGAGAGGCAGGGTCCATGGAACTGTACCCCAGTGAGAGGCAGGGTCCATGGAACTGTACCCCAGTGAGAGGCAGGGTCCATGGAACTGTACCCCAGTGAGAGGCAGGGTCCATGGAACTGTACCCCAGCGAGAGGCAGGGTCCATGGAACCGGACCCCAGTGAGAGGCAGTGTCCATGGAACCGTACCTCAGTGAGAGGCAGAGTCAATGGAACTGTACTGCAGTTAGAGGTAGGGTCCATAGAACCGTACCCCAGTGAGAGGCAGTGTCCATGTAACCTTACCTCAGTGAGAGGCAGGGTCCATGGAACCGTAACCCAGTGAGACGCAGGGTCCATGTAACCGTACCCCAGTGAGACGCAGGGTCCATGGAACCGTACCCCAGTGAGAGGCAGGGTCCATGGAACCGTACCCCAGTGAGAGGCAGGGTCCATGGAACCGTACCCCAGTGACAGGCAGGTTCAATGGAACTGTACCCCAGTGAGAGGCAGAATCCATGGGCCCGTACCCCAGTGAGAGGCAGGGTCCATGGAACCGTACCCCAGTGACAGGTAGGGTCCATGGAAAAGTACCTCAGTGAGAGGCAGGGTCCATGGAACCGTACCTCAGTGAGAGGCAGTGTCCATGGAACCGTACCTCAGTGAGAGGCAGGGTCCATGGAACCGTACCTCAGTGAGAGGCAGGGTCCATAGAACCGTACCCCAGTGAGAGGCAGGGTCAATGGAACCGTACCCCAGTGAGAGGCAGGGTCAATGGAACCGTACCCCAGTGAGAGGCAGGGTCCATGGAACCGTATCCCAGTGAGAGGCAGGGTCCATGGAACCGTATCCCAGTGAGAGGCAGGGTCCATGGAACCGTACCGCAGTGAGAGGCAGGGTCCATGGAACCGTATCCCAGTGAGAGGCAGGGTCCATGGTACCGTACCGCAGTGAGAGGCAGGGTCCATGGAACTGTACCCCAGTGACAGACAGAATCCATGGAACTGTACCCCAGTGAGAGGCAGGGTCCATGGAACTGTACCCCAGTGAGAGGCAGGATCCATGGAACTGTACCCCAGTGAGAGGCAGGGTCCATGGAACTGTACCCCAGTGAGAGGCAGGGTCCATGGAACCGGACCCCAGTGAGAGGCAGTGTCCATGGAACCGTACCTCAGTGAGAGGCAGAGTCAATGGAACTGTACCGCAGTGAGAGGCACGGTCCATGGAACTGTATCCCAGTGAGAGGCAGGGTCCATGTAACCGTACCTCAGTGAGAGGCAGGGTCCATGGAACCGTACCCCAGTGAGACGCAGGGTCCATGGAACCGTACCCCAGTGAGACAAAGGGTCTATGGAACTGTACCCCAGTGAGAGACAGAATCCATGGAACCGTACCCCAGTGACAGGGTCAATGGAACTGGACCTCAGTGAGAGGCAGGGTCAATGGAACTGTACCCCAGTGAGAGGCAGTGTCCATGGAACCGTACCTCAGTGAGAGGCAGTGTCCATGGAACCGTACCTCAGTGAGAGGCAGGGTCCATGGCACCGTACCACAGTGAGAGGCAGGGTCCATGGCACCGTACCACAGTGAGAGGCAGGGTCCATGGAACTGTACCCCAGTGAGAGGCAGGGTCCATGGAACTGTACCCCAGTGAGAGGTAGGGTCCATGGAACTGTACCCCAGTGAGAGGCAGGGTCTATGGAACTGTACCCCAGTGAGAGGCAGTGTCCTTGGAACCATACCTCAGTGAGAGGCAGGGTCCATGGCACCGTACCGCAGTGAGAGGCAGGGTCCATGGAACTGTACCCCAGTGAGAGGCAGGGTCCATGGAACTGTACCCCAGTGAGAGGCAGGGTCCATGGAACTGTACCCCAGTGAGAGGCAGGGTCCATGGAACTGTACCCCAGCGAGAGGCAGGGTCCATGGAACCGGACCCCAGTGAGAGGCAGTGTCCATGGAACCGTACCTCAGTGAGAGGCAGAGTCAATGGAACTGTACTGCAGTTAGAGGTAGGGTCCATAGAACCGTACCCCAGTGAGAGGCAGTGTCCATGTAACCTTACCTCAGTGAGAGGCAGGGTCCATGGAACCGTAACCCAGTGAGACGCAGGGTCCATGTAACCGTACCCCAGTGAGACGCAGGGTCCATGGAACCGTACCCCAGTGAGAGGCAGGGTCCATGGAACCGTACCCCAGTGAGAGGCAGGGTCCATGGAACCGTACCCCAGTGACAGGCAGGTTCAATGGAACTGTACCCCAGTGAGAGGCAGAATCCATGGGCCCGTACCCCAGTGAGAGGCAGGGTCCATGGAACCGTACCCCAGTGACAGGTAGGGTCCATGTAACCGTACCTCAGTGAGAGGCAGGGTCCATGGAACCGTACCCCAGTGAGACGCAGGGTCCATGGAACCGTACCCCAGTGAGACGCAGGGTCCATGGAACCGTACCCCAGTGAGAGGCAGGGTCCATGGAACCGTACCCCAGTGAGAGGCAGGGTCCATGGAACCGTACCCCAGTGAGAGGCAGGGTCCGTGGAACCGTACCTCAGTGAGAGGCAGGGTCCATGGAACTGTACCCCAGTGAGAGGCAGAATCCATGGAACCGTACCCCAGTGAGAGGCAGGGTCCATGGAACCGTACCTCAGTGAGAGGCAGGGTCCATGGCACCGTACCGCAGTGAGAGGCAGGGTCCATGGAACTGTACCCCAGTGAGAGGCAGGGTCCATGGAACTGTACCTCAGTGAGAGGCAGGGTCCATGGAACCGTACCTTAGTGAGAGGCAGGGGCAGTGGAACCGTACCCCAGAGAGAGGCAGGGTCAGTGGAACCGTACCTCAGTGAGAGGCAGGGTCCATGGAACTGTACCCCAGTGAGAGGCAGGGTCCATGGAACCATACCGCAGTGAGAGGCAGGGTCCATGGAACTGTATCCCAGTGAGAGGCAGGGTCCATGGAACCGTACCGCAGTGAGAGGCAGGGTCCATGGAACCGTACCTCAGTGAGAGGCAGGGTCTATGGAACCGTACCTCAGTGAGAGGCAGTGTCCATAGATCCGTACCCCAGTGACAGGCAGGGTCAATGAAACTGTACCCAAGTGAGAGGCAGAATCCATGGAACCGTACCTCAGTGAGAGGCAGGGTCCATGGAACCGTACCCCAGTGAGAGGCAGTGTCCATGGAACCGTACCTCAGTGAGAGGCAGGGTCCATGGCACCGTACCGCAGTGAGAGGCAGGGTCCATGGAACTGTACCCCAGTGAGAGGCAGTGTCCTTGGAACCGTACCTCAGTGAGAGGCAGGGTCCATGGCACCGTACCGCAGTGAGAGGCAGGGTCCATGGAACTGTACCCCAGTGAGAGGCAGGGTCCATGGAACTGTACCCCAGTGAGAGGCAGGGTCCATGGAACTGTACCCCAGTGAGAGGCAGGGTCCATGGAACTGTACCCCAGTGAGAGGCAGGGTCCATGGAACCGGACCCCAGTGAGAGGCAGTGTCCATGGAACCGTACCTCAGTGAGAGGCAGAGTCAATGGAACTGTACTGCAGTTAGAGGTAGGGTCCATAGAACCGTACCCCAGTGAGAGGCAGTGTCCATGTAACCTTACCTCAGTGAGAGGCAGGGTCCATGGAACCGTAACCCAGTGAGACGCAGGGTCCATGGAACCGTACCCCAGTGAGACGCAGGGTCCATGGAACTGTACCCCAGTGAGAGGCAGGGTCCATGGAACCGTACCCCAGTGAGAGGCAGGGTCCATGGAACTGTACACCAGTGAGAGGCAGAATCCATGGAACCGTACCCCAGTGAGAGGCAGAATCCATGGAACCGTACCTCAGTGAGAGGCAGGGTCCATGGAACCGTGCCCCAGTGACAGGCAGGGTCAATGGAACTGTACCCCAGTGAGAGGCAGAATCCATGGGCCCGTACCTCAGTGAGAGGCAGGGTCCATGGAACCGTACCCCAGTGACAGGCAGGGTCCATGGAACCGTACCCCAGTGACAGGCAGGGTCAATGGAACTGTACCCCAGTGAGAGGCAGAATCCATGGAACCGTACTGCAGTGAGAGGCAGGGTCCATGGAACCGTACCTCAGTGAGAGGCAGTGTCCAAAGAACCGTACCCCAGTGAGAGGCAGGGTCAATGGAACCGTACCCCAGTGAGAGGCAGGGTCAATGGAACCGTACCCCAGTGAGAGGCAGGGTCCATGGAACCGTACCGCAGTGAGAGGCAGGGTCCATGGAACTGTATCCCAGTGAGAGGCAGGGTCCATGGAACCGTACCGCAGTGAGAGGCAGGGTCCATGGAACTGTACCCCAGTGACAGACAGAATCCATGGAACTGTACCCCAGTGAGAGGCAGGGTCCATGGAACCGTACCCCAGTGAGAGGCAGGGTCCATGGAACTGTAACCCAGTGAGCGGCAGGGTCCATGGAACCATACCGCAGTGAGAGGCAGGGTCCATGGAACTGTATCCCAGTGAGAGGCAGGGTCCATGGAACCGTACCGCAGTCAGAGGCAGGGTCCATGGAACCGTACCTCAGTGAGAGGCAGGGTCTATGGAACCGTACCTCAGTGAGAGGCAGTGTCCATAGATCCGTACCCCAGTGACAGGCAGGGTCAATGGAACTGTACCCAAGTGAGAGGCAGAATCCATGGAACCGTACCTCAGTGAGAGGCAGGGTCCATGGAACCGTGCCCCAGTGACAGGCAGGGTCAATGGAACTGTACCCCAGTGAGAGGCAGAATCCATGGGCCCGTACCTCAGTGAGAGGCAGGGTCCATGGAAACGTACCCCAGTGACAGGCAGGGTCAATGTAACTGTACCCCAGTGAGAGGCAGTGTCCATGGAACCGTACCTCAGTGAGAGGCAGGGTCCATGGCACCGTACCGCAGTGAGAGGCAGGGTCCATGGAACTGTACCCCAGTGTGAGGCAGTGTCCATGGAACCGTACCTCAGTGAGAGGCAGGGTCCATGGAACTGTACCCCAGTGAGAGGCAGGGTCCATGGAACCGTACCCCAGTGAGAGGCAGGGTCCATGGAACTGTACCCCAGTGAGAGGCAGGGTCCATGGAACCGTACCCCAGTGAGAGGCAGGGTCCATGGAACTGTACCCCAGTGACAGACAGAATCCATGGAACTGTACCCCAGTGAGAGGCAGGGTCCATGGAACTGTACCCCAGTGAGAGGCAGGGTCCATGGAACTGTACCCCAGTGAGAGGCAGGGTCCATGGAACTGTACCCCAGTGAGAGGCAGGGTCCATGGAACTGTACCCCAGTGAGAGGCAGGGTCCATGGAACTGTACCCCAGTGAGAGGCAGGGTCTATGGAACCGGAAACCAGTGAGAGGCAGTGTCCATGGAACCGTACCTCAGTGAGAGGCAGAGTCAATGCAACTGTACTGCAGTGAGAGGTAGGGTCCATAGAAGCGTACCCCAGTGAGAGGCAGTGTCCATGTAACCGTACCTCAGTGAGAGGCAGGGTCCATGGAACCGTACCCCAGTGAGACGCAGGGTCCATGGAACCGTACCGCAGTGAGAGGCAGGGTCCATGGAACCGTACCCCAGTGAGAGGCAGGGTCCATGGAACTGTACCTCAGTGAGAGGCAGGGTCCATGGAACCGTACCTTAGTGAGAGGCAGGGTCAGTGGAACCGTACCCCAGTGAGAGGCAGGGTCAGTGGAACCGTACCTCAGTGAGAGGCAGGGTCCATGGAACTGTACCCAAGTGAGAGGCAGGGTCCATGGAACTGTACCCCAGTTAGAGGCAGGGTCCATGGAACCATACCGCAGTGAGAGGCAGGGTCCATGGAACTGTATCCCAGTGAGAGGCAGGGTCCATGGAACCGTACCGCAGTGAGAGGCAGGGTCCATGGAACCGTACCTCAGTGAGAGGCAGGGTCTATGGAACCGTACCTCAGTGAGAGGCAGTGTCCATAGATCCGTACCCCAGTGACAGGCAGGGTCAATGGAACTGTACCCAAGTGAGAGGCAGAATCCATGGAACCGTACCTCAGTGAGAGGCAGGGTCCATGGAACCGTGCCCCAGTGACAGGCAGGGTCAATGGAACTGTACCCCAGTGAGAGGCAGAATCCATGGGCCCGTACCTCAGTGAGAGGCAGGGTCCATGGAACCGTACCCCAGTGAGAGGCAGTGTCCATGGAACCGTACCTCAGTGAGAGGCAGTGTCCATGGCACCGTACCGCAGTGAGAGGCAGGGTCCATGGAACCGTACCCCAGTGAGAGGCAGGGTCCATGGAACTGTACTCCAGTGAGAGGCAGGGTCCATGGAACTGTACCTCAGCGAGAGGCAGGGTCCATGGAACCGTACCTTAGTGAGAGGCAGGGTCAGTGGAACCGTACCCCAGTGAGAGGCAGGGTCAGTGGAACCCTACCTCAGTGAGAGGCAGGGTCCATGGAACTGTACCCCAGTGAGCGGCAGGGTCCATGGAACCATACCGCAGTGAGAGGCAGGGTCCATGGAACTGTATCCCAGTGAGAGGCAGGGTCAATGGAACTGTATCCCAGTGAGAGGCAGGGTCCATGGAACCGTACCGCAGTCAGAGGCAGGGTCAATGGAACCGTACCCCAGTGAGAGGCAGGGTCCATGGAACCGTACCGCAGTGAGAGGCAGGGTCCATGGAACTGTATCCCAGTGAGAGGCAGGGTCCATGGAACCGTACCCCAGTGAGAGGCAGGGTCCATGGAACTGTACCCCAGTGACAGACAGAATCCATGGAACTGTACCCCAGTGACAGGCAGGGTCCATGGAACTGTACCCCAGTGAGAGGCAGGGTCCATGGAACTGTACCCCAGTGAGCGGCAGGGTCCATGGAACTGTACCCCAGTGAGCGGCAGGGTCCATGGAACCATACCGCAGTGAGAGGCAGGGTCCATGGAACTGTATCCCAGTGAGAGGCAGGGTCCATGGAACCGTACCGCAGTCAGAGGCAGGGTCCATGGAACCGTACCTCAGTGAGAGGCAGGGTCTATGGAACCGTACCTCAGTGAGAGGCAGTGTCCATAGATCCGTACCCCAGTGACAGGCAGGGTCAATGGAACTGTACCCAAGTGAGAGGCAGAATCCATGGAACCGTACCTCAGTGAGAGGCAGGGTCCATGGAACCGTGCCCCAGTGACAGGCAGGGTCAATGGAACTGTACCCCAGTGAGAGGCAGAATCCATGGGCCCGTACCTCAGTGAGAGGCAGGGTCCATGGAACCGTACCCCAGTGACAGGCAGGGTCAATGTAACTGTACCCCAGTGAGAGGCAGGGTCCATGGAACCGTACCTCAGTGAGAGGCAGGGTCAATGGAACCGTACCGCAGTGAGAGGCAGGGTCCATGGAACTGTACCCCAGTGTGAGGCAGTGTCCATGGAACCGTACCTCAGTGAGAGGCAGGGTCCATGGAACTGTACCCCAGTGAGAGGCAGGGTCCATGGAACCGTACCCCAGTGAGAGGCAGGGTCCATGGAACTGTACCCCAGTGAGAGGCAGGGTCCATGGAACCGTACCCCAGTGAGAGGCAGGGTCCATGGAACTGTACCCCAGTGACAGACAGAATCCATGGAACTGTACCCCAGTGAGAGGCAGGGTCCATGGAACTGTACCCCAGTGAGAGGCAGGGTCCATGGAACTGTACCCCAGTGAGAGGCAGGGTCCATGGAACTGTACCCCAGTGAGAGGCAGGGTCCATGGAACTGTACCCCAGTGAGAGGCAGGGTCTATGGAACCGGAAACCAGTGAGAGGCAGTGTCCATGGAACCGTACCTCAGTGAGAGGCAGAGTCAATGGAACTGTACTGCAGTGAGAGGTAGGGTCCATAGAAGCGTACCCCAGTGAGAGGCAGTGTCCATGTAACCGTACCTCAGTGAGAGGCAGGGTCCATGGAACCGTACCCCAGTGAGACGCAGGGTCCATGGAACCGTACCGCAGTGAGAGGCAGGGTCCATGGAACCGTACCCCAGTGAGAGGCAGGGTCCATGGAACTGTACCTCAGTGAGAGGCAGGGTCCATGGAACCGTACCTTAGTGAGAGGCAGGGTCAGTGGAACCGCACCCCAGTGAGAGGCAGGGTCAGTGGAACCGTACCTCAGTGAGAGGCAGGGTCCATGGAACTGTACCCAAGTGAGAGGCAGGGTCCATGGAACTGTACCCCAGTTAGAGGCAGGGTCCATGGAACCATACCGCAGTGAGAGGCAGGGTCCATGGAACTGTATCCCAGTGAGAGGCAGGGTCCATGGAACCGTAGCGCAGTGAGAGGCAGGGTCCATGGAACCGTACCTCAGTGAGAGGCAGGGTCTATGGAACCGTACCTCAGTGAGAGGCAGTGTCCATAGATCCGTACCCCAGTGACAGGCAGGGTCAATGGAACTGTACCCAAGTGAGAGGCAGAATCC
The DNA here is from genome assembly GCF_036365525.1 of Heterodontus francisci. Classification (NCBI taxonomy): domain Eukaryota; kingdom Metazoa; phylum Chordata; class Chondrichthyes; order Heterodontiformes; family Heterodontidae; genus Heterodontus; species Heterodontus francisci. Next base: position 13,864,668 of record NC_090418.1, on the reverse strand, counting down.
ATGGAACCGTACCTCAGTGAGAGGCAGGGTCCATGGAACCGTGCCCCAGTGACAGGCAGGGTCAATGGAACTGTACCCCAGTGAGAGGCAGAATCCATGGGCCCGTACCTCAGTGAGAGGCAGGGTCCATGGAACCGTACCCCAGTGAGAGGCAGTGTCCATGGAACCGTACCTCAGTGAGAGGCAGTGTCCATGGCACCGTACCGCAGTGAGAGGCAGGGTCCATGGAACCGTACCCCAGTGAGAGGCAGGGTCCATGGAACTGTACTCCAGTGAGAGGCAGGGTCCATGGAACTGTACCTCAGTGAGAGGCAGGGTCCATGGAACCATACCTTAGTGAGAGGCAGGGTCAGTGGAACCGTACCCCAGTGAGAGGCAGGGTCAGTGGAACCCTACCTCAGTGAGAGGCAGGGTCCATGGAACTGTACCCCAGTGAGCGGCAGGGTCCATGGAACCATACCGCAGTGAGAGGCAGGGTCCATGGAACTGTATCCCAGTGAGAGGCAGGGTCCATGGAACTGTATCAGAGTGAGAGGCAGGGTCCATGGAACCGTACCGCAGTCAGAGGCAGGGTCAATGGAACCGTACCCCAGTGAGAGGCAGGGTCCATGGAACCGTACCGCAGTGAGAGGCAGGGTCCATGGAACTGTATCCCAGTGAGAGGCAGGGTCCATGGAACCGTACCCCAGTGAGAGGCAGGGTCCATGGAACTGTACCCCAGTGACAGACAGAATCCATGGAACTGTACCCCAGTGACAGGCAGGGTCCATGGAACTGTACCCCAGTGAGAGGCAGGGTCCATGGAACTGTACCCCAGTGAGCGGCAGGGTCCATGGAACTGTACCCCAGTGAGCGGCAGGGTCCATGGAACCATACCGCAGTGAGAGGCAGGGTCCATGGAACTGTATCCCAGTGAGAGGCAGGGTCCATGGAACCGTACCGCAGTCAGAGGCAGGGTCCATGGAACCGTACCTCAGTGAGAGGCAGGGTCTATGGAACCGTACCTCAGTGAGAGGCAGTGTCCATAGATCCGTACCCCAGTGACAGGCAGGGTCAATGGAACTGTACCCAAGTGAGAGGCAGAATCCATGGAACCGTACCTCAGTGAGAGGCAGGGTCCATGGAACCGTGCCCCAGTGACAGGCAGGGTCAATGGAACTGTACCCCAGTGAGAGGCAGAATCCATGGGCCCGTACCTCAGTGAGAGGCAGGGTCCATGGAACCGTACCCCAGTGACAGGCAGGGTCAATGTAACTGTACCCCAGTGAGAGGCAGTGTCCATGGAACCGTACCTCAGTGAGAGGCAGGGTCCATGGCACCGTACCGCAGTGAGAGGCAGGGTCCATGGAACTGTACCCCAGTGAGAGGCAGTGTCCATGGAACCGTACCTCAGTGAGAGGCAGGGTCAATGGAACCGTACCTCAGTGAGAGGCAGGGTCCATGGAACCGTACCCCAGTGAGAGGCAGGGTCCATGGAACTGTACCCCAGTGAGAGGCAGGGTCCATGGAACCGTACCGCAGTGAGAGGCAGGGTCCATGGAACTGTATCCCAGTGAGAGGCAGGGTCCATGGAACCGTACCGCAGTGAGAGGCAGGGTCCATGGAACTGTACCCCAGTGACAGACAGAATCCATGGAACTGTACCCCAGTGAGAGGCAGGGTCCATGGAACTGTACCCCAGTGAGAGGCAGGGTCCATGGAACTGTACCCCAGTGAGAGGCAGGGTCCATGGAACTGTACCCCAGTGAGAGGCAGGGTCCATGGAACCGGACCCCAGTGAGAGGCAGTGTCCATGGAACCGGACCCCAGTGACAGGCAGGGTCAATGGAACTGTACCCAAGTGAGAGGCAGAATCCATGGAACCGTACCTCAGTGAGAGGCAGGGTCCATGGAACCGTGCCCCAGTGACAGGCAGGGTCAATGGAACTGTACCCCAGTGAGAGGCAGAATCCATGGGCCCGTACCTCAGTGAGAGGCAGGGTCCATGGAACCGTACCCCAGTGAGAGGCAGTGTCCATGGAACCGTACCTCAGTGAGAGGCAGTGTCCATGGCACCGTACCGCAGTGAGAGGCAGGGTCCATGGAACCGTACCCCAGTGAGAGGCAGGGTCCATGGAACTGTACTCCAGTGAGAGGCAGGGTCCATGGAACTGTACCTCAGTGAGAGGCAGGGTCCATGGAACCGTACCTTAGTGAGAGGCAGGGTCAGTGGAACCGTACCCCAGTGAGAGGCAGGGTCAGTGGAACCCTACCTCAGTGAGAGGCAGGGTCCATGGAACTGTACCCCAGTGAGCGGCAGGGTCCATGGAACCATACCGCAGTGAGAGGCAGGGTCCATGGAACTGTATCCCAGTGAGAGGCAGGGTCCATGGAACCGTACCGCAGTCAGAGGCAGGGTCAATGGAACCGTACCCCAGTGAGAGGCAGGGTCCATGGAACCGTACCGCAGTGAGAGGCAGGGTCCATGGAACTGTATCCCAGTGAGAGGCAGGGTCCATGGAACCGTACCCCAGTGAGAGGCAGGGTCCATGGAACTGTACCCCAGTGACAGACAGAATCCATGGAACTGTACCCCAGTGAGAGGCAGGGTCCATGGAACTGTACCCCAGTGAGAGGCAGGGTCCATGGAACTGTACCCCAGTGAGCGGCAGGGTCCATGGAACTGTACCCCAGTGAGCGGCAGGGTCCATGGAACCATACCGCAGTGAGAGGCAGGGTCCATGGAACTGTATCCCAGTGAGAGGCAGGGTCCATGGAACCGTACCGCAGTCAGAGGCAGGGTCCATGGAACCGTACCTCAGTGAGAGGCAGGGTCTATGGAACCGTACCTCAGTGAGAGGCAGTGTCCATAGATCCGTACCCCAGTGACAGGCAGGGTCAATGGAACTGTACCCAAGTGAGAGGCAGAATCCATGGAACTGTACCTCAGTGAGAGGCAGGGTCCATGGAACCGTGCCCCAGTGACAGGCAGGGTCAATGGAACTGTACCCCAGTGAGAGGCAGAATCCATGGGCCCGTACCTCAGTGAGAGGCAGGGTCCATGGAACCGTACCCCAGTGACAGGCAGGGTCAATGTAACTGTACCCCAGTGAGAGGCAGTGTCCATGGAACCGTACCTCAGTGAGAGGCAGGGTCCATGGCACCGTACCGCAGTGAGAGGCAGGGTCCATGGAACTGTACCCCAGTGAGAGGCAGTGTCCATGGAACCGTACCTCAGTGAGAGGCAGGGTCAATGGAACCGTACCTCAGTGAGAGGCAGGGTCCATGGAACCGTACCCCAGTGAGAGGCAGGGTCCATGGAACCGTACCCCAGTGAGAGGCAGGGTCCATGGAACCGTACCGCAGTGAGAGGCAGGGTCCATGGAACTGTATCCCAGTGAGAGGCAGGGTCCATGGAACCGTACCGCAGTGAGAGGAAGGGTCCATGGAACTGTACCCCAGTGACAGACAGAATCCATGGAACTGTACCCCAGTGAGAGGCAGGGACCATGGAACTGTACCCCAGTGAGAGGCAGGGTCCATGGAACTGTACCCCAGTGAGAGGCAGGGTCCATGGAACTGTACCCCAGTGAGAGGCAGGGTCCATGGAACCGGACCCCAGTGAGAGGCAGTGTCCATGGAACCGGACCCCAGTGAGAGGCAGTGTCCATGGAACCGTAGCTCAGTGAGAGGCAGAGTCAATGGAACTGTACTGCAGTTAGAGGTAGGGTCCATAGAACCGTACCCCAGTGAGAGGCAGCGTCCATGTAACCGTACCTCAGTGAGAGGCAGGGTCCATGGAACCGTACCCCAGTGAGACGCAGGGTCCATGGAACCGTACCCCAGTGAGAGGCAGGGTCCGTGGAACCGTACCCCAGTGAGAGGCAGGGTCCGTGGAACCGTACCTCAGTGAGAGGCAGGGTCCATGGAACTGTAGCCCTGTGAGAGGCAGAATCCATGGAACCGTACCCCAGTGAGAGGCAGGGTCCATGGAACCGTACCTCAGTGAGAGGCAGGGTCCATGGCACCGTACCGCAGTGAGAGGCAGGGTCCATGGAACTGTACCCCACTGAGAGGCAGGGTCCATGGAACTGTACCTCAGTGAGAGGCAGGGTCAGTGGAACCGTACCCCAGTGAGAGGCAGGGTTAGTGGAACCGTACCTCAGTGAGAGGCAGGGTCCATGGAACTGTACCTCAGTAAGAGGCAGGGTCCATGGAACTGTACCCAAGTGAGAGGCAGGGTCCATGGAACTGTACCCAAGTGAGAGGCAGGGTCCATGGAACTGGACCCCAGTGAGAGGCAGGGTCCATGGAACTGTACCCCAGTGAGAGGCAGGGTCCATGGAACTGTATCCCAGTGAGAGGCAGGGTCCATGGAACCGTACCGCAGTGAGAGGCAGGGTCCATGGAACCGTACCTCAGTGAGAGGCAGGGTCTATGGAACCGTACCTCAGTGAGAGGCAGTGTCCATAGATCCGTACCCCAGTGACAGGCAGGGTCAATGGAACTGTACCCAAGTGAGAGGCAGAATACATGGAACCGTACCTCAGTGAGAGGCAGGGTCCATGGAACCGTGCCCCAGTGACAGGCAGGGTCAATGGAACTGTACCCCAGTGAGAGGCAGAATCCATGGGCCCGTACCTCAGTGAGAGGCAGGGTCCATGGAACCGTACCCCAGTGAGAGGCAGTGTCCATGGAACCGTACCTCAGTGAGAGGCAGTGTCCATGGCACCGTACCGCAGTGAGAGGCAGGGTCCATGGAACTGTACCCCAGTGAGAGGCAGGGTCCATGGAACTGTACCCCAGTGAGAGGCAGGGTCCATGGAACTGTACCTCAGTGAGAGGCAGGGTCCATGGAACCGTACCTTAACGAGAGGCAGGGTCAGTGGAACCGTACCCCAGTGAGAGGCAGGGTCCATGGAACCGTACCTCAGTGAGAGGCAGGGTCTATGGAACCGTACCTCAGTGAGAGGCAGTGTCCATAGATCCGTACCCCAGTGACAGGCAGGGTCAATGGAACTGTACCCAAGTGAGAGGCAGAATCCATGGAACCGTACCTCATTGAGAGGCAGGGTCCATGGAACCGTGCCCCAGTGACAGGCAGGGTCAATGGAACTGTACCCCAGTGAGAGGCAGAATCCATGGGCCCGTACCTCAGTGAGAGGCAGGGTCCATGGAACCGTACCCCAGTGAGAGGCAGTGTCCATGGAACCGTACCTCAGTGAGAGGCAGTGTCCATGGCACCGTACCGCAGTGAGAGGCAGGGTCCATGGAACTGTACCCCAGTGAGAGGCAGGGTCCATGGAACTGTACCCCAGTGAGAGGCAGGGTCCATGGAACTGTACCTCAGTGAGAGGCAGGGTCCATGGAACCGTACCTTAACGAGAGGCAGGGTCAGTGGAACCGTACCCCAGTGAGAGGCAGGGTCCATGGAACTGTACCCCAGTGAGAGGCAGGGTCCATGGAACTGTACCCCAGTGAGCGGCAGGGTCCATGGAACCATACCGCAGTGAGAGGCAGGGTCAATGGAACCGTACCGCAGTCAGAGGCAGGGTCCATGGAACCGTACCTCAGTGAGAGGCAGGGTCTATGGAACCGTACCTCAGTGAGAGGCAGTGTCCATAGATCCGTACCCCAGTGACAGGCAGGGTCAATGGAACTGTACCCAAGTGAGAGGCAGAATCCATGGAACCGTACCTCAGTGAGAGGCAGTGTCCATGGAACCGTACCCCAGTGACAGGCAGGGTCAATGTAACTGTACCCCAGTGAGTGGCAGGGTCAATGTAACTGTACCCCAGTGAGTGGCAGGGTCAATGGAACTGTACCCCAGTGAGAGGCAGTGTCCATGGAACCGTACCTCAGTGAGAGGCAGGGTCCATGGCACCGTACCGCAGTGAGAGGCAGGGTCCATGGAACTGTACCCCAGTGAGAGGCAGGGTCCATGGAACTGTACCTCAGTGAGATGCAGGGTCCATGGAACTGTACCCCAGTGAGAGGCAGGGTCCATGGAACCATACCGCAGTGAGAGGCAGGGTCCATGGAACTGTATCCCAGTGAGAGGCAGGGTCCATGGAACCATACCGCAGTGAGAGGCAGGGTCCATGGAACTGTACCCCAGTGAGAGGCAGGGTCCATGGAACTGTACCCCAGTGAGAGGCAGGGTCCATGGAACCGGACCCCAGTGAGAGGCAGTGTCCATGGAACCGTACCTCAGTGAGAGGCAGAGTCAATGGAACTGTACTGCAGTTAGAGGTAGGGTCCATAGAACCGTATGCCAGTGAGAGGCAGTGTCCATGTAACCGTACCTCAGTGAGAGGCAGGGTCCATGGAACCGTACCCCAGTGAGACGCAGGGTCCATGGAACCGTACCCCAGTGAGACGCAGGGTCCATGGAACCGTACCCCAGTGAGAGGCAGGGTCCATGGAACCGTACCCCAGTGAGAGGCAGGGTCCATGGAACCGTACCCCAGTGAGAGGCAGGGTCCGTGGAACCGTACCCCAGTGAGAGGCAGGGTCCGTGGAACCGTACCCCAGTGAGAGGCAGGGTCCGTGGAACCGTACCTCAGTGAGAGGCAGGGTCCATGGAACTGTACCCCAGTGAGAGGCAGAATACATGGAACCGTACCCCAGTGAGAGGCAGAATCCATGGAACCGTACCCCAGTGAGAGGCAGGGTCCATGGAACCGTACCTCAGTGAGAGGCAGGGTCCATGGCACCGTACCGCAGTGAGAGGCAGGGTCCATGGAACTGTACCCCAGTGAGAGGCAGGGTCCATGGAACTGTACCTCAGTGAGAGGCAGGGTCCATGGAACCGTACCTTAGTGAGAGGCAGGGTCAGTGGAACCGTACCCCAGTGAGAGGCAGGGTCAGTGGAACCGTACCTCAGTGAGAGGCAGGGTCCATGGAACTGTACCCCAGTGAGAGGCAGGGTCCATGGAACCATACCGCAGTGAGAGGCAGGGTCCATGGAACTGTATCCCAGTGAGAGGCAGGGTCCATGGAACCGTACCGCAGTGAGAGGCAGGGTCCATGGAACCGTACCTCAGTGAGAGGCAGGGTCTATGGAACCGTACCTCAGTGAGAGGCAGTGTCCATAGATCCGTACCCCAGTGACAGGCAGGGTCAATGAAACTGTACCCAAGTGAGAGGCAGAATCCATGGAACCGTACCTCAGTGAGAGGCAGGGTCCATGGAACCGTGCCCCAGTGACAGGCACGGTCAATGGAACTGTACCCCAGTGAGAGGCAGAATCCATGGGCCCGTACCTCAGTGAGAGGCAGGGTCCATGGAACCGTACCCCAGTGAGAGGCAGTGTCCATGGAACCGTACCTCAGTGAGAGGCAGGGTCCATGGCACCGTACCGCAGTGAGAGGCAGGGTCCATGGAACTGTACCCCAGTGAGAGGCAGGGTCCATGGAACTGTACCCCAGTGAGAGGAAGGGTCCATGGAACTGTACCTCAGTGAGAGGCAGGGTCAGTGGAACCGTACCCCAGTGAGAGGCAGGGTCAGTGGAACCGTACCTCAGTGAGAGGCAGGGTCCATGGAACTGTACCCAAGTGAGAGGCAGGGTCCATGGAACTGTACCCAAGTGAGAGGCAGGGTCCATGGAACTGAACCCCAGTGAGAGGCAGGGTCCATGGAACCATACCGCAGTGAGAGGCAGGGTCCATGGAACTGTATCCCAGTGAGAGGCAGGGTCCATGGAACCGTACCGCAGTCAGAGGCAGGGTCCATGGAACCGTACCTCAGTGAGAGGCAGGGTCTATGGAACCGTACCTCAGTGAGAGGCAGTGTCCATAGATCCGTACCCCAGTGACAGGCAGGGTCAATGGAACTGTACCCAAGTGAGAGGCAGAATCCATGGAACCGTACCTCAGTGAGAGGCAGGGTCCATGGAACCGTGCCCCAGTGACAGGCAGGGTCAATGGAACTGTACCCCAGTGAGAGGCAGAATCCATGGGCCCGTACCTCAGTGAGAGGCAGGGTCCATGGAACCGTACCCCAGTGAGAGGCAGTGTCCATGGAACCGTACTTCAGTGAGAGGCAGTGTCCATGGCACCGTACCGCAGTGAGAGGCAGGGTCCATGGAACTGTACCCCAGTGAGAGGCAGGGTCCATGGAACTGTACCCCAGTGAGAGGCAGGGTCCATGGAACTGTACCCCAGTGAGAGGCAGGGTCCATGGAACCGTACCTTAGTGAGAGGCAGGGTCAGTGGAACCGTACCCCAGTGAGAGGCAGGGTCAGTGGAACCGTACCTCAGTGAGAGGCAGGGTCCATGGAACTGTACCCCAGTGAGAGGCAGGGTCCATGGAACTGTACCCCAGTGAGCGGCAGGGTCCATGGAACCGTACCGCAGTGAGAGGCAGGGTCCATGGAACCGTACCGCAGTCAGAGGCAGGGTCCATGGAACCGTACCTCAGTGAGAGGCAGGGTCTATGGAACCGTACCTCAGTGAGAGGCAGTGTCCATAGATCCGTACCCCAGTGACAGGCAGGGTCAATGGAACTGTACCCAAGTGAGAGGCAGAATCCATGGAACCGTACCTCAGTGAGAGGCAGGGTCCATGGAACCGTGCCCCAGTGACAGGCAGGGTCAATGGAACTGTACCCCAGTGAGAGGCAGAATCCATGGGCCCGTACCTCAGTGAGAGGCAGGGTCCATGGAACCGTACCCCAGTGACAGGCAGGGTCAATGTAACTGTACCCCAGTGAGAGGCAGGGTCAATGGAACTGTACCCCAGTGAGAGGCAGTGTCCATGGAACCGTACCTCAGTGAGAGGCAGGGTCCATGGCACCGTACCGCAGTGAGAGGCAGGGTCCATGGAACTGTACCCCAGTGAGAGGCAGGGTCCATGGAACTGTACCTCAGTGAGATGCAGGGTCCATGGAACTGTACCCCAGTGAGAGGCAGGGTCCATGGAACTGTACCCCAGTGAGAGGCAGGGTCCATGGAACTGTACCCCAGTGAGAGGCAGGGTCCATGGAACCGTACCTCAGTGAGAAGCAGGGTCCATGGCACCGTACCGCAGTGAGAGGCAGGGTCCATGGAACCGTACCCCAGTGAGAGGCAGGGTCCATGGAACTGTACCTCAGTGAGATGCAGGGTCCATGGAACTGTACCCCAGTGAGAGGCAGGGTCCTTGGAACTGTACCCCAGTGAGAGGCAGGGTCCATGGAACTGTACCCCAGTGAGAGGCAGGGTCCATGGAACCGTACCTCAGTGAGAGGCAGGGTCAATGGAACCGTACCTCAGTGAGAGGCAGGGTCCATGGAACCGTACCCCAGTGAGAGGCAGGGTCCATGGAACCGTACCCCAGTGAGAGGCAGGGTCCATGGAACCGTACCGCAGTGAGAGGCAGGGTCCATGGAACTGTATCCCAGTGAGAGGCAGGGTCCATGGAACCGTACCGCAGTGAGAGGCAGGGTCCATGGAACTGTACCCCAGTGACAGACAGAATCCATGGAACTGTACCCCAGTGAGAGGCAGGGTCCATGGAACTGTACCCCAGTGAGAGGCAGGGTCCATGGAACTGTACCCCAGTGAGAGGCAGGGTCCATGGAACTGTACCCCAGTGAGAGGCAGGGTCCATGGAACCGGACCCCAGTGAGAGGCAGTGTCCATGGAACCGGACCCCAGTGAGAGGCAGTGTCCATGGAACCGGACCGCAGTGACAGGCAGGGTCAATGGAACTGTACCCAACTGAGAGGCAGAATCCATGGAACCGTACCTCAGTGAGAGGCAGGGTCCATGGAACCGTGCCCCAGTGACAGGCAGGGTCAATGGAATTGTACCCCAGTGAGAGGCAGAATCCATGGGCCCGTACCTCAGTGAGAGGCAGGGTCCATGGAACCGTACCCCAGTGAGAGGCAGTGTCCATGGAACCGTACCTCAGTGAGAGGCAGTGTCCATGGCACCGTACCGCAGTGAGAGGCAGGGTCCATGGAACCGTACCCCAGTGAGAGGCAGGGTCCATGGAACTGTACTCCAGTGAGAGGCAGGGTCCATGGAACTGTACCTCAGTGAGAGGCAGGGTCCATGGAACCGTACCTTAGTGAGAGGCAGGGTCAGTGGAACCGTACCCCAGTGAGAGGCAGGGTCAGTGGAACCCTACCTCAGTGAGAGGCAGGGTCCATGGAACTGTACCCCAGTGAGCGGCAGGGTCCATGGAACCATACCGCAGTGAGAGGCAGGGTCCATGGAACTGTATCCCAGTGAGAGGCAGGGTCCATGGAACCGTACCGCAGTCAGAGGCAGGGTCAATGGAACCGTACCCCAGTGAGAGGCAGGGTCCATGGAACCGTACCGCAGTGAGAGGCAGGGTCCATGGAACTGTATCCCAGTGAGAGGCAGGGTCCATGGAACCGTACCCCAGTGAGAGGCAGGGTCCATGGAACTGTACCCCAGTGACAGACAGAATCCATGGAACTGTACCCCAGTGAGAGGCAGGGTCCATGGAACTGTACCCCAGTGAGAGGCAGGGTCCATGGAACTGTACCCCAGTGAGCGGCAGGGTCCATGGAACTGTACCCCAGTGAGCGGCAGGGTCCGTGGAACCATACCGCAGTGAGAGGCAGGGTCCATGGAACTGTATCCCAGTGAGAGGCAGGGTCCATGGAACCGTACCGCAGTCAGAGGCAGGGTCCATGGAACCGTACCTCAGTGAGAGGCAGGGTCTATGGAACCGTACCTCAGTGAGAGGCAGTGTCCATAGATCCGTACCCCAGTGACAGGCAGGGTCAATGGAACTGTACCCAAGTGAGAGGCAGAATCCATGGAACCGTACCTCAGTGAGAGGCAGGGTCCATGGAACCGTGCCCCAGTGACAGGCAGGGTCAATGGAACTGGACCCCAGTGAGAGGCAGAATCCATGGGCCCGTACCTCAGTGAGAGGCAGGGTCCATGGAACCGTACCCCAGTGACAGGCAGGGTCAATGTAACTGTACCCCAGTGAGAGGCAGTGTCCATGGAACCGTACCTCAGTGAGAGGCAGGGTCCATGGCACCGTACCCCAGTGAGAGGCAGGGTCCATGGAACTGTACCCCAGTGAGAGGCAGTGTCCATGGAACCGTACCTCAGTGAGAGGCAGGGTCAATGGAACCGTACCTCAGTGAGAGGCAGGGTCCATGGAACCGTACCCCAGTGAGAGGCAGGGTCCATGGAACCGTACCCCAGTGAGAGGCAGGGTCCATGGAACCGTACCTCAGTGAGAGGCAGAGTCAATGGAACTGTACTGCAGTTAGAGGTAGGGTCCATAGAACCGTACCCCAGTGAGAGGCAGTGTCCATGTAACCGTACCTCAGTGAGAGGCAGGGTCCATGGAACCGTACCCCAGTGAGACGCAGGGTCCATGGAACCGTACCCCAGTGAGAGGCAGGGTCCATGGAACCGTACCCCAGTGAGAGGCAGGGTCCGTGGAACCGTACCTCAGTGAGAGGCAGGGTCCATGGAACTGTAGCCCTGTGAGAGGCAGAATCCATGGAACCGTACCCCAGTGAGAGGCAGGGTCCATGGAACCGTACCTCAGTGAGAGGCAGGGTCCATGGAACCGTACCTCAGTGAGAGGCAGGGTCCATGGAACCGTACCTCAGTGAGAGGCAGGGTCCATGGCACCGTACCGCAGTGAGAGGCAGGGTCCATGGAACTGTACCCCAGTGAGAGGCAGGGTCCATGGAACTGTACCTCAGTGAGAGGCAGGGTCAGTGGAACCGTACCCCAGTGAGAGGCAGGGTCAGTGGAACCGTACCTCAGTGAGAGGCAGGGTCCATGGAACCGTACCTCAGTAAGAGGCAGGGTCCATGGAACTGTACCCAAGTGAGAGGCAGGGTCCATGGAACTGTACCCAAGTGAGAGGCAGGGTCCATGGAACTGGACCCCAGTGAGAGGCAGGGTCCATGGAACCGTACCGCAGTGAGAGGCAGGGTCCATGGAACCGTACCTCAGTGAGAGGCAGGGTCTATGGAACCGTACCTCAGTGAGAGGCAGTGTCCATAGATCCGTACCCCAGTGACAGGCAGGGTCAATGGAACTGTACCCAAGTGAGAGGCAGAATCCATGGAACCGTACCTCAGTGAGAGGCAGGGTCCATGGAACCGTGCCCCAGTGACAGGCAGGGTCAATGGAACTGTACCCCAGTGAGAGGCAGAATCCATGGGCCCGTACCTCAGTGAGAGGCAGGGTCCATGGAACCGTACCCCAGTGAGAGGCAGTGTCCATGGAACCGTACCTCAGTGAGAGGCAGTGTCCATGGCACCGTACCGCAGTGAGAGGCAGGGTCCATGGAACTGTACCCCAGTGAGAGGCAGGGTCCATGGAACTGTACCCCAGTGAGAGGCAGGGTCCATGGAACTGTACCTCAGTGAGAGGCAGGGTCCATGGAACCGTACCTTAACGAGAGGCAGGGTCAGTGGAACCGTACCCCAGTGAGAGGCAGGGTCCATGGAACCGTACCTCAGTGAGAGGCAGGGTCTATGGAACCGTACCTCAGTGAGAGGCAGTGTCCATAGATCCGTACCCCAGTGACAGGCAGGGTCAATGGAACTGTACCCAAGTGAGAGGCAGAATCCATGGAACCGTACCTCAGTGAGAGGCAGGGTCCATGGAACCGTGCCCCAGTGACAGGCAGGGTCAATGGAACTGTACCCCAGTGAGAGGCAGAATCCATGGGCCCGTACCTCAGTGAGAGGCAGGGTCCATGGAACCGTACCCCAGTGAGAGGCAGTGTCCATGGAACCGTACCTCAGTGAGAGGCAGTGTCCATGGCACCGTACCGCAGTGAGAGGCAGGGTCCATGGAACTGTACCCCAGTGAGAGGCAGGGTCCATGGAACTGTACCCCAGTGAGAGGCAGGGTCCATGGAACTGTACCTCAGTGAGAGGCAGGGTCCATGGAACCGTACCTTAACGAGAGGCAGGGTCAGTGGAACTGTACCCCAGTGAGAGGCAGGGTCCATGGAACTGTACCCCAGTGAGCGGCAGGGTCCATGGAACCATACCGCAGTGAGAGGCAGGGTCCATGGAACCGTACCGCAGTCAGAGGCAGGGTCCATGGAACCGTACCTCAGTGAGAGGCAGGGTCTATGGAACCGTACCTCAGTGAGAGGCAGTGTCCATAGATCCGTACCCCAGTGACAGGCAGGGTCAATGGAACTGTACCCAAGTGAGAGGCAGAATCCATGGAACCGTACCTCAGTGAGAGGCAGGGTCCATGGAACCGTGCCCCAGTGACAGGCAGGGTCAATGGAACTGTACCCCAGTGAGCGGCAGAATCCATGGGCCCGTACCTCAGTGAGAGGCAGTGTCCATGGAACCGTACCGCAGTGAGAGGCAGGGTCAATGTAACTGTACCCCAGTCAGTGGCAGGGTCAATGGAACTGTACCCCAGTGAGAGGCAGTGTCCATGGAACCGTACCTCAGTGAGAGGCAGGGTCCATGGCACCGTAACGCAGTGAGAGGCAGGGTCCATGGAACTGTACCCCAGTGAGAGGCAGGGTCCATGGAACTGTACCCCAGTGAGATGCAGGGTCCATGGAACTGTACCCCAGTGAGAGGCAGGGTCCATGGAACCATACCGCAGTGAGAGGCAGGGTCCATGGAACTGTATCCCAGTGAGAGGCAGGGTCCATGGAACCATACCGCAGTGAGAGGCAGGGTCCATGGAACTGTACCCCAGTGAGAGGCAGGGTCCATGGAACTGTACCCCAGTGAGAGGCAGGGTCCATGGAACCGGACCCCAGTGAGAGGCAGTGTCCATGGAACCGTACCTCAGTGAGAGGCAGAGTCAATGGAACTGTACTGCAGTTAGAGGTAGGGTCCATAGAACCGTATGCCAGTGAGAGGCAGTGTCCATGTAACCGTACCTCAGTGAGAGGCAGGGTCCATGGAACCGTATCCCAGTGAGACGCAGGGTCCATGGAACCGTACCCCAGTGAGACGCAGGGTCCATGGAACCGTACCCCAGTGAGAGGCAGGGTCCATGGAACCGTACCCCAGTGAGAGGCAGGGTCCATGGAACCGTACCCCAGTGAGAGGCAGGGTCCGTGGAACCGTACCTCAGTGAGAGGCAGGGTCCATGGAACTGTACCCCAGTGAGAGGCAGAATCCATGGAACCGTACCCCAGTGAGAGGCAGAATCCATGGAACCGTACCCCAGTGAGAGGCAGGGTCCATGGAACCGTACCTCAGTGAGAGGCAGGGTCCATGGCACCGTACCGCAGTGAGAGGCAGGGTCCATGGAACTGTACCCCAGTGAGAGGCAGGGTCCATGGAACTGTACCTCAGTGAGAGGCAGGGTCCATGGAACCGTACCTTAGTGAGAGGCAGGGTCAGTGGAACCGTACCCCAGTGAGAGGCAGGGTCAGTGGAACCGTACCTCAGTGAGAGGCAGGGTCCATGGAACTGTACCCCAGTGAGAGGCAGGGTCCATGGAACCATACCGCAGTGAGAGGCAGGGTCCATGGAACTGTATCCCAGTGAGAGGCAGGGTCCATGGAACCGTGCGCAGTGAGAGGCAGGGTCCATGGAACCGTACCTCAGTGAGAGGCAGGGTCTATGGAACCGTACCTCAGTGAGAGGCAGTGTCCATAGATCCGTACCCCAGTGACAGGCAGGGTCAATGAAACTGTACCCAAGTGAGAGGCAGAATCCATGGAACCGTACCTCAGTGAGAGGCAGGGTCCATGGAACCGTGCCCCAGTGACAGGCACGGTCAATGGAACTGTACCCCAGTGAGAGGCAGAATCCATGGGCCCGTACCTCAGTGAGAGGCAGGGTCCATGGAACCGTACCCCAGTGAGAGGCAGTGTCCATGGAACCGTACCTCAGTGAGAGGCAGGGTCCATGGCACCGTACCGCAGTGAGAGGCAGGGTCCATGGAACTGTACCCCAGTGAGAGGCAGGGTCCATGGAACTGTACCCCAGTGAGAGGCAGGGTCCATGGAACTGTACCTCAGTGAGAGGCAGGGTCAGTGGAACCGTACCCCAGTGAGAGGCAGGGTCAGTGGAACCGTACCTCAGTGAGAGGCAGGGTCCATGGAACTGTACCCAAGTGAGAGGCAGGGTCCATGGAACTGTACCCAAGTGAGAGGCAGGGTCCATGGAACTGTACCCCAGTGAGAGGCAGGGTCCATGGAACCATACCGCAGTGAGAGGCAGGGTCCATGGAACTGTATCCCAGTGAGAGGCAGGGTCCATGGAACCGTACCGCAGTCAGAGGCAGGGTCCATGGAACCGTACCTCAGTGAGAGGCAGGGTCTATGGAACCGTACCTCAGTGAGAGGCAGTGTCCATAGATCCGTACCCCAGTGACAGGCAGGGTCAATGGAACTGTACCCAAGTGAGAGGCAGAATCCATGGAACCGTACCTCAGTGAGAGGCAGGGTCCATGGAACCGTGCCCCAGTGACAGGCAGGGTCAATGGAACTGTACCCCAGTGAGAGGCAGAATCCATGGGCCCGTACCTCAGTGAGAGGCAGGGTCCATGGAACCGTACCCCAGTGAGAGGCAGTGTCCATGGAACCGTACTTCAGTGAGAGGCAGTGTCCATGGCACCGTACCGCAGTGAGAGGCAGGGTCCATGGAACTGTACCCCAGTGAGAGGCAGGGTCCATGGAACTGTACCCCAGTGAGAGGCAGGGTCCATGGAACTGTACCTCAGTGAGAGGCAGGGTCCATGGAACCGTACCTTAGTGAGAGGCAGGGTCAGTGGAACCGTACCTCAGTGAGAGGCAGGGTCCATGGAACTGTACCCCAGTGAGAGGCAGGGTCCATGGAACTGTACCCCAGTGAGCGGCAGGGTCCATGGAACCATACCGCAGTGAGAGGCAGGGTCCATGGAACCGTACCGCAGTCAGAGGCAGGGTCCATGGAACCGTACCTCAGTGAGAGGCAGGGTCTATGGAACCGTACCTCAGTGAGAGGCAGTGTCCATAGATCCGTACCCCAGTGACAGGCAGGGTCAATGGAACTGTACCCAAGTGAGAGGCAGAATCCATGGAACCGTACCTCAGTGAGAGGCAGGGTCCATGGAACCGTGCCCCAGTGACAGGCAGGGTCAATGGAACTGTACCCCAGTGAGAGGCAGAATCCATGGGCCCGTACCTCAGTGAGAGGCAGGGTCCATGGAACCGTACCCCAGTGACAGGCAGGGTCAATGTAACTGTACCCCAGTGAGAGGCAGGGTCAATGGAACTGTACCCCAGTGAGAGGCAGTGTCCATGGAACCGTACCTCAGTGAGAGGCAGGGTCCATGGCACCGTACCGCAGTGAGAGGCAGGGTCCATGGAACTGTACCCCAGTGAGAGGCAGGTTCCATGGAACTGTACCTCAGTGAGATGCAGGGTCCATGGAACTGTACCCCAGTGAGAGGCAGGGTCCATGGAACTGTACCCCAGTGAGAGGCAGGGTCCATGGAACTGTACCCCAGTGAGAGGCAGGGTCCATGGAACCGTACCTCAGTGAGAGGCAGGGTCCATGGCACCGTACCGCAGTGAGAGGCAGGGTCCATGGAACCGTACCCCAGTGAGAGGCAGGGTCCATGGAACTGTACCTCAGTGAGATGCAGGGTCCATGGAACTGTACCCCAGTGAGAGGCAGGGTCCATGGAACTGTACCCCAGTGAGAGGCAGGGTCCATGGAACTGTACCCCAGTGAGAGGCAGGGTCCATGGAACCGTACCCCAGTGAGAGGCAGGGTCCATGGAACCGTACCTCAGTGAGAGGCAGGGTCAGTGGAACCGCACCCCAGTGAGAGGCAGGGTCAGTGGAACCGTACCTCAGTGAGAGGCAGGGTCCATGGAACTGTACCCCAGTGAGAGGCAGGGTCCATGGAACCGTACCCCAGTGAGAGGCAGGGTCTACAGAACTGTATGTTAGTTTGAGGTGAGGTGTATCACAGTGTCCCCCAGTTGAAGATGTGGTTGCTTCAAATTGTACTGCAGTGAGGGTCTGTGTCAACAAAACTGCACACCAGTAATAGTGTGACCATGTAAGTGGCACCAGTGAGATTTAGAATCCATAAAACAGGAACCCAGTCCGATTCAAGCTGATTAGAATTGTACCGGTGATAGTCAGTGCTTGTGAAACTATACCCAATTGAGAGTCAAGGTCATATAGAACTGTACCCCAGTCCGATTTATGGCTTATTGAACTGCATTCACACACTCATATCAAGTGTTTAAGATGATTAAATGAGTCGGGAGGGTGTCCAGAACAAGGGGACAGAACCTTAAAATTAGAGCTGGGCCATTCCAACAGAGGCCAGGAAAAGAGATGGAGTTGGTGGCATGGAACACAGGCAATGGGAGATTCATCTCATTGAAATGAATGGAGGGGTAAATCGATCTTCTTCCTTCCAAACTGATCCTTTTCCTCCCGATGGGGAAAAGTTAAACTTGCCCCATTTCACATTACACCACAGTCCACAGACACATAGGAACATGAGTAGACCATGTAGCTCCTTGAGACAGTTCCACCATTCAACATGATCATGACTGATCCGTGGCCTAACTTTATATACTGTCTTTGCCATATATCGTTTAATAGATTTTTGTTCACCAAAGGTATCAATTTCACATTTAAAATTAATAACTGATCCAGCATCAATTGCTGTTTGCAGCAGAGCTATACCACTCTTTGCGTGTCGAAATGTTTCATAACCTCACTCCTGAAATGCCTGGGTCAAAACTTAGCTCTGCCTGCCCCAGTCCTAAACTCCCCAACTAGCAGAAACAGTTTTTCTCTATCTATCCTATCTGTTTCCCTTAATATCTTGAAAACTTTGACCAAATCACCTCTTAACCTTTTAAATGCCAGAGAAAACAATGCTAGTTTTTGTAGTCTGTCCTCATAATTTAACCCTTGGAGTCCAGGTATCATTCTGATAAACCTACACTGCATTCCCTCCAAGGCCAATATATCTTTCCTAAAGTGTGGTGCCCAGAACTGCTCACTACTCCAGGTGTGATCTAACCAGGGCTTTGTACAGCTGTAGCATGACTTCTACTCCTCTAGATATAAAGGCCAACGTTCCATTAGCCTTTTTATTTTCTGTATCTGCTCATGACATTTTAATGATCCATGTACCCGAACACCCCCAATCTTTTAGACTTCCACTGTTACCAGCTTTTTTCCATTTAGAAACTATGCTGTTCTATTCCTTTTAGGTCCAAAGTGGAATACTTCACATTTGCCTACATTGAAATCCATTTGCCAACTGTTTTGCCTGTTCACATAATCCATCAATATCTCCAATTTTATGGTTCAATCTACACTGCTTCCAATGCTGCTTATCTTTATGTAGTCAGCAAGTGTGGATGTGTGGCTTTCTATTCCATCATCTAGATCATTAATAAACAGTTAAGGCCCCAGATATCCTTGCTGGATACCACTGGTACATCCTGCCAATTACAACGCCTGTCATTATCCCTATATTGTCTCCTGTAGGAAATTGGCTCAGCGAATTAGGTCAACAATTTGTCGTCAATTGCATGAACTTCAAATTTAGCTTACAGTCACTTATGAGGAACTATATCCAATGACTTCAGGAAGTCCATATTAATAATAACCATAGATATCACTCTGTTCAATACTCTAGACACCTCTTCAAAAGTTCAATCAGGTTAATCTGGCAGGATTTATCCTTTACAAATCCATTTTGGCTCTCTGATCTGCTGAAAACTTTCAAGGTGTTCAGTCACCCTACCCTTAGAGACTCCAGTAATTTCCCAACAATAGATGTCAGGCTAACTGGTATATAATTCCCTGGATTCCCTCTGTCTCCTTTCTTAAGCAGTGGCATGGCATGAGCAATTTTCCAATCTAAAGGGATGGTTCCCAAATTGAGACAACGTTGGAAGATTATTAGGACATCTGCAATGTTCTCACCTACATCTTTGAAAACCCTGGGATGGAAATTTCAGGCTCCTGGGGATTTGTCACTGTTTTAGAGCCATTGTTTTCATCATTACTGTTATTTTGCTTATGTTAATTTTGTTGAGTCGCTGATTTATTATTAGTTTCCTTGGGACTACTGGCATGCTGACCTTTTCCTCTATTGTAAATACTGATGCAAATAATTATTCACTATGTCCACCATCCTTATTTTAATTCAAAATATCACTGTTAGCTGTTTTCAGGGGATCTTTTTCCCTGATATAATTAAAAAATGTTTGTGTATTGATTTTGACATCCCTTGCAATTTTCTTTTCATACACCCTTTTTGGAGATATTACTAGATGTTTTGTCACCATTTTCTGTTCTTCATATCTTTCCTAGTCACCAGGAGCTGTGTGTGTGTGTGTGTGTGTGTGTGTGTTTCTGTGGCATTTTTTTTAAGTTTTATATTGTCTCTTATCTTTTTAGTCGTTCATGGCTGTTATTTTTGGCAAGCAGACTTCTTACCCCTTAGGGATATAAACCAGTTCTTTATCACAAATTCTTTTTTGAACACCTCACATGGACATTCTGTCAGTTAACCTATTAATAGATTTGCCCAGTTTATGGTGGAAAGTCTCGGTCATATCCCACTGATGTTTGCCTTACCTAAATCTAGAAACCTATTGGCTGTTTCACATTTCTCCCTTTCAAACACTACGTTGAACACCATCATATTATGATCATTATTTGATAAATGTTCATGCTCTGTTAGGCTATTAAGTAAATCGGGCTCATTACTCACTATGACATTTCATATGGCATGCCTCCTTGTTGGTTCTGGGACATATTGCTGCAGGTATAAAAGGAGCAGAGAGTGAGGCCTGACACCAGAAGCAGTGGTGGTGAGAGTGCTCTGTTCAGTTCTGTCCAGTGAACCAACTTGACCAGCAAAAATCGAAGTGACATCACAGGAGGGTTGGCAAGTGATTGGTGGGTATTTCTTTACTTCTTCCATGTCTCTCTTTTTCATGTTTTTGTTGGTTTTGCTCAAGTAATTTAAATCAGGCGACGTCATTACAGGTTAAGAGTACACTTAAATTGTTTTTTTTTTCTTAAATACTGTGATCCAAACAGAGATGGCTGGGTAGGTGACGTGATGCAGCTGTAGTATGTGGGAGCTGGTGACCACATCTGCAGCAAGTGGTGGTTGCTCGAGGAACTTCAGCTCAGAGTTCATGAGCTGGAGTCCGAGCTGCAGGCACTGCGACACATCAGGGAGGGGGAGAGTTACCTGGACGGACATGGTGTTTCAGGAGACATACCCCTTAGATTAATTCCATTCAATCTGGACTGTGGTCAGGGACAGGAGGGTGTGACTGCGAGTAAGGCAAATATGGGGATCCAGAATTTAGCTTTGGAGGAGCCTCAGCCAGTGCTCTTATCCAATAGGTACGAGGTTCTTGCTCCCAGTGTGGACGAGGGCACAGGCTGCAGGGAGGATGAGCAAACTGACCACAGCACCGTGGTTCAGACTGTCATTCAAGTGGGGGGAGAAAAGAGAAATGTACTTATAGTAGGGGATAGCATAGTTAGGGGAATAGATATTGTTCTTGGCAGCAAAGATAGAGAGTTCCGAAGGCTGTGTTGCCCACCTGGTGCCAAGCTTAAGGACATCTGTTCTGGGCTGGAGAGGAACTTGGAGTGGGAGGGAAAAGATCCAGTTGTCGTGGTCCACGTAGGTACCAACAACATAGGTCAGACTAGAAAAGAAGTTCTGCTGAGGGACTATGAGCAGCTCGGGGCCAAATTAAAAAGCAGGACCACAAAGGTAATAATCTCCGGATTACTACCTGAGCCACGTGCTAATTGGAAAAGGGTAAATAAGATTAGGGAGGTAAATGTGTGGCTCAAAGGTTGGTGTGGGAGAAATGGGTTCCGATTCATGGGACACTGCACCAGTACTGGGGAAAGAGAGAGCTGTTCCATTGGAATGGACTTCACTTGAACCATGCTGGGACCAGTGTCCTGGCGAATCATATAACTAGGGTTGTAAATAAGGCTTTAAACTAAATAGTGGGGGTGTAGGTTCAATTGAAAGGAAGTTTAAAAAGTCGAAGAGTAACGAGAGAGCAGAGGTGCAGGGCAGTGAAGGAACATACATTAATCAGAGAGTGACAGGAAGGGACAGAGAATACAAGAGTACAGCAGAAATTAGAATTAGAAATTAGTAGGTAAAAATGGTAAAAAGTCAAAGCTTAAGGCTCTTTATTTGAATGCACGTAGCAATTGTAACAAGATAGATGAGCTGACGGAACAAATAGAAATAAATGAATATGATTTGATAGCTATCACTGAGATGTGGTTACAGGATGACCAGGACTGGAATCTAAACATTCAAGGATATTCAACGTTCTGGAAGAATAGGCAGAAAGGAAAAGGAGGTGGGGTAGCTTTGCATTTAAAGGAGGGGATCAGTGCAGTTGTGAGTAATGATATAGGTGTAATAGATCGTGAAGTAGAATCAGTTTGGGTGGAAATAAGGAATAGCAAAGGAAAGAAATCATGGGTGGGAGTGGTCTATAGGCCCCTGAAGAGTTCCCTCTCTGTAGGACAAGATATAAATCAGGAAATAATGGAGGTGTGTAAGAAGGGTACTGCAATTATCCCGGGTGATTTTAATCTGCATATAAACTGGACAAATCAAATTTGCAAGGGTAGCACGGAAGACAAATTTGTAGAGTGCCTCAGGGATTGTTACTTAGAGCAATATGTTGCAGAACCTAACAGGGAACAGGTTATTTTAGATTTGGTATTGTGTAATGAGGTAGGATTAATAAGAGATCTCGTAGTTAAGGATCCTTCAGGGGGAAGCGATCATAACATGGTAGAATTTCAAATTCAGTTTGAGGGTGAGCAACTCGGGTCTCAAACCAGTGCCTTCAACTTAATCAAGGGCAATTACAGAGGTATGAAGAAAGAGTTATCTAAAGTGGGCTGGGAAAATAGACTACAGGGGAAGTCAGTAGATGAGCAGTGGCAAATTTTTAAGCAGATATTTCATATCACTCAGCAAACATTTATTCCAGTCAGAAGGAAGGGCTCGAAGAGAACGATGAACCACCTGTGGATAACAAAAGTAAGTTCAGGAGAGTATCAAATCAAAAACAAAGGCGGACAATGCAGCGAAAATGAGCGGTAGTCCAGAGGATTGGGAAGTTTTTAGAAACCAGCAGCGGATGACTAAAAAACTAATAAAGAGGGAGAAAATTGATTGTGAGAGTAAATTGGCAAGAAATATAAAAATGAACAGTAAGAATTTCTATGGGTATATTAAAAGGAAGAGAGTAGCTAAAGTAAGTGTGGGGCCCTTGGAGGATGAGAATGGGGAATTAATAACAGGGAACAGGGAAATGGCAGATAATCTAAACCAATATTTTGCATCAGTCTTCACGGTGGAGGACACTATAAACATCCCAACAATAATAGATGAACAGGGTGTAAATGGAAGGAACTTGTAACAATCTCTATCACGAGGAAAAAGGTGCTGGACAAACTGATGGGACTAAAGGCAGACAAGTCACCAGGACCTGATGGCCTGCACCCAAGGGTTTACACAGAAGTGGTTGCAGAGATAGTGGAGGCATTGGTCATAATATTCCAAACCTCATTGGATTCCGGTAGGGTACCAGCGGATTGGAAAACCACTAATGTGACAGCCCCTATTCAAGAAAGGAGGGAGACAAAAAGCAGGAAACTATAGAGCAGTTAGCTCAACATCAGTCATTGGGAAAATGCTCGAGTCCATTATTAAGGAAAAAATAGCAGGACATTTAGAAAAACATAATGTGATCAAACAGAGTCAACATGGTTTCATGAAAGGGAAATCATGTTTGACAAATTTGTTAGAGTTCTTTGAGGATATAACAAGCAGAGTGGATAAAGGGGAACTGGTAGATGTAGTGTATTTGGATTTTCAGAAGGCGTTCGATAAGGTGCCACATAAAAGATTATTGCACAAAATAGGAGCTCAGGGTATTGGGGGTAATGTGTTGGCATGAAGGATTGACTGACAGAAGGCAGAGAGTTGGGATCAATGGATCTTTTTCAGGTTGGAAAGCCGTAACTAGTGGGGTGCCACAAGGATCGGTCCTGGGGCCTCAGCTATTTACTATCTACATTAATGACTGAGAGGAAGGGACAGAGGGTAGTGTTTGATGATACAAAAATAGGTGGGAAGGCATGTTGTGATGAGGACACAAAGAACCTACAAAGGGATATAGATAGGTTAAGTGAATAGGCAAAAATCTGGCAGATGGTGTTCAATGTGGGAAAGTGTGAGGTAATCCACTTTGGTAGGAAGAATAAAAAGGCAGATTATTATTTAGATGGAGAAAGACTACAAAAGACTGCAGTACAGAGGGATCTGGGTGTTCTTGTGCATGAAACACAAAAGGTTAGCATGCAGTTGCAGCAAGTAATTAGGAAGGCAAATGGAATTTTGGCCTTTCTTGCTCGGGGGTTAGAGGTTAAAAATAGGGAAGTCCTATTACAACTGTACAGGGTGTTGGTGAGGCCACACCTGGAGTACTGCATAGAGTTTTGGTCCCCGTATTTAAAGAAGGACATCCTAGCATTGGAGGCAGTTCAGAAAAGGTTCACTAGGCTGATTACTGGGATGAAGGGGCTGTCAAGTGCGGTTAAACAGGTTAGGCCTTTATTCATTGGAGTTTAGAAGAATGAGAGGTGATCTTATAGAAACATATAAGATTTTAAGGGGGCTCAACAGAGTAGATGTTGAGAAGATGTTTCCGCTAGTGGGGGAATCTCAAACTAGGGGACATAAGTACAGAATAAGGGGGCACACATTTAAAACTGAGATGCGAAGGAATTTCTTCTCTCAGAGCGTGGTGAATCTCTGGCATTCTCTACCTCAGAGAGTTGTGGAGGCTGGGTCACTAAAATGTATTTAAGGAGGTGGTAGATAGATTTTTGAGATCTTGGGGAGTCGAGGGTTAGGCAGAGCAGACCCGAAAGAGAAGTTGAGGCCTGGGACAGATCAGCCATGTTCTTATTGAATGGCGGGGCAGGCTTGAGGGGCTGAATGGCCTACTCCTGCTCCTATTTCTTATGTTCTTATGTAAAGCTATCCTGGACATTCTCATGAAATGCATAAGCTTTCTGACATGTGCTAGTCTACTTATTCCAATCTTTATAAAGGTTAAAATCCCTCATTAAAACCACTACTTTTGCTCCATGCTTCTCTAGTCTCTGCATTTATACTCTACCACCTCACAACTGCTACCAGGGGGCCTATACGCAACTCCAACTAGTACTAAAACCTTTTCTATTTAATTCTATCCATAAAGTCTCCATTGCATGCTTACCGTTACATCCTCTCTTACCGTTGGTGTGACTTCGTCCTTTATCGTGAAGGCTATTTCTGCTCTACCATTTTCCCCATATTTCCTTATAACCTGGTATATTTAAGGCCTAGCTCTGACAATCTTACAGCCATGTATCAGTAATGGCTGCCATGTCATACACTCCAAGCTGAATTTCTGCTGTAAGTCATTCAATTTGTTCCTTTTAATCTGTACGTTTGTATAAAGAATGCTTATTTAGGCCATACATCCTAACCTGCCGTTCTGCTTTACTGTTTTACTTGCACATTCAACTCCTTTAGTTTTCCCTTTACCAGTGCTGCTTAAAGCATAATTTGACTGTAACTCTATCCTCTTCTCTTTGTTTGTTTGCAAACTATTCCAGCAGAGCCCTCCCACTCATTTCTAATTTTAAGTTCTTGTAGCTTCCCCATTTATCCACTCTGTTAGGACTCTGAGACTGGTTCCGGTGGAGCTCAACCATACAGTAGTTCCTTCTTGTACCGGCACTGGTACCAGTGACCCATGAAATGGGTCTTTTCCGCACCACTCCTCTCTAATCTGTTCATCCCTATGCCAATTTGTGCAACACTCAGTTAGCAATCCAGGGTCTATAACCCTTGGGGTCCTGTAATTGAGCTCCTAGTGCCTGGTACTTTCCAAAAAGGA
Organism: Heterodontus francisci; assembly: GCF_036365525.1. Taxonomy (NCBI): domain Eukaryota; kingdom Metazoa; phylum Chordata; class Chondrichthyes; order Heterodontiformes; family Heterodontidae; genus Heterodontus; species Heterodontus francisci. The sequence goes on along the minus strand of NC_090418.1, from coordinate 13,839,769 downwards.
CCTCTTCCCTAGTCTTCTCATTGCTCTTGGTCCCAACATTGATCACAACGACTAGATCCACCTCCTCCAATATCCTGTCAAGCCAGATCGAGATGCCCCTCACCCTGGCACTAGGTAGGGAGGATACCATGTGGAACCCTCGATCCTGCTTACAAAGCATGCTATCTGTCTCCCCAATTCTCGGATCCCCTAGGACCACCACATTACGCTGCCCCTCCTCCTCTTCCCCCGCTCTTTGGGCATCTTCCCATTCCAGAGTGGCATGGTTGGCATTATGTTTTTTTTTTGACAGCCTTTATCCTTAGCCTTGCAGGTAGAATGTACATTGCACCTGGCTAGGATCAGTTTCCAAAGATGCTATCTATCACACCTGGTTCCCTTTACTCTGTACACTATCAGTCACACCAACCCTCTTCTGAACCTGCACTTCTCTACAAGGTGTGACTGAAGACTGGAGCAAACTGTCTATTGTTACAACCAGGTGAGGAAGGGGTCTCAGACTTCCCACTCGCCCCTTCTCTGGTTTGGCCGTAACAGAGTTTATCTTTTTAAACACAGTGATTTTAGCTTACCACCTCAGCAAGCCCTTGCTCACTGCTCTTCGAATATAATTTTAAATAAACAGGTTTTCTAGGGTTTAAACAAGATGTAGGTTTATTAACCTTATCACTCTAAACCGGTTACAATTACTAAAATACGAGACGCATCCACACTCACATTCATACGAGACACACACACACAAATTGATAGAGGGGAAGAAAGAATTGGCAGGTTGGAGTAGAGTTGGTAATAAATGGAATACAAATACTATCCTTAATGTAATGTCCTTAATTGAAGTTAGTCTTGGAGTCCTTGCTGGGGCCACGTGCACAATTTCAGGCTTGCTTCCCTGGTACCAGAAGGCCGAAGAGAGGCTTTGTCTGTCTTTTTAGTGGTTGCCTGTAGTCTTGAGGCATAGAAGCTGCCACCATGGTTTCCCTGGGACTTTGCTGGAGAGACAGAGAGAGGGATCCTTTCTTTTGGAGCTCAAAATTGCAGTCTCCTTTCTTTCTGAGGCACAATTCAAAAACCTCAGTGTTGCCAACAGGTTTGTCATGTCTCAGAACGCAAATGTGCAACCATTTTTTCAGCTGTTCTGTCTGCTTTTTCAAAAAGTCATCTGTAGTGTCCAGTAAAAAAATTTCTCAAGCAGTATTTCATACGATGAAATTAATATGTTTCAATTTGGGAGGTGTGATTTCCGTCACACTATATACTACTCCCCTTTGCTTATACGTCTGAACCTCCAACTTATACACCAGCTCAAATGAGTCTGACCCAGAGAGATTTGGGTTGGAGACATCTACTGCAGATGTGTTTGCATGGAGTGTCTCACTGTCCACAAACTCCCACTGCAGTCCAGCCACACAATCTGCTCTTCCACATCTTAGCCCAGATTTTAAAAAGTAGTTAAAAAGAATATAAGTAAAGCTTTTTTTCTACACAATTTGCAGACAGCACTAAAACACTGGAAAAAAATAAAGCTTTTATTTATTAGACTACTATCTAAACTTTTTAAAATTCATTCTTGGGATGTGAGCATTGCCGGCAATGCCAGCATTTATTGCCCATCCCTAATTGCCCTCAAGAAGATAGTGGCGAGCCATCCACCTAAAGCACTGCAGTCAATGTATTGTAGGTACACCCACAGTGCTGTTAGGGAGTAAGTTCCAGGATTTTGATCCAGCAACAATGAAGGAACGGCAATATAGTGCCAAGTTAGGATGGTATGCCATTCCTAGTCCATGGGACAGCTCTCCAATTTTGGCACAAATCCCCAGATTTAAGTGAGCAGGATTTTGCAGGGTCAACTAGACAAGGTGTGCCTTTGTTGTTTCCAGTACCCAGGTCGATGCTGGGTGGTCTGTCCAGTTTTCTTCATATTTGACTTTTATGTAGCAGTTTGATAGAACTGAGTATCTTGCTAGGCCATTTCAGAGGGCATGTAAGAGTCATGAAATTGGCACGGGTCTGGAGTAAAACGCAGATGAGACTGGGTAAGGGTGGCAATTTCCTTCCCTAAAGGACACCAGTGAACCAGATGGGTTTTTATGACAATCTGGTAGTTTCATGATCAATATTAATGAAACCCACCATAAATAAACTTAAGACTTGCTCTTGATTTGATCTCGGGGAAAAAAAAACTCTCCAGCAATACTCACCAATCAGCTCCTTCCCTTTTGCTGATGTCCCTTCAGGTGCTTTTTCCCTCTCTCCGTGTCACCTGAGCTCCCTTACCTCGGGGCTTTTCACTTGAGAACAAGTTCTAACTGCAAGTTGTTCTTGCAGGTGCTCAGAACGGCTTGGAGGTCTACTTATAACTATTCTCCATTATTACTCAATAAAACAATGTGTTTCTTGGCTTTTAAAATCACACTGCAGCTAAAACGGGGATAGGAGGTAATATACTGCGCAGTGGTTAACACTGCAGCCTCACAGCTCCAGCAACCCGGGTTCAATTCTGGGTACTGCCTGTGTGGAGTTTGCAAGTTCTCCCTGTGTCTGCGTGGGTTTCCTCCGGGTGCTCCGGTTTCCTCCCACATGCCAAAGACTTGCAGGTTGATAGGTAAATTGGCCATTATAAATTGCCCCTAGTATAGGTAGGTGGTAGGGAAATATAGGGACAGGTGGGGATGTGGTAGGAATATGGAATTAGTGTAGGATTAGTATAAATGGGTGGTTGATGGTTGGCACAGACTCGGTGGCCCGAAGGGCCTGTTTCAGTGCTGTATCTGTAAATAGAAAAATAAATACTGGCATGGGTTAAGGATTGGGTAACAGGCAGAATGCAAAGAGTAGGAATAAACAGGTCAGTCTCGCATTGGCAGGCTGTGACTAGTGGGGTACCGCAGGGATCAGTGCTTGGGCCCCAGCTGTTTACAATATATATCAATGATTTGCATGTGGGGACTATGTAGTGTTTCCAAGTTCACGGATAACACGAAACTAGGTGGGAATGGGTGTTGTGAGGAAGATGCAAAGCGGCTTCAAGAGTGGGCAAGAACGTGGCAGATGGAATATAATGTGGAAAAATGTGACGTTATCCACTTTGGTAGGAGGAACAAATGTGCAGAGCATTTCTCAAATGGTGAGAAATTAGAAAGTGTGGATGTACAAAGGGACCTGGGTATCCTTGTCAATAAGTCACTGAAAGATAACATGCAGGTGCAGCAAGCAATTAGGAAGGCTAATGGTATGTTAACCTTTACCGCAAGAGGATTTGAGTACAAGAGTTGTGAAGTCTTGCTTCAATTGCATAGAACCTTGGAATACTGAGTGTAGTTCTGTTCCCCTTACCTGAAGGAGGATATTATTGCCATAGAGGGAGTACAACGAAGGTTCATCAGACTTGTTCCCAGGATGGTGGGACTAGCCTATGAAGAGAGATTGGGGAAACTGGTCCTGTATTCTCGAGTTTCGAAGAATGAGGTGATCTCATTGAAACCTACAAAATACTTAAAGAGATAGACAGGGTAGATGCAGCTAAGATGTTTCCCCTGGTTGGGGAGACTAGAACCTGGGGACACAATTTCAAAATAAGGGAGAAGCCACTTAGGACAGAGATGAGGAGAAATTTCTTTACTCAGATGGTTGTGAATCTTTGGAATTCTCTACCCCAGAGGGCTGTGGAAGCTCAGTCATTGAGTATCTTTAAAGCAGAGATTGACAGATTTCTAAATACAAATGACAAAAGGGGAAATGCAGATAGTGTGGGAAAAAGGCATTGAAGTGGATGATCAGCCATGATCACATTGAACGGTGGGGCAGGCTCGATGGGCTGAATGGCCTACTCCTGCTCCTATGTTTCTAAAACAAGTGTCCATTTTAACATGTACGTTGGTCTCTCTCAACTCTGTTTTCTCTTGTATCTGGTTCTCTCTCACACAAACGAAATGGCTCCATTTATGGAGAAAGGTCTGTCACATTCTCAGCACCAGTCCCCCTCCATCCCAAAATATTGTAATGCGTTCTTTATGTTGTCTGATGCATCATAAATGAGATGCGTGGAGTCCAATTCGTTGAAGATCTCGAACAGGTTTATTAACAGCTAAACATGTATGTACAGTATAGAGCAAACTATTTAAAGAACCTTCTTTGTGTTACAGTGGCAGAATGACTCTGGCTTGTAGTCACATGACTTTACCCCAGTACTTAGCTCATTAGCATACTGAGTTCTTAAAGGGACATCACTCAAGTAATCATTGAACAAATATTGCACAATATTTGGCAGCTTTTCTGAGGGTAAATGTATCAAGGAGCACACACCAGTATACTTACCTGGCACATCTGTATTCATTATAATGACCCATTTCTGTGGGCAGTAATATACAGGGTGAAAAATGTACTGTTTAATCACCACTCCGCACCAACAATGTTTTAGTGAGTAATGTACTGATCGGAAGATGTGCTGAGATTTATAAATAGACTTGTAGCACATTTTCTCTCTCTCTCTGGTGCATAATGGAAATGAGTCACGGTGACAGAAGCAGACATGAGAAAATTGATTGGATAGAGGATCTGACACAGCCTGTTAAAGCTGGTGAGGACTGGTGTGGTAGAATTGTAAATTTAAAGGGGCAATATCACTTCACTGGAGAGTGTTGAAGGGAAGCTCATTCCCTCTAAAGAGCCCACTGCTACCTTCCTGATACACAGGCTGCAGTGAACAATGTACCTGCTAAATCTCAAATTAAAAAGTCACAGCTTTTTCAATGACTGTATGGCAAAATCACAGCCTTTCAACAACAGATATACAACCTGAAGTTCAGTAATGGTTGTTTTGAGATGGTGTTTAAGAGGAGCTGAGGTCATTTCTTATTAATTCATATTTAATTTGTTAATTTTGGTTTGATTGTTAAAGTAAAATTTATAGAAGTGAAATCTTGTCCATTTGGTTTTCCTATTGGGGTCAGTCAGTAAATTTGATTCTTTTGGTCTGTTGATCTCCATAGGGATCACAACACTTACTACCTCTCTCTTTCCATCTTCATAACCTTAACACCTACCATTTCAACCATGCCTCTCATGACCCCTGAGTCTTTTACTAATTTAAACTTTGATCATCTCCTTTTATGAAATGCTTTGGGATGTTAAAGGTGTTGATAACCTTGTGTTTGTGTGCTGAATGGTGTCCAGGAATTTATCAGCCCAAACCTGTTTGTTGGTCTCACACTATCACTGAACTGATGCACCTCTCTATCCCCCTCTGTTGGTGGCCCTCTGTATCATGCAGATATTTTTGTCAGCAAGACTGAGACCTCTGCCACATCCCTCTTACCCCAGCCCACCATGCCTGTCTGAGACCAACACCTCCCTCCTATCTGCCTTCATGCACTCTCCAAACTCATCTTGTCCATGAGACCCCTATGCCACTACACCACTGAACGCTCATCTTCCTTTTCCACATTAGCTGATCCTATAATTTGTTCCTGCTCCTTAGATGCTGCCCCCCTCTTCAAACCTGCTGTCACCAACCCCCCTCAAAAACACACCCTTGACACCTCTGTCCTTGCAAACTAACACCCCATTTCCAAAGTCCTAGAACATGATGTTGATCCCCAAATATGTGCCCATCATTCCCATGGCTCCAGATTTGAATCCTCCAATCAGGTTTTCACCTTGCCACACCACTGAAACAGCCCTAATGAAAGTTAAAATAACACCCATGTAACAGTGACTATGGCTTTGACTTTGAGGGAGTTACATGTACTGTGGATAAAGGGGAACTGGTGGATGTATTGCACTTAGATTTACAGAAGGCAATCAAAGGTTATTGCAGGAAACAAACGCACATGGTGTAGGGGGTAACATATTGGCATAGATAGAAGATTGGCGAGCTAAAAGGAAACAGTAGACATAAATGGGTCATTTTCTGGTTGGCAGGGTGTAACGAGTGGTGTGCCACAGGGATCTGTGCTGGGGCCTCAACTTTACACAAAGATAGGCAGGAAAGTAACTTGTGAAGAGGACATAAGGGGGCTACAAAGGGATATAGTTAGGTTAAGTGAGTGGGTAAAGACCTGGCAAATGGAGTATAATGTGGGAAAGTGTGAATTTGTCCACTTTGGCAGGAAGAATAAAAAAAGCATATTATCTAAATGGTGAGAGATTGCAGAGCGCTGAGATGCAGAGGGATAAGGGTGTCCGAGTGCATGAATCGCAAAAGGGTAAAATGCAGGTACAGCACGCAATTAGGAAAGCTAATAGAATGTTATTGTATATTGCGAGGGGGATTTGAATACAAAAGTAGGGAGGTTATGCTTCAGCTATACAGGGCATTGGCGAGACCACATCTGGAGTACTGTGTATCGTGCTGGTCTCCTTATTTAAGAAAGGATGTAAATGCCTTGGAGGCAGTACAGAGAAGGTTTACTAGACTAGTACCTGGAATGGGCTGGCTGTCTTGCAAGGACTGGCTAGGCTTGCATCCGCTGGAATTTAGAGCAGTAAGAGGCGACTTGATTTAAACATACAAGATCCTGAGGGGTCTTGGCAGGGTGGATGTGGAAAGGATGTTTCCCCTTGTGGGAGAATCTAGAACTCGGGGTCACTGTTTAAAAGTAAGGGGTCATTCATTTAAGGCAGAGATAAAGAAAATTTTTCTCTTGCAGAGGGTTGAGAGTCTTTCGAATTCTCTTCCTCAAAAGGTGGCAGAAGCGGAGTCTTTGAATATTTTTAAGGCAAAGGCAGATAGATTCTTGATAAGCAAGTGGATGGAAGGTTATCAGGGGTAGGCGGAAATGTGGAGTAATCAGTTCATCCATGAACACAAAAACATAGAAAATAGGAACGGGGTAGGCTATTCGGTCCTTCGAGCCTGCACCACCATTCAACACGATCATGGCAAATCGTCCAAACTCAGTACCATTTTCCCGCTTTCTCCCCATATCCCTCGATTCCTTTAGCCCTAAGAACTATATCTAACTCTTTCTTAAATATATTTAATGATTTGGCCTCAACTGCTTTCTGTGGTAGAGAATTCCACAGGTTCACCACTCTCTGGGTGAAGAAATCCCTCCTCATCTCAGTCCTAAATGGCTTACCCCTTATCCTTAGATTGTGACCCCTGGTCCTGTTCCGCCCAGCTATCAGGAACATCCTTCCTGCATCTCGTCTGTCCAGTCCTGTTGGAACGTATCGAATGGCAGAGCAGGCTCGAAGGGCCGAGTGGCCTACTCTTGCTCCTAATTCGCATGTTCATATGGCACACTATTCACCCATATCCTTCTAGGAACATAGGAAATAGGAGCAGGAGTAGGCCATTCGGCCCCTTGAGTCTGATCAACCTTAACACTATTTTCTGGCACTATCCCCATATCCCTTGATATCTTTAATATCTAGAAATCTATCGATCTCTGTCTTGAACACAAAGACTGAGCCTCCACAGCCCTCAGGGGTAAAGATTTCCAAAGATTCATCACCCTGTGTGAAGAAATGCCTCCTCATCTCAGTCCTAAATGGCCTACCTCTTATTCTGAGTGTGTCCTCCCCGGGTTCTTGACCCCCTCAGCCAAGGGAAATATCCTTCATGCATCCACCCTGTCAAGCCCTGTAAGAATTTTGCATGCTTCAATGAGATCACTTCTCATTCTTCTGAACTCTCGAATATAGGCCCAGTCTCCTCAATCTCTTCTCATAGGACAATCCCACCATCCCATTCATTGCACTCCCTCTACAAATGGATATCCTTCCTTAGGTAAGGCAACCAAAACTGTACACAATACTCCAGGTGCAGTTTCACCAAGGTTCTATACAATTGCAGTAAGACTTCTTTACTCCTGTACTCAGATCCTCTTGCAATAAAGTTCAACGTAACAGTTGCTGCACCTGCATGTTATTTTTCAGTGACTTATGACCAAGGACACCCAGGTCGCTTTGGACATCAACACTTGCCAATCTTTCACCATTCAAGAAATACTCTGCATTTCTGTTTTTCCTACCAAAAGTGGATAACTTCACATTTTCCCACATTATATTCCATCTGCCATGTTCTTGCCCACTCGCTTAGCTGAACTTGCAATTGAACATTAAGACAGGGAGCTCAATCCTCAATGAATAATCCTCATTCTTGACACAGTTGACCACATCATTCTCCTCCAACACATCTCTTCTATCATCAAGCCAAGAGAGATTGCCCATGCCCAGCTCCACCCTTATCTAGCCAGTTGTAGCCAGAGTATCTCCTGCAATGGCACCTCTTTCTGCTCCCACATTGCCTCTGGAGTCCCCCAGGGATCTAACCTTGGCCCCCTATTTCTCATCTACATGCAGCCTATTGGGGACATCATCTGAACACTTAATGTCAGGTTCCATATGCATGTTGACGATACCCAGCTGTACCTCATCACCACCACCTCCTCCTCTCCTGACCCCTCCTCCTCCTATGTTGTCAGATTGCTTGTCCAACATCCAGTTCTGGATTTTTTTTTGTGTGGGATGTGAGCATTGCTGGCAAGACCAGCAATTGTTGCCCATCCCTAACTGCCCTTGAGGTGGTGGTGGTGAGCTGCCTTCTTGAAACACTGTAGTCCATGTGGTTTTAGGTACATCCACAGTGCTATTAGGAAGCGAGTTCCATGTTTTTGACACAGCAACAGTGAAGGAACGGCAATATGGTTCCAAGCGAGGATGGTGTCTAGCCTGGAGGTTGAACTTGCAGGTGCTGGTGTTCCCATGTATCTGCTACCCTTATCTTTCTCAGTGGTAGAAGTCACGGGTTTGGAAGGCACTTCTGAAGGAGGCTTGGCGAGTTGCTGCAGTGTATCTTGTAGATGGTACACATTTCTGCCACTGTTCAGTGGTGGTGGTGGGAGTGAATGCTTAAGGTGGTGGATTGGATACAAATCAAGGGGCTGCTTTGCTCTGGTTGGTGTTGAACTTCTTGAGCGTTGGAGTTGCACTAATCTGGGCAAGTGGAGAATATTCTACCACACTCCTGACTTGGGCCTTGTAGATGGTGGCTAGGCTTTGGGGAGTCAGAAGGTGAGTTACTTGCACAGAAATCCCAGCCTCTGGCCCGTTCTTGTAGCCACAGCGCTCACACGGCTGGTCCAGTTAAGGTTCTGATCAATGGTGACCCCCAGGATTTGATGGTGGGGGATTCAGCAATGGTAAGGCCACTGAATGTCAAGGGGAGATAGTTAGATTCTCTCTTGCTTGACATGATCATTGCCTGGCACTTGTCTGACTTGAATATTACTTGCCACTTATCAGCCCAAGCTTGAATGTTATCCAGGTATTGCTGCATGTGGGCATGGATATCTTCAGTATCTGGAGTCTCGAATGGTACTGAAGGCTGTGCAATCATCAGCAAACATCCCCACTTCTGACCATATGATGGAGGAAAGGCCATTGAGATGAAACAGCTGAAGATAGCTGGACCTAGACACTACTCTTGCAGCAATGTCCTGGAGCTGAAATGGTTGGCCTCCAACAATCACAACCATCTTCATGAGCTGAAACTTCCTCCAATCAAATATTGGGAAGACTGAAGCCACCGTCTTCAATTCACACAAACTCCATCCCTCTCTCTGCCACTATCTGAGGTTGAACCACACTATTCATTACCTCAAGAGTCCTATTTGATCTGGAGCTGAGCCTCTGACCCCACAGCCTACCCCATAACAAAGGCCACCAATTTCATCTCTAATACTGCCCATCCCTGTCTCTGCCTCAGCTCATCTGCTGCTGAAATCATCATCCATGCCTTTGTTACTCAACTATTCCAATGTTTTCTTGGCCGACCTCCCATCTGCCACCCTCCAAATACTTGAGCTGATCCAAAACTCCGCTGCCCGTATCCGGAACTCCTACCAAGTCCCACTCACTCATCACCCTGTTTGCTCACTGATCTACATTGGCCCCCAGTCCAGCAATGCCTCAATGTTAAAATTCTTATCCTTGCGTTCAAATCGCTCTATGGCTTCGCCACTCCCAATCTCTGACCTTCTGCAGTGCTACAACCATCTTAAAAACTCTGCATTCCTCCAACTTTGGCCTCTTGCACATCTCCATCTCCTTCGTCCCACCATTGGCAGCCATGCTTTCAGCCTCCAAAGCCCCAAGCTCTGCATCTCCACCCCAAATACTCTTCTAAACTAATTCAGCAGGGGAATGGGAACCTAAAATGTAGTGCCAGTGGACAGGATGTTGAGAGTAGTGAGGTCAGGGATAAGGTTACAAGGACGCAAGAGGGCACTGGCAAGCAAGAACCTGGTTTAAAGTGTGTCTACTTCAACGCCAGGAGCATCCGGAATAAGGTGGGTGAGCTTGCAGCATGGGTTGGTACCTGGGATCTCGATGTAGTGGCCATTTCGGAGACATGGGTAGAGCAGGGGCAGGAATGGATGTTGCAGGTTCCGGGATTTAGATGTTTCAGTAAGAACAGAGAAGATGGTAAAAGAGGGGGGGGTGTGGCATTGTTAATCAAGGAGAGTATTACAGCGACAGAAAGGACGTTTGAGGACTCGTCTACTGAGGTAGTATGGGCCGAGGTTAGAAACAGGAGAGGTGAGGTCACCCTGTTGGGAGTCTTTTATAGACCTCCAAATAGTTCCAGAGATGTAGAGGAAAGGATAGCGAAGATGATTCTTGACAGGGGCGAGAGTAACAGGGTAGTTGTTATGGGGGACTTTAACTTTCCAAATATCGACTGGAAATACTATAGTTCGAGTACTTTAGATGGGTCAGTTTTTGTCCAGTGTGTGCAGGAGGGTTTTCTGACACAGTATGTAGTCAGGCCAACCAGGGGCGATGCCACATTGGATTTGGTACTGGGTAATGAACCCGGCCAGGTGTTAGATTTAGATGTAGGTGAGCACTTTGGTGATAGTGATCACAATTCGGTTAGGTTTACCTTAGCGATGGGCAGGGACAGGTATATACCGCAGGGCAAAAATTATAGCTGGGGGAAAGGAAATTATGATGCGATTAGGCAAGATTTAGGATGCGTAGGATGGGGAAGGAAACTGCAGGGGATGGGAACAATCGAAATGTGGAGCTTATTCAAGGAGCAGCTACTGCGTGTCCTTGATAAGTATGTACCTGTGAGGCAGGGAGGAAGTTGTCGAGCGAGGGAGTCGTGGTTTACTAAAGAAGTTGAAGCGCTTGTCAAGAGGAAGAAGGCGGCTTATGTTAGGATGAGACGTGAAGGCTCAGTTAGGGCGCTTGAGAGTTACAGGCTAGCCAGGAAGGATCTAAAGGGAGAGCTAAGAAGAGCAAGGAGAGGACACGAGAAGTCATTGGCGGATAGGATCAGGGAAAACCCTAAGGTTTTCTATAGGTATATCAGCAATAAAAGAATGACTAGAGTTAGATTAGGGCCAATCAAGGATAGTAGTGGGAAGTTGTGTGTGGAATCAGAGGAGGTAGGGGAAGTGTTAAATGAATATTTTGCGTCAGTATTTACAGTAGAGAAAGAAAATGTTGTCGAGGAGAATACTGAGATTCAGGCTACTAGGCTAGATGGGATTGAGGTTCACAAGGAGGAGGTGTTAGCAATTTTGGAAAGTGTGAAAATAGATAAGTCCCCTGGGCCAGATGGGATTTATCCTAGGATTCTCTGGGAAGCTAGGGAGGAGATTGCAGAGCCTTTGTCCTTGATCTTTATGTCGTCATTGTCGACAGGAATAGTGCCGGAAGACTGGAGGATAGCAAATGTTGTCCCCTTGTTCAAGAAGGGGAGTAGAGACAGCCCTGGTAATTATAGACCTGTGAGCCTTACTTCGGTTGTGGGTAAAATGTTGGAAAAGGTTATAAGAGACAGGATTTATAATCATCTTGAAAAGAATAAGTTCATTAGCGATAGTCAGCACGGTTTTGTGACGGGTAGGTCGTGCCTCACAAACCTTATTGAGTTTTTCGAGAAGGTGACCAAACAGGTGGATGAGGGTAAAGCAGTGGATGTGGTGTATATGGATTTCAGTAAGGCGTTTGATAAGGTTCCCCACGGTAGGCTATTGCAGAAAATACGGAAGTATGGGGTTGAAGGTGATTTAGAGTTTTGGATCAGAAATTGGCTAGCTGAAAGAAGACAGAGGGTGGTGGTTGATGGCAAATGTTCACCCTGGAGTTTAGTTACTAGTGGTGTACCGCAAGGATCTGTTTTGGGGCCACTGCTGTTTGTCATTTTTATAAATGACCTGGAAGAGGGTGTAGAAGGGTGGGTTAGTAAATTTGCGGATGACACAAAGGTCGGTGGAGTTGTGGATAGTGCCGAAGGATGTTGTAGGGTACAGAGGGACATAGATAGGCTGCAGAGCTGGGCTGAGAGATGGCAAATGGAGTTTAATGCGGAAAAGTGCGAGGTGATTCACTTTGGAAGGAGTAACAGGAATGCAGAGATTCTTGGTAGTGTAGATGAACAGAGAGATCTTGGTGTCCAGGTGCATAAATCCCTGAAGATTGCTACCCAGATTAATAGGGCTGTTACGAAGGCATATGGTGTGTTAGCTTTTATTAGTAGGGGGATCGAGTTTCGGAGCCACGAGGTCATGCTGCAGCTGTACAAAACTCTGGTGAGACCGCACCTGGAGTATTGCGTGCAGTTCTGATCACCGCATTATAGGAAGGATGTGGAAGCTATGGAAAGGGTGCAGAGGAGATTTACTAGGATGTTGCCTGGTATGGAGGGAAGGTCTTACGAGGAAAGGCTGAGGGACTTGAGGTTGTTTTCGTTGGAGAGGAGGAGGAGGAGGAGAGGTGACTTAATATTGACATATAAGATAATCAGAGGGTTAGATAGGGTGGATAGTGTGAGTCTTTTTCCTCGGATGGTGATGGCAAACACGAGGGGACATAGCTTTAAGTTGAGGGGTGATAGATATAGGACAGATGTCAGAGGTAGTTTCTTTACTCAGAGTAGTAGGGGCGTGGAACGCCCTGCCTGCAACAGTAGTAGACTCGCCAACTTTAAGGGCATTTAAGTGGTCATTGGATAGACATATGGATGAAAATGGAATAGTGTCGGTCAGATGGTTTCACAGGTCGGCGCAACATCGAGGGCCGAAGGGCCTGTACTGCGCTGTAATGTTCTAATTCTAATTGTTTCTCTACTCTTCTCCCCAAAACTGCACCAAAACATTAGTGCCTTTAACATATAAAACATTCCAAGGCTCTTCAGCAGTGTTGGGAAAGATAGACACCCAGCCAAAGAGGGAGATTTAGGAGGAGTGAACAAAGGCTTGGCCCAGGAAGAGTGCTTGAAGGTGGAAAGATTTGACATGGGAGTATGAGACATTGATACCAATAGTGGGTTATGGGTTGTTGATGAGGTAGTGTGGGCACAAGAGCTGAAGTCAGAGGAAGAGAGATTGGAGAGTTGTTGGGTGGGGGGGGGGGCGGCTCTGTACAGAAGTTAGGAGGGGCAAAGCCATGGAGAAATTTGAAGAGGAGGGAACTTAACCCTCAAGAACACCTTCAATGCACAGATTCAATCAGTAAATGAACAACACACCCCAGCGATCCATTAAACACCCAAACAAATGTCAGAGGGCAGAATTTATTTTTTAACCAAAAGAAAATTTTCCAACCCATAAATTATGTCAAACAAGATACATTCATTCATTGAAGACAAGAAAAGTTTTACATGGGATTCTTAACTCTCCTGGGTTTGAACAATAAGTCTTAGTTTTATGGCAGTCACTGGCCCCTTCACTGGAAAGGACCACAAAAAGGGACAGAATTATTTCAAACCATGCGATGTGGCCACAGATTAAAATCAGCAGTTCAACTCCCCAACAGAGTGGGCATCAGCCAGTGAGTCTTATAGTACAGGTATCAGCGGATCAAAACAGGGTCATCTCTGCATGTAATCCCCCAACATCCCGCAGCCAACTTCAAAAACAAAGGCAGAAAGAATGGTTTATTCTCTGGTATAAAAGAAAAAGAGTTAAAAATCCCTCGTAAGGCAAGTAATACACTTTTTTTAAAAAGTATTTGACCCACATTTGAAAAGGGTTTAAACTGGAAGCAGACTGGTACTCGGAGCAGACCGGGCCCTGCATTGCTCTGATTGGAGGCAAAGGGGTCCCTTTAGGGCAGTGCAATTCCATCCTAATGGGGGCTTTGTTGTGAATTTGTGGCTTGCAAGGCAGTAATTGCTAAGATTTGATTTTTGAGTAGGCAACAAGGAGCAGTGGCGGGGGTGGAGGTGGAGGCAAGAAAGAGATCAAGTGAATTTAACGTAATTCTCGAACACTGTCAAGATGTGTAATGTGTAAGTACAGTGCCAGGTTATACCTATGCGGTTGATTTAAATCATGAGTATTATGATCACTGGGAAAAGATTGGCAGGCTTCATCAGGGTGCAATGATCTCATGTGCCGTTCCACATCCTCATATCCCAGAGTGAAAACATGTGGTCTTAAAGTTCACGAACTCTGCAGCCTTTTTGAGCCATTCCAGTTCAGTTGTATCATTAATTCTTTTTCTAATTTAAGTCGACTTATTTGGCGAAATGCTGAAATGCCATTTGGGCCCCAAGGTCCTGTCTTTCAGCCATTGTCTCTCCATGTTTTGAAGCTGCAGTGAGAGGGACAATAACCTATTAACTGTAGCAGATGCAAAATGGCCTCAGCTATTTTTAAATATGATGAAACTTCAACTGGAGATTTGTTCAGTGTTGGGAGGAGGTGACCAAGGAGGTCATCAAGAGACAGAAGAAAAGCAAACAGTAGCAAAGGTCAAACCTGGGAACCCTTTCAAACTACGCCAGGACAAGATAACAATTAGCAAGGGGTCAAACCAGCAAAAGAGACAATTCAGTACTTCATGTCAAAAATATTTTACACACAAAGAGCAATTGACTTGTTGTTAACTTTGGGACAGGGTAGTAGAAGCAAAGCCTTGGAACTACTACAGCAACTGGGCGCTGTGTTGGAGAGATGAGATTGCTTTCTAGATGCACAAGGTAAAATGACCTTCCATGTTTTGCAGATTGGTCTGTGTAAAGCATTCCAAGCCGGCAAGCCAGAAAACCCTGATGGCTTTTCAACCTTGCCTTCTGAGTCAGTGACACTCTGTACCCTACCCCTGAATAAAAAGCAAGGCCAGGGCAGAAAATCCCAGTACCAGTCCTTCCCAGGTACAACATACTGTACAGATACCAGCAATGCTTGGTTCAGTTCTAGATTAATTTGTTTACCTTACTGCAACGACACCAAGAATCTGAGAAACAAGAAGCTCTATTGCCAATGATATTGGAGCTCAAAAGGTTCTGCAGCATGCAATCACCCTTCCATAATCCGTAGTTAGCCCACTGTACTACGCTGGCTTTAAAATAAAAGCATTCAACTCCGTTTAGAAAAAAAACAAGATTGTCAGTTTTTGTTTTTTACAAACATTAATTCGAACTAAATAACAAAAAAAAAGAACCACAACGTTAGATTGCACATTAATGGCTACAAGGGAGGCCATTGTGTTGTTGCACTCTCTGTACTCACATATAAGTTAACACGAGCATCAAGTCTATGAGTCAAATGCTCATTGAGATAATGCTTGCCTGATAAAGCGACTTGAGTGAAGGCTATATATTTTCAAATTGTTCATGTTTAGCTATTTATACATCATTCATTTGCTTCCATTATCAGACAGAACATAAGCTAAAGACTGTCAATCTCTCAGTCTTGCATCTGTATTTGTGAATGAAGGTAGTGCATTCAAGAGACTGATACCCCCAGAGCAAAGCTTTGTATCCATTTTTTAAATTTTCACATGCCTCATTACCAGAGGAGGGGAAGGGAAGAAACCATGCACAACCTCCCATGTACTGCCGTTTGATTTTCTCCCACCCCTTCCTGAAGGTGCTACTCCTTACTGGGGTCCTGCCTCCAATTCTCGGTTACCCTCCAGATAGCAAGGGCTGGCAACCTAATCACCACCAGGGGATTAACACAGAAATAACCAGATCCTAGCTTTGCCCAACGCCCACACGGGATCTGTGGACCTCAATCAAGAATGGAAACCACTGAAGGATTTTGGACTTTTCAATATGGACTTTTGTTTTAAAGATAACTAAAATAATGGACTTGAAACCCTCAATTACTTGGTTAAAGAACAGAGAACTATCAGCTTGACCTTAATCAGGATGCATGATGGTCTTTGCTCAATATCCAGGATGTTAGCAGGAAGAAATGTGTATGTCAGCAAGATTGGACGGAGCCTTGGTTGGCTATAAAACCAGAGTAACTGATAAGAAACAATACTGACAGTTAAAGAGGTAAGCATGTAAGGATTGCAAGTTGATGAGAGATTCTTTAGTGTTTAAAACAAACCATATATGGTATGATGGTCAAAGAAGCAGACATCAAATACCATAAAAAACAGCCCACTGCAGAAGGTTGTTTTCCTAAGGACTACCACATGCAACGTAAGGACACGATGGTGCAGGAGAGGATCTTGACTTGCACACACTCGAAAATATTTGTATGAAAAGCTATTAGTTCTTACCGGGAAGAAAATATCTGGCTCTTTGTTAAATTAAATTCTTTAAGGCTAGAAAATAAATATAGTGCCTTGCTTGATCCTTAAGCTTTTGTATTCAGAGTAAGAGAGGAAAGGAATACTAATTGTAAACTTTGTTCCTAGCCCTGGACACTCAGGCCAATTGTAACACCCCTTTTGCTGCCTGAATAAGGTCAGATTATTTTACACAGATCCACACTAGACAGTGCCTTCATCTCAATGACCATCACGAGTCCCTAAATCCTTGTAACATATCTTCACACCCTTTTTGATCAGATCCTGAAAGTTCTGTCCAGGGAGGAAACATTAATAACTTTCCATGGGTGGGATCTAGTTTATCTGGTTGCCAGATTCAGTAAGACTTTATTTTTGAGAGGTGGAGGAGGAAGGATGATACTTGGTAGAGTTGCCTTGCTACAAATACCCCTCCCATTGGGATGATGGTAGCACCCACAGTGGTCCTGGAATCAATGCCTTTAGAGCACCCAAACTTTTTCTAGCTGATCTATCAGAGGAATAGTTCAAACAGTCTTCATCCCAACTCCATGTCCACATGCCACAAGCATCCGAGTCCAGACCATGCTCATCAATTGCCTGGATAGAGAAGCCATCATTCTAGTGGAATCTCACATTCAGCAATTATCACACATCTACGGCACAAGCCTGACTCTTGGTGGCAGAGTGTGGATTATTATTGGGGGTCTGGGATGGGGCAGAGGAGAGAAAGAAGGCAACCTCTCATCACTGATATTTTGGCATCAAGAAATTCCCTTGGATATGCTCCAATTGGCTTAAGGACAGAAAACAGCGAGTTGTGGTAAATGGCTGTTTTTCAGGTTGGAGGATGGTAAACAGTGTGGTTTCCCCCAAGGGTCAGTGCTAAGACCACTGATTTTTTGATGTATTTAAAAATGACTTGGATATTGGAATACAAAATAAAATTTCAAAATTTGCTGATGTACCAAACTTGATGGTATGGCAAATACTCAGGATGATACTAATTGACTGCAACAGAACACATATAGGCAAGCAGAATGGGCAGACAAGTTGCAGGTGGAATTTAATACAGAGAAGTGTGAGGTGCTGCATTTTGGCAAAATGGATAGGGAGAGACATTTCTAAAGAGTGTGCAGGGACAGAGGGACCCGGAGGTCCATGTGCATATATCTTTGAACGTGGCAGGACACACTGAGTTAGCAAAGCAGATGGGATCTTGGGCTTCATAAATAGAGGCATTGAGCACAAAAGCAGGGAAGTTGCACTGAACCTTTATAAAACTCTGGTTAGGCTGGAGTAGTGTGTCCAGTTTTGGTTACCAAACTTTAGGAAGGATGTGAGGGTCCTTGAGAGGGTGCAGAGGAGATTTACCAGAATGGTTCCGGGTGTGAGGGAATTTAGATATAAGGTTAGGTTGGAGAACCTAGGGTTGTTCTCCTTGTAGCAAAGGAGGTTGAGGAAAGCTCTGATAGCAGTGTACAAGATTGTGACAGGTTTAGATAAGGTAGAGGAAAAAAAGCTGTTCCCATTGGCAAGTGATATGGGGGGGGGGGGGGGGGGGGGTGGAATGTAAGGGAGAATTTTTTTTTTTTTACACACAGTGAGTGGTAATGTCCTGGAACTTGCTGCTTACGAGGTTGGCGGAAGCAGATATGATCAAAGGAAATTCAATAGGCACTTGAGGGAAATAAACTTGCAGGGCTACAGGGATACAACTGAAGCAATGGCACTGACTGGATTGCAAATAGCATTTGTATATTCAGGGCAAGGGCACTGGTTTGCTTAGAAAAATGTAATAAATTACAAAAATACTGGGGTCCCATATAATAGATCAGTGCGTGACTGAATATTTACCTTAAATAATGATCCGTCATGCAAAACAGGTTGGGTCATTAACCCTTAAAAAAAAATCTGTCCCCATTACCTTCTCCTTTAAGGAAATAACTTGAGAAAAACATGATCATCTCCAGCCAAATTCACCAATAATCAGGGAAGCACAGGTGAGTGACTGCTCATCCATATCAAAGCTGCAGATCTTGAATGCACATGAAACCTACATGCGAGTACATACAGTATTCAAACACTCACCCTCGTCTTGATTGTCTTAATGCCTTTTCTTTTGCAAAAAGAAAAAAAAACTTAATTCACACACTTTGACCCCAAAATATATGATTAACAATCAAAACTATTTACAGGAATAAAGGGGAAAAACAAAAGGTTTTCTTTTAAATGGAACATATCCTCTTTTGAGTCAAAGCTGTACGGTTTCTCAAGTATAGGAGAAAAGGCCCAACAATAAATTATGAGCCCTGATTTTGATACCCAGTTAGACAGAGGAAACAGCAATCACAGACATCACACGGCATGAATTATTGTATGGATACCGTTAGAAGGAAACAAATACAGACACCAGCACTCCCTACAGGTGGTCAGGTGTTATTACACAGCAAAATTGCCCGCTGCCATGTTAGTCAGTACAAATGGGTGCTACTACTGAACACGAAAATCTTGGGGGAGGTTCCACATCCCACCTTCCACAAGGAGTGTGCAAAATAAAGCCCCAAAATGACAGGCAGTTGTAAACATTTGTCACAGCAAAGCTCTTCCATTTCAAATACACCACAAGGGTTTGTGACCCAACAGAACAGTGCACTGTTGGGTGAAAATGTGAATTTTAAAAAGGAGGTACATGAATAAGATTACATGGTTGAGGCCTGAGGCCAGGCCCAACATGAACCAACTCCCCACATCAATCGAGGTCAGTCTTCTCTGTTCCGACTCCCACCCACCCCAACCTTTCCAAATGAATAGACTGCAAAGATCATGGCACTCAAGTTTCAAAACAAAGTCAAATAAAAACAGCATCTTATTGATTTATTGTGATTTTGTCCCCCCTAATTTGATCATTGTTTGACCAATGTCACCCACTGGAAGTCTAATATGGCTGAGTGTTCATGCTGGTATATATTCTGAAATGGCTATTAACCTATTTTGATTAAGTAGGCATGCCTTGTGTGGAGACTTAGCCTGAAAGTGGATTTATGACATTTTTTTGTGGTGTTTTCCAACTCCTGGAAATAAGGATATTACTGGCAGGACAGTGTCATTAAAGTGTGAAAAGTTTACATAAGAGTTTATAATGGTGTGAATTTAACATGGGAACTAAATTATGCCAGCACACCCTGGTCAAATTAACCCATTGCCCTCCTGAAGCTTCACCGTAACACTAGATTTGCCTGGAATCCCCAGGCACGACGCCACAGGAGATCAACTAGTAACTTTTAAATCCTTTGCAGACAGAAAAAGCATGTTTATCTCTAGTCAATGCATGAACAATCCAGCTTTGTATATCTGCGTTAAATCAATTGTTCATCCCCATTGGTCAAACTGAGCAATCGCAGTTCATTCATGCCTGCTGTCCCATTCTTGACCAGAGTCAGGGAAGCGAGAAAGGAGGAGAGGTACAAATACTCCCAGGTTACCCTTCAATCCCCCTGCAGTTTCTATATTATCACTGAGTAATGTGAAAACTGAGGAGCTGGGTAAGGTGCTCTTAATCCTATTAAAGCTTATTGTGGGTCATTGCACAAGAAAGGCCCAGGCACTCAGCAGGCTGAAAAGAAAATTGAACTGCTGTTCCCCATTTAGTTACCATTCATGCTGCTGGACCCTGCTTTTCCAACAGGGCTGCTATAGCAAAGGGTCTTCAAGATCCCGTGCTTTTCAATTTTTGTTGTCCTTGGGCAGTTAGCAATATATTTAATTCAAATATAGAACTCTGAAAACTGTAATTGCAACAGTCTGCTGCAATACAAACTTTGCTTTGTGACTAATGGGCTATTGCACAAAACTAAGCCCACCGTGAAACAACATCGTAACATCCCCTTCAAAGGAAGGCATAGCGAGTAATTCTTGATTGGTCACATTTAACAGCCATGGATTTCAGGCTGGGCTTCAGCAGATACAGAGATTGTAACTTTGCAGAGAACGATATTCCCGAAGCACAGGCTGCCAAGAGAGCTGAGGAATGTGTCACTAAATTTCACCACAATTGGATTTTTTTCCAAATCAGTTTTATTCCATTATAACATTTTATGAGCTTCAATGCAGTATTAAAGCATAAATTCAAAATATATGTACATGAGCTCCAGACAAACCTATTGAACCCGAACACCATGTTTCAATGCACCACTGCGTACTCCTGCTATGCAGGAGTACAAATCTAGTTTAACAGCTAAATCAATAGAATTTTCTGACAAAACCAAACAATTCAATTCTCTAGCCACACAACAGCAGCAAAATACCATTTACAGCCAACATGGAAACAAGTCTGTAGCTGGGGCATGGCAACATTGATTTTAAACTGACCATCATTGGAAACAATCTAAAAACTTAATTCACAAAAAAACAGTTCACAGTATTTCTGGCTAAATGTCCAAACTCAACCTTGGTCCCTTGCGACACAGCAAAAGGCTCCCTGGACATATTACGCTGACACCTGCCTTGACCAAACACCTACAACATACAGCTGATTCTTCAGAGCGTGGAAGCAGATGATTCGCAACCCTCATAGTTTGGCCTGACTCAGTGTGCTGCTGCCATGCCCCAGCAAACTGAGCAGTGTCAAACTAAGAGCATTAAAAACCAGGAGTTGGAAACATGACTTCAAAACATCTGAAGCCCATGCATCAAATGAACTGCACTCTTCCATTTTTTCAGCCAGATCATGAAGTCCAGCAACTTCAATCTTTCCCAAGTTGTGATTCGTATCTGGAGTAGTCTTTTGGGTGGTGCAGTGGAAGCAAAACCTCAAATCAATCTCGAGGCTAGTGATTGAGGTGGGGGCTGGACGAATCTGAGGTTTCTACGGAAAGACGTATTAATGGATTGAAGAAGAGAGAAATCTGATAAACATGATCATACAAAAACAAAGGAATAGATGAGCACTGGAAAGCTGTAAGAGCAAGTGTATCAAGGAATACAGAGCAAAGGCGAAGAAATGGAGTTGAGGTATACAGATCAGTCAGAATGAGGGAACAGGCTTGAGGGGCTGATTGGCCTATTCCTCTTCCTATGTTACAACAATGAGCTACACTGGCTGGACAGTACACAAGGAAGTCTACAAAACAATGCAGGGAAAAGAGACCAGACACTACTTTATGGAACAACTGCAGGTGAAGCATTTATAACTAATTTTAAACTCTCGGTCAGCACATCTTGCCCTATAAAAAGGCAACCAGCAAGACTCAACTAGAAAGAGTCTAGAGTTCCCATGGTAACATCGGGTTACTTTAAAGGCTAATCTCAGACAAGTTCCATTTCACAGGGATCACTTACATGTCTCTCATTCCTTGTTGCACCACCGCTATCCCATGCTTTGTAAAAAAAAAGCAATTCAAATGCTTCACTTGAAAAATGGAGGTGATCGTTTCTTGAGAACTGAATCCGGTGCTGCAGAGTTGGGAAACACCAATTCTTGAACATTTCACTAGAAAATTTAATGATTTTTTTGTCCTTATCCTCCCCTTACGACAAATAATCGAATTCAATGATCCTATTACACCTTAAAAGCAGCAAAGCGACTTTCTGCATCCCCACACCTCCAAAGACTTCTTGCGCCCTTTTCCCACACAATGCATCTTCAGTCAGGGCTTTGCAAGCTCCTGGGCCACGATTCTAATTAGCAGCAGACAGCCAGACATCACTTTACTCTTGCACTGGTTTATAATGGCTTCCTATACCAGTTCAAACTCTGGGATTCATGGGGCGCAACAGCTTTTATGCAATGGCCTGGTGTTAGGATCATCAGCTTCTCAAATGAGGTAGTGTTGGGTTTTAAAAATATTCGGCCACCCTTGAGAAGACTGGTCATTCTGATATCTGCGAGATAATAACTAAGCACAAAAAGGTGAACCAAGTGGTAAACATCTTCTTTTGCAACATTCTTATGCAGTTTTGACTGATTTAAGAACTAAACAGGTGAACTGACAGGAAACTATATCTAGGCATCCTTATCTGCTGGACAGATCAGTGTAAACAAGGGATAACCATCTCAAAAATCAGCACACTGTCAACAACATAGCAACGACTGAATTACAAGGACCTATATCTGGGTTCTTGTCTCATACGCTCCTGGAATGGACAATCTGGCTTTCAGCTCCACCCTTTTTTTTCGTTGAGATTCAGCAACCAAGCCCAATTGTGATTGCCCTGAGTTGGCAGTCTCACGGTTGCAGTGTGCAATGTTCCTGCAAGGACATGTATACATCAACTTAAAAAAAGATTTCTTTAAGGGCCAAGGAAATCATGTTTAAAGGATGAGAAGTGCACTGCGAGGCTACTCAATCCGTTACAACGATCTTGTGCCTTTCATATTTTGCCACTCTCATCTGATCTAACAGGTATCAAAATCAACAGAGAAAGAGGCCAACAGATTTGACTTAATAGTGGATGTACATGTGAATAATCTTTGCCAAAATTTAGAGGGCAGGCGAGAGGATGGAGGAGGAGACATTTACCAGACATTGAGAAGTGCATTGAATGCTCAGGACTCTCCTCAATTAGGCCAAGACTATGTATTGTCCAAAACTGCCAAACATACCTTGAAGAGACATTTTGAGATGACAATTAAATAAAAATGGCTCACTGTGGATGCTTATACAATTTTTTTCCTCCCCTCACCCTGAAACCACCTTACCTGAGGCAGAAATGATGCTTAAATCGAGCTGAATGGTCCCTCAAATCAACAATGGAGAACCCACACCTTTCAATGTCCCAATAAGATACGACTGAACATCAACAAGTTTTTTTTTGTGCAATTGGTCACTTGTTTGGGTTTATGAAGGTAAGTTGAAAAACTATTTTTTAAACCTTAGTTCTACTCTAAAATAAGCGAGAAAAAACAGTCGACCTGCCAGTCTGGGCTCAAACCAGGTTTCCCCGACTGCCTGCCCTTGGAAATTGCCCTGAAGTGGCACAGATTGGTTCGCACTAGTATTTGGTGCTCACTACCCAAGAAGAACAGCTTATTTTGAATCACTTCCGACCGTTATTCTTTACCCCATTCCCTCAACCTCAATCAAGTGCACATTCTGTCCATGTGATCTGCCACCAAGCAGACGCGGCCTTAGCTTCCAAAGATAAAAGCATGCTGGGTAGGTCACACGACTGCAGCCAAGCTGTCAAACTCATTCTCCAGAAAGGGAAAGGAAAACAATAATTGAAAAGAAATAGCTTCATTGACAATGTCTTTTGAGGCACGAGATCCACTGCAAGTTCCACAGAAACCTTTCCAAGGCCTTTTATCTCTCTCGTTTAAATCTCTGATCTACAAAACGCACTGTCATACTTATTTACAGTATCCAATGCTTCAGTAGTCCAACATGTTGTCCCTTTTACCAGTTCATGATTGTGTTCCTATTTAACGTCATGAAGTAAACTTGACTGCTTCCTCCTGAGCGGACTGAGGCAAAAAACACCTGCAGGACATCAAAGGGTAGTAGTGAAATAGGTACAATAAAAATTCACAAATACAAGGCTGTACACGTTGCTTGCGGCTTTGGTGTATTTTTACTAATTTTCACTGTTCTCATTTACAACGGAAGGGGAAAGAGTACATCAGCCCCAGCTGTTGTAAATATAAAGTACTAATAGCACAGATACAGGCCATTCGGCCCAACAGGTCCATGCCGGTGCTTATGCTCCACATGAGCCTCCTCCCACCCTTCTTTATCTCACCCTATCAGCGTAAGCCCTTATTCCTTTGTCCTTCATGTGTTCATCCAGCTTCCCCTTGACTGTATCTATGCTTTTCTCCTCAATTACTCCCTGTGGTAGCGAGTTCTACATTCTCACCACTCTCTGGACAAAGAAGTTTCTCCTGAAATCGCTATTGGACTTATCAGTGACTCTCTTACATTTATAGCCCCAAGTTCTGATCTTGCCCATATGTGGAAGCATCTTCTCCAAATCTACCCTATCAAACTCCATTCATAATTTTAAAGACCTCTATCAGATCACTCCTGTCTCCTCTTTTCTAGGAAAAAAGAGTGACCCAAGCCTGTTCAGTCTTTCCTGATACTAGAACTAGGAGGATATACCTATATGTCTAACTAACGATTGAATTTTTCAAGTAGGTGACTAGATGTGTAGATGAGGGTAAAGCAGTTGATGTAGTCTACATAGACTTCAGTAAGGCTTTTGATAAGGTCCTTTATGGGAGATTGATTAAGAAGGTAAGAGCCCATGGGATCCATGGCAATTTGGCAAATTGGATCCAAAATTGGCTTAGTGGCAGGAGGCAGAGGGTGATGGTTGAGGGTTGTTTCTGCGAGTCGAAGCCTGTGACCAGTGGTGTACCACAGGGATTGGTGTTGCGACCCTTGCTCTTTGTAGTGTACATTAATGATTTATTTATTTAGAAATACAGCACTGAAACAGGCCCTTCGGCCCACCGAGTCTGTGCCGACCAGCAACCACCCATTTATACTAATCCTACATTAATCCCATATTCCCTACCACATCCCCACCATTCTCCTACCACCTACCTACACGAGGGGCAATTTACAATGGCCAATTTACCTATCAACCTGCATGTCTTTGGCTGTGGGAGGAAACCGGAGCACCTGGCGGAAACCCACGCGGTCACAGGGAGAACTTGCAAACTCCGCACAGGCAGGACCCAGAACTGAACCTGAGTCACTGGAGCTGTGAGGCTGCCATATGAATATAGGAGGTATGATCAGTAAGTTCGCAGACGACACAAAAAATGGTGGTGTCGTAAATAGTGAGGAGGAAAGCCTTAGATTACAAGACGATATAGGTGGGCTGGTAAAATACGCGGAGCAGTGGCAAATGGAATTTAATCTGGAGAAGTGTGAGGTGATGTATTTTGGGAGGACTAACAAGGCAAGGGAACATACAATGGATGGTAGGACCCTAGGAAGTACAAAAGGTCAGAGGGACCTTGGTGTACTTATCCATAAGTCACTGAAGGCAGCAACACAGGTAGATAAGGTGGTTAGGAAGGCATATGGGATACTTGCCTTTACTAGCTGAGGCATAGAATATAAGAGCAGGGAGGTTATGATGGAGCCGTATAAAATGCTAGTTGGGCCACAGCTGGAGTACTGTGTACAGTTCTAGTCACCGTATATAGGAAGGATGTGATTGCACTGGAGGGTGCAGAGGAGATTCACCAGGATGTTGCCTGGGCTGGAGCGTTTCAGCTATGAAGAGAGACTGAAAAGGCAAGGGTTGTTTTCCTTGGGGCAGAGAAGGCTGGGGGGGACATGATTGAGGTATACAAAATTATGAGGAGTATTGATAGATTAGATAGGAAGAAACTTTTTCCGTTAAAACTGCACTCAGTACTCCAGGTGCAGTCTAACCAAGATTCTATACAGCTGAAGCAAGACTTCACTATTCCTGCACTCAAATCCTCTTGCGATAAAGGCTAACATACCATTAGTCTTCCTAATTGCTTACTGCACCTGCATGTTAGCTTTCAGTACTGACCAGGCCACTCAGGTCCCTTTGTACATCTATACTTTATAATTTCTTACCATTTAGGAAATACTCTGCACACATCTATTCCTCCTACCAAAGTGGATAACCAGAGACCTTCCAAGATTTTAAGACTCAATTATATGCTGTCTTCACTAACAGAGCCATGAGAAACTTTTAATTGCACATAAAGGCTATGCGCCATCCACAATATTGCATATTACCTTATCGTTCCTTTCACAGAGGAATTTTAGCCGCTGTGCTCTTTTGTGCATGAAAACTCCATCAAGATGACCCGTTTCTACAGAGCGGATTTCGATTGCCTTCTCACCCCAACCCATGATCTGGTTCGAGCAGATGTATGCTGCATAAATATACAATGCACAGTTACATATGCGCTATAGGAGGTGGTCAGTTCCAGTGATGAATACCAGACATTAAAAGTATTGCTCAGATTTGGCGCATCTTCCACCTGTAGGTCAGTAATTATTCACTTAATTAAGACATAATCTGTCCGTCAAGGCACAGGATGGGGTGGGGAGGGTGAAGTAACTTGTCCCTCATTGTAACAGAATGTTCACAACTGCTACAAGTTCTCACTGGTAAGCAAGGCATGAGCATACCCTGTGTTCTTGATCTAAACGTGGTTTTGCTGCTGAAGGAAGGGAGGTTCCAGGATCACCCTACTTGTTTCTTCACTCTGGACTGAGGGATAGACGGGAGGAAGAAAGTGTGGATTTGTGCCGTGCTACAGATTCACAGGTACCAGTCAACCTCCCGTACCCCCAAGTGGCCATCTTCCTTATTGAGCGTTGGCTGTGAAAATGAACTCAGTTCAATCTTGTCCTACGCAAACATGTGTAATATTTTGCAGCAGGAACAATCACTTCTCTCTACCCCTTAGCTTCAGACAATAATGGCACCTTGATCAGCACATTGACATTTCTGAACCTAATCTCAAGGTGCCATTTGTTGTGTCTGACTGTGTCAGGTTGAGATCACGGTAGAACCTGTCCAGGGTCATTCCTTCAGCAGTCTGATTATTAAGAAAAGGACCAATTGTGAAAATGCCAGAGCTAAAAGTTAGCCATTTATAAAGATATATACATCAGGGTTTTTAACCCATGTCAGTGATTAATCAGATAAAAAATGAAGCCATGGCAAGGACGGAGTGACATGAAACGATTGCTCTGAAGAGGCCATCACCACCATGAGGCAACCAACAGCACTGCAAAATCTAGAAGCTCTGCTCTCAGTTGGAGAGCTGAAATGGGGGTAAGGGGGTCACTATCAAATGCTCCTACTCAGCACTATGATTCAGCAACTTCTGCTGAAAGAGCTTGCATGTGAGCGCCCGGTCAGATTAGGACTGGGATAGGCTGTGACGGCCCTGTGCTCGAATTGACTGACAGCAAGCCTCGCACAATGGTCCTCATCATCAGCACCAGTCTCCCTGCCTTCTTGAGAGATAAATGGACAGCCACAGGAAAAAGAAAACACTGGAGAAAGTTCATTTTGTGGACAACTTACCAACAGAGGTCGGCATCTCACCCCATTGCAACACCACATCCTTGGTGATACGGCCGTAGGTATTCACGTAAACTCCTTCATCTTCATAGCACAGAAGCATTTCCATTCCAGCAGTGTTGGGTAGAATTACAATGGCATGAGGCACTACATGGGTCTGAATCTAGATAAAGAAACCAATAGGTTCAGGGGTAGAACCAGCGCACACAGGAACAGGAGTAGGCCCTTCAGCGTCTTCTGCCATTAGATCATAGCTGACTTATACCTCAACCCAATTTACCCACTCTTGATCCCTCGATACCCCTACCCAACAAAAATTTATCAACACAGTTTTGAAAATTTCAATTGTCGTCCAGCATCCACAGAGAGCGATTTCCAAATTTCCATACCCTGTCTGAAAAAGCGTTTCCCAATTTCACTCCTAAATGACCTTGCTCTAATTTTAAGGCTACAGCTCCTTTTTCAGGAATCTCCGATTAGAGGAAATAAGTTTCTCTGTATCTACATAATCAGAACACCCTAACAATTTAAACACACTGACTATATCATCTCTCAACCTTCTAGATTCAAGGGAATACAAGCTTAGCCTATGCAACTTGTCCTCATAAATTTACCCTGTAAGCCCTGGTATCATTCTGAACTTGCACTGTCAATACATCTTGCCTGGGGCTTTGTTGGCCAAAACGGAACACGTCACAATCGAGTTCAACAAGGCTCATGTTGAAAATGTAGAGCCAGCATACTGGATTGTGCCATTCTATCTATTTCTATTCGATAGTTCAGAGCGGAAAGATCCCAGTTTTCATCTTTTGCGGTGGGCGGGTAGAGGTGCAAGTACTGACGAATGGAATTTCTGCACTTCCCATGCCAGCCACCTTGGTAGCCTTTCAGATCAAACTTGAAACTTAGTGCCAAACTGTTATATCAGCAAGAAGAGACAAATGCGTTAATTCCACCAGTCATCACTGATTTGAATGCCTGCCCCACAGGAGACCATTTTTCTCTCCCCCAATTTCCTCCTCCCCTTGCTGAGATATGATTTAACAGGGATGAGACATGCAGCAACATAATAAAAGCAAAATACTGCGGATGCTGGAAATCTGAAATAAAAACAAGAAATGCTGGAACCACTCAGCAGAGTTAACATTTCGGGTCAGTGACCCTTCTTCAGAACTAGCAAATATTAGAAATGTCAAAGGTTATAAGCAAGTGAGCCGGGGGTGGGGCAAGAGATAACAAAGGAGAAGGTGTAGATTGGACAAGGCCACATAGCTGACCAAGAGGTCATGGAGCAAAGGCAAACAATATGTTAATGGTATGTTGAAAGACAAAGCATTAGTACAGATAGGGTGTTAACGAACTGAAGATTGAGCAGCAAGTACAAACATGATTTAAAAAAAACAGTGGGTAAGCAAACTGAACAACCTACAATGAAATGAAATGAACAAAAGAAAAAAATCGTAAAAAAATGTAAAAAAGAAAAAAATAACTAAAAATAAAAGTAAAATGGGGGGCCCCGTCATGCTCCGAAATTATTGAACGCATTGTTCAGTCCGGCAGGCTGTAGTGTGCCTAATCGGAAAATGAGACATGCAGCATCTCTCCAAGAGGTCATCCCTCATTAGGGCACCTAGGTACAAAGGACAACAGGCTATTCTACCATAGCTGAACATGACCATGTTCTCACCAGAGAGTTCTTCCCGGTGTTCTGGCCAATATTTGTCACAAAACAAACGTCAAAACAGATTGTCTGGTCATTTTGTTGTTTGTGGGACTTTGCAATTGGTTCAGTGCAAGTAGCTACTCACATAACACTAATTGGAACAAAACTAAAAACAAAAAATGCTGGAAATACTCAGGTCAGGCAGCACCTGCGGAGAGAGAAACAGTTAACATTTCAGGTCTGTGACCTTTCATCAGAATTGGAACACCTACATTGGCTGCTACGACCTAGGCCTACCACTGCAAGATGATAGTCGCCGTCAATGAGCTGCATGTGTGCCTGCAATGGGTCAGTGACAAGAATGCCACTGACAGGAATGATGGCGAAGTCCTTGCCCTAACTATATTGCTTCCAACCAACAGTGGAGGAAACCTAGTGACGTCCATAAAAGGCACAATTCTGATTTATAGAAAGCACTCTCTCAGCCTGTGGTTTGAAAATGCAAAAGTAATAAATATAAATGCCTTAAAACTCACATGCACTGGGATGTAAATATCATAGGCGTTTCCAGAATCCACATCGACTGCATGAAAACCAGTATTGGATCCGTATATAACCTTTAACCTCTGACCTTCTTCTACAGTCAAGTCAACCAATGTCGGTCTATGAGGCAGATCTGTGAACGACTGAAAAGAAAACAGAAACAATTGAAATTTTCACTCCAGCATACCTTTCAACAATTAATTAATGCTTTTAAACGGTGCCGAGCATGTTTTGATTAAATAAAGTGCATTTCTCTAATCGCTGTATTAAAATTACCATTAAACAAGGAGGAAAGTCCAAGAGATACCACAACACTATTTCAAAGTTCTTTCCAGTGCCACAGAACCTAGAAAAATTACAGCACAGAAGGAGGCCATTCAGCCAGTTGTGTCTGTGCCAGCCGAAAAAAACTAGCCGCCCAATCTAATTCCACCTTCAAGCACCTGGTCCATAACCTTGCAGGTTACAGCATTTCAGGTGCAGGTCCAGGTACCTTTTAAAAGAATTGAGCGTTTCTGCCTCCACCATCATTCCTGGCAGTGAATTCCAGACACCCACCATCCTCTGGGTGAAAAAGTTTCTCATGTCCCCTCTAACCCTTCTACCAATCACCTTAAATCTGTGTCCTCTGGTAACTGACCTCTCCGCTAGGGGAAACAGGTCCTTCCTGTCTACTCTATCTAGGCCCCTCATAATTTTGTACACCTCAACTAAGTTACCCCTCAGCCTCCTCTGTTCTAAGGAAAACAACTCTCGCCTATGCAATCTTTCCTTATAGCTGCAAGCCCTGGCAACATTCTTGCAAATCTCCTCTGCACTTTCTCCAGAGCAACTATGCCCTTCCTGTAATGTGGAAATGTAAAATAATACATAATACCCTGGAAATATTTGCCCCACAAACGTCAAAACAGATTATCTGGTCATGTTCTTGTGTGTAGGACTTTGCAATTGGTTGTCGATGGTACACACTGCTGCCACTGTGCGTCAGTGGTGAAGGGAGTGAATTTTGAACGTGCTGTATGGGTTGCCAATCAAGCGGGTTGCTTTATCCTGGATGGTGCCGAGCTTCTTGAGTGTTGTTGGAGCTGCACCCATCCAGGCAAGTGGAGAGTATTCCATCACTCTGCTGACTTGTGCCTTGTAGATGGTGGACAGGCTTTGGGGAGTCAGGAGGGGAGTACTCGCTGCAGAATTCCCAGCCTCTGACCTGTTCTCGTAGCCGCAGTATTTATGTGGCTGGTCCAGTTCAGTTTCTGGTTAATGGTAACCCCCCCAGGATGTTGATAATGGGGGCTTCAGCAATTGTAATGCCATTGAATATCATGGGGAGATGGTTGGATTCTATCTTGTTGGAGATGGTCATTGCCTGGCACTTGTGTGGCATGAATATTACTTGCCACTTATCAGCCCAAGACTGGATGTTGTCCAGGTCTTGCTGCATCTGGACACGGGCTGCTTCAGTATCTGAGTCGTCACGAATGGTGCTGAACATTGTGCAATCATCAGCGAACATCCCCACTTCAGAATTTATGATGGAGGGAAGGTCATTAATGAAGTAGCTGAAGATGGTTGGGCCTGGGACACTTCTATGAGGAACTCCTGCAGTGCTGTCCTGGGACTGAGATGATTGACCTCCAACAACCACAACCATCTTCCTTAGTGCTAGCTATGACTCCAATCAGCAGAGAGTTTCCCCCGATTCCCATTGACTTCAGTTTTGCTTGGGCTGCTTGATGCTATACTCGGTCAAATGGTGCCCTGATGCCAAGGGCAGTCACTCTCAGCTCGCCTCTAGAGTTCAGCTCATTTGTCCATGTTTGGACAAAGGCTGTAATGAGGTCAGGAGCTGAGTGGCCCTGGCAGAACCCAAACTGAGCGTCACTGAGCAGGTTATTGCTGAGCAAGTGCATCTCGATAACACTGTCGACCTTCCAACACTTTACTGTTGCCCGAGAGTAGACTGATAGGGCAGTAATTGACTGGGTTGGATTGGTCCTGCTTTTTGTGTACAGGACATATTTGGGCAATTTTCCACCTTGCCGGGTAGATGCCGGTGTTGTAGCTGTACTGAAACAGCTTGGCTCGGGGCGCAGCTAGTTCTGGAGCACATGTCTTCAGTACTATTGCCGGAATGTTGTCAGGGCCCATAGTCTTTGCAGCATCCAGTGCCTTCAGCCATTTCTTAATATCACATGGAGTGAATCGGATTGGCTGAAGATCTGTGATGATGTGGACCTCAGGAGGAGGCTGAAGAAGGATGCAATGCTTCAGCCTTGTCCTTTGCACGGACATGCTGGGCTCCCCCATCATTGAGGATGGGGATATTTGTGGAGCCTCCTCGTCCTGTTAGTTGTTTAATTGTTCACCACCACTCACGACTGGATGCGGCAGAACTGCAGAGCTTAGATCTGATCCGTTGATTGTGGGATTGTTAGCCCTGTCTATTGCATGCTGCTTCCGCTCTTTGGTATGCAAGTAGTCCTGTGCTGTAGCTTCACCAGACTAACACCTCATTTTTAGGTATGCCTGATGCTTCCCCTGGCATGCCCTCCTGCACTCTTCATGGAACTAGGGTTGGTCCCCCAGCTTGATGTTAATGTTAGAGCGGGGGATATGCCGGGCCATGAGGCTACAAATGGTGGGTGAATACAGTTCTGCTGCTGCTGATGGCCCACAGAGCCTCTGGATGTCCAGTTTTGAGTTGCTAATCCGTTCAAAATCTATCCCATTCAGTACAGTGGTAGTGTCCCACACGATGGTGGGAATCCTCAATGTAAAGACAGGACTTTGTCTCCACAAGGACTATGCGGCGGTCACTGCTACCAATACTGTCATGGACAGATGCAGCTGCGGCAGGCAGATTGGTGAGGACAAGGTTAAGTAGATTTTTCCCTCTCTTGGTTCCCTCACCACTTGCTGCAGACCCAGTCTAGCAGCCATGTCCTTTAGGAATCAGCCAGTTCGGTCACTAGTGGTGCTACTCAGCCACTCTTGGTGATGGACATTTAAGTCCCCCACCCAGAGTGCATTCTGTGCCCTTGCTATCCTCAGTGCTTCCTCCAATTGGTAGTCAACATGGAGAAGCACTGATTTATCAGCCGAGATGTGGCGATAGGTGGTAATCAGCAGGTTTCCTTGCCCATGTCTGACCTGATGCCATGAGAATTCATGGGGTCCGGAATCAACGTTGAGTATTCCCAGGGCAACTCCCTCCCGACTGTATACCACTGTGCCGTCACCTCTGGTGGGTCTGTCCTGCCGGTGGGACGGTGGTGGTGTCAGGGACATTGTCTGAAAGGTATGATTCCCTGAATATGACTATGTCAGGCTGTTGCTTGACTAGTCTGTGGGACAGCTCTCGCACTTTTGGCACAAGCCCCAGATGTTAGTAAGGAGGACTTTGCAGGGTCAACAGGGCTCGGTTTGCCATTGTCATTTCCAGTGCCTTGGTCGATGTTGGGTGGTCCAACTCTTTTTTTACAACCCTTTTAAAATGTTACCACTTGGCTTGTATTGTCTTTGTTCATTCTTCTTACAAACATGCATCGCCTCACACTTTTCTACATTGAATTTTATCTGCTATATGCCTGTGTATTCCAACAGCCTGTCTATATCCTCCTGAAGTCTATTTACTATCTTCCTCAGCATTTACAACATCTCAAGTTTCATGTCATCTACAAATATCAAAATTGTCCCCACTACCCACAAGTCCAAGTCATTAATGTACATCAAGAACAGCAATGGTCCTAGTAATGAATTGTGGGGAACACCACTGCAGATGTACCTCCAGTCCAAAAAAACAGGCATCAACACAACTCTGTTTTCTACCCTTTAGCCAGTTTTGTATCCATGCTGCTGCTGCTGCCTGTTTTAGCCCAACGGCTTCGATTTTGCTAAGAAGCCTAATGCATGGTATATTATCAAATGCCTTTTGAAAGTCAATATACACATACATATCGACTGCACTGGTCTAATTCACATTGTCCCATCAAAAAACACTATTCGGTTATTGCCCTTCACAAATCCATGCGGAAACTCCTTCATTAGTTAATTTTCTCCCAGATTATGGTTTCTAAAAGCTTCCCTGCCAGCAATGATAAACTGATGGGCCTGTAACTGGCAGGTTTATCCTCCTCCCCTTTTTTGAACAAGGGTGCAAACATTTGTAATCCTCTAGTCCTCTGGCACCACCCCTATACTTAAGCAGGATTGGAAAATTGTGGCCAGCTACTCTGCAACTTCGAGCCTTACTGTTCGATCCTTCTGGCCAGAAACATAACTGAACCAGCCATATAAATCCTGTAGCTTCAAGAGCAGCATAGAGGCCGGGTATTCTGCAAGTGATCGTAATTGTGTTTAATTGTATGCAGGTGGTAGGCATCAATAGGGGACTGAAACTGGTGATTGGGTTATGAGGTGCATGTTTGTAATGTGCTTTGCTATAAATAAAAGTTTGTAGATTGGTTCCAGTTCTAACCTTCACCTCCTGACTCACCAAAGCCTTTCCACCATCTACAAGGAACAAGTCAGGAGTGTGGTGGAATACTTGCCTGGATGAGTGCAGCTATAACAATATGCAAAAAACTCACCCCCATCCAAGATAAAGCAACCTGATTAATCAACACCGTATCCGAACATTCACTGTCTCCACCACTGGTGCACTCAACTCAACAAGTTCAACTGCACCTTCCAACCCATGACCTCTACCGCCTGGAAGGAGAATGGCAGCTGCCGCACACAGAAACCCGACCTTCAGGCTCCCCTCCAAGTCATACAACATCCTGACTTGAAAATATAATCGCTGTTCCTTCATCATCATGGGGTCAAAATTCTAGAACTCCCTGCCTAATAGCTACATCACACTGACTGCAGCAGCTCAAGGTGGGTCTCACCACCACCTTCTCAAGGGCAATTAGGGATGGATAACAAATGCTGGCCTCGTCAGCAAAGCCCACATCACAAAATAATAAAAACCTTGCCTCAGCAACCTAGGGAGCATCCAATCTGAACTTAAGTACTGCCATACTTTCTAGTACCGTCTCTATTTTTCTCTCACCCAGTACCCCAACAACCTTGAATGAAAGCTTGAATGAAAGAATGAAAGGTCAAGGTTAGGGCGGCACAGTGGCTAGCACCGCAGCCTCTCAGCTCCAGGGACCCGGGTTCGATTCCGGGTACTGTCTGTGTGGAGTTTGCAAGTTCTCCCTGTGTCTGCGTGGGTTGTCTCCGGGTGCTCCGGTTTCCTCCCACAAGTCAAAAGACTTGCAGGTTGATAGGTAAATTGGCCATTATAAATTGTCACTAGTATAGGTAGGTGGTAGGGAAATATAGGGACAGGTGGGGATGTTTGGTAGGAATATGGGATTAGTGTAGGATTAGTATAAATGGGTGGTTGATGTTCGGCACAGACTCGGTGGGCCGAAGGGCCTGTTTCAGTGCTGTATCTCTAATCTAATCAACCTCCTCTTCCTCAGCAAATACGAGTACAAAGTGCTCACTTAGTACCTCAGCCACGCCTTCTGTTTCCACTAATAGATCTAGTAATTTGGTCTCTAATTGGCCACACCACTCCTGACAACCCTTTTACTGTTAATATGTTTACAGAAGATATTTGGTTTTCCTTTTATGTTAGCTGCCATTCTATTGTCTCTTTGTCCCTTTTATTTCCTTTTTCACTTATTTTCTGCAGTTTCTACATTCAGCCTGATTCTCCCTTCTATTATCAAGCTGGTATTTGTCATTTGGCCCCTTTTTCTCCTTTGTCATCCAGGGAGTTCTGGCTTTAAAGGACAGAAGAAATAGGAGCAGGAAGAGGCCAATCCTCCCCTCAAACCTGCTTTCATTCAATAAGATCATGGTTAATCTCTCCCTCAGTGACATATCGCTGCACTATCTCCATACCCCTTGATTTCCCTAGCATTCAAAAATATGTCAATATCTGTCTTGAACTGCCTGAGGCTGAACCAGACTGTTCACAACTTAGGTGTCATATGTGACCGAGATGAATTTGCAACTGCATATCTGCACCGTCACCAAGACGGCCCATTTCCACTTCTGCACATTGCCGGTGTCCACCCAGAAATGTTCATCCATAGCTTTGTTACTTCCAGCCTTGACTATTATAATGCATTGACCATTATTCCCTCCCCTTCCTCGACTTCTCTATCTCCATCTCTGGTGATAGGCTGTCTACTAATATCCATTACAAGCCCACCGACTCCCACAGCTACCTCGACTACACTTCTTCACACCCTGCCTCCTGTAAAGGACTCTATTCCATTCTCCCAGTTTCTCCATCTCTGATGTATCTGCTCTGATGATGCTACCTTCCATGACAGTGCTTCTGATATGTCTTCCTTTTTCCTGAACTGATGATTCCCCCCCAGTGTGGTTGACAGGGCCCTCAACCATGTCCAGCCCATTTCCCGCACCTTTACCCTCACCCCTCTCTCCCAGAACCGTGACAGGGTTCCCCTTGTCCTCACATTCCACCCCAAAAGCCTCCATATCCAAAGGATCATCCTCCGCCATTTCCGCCACCTCCAGCATGGTGCCACCACCAAAGGCATCTTCCCCTCTCTTCCTCTGTCTGCATTCCGAAGGGATCGTTCCTTCTGCGACACCCTGGTCCACTCCTCCATTACCCCCACCACCTTGTCCCCTTCCCAAGACACCTTCCCCTGCAATTGCAGGAGGTGTAATACCTGCCCATTTACCTCCTCTCTCCTCACTACTCAAGGCCCCAAACACTCCTTTTAGGTGTCGCAGCGATTTACTTGTACTTCTTTCAATGTATTATACTGTATTCACTGCTCACAATGTGGTCTCCTCTATACTGGGGAGACCAAACGCAGACTGGGTGACCGCTTTGCAGAACACCTCCACTCTGTCCGAAAGCATGACCCTGAGCTTCCGGTTGCTGGCCATTTCAACACACCCCCCTGCTCTCATGCCCACATCTCTGTCCTGGGATTGCTGCAGTGTTCCAGTGAACATCAACGCAAGCTCGAGGAACAGCATCTCATTTACCGATTAGGCACGCTACAGCCTGCCGGACTGAACATTGAGTTCAATAATTTCAGAGCATGACGGGCCCCCCGTTTTACGTTTATTTTTAGTTATTTTTTCTTTTTTGTGTTTATTTTAGTTTCTTCAATTTGTTTCTACTGTGCCTACCCACTGTTTTGTTTTCATGTTTGTGCTTGTGGCTGTTCAGTTTTCTGTCCATTAACACCCTATCTGTACTAATGCATTGTCTTTCAGCACACCATTAACATATTGTTTGCCTTTGGTTGCCTTCTGGTCAGCTATTCTGTGACCTTGTCCCATCAACACCTTTTTTGTTATCTCTTGCTCCACCCCCACTTTACTTGCTTAAAATCTTTTACATTTCTTATATCTGCCAGTTCTGAAGAAGGGTCACTAACCTGAAACGTTAACTCTGCTTCTCTCTCCACAGATGCTGCCAGACCTGCTGAGTACTTCTAGCATTTCTTGTTTTTATTTCAGATTTCCAGCATTCAGCAGTATTTTGCTTTTATTATAATGCAATCCTGGCCGGCCTCCCACATTCTACCCTCCGTAAACTTGAGGTCATGCAAAACTCTGCTGCCTGTGTCCTAACTCATGCTAACTGCTGTTCACCCATCGCTACTGTTCTTGCTGACCTAAACTGGCTCCCAGTTAAACAAGTCCGAGATTTTAAAATTCTCATCCTGTGTTCAAATCCCTCCATGGCCTGGCCCCTCGCTATCTCAGCAACCTGTTCCAGCTCTACAACCCTTCCAAGATATCTGCACTCCTCTAATTCCAACCACTTGAGCATCTCTGATTTTAATCACTCCTACATTGGTGGCTGTGCCTTCAACTGCCTAAGTTCTATGCTCTGGTATTCCATCCCCAAATCTCTCTATCTCTTACCTCGCTTTCCTCCTTTAAGATACTCCTTAAAAGCTACCTCTTTGACCAAGCTTTTGGTTATCTACCCTATTATCTCTTTATGTGGCTTGGTGTCATATTTTGTTTTATATTGCTTCTGTGAAGTTCCTTGGGACATTTTATTACGTCAAAGGCACTAAATAAATACAAGTCATTGCAGCTGAATATGCTCATTGACTGAGCATCTACAGCTCTGAGGTAGAGAATACCAAAGGTACATAACCCTTTGGGTTAAGAAATTTATCATCTCAGTTGTAAATTGCCGGCCTTTTATTCTAAGACTGTGGCCCTAGTTCTACACTCCTTAGCCAGGGGAAATATCCTCCCAGCATCTATGTTGTCAAGCTCCTTAATAATTTTAGATGTAAAGACATTTATTCTATAGGGCTTTGGTTTCCGTCCTATTCCCCCCTCATGGGAATGTATCTAGACTGCACCCGAAACATCTCCTCTTTAAAAGCTGCCCATCGCTCCATTACATTTCTGCCTGCCAGTCTCTAACCTCAATTTACTCGGGCCAAATTTCTGTTCAATTCACTGAAATAAGCCCTCCTTCTGGTAAGTATTTTTATTCTAGATTGCTCCTTGTCCATGTCCATAATAGTCTAATTCCAGAGATGCTCTTCCACTGTGACATTCTTCACTAGACCCACTTAATTCCCCCCAGGACTAGATCCTTTCTTGTTGGCGGGAAATGTACTGATCAAGAAAATTCACCTGAACACACTTAGAAATTCCTCCCCTCTCTGTCCTGGACACAATCACTGCCCCATTCAATATTAAAGTCTCCCATTATCACTACTCTCTGGATCATGCCCCTCAGTAATTTCCTCACAAATCTACACTTGCATCTGCTTCCCATTTGGCAATACACTAAGTATTGTAATAGCGCCTCTATTGTTTCTTAACTGCAACCAAATAGATTCTTGTCTTTGGCCCCTCAAGGACATTCTCTCTTTCTAGCGCTAATATTTTCCTGAATCAAAACACACTATATGCAATAATTACAGGTTTGCATTGACTATTAGGGTGGAGGTTATTCCGGAGAAATCCGTAGCGAAACAAAACTTGACCTTGAATGCCATGAACTTGTGGTAAGGCTTCGGGGCCCAGGCGTACACCTCAACCGAGTTCTTCAGAGCAATAACCAGGAACTTGATCCTCTCGTACTTCACTGCGAAGAAAACAAAACATTGCAAAGGTTATCTCACTTGTCTTCCATGAAATTCAAGTTCTCAAGATGTGAAACCTGATCCCATGCGGCCGGGAATAGTGTGCATTCTCAATCAGGCCCGTCTTCTCTCTCCGGGGATAGGAAGGAAATGGGACGAATTCAGACCATTCACAAAAGCACAGCAGTGTATGTTATATATTGCAAAAGAAATCTACAATGCTTCATGTTCCACATGGTGCAACAAGTTAATTGACTGAAATAAAAAGTAGTGGAGAGAGAAACAGAGTTAACATTTCAGGTTGCTAGCCTGATAGAGGAAGGTTCTGATGAAAAGTCAATGACCTGAGACATTCTGATGCTGCTTGACCTGCTGAGTATTTGCAGCATTTCCTGTTTTTATTTTGATTTCCAACATCTTCAGTATGCTTAAGTTAATGCACTGAGAAGCTGAACCATATGAAAAGGAAGATCTCTCAGGTTTGATCTGGGGTCTCTGCAGGATTTACTCATCTCAGCTGTAGCTGGATCACTATAATTGGCCAAGGTGAGGGAGACAAATTAGCCAAGGCTCCTCTCGAGATACTATAATTAGCCGAGGTTAGAAGGAAAAATCAGTGCCTGTGGGTGTAAAATGAAAGCAGAATCAGACTTGAATGTAATGCTACTGGGCCAATAGCTCATTGACACTCACAGTACAGACTCACACAAGAACAATGCTCACCTGGGTGAGGTGCAGAGTGCCTGTCAGCTGTGGAACGGGTCGCCAACAAGAAATTAGGTCCTTTAGGAGGGAACATAAATAGACGATGCGAGCTCTCAAGCCTGCTCCGTCATTCTGTAAGATCATGGCTGATCTTATACCTCAACTCCACTTTCCTGGCCTATCCCTTAATTCCCCTAGTGTCTAATGATCTCAGTCTCAAATGTAAATATAAATTGCAAGAAGAGCGGTAACAATGGTCTCTGTGACACAGGTAAGAATCTGGGGAAAAAAATTCTAAATGTGAAGTAACAGCAGAGGAGTGGTACAGCCCAATGAACTACAGCTAAGTGATCAATTTATTTTATAACCAAGTGTACACTATTATTAATAATGTTTTGATTAATTAATTATTTATTATTACTGTTTAATCAGATCTAAGAGGATAAAATTAAAATGAACTAGCATTAAAGCATTCTGAATTTTCAATATATTAAAATCTGACACACATAACTAGCTGTATAAAACACCAGTCAGGCCACAGCTGGGGTACTGTGTACAGTTCTGGTCGCCACACTAAAGGAAGGATGTGATTGCAATGGAGAGGGTGCAGAGGAGATTGATCAGGATGCTGTCTGAGTTGGAGCATTTCAGCTATGAAGAGAGACTGGATAGGCTAGGGTTGTTTTCCTCAGAGCAAAGAAGGCTGAAGGGAGATCTGACTGAGGTATACAAAATTATGAGGGGCATAGATAGGGTAGATAGGAAGAAATTTTTTCCCCTTAGCAAAGGTGTCAATAACCAGGGGGCATAGATTTAAGGTAAGGGGCAGGAGGTTTAGAGGGGATTTGAGGAAACAAATTTCACCCAGAGGGTGGTTGGAATCTGGAACACACTGCCTGAAGGGGTGGTAGAGGCAGGAACCCTCACAACATTTAAGAAGTATCCAGATGCGCACTTGAAACGCCACAGCATACAAGGCTACGGGCCAAGTGCTGGAAAATGGGATTAGAAATGGGAATAGAAAAATGGGTGCTTGATGGGTGGCGCAGACACGATGGGCCGAAGGGCCTGTTTCTGTGCTGTATAACTCTATGAGATAATAAGACTTAAGTAAATAAGAAAATAAGCTGATAAACACAAACAAGGAGCAGAGTAAAAGAGCGGGAGACGGAGCAGTTTAAAAAGAACTCCTAATTTTAATTTAATATCAATTAATAAAACAAGGTTATATAGGGATGGTAGTGCAGTGGTTTGTTGCTAAGGCAGCACATGGGTGTTTGTGGCCAGCATGGGATCTCGGATAACCACATGTGCAGTAAGTGTACCTTGAAGAACTTCAGGTCAGAGTTGCTGAGCTGAGGTCTGAAGTGTAGACATTGCAAGGCATCGGATGGCAGGGTGGCGGAAGTTACCTGGACAATTTGATCCAGGAGGCTGTCACACACTTTAGGTTAGGTCATGGTGCCGGTCTGGTTAGTGGTTAGCAACAGTAGGGTGTGACTGCAAGTCAGCCAAGTAAGGGAACCCCAGGTGCAGTGCTGGAGGAACCTTGGCCTTTGCCCTTATCCAACACAAGGTTTTTCCTGCCTGAGGGCAAACTCTGCAGGGTCGATGAGCAAACTGACCATGGCACCGTGGTACAGATGGCCATTCAAGTGGGGGGAGTGAAAAAGAATGCAGCAGTGGTAGTATAGTGAGAGGGGTAGATACAGATCACTGCAGCTGCAATCGGGAATTCCACAGGCTGTACTGTCTGCCCAGTGCCAGGGTTCAAGTCATCTCCTCATGGCTGCAGAAGAATTTGGAGTGGGAGGAAGAGGGTCCAGTTGTTCTGCTCCACATAGGAACCCACATCATTGGTAGAACTAGGAATGGGATTTTGCTGAGAGAGTTTGAGGGTAACTGGTCTAAATTAAAATGCAGAACCTTAGAGATTGTTACCTGAGCTGCGGGCAAACTGGCATAGGGATAAAACAGATTAGAAGATTAAATGCATGGCTGAAAGAGTGGCATGGAAGGCAGGGGTTTCTCTCTATGGATGGCTGGCACCAGTACTGGGGAAAGAGGGAGCTGTTCCATTGGGAAGGGCTTCAAGTAAAATGGGGCTGGGACCAGTGCCCTGGAAAATTGAGTAAATAGGACAGTAGGCTGTGCTTTAAACAAGTGAAAGGTGGGTCATGTAGGTCAAAAGCCATACAAGACATGTCAAGGCTATACAGCAGAGTAGCAATTTGGGTAAAAATAAGCAGAGTGGGTCAGGAAGGGACAGAGAGCTTAACAAAGGTAACAGACCATTATTAACTCAAGTAACATAAGGGAAAAACAGAAAAAAAGTTAATGCTAAAAGCACTACATCTGAATGCACAAAGCATTCACAACAGAATAAATTAATAGCACAGACAGAAGTTAATGGGTTTGATCCAATAGCCATTATGGAGACACGGTTGCAGAGTGACCAAGATTTGGAGCTAAATATTCCAGGATATTTGACTTTTAGAAAAGATAAGAAAAATGGAAGAGGAGGACAGGTAACCCTGATGATAAAGGATAGGATAAAGACAGTAGAGAGGAAGGATCTTGGCTTGGAAAATCAAGACAGAATCAATTTGGCTTCAGCTAAGAAGCAACAAGGGTCAGAAAACACTGCTGGGAGCTGTTTACAGGCCCTCTAACTGTAGTTGTAGTATCAGGCAGAATATAAATCAGGAAATTAGAGGTGCATATAATAAGGGTAATATTGTAATCATGGAGGACTTTAATCTTCATATACACTGGGAAAACCAAATTTGCAGCAATAGTGTGGAGAACAAGTTCATGGAATGCATACAAGATAGTTTTCAAGATCATTATGTCAAGGAACCAACTAGAAAACATGCTTTTAGATCTTGTATTATGCAATAGAAAAGGACTAATTAATAACCTTGCTGTAAAGGAGCCTCGAGGGAAGAGTGATCGTAATACGATGGAATTTTATATTGAGTTTGAAAGGAATTTAGTTAAGTCAGAAACTAGGGTCTTAAGTCTGAACAAAGCAAACTATGTAGGTATGATGGTTGAGTTAGCTAAAGTAGATTGGAAAATTATACTGAAAGATTTAATGGTACATAAGCAATGGCAAACTTTTAAAGAATTCATAATTTGCAACAAATATACTTTCCCTTAAGGAATAAAAAATCCCATGGGAAAAGTGGTGCAACCTTGGCTATCAAGAGAAGTTAGTTAGTATCAGATTAATGGAAGAGGCTTGTAATATTGTCAAAGACAGTAGTAAGCCTGAGCATTGGAGGATTTTAGAATTCAGCAAAGGATGACCAAGAAATTGATAAGAAAGAAAGAGAATTCCCTCGATTCTAGAACAGTCCCCAATGGATTGCAAAGCAGCAAACTACTACTCAAAAAGGGAGAGAGAAAACAGAGAACTGTAGGCCAGTTAGCCTGACATCAGTAGTATGGAAAATGCTGGAATCTATTAGGGAACTGGTAACAGGGCACAAAGAAAATCATATGATTAGGCATAGCCAAGACAGTTTTATGAAAGGGAAATCATGTTTCACAAATCTGTTAAGAGTTTTTTGAGGCTGAGGTGCAGGTAAGGGGGAAATCAGTGGATGTAGTGTATTTGGATTTACAAAAACCATTTGACAAGATGCTACACAAGAGGATACTATACAAAATTAGGGCTCATATGATTGGTAATAAATTAGTATGAATTGAGGATTGGTTAGCGGACAGGAAACAGAGATCAAGATAAACAGGCAATTTTTGGGTTGGCAAACTATAACTAATGGGGTACTGCAAGGATCAGTGCTTGGGCCTCTGCTATTTGCAATCTATATCAATGTCTTAGATGAGGGACAGAGTGTAATGAATACAAGTTTGCTGACATTTCAAAATTAGGTGGGAAAGTAAGCCGTGAGGAGGATGCAAAAATGCAAAGGGATATAAGGTTGAGTGAGTGGGCACGAACATGGCAGATGGAATATAATGTGGGGAAGTGTGAAGTTATCGACTTTGGTAGGCAAAATCGAAAATCCAAAAGTTTTTTTTTAAAT
This sequence comes from Heterodontus francisci, assembly GCF_036365525.1. NCBI lineage: Eukaryota > Metazoa > Chordata > Chondrichthyes > Heterodontiformes > Heterodontidae > Heterodontus > Heterodontus francisci. The sequence goes on along the minus strand of NC_090418.1, from coordinate 13,796,168 downwards.
GGTGAGAGACTGGGAAATGTTGGTATTCAAGGGGACCTGGGTGTCCTTGTAGAGAAAGTTAACATGCAAGTACAGCAAGCAATTAGGAAGGCAAATAGCATGTTTAATAAAAACAAGAAATGCTGGAACCACTCAGCAGGTCAGGCAGCATCTGAGAAAAGAGAAGCAGAGTTAACGTTTCGGGTCAGTGACCCTTCATCGGAACTGACAAATATTAGAAAAGTCACAGGTTATAAGCAAGTGAGGTGGGGGTGGAGCAAGAGATAACAAAGGAGGTCTAGATTGGACCAGGCCACATAGCTGACCAAAAGGTCACGGAGCAAAGGCAAACAATATGTTAATGGTGTGTTGAAAGACAAAGCATTAGTACAGATTAGGTGTTAATACACTGATAGTAGATACACAAATAGTATGTTTACCTTTATTACAAAGTGATTCGAGTAAAAGAGTTAAGACATCCTACAACAGTTATATACAGTTGGTGAGACCACACCTGGAGTACTGTGTACATATTTGGCCTCCTTACTCAAGGAAGGATATGCTTGCCTTAGAGGCAGTACAACAAAGATTCACTAGACTGATTCCTGGTGTGAGAGGATTGCCCTATGAGGAGAGATTGAGTAGACTATGCCTATATTCCCTAAAATTAAGAATAAGGGGCGATCTAATTGAAACATATAAAATTCTAAGGAGCCTCTCGGGTAGATGCTGGAAGGATGGTTCCCCTGGCTGAGAGTCTAGAACTAGGGGTCACAGTTTCAGAAAAGGGGTCAACCATTTAGCACCGAGATGAGGAAAAATTTCTTTACTTCAAGCATTGTGAATGTTTGGAATTCTCTACCTCAGTTGTTGAGTATATTCAAAACAAAAATTGATAGATTTTTGGGCAGTCAGGGAATTAAGGGATATGGGAATAGTGCGGGAAGATGGAGTTGAGGTAGATAATCAACCATGATCTTATTGAATGGTGGTGCAGGCTCGAAAGTGCGAATGACCTACTCCTGCTCCTATTTCTTATGTAATAGAGCACCCGCAGTCCTCTGGGGTAGAGGATTCCAAAGATTCACAACCCTCTGCTTGAAGAAATTTCTCCTCTTAGTCCTGAGTGGACAACCCCTGTCATCTACCCTGTCAAGCCCTCTAAGAAATTTATACATTTCTATGAGATCACCTCACATTCTTCTGAACTCTAGAAAATATAGGCCCATTCTACTCAATCTCTCATCATCGGTCAGCCCTCTCATCCCAAGAGAGGACGAAAGGGAAGAAATTGGTGAAGAAAACCCTTCTGTTGATAAGATAGCTGGACAATCTTATACTAACCCACCCATGGGAAATCGGGTGTAATGTTGCTTTTTACCCTGTCCAATTTTACTCTGCATTGAGTTCCACCCAAGCCCATGGGTTCGGTCAAAACTACCCCATTAATCTCTAGGGCATCAGTCAGAGATAAGGAAAGGCCATTCAGTCCACCTCATTCATTCCTCACGTACATTAGAAGACCCCCCCTCCCCATTGCATCTAATTTATTTTGAGGTACAATGCTTTTGCCTCCCTGACCGTATTTAGTAGACGATCCCCACCATCAAGTAAAGCGTGTCAGGTATCGGTTCTTCACTCATTTTTATCTATATCCTACTGACTCAATTTCTTGCCCAAGCTTCGAACAAATAATTTGTTTGCAGTCAACAAGGACTCTCTGTCTGAGTCAAACTCATGGGTTATTGCCAAAATCAAATTTTTCAATGTAGCTGGGCCTCCATCTGCCGAACCACTGACTGGCGACTTGCTCATGGAACCAAGGTCAAAATGGGGCTTATTAAAAGAAATGTTAAAGTTGTGGCTAGCGCTTCCCATCCAGAATGCCTGGTTGCCAGAGCCACATTTGGCAGCAAACAATCAAATGCCATTCAGCACAAGCATCAAGAGAGTTCTTTAGGACCAAAATATGCCAGGAATCTGGTCTACTTGCATCTTATCGGTGCTCAACTCTTTACTTACCCACTTTGTAGTGCACACAGCCCTCCATGTCTCCCACCGTGGTCCAACCCTGCTTCTTCTCCACTTCTGGGTCATTGTGCAAAATCTTATTCCGCAGCCAGGACAAGTAATACACACGTAGCTTGTTCCGTTTACCTAGGTATAATAGTTGAAATATAATACAGCTCATTCGCTGATCAAACATTGCCAATTTCTCTTAACAGCAAGGAAAAATTACTCTTCCCTTTCTTCCCTCTTCTGAAACCTCACTAGAGATCCCCACATTGTGTGGATAAAGTAGAAACGTGTCCTACAATGGTGGTGCTGGGATGTTGTATGGCTGGCACAGGTTGTTTGTCCCTCCCGTTAAGGGAAGGGCTCTGGCTTCTTCGAGCTGTCTCAACGTGGCAGCTCAGCCAGTGTCTTACCAGTCCAAACCCTAATGTGGTTAGCTGCAGTACAATGTGCTGCTCGTAATATCAATCGAGATGTAGCTTGCTCTGGGAATGGAAAATGTTTGGGTTCCTGATCTTTACTGGACTGCCTGATCTTGGCTGTGGTGCTGCATTTGGTCCCAGTGTCCAGAATCGAAATGTTGGGGAAATAAAACAATCAGAATACATCCTCGTTCCCAATTCCTGCCCATTGAGGCTTAGTGGAAGGTGCTGTGCATGGATGTCAAGTGAAATGATGATTGGGCTCAGCTAAAAATCCCCAGCTCTTTGATATCACTGCATTCCAGTCGCCCACCTCCAGTTTACACTGGAAGCTCACAGGTTGGATGTCAGTGTGCAGCAGTTACTTCAAACTCCAAATCTGAACTTTATGCACCTGATATAGTGATGAGGAGGTTCAACCCTTCCAAGACATCCATCTGCTGGAAGCGGCGGCGACTAATGAGGCTGTACACTTTTCCCTGCCCACTACGATCAAGTAGCATGAGCCCGTTCTCTGTTCCCACCAGCAGATTCACACCTTTAGCAAAGCATAAAATGCACAGTGAACAAGACACAGAACAATCGGAAAAGAATAGCTTTGCTAATGCAGTAATGACTGCAGATCACCAAAAGATTGAGAGAGAAACAGAAAAGAGAGGAGAAAAAAAATGAGTAAGAAGGGATAAAGAGTGTGAGAAAAGTGAGGAGAAAAGGTGTATGAAAGTGAAAAATATTGAACAAACTTGCATTAAATAGCTAATTTCACATCCCCAGAACATCAAGTGATTTACAACTACTGTTTCATTGCACCCAATACATCTGCACACAGCAAGGTTCCACAAACAGCAAATAAATAAGCAGATAATCTGTTTTTTAGGGGTGTGGAGGGATGAATATTGGCCAGAATGCCAGCAGGACTTCCTGCTCTTCTTTCAATAGTCCAGAATGTCTTTACAACCAGATGAACAGCCAGGTAGGGCCTTAGTTTAATGTCCACCTGAAAGACTGTATCTCTCACTGTAACACTCCCTCTGCACTCCACTGAGAGTGTCAGCTTAAAGAATGAGTTCTTGTCTATGCTAAAGCTCAAAACTGGCAACCATCATTCCCATCACTATGGTCCACTGCAGTGCATGCGCCTCTGTACTGTGCAACTGATGCTGGTATGGCCCCACTATTAAAGTTCACTGCTGGAGCTGGGCTGCACTATTATAATGTAAACCTTGCAACCCAATAACAGGTCGGATTTGGAATCCCAAAACACCTGACCACTACAATACCGTATCAAGTAGCAAAAGGAAGAAATGTCAACTTTCGTGTGAAAAAGGCCTCAATGATATAGCGAAAAGCTTCATGCCATCTTTCTATTAGATTCTATTTTCAGAAAGGTCAGACTTATATTTGAGGAGCTAATGTGAAGATTTTGGTGAACAATCTATCTAATCACTCTGTTCCACTGTACAAAGTAATTTCATGCTGTAGTGATCAATGTAACCATAGTTACAGTCATAAATCAGATAAAAAGTAAAAATGCAAGAAATATACAGCAGAACCATTACAGCACAGGAGGCCATTTGGCCCATTGAGTCCATGCTGGCTCTCTACAGAGCAATTCAATCAGTCCCATTCCTTTCCATATACCTGTAGCCCTGCAAGTTTATCTTCAAGTGCCCATCCAATTTCCTTTTGAAATCAATCATTCATCATCTCAGCTTCCACCACCCTCGTAAACAGCGAGTTCCAGGTCACTACTGATCACTGTGCAAAAAATGTTCTTCTTTATAATCCCCTGCATCTCTTGCCCAAAACTTTAAATCTGAGTCCCCTAGCCCTTGTACCATCAGCTCATGGGAACAGCATTTCTTTGTCTACCTTACTTAAAGGTCTCAGTAACCATAGAGAAAAAGGACAGGCTAACGCTTCCAGATGTCCAACATTTCAACCTAAGATTAAATTGTTACTCAAAAAAAGTCTCAAAATATTTAGATTGCAAAGGCCAATGAGCCCATCCAGAAAGCCACATAAGTCCTCCCATTTCATTTTGTTTTAAAGATTCCAGGATTTTCACCCTTTTCATCTTCTCTATCGACAAATTTGTCCTATGCATGTGTGCGCCTGTGTGTGGGGTAGCACTACTTTATGGCATCTGACCCAATTTACTTTTTCCTAGTTTGAACATGCCTTATTCTTGCAGTCTGATTTAAAGCAATTTTCCATTCTCTCAATTATCTTATATATCTCTATCAGATCACCTTTTGAAAGCCTCCTTCCAAAGCCAATTTCTCCAGTCTGCCCTGATAATGGAGACCTTTGACACTATGGATCAGCATCATGACTCATTACTGCACTGTCTCCAGCACTCAAATGTCTCCCTTATCTCAAGAGCACCACACAATTTGATTATGACCACCTCTGACTCGACCGGCCTGTCTATTCCTTGCATTTTGTTTCCATTTTAGAACCGCATTTTGGATAGAAACGTTTCGTCAGTTTTGAAAGCATCGGTACCCAAAACGCCAACTTGTCTTTTAGAGGCTGAGTGTTTCCAACATTTTGCATTTTTCAGTTTTCAGCAAGCATGTATATTTTTCTTCAGATTTCCAGAACTGTTGTCCTCACACAAAGTGGCAAGCAGCTACTGTGGCTTGATCAATGAGAGGGAGATGGACGCGTATGGTCTATGGTATAAATCATGGAGGGGTGAGGCACTCAGGCTCTAACAGTAGTGCTTTCCATGGAGAGCACTTGCTCCTGAATAGTTATCAACTCGTGTTTGTTTTTCTTCCAATACTTGGCTCTAATTCCCTTGTCTGCATTAAATTTACAGCAGGTCTCCTCAAGAGGTTTTACCCATTCCAGTTAATTACAAAACAAGAAGTGTTAAAACCAATGGGAATGGGACATTAATCACCTCAGCACAATGCACTGGGCAATTAAAAAGGTTCCTAAACACAATAAGCACCCTGGAGAATATTGTTACACCTGCATTATATTACCAAACTTCACTGGATAACAGTATATGTAGAAAAACGATGTTAACTTCAGTAAGAGGAGAGTGGATAGGAATTTTGTCTGGTAGTGTACAGCTGCTGACAGTTTGAAAAGCATGCAATAAGAATCTTCAGGCATAGTGGAAAATAAATTTGTCTCACTCCAGAGACTCGAGCACAAGGTCTACGCTGACCCTCCTGGCGCAGTACTGGGGCAATGCAACAGATGCTGTGTTTTAGATGAGACAGTAAACTGAGGCCCTATGTACTCGCTAATGTAGATGGAAAAGATCCCATTTTGAAGAGGAGCGAGGGACTGGGCAAATAATTATCCCTCAACCAACATCACAAAAAGAGAGATTGTCTGGTCATTATCATGCTGCTGTTTGTGGAATTTTGCTATACATGAATTGACTGCTGCATTTCCTATATTACAATAGTCAGTATGCTTCAAAAGTACTTCATGGGACATCCTGAGGTCATGAAAGGCACTAAAGAAATGCAAGTCTTTCTTGCAAATGCATAACTGGAATTCTTGGAGCTGTTTAAGAACTAACTGGATGCAGAAATGTGGAGAGTTCCCAGATAGGTGGAATGACTTTCCTCATCCACAGCTATAATGATCAAGTCTGACCCTACAAGATACACGGTTTAAGAAAGAGTCACATGGTAAATGGGAGGGAGCTGCAATCTGACGGAGTGCCTTGACTGCTTTACTTTGATTTTAAAAAAGTGATTCTGCTTATAATAATCAGGTGGGGTATATTTCTCAGATTGAACTCAACAAAACCATTTTTGCTTAACTGTGGATCTCTCAATTCCCGTCATGGAACGGAGTTCAAAATCTTGCCTCTTAATGATGGCTCTTCTGTGTTTCAGTCCTTCCTGGTACTTCAAACAGTTGATCCATCAGCTAGCTCTTCTGCTTCTCCCTCAATGCCCTGCTCAGAATATTATTGCTCTTATTATTGCCAGGTGATTTTGTTTCTGGTAACAAGGTGGTGCTCTGAGCAAATTTTGGTCAGTGATCACTGGCACTTTAAAAAGCTGGGTGACTCACACATAGACATGCACTCTGCACCTCACCCCAATGACCACTGTTCTTGTGTGACTCTGTACTGCGAGTGTCAATCAGCTATCGGCCCAGCAGGATTACATTCAAGCCTGATTCTGCTGTCATTTTACACCCACAGACACTGAGTTATCCCTCTAACTTCAGCCAGTTATCTAGGAGAGGAACCTTGGCTAATTTGTACCCCTAACCTTGCCCAATTATAATGATCAACTGCCATGGCAGCTCAGATGAGAAAATCCTGCAGAGACCAGGGATCAAACATAGGAACATAGGACTTAGGAGCAGGAGTGGGCCATTTGGTCCTTCAAACCTGCTCCACCATTCCATAAGATCAGGTATTAAATCAATTCTGTGTATCTGTTTTTACAAAGAAAATGCAACTCAGGCAATTGTGAAACAGGAGGTAATTCAGACACTAGAAATGGTTTAAAACTGATAAAGGGGAGTGTTTTTTAAAAATTCATTCATGGGATGTGGGCATCGCTGGCTAGGCCAGCATTTATTGCCCATGCCTACCTGCCCTTGAAAAGGTGGTGGTGAGCTGCCTTCTTGAACAGCTGCAGTCCTTGTGGTATAGGTACACCCACAGTGCTGTAAGGAAGGGAGTTCTGGGATTCTGACCCAGTAACAATGAAGGAACAGCGATATAGTTCCAAGTCAGGTGGTGGCGTTCCCATGCATAGGCTGCCCTTGTCCTTCAAGGTGGTAGAGGTTGTAAGTTTGGAAGGTGCTGTTGAAGCAGCCTTGGTGAGTTGCTGCAGTGTAACTTGCAGATGGTACGCACTGCTGCCACTGTGTCGGTGGTAAGGGAATGAATGCTGAAGGTGCTGGATGGGGTGCCAATCAAGCAGGTTGCTTTGTCCTGGTTGGTGTCGCGTTTCTCAAGTATTGTTGAAGCTGCACCCATCCAGGCAAATGGAGAGTATTCCATCACACACCCGACTTCACCAGGCTGACACCTCATTTTTAGGTATACCTGGTGCTGCTCATGGCATGCCCTCTTGCACTCTTCATAAAACCAGATTTGGTCCTGCGGCTTGATGGTAATGGTAGAGTGGGGGATTTGCCAGCCCATGAGGTTACAGATTGTGCTTGAATACAATTCTGTTGCTGTTGATGGCCCATAGCGCCTTATGGATATCCCATTTAGCACGGTGGTAGTGCCACACTACATGATGGAGGGTATCCTCAACGTGAAGATGGGACTTCATCTCCACAAGGACTGTGCAGTGGTCACTCCTACCAATACTGTCATGGACAGATGCAACTGCAACAGGTAGATTGGTGAGGATGGGATCAAGTTGGTTTTTCCCTCTTGCAGGTATTGGATAGTCTGTCTGTACTTAATGTGGATAAGGCACAGGAACCGGATGAGATGTGTCCAAGGATATGGAGGGAAGTGAGAATGGAAATTGCGGAAGCCCTTGCCATAATTTTTCAGTCTTCCTTAGACTCGGGAGTGGTGCCAGAGACTGGAGAATTGCAAACCTTACACCCTTGTTCAAAAAAGGGTGTAAAGATAAGCCCAGAAACTACAGGCCAGTCAGCTTAACTTTGGTAGTGGGGAAAATTCTAGAAAGAATAATTTGGGACAAAGTTAATAGTCACATGGACAAATGCTGGTTAGTTAAAGCCAGCATGGATTTCTTGAGGGAAAATCACATTTAACTAACTTGCTGGAGTTTTTGAAAGGTAACAGAGAGGGTTGATGAGAGCAATGCAGTTGATGTGGTGTACATGGACTTCAAAAAGGCATTTGATACACTGCTGCACAACAGATTTGTGAGCAAAATTACAGCTCATAGAATGAACAGGACAGTAGCAACATGGATACAAAATCGGCTGTGTGACAAGAAACAAAGAGCAGTGGTTAATGCATTTTTTTTGGGCTGGAGGAGGGTTTGCGGTGGAGTTCCCCAGGGATCAGTGTTGGGACCCTTGCTTTTCCTGATATATATTAATAACCTAGACCTGGGTGTACATGGCACAATTTCAAAGTTTGCAGATGATACAAAATTTGGAAGCATTGTGAACTGTGAGGAGGATAGTGTAGAACTTCAAAAGGACATAGACAAGTTGGTGGAATGCGCAAACAGGTGGCAGATGAAGTTCAATGCGGAGAAATGTGAAGTTTTACATTTTTGTAGGAAGAACATGGAGACGCTATATAAAATAAGGGGTACAATTCTAAAGGGGGTGCAGGAACAGAGGGAGCTGGATGTATATGTGCATAATTCATTGAAGGTGGCAGGACAGGTTCAGAGAGCAGTTAATGTGGGCGGCACAGTGGCGCAGTGGTTAGCACCGCAGCCTCACAGCTCCAGCGACCCGGGTTCAATTCTGGGGACTGCCTGTGTGGAGTTTGCAAGTTCTCCCTGTGTCTGCGTGGGTTTCCTCCGGGTGCTCTGGTTTCCTCCCACATGCCAAAGACTTGCTGGTTGATAGGTTAATTGGCCTTTATAAATTGCCCCTAGTATAGGTAGGTGGTAGGGAAATGTAGAGACAGGTGGGGATGTGGTAGTAATGTAGGATTAGTATAAAATGGGTGGTTGACGGTCGGCACAGACTCGGTGGGCCGAAGGGCCTGTTTCAGTGCTGTATCTCTAAACTAAACTAAAACTTAATAAAGCATGCAGTATCCTGGGCATAGAGTACAAGAGCAAGGAGGTTATGTTGAAGCTGTATCAGACACGGCCTGAGATGTGGGCATCGCTGCCCATCCCTAATTGCCCTTTGTCCTGGATGGCATCGAGCTTCTTGAGTGTTGTTGGAACGGCACCCATCCAGGAATGTGGAGAGCATTCATCACACTCCTGACATTTGCCTTATAGATGGTGGACAGGCTTTGGGGAGTCAGGAGGTGAGTTACTCACCACAGGATTCCTAGCTCTTGTAGCCACGGTATTTATATGGCTACTCCAGTTCAGTTTCTGGTCAAGGGGCATCCCCAGGATGTTGATAGTGGGGGTAATGCCATTGTATGTCAAAGGGAGATGTGGTTAGATTCTCTCTTGTTGGAGATGGCAATTGCCTGGCATTTGTGTGGCGCGAATGTTACCTGCCACTTATCAGCCCAAGCCTGGATATTGTCCAGGTCTTGCTGCATTTCTGCAGAGACTGCTTCAGCATCTGAGGAGTCACAAAGAGTGCTGAACATCCCCACTTCTGACCAGTTCTGGGTGACACAAATTTTCAGACCCTCTCTGGCCACAGGAGAGGTGCCAGAGGACTGGAGGACTGCGAATGTGGTACCATTATTCATGAACGGTAGCAGGGATAGACCAGATAGAGCGCACAGTGGTGCAGTGGTTAGCACCGCAGCCTCACAGCTCCAGCGATCCGGGTTCAGTTCTGGGTACTGCCTGTGCGGAGTTTGCAAGTTCTCCCTGTCTGCGTGGGTTTCCACCGGGTGCTCCGGTTTCCTCCCACAGGCAAAGACTTGCAGGTTGATAGGTAAATTGGCCATTGTAAATTGCCCCTAGTGTAGGTAGGTGGTAGAGAATGGTGGGGATGTGGTAGAGAACATGGGATTAATGTAGGATTAGTATAAATGGGTGGTTGTTGGTCGGCACAGACTCGGTGGGCCGAAGGGCCTGTTTCAGTGCTGTAGCTCTAAATAAATAAATAATTACAGGCCAGTGAGTCTAACACCAGTGGTTGGAACACTATTGGAAAAAATTCTGAAGGACAGGATTAATCTACACTTGGAGAGGCAGGGATTCATCAGGGATAGTCAGCACGGCTTTGTCAGGGGGAGATCATGTCTAACTAACTTGATTAAATTTTTCGAGGAGGTGACTAGATGTGTAGATGAGGGTAAAGCCCTTGACGTAAGTCTACATGGACTTCAGTAAGGCTTTTGATAGGTTCCCGCGTGGGAGATTGATTAAGAAGGTAAGAGCCTATGGGATCCAGGGCAATTTTGCAAATTGGATCCGAATTTGGAAATGGTCGAGGGATGTTTTTGCAAGTGGAAGCCCGTCACCAGTGGTGCACCACAGGGATCGGTGCTGGGACCCTTGCTGTTTGTAGTGTACATTAATGATTTAGACTTGAACATAGGAGGTATAAGTAAGTAAGTTTGCAGATAACACGAAAATTGGTGGTGTCATTAACAGTGAGGAGGAAAGCCTTAGATTACAGGACGATATAGATGGGCAGAGCAGTGGCAAATCGAATTTAATCCGCAGAAGTGTGAGGTGATGCATTTTGGGAGGACTAATAAGGCAAGGGAATATACAATGGATGGTAGGACTCTAGGAAGTACAGAACATCCGAGGGACCTTGGTGTACTTGTCCATAGATCACTGAAGGCAGCAGCACAGGTAGATAAAGGTGGTTAGGAAGGCATATGGGATACTTGCATTTATTAGCCGAGGCATAGAATATAAAAGCAGGGAGGTTATGATGAAGCTGTATAAAACACTAGTTAGGCCACAGCTGGACTACTGTGTACAGTTCTGGGCACCACACTATAGGAAGGGTGTGATAGCACTGGAGAGGGTGCAGAGGAGACTCACCAGGATGTTGCCTGGGCTGGAGCATTTCAGCTATGAAGAGAGACTGAAAAGGCTAGGGTTGTTTTCCTTAGAGCAGGGAAGGCTGAGAGGGGACATGATTGAGGTATTAAAAATTATGAGGGACATTGATAGGTTAGATAGCAAGAGACATTTTCTCTTAGCGGGGGGGTCAATGAACAGGGGGCATAGATTTAAAGTAAGGGGAAGGAGGTTTAGAGGGGATTTGAGGAAATTTTTTTTCACCCAGAGAGTGGTTAGAATCTGGAGCACACTGCCTGAAGGGGTGTTAGAGGCAGGAACCTTGACAACATTTAAGAAGTATTTAGATGAGCACTTGAAACATCATAGCATACAAGGCTATGGGCCAAGTGCTGGAAAATGGGATTAGAATAGTTAGGTGCTTGATGGCCAGCACAGACATGATGGGCTGAAGGGCCTGTTTCTGTGCTGTATAACTCCATGACTGTATGACACACTTTCGAAAGGATGTGAAAGCGTTAGAGAGGGTGCAGAAAAGATTCACGAGAACGGTTCCAGGGTTGAGAAAATTCAGGAAATTCGGTTAGGAAGATCGACTGAAGAAGTTAGGACTGTTTTCCTTGAAGAAAAGAAGGCTGAAAGGAGATCTGTTAGAGGTATTCAAAATCATGAGGGGTCTGGACAGAGCAGATAGGGAGAAGCTGTTCCCACTCATGAAAGGATCAAGAATGAGAGGGCACAGAATTAAAGTAATTGGTAAAAGAAGCAAAAGCGACATGAGAAGAAACTTTTTCACACAGCAAGTGGTTAAGGTCTGGAATGCACTGCCCGAAAGTATGGTGGAGACAGATTCCATTGAAGCATTCAAAAGGGAATTACACAAGTATATGAAAAGGAAGAATGTGCAAGGTTATGGGGAGAAGGCGGGGGAGTGGCACTAGGTGAAATCCTCATTAGGAGAGCCAGTGCAGACATGATGGGCCGAATGGCCTCGTTCTACACTAACAATTCTGTGCTTCATGGCTGATCTGGTTGTGGTCTCAAGTCCGCTTTCCTATCTGCCCCAAATAACACTCGACTCCCTTGAATATCAAAAATCTAACTTAGCCTTGAATAAGTTCAATGACACTCCCGTTATTCACTCAAGTCCCCTCAGGATCTTACATGTTTCAACAAGATAGAGTCATAGAGTTATACAGCACAGAAACAGGCCCTTCGGCCCATCGTGTCCGTGCCGGCCATCAAGCACCTATGTATTCTAACCCCATTTTCCAGCACTTGGCCTGTCGCCTTGTCTGCTATGGCGTTTCAAGTGCTCATCTAAATACTTCTTAAATGTTGTGAGGGTTCCTGCCTCTACCACCCCTTCAGGCAGTGCGTTCCAGATTCTAACCACTCTCTGGGTGAAAACATTTTTCCTCAATTCACCTCTCATTCTTCTGCACTCCAATTGGTGTAGGCCCAACGCAACTAAACCCTTTTTCAAATAAGGAGACCAAAACTGTACACTCCAGATGTAGTCTCACCAAGGTTCTGTACAGCTGCAGTAAAACCTCCCTACTTTTATACTCTAGTCCCCTTGCAATAAACACCAACATTCCATTTGCCTTCCTAATCACTTGCTGTACCTGCATACTAACTTTTTGTGATTCATGTACCAGAACACCCAGATCCCTCTGTACCACTGAGTTCTGCAATCTCTCTCCATTTAAATAGTGTACAGCTGTTCTATTCTTCCTGCCAAAGTGGACAAGTTCACAGTTTCCCACATTGTACTCCATCTGCCAAGTTTTTGCCCACTCACTTGATCTGTCTATATCCTTTTCTGGACTCTGCCTCCTCTTGACAACTTACTTTCCTTCCTATCTTGGCAAGTTTAGCTACCATGTATTCAGTCCCTTCTTCCAAGTCATTGATCTAGACTGTGAATAGTTGAGGCCCCAGCACTGATCCCTGTGATGCTTCACTAGTTCGTTTGCCAACCTGAAAAAGACCCATCTATCCCTATTCTCTGCTTCTTGTTAGCTAACTAAAATCTATCATAAAGGATGTGATAACTAGACACTTAGAAAATAATGATATGATTGGGCAGAGTCAACATGGATCTATGAAAGGGAAACCATGTTGAACAAACCTGTTGGAACTTTTTGTGAATGTTACTTGTAGCATGAGGGAAAACTAGTTGATGTTGTGCATTTGGATTTTCAGAAGGCTTTTGATAAGGACCCACGCAAGAGGTTAGTAAACAAATTTAGAGCACATTGGATTGGGGTAATATACTGGTATAGACTGAGAATTGGTTGGCTTGGAAGATATAGTGAGCAAGATTGTATATTGAAAAGATGCCAACTATATGTGTGGCACAAATCACACAGGTACAGGAGCTGCAGCTGTCACACTTCTACCAGATTGCAGAGTAGAAACAGACTTCATATTGTTGAACAAATTGAATCAAGGTTTCCAAGGGTGGGATCCACCATCCTTGGTTAACAAACAGTTAAAGATAGTATCAAACTTAAAGAAATAGCCTATATTTGCGCAAAGATGGGAGGCAGGTCAGAAGATTGGACAGAATATAAAAAACAGCAAAGAATGACTAAAAGATTGATAAGGAAGGTAAAATTAGAGTATGAGCAAAATCTAGCGAGAAATATAAAGACAGAGAGTAAGAGTTTCTATAGATATTTTAAAAGGAAGTTAACAAAGTGAGCATTGGTCCTAGAGAAAGTGAGTTTGGGGAATTAATAATGGATAAGGAGATGGCAGATGAACTGAACACATATTTGGCATAGGCCTTCACTACTGAGGTTACAAGTAACATCCCAGTAATAGCTGTAAGTCAGGAAATAGAAAGGAGGGAGGAACTCAGGAAAATTACAATCACCAGGGAAGTGAACTGAACAAATTGTTGGAGCTACAGGCTGACAAGTCCCTGGGCCTGATGGACTTCATCCTAGGGTGTTAAAAGAAGTGGTTAGTGAGATAGTTAGTTTTAATTTTCCAAAATTCCCTAGATTCGGGGAAGGTTCCGTTAGATTGGAAAATAGTGAACGTAACTCCTTTATTCAAAAATGTAGGGAGACAGAAAGCAGGAAAGTATAGGCCAGTTAGCTTAACATCTTAGGGAAAATGTTAGAAGCTATTATTAAAGATGTTATAGCAGGGCATTTAGAAAAAGTCAAGGTAATCAGGCAGAGTCAACATAGATTTGTGAAAGGGAAATTATGTGGAGTAATCAGTTCAGCCATGAACTTATTGAATGGCGAAGCAGGCTCAAAGGGCCGAGTGGCCTACTCCTGCTCCTAATTCATATGTTTCACCAATTTATTGGAGTTCTTTGAGAGAGTTACATGTGCTGTGGACAAAGGGGAACCGGTGGATGTAGTGTACTTAGATTTCCAGAAGGCATTTGATAAGGTGCCACATCAAAGGTTACTGCAGAAAATAAAAGTTCATGGTATAGGGGGCAACATATTGGTGTGGATAGAAGATTGGCTAGCTAACAGGAAACAGAGTGTAGGCACAAATGGGTCATTTTTTGGTTGGCAAGATGCAACGAGTGGTGTGCCACAGGGATCTGTGCTGGGACCTCAACTTTTTACAGTTTATATAAATGACTTAGATGAAGGGACCGAAGATATGGTTGCTAAATTTGCTGATGACAAAGATAGGTAGGAAAGTAACTTGTGAAGAGGACATAAGGAGGCTACAAAGGGATACAGATAAGTCAAGGACCTGGCAAATGGAGTATAATGTGGGAAAGTGTGAAATTGTCCACTTTGGCAGGAAGAATAAAAAAGAAGCATATTATCTAAATGGCGAGAGATTGCAGAGCTCTGAGATGCAGAGGGATCTGGGTGTCCTCGTGTATGAATTACAAAATGTTAGTATGCAGGTACAGAACGTAATCAGGAAAGCTAATAGAAAGTTATTGCTTATCGCGAGGGGAGTTGAATACAAAAGTAGGGAGGTTATGCTTCAGTTATACAGGGCATTGATGAGACCACATCTGGTGTACTGTGTACAGTACTGATCTCCTTATTTAAGGAAGGATGTAAATGCGTTGGAGGCAGTACAGAGGTGGTTTACTGGACTAATACCTGGAATGGGCAGGCTGTCTTACAAGGAAAGATTGGACAGGCTAGGCTTTTATCCGCTGGAATTTAGAAAAGAGGTGACCTGATTAAAACATATAAGGTCCTGAGGGGTCTTGACAGGGTAAATGTGGAAAGGATGTTTCCCCTTGTGGGAGAATCTAGAACTAGGGGTCACTGTTTAAAAATAAGGGGTCGCCCATTAAGACAGAGATGAGGAGAATTATTTTTTCTTAGTGAGGGTCTTTGGAATTCTCTTCCTCAAAAGGTGATGGAAGCAGAGTCTTTTTAATACAGAGGTAGATAGATTCTTGATAAGCAAGGGGGTGGAAGGTCATCGGGGGTTGGTGGAAATGTGGAGTAATCAGTTCAGCCATGAAGTTATTGAATGGCGGAGCAGGCTCAAAGGGCAGTGTGGCCGAATCCTGCTCCTAATTCGCACGTTCGTATGTATCAAATGACCCTACCAAAAGCCAGCTGTAAAATCAGCAGCTCTCCCTCAATCCCCATGAGTGATGCTCATTACTGAGCCTGGATCACATCAAACGTCACAAAATTTTAAAAGGTATTTCAGGATGAAGGCAGCCATTCAGCATATCTTAGTCCATCACTCATAAGGATTTGCTGATTGGGTGAGATCAGAGAGGGTGGGACATGGCTTGCATGGAGCACAAACAGTGGAATGTACAGTTGGGCCGTGTGGCCTGCTTCTGTGCTGCAGATTTGATGCAAAACCTCTGAAGTCTTCCCAATGTGACATCCTACTGTTTCTTAATTGATTCCAGAGTTTTCAGCTCCACTACTCTACCTGGAAGCTCATTCATATGCGGATCACTGTGTGAGAGGAAGGTTCTTCCGGACAACTAAATTTCCTTTCCTAGTTAGAAGCAATTTTCTGGATTAAATTTTTCCAAAACATTTATTACTAATGACATCAAAGTGCCTTTTTCATTACGTTTTTAATCTGATATACCTCCTTAAATCAGTGTAATAGACAATTTCCACAGCCGAAGAACCAACGTCCAAATGGAGACCAGTACAGCACCAAAATGCACACTAAAAAAAAACAACTTTTTAATTACTGACCCCACAAAGCAGCACAAAGTATTTCAGAGTTAAAGCGCTTCTTATATTTGCGTATTTCCGGTGTATCGCTGTGTGGTCGTGTGTTGGCTGGATTGACATTCACCACTGAACACTTTCTGTCCTCATATTTCAGCTGGTTTAATCGACTCACATCACTGATACTTAGACCTAGGAACAGAAAAGTGAGTCAACAATCATAGTTAAATGTACAATCCGTGAAACTTAATCCTGTCCCGTCCCAAATCTTTCACGCTGCATTTTTGATTTGCACGGAGTACATTCTCCAAAGGCAGCAACGAGGACTCAGTCAATGACACTTGCAGCTGCTCTCTGGAAAGTGTGAAGAAATCCACTGGCCATGGGACTAGGTGTGCTCCAATCGTCAGTTCCTGACAGTGGGACAGTTAGGATTAGGAGTCTTCAGTGAGGCTATTTGCAGGTATCAACCTTGGTGCAAAAACAAGAGTCTGAAAGCTTCAGAAGGGGAGAAAATTGGAAGGAAAAAAATACCCTTGGATAAACTTGCAAGTAAGCTCACCCACATACAAGACATTATCTGGAGCTTCTAGGAGCACAAAAAATGTGAATTCTTTGATTTTAATGCCTCTGTAGCTCCCTGTTCTCTGTCATACCTATGACTTGCAGGGAAGACAACCCATCCTTATCTTAAACCCCTGCAAACAATAACCTACATTAACTTGTATGCAACTATATAAAATCA
Source organism: Heterodontus francisci (assembly GCF_036365525.1). NCBI lineage: Eukaryota > Metazoa > Chordata > Chondrichthyes > Heterodontiformes > Heterodontidae > Heterodontus > Heterodontus francisci. Next base: position 13,779,286 of record NC_090418.1, on the reverse strand, counting down.
TCTATCCAACCACAATGCTCCATGATTCGAAGTTATGACCATCTGGTTGGGAATCAGGCTTCCCATTAAACCTGGTATTAATTAGGCTGCAACAACCACAGCACACATTGGACCAACATTAGACAAACAGTTTCCAAGGCTGGAACACAAGAGTCTGAATTACTTCACGAGCCACATCAGAAGTTCTCCCTGACTCATCAAAAGTCCAATATGTTACAAATAGTATGCAATGTATACTGCACTCTTCAAGTTGATTTCCAGTGTTACTTCCTAGTGATCCATTACAAATTAAATTCTCATAATTTGACATTCATACTGCAAGATAATCCTTCAATCAGGACCTTATTATGTGTTACTTAATGGACAGTTTTGATCAATGCCAGTTGCAACACCCACAGGGATAGTGGGGTGAAAACAGGGTGGGGGCAGGAGGGAGATGAAAGTGAGCAAGGGACAGGGAGTTTTGCAGAGATTGCAGCATACAGCAACTATTGGTAACTGTTTCCTTTAAAATGCCGAATCACCACCCCTTTTAATCTTATCTATATATCAGTGTGTCCTTAGGGGCAGTCTTGTACAGTTTGCAAATATGACAAGAGGCCCATCCAGGCACTGAGCTTTCTGATTAGATAAATGTGTTCTGACTGACAGAGCTACAGACTAATTAGATGGAAGTTCTAAGAGAGTCCAACAGAAACACTGGGCTGAATTTTACGTACCCCCCCCCCACCCTCCAAAAAGCAGGATGGTGGAGTAAAATGGAACAGGAGGCTCCGGGAGCCCTTCCCGACCTGCTCCCACCTCCACTTGACACAGGACGGCGGCGGTGAAAAACGGCCTTCGCCCGCCTCTACGCTGATTTTACGCAAGGCAATTGGGCATCCTAGACCAGAGAAAAGCAGTCTGACAAAAGCAGGCGGCTTTCTGACGGCCTGCAAAGTGGGGGGCGGCCTCCTGATCAGGCACCGATGGATGGCCACCCCTGCTACCCAACCACTCCCAACACACCCCCCATGCCCCCAATCGACCACCCTTGCCTCGCTGGGGCCTGAGCAATCACCTCCCCCGGCGAGGCAACAAAAACTTACCTCAGGTCCGGGGCTCCCCGACATCATCTTCTGTAGGCTGGGCTCCCGGCGGTGCTGCTGGGACAGAGAGCTGCTGGCCCGCTGATTGGCCGGCAGCTCCATTAGGCGGGACTTCCTAACTCAAGTGGGTGGAAGTCTCATCTCAGAGCACTTAAAGCCCAGGGACCCGCAAAATATGGGTCGGTTCCCCAGGCCAGGCGGAAGTGGGTTTGCCACCGACTTTTCAGTTGGTGGCCGGCTCCTGTCTGCCAAAGGTAAAATCCCAACCACTGTTTCAGTCCTTTAGTATGAAAGGATAGGAAAGGGATCAAGACTCAAATGCCTATTGAGGTTGGTGGTATTGAGATAAAATTACTGCTCAAAGTCTGGGCTTTGAGGCCTATCCCAAGGCAACCACTGGACTGTTCAACAAGTCAGTCTTCAGGTACTGTGCATCATTGATTGGCCTCATAATCAAAGAGTTTGCAGATGTGACAGGGACCAAGCCAACAGCTCAGTTTCCAGGTGCCTAATTGACAGAGGGTTGGGACCAGCAAGGTGGCGGACCTTAACAGAGATGGATGAGTGGATAGATTAGAAAAAAAACTCTACCTATTCTGATACTGCCAGGAATTGATAGATTTTGAAGAAAGAGCTCTCTGATGAAATTCACCATGCATGGAATTTGAAATGGAATTTTAAGAAAAACCCTGAAACAAAATAACAAAATATTCTGAAGCGATCTAGTACAAGTCCAAAGGCCATGAAGGCGTCCCCATTACCTTCCTGCAACAATGTCAGTCCAGCAATACCTTGATTTTAAAATTTTCATTGCTGTTTTCAAATCCGTCCACAGCCTCATACCTCCCATTTCTGTGACCTCCACCAGCCCGACAACCATCTGCGCTCCTCCAATTTTGGCCTCCTGTGCATCCTACAATTTCCTTTGCTTACCCCTGTCGGCCGTGCTTTCAGATGACTAAGCTCTAAAAGCTCTTGAATTCGCACCCTAAACTTCTCCACCCTCTCACTTCTCCTTTAAGTCGCGCTTTAAAACCTAACTCTTTGACCAAGATTTTGGTCACCTGTTCGAATATCTCCTTGTGTGACTGGTTGTCAAATTTCATTTGCAAACCCTCCTGTGAAGCACCTTGGGACATTTCACTATGTTAAAGGTGCTGACTTTAGAAACAAGGATAGGAATTTTTAAAATTCAACACAGAGTGCAGAGATTGTCATTCAGGCAATTTAAAGCAACAATGTAAGCCTGCCTGACAGCTCAGTTTTCCTCCCTTTGGGCAAAGGTCACGTTAAGTACAGTTGTGACGTCTCAGTACTCACCGCTAATTTGTATTGTTTCTCCACCAGTGCCCATTTGGTACATTCCAAGATCAACAAAGGTAGTAAAAGACGACTTTCCAGGCGACTTCACAAGGCCTCTTGACTGAAACTGTAACGACAAGGCGCACAATCAAAATGGACCACAACAACAGACAAATCATAGGGTCGTACATCACAAAAGGAGGCCATTCAGCCCAGCATACCTGTGCAGACACTATGAAAAAACTACCAATTAGTCCCACTCCTCTGCTCTTTCCCCATATCGAAGAAAATGCACCATCTTTGGGAAAAATGTCCAAACCATCCATTTGGAGAATACTCCAGGATGTGGCCCTACAGTTATATTGTTATTAAGTATCAATGCAAGTTTAAAAAGAGACAAAAAATGTACAAAATCAAATTTGCGTATTGAGCCTTAACCAGCAGACAGAGATTACCCATCTCGGGTAACTCAGAGTAGATAGAGAGACACTATTTCCACTGGTTGTGGAATTCTGCACTAGGAGACATAGCCTAAAAATGAATAACCAAGTCTTTCCAGAGTGAAGTTAGGAAACATTTCTACATGTAAAATTTGGAACTTTTTTCACAAAAGGCAATTGATGCTCGGGTGAGGTTGATAGATTTTAATCAAAGCTATTATGGGGCAAACCGAATATATGGAGTTTGGTCACGGATTAGGCATGATCTCTCTGAATGGCAAAACAGGCTTGAGGGCTATCAAGAGTCTTAACAGCAGAGGGAAGCCATTTGACCTATTGAGCCCATGCAGGCTGAGAGCAATCCAATCAGTCACATTCCCCCGCAGCCCTATGATTTCATTCCCTCAAGCACACATTCAATTTCCTATTGAAATTATTAACCATCTCTGATTCCACCGCTCTCTTCGGCAGAGCGTTCCAGGTTATTACCACTTGCTGCATAAAAAGTTTGTCCTCATATCTCCCTGCATCTCTTGGCCAAAACCTTCAATCTGCGTTCCCTAGTCCTTGTACCATCAGCTAATGGGAACAGCTTTTCTTTGCCTATCTTACCTAAATCTGTCATAATCTTGTACACCTCTAGCAAATCTCCCCTCAATCTCCTTTACTCCAAGGAGAACAACCCCAGCTTCTCCAACCCAACCTGGTAGCTAAAATCCTTCATCCCTGGAACCATTCTGGTAAATCGCCTCTGCACCCTCTCAAGGACCCTCACATCCTTCAAGTGTGACAACCAGAATCGGCCACAATATTCTAGCTGTGGCCTAACCAGAGCTTTATAAAGGTCCAGCATAACTTACCCGCGATTGTGCTCAATACCTCTATTTATGAAGCCCAAGATACCATATGCTTTGCTAACTACTCTCTCAATATGTCCTGCCACCTTCAAAAATGTATGCACCTGAACCCCCAGGTCTTTCTGTCACTGAACTCTCTTCAGAACTGTGCCATTTAGACTATATTGCCTCTCCCTATCGGCAAAATGCAACACCTCTCGCTTCTCTGCATTAAGTTCCATATGCCACTTGTCTGCCCAGTCTGTTCGCCCACCTATGTCCTGTTGCAGTCTATGGGTATCATCCTCACTGTCTTCCACTCATCCAAGTTTATCATCGGCAAGTTTCGAAATTTTATTCTGTATTCCATTGAGTCACCATAGAAAAAAATATAAAACATTATATATAATATAAAAAACAGCAGTAGTTCCAGCATTAAATGCTAGTGAACACCACTGTGTAGCTTCCTCCAGTCTGAAAAACATCCCTTTACCGTGACTCACTGTTTTCTGTCCTTAAGCCAATTTTGTATCCAAGTTGACACTTACCCTCATGTTCATGACCATGAGTCTCAATTTTGTTAACCAGCCTTTTATGTGGTACTTTGTCAAATGCTTTCTTAAAATCCATATGGACAACATCCATTGCTTTCCCTTCATCAACCTTCTCTGTTACATCATCAAAAATTCAATTAGATTAGTCAAACACGATCTGCCTTTTTCAAATCCGTGCTGGCTCTCCTGAACTCAAACCTCCCCAAGTGCCTGTTGATTTTTTTCCTGATTATTCTTTTTAAAACCTTACCACCACTGATGTTAAACTGACCAGCCTGTAGTTACTAGGAATGTCTTCACACTCTTTCTTGAATAAGGGTGTCACATTTGCCACCCTCCAGTCCACTGGCACCTCACCCGTATCTGGGCAAGATTGGAAGATTATGGCAAGCCCTCCGCGAACTCCACTCCCACTTCCTTGAGCAAGCCATCCAGACCAGGCGACTTATCCACTCTAAGCACGGCCAGCCTTTCCAATACATTCTTCCTATCAATTTTCATCCCATCCATTACCTCTCCACTTTTACTCATATTTTGTCTGCACCCTCTTCAGATACAAAGTACTCATTCAGTATTTTGTATTTGGCCTGGTTCTCGCTTGAAGAATTCACCTGACATGCATCATACACCCTCCGTTTTTGTTCCATCATATTCTCTATCTCCCTCGTCATCCAAGGAGCCCTGGCTTTGGTTGCCTTACATTGAGCATGCTTAATACTAGAGTTGGGCAAGATCAATGTGCAGACCCCTCAAATCTGCACTTCTCCCCTAATTCTCTTCTGATCATGTGTTTTAAATGCATCTTTTGCTTTTGATGTGCAGCAAGCACGGAGCGCCAAGGAAAAGTTCAAATAAAATCCTCATTTGTACCTAGCAACGACAATAAAATCAGCAGCTGCTTTCTTGGGAAAGATAGGGGCAGCCACCGCATGACAAGTTGGATTTATTTCCTGAGTTGTGTATGAAGTATGTAGGATAAAGCTCATGCAACATTTTAGCCTGGAGTATTAGCTGGAGGCAACATTTCTCACCTGGCCACTGCTTTATTAGATCTTTAGAATGGGCCTACTTTATCCCTTCCTGACTCGATGGCTGCAATCCCAGAATGTGATGGAAATTAAATCTACCATTAATCACTTCACCATCACTTTCTTTCGATGCACAACACAGTTCAGCAAGGGAAGCAGCTGATCCAGAAGGGGTATCACTGCATAAATGAGGTGCAGGCAGTACTTCAAGTTGAGGGCACGTGACCATTTAATGCTTTTATGTATAATTTAGTGCTGGTTCCTGAAGCTGGTTCGCAGTATTGTCTCACATATGGAGCAACAACACACAGTGCGATGTGGGCTCACGATGTTGCCTCAAACATGCGAGTCTTGGCTTAAAAGAAAACATCATTTTTATTGACAGCTCAAGGTGAACCAAGAATTAATTTCTCCAAATCCATTACTTTTTGGAGAATGGGGAGTAACCACAAGCTGATTTAAGCCTGAGCTGCACCTCTCCCTATTCCAGGATGAATCCTGGTGCAAGATTCGGCATAAATGTTCACAGAATCCTGCATGGTTCCCCGATTGTGCAGTGCACTGCTTTCGCTAAGTCTTGATTGAAACATATAAGATCCTGAGGGGTCTTGACAGGGTGAATGTGGAAAAGAGGTTTCCCCTTGTGGGAGAATCTAGAATTAGGGGTTACTGTTTAAAAATTAAGGGGTCGCCCATTTAAGACAGAGATGAGGAGAAATTTTTTTCTCTCAAGGGTCGTGAGTCTTTGGAATTCACTTCCTCAAAAGGCGGTGGAAGCAGAGTCTTTGAATATTTTTAAGGCAGAGGTAGATAGATTCTTGATAAGCAAGCGGGTGGAAGGTTATCAGGGGTAGGTGGAAATGTGGAGTAATCAATTCAGCCATGAACTTACTGAATGGTGGAGCAGGCTCGAAGGGCTGAGTGGCCTGCTCCTGCTCCTAATTCTTTTGTCCGTATGTATAGAGGCTAGAAAGCACCAGGCTCGATCCCCAGTCTGTGTTGAGTTAGCAAACAGCTGGCTAATAGTTCAGAGTTGCAGAGGTTAAGAGTTCCTTTCTATGCCCCTGTGGGTGTAGAGATATTGGAATCAAAGAGCACAGAAAGAAGCCATTCGGCCCATCATTCATATGCTGGCTCCTTGATAGAGCTATCCAATTCGCCCCACTCTCAGCCTGACAAATTTTTCCCCTTCAAGTATCTGTCCAAATCTCTCTTGAATGCTACTATTGAATCTGTGTCCTCTGATTACCAACATTTGTGTTACTGGAAACAGTTCTTCTGGTTTTACTATCAAAACCATTCATGATTTGAACACCTCTATTAAATCTTTCCTTCACCTTCTTTGCTCTAAAATGTGTTGGCTGACAAAAGAATCAGGCTGGGTTTTGATGTCCGCACGTGGTCAACTCTTAAAGCCATCTGAAACAGCTCAGTCAGCTACTCAGTTCTTCAACCACTCATATCAGGAAGACAACTAGGGATGGGCAGTCAATGCAGTTTTGTCAATGCTGCCCATGCCCAGGGAATATACTCAAAATAAAAAACAAACTGGCCATTGGCATTTATTTACCTCTGATCACATGAAGAAAGGCTATTTTGAGAGCAGGGTATGGGAGGGTTAGTAAAGCCTGCAAAATATTCTCCAACAAGAGGAAATTCTTTAGGAGAGGACAATACAGAGGTGTAGGGAGGAGGAGGAGTTAGGAACGCATCAGCATGCCACATGCATGCAGCTTTTTTTTTCATTCTTTCATGGGATATCAGCATTGCTGGCAAGGCCAGCATTTGTTGCCCATCCCGAACTGCCCTCGAGAATGTAGTGATATGCCACCTTCTTGAACCGCTGCAGTCTATCTGGTGTAGGTTAGGGAGCGAGTTCCAGGATTTTGACCCAGCAACAGTGAAGGAATGGCTAGATAGTTCCAAGTCAGGATGGCGTGTGGCTTGGACGGCAACTTGCAAGTGGTGGTGTTCCCATGTATCTGCTGCCCTTGTTTTTCTAGCTGGTAGAGGTCGTACCTTCTAGCTGGAAGGTACTGTTGAAGAAGCCTTGGCAAGTTGCCTAAGTGCATCTTATAGATGGTACACACTGTTACCATGGTGTGCCAGTGACAGAGGGAATGTTTAAGGTTAAGGAATGTTAATCAGGTACCAATTAAGTGGTCTGCTTTGTCCTGGATGGTGTCTAGCTTCTTGAATGTTGTTGGAGCTTCATTCACCCAGGCAAGTGGAGAGTATTCCATCACACTCCTGACTTGTGCCTTGTAGATGGTGGACAGGCTTTGAGGAGTCAATAGGTGAATTACTCACCACAGAATTCCCAGCCTCTGACCTGCTCATGTAGTCACAATATTTATATGGCTGGTTCAGTTCAGTTTCTGGTCAATGGTAACCCCCAGTGCACTGAATGTCAAGGGGAGATGGTTGGATTCTCTCTTGCTGGAGATGGTCATTGCCTGGCCCTTGTATATCTTGAATGTTACTTGCCACTTATCAGCCCAAGGCTGAATGTTGTCCAAGTCTTGCTGCAAATTGACACTGACTGCTTCAATATCTGAGGAGTCGCAAATGGCACTGAACACTGTGCAATCATCAGCAATCATCCCGACTTCTGACCTTATGATGGTGGGAAGGCCACTGATGAAGCAGCTGAAGATGGTTGGGCCTAGGACACTAACCTTCAAACAAAACATTTCTACAGGCCGCAAAGTAGTTCTGATATTGCCAGAATTTTAAAGGAGCACGTCGTAGGCCACAGTCAGGAACAAAGAATGAAGTATTGCTCACCTCTGCTATACTATCATCCTGCTGAGAGGTAGGCCCTTTGGGATCAGTCGGGGAATGACTCTGCCGCACTAAATCAGGCAGGTTAACGTGACTCGTGAAACCATTGCTGTCTGGATGATGCACGCCTCGTTCCTCCTCAGGTGTCTGTGGAAAGAGATGAAGATTGCACGTCACACACTGCTTCACAGATGCTTGCAGCCTCTCTTTAAACCATTGACAGGTGAGTTTTGAAAAACCACCAGCTTTTGAGGAAAACTTGTATGAAAATCACTCCCATCAGAGTTTAAGTAACTTCTTAAATTTCATTCCACCACTTGTCTGTCACTATTCCACTTAGTGAAATAATTAAATGTGGAAAAAAATGATGCAAAATTAAAAATTAACTGATGCAACCTCAGTTGACTGCATTGCATAAATAGAAAACAAATCGAGGACCATAAGCTACATATCTCTCAGGTGTCAAGAGTGGACAATTCCATTTAGTACCCCACTGTTTATTATAGGGCAGGCATTGGTTCCTTACTTCTCATTGTTACAGATTTCATTTTCTGTTATTCGCTCAAAGGATGTGGAAGATGACCACCAACGTATCCACTATCTCTACAGCCACCAGCAAATTGGAGGATGGTTTATAAGATTAGAGAGTTGAATGTGTGGCTCAAAGCTTGGTGTGGGAGAAATGGGTTTCAATAATTGGGGCACAGGCACCGGTACTGGGGAAAGTGGGAGCTGTACTGCTGGGATGGTCTTCACCTGAACCGTGCTGGGACCAGTGTTCTGTCGAGTTGCATAATTAGGGTGGTAGAGTGAGCTTTAAACAAAATAGTGGGGGGGAGGGATCATGAGAAAGGAGATGTGATAAATTAACAAGAAAGAACAAGGCGATAGAGTAGGGTAGCAATATGGGTAATGATAACCAGAGTGCGGCAGGAAGAGACAGAGGGTATAAACTGAAGACTGCACCCGCAGATAAGGCCAGAGTTTGCAAGAATAGTGAAAAGACAGAATTAAAGGCTCTGTATCTGAATGCACACAGCATTCATAACAAAACGGGTGAATTGATAGCACAAACAGAAATAAATATATATGACCTGATAGTCATTTTAGAGACGTGGTTGCAAGGTGACAAGGTTGGACCGAAATATTCAAGGGTATTTGACATTTCAGAAGGGCAGTAAGAAAGGAAAAGGTGGTGGGGTAGCTCTGCTAATTAAGGATGAGATTAGTCCAGTAGTGAGAGATGGCCTTGGTCACAAAGATCAAAATGTGGAATCAGAGATAAGAAATAGCAAAGGTAAGAAGTAACTTTTGGGAGTAGTTTATAGGCCCCGTAACAGTAGCTACACTCCCTTGTGGGAGAGATTAAAACTAGGGGGCACAGTTTAAAAATAAGGGGGTCTCCCATTCAAGACAGAGATGAGGAGAAATTTTTTCTCTGAGGGTTGAGAGTCTGTGGAGCTCTTTTCCTCGGATAGCAGTGGAGGAAGGGTCACTGAATGTTTTTAAGGCAGAGGCAGACAGATTTTTGATGAACAAGGGCATCGGGGGTAGGCAAGAAAGTGAAGTCGAGTCCGCAAACAGATCAGCCATGATCTTACAGAATGGCAGAACAGGCTCAACGGGTCAAACAGCCTACTTCTGCTCCTAGTTCGTATGTATGTTATTATGTAGAACAGAGTATACAGGAAGAAATAATAGGGGCTTGTAAGAAAGGTACTACAATAATCTTGAGTGATTTTAATTTTCATATAGATTGGACGAATCAGATTGGATCTATTTTAGGCCTGGTCTTTTTTTTTTATTCATTCATGGGATGTGGGCTGGTTAGGCCAGCATTTATTGCCCATCCCTAATTGCCCTAGAGAAGGTGGTGGTGAGCTGCCTTCTTGAACCGCTGCAGTCCATGTGAGGTAGGTACATCCACAGTGCTGTTAGGAAGGGAGTTCCAGGATTTTGACCCAGCGACAGTGAAGGAACGGCAATATAGTTCCAAGTCACGATGGTGCATGACTTGGAGGGGACCTTGCAGGTGGTGGTGTTCCTATGCATTTGCTGCCCTTGTCCTTCTAGTTGGTAGAGGTCGAGGGTCTGTAAGGTGCTGTCTAAGGAGCCTTGGTGCATTGCTGCAATGCATCTTCTACATGGTACACACTGCTGCCACTGTGCGTCGGTGGTGGAGGGAGTGAATGTCTGTGGAAGGGGTGCCAATCAAGCGGGTTGCTTTATCCTGGATGGTGTCGAGCTTCTTGAGTGTTGTTGGAGCTGCACCCATCCAGGCAAGTGGACAATATTCCATCACACTCCTGAATTGTGCCTTGTAGATGGTGGACAGGCTTTGGGGAGTCAGCAGATGAGTTACTCGCCACAGGATTCCCAACCTCTGACCTGCTCTTGTAGCCACGGTATTTATATGGCTACTGCAGTTCAGTTTCTGGTTAATGGTAGCCCCTAGGATGTTGATAGTGGGGAATTCAGTGATCGTAATGCCATTGAATGTCAAGGGGAGATGGTTAGATTCTCTCTTGTTGGAGATGGTCATTGCCTGGCACTTGTATGGTGCGAATGTTACTTGCCACTTATCAGCCCAAGCCTGGATATTGTCCAGGTCTTGCTGCATTTCTACACTGACTGCTTCAGTATCTGAGGAGTCACGAATGGTGCTGAACATTGTGCAATCATCAGCGAACATCCCCACTTCTGACCTAATGATTAAAGGAAGGTCATTGATGAAGACGGTTGGGCCTAGGACACTACCCTGAAGAACTCCTGCAATGATGTCCAGATGATGTGCAATGAGATAGGATGAATTAATGACCTCCTAGTAAAGGAGCCTTTCAGCAACAGTGATCATATTATAGAATTTCACCTTCAATTTGAGGGAGAGAGGTGTGGGTCTAAGACTAGTGTCTTAAATTTAAATTACAAGGGCGAAAAGAATGAGTTGGCTAAAGTGAGTGGGGAAAATAGTTTAAAAGGTAGGACAGTAGAGGAGCAGTGGCAGACATTTAAGGAGATGTTTCATAACTCTCAGCAAATATATATTCCATTGAAGACTCCTATTAGAAGGATGCACCATCCATGGCTAACTAAGGAAGTTAAGGATAGTATCAAACTAAAAGAAAAAGTGTACAATACTGGGAAAATTAGTCAGAAGATTGGACAGATTTCAGAAACGAGCAAAGAATGACCCCAAAAAAGGGGGAGAAATTAGAGTATGAGAGAAAGCTAGCTTTCAGTAGAAATATAAAATGAGATAGTAGGAGTTTCTACAAATATTTAAAAAGAGAAACTAAACTGAGCGTTGGTCCCTTAGATGATGAAACTGGGGAATTAATAATGGGAAACAATGAAATGGTGGAAGCGTTGAACAGGTATTTTGTATCTGTTTTCACTGTACAAGACACAAAAAACATCCCAAAAATTCTTGAAAATCAAGAGGTAAAAGGGAGGGAGGAACTTAAATCAATCACTCGGAAAAAGGTACCGAGAAAATTATTAGAACTAAATGCTGACAAGTCCCCTGGATCTGATGGCCTGCCTCCTAGGGTCTTAAAAGAAATGGCAACAGAAATAGTGGATGCATTGGTTGTGACCATCCAAAATTCCTTAGGTTCTGGAAAGGTCCCAGCGGATTGGAATATCACGAATGTTAACACCTCTCTTCAAGAAAGGAGGGAGACAGAAAGCAGGAAACTATAGGCCAGTTAGCCTAACATCTTTCATAAGGAAAATGCTAGAATCCATTATTAAGGAGGCAAAAAAAGGACATTTAGAAAATCATAATACAATCAGGCAGAGTCAACATGGTTTTGTGAAAGGGAAATCATGTTTAACCAATTTATTAGAGTTCTTTGGATAAAAGGGAAACCTGTAGATATGGTGTACTTGAATTTACAAAAGGTATTTGATAAGGTGTCACATCAAAGGTTACTACACAAAATAAGAGCTTCATGGTGTAGGGGGTAACATATTAGCATGGATAGAGGATTGGTTAACAGGAGACAGAGAGTAGGAACAAATGGGTCATTTTCAGATTGGGAAGCTACAACTAGTGGAGTACCACAGGGATCAGTGCTGGGGCCTCAACTATTTACAATCAACATCAATGAGTTGGATGAAGGTATAGAACATATGGTATCTCAATTTACCGATGACACAAAGATAGGTTGAAAAGTAAGTTGTCAAGAGGACATAAACAGTCGACAAGGGGATTTATATAGGTTAAGTGAATGAGTAAAAATTTGGATGATGGAGTATAATGTGAGAAAATGTCAACTTGTCCATTTTGGCAGGAAGAATGGAAAAGCAGTATATTACTTAAATGGAGAGAGACTGCAGAACTATGCGGTACAGAGGGAACTGGGTGTCTCGGTACATGAATTGCAAAACGTTAGTATTCAAGTACAGCAAGTGATTAGTAAGGCAAATGGAATATCAGCATTTATTACAACGGGTATAGAGTATAAAAGTAGGGAAGTGTTGCAATAGCTGTACAGAGCATTGGTGAGACCACATTTAGAGTACAAAGAACAGTACAGCACAGGAACAGTCCATTCGGCCCTCCAAGCCTGCGCCGATCTTGATGCCTGCCTAAACTAAAACCTTCTGCACTTCCGGGGACCGTATCCCTCTATTCCCATCCTATTCATGGATTTGTCAAGATGTCTTAAACGTCGCTATCGTACCTGCTTCCACCACCTCCCCTGGCAGCAAGTTCCAGGCACTCTCCACCCTCTGTGTAAAGAACCTGCCTCGCACATCCCTTCTAAACTTTGCCCCTCGCACCTTAAACCTATGTCCCCTAGTAACTGACTCTTCCACCCTGGGAAAAAGCTTCTGACTATCCACTCTGTCCATGCCGCTCATAGCTTTGTAAACTTCTATCATGTCGCCCTCCACCTCCGTCGTTCCAGTGAAAACAATCCGAGTTCATCCAACCTCTCCTCATAGCTAATGCCCTCCAGACCAGGCAACATCCTGGTAAACCTCCTCTGTACCCTCTCCAAAGCCTCCACGTCCTTCTGGTAGAGTGGCGACCAGAATTGCAAGCAGTATTCTAAGTGTGGCCTAACTAAAGTTCTGTACAGCTGCAGCATGACTTGCCAATTTTTATACTCTATGCCCCGACCGATGAAGGCAAGCATGCCACATGCCTTCTTGACTACCTTATCCACCTGCGTTGCCACTTTCAGTGACCTGTGGACCTGTACGCCCAGATCTCTCTGCCCATCAATACTCCTAAGGGTTCTGCCATTTACTGTATACTTCCCACCTGCATTAGACCTTCCAAAATGCATTACCTCACATTTGTCAGGATTAAACTCCATCTGCCATTTCTCCACCCAAGTCTCTAACCGATTTAGATCCTGCTGTATCCTCTGACAATCCTCATCACGATCCGCAACTCCACCAACCTTTGTGCCGTCCGCAAACTTACTAATCAGACCAGCTACATTTTCCTCCAAATCATTTATATATACTACAAACAGCAAAGGTCCCAGCACTGATCCCTGCGGAACACCACTAGTCACATCCCTCCATTCAGAAAAGCACCCTTCCACTACCCTCTGTCTTCTAAGACCGAGCCAGTTCTGTATCCATCTTGCCAGCTCACCTCTGATCCCGTGTGACTTCACCTTTTGTACCAGTCTGCCATGAGGGACCTTGTCAAAGGCTTTACTGAAATCCATATAGATAACATCCACTGCCATTCCTTCATCAATCATCTTTGTCACTTCCTCAAAAAACTCAATCAAATTAGTGAGACATGACCGCCCCTTCACAAAACCATGCTGCCTCTCGCTAATAAGTTTGTTTGTTTCCAAATGGGAGTAAATCCTGTCCCGAATAATCCTCTCTAATAATTTCCCTACCACTGACGTAAGGCTCACCGGCCTATAATTTCCTGGATTATCCTTGCCATCCTTCTTAAACAAAGGAACAACATTGGCTATTCTCCAGTCCTCTGGGACCTCACCTGTAGCCAATGAGGATACAAAGATTTCTGTCAAGACCCCAGCAATTTCCTCCCTTGCCTCGCTCACTATTCTGGGGTAGATCCCATCAGGCGCTGGGGACGTAATGCTTTGCAAGACACCCAACACCTCCTCCTTTTTGATAATGAGATGACTGAGACTATCTACACTCCCTTCCCTAGGCTCATCATCTACCAAGTCCTTCTCTTTGGTAAATACTGATGCAAAGTACTCATTTAGTACCTCGCCCATTTCCTCTGGCTCCACACATAGATTCCCTCCTCTGTCCTTGAGTGGGCCAACCCTTTCCCTAGTTACCCTCTTGCTCTTTATATACGTATAAAAAGCCTTGGGATTTTCCTTAATCCTGTTTGCCAATGACTTTTCATGACCCCTTGCTTAAGTTCCTTCCTACTGTCTTTATATTCCTCAAGCGAGTCGTCTGTTCACAGCCTTCCAGCCCTTACGAATGCTTCCTTTTTCTTTTTGACTAGGCTCACAATATCCCGCGTTGTCCAAGGTTCCCGAAACTTGCCAAGCTTATCCTTCTTCCTCACAGGAACACGCTGGTTCTGGATTCTAATCAACTGACGTTTGAAAGACTCCCACATGTCAGATGTTGATTTCCCCTCAAACAGCCGCCCCCAATCTAAATTCTTCAGTTCCTGCCTAATATTATTATAATTAGCCTTCCCCCTGCGTCCAGTCTTGGTCTCCTTACTTCAGGAAGGACATAACTGCATTAGAAGCAGTTCAGAGAAGGTTCACTTGACTGATTCCTGGAATGAAGGGGTTATCGTATGAATAAAAGTTGGGCCTATACCCATTGGAATTTAGAAGAATTTCAGGGAATTTAGAAGGCATTTTAGGGAAATAAATTTCAGGGATAAAGTGGGGGAATGAGACTGACTGGATTGCTCTACAGAGAACTGCCATGGACTCAATGGGTCAAACAGCCTCCTTCTGTACCATAATGACTCTTATGAGTCCTTTCTCCCTCGTGTTTACCTGGCTTCCTCTTAAATACTTCCCTTATGTTACTCACCTTAACTACTCCTCATGGTACTCTCTAACTACTCTCTGGGTAAAGTTGCCCCTGAATTCCCTGTTGGATTTATTAGTGACTGTCTTAAGTATATGATCCTAATATTTACCTCTTCGCCCCACCCCAAGACGATGAAGAAACGCACTAAACAGCAGTCTTGACTTGCCATAAAACAAAAGTGATCAACGGGCATTAAGTACCTCAACTCCCAGCTATTTTTTGGGGAAAATGTCAGCATTAGTTCCAACTGCAAAGATCAGTAAGGCATGGACTACAAAAACATACTGTAAATATCAGATGAGAAACAACCTGCAGAAAATGGAATCACATTTGTTTTATGCTATGAGCAGAGGAATATATATTGTAAGAGATTAGATAGTCGGCACAGAGGCGCACGGGAGTAATTCAATCTAGCAGCTCTGATGAGGTAATAAATCATAAGTGCAAAGCTCACACATTTATGGATGTCAGCAGAATGGCTAAGTTGAATACAGCCAGAAATCTGTTCTAATATATCACATACACACATTTTTAAAAAAAAATTCTTATCATTACACAGTAACCATGTGGGTACACTAAGCAGTGGTTTGTTGACTCCTGGGAGTTTGTACAGACTTTCCAGGGTGTGGGGAGTTCACAAAATAATTGAGTGGCAGCCAAAGGTGGGATTGCTAAGAAGCAGGAGCGGAGTGCAGACACCATACGTGCAGCACAGAATCAACTGGCTGTCTCACCCAGGAAGGGAACACACGTGGAAGACTGCTGAGAGTAGCATGAAGATCACCAGGTGGACCTGAAATTACCAAGGCTGGCGGTGAACACCAAGTGAGTTCGGCCTTGTTCAAGAGAGGGGAGTTTCTTTTAACATTTAAGTATTACATACTGTACAGTGAGAAGCAAGCACACCCATCTCACTGCGATCCGTCAGTAAATACCTGTTTTGCTAAAAGCATTATTAAAATGGTCTTTAAATGCAGCACTTTCATATTATGAGTACTACAATTTTGATGGAGAGGTCTGTGATTAGTAATCCATTTGATAAGTGTCCTTCAACCAAAATAAGTTTGAGAAGCACTGCACTCGAGCGGATGTGATACAGGATACAAACATATGTTGATCACAATTAGTACCAAGTGCCAGTTAGGGTTAATTGGTAGCACCCTCACCTCAATGTCATGGATTCAAGCCTTTGGCACCTAAGGATGCATTGTCAGAAGTGTCATCTTTCAGATAAAACATTATAACTGAGGCAGACATGGCACTATTTGGAAAGAAACGACGTCGTTTTCCTGGTGTCAACATTTCCCACATCAGCACCTAAAAAAAACTCATGTTTTGCGATGTAGAAGAATGACTAGCAATGGACCAATTAGAGGATATGCAATGCATATTGTTCATATTTCCATAGTTTTACTGGCTGTGCTACTCTATAGGGTTGCTCCAGTGATCATACACTTCCAATAGTGAGTCTTGCCTGATGGAAGAGTGGGTTGGTGAACCATGCAGCTTTGTAGCACCAGTGACCTGTGCTTACATCAAGACAAATCTTTAACTGGAGGCGCATGATTGCAGAATGTGCCATGTTGGTATGCAACTTTTTTTAAAAAAAATAATCTGCATCTTCACATTTCCAATATTGCTCTTTTCCCTGCTTCTAAATATTCTTAAAATCTCCAGAAAGCTCTCACTGGCTGTGCAATTCAAGGATTTCCTTTCCCCTCTGGTCTCCTTGCTATTACACCGTACCTTCTGCCAGAGGGCAGGTAACCAGGAACCAGAGCTCCACTCATCCCACTCTTGGATAGCAAGCAGGAAATACTCAAAAGTGAACATGGGGTGATTCTACCTGCTCCAGTCCTCTCAGTGCACAGCAACAGACATCAGAAATTTACTGAAGTGTTGATGAGGAAGTGAGAGAATTCTCATCACATCATGTACTTGCTTGGTGTTCCAACACTTAGCATCATCCCCAATGCAATGCACAATTTTCTGATCTTCAACCTGAACAAGCAGAAACATAGTGCGCAATACACCTACCCTCTGAACAATCATTGTCCCGTCTCCATAGGAGCTGCCGGATGTTTCAACCACTGCAGGCTCTTCATCATCGTGCACCACCATTGTGTTTATGCTGTCCGTGTCACCATCCTTGTTGCGGTTTGGTCTAAAGATTGAAGCCCCAAAAAAAAAATCAATAGAGACGCAAGAACTTTCCTTCTGTAGCAAAAAAACAGTTTGTTGTCATCAATTTATCTCCATTGCTGCTTTAAGGCACGGATTCCAAGTGCAGTAAAGAAGCAGTCATTTTTAGAAAGATAGGGTGGATATCAGTCAGGATAAAACATCTGGTATCACTGACGTCAATCACCTGCTGGAAAATTGTACATGTGGATGATGGAGGCTGCAGTTAAAAAGCTTGATACACTTGACCATGCTTGCATGTGAAGAATAGCTACTTAACTGAGGCACTGGTCAGGACAAATAGAATTTTACCTCAGGGGAGAGAGAAACATATTTGGGCTGGATAACAATAGCCTAACAAGAGTTATTTATTTAATTCACACCCAAAACACACTATTCTTCACACAGTTGCTGAGTAAGCTGCTGTGCACTTGCAGCATTCTCTCTTTTCATTTTAGGTTTGCAGTCATTTCTCTTTATTCATGTCTATCTGTGGTAGCCGGTCACTCAAAATCAGCTGTAGCAATAAAGATAACAGCGGGTGGGAGTGGACAGCGGCAAGGCTGCTTACAATAAGGACAACAGCCCTAGGGCAGGGAGTACAAGTTGCACCATGCTGCCAGTCTGTGTACTTTTAAAACAGCAGCTTGTTGATGGCAAGTACATCAATTCCACTGCTGCAACACCCATAAAGAATCATAATTTCTCATACTGCCATATTTTGTGGCCTGGTCTCACTTTTCCAGCAATCTAGACATTCCTAAAGGGAGGAAACAGTTGTGCTGCACAGCCATTTCTGCCCAAGCAACATGAAGTACCCACCCTGACCTGGAACCATCAGAGCTGGATAAATTCTCATCTTGACGCTCATTTTCTCCTTCCTCATCATCTTCGTCACTGCTGCCAGACTCTTCACTCGAGGAAGAGTAGTCCATCACTTTAACTGGCGGTTTGGGCAGTTCATCTGACCGGATCTCTTTCCCCAGATTCAGCATATCCTTCAGAAACACATGGAACTTTCACAATTTGGTAGTTAAAACAGCAAAACCCATGTAAAACACAAGTGTTAACACTGATAAGTAAACCTGCTCCTTCCTCAAATTAAACCAACAGTTAGATTTTACACACATTTTAATATAAAGATGCTTTTTATTCTGAATATACCAAGCAGAAAAATTACACGGGTTCAATGAATTGCCAACAGATAAGCTCAAAATGAACCTTAACACAGAAATTATATTATCTCTGTTGAGATCCATTAATGAAAATGACAAGAAACATTCCATGCCAGTATGAAAATAGTATCGCTACATGTGAAGACTGTTTCATTCACCCCACCTAGTAGCTATGCATTGCTATTCCAATGTGAGCAGGTTTGGCATTCACAAACTCATTACAGATGGGAAAGGTCATTCTTAGTTCATCCACCCAGAATGATCCCTTTCACAGCATCAAATTTGTTCTTAAATCCGGGACTATCTGCCTCCACTGCTCTATCTGGAAGGTCACTCAGCACATTGATCACTCTGTGTACAAGGAAGACTTTCCTGATGTCAGTCTTAAATTTAGTTTTTACTACTTTGAACCCGTCTACCCTTGTGCTGCTCATAATTTGATTTCAATGTCCCCGATTTACCCTTTTCATTTCATTAACTATCTTGTATCTCCTAAGACTATCTTTTATTCAGCTCCTTTCCAAACTGAAAAGCCCAAATTTCTCTAGTACTTTTGGATAAATAATTGTGAAAAGATTGCAGGGCTGTGGGTGAAGAGCAGGAAATTGTGCTTAATTGGATTGCTCCTTTAAAAAGCTGGCACAGGCATAATGGGTTGATTGGCCTCCTTCCCTGCTGTAAGGTTCTATGTTTCCTCACCACTCAGATCTTTGACACTAGGTGATCAGCTTTGTAGCTCTTCTCTGCATTACCACCAGTGTTTGGAAGTTTCCTTACGTCACGATGATCAGCAGCGGACATGGTACTCGAGCTGTGGTCTGACCCGAGCACTGTACAGTTTAATCCCTACTTTCCTGACCATATTCTAACATCTTGGCTTTGTAATTCAACAAGGGCTCCGCTGATAGTTTCCCTGCACTGGTTGGACATTTTGACCAAGACCCCTGAGGTCTCTTGCACTGTTCCCCTGAGCTATTTCAACCCCATTTATGCTGCGTTGGTGTTGGTAATTGTGTGCACATGAATGAGAAAGATTTCTGTTAACTTGCAAAATTGAACACCAAGCCAGGCTCAACTTGGGACAAACATGATCCATTGTACATGAATCTCCAAAGACAAGGCAAGCTCACAGAGTAGTACAGAATGACACTAACCTCACCTATTGCTCTCTTATAGCTCTGAGGGTTTGCAAAATTTGGAAGGCAAAAAGGAAGAAGGCAGAAAGTTATATAAAAGCAAATAGAAATCACGCATTGTTAAGCTCATTCAAATACAATATGGCAACCATAACATTCTCAATGTCATACCTGTGGAAAATAAAGTGAAGGGACAGGACAGTTTCAGGAGAGAATTACAAGGTCTTAATTAGACTGTCTTAAATCACAACATAATTCAATAAGCTTACATCAACTGGGAAGAGAGATTTGTGCTACTGGCTTTAATTCCATGTCACCTTATGCACCTCGTCAAGAAAACCCTATGTGCCAAACGAGAAATATTAATTTAATCCGTTGGAAACTGACATTAGACTTTTAATGGAGAAAATCTTGCAGTTAACTTTTTTTATTTTAAAAGACTGGCAGCCAAGATGGCCACCACAATTTGCATCTGAAACACCTTTTCATATTCAAAATATCCACCCAAAGCCAGAGGTTTGAGCAGCATGGACCCATGACAACGGCTTGCTCTAAGTGATTGAATTACCTAAAATGGCTTGATTAGCATGGCAATCAAGGCAATCCTAACACACTGACTTTGAAAACGCAAACCCCCTCCAAGTGTAATTTGGCATCCTGGGGACTATGGAACCCATTCCTAACCCTAAATTTCATTAGAAGACTCCAGATAACCTGAAGCAGCCATGTGACCATCTGTCCATCTTGGGGGAAGCTTTTTTTTCTCTTGGACAAAGACACAGGCAGTAACTCAGACTATGCAGCAGAAAAAGGCTGCGTGCCTCCCCTTTTTCTCTCTCTCTCCCCAGACAGCGCAGGTTTGAAAAATGTCTGAAACTGTGAACCCCTCCAAGACCACAGATTGCTACAGACAGACAGGGGAAGAGAACCAATAACAAGTCTGCCTCCAAGAAAGCCTTGAGCCAAGCAGGCCAACCTCAAAGTGCACTTTGACCAGCCATGGACTTCAAGAACACAGCTTCAGCCAGAAGACTACTGGATCATCAACGTCACAGACTGTGTATTTAAGTACCATGTATTCTGGACTCTAATCCAATCACCATATCTATTTTTCCATCTTATCTATTTGCGTGTGTGAGATTCTCGCTTGAACGTGTAGCTTTTTTAAAATTAAATCGGGGTTAGATTATTCAGTATAATAAACTTACCTCTTGTTTAAACTCAAGAAAATCTGTCCGATTGGTTCTTTCACAATCACAGTAAAGGTAAAAGGAAAACACTCAGAGGTGGCAAGCACAAACACGGTTTAAAAAATAAACTCTGTTGGGGTCAAGCAACAGAAAAGGGCAAGAGGGACGACTGTGACTTCCTCATCACTTGGCCGTAACACTGAATGAGAAGCGACACTGAATGCATTGATTTAATAAACAAGGTGAAACTGCTCGAGACTGAGTTCATCTCAGTCTGGCCAGGTACTGGGATTGCAAGATACTTCTTCATAGGGTGGAGGAAGGGAGAGTTGGCAGGTGATTCCATGAAGGAGTTGCAATTCCAAATGTGAGCTATTAACAAAGTCGAAGTCAGAGCAAATCACCTGTGAGGGATGGCAAAGGGATATTTAAAAAAAAAACTATTCCAAGTGCAGAGGGCAGGAGTTGCCTGGTAAAAATATCTTGCACATTCAAGTAGTAAAACATGCTCCTTTACATCGCCTACTGTGGTGTAAGCTTCCCTCCACTGGTCAAGAGAATGAGTAAATGAGCTACTCAAACCAAGGCGGCCCCAAGTGAGATCCCCCTCTCAGTCAATCATAGAGTTTTACAGCACAGAAACAAGCCCTTTGGCCAAACGTGTCTGTGCTGGTCATCTAGCACCCAACTACTCTAATCCCATATTCCTGCACTTGGCCCGTAGCCTTGTATGGTACGGCATTCCAAGTGCTTATCTAAATACTTCTTAAATGTTGAGGGTTCCTGCCTCTATCACCGCTTCAAGCAGTGCGTTCCAGATTCCAACCACCCGCTGGGTGAAAATTTTTTTCCTCAAATCCCCTCTAAACCTCCTGCCCCTTACCCGAAATCTATGCCCCCTGGTTCTTGACCCTTCCACTAAGGGAAAAAGTTTCTTCCTACCTAACCTATCAATGCCCCTCATAATCTTGTACACCTCAATAATGTCCCCCCTCAGCCTTCTCTGCTCCAAGGAAAACAACCTTGGCCTTTTCAGTTCTCTTCATAGCTGAAACGCTCCAGCCCAGGCAACATCCTGGTGAATCTCCTCTGCACCCTCTCCAGTGCAATCACATCCTTCCTATAGTGTGGTGACCAGAACTGTACACAGTACCCCAGCTGTGGCCTAACTAGTGTTTTATACAGCTCCATCATAACCTCCCTGCTCTTACATTCTGTGCCTCAGCTAATAAAGTCAAGTTTCCCATATGCCTTCCTAACCACCTTATCTACCTGTGCTGCTGCCTTCAGGTCCCTCGGATCTTCTGTACTTCCTAGGGTCCTACCATCAATTGTATATTCCGTTGCCTTATTAGTCCTCCCAAAATGCATCACCTCACACTTCTGCGGATTAAATTCCATTTGCCACTGCTCCGCCCATCTTACCAGCCCACCTATATCGTCTTGTAATCTAAGGATTTCCTCCTCTCTATTTACAACACCAACAATTTTTGTGTCATTTACGAACTTACTTATCATATCTCCTATATTCACGTCTAAATCATTAATGTACACTACAAACAGCAAAGAGTCCGAGCACCGATCCCTGTGGTACACCACTGGTCACAGGCTTCCAATTGCAAAAAGAGCCCTCGACCATCACCCTCTGCCTCCTGCCACTAAGCCAATTTTGGATCCAATTTGCCCTGGATCCCATGGGCTGTTACCTTCTTAACCAATCTCCCATGCGGGACCTTATCAAAAGCCTTACTGAAATCCATGTATACTACATCTACTGCTTTACCCTCATCTACTGCTTTACCCTCATCTAGTCACCTCCTCGAAAAATTCAATCAAGTTAGTTAGACACAATCTCCCCCTGACAAAGCCATGCTGACTATCCCTGATTAATCTCTGCCTCTCCAAGTGGAGATTAATCCTGTCCCTCAGAATCTTTTCCAATATTTTCCCAACCACTGATGTTAGACTCATCGGCCTGTAATTATCTGGTTTATCCCTGCTATCCTTCTTGAATAATGGTACCACATTCGCTGTCTTCCAGTCCTCTGGTACCTCTATGGCCAGAGAGGATTTGAAAATTTCTGTCATTGCCCCTGCTATCTCCTCCCTTGTCTCACATAACAGCCTGGGATACATCTCATCTGGGCCTGAGGATTTATCCACTTTTAAGCCCGCTAAAACAGCTAATACTTCCTCACTTTCAATGCTAATATGTTCAAGTATATCACAATCCCCCTTCCCGATCTCTACACCTACATCGTCCTTCTCCATAGTGAACACCGATTAAAAATAATCATTTAAAACCTCACCTATGTCCTCTAGCTCCACACAAGGATTGCCAAGTTGGTCCCTAATGGACCCAACTCTTTCCCGGGTTATCCTTTTACCCTTAATATACTTATAAAACGCCTTAGGATTTTCCTTTATCTTGCCCACCAGTGTTTTTTCAAGTCCCCTCTTCACTCTCCTAATTACTTTAAGTGCCACCCTACACTTTCTATACTCCTCTAGTGCCTCTGCTGTTTTCAGCATTTGGGATCTGCTGTAAGCCTTTCTTTTCCTGATCCAATCCTCTATATCCCTTGACATCCAGGGTTCCCTAGTGTCAGTATGGGACACTATAATGTGCCTCAACACCCTTGAGTGAGGAAGTGCAGTATCAGCCTGGGTTCTATTTCCTGAAGCTGGAAGCACAAATTTGTGGACCCAAGCAAGGAGAGACTCTCATGTCCACCTGTTCTGCCTGCCAACACTCACTGTTTAGGCAAAGAATGCCAATTTAACAAGGCATCAGAGGGTGACAAGCAGATAATAAACTACACATTTTGGAAATCTGTCAAACACAGCAAATACAGAGGTCAGCCAGTATCTGGAGCAATCAACACTTCAGATCCTTCATCAAAGCTCATTCAAACTTTCAACTTCTAACAGCCCTGCTGCGAACATCCTGTGTTTTCCGATTTTATTTTCTTATTTTGACATATGACTGGCGGACGATTACTCACTCACGGGGAAGAATTATTCACTGCAATTGTTTACATCAATGATGCCTTCAACAACAAAGGTTGGGAAATCAAAGCAGAGCGTGAAAAACTGCAAAACTTTTAGCAAAATGCAAATGTTGCAATGGTCATATATATATTTACAGTTTCTAGGTAAGTGAAAGTCTGGGTCATCAGTGCTGCCGGATTTTACGAGTTGAAATCTTGCAGTTTAACAGCATAAAGCACTGCTGAACTAGCCAAGATCATCTATCTCCTCAAAGCACAGACGTGCAAGGTTATCTGAGCAGTAGGACGAATTGCACCCTGTAGCGGCAGGTCAACCCTGCAGGTGTCACCATTGAAACAGACTGGTTGGTTAATCATTGACATCCTGGGATGCTGCGGATCAGCCTTGCCCAGGCATCAGATTAATGACTCGTTGTCAGCAGCCTGACTCCGTTCCAGTCTCTAAAATGTATGCGAGAGCACGTTTGAGGCAGTCTGCACATCTTGACAGCCTATTGGGCATATGCAAGTCATCAAAGCTTTTCCCATATTGTTTAAAGATATACCAGGCTAGATGGACCAGTTTCACTAATGCTTCATTAGTGGGGGAGGCCATTCAGCCCCTCAAGCCTGTTCCCTCAATTCGACCATGGCTGATCTGTACCTTAACTCCATCTACCCACCTTGGTTCTGTAACCCTCAATACCCTTGCCTAACAGAAATCTTATCAATTTCAGTTTTTATATCTTCAACTGACCCTCAGCCTCAAAAACCTTTTGGGGGTGGAAGAGTTTTCCAGATTTCCACTACCCTTTGCGTGAAGAAGTGCTTCCTGACACCACTCCAACTCCCGAGCTCCAATTTTAAAATTATGCTCGTTTATTCTGGACTTCCCCACCAGAGATAATAGTTTTTATCTAATTCTTGAATCATCTTAAACACCTTGATTAGATCACCGTTGAACTTCTATACTCAAGTAAATACAAGTCCAGTTGATCTATATGTTTAATCCCTTGAGGCTTTACTGACTCAGGTAGGTGGTGAATAAATCCCTCCCCTATTTATAAATTATACATGGGTGCACAATAGTTGAGAAGAGTTAAAGCAAAAGAAAAATGCTCCTTAATCAAATCAAGCAGTTCTGCATACAATCTGAAGAATACACAAAGTGGGAAGAGTCAGTTCTTTGTCTGGTCCAGTTGTTAACTCCTCAATCCACAGGACTCATACAAGTAGGAAGAGATCTCTGTAAGCCTGCAGCTCAATTTAAGTCAGTAAACTCAGTGGAAGGCTTATGGTTGACTACACTGGTTTTGAACAGATCTACTTATCTTTTCACAGATGGCGCGCTGTATCATTATGTTTGATATCATGGACTTTACTTATCTATCGGTGATGAGGTATTTCAAAAGGGATATTTGACAAGCTCCTTTAAAGGATCCCTGTCAAACACAGTGGGGAGTTTGTGGCACAGGGCAGCTCCCAATATTTTCATTTAGAACCTGCAACACTTCAATAAATGTTACACTCGTCAAGATGAGGGACCAGTGCTGGGGAATGGTACAGTCCCCTGCACTGTCCCTTCATGCACTCGGTGGATCTATGCAACACGGGTTAGTTAGAGTAATTCTCCCTCTACTCTCTGCCCCCAAAACCTGTACACCTTACAACACTATTGCTGCTTTCCCCTCCCATTTCCTGTACCATCAGTCTGATTCAGATTGCTGACTCAGTGTCAATTCATGCTGAATCAGCAGAGACATGCAAAATATCTATGGTGCAATTTGTACCTTTATGCAACAGTAACACTAAATCCCCAACCCATGCTATCCCTCTCATGCCACACCCAACTCACTCCTTTCATCCCTCTCATATCATCCCCATCCCATCTTCCTATGCCAACTCCAACCCCATTCCATCCCACTCCAATTCCATGCCATTCCTCCCCCCCTACATGCCACTCCTCCGGCCTCCCACGCCACCCTCAAAGCCCTCCAGTCACAGTAAATTTGCTGTTGGGCTCCCCTTACCTTCGGACCCACAAAACATCTGCGGTGAAAATAGCATCTTTATTGCAACAGTACTTCTTTAAATCCCCATCCCATGCCATCCCTCTCATGCCACATTCATTCCATTCATTGCATTCCTCATATCATGGCCATCCTATTCCCTCCCTCTTCCTACACCATCCTCCATTCCATCCCATGCTCATTCTATACCCCTCATGCTTTCACCATGCTGCCCCCACCATGCTCCACCCAATCCCCCACTCCACTTTTGCAGTGAGGTTGTGCTACAAACTCTGTTGGATGACAGTTGGTTACTTAGATATTTTAGAACTTTATTCTAATATTTGGGTACTGAGTGTACCCAGGCACCGCGTACCAAATAAACCCAGCAATAGATACACCCCTTAAAACTGAGCAATCAAAACAGTCCGGATGGACAAAAACTGTATTATTATAGATTGGATCAGTTTTATGCTACAGAGCTGTGCCCACTAGGAACAGAACTGAGGCTGTTGCCCTCATTTATACTCAGTCAGTGACATATGTCATTATGGCAGCATTCACAGTGGTACTTGCCAACCACTTGCAAAGTGTTTGAAATGCACCCGACCAAGGGCCAGTGCCTCTGTAGTAGAATCAAACACAATGGAGGGTGGAATGAGATTACAAGTTCAAGGAGTGTTGAGTGCTGCCCAACTCTTAAAAAGGCAATGACTGTCTAAATTTTCTCTGAGTTTAGATGATGGAAAATAACTACAATTAATTGCTTTGAAGTGTAGCAACTGTTACCATGTAGGCAAATGTAGCAGCTAATCTGTACATAGCAAGATCCTACAAAACAGATCAATCATCAGTATTTTCTTGTGGTTGTATCTGTTGAGGGAGGAATGTTGGAAAACAGTTTCTGTCACGGGATCGTTGGCCACAGGAGAGGTCTTGCTTTAATGCCTCAGCTAAAGAATTACAGCCCCAGTGATGCACTCACTCATAACTGCCCTGCAGTGTCTGCTTAACTAACAGCGCTGTCGACTAAGCCAAGCTAATACACAAAAAAAAAGGAAAAGGTAAACTTAATATTCTAAAATATTACCAAGTATTTACAGCACAGAAATAGGCTATTTGGCCCAACAGTTCCATACCGATGTTTATGCTCCACAGGAGTCTTGATGTAGTTGCATTAAATTTTACAGCATTCTTCTAAAATCCACAACTTTAATACTGGGACTTAAATTTCAGAGAAAATGTTAAAAAAAACACCACTAATAATGTTACTTTTACAAAATCTGATGACTTAGTTTTTTTTTCCAGAGTAGTGGCAAATTGCAGCAGTAATTTTGCATTTACACAGCACCTTCAATGAAGTAAAAATTCCCAACACTTTGCAGAGGCATGTGGGGAAAAAGTAAAAAATGTAAAATGTAAATAAGAATGTCAAATGGATCTCTTCTGCTTATTTTCAAAAGCTTTCAAACAGCCCTGCAAATGGGGCAACCGTCAGGGCGAAGCATTCTCCACTTTCTAACGAAGCTTAGAACATATTCTGAGGGCTTCCTCTAGTCATGAACAATAATGTAGAATTTCTTCAAAGGGAGATGTTATTTCACCCTCTGCAAAAATGGCCATTGGGCAAACGCCTGTCCAGAAATGCCAACATTGGCAAAACCAAAACATGGCCAAATTGGAACTGGGCTCAGTCACTTTATTCTGGAGGACACTGCTATTGGCAGCCACCTGGAGCACATTGTCATTAATATCAGATCATGCAATTACTGTTCAGCTTATATTACCCCCTTCAGCTGAAAGTCCATAATTGTTCTCCACCTTCTCCCCTACCCTCAAATCACTGAAGATATCAGTGTCATTGATCCACTATTTCAGCCTCCTACATTAGTCCAAGTGTTCAGACTTACTGCAGGTCTGCCGGGTCGTGAGGTAGTGCGTACCTCCTCTGGCTTTCCCCGACTCATATCCTGCGAGAGCACTGGCGACCCTTCAGGCTGAGAGGAAGCTGAGGTGAGAGAGAGGAAGGGGATGGTGAAAGAAAAAGCATCAAGTTAAACAGCTGCAAACAAAACAAAGAGCCAGCCAATTCCAGTCAAGATAAGGCCATTGAAGTTTATCACTCATAAAATAACAACGTCAAACTGAACATCCAAATAGGTTTTAAACATTCCTGATATATCCAAGTTAAGTCTTCACTTATCTCCTCTCAAATCAACTTCTTCTGTTGAACACGTTAGGTCCACTAAGGTTGTGAGACTGATCAAGGAAAATCATCACCAATAGTATCTTTCATATCCTCTGCATGCCCTAAAGCCACTCTATTACTGTGGAAGTGTAATTACATCGAGTATGCAGCTCAGAAACAGGCCATTTGGCCCAACTGATCTGTGCCGATGTTTATGCTTCATATCAGCCTCCTCCCATTTCATCTCCCCTATCTGCATAACCTTCTATTCATTTCTTCCTCATGTGCTTATGCAGCTTTCTCTTAAATGCTACTTCCCGCAACTCTCCCTTGTCGTAGCACATTCCACATTGTCACCACCCCCATGGATAAAGAGGTTTTCTTCTGAATTCCCTATTGGATTTATTAAGGACTATCTTATGTTGATGGTCCCTAGTTTTGATCACCCCACAAGTAGTAACATTTTCTCCATACCCACCCTATCAAACCCTTTCAAAATTTAGAAGACCTCTATCAGGTCACCTCGCAGCCTTCTCTATTCTAGAGAAAAGAGCCCCAGCCTGTTCAATCTACTTCTCAATTCTGCTATCATCGGGAATCTTTTTCAGCACTTTCAATAATGCCTCTAT
The DNA here is from genome assembly GCF_036365525.1 of Heterodontus francisci. Taxonomy (NCBI): domain Eukaryota; kingdom Metazoa; phylum Chordata; class Chondrichthyes; order Heterodontiformes; family Heterodontidae; genus Heterodontus; species Heterodontus francisci. The sequence goes on along the minus strand of NC_090418.1, from coordinate 13,750,733 downwards.
ATCCTTCTTATAATATGTAGATCAGAACTGTACACATTAATCCCAAATGTGGTCTAATAAGGTTCTATACAAGTTCAATATGACTTCTCTGCTTTTCAATTCTATCCCTCTAGAAGTGGACCCCAGTGTTTGATTTGCTTGCAGTCTCATTAACTTGCATCACCAGTTTTAGTGATTTATGTATTTGTATCCCCAGATCCCTCTGGGTCCTCTGCCCCACTTTGACACTTCTTTTTCAACTAGTATGTGACCTCCTTATTCTTCCTTCCAAATGTACCTCCACATACTTTTCTATCGTGAAATTCATTTGCCAATTAAAAGCCTATTCTGCACTTTTATTACAGTCTTCTTGTATTTTTTCACATTCTTCCTTTGTATTAACTGCAGCCCCCAATTTGGTGTCATTCACAAATTTAGAAGTCATACTTCCAATTCCCAAGTCTAAATCCTTAACGCAAATGATAAAAAACATTGCTCCCAGCACTGATTCCTGCAGAATACCACTTTCCACTATTTGCCAATCTGATTAACTACCTTCAACCCCCACTCTTGGCTTTCTGTTTTGTAGCTTGCTATCCATTCTGCTACCTGACTCAACAGTCTCTGACATTAGTCATGAGTTTACCATGCGGTACCTTGTCAAACCTTTTTGAAAACACAAATACAATACACCTACTTTATTATCTTTGTCTACTCTTTCTGCTACTTCTTCAAAGAAACCAATAAGATTGGTCAAGCATGACCTTCACTTTTGAAATCCATGCTGAATATTCTATTATATTTTTGGCTTCTCGATGTCTATTACACCTTTGAGTAGATGCCATGATAATCTTATTACATGATCACAGCTATTGGGAAAGCTTGAACATCTTGGGACTTTTTTCTTTATAGAAGACTTAGAAGTGACCTGATGTAGATCTTTAAAATTTTTAATGGGTTGGACAGAACATATGAACATACGAATTAGGAGCAGGAGTAGGCCACTCGGCCCTTCAAGCCTGCTCCTGCAGGTCCAAATGTCGAGAGAATGTTTCCACTTGTGGGAAAATTCAAAACTAAGGACCATAAATAGAAGATAGTTACTAATAAATCCAACAGGAAAAGGAGGAGAAATTTCAGTCTGTAGAATGTGGGACTCTCTACCATAGGAAGGCATTGAGGCTAATAGCTTTGATGCTTTCAAAAGGAAATTAGAGTACACAAGAGAAAAAGGAATGGCAAGATATGCTGAAAGGCTGAGATGAGGCAGATAGAATAGGAGGTGACCTGTCTTAAACAGTTCTTCAAATCAGCCTACTTACTTGTAATTCTGTTGCGCTCCATAGAACCAGTCCCAAGTACCCGGTGGGGGCCAATCTGTGGGAGACTCTCTGCTCTTTCCCATCCTGGCTCAATCCTACGCAGGTCTGGATTGCTGAAACCGAATCAGGTCATTCAAGTCAGGAGGCCATTTTTGTGGCATGACACCCCACAGTTTGCCTAATTGGTTCACTATTTTACTTTATTAAAAGGCCATGCATGGCACAAACTGCCCAGCAAGACAATGCACAATAAAGAATCAAGGAACTGTTGTTTGTAACCCTGCCATTACTCCCGAATTTGTGGACATTTTCCTGGCAGGTAGTTACAATTCATCATTAAAAAAAAAGACAGACATGCATTTATATAGTGTTATCAACCTCAGGATATCCCAAAGTGATTTACAGTCAATCAGTACTTTTAAATTACCGTACCATTGTAGTATTGTAAAACCCAGCAGCCAATTTGCACACAGCAAAAAAGCAATGAGATAAATGACCAGATTGGTTTTTCTTTTAAAGTGAGATCAGTTCAAGTATTAATATTGGCCAGGATGCTGGGGAGAACTCCCCTGCTCCTCTTTGAAAATGTGGACATATAATCTTTTCAGTCCATCCAAGACAGCAGATAGGACCTCTGTTTTACATCTCATCCAAGAGACAGCACTTCTGACAGCACTACACTGGAAGTGTCGGCCTCAGTTCTGTGTTCAAGTCTCAGGAGTGGAACTTGAATAAATAGGTTAAATACTTGACAGTGTTTAAAAGCAGATGCACCAAATAAACATTTTTGAAAATAAGAGATTCGCATTAAGGCTTTTCATGTTTTATTTTACACTCATCTCCCAGCACCACAAACCACCTACCAACAACCAGTTCCAATGCAAATGTGTGGACAGCACTTGGGTGATAGACAAGTGCAGTTAACAGCATCTACCCATTCAAGAGGCTGCCCAAAGTGTTCAATTATCTGTCTCTTACTGACCTACTCAAGGCAGAGATACTGAGGGCTCTGAAGAGATGGACTTCAGTTACCTTACTCAGGAGTTGGGAAACTAAAGAAAAATCAACATTGTTTGACAACACTCTGCCTCTGGCAAATTGCTGATTTGCCCAGTCTTAGGCACTTCTCTCAATTCATTCAGAACAGTCAAGAAGCATGCATAGATTCAGCCCAGACAATTGCAGCTACTTAAAAAGGATGCTTTTCCTTCTCAAACTGCAGGTACTAATACTACTACTAGGTGGTACTACTACTAACCTGAAAAAACTCAGGCTACAGGTGCACAAGCATGTGCCAGAATACTCTCATTTTTCCACATTGATTACTCATCACTGATCTTTGGAGTGACCAACACCTTGTAGATTAGCAGACATGTATGGATTCTAATACGGTAATAGCAGCTACTACTCTATTATTTCTTTATTTTCCCATTACCACCCCTTTTTGCCTTGCATTATCATTCCTTTTGTCATTTATTCATTCCTGCCATCCATCCACCATTGATCTTCCCTTTTGGTCTTTCCTCCCCTCTCCCCCTGCATGCCTCTGTACTTGATTAAAGCCTGTTGCATCGCTAACATTTTCTAATTCTGATGCAAGGTCATCGACATAAATCGTTAACTCTGTTTCTCTCTCCATCAATGCTGCCTGATCTGCTGAGTATTACTAGCATTTCTGGGGGGTTTTCGCAGCAGCCTTTACTATGTAGGCCGCCCTGAACAGTGGCCGGAGGGGAGTGCAGACCCCACAATGGAAACACTTGCTGTGCATTTCACAGATGACTCAAGTGCTCCCATCCCACCAATGCCAGAATATTAGCTGAACGGAAAAAAACTTCTTTTAGCTATCTGCAGCTCTGCTTTAATCCGGACATACCTAATCGTATACCAACATACAGAACTGATCGGCAGGAAAAGACCAGCTGGACCATCAAGCCTGTCCCACAATATGACAGCCATGACCAAACATTTCTCAGCTCCCTCTTTCCTCCACCCACCCGCCAGGCATGTAACCACCTGGGAGAGGAAAAAAAATCTCAGGGTCAATAAGGAGAAAAAATACACTGGAAAATTCCTCTCCAACTCCCTTAAGCAATCAAAACCAGCTCAGATGATCACATGGGTCACTGAATGAATATGACGCAAGAACTCCTGACCTAAATAACATGGAATACTTCATGGCCTTACATAAGCGAAAGGAGGAAAGACATCAATTTGCTCTTTTAACCTTTATTTCTGTGACCATTCAATCACAATACACAGCCACTTGGTCAACTTCTCGGTGTGGCAAAAATCAGAAAAGAGCCCAGAGGTGCAGGGAATAGCACGCAGCACAGGACAGATGCGTGCTAAGTAAAGCTCAGATGAAACTATTGTAACCACAATACTCTGAGCAGTTGCCACTCTGGAACTTGTTCCACGTCCTGTTGAAGAAACTATGGACCGAAGAGGGAAATTGCTTCCACATTCTCAGGACATATTCCAGTATCCTTGCTCACTAGGTGAAAAATCCAATTACCCAAATCCAAGTGTACACATCTCTTGGCAAACAGCTCTCATTTGATAATGGGGTCTTACCAACCACGGGAGAAGGGGCAGCTTTTTTCAAATAGCAATAGGATGAACTCAAATCACAGGACACTGGCACAATCCTCTAGCAGAAAACTGCACATGTAGAGAGAGCGATGCTCAAAACAAGAGAAATGTTCTCAGGAGAGATGGACTTAGTGTGAGTGAGGCAAACTCAATGATATGGCACTTTTAGTGATTTGGGAATTACATTGAGGGATTCTGGACATTTACAATTACAACCAGTGGATAAGGTGTAATTCCAATTTCATCAAATTCGTGATGTTTGTGATTTTTACCCGTATTTTAAGGATGGAATTTCATGATCCATTCACATTTCCATGAAAACCATAAATCAGTGGCCTTGAATACATAAATTAGTCTAACGGACTTGCTGTGTATTTCCAGCATCTTTTGGTTCACTTGCAGTTTGAGTTATCACTGTGTTGGCTACATGTAAAACCTGAAGGGATAGAATGGGAAAGCAATGGTACACGGAGTTGAATGGTTTACATTACCTTGCACGCGGTGCCTGCCCTGGTCGATTTATCAGAGCACTATTGCTGTTCAGTGCTGTAGCTATGGACGTCGTTCTTTGAGGAACCTTCAGCCAAAAAAAGAAACACAATCTGTTTAAGCACCATTCCAACAATTCTACTCTGAATTAAATATGAATTTAGGCTGCATGACTTCTCTTAAAAGTCATGCTTAGATGGATCTATACACCTTTTGAAGGACTACTCTGACTTGGCATTTATGTAGAGCTTTTACAGCATTGTATTAAAAAAAAAAATAGCGTGGCTTGAACCTCTGGTATGGTCTGTCAGCCATTAGTACATTTAAAGGTCAAATGGCACGGCTGTGAATTGTTTCAGTTTTGTGAACAGCAGCCAATTAATTATATACACCAGGCACAGCTGATTATGTGGTAACCCTGTGCAACATTCCATCTGCTACAGAGATGCTTTTCAGTTGATCTGTAAAATTATTTCAGTTTCAACATGGCAGTTGCAATTAACGCCTTGGCGGACAGTGTGAAAAAGTTGCATTTATACATGCCTTATGCCTCACAGAAAGAACGCAAAAGTAGTTGATATACAATGAGTGACTCCAAAATGCAGTTACTTATGTATAAAAAATTAGCAGCTGTTTTGATACAGCAAGTGGCACAAAAGGCAATAAGACAACCAGTTAATCATTTTTATTGGTGGTGTTGGATGAGGTTAGAATGTTGACCCAGCACACTGAAAGAACTTCCCCATCTCTAACTTCCTACAGCACTACAACCCTCTAAGATCTCTGCACTCCTTCAATTCTGGCTTCTTGTGCACCCTCCAATTTTCTTTACCCCACCATTGGCAGACATGCCTTTTGCCATCTAGGCCCTCAGCTCTGGAATTCCCTCTGTAAACCTTCCCCTCTCCTCCTTTAAGATGCTCCTTAAAACCTGCCTATCTGACCAAGCTTTTTGGTCACCTGTCCCTTGCCGAAGAAAAAATCTCTCTCAGTATCTCATGTGGCTCTGTCAAATTTTGTCCAATATCGCTATGAAGCACATTGGGACCTTTTACTAGGTTTAAGGCACTATATAAATGCAAGCTATTGTAAATGAATTCTAAGCTCTAGAAATGATTGCCAGGGGAGTTTTAATGTGAAGTGCTGGAACAGGCTATTAGGACCTTAGTTTAATATCTCATTGGATACGCTGCAACACTCCAACTGGAGTTCCAGCCTACATTTTTAATTGAAGTCCTGGAGTGATACTTCAACCCACAACCTTCTGACTCAGAAGTAAATGTGCTACCAACTGAGCCTCGCTAACACTTTTACGGTGTTCATCATTACGGCAGAAAGATCTTTATTCACATCCTTTGAACGTGGTTCACTCAATGCACTTGGAGTACAACACTGGCTCTCACCTCTGAGACTTGAGTTTCAATCCAGCAGACTAATGAGATCAAAGTCTCCAATCTGTGCTGGCTATATGGATCGTAACTGTAATGAGCTACAGGCACTCAGAGAAAACAAATGAGCACAAGTCCACAATAAAAAAGTTCAAAGGAATACAGGAACAGGAGAAGGCCATTCATCCCCTACAGGCTGTTCCGCTATTCAATTACACCAAGGCTGATTTGTACCTTAACTCCATTTACCTGCTTTGGTTCCTAACCCTTAACACACTTGCTTAACAAAAATCTATCATAATTTGGCTCATGTGAGCAATCTCGAAGAGAAGATTAGCTCGTGTGGGTAATAAAGATATCAGTGATTCAGCGAGAAATTCTCCTTTGAAATGGGGGATTGATGTGTATTAGGATTGTGTTGAGGTACAGCTGCATCTAACCGATGCCATATGTGACCGTGGGAGTGCTTGATGGGACACTGCAGGTGAGCTTCACATCTGATCCTTGCTGTACTTGATTTGGGTATGCTTTGTGCTGGCACCAGGTGCTGTAACATGAGAAAAATCCATCAACCCCACACTTTCATGAGCTCAAAATTTCAACGGGGAGGTAATTGGGAAAAAATGTTGCTATTTTATTTACGTAGTAGCTTATCACACAGAAATGTCTCACAAGCACTTCATAAACAGGATCAAATAGCAACGTTTTGAAGTGTTTTACTAAATTAACAGTGCATGATTGATCTCACAAGTCTCAAGTTCACGATTCCTTCTCTCCCCCGAATGATAGACAATTTTTACGCGACCCACAATTTTTATTCAAGCACTAGCCCAAATTTTGCAATGTAGATAAACAATTCCGAGACCCATGGTGCAGCCCAACTTATCGCATCAGCATTATGCAGACACAGCAGGTCTTAATCTTGCATTCTACCTTTCAAAAGCAACATAAAGAGCTCCAGTAGAAGACATAATAACCAGAAGACCAACCGAGAACACATGGCACAATCCGCTAACTAGAAGGCAGATCAATTCAGTCAGCTGTTGTAATCAATAAGATAGCAGAAGGCAGAATCCATTTGGTTGAGGGTGCCTTACCAGCCTTTTCCCTTCTCTTGCACTATAATTTTTTTCTCCTTGACTTGTCCTGATTACCTTTGGAGGTGCTTCGTCTTCCATCTTCACCCATGGCCCAGAGTCATCTCTGTTGCCGGCACGGGGAGGTAGTACAGGGGTCTCAGAGGTGGGGTCTGAGTTCTGCCGCAACATCTCACCACGCTTCACTGGCACAGGCTCCTGGGTTGGGAAAGCAGCGACATTCTTGGTCGGTTGGTCTTGGAGTGACTGAGACCTTGGCACTGGTGCTGACGATGGCTTCAGTGCAACCAGGTGTGCCACTTGAAACTGCGAGAAAAGTTTCCAACAACGTTTCAGTGCAAACTCAAGTGAAGTTGGAAGACGAGAGGTCAATTCACATTTGCTGAACAATCTATATCGCAAACAAAAGCAAAATACTGCAGATGCTGGAAATCTGAAATAAAAGCAGAAAATGCTAGAAACGCTCAGGTCAGGCAGCGTCTGAAAGGTTAACAAACTGAAATGTTAACCGTTTCACGAGCCACTGATGCCTGAACTGTTGAGTGTTTCCAGCATTTTCCATCTCTATTACTGCAATTTCTCTCCTTCACCTGAATATTCACTTATCAGAGATTCATGGCAAAGCATGAATTTTCTGTTCCACAATTTATTGGAATTGAAGTTGCTCCAAAATTAAATGATTAACAACATTTAAAAAATCAAAGCTTTAGAACCAAACTTAGGAGTAAAGGTGCAACACGAGATTATTGGACAAAATTAGGACTCATGGCATTGGGGATAATATGTTAGCCTGGATTGAGGATCAGTTAATGGATAGAAAACAGAGTAGGAATAAATGGCCATTTTCAGGTTGGGAGGTTGTAACTAACGGGGTATCACAAGGATCAGTACTTGGGCCTCAGGTATTTACAATCTATGTTAATGACTTAGACAAGGGGACTGAGTGTAACGGGTCAAAGTTTGATGATACATAGGTGCAGAGGAATATAGACAGGGTGGGTGAGTGGGCAAGAACATGGCAGCTGGAGTGCAAATATGCGAGGTTACCCATTTTGGTAGGAAAAACAAAAAAAGCAGAATTTTTTGAATGGAGAGACACTGCGAAATGCCTGCATTCAAAGGGATCTAGGTGTCCCTGTTGATGAATCACAGATAGTTAACATGCAGGTATAGCAAGCAATTAGGAAGACAAATGGTTTCTTAGCTTTTAGCAAAGGCATTGGAGTACAACAGCAAAGAAGTCTTACTACAATTAAACAAAGCAGCAGTGAGGCCATAACTGGTGTACTGTGTGCAGTTTTGGTCTCCTTACCTAAGGAAGTGCTTTTGTGCCCTAGAGGGAAGGCAATGAAAGCTCACTAGACATGTTCTTGGGCCCATTTCTGTGCTGTATAACTCTATGAGGGCATTGTCCTATGAGGAAAGGTTGAGTAGAATAGACTTATATTCCCCTGGAGTTTAGAAGAATGAGATCTAAGTGATTTAATTGAAACATATAAAAATTTTTAAGGGGCTTGACAAAGTGGATGGATGAGAAAATGCTTCCCCTGGCTAGGCAATCAAGAACACAGGGTTACAGTCCCAGAATAAGGGTTGGCCATTTGGGAAGGAGATGAAAAATTTCTTCACTCAAAGGGTTATGAATATTTGGAATTCTCAGATCTGTGGATGCACAGCCATTGAGGATATTCAAGTCAGAGATCGATAGATTTTGGGGACTAAAGGAATCAAGAGATATGGGGAGAGTGCAGGAAGGTGGAGTTGATAAAATATCAGCCACGATCTCGTTGAACTCCTGCTCTGAGTTCTTACATTATGTTCTTAAGCTTAAGAAAAAGATGCAATGTGGGCAAGACAGAAAAACGATTTTATAATTTAAAATTTTTAATACATTTAAGTTGCCCTTAACCTAACATCTCACAGATTAAAGATAGAAAGGCACATGAGCCTAGAATTGGGAGAGATGGGCATGATGGTCAATGACAGAAGGTGGCAGTTTAAGGTGCTTGGATTTAGCCCATCAATTACCCAACTCAATCTTGCCCCCCACCCCCCCATTAGATGTCACCAATATTTTAGAAGAACAATTAACTCCTCTCAAGATAACTTCTGTTCAGTTTTAACTATTTTAACATTGAGAAACACAAGCTCTATGGTCTAACATGCTGTGCCATTCTACTGAAAAGTACTGAAGGAAAGCTGGATACATGAAATGTCCTGTGCAAGTCATCCTAAATCATGTTTTACACAATACTGGTTAATATTTATTTTAAAAGCCTGATGCATAAGTTAAGATTAATCATAAACTGCTCTGCTGTCCTGATGGTTCTGGAGAGGCTGTTGAGAAATAGTTTCTTTAGCACCATTTCTTCTCAATATTGACAAACTGTCTAGAAAAGAGATGGCTGCGGAATGTTCTGATAGATGTCTTTGAAATTATATGGGGTTTGATAGAGTAAGCATGGACAAGATATTTCCACCTTTGGGAGAGTCCAAAATATAAGATCACTAATAAATCCAAGAGGAATTCAAGAGAAACTTCTTTACTGGGATTGTTGAGAATGTGGAGCTCGCTATCACAAGGAATAGTTGAGGTGAATAACACTAGTGCATTTAATGGGAAGCCAGATAAACGCAGGAAAGAGAAAGGAATAGAAAGGTATGCTGATAGGCTGAGATTAAGGAAGGTGGGGGAAGGCTGGTGTGAAACCAGTTGAACTGAATTAATTTATAGCACAGGAACCAGCCAATACAAAATATGGACCTCGTCTATGAAATGCAAGCAATATTGCATGCAGACAATATCACATGCATTACGAAATTAGGGGAAGTTGTCAGGAGTACTCAGTTGGACGTTACAAGTTAAGATGCTGTCGTTAATTAATTTCCTACACATCTGCACTTCATTAAGCCAGCCTAGCCATTATCCCAAGCTACCTCTGAAGATACTTAGAAGAAACACAAGGAAATGTCCAAATTAGTGCCATTTCTTTGCAATGGGGGGGGGGGGGGGGGGAAGTGGAGGAAGTTTTAACTTTTTTGTGGGGAGGGGGAGAAAGTCGCTAGTACCAGCAGCTAGGTGGAGCTGCAGTTTACTCCAGCACCTGAGTCATTTGTTGCCATAATAATCCAGGACCTGAACCAGTCACCATTCTCCAACCACCAAAAAGAAAGATAAAAATATGAATGAAAATTCAGCTCCTGCGATGGAGAACTACCTTCGACTGGGCTCCCTGCGGCTCCACGGGCCGGTGCATGGGCGGTGTCTGCGAGGCCTGGGCAGCACTGCTGGGCACTGATTCAGTGAGAGACTGTAGTGATGGATCTGATATTGTGGTCCCCATCTTAGGTTTTGCACCAGGAGAGTTCTGTCTGTTCATTTTGGAGCGTTCTTCAACCTTCAAAGACAGAGAGCAATCAAAATGAGGCAAGTGACTTGATCGCTAAAATAAGGCAAGAAAACTATAGGAGTACCTTGGGCTTAGCTGCGAAATGTTGCAAGTTCCAGAATCTGCCAACTTTTTTTTAAATCTATAAAAATAAACTTGTAAATAGTGTCACTATTCTTAATATTTTGTTCACCCCAAGACAAAACCTCAATGCAACATTTGTGGAGGCCTGCAATCCTGAACAGACTGTTATATTTTGCAAAGTATTTAAAGCCTTTGCTCCAGACATCCTGAGCCCAACTCAGTTCATTCTGATGCTGATGGTACATTGCAGTGGCCAGGAACAAATGGAGCACCATACAACCTCAACCCAGCCAGGTGTGCAAATGCTGCCATGTAGAACATTCCAGCTTGTACCTCAGTCCCTTACATACCACTTGTGAGTTTGTATTTGTCTGCTTTATATAGACTGTAATCTACAGAGCATTAACGACAGCAGAGTATGATAAATGCTTGCTGCCCTGTTCAGATCTTCTAACCTCTTAAGGAACTGAAAAAGTACCCAATTCCAGGTTGGCTGAATGTTTTATCCTTTAATCTGTCTGATGCAAGGAGAAAAGAACTTTCACCCGAAGAACAACCACATGCTGCAACACATATTCTAAGTCTTTCTAAGAAATGGGTGACCACACACAACACACCATATGGGTTGATTGTATTTCACTACTGATAACTGTAAACCATACAACTTTTCACAGAAGTCTTTTCTTTCCCATTTCCCCCTCATTATTGTCCTCCTTAGGAACCCTGAAAGTTATATTAAGAATTGCTTTTCATTACAGATCAAGAGCCACCTTTCACATGCAGCGTCTGCAGATTAGTAACTGGTCAGCACATGAACTGGTATTTTAGATTAGATTAGATTAGAGATACAGCACTGAAACAGGCCCTTCGGCCCACCGAGTCTGTGCCGAACATCAACCACCCATTTATACTAATCCTACACTAATCCCCTATTCCTACCAAACATCCCCACCTGTCCCTATATTTCTCTACCACCTACCTATACTAGTGACAATTTATAATGGCCAACTTACCTATCAACCTGCAAGTCTTTTGGCTTGTGGGAGGAAACCGGAGCACCCGGAGAAAACCCACGCAGACACAGGGAGAACTTGCAAACTCCACACAGGCAGTACCCGGAATCGAACCCAGGTCCCTGGAGCTGTGAGGCTGCGGTGCTAACCACTGCGCCACTGTGCCACTCACTGTGTGAGAGTGAGGGAAGCACAGTTACTACACTGCAAGCAATAAAAAAAGGTGCCTGGGATGCCAGAGAAATCATAAATAAGGATTGTGTATGTAATTCCTCCTCGATATAAATCCAATCAGGAATTCAAGAGAAACTTCTTCAGCCAGAGAGTGGTGAGAATGTGGAACTTGCTACCACAGAGAATGGTTGAGGCGAATAGCATAGATGCATTTAAGAGGAAGACAGAAAAGTACAGTCGAGAAAGGAACAGAAGGTTAAGTTACATAGAACTGCATAGAATATACAACACACAAACAGGCCATTCGACCAACAAGTCCATTCCGGCATTTATGTTTCACTCGAGACTCTGCCCATATTTCCTCATCTCATCCAATCAGCATAACCCTTTATTCCTTTCTCTCATATGCATATCTAGCTTCCCCTTGAAAGCATCTGTACTATTCACCTGAGCTACTTCCTGTGGTAGTGAGTTCCACATTCTCACCACTCTCTGGGCAAAGAGGCTTCTACTGAATTCCCTGCTTGAATTATGCTGATAGGGTTAGACAGAAAAAAAGGCAGACTTCCATTTATATAGCGCACGTCATGACCACCGGACATCTCACAGCACTGTACAGCCAATGAAATACTTTTTGAAGTGCAGCCACTGCTGCAGGAAACTCAGCAGCCACTACGCGCACAGCAAACTCCCACAAACAGCAATGTGATAATGACCAGATAATCTGTTTCTGTTATGTTGGATTGAAGGATAAATAATGGCCAGGACACCGGGAATAACTCCCCTGCTCCTCTTCGAAATAGTGTTATGGGACCATTTACATCCAACCAAACAAGAAGATGGGGCTTCGGTACTGTGCTGAAGTCAGTCTTAATTTGTGGTCAAGCCCTGCAGTAGGACATGCACCTCAAACCTGGTCACTCAGAGGCAAGAGTGCAACCAACTGAGCCATAGTTGACACTGCAGATGAAACAGAGGACTTTCTTGCTAGAGGACGAGAAGTTATGCTGCAGCTGCACAAAGCCCTAGTTAACCCCACCTGGAGAACTGTGTTCAGCTGAGCATCACACTTCAGGAAGGACACATTAGCCTTGGAGGGAGTACAGCATAGATTCACCAGAATGATACCTGGGCTCCAAGGACTAAACTAAGAGATTACACAAACTAGGGTGGTATTCCTGGAATTTAGAAGGTTAAGAGTGATTTGATCAAAATTTTCAAAATATTAAGGAGAACTGATGGGCAGAGAGAGAGAGAGAGAGAGAAAACTAATCCCGCTGGTTGGGGAGTCTAGGACTGGGAGATAGGATCTAAAACTCGGAGCTAGATCTGTCAGGTGTCACGGTTACGAGAAGTGCGAAGATGAAAAACTACAGACTCAAACGGAAGAGTTAATAAAAATTGACTTTGCCTTTTTAAAAAATCTGCAAAAGACAGTCACGTGTATTGGAAAATTGCCACACTGTCTGTTTCGAACAAAGGATGCCCAACCAGGTTGAGAATGTCAATTACACCCATCCTGAAACATTCTGAATTGAATGACTTCTACTGAAACAAAGGTGGTATGAAGTGGAAACAGCATATCCAGATTATCTCATCCTGGGCCATTGTGTGATCACCATGGGGAAAAGAGACCAAAGCGTCTCTGATAAAGAATCTGATGTGACAAAATTTGAGCGGGGGGCGAGAGGGGCCAGAGAAGGGCGAGAGAGAGGGGGGGGGGGCGAGAGAGAGAGGGGGGGGGGCGAGAGAGAGAGGGGGGGGGGGCGAGAGAGAGAGGGGGGGGGGGCGAGAGAGAGAGGGGGGGGCGAGAGAGAGAGGGGGGGGGCGAGAGAGAGAGGGGGGGGGGCGAGAGAGAGAGGGGGGGGCGAGAGAGAGAGGGGGGGGCGAGAGAGAGAGAGAGGGGCGAGAGAGAGAGAGAGAGAGGGGCGAGAGAGAGAGAGAGAGAGGGGCGAGAGAGAGAGAGAGAGAGGGGCGAGAGAGAGAGAGAGAGAGGGGGCGAGAGAGAGAGACGAGAGAGGGGCGAGAGGGAGAGAGAGAGGGGCGAGAGGGAGAGAGAGAGGGGCGAGAGGGAGAGAGAGAGGGGCGAGAGGGAGAGAGAGAGGGGCGAGAGGGAGAGAGAGAGGGGCGAGAGGGAGAGAGAGAGGGGCGAGAGGAGAGAGAGGGGGCGAGAGGAGAGAGAGGGGGGGCGAGAGAGAGAGGGGGGGGGGCGAGAGAGAGAGGGGGGGGGCGAAGAGAGAGGGGGGGGCGAGAGAGAGAGAGGGGGGCGAGAGAGAGAGAGAGGGGCGAGAGAGAGAGAGAGAGAGGGCGAGAGAGAGAGAGAGAGGGGCGAGAGAGAGAGAGAGAGAGGGGGCGAGAGAGAGAGAGAGAGAGGGCGAGAGAGAGAGAGAGAGAGGGGGCGAGAGGGAGAGAGAGAGGGGCGAGAGGGAGAGAGAGAGGGGGCGAGAGGGAGAGAGAGAGGGGCGAGAGGAGAGAGAGAGGGGGCGAGAGGGAGAGAGAGAGGGGCGAGAGGGAGAGAGAGAGGGGCGAGAGGAGAGAGAGGGAGAGAGAGGGCGAGAGGGAGAGAGAGGGGCGAGAGGGAGAGAGAGGGGCGAGAGGGAGAGAGAGGGGCGAGAGGGAGAGAGAGGGCGAGAGGGAGAGAGAGGGGCGAGAGGGAGAGAGAGGGGCGAGAGGGAGAGAGGGGGGCGAGAGGGAGAGAGGGGGCGAGAGAGAGAGAGGGGGCGAGAGAGAGAGAGGGGGGCGAGAGAGAGAGAGGGGGCGAGAGAGAGAGAGGGGGGCGAGAGAGAGAGAGGGGGGCGAGAGAGAAGAGAGGGGCGAGAGAGAGAGAGGGGGGCGAGAGAGAGAGAGAGGGGCGAGAGAGAGAGAGAGGGGCGAGAGAGAGAGAGAGGGGCGAGAGAGAGAGAGGAGGGGCGAGAGAGAGAGAGAGAGGCGAGAGAGAGAGAGAGGGGCGAGAGAGAGAGAGAGGGGCGAGAGAGAGAGAGAGGGGCGAGAGAGAGAGAGAGGGGCGAGAGAGAGAGAGAGGGGCGGAGAGAGAGAGAGGGGCTGAGAGAGAGAGAGAGGGGCGAGAGAGAGAGAGAGGGGCGAGAGAGAGAGAGGGGCGAGAGAGAGAGAGAGGGGCGAGAGAGAGAGAGAGGGGCGAGAGAGAGAGAGAGGGGCGAGAGAGAGAGAGAGAGGGCGAGAGAGAGAGAGAGGGGCGAGAGAGAGAGAGAGAGGGGCGAGAGAGAGAGAGAGGGGCGAGAGAGAGAGAGAGGGGCGAGAGAGAGAGAGAGGGGCGAGAGAGAGAGAGAGGGGCGAGAGAGAGAGAGAGGGGCGAGAGAGAGAGAGAGAGAGGGGCGAGAGAGAGAGAGAGAGGGGCGAGAGAGAGAGAGAGAGGGGCGAGAGAGAGAGAGAGGGGCGAGAGAGAGAGAGAGAGGGGCGAGAGAGAGAGAGAGAGGGGCGAGAGAGAGAGAGAGAGGGGCGAGAGAGAGAGAGAGGGGCGAGAGAGGAGAGAGAGAGGGGCGAGAGAGAGAGAGGGGGGCGAGAGGAGAGAGAGGGGGCGAGAGAGAGAGAGAGGGGGGCGAGAGAGAGAGAGAGGGGGGCGAGAGAGAGAGAGAGGGGGCGAGAGAGAGAGAGAGGGGGCGAGAGAGAGCGAGAGGGGCGAGAGGGAGAGAGGGAGAGGGGCGAGAGAGGGAGAGGGGCGAGAGGGGCGAGAGGGGCGAGAGGGGCGAGAGGGGCGAGAGGGGAGAGGGAGAGGGAGAGGGAGAGAGGGAGAGAGGGGCGAGAGGGAGAGAGAGGCGAGTGGGGGAAGAAACACAGAGACGTGGGGGTGGGGGGGGTAGGAGAAGAGACACAGAGACGGGGGGAGAAAGAGAGAGACACAGAGACCGCGGGGAGACACGGAGACTGGGGGGGAGAGACACCGAGATCGGGAAGGGGGGCGACGGAGAGAGTTTTCTGTTAACCGAAGGTAGTCAGGGATATGGGGCAAAAGCAAGTATATGTAGTTAGGTCGCAGATTCACCTTGATTTCACTGAATGGCAGAACAAGCTCAAGGAACTAAATGTCTTACTTCAGGAGCATAGGAACAGGAGGAAGAGGCTTGTGTGGAGCACAGCATAGGCATAGACCCGATGGGACGAATGCCCTGTTTCTGTGCTGTCAATTGTGTAATACATGGGAGTGCTGCTGCCTTTGGGAGGGATGAAAAATAACAAAGGTTGGTCCCAGATAAGGCCCATCAATCCCACTCTTACCGTAGTCTATTCATGACTACCTCAATCCTTGATCTCCATTTCATTCCCTTACCCTGTGCTAAACAAATCTCCTAATAATCTTCAGCTCTTAATGGGTCTTGGTCAAGTTTTTCTTTTTGAAGGTCTTCTACCTCATTCTACTACTCCCTCTAGCATTCCCCCCACCCCCACCCCAGTGTGGTAAGCAAAAATGGGTATTTTATTTCAATCTTGTGAATTTTGTAAGTACATTCGCAAGTTCTCTGCTCATTGTTCAACATGATCAATAGGAGTTGATGGAGCATATAGAGAAACTATCTCCTCTGGTAAATGGATATGCACTTATAGTGCCATAACCTACAATGCAATTGACCATGAGCTGGAATGTGGGATTTTGCTGGATGGTTACTTGTCAGTCGGCATGGACATGATGGACTGAATAGCTTATTCTGTGCTGTAAATGTCTATGATTTTCTATGATTCTGCGGTAGGAGGGAGCGCAGAACAAGGGGCCATAGCCCTAAAAATTTGAAACTGGCCATTCAGGGGTGATGTCAGGATGCATTTCTTCAAAGGGTAGTGCAAATCTGGAAATCTCTCCTCCAAAAAGCTGCTCAGGCTTGGGATCAATGGAAACTTCCAAATTGAGATCGACAGATTTTTTGTT
Source organism: Heterodontus francisci (assembly GCF_036365525.1). Taxonomy (NCBI): domain Eukaryota; kingdom Metazoa; phylum Chordata; class Chondrichthyes; order Heterodontiformes; family Heterodontidae; genus Heterodontus; species Heterodontus francisci. The sequence goes on along the minus strand of NC_090418.1, from coordinate 13,734,324 downwards.
GGGTTAAGGGTTACAGAACCAGGGTGAGTTAAGATACCACTCAGCCATGATCTAACTGAATGGCGGAACAGACTCGAGGGGCTGAATGGCCTCCTCGTGCTCCGATGCAAATAGTTGGCTTACTTCTGCCATACCCATAATTATTCTAAAGACCCGCATCTTTCTCCTAGTCTTCTGTGAAGAAGCGGGAGCTTCTAAAGGATTACCTCCTTTGCAATCAGTCGGATTCACACTTTTATTGTAATAGTACAGCTGCTTCTTTTCTTGGGGTTGTTGCTGTTTCTGCAGCTGCTGTTGCTGCTGCTGCTGTTGCAGTGACATGAGGAAGCATGCTCCTGCTGCAGTTGCCTTTGAAGCCGCTCAGACTGCCGTGCTCCTCTAGTTGTTTCCGCTTGTATTCCTGCAACAAACACACAAGAAAGCAAGCAGAATATTAGCAAACTACTTGGCCATTTCTAAAAAAAAAATGCAAAAGATTGATAGGAATATATAAAAAACCAATCAATTCCACCATACTGATAGAGAAGTGTTTGCACAAGTGTCAACAGCAATACTCACTTCCTCAACTCCGACAAAAGGCTGAGGTTGCTCTTATCGGCATCTTTAGCAGACTGCAGACCAGTAATACTTTATCACAATAACGCAAAGACAATAGATATAGATGCTCCAATTGTAAAACCGTTATAAAGACCACCTCCAGGCGCTTATCCATTGTCTCTCGAGATAAGGAGGCCAAAGAAGATTAAAAAAAATTATACTCGGGATGCGTGCACAATGGCAAGGCCGGCCTTTAGTGCCCAGTCTTAGTTGCCCTGAAAAAGTGGTGGTAGACTTTTTCTTATACTGCTGCAGTCTGTGAGATGATTCTGGCTGTTCTTCGCAGTGGGTTTTGATACAAATGAGTAGCTTGTTGAGCTACATCCAAGGGCAGTTAAAAGTCAACCACTTGGTGTGGGACTAGATGGCTGGTTTGCTTGCCTTACAAGCATTGGAGGACCAGATGGGCTTATAACAACAATACGACAGCTTCATGGTTAGCATCATTGACAGCAGAATTTTTACTTTGAGTAATTTATTTATCTTTTTAAACAGAATTCAAATTTTCAAACTGCCATGGTTGGGATCTGACATCACGTTTTCTGGTTTCCTAGTCCAGTAACAATCACTAAACTACTGTAAACAAGTGAAACCTTCCATCAATGGGTTGCTTCTGCAAACTTTGGGATTTCATTAAAAGAAAGCCAGTTTTATTTTTAAAACATGGAGCTTCAGTGTGGGCAACAAGCCTGTTCGAATCCAATTCTTCCAAGAATTGTAACTGTCATCAGAAATCATGCAGTAAATACTCCAGCACCACATGGATGATTTAAACCCAGACGGTTGACAACAATCCCCCACTAAGAACCTCATACTGTTGAAGTATTTACTTTTAAAGTGTGATGAATGAAAAGAAAACAGCTGTTCCTCCTCCACATGCACTTCCTCAGCCAAGAGGGTGGCCAGCCCACTTCTGTGTTTTTGCCATTTTTATTCTATATATATTGCTAGACATTGAGGCAGGAGGGCCCAGGGATTCACACCTTCAATTAGCCCGCCTGCCAGTGAAGAAATATCTGATGTGAGGTGCTCTGTTACCAAAGCGGCCAAGATTGGGCACTTAGCATATGGGAGAACAAGAGAGCACCGATATGCTGGGTTCCATAGGACACTGGGAGGAGAATTTTTTTTGACGCAGTGTAGTATGATGATCTGGAATGCACTGCCTGAAAGGATGATGGAATCAGATTCAATAACAACTTTCAAAATGGAATTGGATGGTAAGAAAATTGCTGGGCTATGGAGAAAGGGAAGGGGAATGGGACTAAATGGATAGCTCTTTCAAGGAGCTGGTACAGGCACAATGGGCTGAATGGCCATCTTCTGAGCAAGATCATCCTATGGTACTATGACAGTGCTCATAAGAGAGGGAGAGAAGCAGAATGCGTAGCTGCAAAAGACAGGTTATGACTGGCAATGGCAGTTTCATTGCTTCTGTCCCTTGTTTAAACTAACTTCAACTCTTATCACGTGTGAGTTGCTGCTCTTTGTCTTGGCCAACATTCCTCTGTTAAGCAACACTACCAATAGCTTAACCAAACACTCGGCTCTCTGCTGCATACAATATAACTGATGTATTTGCCTGCACAGTAACAACTTGCATTTACATAATAAGTTCTGAGGTGTTTCACGGGAGCATTACCAAACAAAATTTGACATGGAGCCACGCAAGAAAATATCAGGACCGTTGACCAAAGACATGATCAAAGAGTTAGGCTTTAAGGAGCTTCTTAAAAGGAAGAGAGGGGGATAGAGGCACAGAATGGTTTAGGAAGGAAATTCCAGAACTTAGGCCCAAAGCAGCTGAAGGTACAGTGACCAATGCTTCAGCAATGAAAATCAGGGATATGCAAGAAGCCAGAATTTCAGGAGTGCAGAAATCGGAGGGTTGTAGGGCTGGAGGAGGTTACAGAAATAGGAATGGGGCAGGCATGGAGGGATTTAAAGAGAACAGCTAGATAGAGATTCTGAAACTCAGGAATCCATTCTTTCAGATTTGGTTGCCCAATTTCATGTAAGTGCAATATTAGATGCAATAACCCAATCTTTTAAAAATAAACTCATTGGATCATGCAACACAACAGTAGAAAACAGGATAGAATATTTGATTTACAAGATTTGTCAAGGAATTTGCAACCTAATCTTAAAATAAGTTGTTTATGTTTCTTAGTAAGGAATGGCTGTTTAAGTTTGTTGACACCATGTAAACACGAAATGTTAGACATTGAGGTGGAATCTTGAGTGCCACAGCATTCTTGATGGCAGGACCAGATGTTATTGTAACTTCTCCTCCCGCCGCAAATCTGTCTTTAAATTAAATGTTTGGTGACAGGCACAGGAACACCTGGGATCACACAGCGAGGGCGGCCTTTCGTTGGTGGAACCTGCCGTTACTGCCCCAAAAACCATGATCGCCACAGATATAAAACATTCTGTGCTTGCAGCCTCAAGGATCAGCAGCCTTCCTTTCAAGTATCTTCAGACTAACTTCAATTGAGGCTTTTATTTAAATCAAAACATTTTTGCCTCCCTTATTTTGTGAAAGTCACCGCCAACTTCATATCATTTTTCTTCCCCCTACCAAAGTGAATGACGTGGTAACCAGCAGGCAATGTCCCGCCCTATGGTTCAGTGATGCCTCCCTGCAGGTTCTCCTCCAGGCAGTCAGGGAAAGGCAGGAGGTCCTCTTCCCTGCAGATGGACTACGAAGATCTTTCCGTCTCACTAAGGCGGCCATGGGTGGAGGTAGCAAACATGGTCTCAAACCACAGGATAACTCTTAAAACATGGGAGCAGTGCCGCAAGCAAATCAATGACTTTCTCAGTTCAGCGAGGGTAAGTGGTCCTGACAAAGCTGCTCCATTGATTTCTTCCACAGTTCTGTATCTTTAAGGCAGATGGTACACATGAATGCAGTGGAATGTGAGAACAGCCTTGGTGCCATTTACTAAATGACGAAGATTGGCATTCATTATGTGATTTGATGCATCATGCGAAAGCCAATACCGAATGAGTGATGTTCATGCATGTATGCAACGGTTGTGATACATCATTAACCAGATCATTAAATCTGCACTGTCTGTTGCTGGATAAACTAAACCACTGCCAGCACGAGTGTGCTAAGACAGGAGGAGGTAGGGTCACTGACATCAGGCTGCTGACCACAGCTGAGGAGACAGTAGAAATCGTGAGACAGAAGGGAGGCAGGACGAGCGGAGATGGAGAGGCAGGAGCCACAAGGCGCATGGATGAAGTGCCATCTCTGCTCTTACAGCCATTATGTGGAAACTGAAGGAAATTGTTTGAACTCACGTGAAGCAGGTGCTTGAAGTGCCTCTGTTTGTGTCTCCATTGCAGGTGCCTGCACTCGAGTCGCAGAACGCCACCTGGCCCAAGAATCCTCCTCTGGGGAGGAAAAAGAAGCCAATGCCCCAGAGGATACACTGTCACCTGCCTCTTCTTCCACCTCCACCAACGCAGATATATCCACAAGGTCCATGGGGGATTTAAGATTAGAATCTGGGTCACAATCTGGTGTGCATGACACAGACACATCACAGTGGCTGAGGAAGCATGTGCCAGCTGGGTCCCCTAACAACTGGATGACTGCTGCGGACCCCCAGGCCCTTGCTCAGCCCCATGCTAAGGATGATCCTCTGTTTGTTGCTACAAGAAGTCTCCTGGATGTGCAGCAAAGCCATGTGGAAAATATATCGGAGATTCCTGTGGTCATGCGCGGTTTTGCGCATGCCATGGAGGAGTCCATGCAAGCCATAACGTCAGCCATGTCCCAGGCATTTGAGCATATGGCTTCCTCAGTACAGAATCTGGCAAGCTCCATTGCGAGTCTGGTTGACCACTCGAGTCATACGTGACCTGACTTGCACTCCATCACTGTTGCCGTGGGCTCCACGTAGCAGAGTTTAAGCTAGAGGGAGACAAGCAACATGAACCTCCCTCCATGTGCTCCTTCCCCTTAGAGACAGGCAAGTGCTATCATGCACATAGATGGTGGAGGAGCATGTGCCAGCTGCTCCAGGGCCTTCCTCTCAGGACACACCCAGGATAAGCAGCGTCTCGTCCTGCTCCACGCACCCCCCCCCCCCCACCAATGCTGACCCCTTACCTCCAGCAGGCAAGCACACGGGGGATTCTCAAGCACCATTTCTGCAGACCCACAGTAAGATGGAGCTATCAAGGCTCCGTTCCTCCAGAGGATGTCCGACATGGTCATCCACAGCAATGGGGCAGCACACTGAGCAGACTGACTCCACCTCAGCTGCTAACGTCGGGGTAGCACCTAGATGTCGTGGCAGGAAACGAAAACAAACAGTTTGGAGCACGAAGGTGGCATGGGCCATGTAGAAATGTTCATGACTGCAAAGCTTTATTACAACATTTTTATTTCTTGCAAATTTGATCCAGTCTCGGGAATGTTTCGCTTGGTTACAAATGGAGACAAATACGTTTTTTGGAGGCCTACGGCAGAACACAATGATGCTTGCAAAACATCTCAGGAAATGTCCAGGATCCATATTTCATTGGAATTTGAGCCTTCACTCTTCAATGATGACTGTTTTCCTTTAATGATTAATAACTTTTCCAAATGCTGCCATACCTTACATTTCTTTTCTTCAGTCATAACTTAATGCTGCTTGCAGTGGTGTGTAGTCACATTCATCATAGCCCTTAGATGATTACAAATGCCAATCATATGAAAGTGCAGCAATGCTTTGTTAAGACTGCAGAGATGAATAAGATCTCATGCAAAAGGGAATTTCTGAGGGGAATTATGTTTCTCCTCCCAACATTCCTCTTATTGCTGGCTGAAGCGTGCATAAATTAGGTTCTCCCTTACATGTCTCTCCATGGCCCTCATATTGAGGACGGTATCATTTTCATTGTTGTCCTCCTATCGTCCTCTTCATAATCATTCCCATCTGAAGAGGGCTGGTGTTCCTCCACCTGAAGAATGTTGTCGCGTCCAATTGCAAGGCTGTACAAGGCACAGCAGATAACAATTATTCATGACACTGTCTGTGACATGTACTGAAGAGCTCCTCCAGACCGGTCAAGGCAACGAAATCGCATTTTTGGCATGCCAATGACGACTCTGATGGATGCATGAGCGACATTGTACCTCTTCAGCAGCGCTTTGGGGAGACATACTAGCATCAACCATGTACACAGGGGGTAACCCTGGTCACCCAGGATCTATCCGCCACTTCAGCTAGTTCCTCAAACTGCTGGCAGTTGGGAGTTCCTCCAAATTAGGAGTCATGACAGCTCCCTGGGAACTTGCTCAAACATGCATGATTCTTCTACTGTGGTCGTAAACTAGCTGTATATTTAACGAGTTGGAAGCCTTTGTGATTGATAAAGGCAGCAGACTGGTCCCAGGAAGCTCTAATGGCCACATGATCACCCCTTGCACTCTAGGAAAGCCAGTGCTGGCACCGAAGGCTGACCTCATCTACAGGTAAGTAGACAAAATCATTGGCAAGTCGAAAAAGGGCACTGGTCACCTCTTTGATGCACCCATGGGTCGCAGACTGCAAGATGCCACATATGTCGCCCATGGATCCTCTGGAGAAAAAAATGAGTGCAGCAGTCACCTTGAAGGCAACTGGCATGGGATTCCCACTGGAGGTCATGCTGCAGGATCCTACAAATTTCTGTGACCATTTAACATGACATCCTAGGTGTCTCTGGTATTGCCTCTCTAACAGTTGAAGGCAATTTGTCCTTGTCCCAAGGATACGATGATGTGCCAGTGCCTGACTTCAATAAGGACGTTCCTGGATATCATCATTCAGAGCATACTCACCTTCCTATTCTGCCTGTTGCTGGCACTCAGGCATCAGGGGTTGAGGGAAAAGAGCCTTCATTAGTCTCCTTCTTTGTTGTTCTTCCTGTGGTACTAGACAAATTGGTGTACGAGACCCTTGTTGCTGTGACTTTTCTGAACAATAAATAAGCAGAGCGTGGTGATTCAGCCCTCTCTTGCTAGTGAGCTGTAACATCGAGGCAATGAAGAGCTCCATTATATCTGCCTTCAAATTGCAGCCGGGGAGAAGACACATCCACTGTCGTTTGCCTCCTGCCACTCTCCTTGCAATCCTCGAGTGTCCACTTGGTTCCCATTATCGTTGAAGATGATGCGCGTGGAATTCAGGGCAAGTCTCCCCAACTTCCAACCTCCTCCTGCAACCTTCCAGCTTGAACCCATCACCCTGACACACCCACAGTTACCATTACTCGTCCCTCTATCACCATTGAGCCTCCCCCATTACCGTGCACAGTGTAATCATTAATGTATTCATGCCATCCCGCCACCCCCTTCTTACTCCCATTACGAAAGCATGTCGATTCTTATCCTTGAACCTCCTCACATTGAACTGACCATTGTTGTCGTCCCGTTACCCTCCATATGAAGCTGTCAAATACCCACCCATTAGTCTTGATCCTCTCTCCTACAGAAATGCATTTCCCCCATTGACTGTGACCGTTCCCTCTGCTAGCCAGTATCCTCAATTTGCCCCACAGCTCCCCAATGTTGACAGCACTCATCCCTCCCTTTAGGCCCTTGTCAAATATCTTCACACAGTACGGATCTAATGCACCCAACACCCCCGTAGCCAACAATATGCATCTTCACCATAAACATCAATCATTCAATAACCTGAACGCTCCACTCCACCCTCCACTACTCCTCCATGCGCCCGATGCCTGGAGGCAAACATTCATTCCAATGGTGACACGGGATAAACATCCATTGCAATGCTGGCCTGGAGGCAAACATCCACTGCAATGCTGGCATTAGTTTAGCGGCTGAGTGAAAGAGAGAATAGCAGAATCCAGAGACTCAACTGCATAAATCTGACTGCTGTAGTCCACGTTGAAATATTCGTGAACCGGGTGGCACAGGAATATCACTCGCTGTTCATTGCCAGTGTGTAGGGAAATGAGCATTCATGTTATTTAAATGAATGAAAAGCTGCAATCCAGCACCGCGCTGGGGGAACCCCGGAATGCCGCAAGCCTGTCGCCGACTTAATTCCTCTAAATTATCCTACCGTTGGGAATCCAAATATAATTTCCCAACTAATTATATCATCCGGCATGCTACCAAATCCACCATGGTGGACTGCATAAAATTCCCCACCAGATCTTCATGTGCATACTGTCGGCAGAAAAATTCTGGAATAAGTCATTATGTTTCGCTATATCGCCAAATCTAAGTAGTTCTGATCCGATGGAATTAGATGTTAAATATTAATCTATCAACAGGATGCAATAATTGTTAGCCCCTTTTGATAGCTAGATTTATCATTAGCACAGAATCAAACATTCATTTTATATAAAAAGAGCCAAAGTGGAGATAAAAGTTCAGACAGTAACGATATTCTATAAATAGATGCCCTCAGCATATGCTCTCTGAACATGATCTAACATTTACTAAAATGTGCCACTGGCAGCTGATGTCTGACTATCAGCATTACATCAGTGTTTAAATACCTCTTCTTTGCCAGTTACATTGTTGGGTTACCCAATCTGAATAACTTGGACCAGCTCGATTGTGCTCGACTTCAAACAAGTGTCAAACTGATACGTACCAGCAGACAGATGTAGTAAATATTCCCCGAGAGACCAAGTGATGATTTAAGAGCAGAAATTTACCACATCGCACCGGCACCTCTGATGCATTCGACTTTTGTGCTCCAGAATTCACTGAAATTGGTCGATCCAGTTGACATGCAAACATGGTGGTCTTACCACTGCTCAGGTCAGGTAACAGAGAAAAAAGACTGAACTTGCTAACAAGTAACAACAGAGCTTGTGACTCAACTGATGCGAGTCACCATTAGTCACTCTCTGCGTTTACTCGTCTCGCCTGGAATTCCAAGCCAGCATTTTCTCGGATACCCAAAGTACTCACACTCCAGATTCTTTTAATTCTTCACTGCAGATTTCAAAAGGGTACACGACACAGAGTTGGGCATTACTGCCAACCACTTTAGGACTCCTAACAAAGTTAGCACAGCGAGCATACAGCATAATCTCAGAGAAAGCATCCTTGACAGAAAGTCTGCCAGGCTCATGAACATCAACAGTCTAGGTAGGTAAGGAAATATTTCAGGTTCATTGCAAAACTGCATGCATTGATAGAACTCCAAAAAGAAGGCAGATCAACAATCGTACACATGCTTAATCCAAATTCAATCCAGAGTCAAGAGTGAATCCAGTACCCCATCGGAGCAGCTTTTTTTCTCATCTTAAAAACAATCCTTCTCTGGCAAATAATGTCTCCCCTTCTTTAGGTCTTTCAGTGCCACCCACCTCTTCACTGGCTGAGGACAACCAGCAAGGCAATCTGCTCCCAGATCTGCATCAAAGTTGCTCCGTTTCCAACAGCCGTGAGGAAATGTGACATATGCTGTTCCCAATTTTTTCCCTCCCTATATTCAAACAATTTCCAGACCTATGGACAATTGGAAAGTTGACACCGTGGGGAGAAACCGCATGTGGGGAATGGTGTCCTGTCCTTCAGTGCAGCAGACAGTACCATAATAAATCTGCTGCACCACCATGCTGCCACCGAGAAGGAACATATTCACTTCAGATTCACTCCAAATTAAATTCATTCCATTTGCACTCCATGCCTTAATGCAAATTGGTTGTTGATTTGGATAAACTGAATCAAAAAAAAAATCCTAGTGCAAATAGGGTTTATAGCACACTGGTTACTAGGACAATCTGCAAAAGGATTCATACACACACATACAGGATAAGACATTGAAGGACTGGACGAGTACTGAGATGGAAATGGATTGAAGGGGTCATTCAATATTTATTTTACAAGAGTATGTAGAGTAATCCTCGGGCGGGCACAGCGGAATGGGTTGGGAGGGGGGGTTGTGGTGGTGGGGCGGGGGGGGGGAAATGTCCAAACCTGTGTATACCTGGTCAGTTAGCATGTCGACATAAGGACCTAACAATAAAAAATAAAAAAATCATTCTTAAACACACAAGAGGACATAACGATCCCATAGCTATCAAATTTTTGCTGCAGTGATCACAACATCAGGGATCAAGGTTAGCTCAAGGGCGCTGAATGCAAAGTAAACACTGGGGTCATCAGCTCTGCAACCATAGCCGTTTGTTTTTGTTAAGCATCCCACCCAAGCCAAAATGGCTACTAGTGCCAACTTTCCAGTGTTGTGCTTTCCCCCTCCTCCACAAGAAAGGAAGATTGTTTTTAGAACTAAAACTCATCTGAATCTGTCCTTTTAAATATCTTGTGCTAACATGTATCCAAAGATGCACATTTAACTTGGGCATATTCAGAATATTTCAGGGTAGCACACAAACCCTAAGGCCCACAAATACCTCAGTTTATGGTCATAATCCTAATAAATTTAAACACTACATCTTTCTGGGAGGTGGCAGCAGGTGGGCGTGGTTAGGAGATAAGGTGGAGGGGAAACAGAGAGGAGAAAGGAGGAGTCAGAAAGGAAAACACCCTGGTTACTCCTGTGAAAATGTTGCATGACCCCTATAAGGGTTAGGAGCAGACACCTTGGAATGATATGACAGGGATGAGGATTTGCAGCCTGCACCATTTACCAGAAGCAGAGCCTGTTCTTGCAGTAGCTGCTGCTGAAGAATCTCTAACTGTCTCTGCTCCTCCTCTAATTGATGCCTTATGTACTCCTAGAGACAGAGAACGCAAAATGATTTCAGAACAGGTAAAGAAAGGAAACAGTCAGGAAAAAACTCACAAATAGCCCTTTCTGTAGCTACAAAAGTGTCAAGATTTCTGAAGTAGAACTTGAAGGGGAGGAAGATTGCTTAGCTTTCAGTTTTATTAGCAGTTTTCTCCAATAATCTATTAAAGGGAAATTGTTGCAGATATTTCGCACATGGAACTTGGGGTGAAATTGCTGACAGTGTGGGCACTAAGTGAAAGTGCACAGCACAAAGCTTGTATGATGGAAATGGAACCCAGGGCACTACGCCACACAAATTCCCACACCCATTGTCTTAATCCAATGTTTTACAGCGTACAATTCATCAAATTATGGAAAATTCAGAAATGGGATAAATTTTCACAAGGAACTGGATAAAAATGTGAATGGGAAAAGAGCAAGGGACTGGACTAATTGGATGCATAGGAAATAGGAGGAGTAGGCCATTTGGCCCTCGAACCTGCCCCGCCATACAACCAGATAATGGCCGATCTTCTACTTCAACAGCATTTTGCTGTACTATCCATAGGAACACAGGAAAGAAGAATAAGCCATCCAGCCCCTTGAGCCTGCCCCACCTCATTCAAGGAGACAGCACAGGCACGATGCGCCAAATGGCTCCTTCTATGCTCAACATTCTATGAATGTTCAGTACACTGTGCTGCACAGTATTGTCATTTCACCTCCAAATCTTGGTCTCAAATCTGGCCTAGGCCAGGTCTCACTTGGTCTTTAAGAACGACGCCGTTTGTGTTTGGATAGGAAGGAGCAGAGGGAACTTTATGCTGCATCAAATTGGGATTGCTTAACATGGAAACTTGCTTTTAAAAAAAAAGGTGGAATGAATTCTACTACCAACATAAGCAGAACTAGGATAGAGCAGAAAAGCCAATCCCAACACTCATCACCACCCTCAAAACCCTTGAATTCAGGGACGTTGACCATGAGCTTCTCAGTTACTAGTTTTACAACTGATATTTGTATCTGCTCAGGAGATCCTACAAATTAGTAGCGTGCATGCTGCCTTTTTTTATTCGTTCATGGGATGTCAACGTTGCTGGCAAGGCCAACATTTTTTACCATCCCTTATTGTCCTCGAGAAGGTGGTGGTGAGCCGCCTTCTTGAGCTGCTGAAGTCCATGCAGCGTAGGTACACCCGCAGTGATGTTAGGGAGGGAGTTCCAGGATTTTGACCCAGCAACAGTGAAGGAATTGTGATATAGTTCCAAGTCAGGATAGCATGTGGCTTGGAGGGGAACTTGCAGGTGTGGTGTCCCCCATGCACTTGCTGCCCTTGCCCCTTCTAGGTGGTAGAGGTCACGGGTTTGGAAGGATCTGTTGAAGAAATCTTGGCTATTTGATGCAGTGCATCCTGTAGATGGTACCTTGCACCCGTGGTGTAGGGAGCAAATGGTTAAGGTGGTAGATGGAGTACTGGTCAAGCGGCCTGAAGTAACTCAACAGTTTGGATTATTTTCTTCTGGCACTAGTTTAACTCCTCTCTTAATTCCAATGCCTATTGACCTATATAATTACAATACTGTAAAACTGTTACATCATAAGTTGGCAAATGAAATTCAAAACCTTGCTTAATCTTTTGGGTTAAATATGTTTAGCACTGCTGCTTGACACTCAAAATCCTTGAAAGTCTACATTGACAGGACCTAAAAACAAGGATCCCTGTGCCAGGTAGGGCACTGGGTTTGACTGTCAGAATGTGCCCAGGAGAGTCATGTGACAATCATAATGTGAGGGAGAGAGAAAGACAAACTAACCAAATGGGAGGGTGAGGAACAGGTTTTGTTGATGCACTTCTAACGAAGTGCGGAAAATGAGGAATGGTGTGTGATAACTAGTGAGCATGTATGGGGGTGGGTGGTGAGTTTTCCCTCCTCTCCAGCCCCCTTCAGGGTGCCAACGCTTACTAGGGTACGTTCCATTGGCACTGGCAGTCCTCTGGTTCCTCATCTGAGTGGTCATTTCTCATGTGCAAGACAGAATGCCAAGTGGCTATTCAACAGTGGAGGGCATCTTAGAGTCTGGTCCTGTGTTCATCTGACAATCAGACACTTGCATTTTCTATTAAGGGGAGGGGGGGCGTCGTCACTGGATAGTTAGCAGGAGTAAGGCTTCCGACTGAACTGTCACCTCCCCCGTCCAGGGATCCTGAGGCTAACTGTAGTGCTTCAAATTCTGCCCCAGGAGAGACCAGCACAGGCTAGAGTCTGAACGTGAGCCTTCAGGCCATAAATGCTTTGAACGATATGAAAGTCCAAAGTACCGCACAGTACCTCTCTCTATCATTACTGGTAAAAGATTAATCTCTTTGCTGCAAGACAGCCAGGGTTTATACCTGCTCTCTCTCAGCCTGTCTCCTCTCCTCCTCTCTGCGAAGCTGCTGCATCTCGTCTAACTGCCGCTGATGCTCCTTTTCTTGTTGCTTGCGTAGCTCTCGATCTCGACGCTGTTGCTAATAAAAAATTAAATCGCAAGCTTTACTTTAACACACTTACGCTTTACCAACCAGCTTACAAATTCAACGACTGCATCTACATCAAAGCAGACTAGGGAGATGAAGGGAAACTATGAGATGGAAGAATTGAGACAGTGTCTCAGATTCTCACTTATTGCAGCACTGTCACAGCCATTTCAAAGATTTGCTTGGGCTTTTCCTCCCTAAAACTCGAGTTCTTCTGAGATCCAACAGTGACTACATTTGTGAAGTACTTCATTGGCTGTAAAGCGCTTTGAGACGTCTTGAGATTGTGAAAGGTGCTAACTAAATGCAAGTCTGGGAAGCAACAGTGCCAGCCGGAGTCATGAGTACCAGCACCTCCTGTAAATGCAGTCCACTTGCATTTGCCTCTACATATCATGATCTTATCAAATGGCAGAGCAGGCCCAAGGGGCCAAATGGCCTACTCTGGCTCCTAATTCATGTTCGTATAACACAGAATGAATGAACCTGCATTTTTACAGTGCCTTGAATGAACTCAGGTTGTCTCAAAGCATTTTACTGCCAAGTGTAGTCACCATTGTAAAGCAACAAATGCAGCAGAAAATCCCTACAATAATGAGGGTGTTGGGTGAGGGATAAACATTGGTTAAGACACCTGTGATTGACTCCCCTGCTCTCTCTTCAAAATAGTGCAAATAGTTTACTTGCACTTCAGAGGACATATGGGTCACAGTTTAATATTTCATCTGAAAGACAACACCTCCAACAATGCAGCACTCTCTCAGTACCGGGACTGTCAGTCCAGATTATGGGATTTAAAACGAGTCTTGAACACATGACTTTCTGACTAGGAAGTGAGTGCGCTGTGCACTGAATTACAGCTGATACCTAAACATATACCTGTTATAGAATTCCTGTGTATGTAGAAAATCATGCCATAATCGTTGCTTCACTTGTACCAGTGTTGAACTACAAAGCCAGAACAGCAGAAGGTTAAATCAGAGGAAGGCATGAAAGTAGAATGCATTTTGGTCACACTACACCTTGAGTGCTACGCCTAGTTCCACTTGCTGAGGCAATACAGAAACTTCAAGCACTGCAGGCAGTGTAAAGAACAGTGAGGCTGTTAGGTATTAAAGGTTTGACTTATGAAATAAGGCTGGAGAAACTTGCGATTTTCAACGTGGAAGGAAAGCGACAGAGAGGTGCTCTTATAGGGGTATAAAAGATAGTTAAAAGAATAGAAAGGTAAATCCAGAATATTAATTCAAATTAAACTGCATTGATAAGGTTCGATTAAGAGGGATGGGAGAAGGCTCGAGTACAGCATAAACATCAATATAGAAATAGAAGGCAGCAAATTAATGAGTATAGAAAGTCAAAGAAACAAAGACTAGAAAACAGACTACAAATGAGTTGTTCAGTGATTAGTAGTATTAGTAGAAGTGCGAGAGCATTTTAATTGCAGTGATCATGATTCAGTTAGATTTAGTTTGTTATGGAAAGGGATAAAGATAGACCACGAGTAAAAGTTTTAAATTGGGGAAGGCCAATTTTACTAAGCTGAGATGCGCTTTGGCAAAAGTAGACTAAAAACAGCTACTTGAAGGTAAATCAGTGTCAGAGCAATGGAAGGCACTCAAGGAGAGGATAAAGAGTGTTCAGAACAAATATGCTCCCACTAAGAAAAAAAGGTGGGACTCCCAAAAAGCATAGAGTAGGATAAGACAAACAAAGAAAGCTCAAGTCAAGTGCCAAAAGCTCAAGACTGCAGAAAACCTAGAGAAGTATAAAAAGTGCAGGGGTAAAATTAAAAAGGAAATTAGGAAAGCAAAGAGAGGGCATGAAAAAATATTGACAAGTAAAATCAAGAATCCCAGTAAAAGGTGAATTTTAGGACAGAAATAAGGAAACAAAGAATGGTGAACATATGGAACAGATTACCCATAGAATAGGGGAGGTGAAAGCTCTAGCATCATTTAAGAAAGATTTGGAAGCTGCAATGGGGAGAAATTACAATCTATCTGAATGCCTTCAGCTGCCAAGGCCCGAAGCTCTGGAATCCCCTCCCTAAACCTCTATCTCCAAAACGCTCCTTACAACCTCCCTCTTTGACTTAAGTTTCTGGTCGCCTGCCTTAGTATCTACTCATGTGGCTCAACGTCAAATTTTGTTTGATAATGCTCCTGTGAAGCACCTTGGAATGTTTACTATATTAAAAACACTATATAAATGCAGGTTGCCGTTGGATGAATCCAGACAGACCAAATGGCCTTGCTCATCATTAATAATCTTGTGATCAACATTTTGCACGGCCAAGCAGGCATGGTAATTAATGGTGGTGCTGAACCTTCTATCACAAAAACAGATCTGAAAACTCCAATTAAAAATCACCCAAGCAGGAAGTAGGGCAGTGATGCTGCACAATGGAGCTCTAACAACTCGGCACCATGGAGTGCTAGCATACATATGCAACCTACCCTCCACTCAGTTGTTCGGCTCACACGGAGAGCAACTGTGTACAAAGCGTGAGACGAACAAAACCAAACTCAAAAATCAACATTTCTACAATATCTAGTGGCATATCAAAAATAAATCCCTTCCTTCGATCCCTATCTGCTGTCCATTTTCTCGTGCATTAACAAGCAAATACTTAAATGCTGCAGAAAAGGCAACAGGCAATAGAAATATCAAACAGCGATTTAGTTCTCAGCACCCACTAGGGCATTATGAAACCCTGCATAGTATACTGTTTAGTTATATGAGACAGTTGCTGAAATGTGGCTGAATGATAATTGACAAAGCGCACACTCAGACTGGGGCCTCCATGAAAGCTAGCGCCGCCAGTCATAAGCAACAAGATACAACGCCCAGTGCTGCTTATATATGAATTATGAATGATGCTGAATTGGTGCAGGTTAACATTCAGTAAATTTTTCATTGTGGGGAACGGAACACTTTGCGGCTTTTGGCCCCCAGCGTCGGGAGCCAGCACACCTAGCTCGAGCAAAGCTCCTGTCAAGGGGCTTAAAGCAGAGGATAAAGAATAAAAGGATGCCCGTGACAAATGCCGGAGGGCTCAATACTGTATAAAAGCTAGAGTAGTACAAAAAGTGTACAGGTGAAATTAAAAAGAAAATTAGGAAAGCAAAGAGAGGGAATGAAAAATGTTGGCATATAAAATAAAGGAAAACCCAAAGAACAAGATGAAAAATAAAGTGCAAGGCCAATTCGGGACCCTAAGGACGATGGCATGGTTCTTAATGAATATTTTGCATCTGTTTTCACAAAAGACAGAGACGATACAGACATTGCAATCAACGAGGAGTGTGGAATATTAGATGAAATCATAGTGAAAGAGGAAGTGCCAAGTGGCTTTTCAAAGTGGAAAATCACCAGGCCTGGACAAAATGTATCCTAGGCTGTCAAGGGAAGCAAGAGAAGAAATAGTGAAGGCTCTGACGTAGTGCCAGAGGACTGGAGGACAGCTAATGCTGTACCATTGTTTGAAAAGGGAGAAAGGGATAGACCGAGTAATTACAGGCCAGTCAACCTAACCTCGGTGGTGGGAACATTTTTGAAAAAAATTATGAGGGACAGGATAAATCATTTTTACAAGAACACGGGTTAATCAAGGACAGTCAGCACAGGTTTGTTAAGAAAGATCATGTCTGACTAACATAATTGAACTTTATGAGGAGGTAACAAAGAGGGTCAATGAGGGTAGTGCATTTGATGTAGTCCACTTAGATTTTAGCAAGGCTTTTGATAAAGTCCCGCATGGCAGACTGGCCAAGAAAGTAGAAGCCCAGGGGATCCAAAGCAAAGGGCAAGTTGGATCCAAAATGGGCTCAGAGGCAGGAAGCAAAGGGTAATGGCCGATGGGTGTTTTTGTGACTGGAAGGCTGTTTCCAGTGGGGCTCCATAGGGCTCAGTACTTGGTCCCTTGCTTTTTGTGCTATATATTAATGATTTGAATTTAAATGTAGAGGTATGATTAAGAATTCACTGACGATACAAAGATTTGGCCGTGTGATTATAATACAGAAGAAAGCTGTAGACTGCAGGAAGATATCAATGGAATGGTCAGGTGGGTGGAACAGTGGCAAATGAATTTCAATCTGGAGAAATGGGAGGTAATGCATTTGGGAAGGCCAACAAGACAAGGGAATACACAATAAATGGTAGGAAACTGAGAATTGTAGAGGAACAGAGGGACCTTGGAGTGCATGTCCACAGATTCCTGAAAGTGGCTGGACAGGCAGATAAGGTGGTCAAGAAGGCATACAGAACTTGCCTTTATTAGCTGAGGCATAAAATATAAGAGCTGGGAGGTTCTTCTTCTTTGGCCTCCTTATCTCGAGAGACAATGGGCAAGCGCCTGGAGGTGGTCAGTGGTGTGTGGAGCAGCGCCTGGAGTGGCTATAAAGGCCAATTCTAGAGTGACAGGCTCTTCCACAGGTGCTGCAGAAAAATTTGTTTGTCGGGGCTGTTACACAGTTGGCTCTCCCCTTGCGCCTCTGTCTTTTTTCCTGCCAACTGCTAAGTCTCTTCCCGCCAGCTCTGGCGAACACCGGCAACTGACTCCCACGACTTGTGATCAATGTCACAGGACTTCATGTCGCGTTTGCAGACGTCTTTAAAGCGGAGACATGGACAGCCGGTGGGTCTGATATCAGTGGCGAGCTCGCTGTACAATGTGTCTTTGGGGATCCTGCCATCCTCCATGCGGCTCACATGGCCAAGCCATCTCAAGCGCCGTTGACTCAGTAGTGTGTATAAGCTGGGGATGTTGGCCGCCTCGAGGACTTCTGTGTTGGAGATACGGTCCTGCCACCTGATGCCAAGTATTCTCCGGAGGCAGCGAAGATGGAATGAACTTAGACGTCGCTCTTGGCTGACATACGTTGTCCAGGCCTCGCTGCCATAGAGCAAGGTACTGAGGACACAGGCTTGATACACTCGGACTTTTGTGTTCCGTGTCAGTAAGCCATTTTCCCACACTCTCTTGACCAGTCTGGACATAGCACTCCTGTTATGGGCGGCGCAGTGGTTAGCACCGCAGCCTCACAGCTCCAGGGACCCGGGTTCGATTCTGGGTACTGCCTGTGCGGAGTTTGCAAGTTCTCCCTGTGTCTGCGTTAGTTTTCGCCGGGTGCTCCGGTTTCCTCCCACATCCAAAGACTTGCAGGTGATAGGTAAATTGGCCGTTGTAAATTGCCCCTAGTGTAGGGAGGTGACAAGGGAATATGGGATTACTGTAGGGTTAGTATAAATGGGTGGTTGTTGGTCGGCACAGACTCAGTGGGCCGAAGGGCCTGTTTCAGTGCTGTATCTCTAAATAAATAAAAATAAATAAATAGCAATGGAAGCTTTTCCCATGCGCTTGATGATTTCTGCATCTAGAGACAGGTTACTGGTGATAGTTGAGCCTAGGTAGGTGAACTCTTGAACCACTTCCAGAGCGTGGTCGCCAATATTGATGGATGGAGCATTTCTGATGTCCTGCCCCATATGTTCGTTTTCTTGAGGCTGATGGTTAGGCCAAATTCATTCCAGGCAGCCGCAAACCTGTCGATGAGACTCTGCAGGCACTCTTCAGTGTGAGATGTTAAAGCAGCATCGTCAGCAAAGAGGAGCTCCCTGATGAGGACTTTCCGTACTTTGGACTTCGCTCTTAGACGGGCAAGGTTGAACAACCTGCCCCCTGATCTTGTGTGGAGGAAAATTCCTTCTTCAGAGGACAATATAAAATATAAGAGCTGGGAGGTTACACTGGAACTATGTAAAACACGAGTGAGGACATGGAGTGGAGTGCAGTTCTGGTCACTGCACTATAGGAAATATACGATTGCACAACAGTGGGTACAGAGGAGATTTACGAGGATGTTGCCTGGACTGGAGAATTTTAGATATGAGGAAAGATTGGATAGGCTAGGGTTGCTTTCTTTGGAAAAGGGGAGGCTGAGGGAAGTATATAAAATTGTCAGGGGTCCAGATAAGAGTTGATAGGAAGGCCCTATTCCCCTTGGTTGAGGGGTCAGTAACCAGGGGGGCATAGATTTAGGGTAAGAGGTAGGAGGTTTAGAGAGGATTCAAGGCGCAATTTCTTCACCCAGAGGGTGGTGGGGATCAGGAACTCTGCCTGAAAGAGACAGAAACCCTCGTAAAATGCAAAAAGTACTTGTAAGTTATGGCATTTAAATGCATATCCAAGGCTATGGACCAAGAGCTGGAAAGTGGGATAAGGCTGGTTGGCTACTTGTTGGGTGGTATGGACACAATGGGCCGAACATGCTGTAAATTTCTATGATTCTATCCTAGCAAATTTCTAAATGGTGAAAAGCTAGTAACAGTAGAGGCCCATATAGACTTGGGGATCTAGGTACATAGATGAAAATGTTATGAACAGGCACAGAAAATAATCCAATAGGCTAATGGAATGCTGGTCTTTATACCTAGAGGAATAGAATATAAGGGTGTAGAAGTCATGCTTCAGCTACACAAAACACTGCTTAGACAACATCTGTAATACTGTGAGCAATTTTGACCTCCAAACCTTAGGAAGGATACACTGGTCTTGGAGGAAGTGCAGTGTGGATTGACCAGAATGATCAATGAGCTCCAAGGATTAAATTTCAAGCAGCGATTACACAAACTAGGGCTGCGTTCCCCGGAATTTAGAAGCTTAAGGGGTGATTGGATCGAAGTTTTCAATTTATTAAGAGGAACTGACAGGTAAGGCAGATGAACTTAGAGCTTGGATTAGTACTTGGAAATATGATGTTGTTGCGATTACAGAGACTTGGTTGAGGGAAGGGCAGGATTGGCAGCTAAATGTTCCAGGCTTTAGAAGTTTCAGGCGGGATAGAGGGGGATGTAAAAGGGGTGGAGGAGTTGCATTACTGGTTAAGGAGAATATCACAGCTGTACTGTGGGAGGACAGCCCAGAGGGGTCATGCAGCGAGGCAATATGGGTGGAGCTCAGGAATAGGAAGGGTGCAATCACGATGTTGGGGGTTTTCGACAGGCCTCCAAACAGCCAGCGGAAGGTAGAGGAGCTGATATGTAGACAGATTTTGGAAAGATGTAAAGGTAACAGGGTTGTAGTGGTGGGTGATTTTAACTTCCCCTGTATTGACTGGGACTCACTTAGTGCTAGGGGCTTGGATGGGGCAGAATTTGTGAGGAGCATCCAGGAGGGCTTCTTGAAACAGTATGTAGATAGTCCAACTAGGGATGGGGCCATTCTGGACCTGGTATTGGGGAATGAGCCCGGCCAGGTGGTCGAAGTTTCAGTGGGGGAGCATTTCGGGAGCAGTGACCATAATTCCATAGGTTTTAAGGTACTTGTGGATAAGGATAGGAGTAGCCCTCGGGTGAAGGTGCTAAATTGGGGGAAGGCTAATTATAACAATATTAGGCAGGAACTGAAGAATTTAAATTGGGGGCGGCTGTTTGAGGGTAAATCAACATCTGACATGTGGGAGTCTTTCAAACGTCAGCTGATTAGAATCCAGGACCAGCATGTTCCTGTGAGGAAGAAAGAAAAGTTTGGCAAGTTTCGGGAACCTTGGATAACATGGGATATTGTGAACCTCGTCAAAAAGAAAAAGGAAGCATTTATAAGGGCTGGGAGGCTAGGAACAGACTAAGCACTTGAGGAATATAAAGACAGTAGGAAGGAACTTAAGCAAGGAGTTAGGAGGGCTAAAAGGGGTCATGAAAAGTCATTGGCTAACAGGATTAAGGAAAAATCCCAAGGCTTTTTATACATATATAAAGAGCAAGAGGTTAACCAGGGAAAGGGTTGGCCCACTCAAGGACAGAGATGGGAATCTATGTGTGGAGCCAGAGGAAATGGGTGAGGTACTAAATAAATACTTTGCATCCGTATTCACCAAAGAGAAGGACTTGGTGGATGATGAGCCTAGGGAAGGGAGTGCAGATAGTCTCAGTCATCTCATTATCAAAAAGGAGGAGGTGTTGGGTGTCTTGCAAAGCATTAAGGTAGATAAGTCCCCAGGGCCTGATGGGATCTAACCCAGAATACTGAGTGAGGCAAGGGAGGAAATTGCTGGGGCCTTGACAGAAATCTTTGCATCCTCATTGGCTACAGGTGAGGTCCCAGAGGACTGGAGAATAGCCAATGTTGTTCCTTTGTTTAAGAAGGGTGGCAAGGATAATCCAGGAAATTATAGGCCGGTGAGCCTTACGTCAGTAGTAGGGAAACTATTAGAGAGGATTGTTCGGGACAGGATTTACTCCCATTTGGAAACAAACGAACTTATTAGCGAGAGACAGCGTGGTTTTGTGAAGGGGAGGTGTGTCTCACTAATTTGATTGAGTTTTTTGAGGAAGTGACGAAGATGATTGATGAAGGAATGGCAGTGGATGTTATCTATATGGATTTCAGTAAAGCCTTTGACAAGGTCCCGCATGGCAGACTGGTACAACAGGTGAAGTCACACGGGATCAGAGATGAGTTGGCAAGATGGATACAGAACTGGCTCGGTCATGGAGGACAGAGGGTATCAGTGGATGGGTGTTTTTCTGAATGGAGGGATGTGACTAGTGGTGTTCCGCAGGGATCAGTGCTGGGACCTTTGCTGTTTGTAGCATATATAAATGATTTGGAGGAAAATGTAGCTGGTCTGATTAGTAAGTTTGCAGACGACACAAAGGTTGATGGAGTTGCGGATAATGATGAGGATTGTCAGAGGATACAGCAGGATATAGATCGGTTGGAGACTTGGGCAGAGAAATGGCAGATGGAGTTTAATCCCGACAAATGTGAGGTAATGCATTTTGGAAGGTCTAATGCAGGTGGGAAGTATACAGTAAATGGCAGAACCCTTAGGAGTATTGACAGGCAGAGAGATCTGGGCATACAGGTCCACAGGTCACTGAAAGTGGCAACGCAGGTGGATAAGGTAGTCAAGAAGGCATACGGCATGCTTGCCTTCATCGGTCGGGGCATAGAGTATAAAAATTGGCAAGTCATGTTGCAGCTGTACAGAACCTTAGTTGGGCCACACTTAGAATATTGCGTGCAATTCTGGTCGCCACACTACCAGAAGGACGTGGAGGCTTTGGAGAGGGTACAGAGGAGGTTTACCAGGATGTTGCCTGGTCTGGAGGGCATTAGCTATGAGGAGAGTTTGGAAAAACTCAGATTGTTTTCACTGGAATGACGGAGGTGGAGGGGCGACATGATAGAGGTTTATAAAGTTATGAGCGGCATGGACAGAGTGGATAGTCAGAAGCTTTTTCCCAGGGTGGAAGAGTCAGTTACTAGGGGACATAGGTTTAAGGTGTGAGGGGCAAAGTTTAGAGAGGATGTGCGAGGCAAGTTCTTCACATAGAGGGTGGTGAGTGCCTGCAACTTGCTGCCAGGGGAGGTGGTGGAAGCAGGTACGATAGCGACGTTTAAGAGACATCTTGACAAATACATGAATAGGAAGGGAATAGAGGGATATGGGCCCCGGAAGTGCAGAAGGTGTTAGTTTAGGCAGGCATCAAGATCGGCGCAGGCTTGGAGGGCCGAATGGCCTGTTCCTGTGCTGTACTGTTCTTTGTTAGTGAGAAACTAGAGCCACTGATTGAAAAGTCAAGGGCTTGAGGCATAGTCTAATAATTAGAGCCAGACCTTTCAGGAGTGAAATTATGAATCACTTTTACACACAAAGGGTGGCAGAAGTTTGGAACTCTCGCAAACAGCAATTAATGCGAGATCAATTGTTCGTTTTAAATCTGAGATTGATAGATTTTTCTTAACCAAAGGCCCATATGTGAGGTCGCAGGTCAGTCATAATCTCATTGAATAGTGGAACAGGCTCAACGGGCTAACTAACCTACTCCTGATCCTATGTTAAGTGCCTTGGAATGTTTTACTACGTTAAAGGAACTATATAAATTCAAGGTTTTGTTCATCCAAGTTGTAACCGCTGTACCACTGCATCATATGCATCCCCTTTATCCAGACCATTCGTGTAGCCTCTCGTGTGGGGCTGCCAATTTAGGCTGGAGCTACCCACCACTGAGTGGACTGAGAATGTCCCAGAGTTGAAAGGGAAGTGTGCATATGACCCAGACCCCAGTAACCAGTAATCGCCCCAAATACACAGCTGCCTGCTAAGTGAACTGGATGTTAAATCAACCTACGTTTCACTACATAAGCAATGCAATCCATGCATTATGGCATTATAAATATGGAAATGAGCAGGAAGCTAATGGTTCCAAGTCAGACATAGATAGAAATGAGTTCCCATGATGTTATGAGCTCCTGGACAGAAATGCACTAAGGCGTTTAACATTGCACAGGAATACCTCATTGCAAAGAGCACTCATCCTACAAAGAAGCTACAAAACACACAAAATAAGACATTAGAAATCACCACTTCTACTGATTTGAGTTGTACTCTTAAGTAAAACTGGACTGAAAAGCCATTTTATAAATTTTACCTCCTCCAGCCGACGTCGCTGCTCTTTCTGCTCCTCTATGCGTTTTTGCCGTTCGGACAGAAGCTGCCGCTTGTGCTCCTCCGGATCCCGGCGCGGCACCACAATCTGCTGCTGCTGCCGCCTCACGGCTTCGGAGCGCTCTTTGTTCTCCTGCTGCAGCCGCAGGAAGTCTCGCCTCAGCGTGGACTCGCCTGGCAAATTCACAATGGAGCTGCCGTGCAGGTGGGGGGGGGGGGGGGAAAGAGAAAAAAAGTTTACAAGAATCACAGAACGATAACAAATAACAATCATGCAACACAGGAGGCTGCCATTCGGTCCAACATGCCTGTGGCAGCTCTATGGAAGAGCTATCCAATTAGTCCCACTCCCCTGCTCTGCCCATAGCCCTATAAATTTTTCCCCAGCAAGTATTCATCCAATTCTCTTTTAAAAATTACTACTGAAACTGCATCCACTGCCCTTCCAGGCAGCGCATTCCAGATCATAACTCGTTGAATAGAAAAAATTGGCCTCAACTCCTCTCTGGTACTTTTCCCAATCACGTATTTTAGTACTTTTCATTTTAATGTCACTTGTACCACCTGCAAAGAAATGGTCAGAGTGAAGATAACTTTATCAGACTGCGACTTTTAAGGGTCTCTACTCAAAACAATCTTTACAGATGCTGTACATTTTCAAGATTTTCTGTTTTTCTTTGTGTTTTCAACAACTGTAGTTTTTTTAAACTCGAGTCAATAAAAATGAATCTTTTAACAATGTGGTTAAGTCTCACATAAATGCAAGATTATTTTTTAATTTTTTCAAGGGTACAGTTGATCAATAGGTGAAATTCCATCTCACCCCCTTTTTTTTTTATAGAAAGGAACCAGATATGGAAGTGGGTGACCTTTGTGAATGGGGACAATATGGGTTGGAAGCACAGATCATGTCAAATAGGGTGCTGAGGTTGCAAACAGTCTGGTTCTACCGAGACAATGACTGGGGAGTGGGAGGAAATCAGTGGCAAGGGCACAGAGTTTGTAGCAGGGGTCGAAGATGATGGCTTGGTCTTGAGGTTTACCAGAAGGACAGTGCAACGTCCCTTCCTCAGCACCAACATCACTCACCTTAAACACAAAGTGCATAACCTTGACCCTCGCATGTCAAAATGAAATTGCACCCAGAGAAGGAGACTGACGAGGTGAAGGATACTCTTGCAGGCTGAGGGAGCTACACTCGATAACTCATTGTGCTCATATGTTAAGTTTAAGAATGCTCGATGGCTGACACTGGGCACTTAAAATGGCAATGTTCCATTCCTCAGCGCCATCATTACCCACCACAAACTGCACAAAATTCAGCAAATTCCACCCCTCAGCAAAATTAAATTTGTATGTTGGGAACGGTGTTACACGAACATGACGGGTGCAGGGACAAATAAGCTGCCTGGTACTCTGAACAAAAAAAAACTTTGAGACATAAATACACACATGATGCAACTTTTTCTTCAAACAAAACACACCTGGGTTCTCCTTCTTCACCAAGATTGTCCTCCTCCTCTTCGCTGCCACTATATTCGTACTCCGTCTCCTCTGTTTAATAGAGATAACCTGTTACAATGCCCCACCATTATACATGAAGATCAATGGTCATTAGTGATGCGCGTGGTAAAATGGGCAGTAGCAGCTGCTCAGTAACTGGCCCACCTCACCTTTTTCACCTCGCTTCTTCCGGGTGCGGTCAATGTGGTCCTTTAGCTGGATGCGTACTTGCCTCTCAGTTGGCTGGTCTCGGATGAAGCTGTGTTTTAGCAGCTGATCTGTAGACGGCCTCTGAGTGTAATTTTTTATCAGACAATTCTCAATAAACTCTATAAACCTTCTTGACCTAACAAAGAAATGGTTAAAGTAGAATTTTTTTTAAAACATGGACATTACAGACAATTCAGCTATTTTGCAATTTCTACAAATGTTCATGGCACACATCAGCATTTGCCGAAAGGCATAACTACCACTTTTCCTTCACAGGCCCAGATTACATTCAAGCCTCTAGAGTGGTGAAGGTTCTTTCTCAGCAACAACTTGCACACTCCCCAAATGCCACAAGTTTCAAAATCCTAGGATGGGTCAATCAAAGCAAAAGAGGAACAGGATTGAAATCTTCCTCAGAGGCCTACTCCAAGCTGGGAGGGAGCCTCCTGCTATCTAGTCAAACAATGGCATTGCCAAAAGAGGCACAGAGGTCTGATGAACTACAAGTAATTGCAGGCTTTGGTGCAAGGTTAGATCTTTCATGTGAAATACACCTAATTATACAAATGGCACAGAGTCTAACAAACAGAAATATGCCAAAACTTTAGCATCGAAGTCTGAATTTCAGGGCAAGAACGCCAATCATCTATGGGGAATCTAGTAAAAGAGCATTCCTATAAATCACTCCTTAAAAAAAAAATCTCATATCGTACTTTTTTCACTCCCACCATTACAAAGTCTGTACCAAAGTAGCCAGCCATGAGCAACAGTGGTGACCCAGGCAATGAGGTTGCAGGTTTGATCCACATACTACAGATAAAATCATAAATTCACCATGTGGTAAATCACCACCTGGCATTTTCCTGCAAAAAACTTTAAACAAGATCACCTCCCACCCATGCTGACAGACTCGCTTTGAAGGTGGTGTTTAAATCACACCTCCGCCCCCACAGTCAGTCTCCCCAGCAGCTGACGGCAATGTGGCCCTGCAATGCTTATAACCCTCAGCGGCACTCAAACAAGAGCAGCTTGGGAACTAGGACGATTTATAACACTTGGTGTCATCGCTGCATACAAAGCAGACACATGCCTCCAGAAACGTTCCATACTCTTTTAACTTGTTTTTTTTTATTAGACATTGGCCATGACTGAGAAAGTCAGGTTTGATAACCACCTTATTTGTTTCTCTGGTCTGTGCAATTCAGAAGAAAAACATTGAGTCAAGTCAGAAATTTTAGATTGGGGTTGAATGAAGAGCTTTAATGAATCAGATATGAAAAAGTGCATAATTTATAATAATGCACTTAGATCACTGGCTAACGATATTTATAAACTTCATCAGCAAATTCAAATGTAGAAAATTGGAATTTTATATAATATCGCCTGCCCACATTATTCAATTAAGAGTGCTCCCCAGGGAGTCCTTGCAGCATCCTGATCTTCAAATTTTAGTGCAAAAAACCCCCCTTCTTAACCATTTTTGGTGGCTTGTTTCCCGACCAAAGATGCCCTCTTGGTGCTATTGTCCAGACTGGATGCAGATTTGTGACCTCTGCTTTTGTTCAACTTCGGACACATCTCCTCACTCCAACTGCTCCAGTGAGGCTAAAAACAGTCACATTTACCCAAGCTCGGAAACACCAAAAAGTTCAGGAGGCCAAATAGCACATGGTAATTTTAAATTTTCAACTCTGGAACTGAATTACTTCGGTTGCATTCCTTAGGGATCAAGGTTAAAGACAGGAATATTGTGTTATCCTACACTACAGCGTTGAATCAAAGTAATAGTCTCCAGTTATTTAAAAATCTAATGCACTTTAAATGAATAATAACTTCTTTCACTCAACATATTTTGTCATCCATGTCAATTTCTTTCCTCTCCCATTCATTTCGCAGAACTCAGGTTGACTGGCAGAGAGGCAGTTCTGCTCCCAGACCTCATGCACTGTACACTCACATAATCAGTTACAATCTGCTTAATACCACTCTAAGCCAGCTCCATGAACCAAGTTGGCTTGTTTCTGCTCTGCATCAACACCACGTGCCACACTCCCCCATGCCAACCTCAGACTTATAGCAAATAGTTACATTTTTTATAGCACAGAAACAGGCCATGCGGCCCAACAGGCTCATGCCATTGCTTATGCTCCACCCCATCATATCCTTCAATTCCCTTCTTCCTCATGTGTTCATCTAGCTTCCCCTTAAATGTATCTATGCTATTCGTCTCAACTATTCCATGTGGTAGCGAGCTCCACATGGACTCTCTCATCAAAGGAAATAGTTTCGCTCTATCCATTCCTTCAATCTAAACACCTCAATCATATCATCCCATAACTGACTTGGATCATCACTCTCCACAACATTCTTTTTAATTACTGTATTTGACCGTTTGCGAGCACGTGTAAATGTCAAGAGTATACTGCAAAGTCAGTCAGCCAATCTCTGCAATGAGTTAACAGCATTCTGGATTTGGGCACCTGCAGCTGGCCTATCTCTTTG
Organism: Heterodontus francisci; assembly: GCF_036365525.1. Lineage (NCBI taxonomy): Eukaryota > Metazoa > Chordata > Chondrichthyes > Heterodontiformes > Heterodontidae > Heterodontus > Heterodontus francisci. The sequence continues at coordinate 13,706,824 of NC_090418.1, read as the reverse complement.
GGCAGTGCCACCTTCACTACACCCTAAACCCCCTACATGGATGTTTCATTGGCCTGAGCTGATCAATTCTTCTATTTTACTAGTTTCATTCTTTGCATGCCTACTGCCAACCCATCCTTTTTCAGAGCTTTGAAAACTGTGCAGCATTTCAGCTTCCCTCAGTTTTTTGTTCCCCCTACAACATAAAGGCTCTGGAAAGCCTAACGTGCATCTGATAATTACTACAAATTGACCTATTTCACGTTCTTTCCTACCTTGATGTTACCCTGCCGCACAGATCTGGACATTTCAGCTTCTCTACTGAAGACAGACTGGCATTGTAAGTTCAAACCAATGAGCTCATCACAGGACCCATCCCCAACCACCACGCCTTGTAATCACTTACCATTTCTTAGATTTTAACCTGGGAGGGGGGTTTCTTGGAATAAGGAATAAGGCTCGCATTGGGTGCATGTCACACAGAGCTGAGGCGAAACAGAAAAGAAATAAAAAAGGAAACAATATACAGAATATCACTAATTGATGCCTAAAACAACACTTAATACAATGCCACCAATTTCCCAGGTTAATCCAGAGTAGATCCATCCATTATTTTGGAATTATGTAGCTTTTGTATTGAACAGCCAGATGTATATGGCATGCATGGAAACCCATAGTCAGGTTTTTACAATAAAACTATTAAAGAAAACCACTGTTTTTATTTTGCTGGTATGATGTGCACTCTCTATCACAATAGTAACACACCTCAGTTACCTCAGTCTAGAGAATGCAGGCACACATTGGCAAGAACCAAGGCTCAGGGATGACCCGAACCCAATAGTGTCAGTATAGGTAACTACTGATGTTTAGCCAGCTACAATCAAGCAGCTTAGCAACAAAGAGCATCAGAATCTTTCCCATTGGTTTACTAGCCAGAACCACCCTACCTAGGCTTGTAGGGTTACCTGGACTAGAGTGGGAGGAATCAAAGCCCACAACTCAAGGTCCCATCAATAAGCAGTATTGGCCAGACATAATCAGCATACCACGTCAAAAAGTATGGAGGGGCTGTCTGGCTGAAGTATCTGATCATTGATTCTGCCACAGATGGTTGTAAAGCTCCAATGTCCCATCACTAGCTGTCTCATCTTAGAGACAATTCAACCCCAAAATAGATCACGCTTAAATTATTCAACTAAAATCCATAAATTAATTTTTAAAACCTACAAGCGTCAATAAACATTTCAAAAATATATTAGCCCTTGACTTATAAAAAGGAAACCTTGATTTTTAACTGGAGAAAAATGTATAATTTAATTTTTGGTATTCAGTGTAGCCTCAGGCCAGTGTCAGAGATAAAGCTATTTCTTCACAGCGGCCCTACCTCAAATACACGAGAAAGTCGGTTTCATTAATTCCTGAAAAGGCCAGCATTTAGTGCTCTAAGCAATTTGACACATCCAAGTGGCAGTTAATAGTCAACAGCATTGGGGTGGGACTGCAATCATGTAAATGGCCAGGGGGTGAGGACAGCTGGTTTCCTGAAGGACACAACTAAAACAATTGGACCTTTGACAATCCGTCAGCTTTATGGTCACTGTTACTGTAACCAGATGAATTAGTGAACCAGATGAATTTTTATGAAAATCCACTAGTTTCACTATCACCAACACAATCACCAATACTGATACGAGCTTTTTATTCCAGATTTATTTGATCAATTGATTGTTTTAATTTCTCCAGCTGCCCTGGTGGGATTTGAACTTATGTCTCCAGGTCATTTAAGTCAGCCCTCTGCATTCATTGTCCAGTAACCACCACTATGCTATCGTACCCCATAATTTGTGCTCAACCTCTGTTCAGCACAAAATAGAATACGCTTGCCACAGAATATAATAAACTGCTCAGGAAATGCACTAAACGTTTACAATACATCACTCATTAAATGGCGACTACAAGCATTAAGGACATCAGCTACATTAGGAATTCCTCTCGCTCTTTGAGTGACACCGTTGAGTTAATTGACTACTGCTGTATTTGGAACCCTTCAATCAGCTTACGCGCCCAACAGTCCTTTCAAGCTTGGCATGTATAAAAAATAATTAGACAAGCTAGTGGAATGTTGGCGTTTATCTCAAGGGAACTGGAATACAAAGGGCAGGATGTCATACGAGCATTATATAAAGCTCTGGTTAGACCCTATTTCGTGTGTCATCAGTTCTGGGTACACCTCAGTAAAGATATACTGGCCTTTTGGGGTTGGGGGGGTGCAATGCAGATTCACTAGAATACCACCCTAATAGGGTTAAATTATGAGGACAGTTTGCATAGACTGGCTTGCATTCTCTTGAACTTAGAAGATTAAAGGGGGATCTAATTGGGCTGTTTCAGATGATTAAATGAACAGTTAGGACAGATAGGGAGAAACTATTTCCTCTGCTGGGAACAATGGGGCATAACCTTACAATTAGAGCTCGGTCATTTAGGGGTGATGTCAGGAAGCACTTCTTCACACAAAGGGGAGTGGGAATCTGGAAATCTCCCAAAAAGCTGTTGAGGCTGGGGGGATCAATTGAAAATTTCAAGTGGGCGGCACAGTGGCGCAGTGGTTAGCACCGCAGCCTCACAGCTCCAGGGACCCGGGTTCAATTCCGGGTACTGCCTGTGTGGAGTTTGCAAGTTCTCCCTGTGTCTGCGTGGGTTTTCTCCGGGTGCTCCGGTTTCCTCCCACAAGCCAAAAGACTTGCAGGTTGATAGGTAAATTGGCCATTATAAATTGTCACTAGTATAGGTAGGTGGTAGGGAAATATAGGGACAGGTGGGGATGTTTGGTAGGAATATGGAATTAGTGTAGGATTAGTATAAATGGGTGGTTGATGTTCGGCACAGACTCGGTGGGCCGAAGGGCCTGTTTCAGTGCTGTATCTCTAATCTAATCAAAACTGAAATGGATCGATTTTTGTTAGGCAAGGGTATTAAGGGATACAGAACCAGACCAGATAAATGGAGTTAAGATGCATATCAGCCATGAACGGCGGCCCAGGGCTGAATGGCCTACTCCTGATCTTATGTACATGTTAAAAAAAAAGTATTCAAGGTTTGTCTGACCCTGTCAATTTTACAAGCCTGGCTATTCATTCACTGGAAAAGCAACCTGTAAAGGCAGCCAATGAAATCCCAGCTTTTTTAATCCTGCTGCACCCTCCAATATGGCAGCACGAGCTGCGGGAAGCAGGGCTATGAAAGATAATTCTTTTGATGGGGGAGAAAGGTTTGGACAGTTGAGGTTAGGTCGAGGAAAAAATTTAAAGAGGTAAAGGAAATGCATGGAGGGCTGAGAGAACAGAGAAGAATGCAGCCGGAATACTGTGTACAGTTTTGGTCGCCACACTATAGGAAGGATTCGCTAAGGGAAAAGGTTTCTTCCTATGTAATCTATCGATGCCCCCTCATAATTTTGTATACCTCAATCATGTCCCCCTCAGCCTTCTCTGCTCCAAGGAAAACAACCCTAGCCTTTTCAGTCTCTCTTCATAGCTGAAATGCTCCAGCCCAGGCAACAGGCTGGTGAATCTCCTCTGCACCCTCTTCAGTGCAATCACATCCTTCCTATAGTGTAACTCTATGATAGTAAATAGGATGGATAACTGGAATTTCAAGTATTTCAATCATTTCCTCCGAATAATGTGTGTTACTTTTTAATCTGAGTCTAGGAGCACAAGCATTTGGCCCTGGAAGACAAGGATCCCTCTGGAATTGTCCACAATTAAAGGGTTAAGTCGAGAACACACTGACTGGAGTGGAAATTTAGAGAATTTCAACCCTCAAAGGGCTCGTCAGACACCATGTGATGTAATACTGAATTTGACTGGACAGTCCAAGGGTCTCAGATTCTGCAGCTCCAAATTGAATTTGAGTTTAATGAACAGAGCAAAAGTTAGTCAACCTTTTCACCGATTCCCAAAGTTACAGTTCAAGTCAATCACAGGGATTATTCTCAACAGTTACTCAGTAATTAAAAAGCTGGTCACCTCAGCAAAAAGTTCAAGTTCAGACTGCCAAAAAATGGCCATCATTTGAACGGTAATTTTATCCTTCCCAACCCCGGTTAAAGAAAAAAAAACTTACGTGGCGCGCCTTCTGCCATTTCGATTGCAGTAATTCCCAAAGACCAAATGTCACTCTGCAATGAAACCAAATTAATTGAGTTACAAGTGAAAATATCTGGCCCAGTTCTCTCAGAACAATACTTCTCTATCAATTTCCAACGATTATGTCACAATCGTCAAATCATTCAGGATGAACATCGCAACTAATGTTTTATTAAAGATAAGGATTCCATAATAGTAGGAGCACCTTTGCAGTACATACGAATTAGGAATAGGCCACTCGGCCGTTCGAGCCTGCTCCACCGTTCAATAAGTAGCAGAGAAAGGTAGAAAGATCAAAAACAAAACAAAACAAGTTTACGTTTATATTGCAACTTTCATAACCTCAAGGCACCTCAAAGCACTTCAAAACCAATCAAATACTTTTGCAGTGTTGGAACTGTCGTAAAGTAGTCAGCTGTGGCTCTAAGGGTAGCACTCTCGCCTCAGAGTCAGAGGTCATAGGTTTAATTCTCACTCCAGAGACCTGAGCACATAATCTAGGTTGACACTCTAGTGCGGTCTGTGGAAGCGCTGCACTGTTAGGTGTCATCTTTCAGAGGCAATGTTAAACCAAGGCCCTGTCTGCCCCCTCAGGTGGAAGTAAAATATTCCATGGCACGATCTTGAAATGCAGAGGAGTTCTCCCCCAGTGCCCTGGTCAATATTTATCCCACGACCAGCATGACTTAAAAAAGATCTGGTCATTATCCTAATGCACTTCCTTAAAAATGTATTAACTTGACTGTAAAGCATTCAAGACACCCCGAAGTCAGGAAAGGCACTATAAAAATGCAAGTTCTTTCTGTTTAGGTAGGCAATCATCTGATCATCCACAATTGGTCAGAAATTTTTTTTTTGACAAGAATTTCCAAATTGGCTGCAGGTCACCTGGTTTTTATTTCTGCGTTTCCCCAGTGGTGAGGGGGAAATTGGAGGTTTCATTTATGGGGATGAAATCTGCAAGGGATGAGGGCAAGCATAAGTGGGCCTGGTGGTCTTTGCTTGCCCTAGACAAAAAACAAACACACAGAAAGCTTCTGAGCTCAAGGGCCAGGAGGGTTCCTGAGAAACCTGCGTACTAGTTACTCCCCAGAACCTCCTGGCAGCCAACTCCTTGATCAGGAAAAGAGGCATATTCCAGAGATAGAGAAGAAATGAAAATAGAGTGAATGGGATGCGAAGAGGCAGGAAGAAACAGTGCTGTGTGTGGCAACACAGCATATTATGGTAAATAAAAGCAAAATACTGCGGATGCTGGAAATCTGAAATAAAAACAAGAAATGCTGGAACCATTCAGCAGGTCTGGCAGCATCTGTGGGAAGAGGAGCAGAGTTAACGTTTCGGGTCAGTGACCCTCACTGACCCGAAACGTTAACTCTGCTTCTCTTTCCACAGATGCTGCCAGACCTGCTGAGTGCTTCCAGCATTTCTTGTTTTTATTTCAGCATATTATGGTGTTATTTTCATGGATCCAAAAAGTATCAGACAATAGATGAAGCAGTAGTGGATGTCATATTAAATTAAAAATTAAAACCTGGTTAAGGGCAAGATTACAGCCTGTGACGGTGCTCTTGCACCATTAAGCTTATTGCAGTAAATCATGGAATGACTTGATTCTTTCATTGCTCACAATGCAATCAAGAATCTCGAGAGATCCCTGCTTCAGATTTAGGTTAATTAGAAGACTCAAGCCTTGAAAATCAGGAGTGCAAAAACATGGCTTTAGGCCCATCTGTGGGCGTATTGCCTGGGAACCTGACGCACACTCACACCCACGTCCACAATTGAGCACATAGCAATGATTCTAGGGAATAAAACAAAAACAGAATTTCTCTTGAAGATTCAAAGACTAGCAAAGCAATTCAGCAGCAACAACTAAATTTCGGGGTGTGGGAAATGCCTTTTAAAAAGATTACTGCATCATCGTGCAGAGGCATGATGGGTCGAATGGCCTCTTACTTTGCAGTATCTTTCAATTATTGTGCTCAGACTCTGGAAAACAGTCTACTTTTTTTAAATGAAAGGACTTATTTATTGTTTTTTTTCTTTTAGAGGTCACCCTACATTTGTGGCAATGGGCTCTTCATCAAGGCTTTTTTTAAAAAAAACATTTGGATCATGCTAACCACTTCCCTGTAGATCAAGTCAAGAACTGCTGGCGTAAACCTGTCATACCACCCTGTAGCACAATACTTTGGAAAGGTTTCCAACCTCAAGGTACAGAGCATGACTGGCAGGATTGCGGAGGAATGTGTAGTTGCCTTAGTGATATCTTTTCATCAAGAACTGATATAGCTTCTTGCCCAGTCCCCTGCATCCGTTTTCACATACCCTATAATCGTAGGTGGCATCTGGGTTTTCGTCACATGCTATCACTTCAGGCGCCATCCAATATGGGGTGCCAATGAACGTATTTCTTCTTCCAACAGTCCTGTCAAGCTGAGCACTCACGCCAAAATCAACTACAAGGGAAAGGGAAATGGCCACCATTCAGAAATGCTGAAAGAACTCCAAAAACAATTTTAAAAAAGAAATTAGATCCATTTAAACAAGCATCCATCCACAGTCCTTTTAATTACAAAGTCAGACACTTTTACATTTTTTAGGCTTCCTCCTTCCTTTGAATTTTTCAAACACAAGCTCATAATAAATAGAAGCTGCAACACAGAAACAGGCCATTCGGCCCAATCAGTCCATGTTGGCATTTACTCTCAAAGAGATCAAATAGTTCTAACCTATCCTGATCCCAAAACATGTCAGTCACCTAGTCAATCTAATCTTGACTCCTGACATAGTTTCGACATCAACCATTAACCTTGGAAGTGAATTCCAGACTCAACTCAAAAGCAAAATACTGTGGATGCTGGAAATGTGAAAACATAAAATTCCTGAAATACTCAGCAGGTCTAGCAGCATCTGTGGAGAAAGAAACAGAGTTAACGTTTCAGGTCTGTGTGACCTTTCATCATCTGTTCTGATGTCAGGTCACAGACCTGAAACGTTCACTCTGCTTCTCTTTCCAGACTCGCCTCTCTGCGTAAAGGAATTTCTCCTGCCCATTGTTCTAAATCTTTTACTTTTAATCCTGTATCTATGGCCCCTCAATGACTGGAAACAGTAGATACTGGCAACGGAGGATGGCAACAGCAGAGCCACTGGGAGTGGAGGAGGTGCAGGCTGGACTTAAAGTGAGGAACCCCTATCGATACACCAGCAGCGTATTCTGCCCCCTTAGGGTCTATCTACCTTTCTAGGCCTCAGAACCCTTCTCCTCCTTGCCATATTTTCCATGATTCCCTCCCCCTCTGGTATTCTACTGTAACCGGTTACACCTCCTCTGGACCAATCTTTGTTTCTGTCCTTGTTCCATATTGCCTTTCACTATCATTCCTTTTGTCATTTAATCACTCCTGCCCCATACCCGATCACAGACTGTTCTTTGCTCCCCTTACCCTCCACCCATTTTCCTCGAGTCTATACTTGCTTAAAAACCGTTAAATCACCAATATCTTCCACTTCTGATGAAAGGTCATCGAAATGAAACATTAACGCTGTTTCTCTCCCCACAGATCTGTTGGGACTGCTGAGTAGTTTCCAAAAGATTCTTTACTTCAGATTTCTACCATCCATAGTATGTTGCCTTTTGTTTTACTGGCTGTATCTATCTCGTCTCTTGTTTCATGATTTTAAATACTATTATATATATCTATACAAACTCCATTGTTCAAATGAACAAAGACTCAACTTTTCAAGGCTTTCTTGGCATTTGTATTTCTTCACACCAGGCAGCATATCAAAGTCTGCAGTGTGCATCAGGGGTAGTGTGTGTCAAGAGATACTGAGCCCAGGAGAGCTGAATTAAAATGGCCGCAGCACATTGTGAATCCAGTTGGTTGCTCCTCCTTCTGCAGTGGGAGGCAGGATTATTAGATTATCCTTTCAGTCACTATGCCACAGGGCAATCTGCAAATCCGGATCAGACAGTAGGTGGGTGGAAACTTGTGGTTACTGTCTGCTTCCTCAGTGTCAAAATGGCAATGACTAGTAGGAGTGCTGCTTCGCATCAGGTGATTATGTGGAGATTGACAAATAACTGGGAATGCTTCCAAAGGAGCAATTTAATCAAGCAGTTCAGACGCATGACAAGTCTAGCAATGTCTCGACTTTAAAATTCTCATCCTTGTTTTCAAATCCTCCCATGGTCTTGCCCCTAAAACTAAAAATGAAGCTGAAGCTCATGGAATTGAAGGCAAATTATTGACCTGGTTTGGGAACGGCTGAGAGGAAGGTTGATAAGAGTACGGGTCATGGACAGGTACTCTAACTGGCAGGATGTGACTCGCAAGTATCTGCGTTGGGGCTTCAACTATTCACCATATTTGTTACTGACTTAGATGATGGGATAGAAAGCCACATATCGAAGTTTGCTGATGACACAAGATCGATGGAATCGTAAGCAGTGCAGATGGAAACACAAAAATTACAAAGAGATATTGATAGATGAATTGGATGGGCAAAAGTGTGGCAAATGGATTTCAATGTAGGCAAATGTGAGATCATTCACTGAACATAAAAAGGATATAACAGGTTATTTTCTAAATGGTGAAAAGCTCGAAACAATGGAAGCTCAGCTTCATTAAAATGTCATTTCCAGATACAGAAAAATAATCAAAAAGGCTAATGGAATGCTAGTCTTTATGACCAGAATAAAAGGAGGTACAAGTCATGCTTCAGCTATACAAAGGCTTGGTTAGACCACACCTGGAGTACTGTGAGCAGTTTTGGCACCACACCTCAGGAAGGATATATTGGCCTTGGAGGGAGTGTAGCGTAAACTTACCAGAAAGATTCCTGGATTCCAAGGGGTTAAATTACACAAACACACTACACAAACTATGGTTGTATTTCCTGGAATTTAGAAGGTTAAGGGGTGATTTGATCAAAGTTTCCAAGGTATTAAGGGGAACAAATAGGATAGAGAGAGAGAAACTATTTCCACTGGTTGGGGAGTCTAAAACTAGGGTTTCAGGAGTGAAATTAGAAACACTTCTACACACAGGTTGGTAGAAATTTGCAACTCTCCTCCACAAACAGGATTTGATGCTGGATCAATTGTTAAGGGATATGGAGCAAAAGAAGGTATATGGAGTTTGGTAGCAAATCAGCCATGATCTTATTGAATGGCAGAACAGACTCGAGGGAAAATATGTTCCTTCCTGATCGCTATCCTTCACCAGCCCTACAAACCTCAGAATTCTGCACTCTTCCAATTCTGGCCTCTTGGCAGCCCCAATTTTCTTTACCCACCATTAGTGACCATATCTTCAGCTGCCTAGCCCCTAAGCTCTGGATTCCCTCGCTAAACCCCCCTGTCCCTCCACCTCTGTCTCCTCCTTTAAGAAGTTCCTTAAAACCTATATCTTTGACCCATATCTCCTTATGTGACTCAGTGTCAAACATTGTCTGACAAATGGCTTCTCTGAAGTGCCTAAGTGTTTTACAACATTAAAGGTGCTATACAAAAGCAAGTTGTCGCGGTGTAGCAGATATATGTAGCTAATGCAGGATGCCTACACCGAGTATTTTTCCTTTATACCAGTTAATCTCTCATTCTGTTGTTCACAAATAAAATTAAAGAAAAACTTTCTATAACTGACTCTGCTTGTTTTCCACTCTAACTCTTCCCATCTCTCGCTGCCTGCTCTCTTCATCCTTCTCTTCACCTCTGCATGGCTTTTACACACCTGCATGTTACCTCTATTTGAATCAGACCTTTCTTCTCCCCTCTTACTGTAAGAAATAGGCGGCAGCTCCCTTTTAAATAAATTTATTTGACCTTGCTGTGATCAGGTTAACATTGCTATGGAAACTGCTGAAAGAGTTGCTGCGCAGGTTTTTTAGTGAACACATGCATGTATCCATGCAAGTCATCAGTCTCAACTCATGGTTTGTCTTGAATTCCACAACCAATTAGCTCACTTCAAACCACACAACACTCCGTATTCCGCCTTCACAAATGTTCTTCCCTGATGGCTTTTACTTCTGATGGGGCTTATTTCATGTGCGCCTCGCCTAAAATTGTATTTAATCTTTGTGGGCGGGAATAAATGGAGAGCAGTAGTCCCAGCCCACTGCAGCCATAGCAACCCCAGTGCAACCAATGCCAGTGGAATATGCCATTCCTTTAAGAGAAATGCGTAATTTTTTTTATTTCGGAAACGAGAGGGCTGCTTTCAGAGAACCAGTCAAGAAGAGAGCAACAAGTTACAAGTCATGCCAAGTTTTGGGGCTACTATCAACCTCCCATGTCCTTTTCGGCATGCACATGCTAAACATTCCACAAATTTGGCTCTTTTACAAGCGGGTTTTGGCCTTGAATATTTCGCCAATTGGCCGAGTCAAAATCACTTAACCTTACCAAGTTTTACTTCAGCATTTTCTGTCAGTAACACATTCTGCCCCTTGATGTCTCTGTGAATAACTTTATGTGCATGGAGATGCGTTAAACCCTGTAGGAAAGACAAAGAAAAAGTAAAGATGCTAAACAAGAACACTATTAAACATATTTGATATAAATTCACTCCTTTAATTGGAAGGAAAAATGATGACAGGCGGTATAAATAAACTAAATGGTACAATTTTAAAAGGTGTGCAGGAACAGAGAGACCTGGGTGGGGGGGATTCACAGGTTTAGATAAGGGAGACAAAGAAATGCTGTTCCCATTCGCTAATCGTACAAGGACTAAGGAACACAGATTTAAGGTTTTGGGCAAGAGATGCGGGGGCATGCAAAGAAGAGCATTTTTATGCAGCAAGTGATAATGAAATGGAACTCTCTGCTTACGAGGGTGGAGCAAGCAGAGATAATTAATTTATTCAAAAGGAAATTAGATGCAAGCTTGAGGGAAATAAAATTGCAAGGCTACTGGGATTGAGCGGGGAAACGGGACTGACGGGATTGCTCTACAGGGAGCCAGCATGGACTCCATAGGCTTGAGCGGGGAAACAGGACTGACGGGATTGCTCTACAGGGAGCCAGCATGAACTCCATAGGCTGAATAGCCTCCTTCTGTGCTGTAATGACTATGACAAATCCTTGAAGGTTTGATCACAATGTTAGACCAGTGCAGCCAGTTCAGAGGGAGACAGGTTAAGATTGAGTGAGGGGAGCAGAGAAATTGAGAATTAAGTGAATGCCATTTCTCATCATCTGAATTTTGACACTATCCTTGATAAAGACCCCAGCAGGCATTATTCTAAATGATTAAATCAGGAGGAAGGGCATGCTGAGATTCCAGTGAGATTGGTTTGGTTAAAAGCAAGTGTCACAGTCAGGAGCCAAAACCACATTGGACAGAATGAGTCGCTCAAGGGTCAAGTCCAACTTGAGCCAGGAGCTTCATCATACCAGGCTCACAAAATCATGCAGCAAACTTCAGAGAAATGCACCTTCAAATCAGTTGTATTAAATGATGTTAAGCTTTTATGCACCCAAAGGGAAACTCAGCTTGAGCCCCTGTTTCACTTCTAAATCTTCACAAATATCTTCCTCTGAAGACAAAGATGTTCACTGCAATGAAGTCTGGTGAAAAGCAGCAAAAAGCACAGTGAGTTTCAGTAAATGATAATTACCCGTAGTATCTCCCTGCAGATATAGGCAATCCACTCTTCTTTCAGTGCATTTCCTTTCGTATTTTTGACCAGGTCTGTGACAGATCCAGCTCCACAGAACTCCATAACCAGCTAAGAAAGGGAAGAGAGTAAAAATCCGAACAAAAGCAGAAATTCCTCTTCTCTTCTCCCTTTCTCACAAGTGAATTTTTAAAGGAGGGAAAAGTGGGACTGGATATTTCTTGCACTTTTATAAAATTATATAGATGCTGTTTGTCAGCAAATCCTAGGAATCAGAGCCAGTTCAAAGCATCGACTATGGACATTGTAGGGAGAACAGGAAAGAGAATATAACTTGAATAAAACAAATTTTAAAAAATACATCTTTAAAAAATAAAAATCGTACCCTTAAAAAAAAATACATTTCAGACATTATTGGATTTCTGATTCTTATTACATCTTGTGGCTCAGTACAGTTTCAACCAGGTATATATTTATATATGGCATATAACACAGGCATCAGCTTCAGAGCAGTACAAACTGGCAGCATGGAGTTATATTGCCACTGGTGTGCACATACTCCGATCAGGGAAATTCAACTGGTGCACAAACACAAAATTACACTCATTGGTACCCACTTGCAGGTGAAAGTTATGTTTGCGAAAGATCACGTTCAGAAATGAGGTGGCCACCTGAGAATTCTTTTGTTTTGAAATTTTGCATTGCACTGGGCAAATTATTGGCCTGCTTAGGAAACTGGCTGAGTGGCAAGCGATAGAAAGTAAGGATAATCGGCAGGTACTCTAATTGGCACTGTATTTATTAACAATTTATGTGATAGAATTTGAAAGCCATATATCCAAATTTGTTGGTGACAAAGATAAGCAGCATCATCAACAGTATCCACAGAAGCATAAAATTACAAAGAGATATTAATAGATTAAGTGAATGAGCAAAACTGTGGCAAATGGATTTCAGTGAAGGCACATATGAGGTTATCAGGTTGTAACTAAGAAGAATAAAACAGGGTACTTTTTAAATGGAGAAAGGCTAGAAATAATGGAGGTCCAAAGAGACTTGGGGGTCCAGATACTTAAATCATGAAGACGTCATAGAGCCATAGAAAAATTATAGCACAGGAGTCCATTCAGCCCATCGCGTCCATGCTGGCTGAAAAAACAAGCCGCCCAATCTAATCCCACCTTCCAGCACCTGATCCATAGCCTCGCAGGTTACAGCACTTCAGGTCCAGGTCCCTCTTAAAAGAGTTGAGGGTTTCTGCCTCCATCACCATTCCTGGCAGGTGAATTCCAGACACCCACCACCCTCTGGGTGAAAAAGTATTTCCTCATGTCCCCTCTAATTCATCTACCAATCACCTTAAATTATGTGCCCCCGGTAACTGACCTCTCTGCCAAGGGAAACAGGTCCTTCCTCCCTACTCTAACTAGGCCCCTCATAATTTTGTATACCTCAATTAAGTCACCCCTCAGCCTCCTCTGTTCTAAGGAAAACAACCCTAGCCTATCCAATCTTTCCTCACAGCCTCAACTTTCAAGCCCTGGCAACATTCTTGTAAATCTCCTCTGTGCTATCTCCAGTGCAATTATGTCCTTCCTGTGATGTGGTGACCAGAACTGTACGCAATACTTTAGCTGCGGCCAAACGAGCATTTTATACAGTTCCAGCATTACATCCCTGCTTTTATATTCTATTCCTCGGCCAATAAAGGAAAGCATTCCATATGCCTTCGTCACCGCTCTATCTACCTGTCCTACCACCTTCAAGGACCTGAGAACATACACTCCAAGGTCGCTCACTTCTTCTACCCCTCTCACTATCCTCCCGTTTATTGTGTAGGACATGCTTTGTTTGCTCTCCCCAAATGCATTATCTCACACTTCTCTGGATTGAATTCCATTTGCCACTTTTCCGTCCACTCAACCAAACCATTGATATCATTCTGGAGTCTACAGCTATCCTCTTCATCAACTACCCCGCTAATTTTTGTGTCATCAGCAAATTTTCCAGTCATGCCTCCCACATTTAAGTCCAAATCATTAATATATACCACAAACAGCAAGGGACCCAACACTGTTCTATGTTCTATAATAGCGTAGGTCAGATGGTTTCACAGGTCGGCGCAACATCGAGGGCCGAAGGGCCTGTACTGCGCTGTAATGTTCTATGTTCTATGAGCCCTGTGGATCACTGGAAACCGCTTTCCATTCACAAAAACATCCATCGACTACTACCCTTTGTTTCCTGCCACTGAACCAATTCTGGATCCAACTTGCCGCGTTCCCCTGTAACCCATGGGTTTTCATTTTACTGACCAGGTGCATGTCCAGGCATGTCGGTCATGCGGGACCTTGTCAAATGCCTTACTAAAATCCACGTAGGCCATAACCACTGCACTACCCTCATCAATCCTTCTTGTTACTTCCTCAAAAAACTCAATCAAGTTAGCAAGACACGACCTTCTCTTTACAAATCCCTGCTGACTATCCCCAATTAGTCCTTTCTAAGTAGCAGTTTATCCTGTCCCTCAGAATTGATTCTAATAATTTACCCACCAGCGACGTCAGACTGACCGGTCTATAATTAATTGGCCTATCCCTCGCACCCTTTTTAAACAATGGTACAACGTTCGCAGACCTCCAATCCTCTGGCACCTTGCCCATATCCAGTGAGGATTTGAAAATGATCCTCCGCGCATCTGCCATTTTCTCTCTGGCTTCCTTTAACAACCTGGAAATGCAATCCATCCGGCCCTGTTGATTTATCCACTTTCAAGGATGTCAGACTTTCTAGTACTTCCTCTCTTATTATGCTTATCGCCTCTAATATTTCACACTCCTCCTCTTTAACTACAATGTCTGCATCAACCCTCTTCTTTGTGAGGATAGTCACAAAAAGCTCATTAAGAACCCTGCCCATATCTTCTGCATCTACGCATAAGTTCCCTTGTACATCCTTTCCTTAGTAATCCTCTTGCTCTTAATGGACTGATAAAACATCTTTGGGGTTTCCTTGATTTTACCTGCCAATAATTTTTCATGTCCTCTCTTGGCTTTTCTAATTTCCTTTTTTACTTCACCCCTGCACTTTCTGTACTCCTCTAGGCTTTCTAAAGTACTACATGTTGTGTGATTGTGATAAGCTTTCTTTTTCTGCTTTAACTTACCCTGCAAGCTTCTAGATAAGCAGGGGGCTCTAGGATTGGCAGTACCACCCTTTATCTTTGTGGGGACATGCCAACACTGTGCCTATAGTAGCGGCAGATTTTCCTGCAAGTAGCTGTATCCAGTCCACTTTTGCCAGGTCACTTCTCAGCTTCGTAAAATTTGCCTTCCCTCAACTTAGAACTTTTACTCCCATTTTATCCTTGCCCTTTTCCATGACTATGCTGAAACTAACTGTATTATGGTCACGAGCTCCAAAATGGTCATCCACTGTTACTTCATCCACTTCCCCAGCTTCATTACCAAAGACTAAATATAGAATTGTGCCCCCTCTCGTTGGGCTTGTTACGTGCTGGCTAAAAAAGTTTGCTTGAATGCAGTTCAAGAATTTTGTGCCCTTCACATTGTTTGTATCCCAGTCAATATTACGGTAGTTGAAATTCCCAACTATTATTGCCAGATAGTTTTTGCACTCAGATATTTGCCTACATATTTGTTCTTCTATCTCCCTCTCACTATTTGGGGGTCTATAGTACACTCTTAGTAGTGTGGCTGCCCCTTTTTTTATTTCTGAGCTCCACCAATATGGCCTCATTTGATGATTCATTTAGCATATCATCCCTCCTCAAAGCGGTTATTGATTCCTTAACTAATAATGCTGCACCCCCTCCTATTTTATCCCCTTCTCTATCCTTCCTGAAAACTCTATACCCAGGGATGCTGAGCTGCCATTCTTGCCCCTCTTTAAGCCAAGTTTCCATTCTAGCAATGATATCGTGACTATGTCATGAATAGGTAGAGAAAATAATTAGAAAGGCGACTTGCTGGCCTTTGAATCTGGAGGAATAGAAGAAAATGGGGTAGAAGTCATGCATCCGCTACATAAAGCACTGTTTAGACACTACTGAGAGCTGTTTTGGGCACCACATCTTAGGAAGGATGTAGTGGACTTGGAGTGCATAGATTTACTTGAATGATAAGTGGACTCGGAGGGTTTAATTATGAGGAGAGACTACACAAATGAGGGTATCAGTCCCCAGGAATTAGAAGATTACAGGAGTGAGTTGATCGTAGTTTTCAAGACATTAATTGGAACAGATAGAGTAGATTGAGAGAAACTATTTCCACTAGTTGGGAAGTCTCAGACTTCATGGGGGCATAGTCTAAAATTGAGAGCCAGAGCATTCAGGAGTGAAATTATGAAACATTTTTTCACACAAAGGGTGGGTGGAAGTTTGGAAGAACTCTCTTCTGCAAACAGCAATTGATGCTCGATCAATTGTTAATTTTAAATCTGAGGTTGATAGATTTTTGTTAACCAAAGGTATTAAGGAATATGGGTCAAAGGCAAGTGTATGGAATTAAGTCAAGATCAGCTGGATCTCACCGAGTGGTGGAACAGGCTCGAGGGCCTAACAGTCGACTCCTGGTCTTATGTTTCTTATGGTTATAATTATACTGCAATTGATGACAAGCTGAAGAGATATGAGACAACCTCCCCTAGGTGATCTCAGACTGCTTCTATTAAATAAGAGCAGGTTGAGATTACATAGGAGTTACATTTAGAATTTACAGCACAGAAACAGGCCATTCAGCCCCACCAGTGTTTCTGCTCCACATGAGCCTCCTCCCACCCTATCTGCATATTCTTCTACTTCTTCCTACCTTGTGTACTTACCTAACTGCCCCTTGAATGCATCTGCCCTATTCACCTCAACTACTCCCTGAAGTAGAGAGTGCCACATTCTAACCAGTCTCTGGCTAAGAAGTTTCTCCTCAATTCCTTATTGAATTTATTAGGAGCCATCGTATATTTGTGTCCTCTAGTTTTGGACACCCCACAAGTGGAAATAACTTCTCTACATCTACGCTATCAAACTCCTTCAAGATTTTGAAGACCTATGTTAGGTCACCCCTCAGCCTTTACTTTTCAAGTGAAAAGAGCCCCAGCTTGTTCACCTTTCCTGATAGTTATCGCCATTACAATGTCGTTTCTTTCCAATATCAGATGCACATTCTTTTGGAGGAACAAAGAAAAACTGGGGCCACCGGAAGTCTCGAGTGAAGGAACACAGCCGATCAGTCAGTATCGAAAGAGGAAAGATGGAGTACCATTTTAGTCAGTGATCTTTCATCAGTGAAGGCTACATGGAACCCTTTCACATCACTGGTGAGATGGAGAAATGCACAACCTGGACACATATACAGGGGTGCCACAATCCAATGCCAACTTTGCACGAGGCCCTAGCAGCAGTACAGTAATTATGATAAGAAAGTATATATATATATATATATTTTCATTCACAGGATGTGGGCATCACTGACAAGGCCAGCATTTATTGTCCATTCCCAGCTGTCCTCGAGAAGGTGGTGGTGACAACCAAGTGGCTTATTAGGACATTTCAGAAGCAGTTAAGGAAGAGCCAACCACATTGCTGTGGGCATGGAGTCATATATTAGGCAGGCAAGGGAAGGACTGTAGGTTTCCATCCTTAAAAGGACATTAGTTAACCAGATGAGTTTTAATAACAAGCCGGTAATTTAATAGTCACCATTACTGATACCAGCTTTTTATTCCAGATATATTTCATTAACTAAATTTAAACTCCCCAACTCCGGTGGTGCGATTTGAACTTGCATCTTCAGATCAGTAGTCCAGGTCTCTGGATTGCTATTCTAGTCACATAACCAGTATGCTGCTGCTTCTGGATTTTGCAAAATCTTGCTAGATTACTTTTTATATTGTTATTACTACAAATTGAGTTATACAACCGTATAGCTTCGAGAATCAGCCCACGCGAATTTTCACAAAAGTGCACCGTTTAACCTCAGCAAACACAAGTTACGTTTGACTTCTCACCCAGAGTTGGTCATCATGGCCTGGAGGACTCTTCTTGATGAAGGCGCCATAGTACGTTGCGATATTTCTATGATGAGAGTACTTTTTCAGCATGTTAATTTCCTGCTTTATCTCTTCCTCTTCATCCTGGATTTAGAAACAAACAAGAACTTCATACCTTGCTTATAAAAATGCCCGAAGGTATTTTAACATTCTCAATTCTATTTCTGTACCCTGGAGACAACAATTTACTATATTAAAACTCCAGAGTTTAGAATTTATTTCCAGAAGTTGTGTGTCACGTTTTTCGTGTAGGAACTCTCGCAAACACTGCCACCCTGGAAAGTCCGTTCAAACATAGGATGCTTGTCCCACACAGACAGAAATCAGGCTATACTTGTTTCTGTTTGAAAGCTATGTTTTAGGGAAGTCCTGTGCTTAGTTCCACTATTTACTGCTCAAAGATTATAATTAATGATATTGGCTATTCATCAATAAAGTGTTAACGCTGCCCACTACACCAAAAGCTAACAACTTACAATTGTATAGCACCTTTAATGCAATAAAACATCCCAAGGCGCTTCACAAGAGCATAATAAAACAAAGTATGACACCAAGCCACAAAAGACGATATTAGGTCAGAGAGATAGAATCTGCAGTCGGCGGGACCAATGGGGAAACGGGTGCGAACTGTTATCTGAACAGATGGCTTGTCGGATGCTCTGGCAAGTGTACTGACCCTGGTTTGGAAAAATTGTTTCCTTTTTTTTGGAACAAAATGTCCTAACAGAAATTGAAAACCAAAACTTCAGGTTGCTGGAGTAACTAAAACTGGCTGGAATCAGATAAAAGGTTGAGACAGTACCATCCAAGCAGACGACAGACAGGTTTGTTTTCAGAGGCAGGTTGAAGAAAGTGAAAACCGGATCGAGGAACAGTTTCAGTTATTTAGAGGAACTGATTAACCAGACCCGGCCACACAATGCCCAGGGTTGTCACTGAAAGGCACGGATAAAGCTAACATTGGGAATCCACGTCAAGCCGGTTGTGAGGAGAACTAAGGTGGTTCTGGAGAAACATGCTGTTTTCCTTTTGGTGAAGACTGTACCTGTGGAGTTGGAGATTAAATTGAAACTGCTGTTAGTCAGGAATTGTGGCTGCATCTTGGAAGACAGGATCTGCAGACCTACCTGAGGAATTTCAGGGTTTTGCATAGTTTTCTACAGGCATATAAATAGTAAAAGGGTGGTAAAAGGAGGAGTAGGGCCGATTACAGACTGGAAAGGGGATTTACATTGGAGCCAGAGGGCATAGCTGAGGCATTAAATGAATACTTTGCATCTGTCTTTACCAAGGAAAATGTAGCCCAGGCAATGTTGAAAGAGGAAGTAAGTCAGGCACCAGAAGGGTTTAAAATTGATAAAGAGGAATTATTAGATAGGCTGCCCGAACTTAAAGTGGATAAAGCACCAGGGCAGGATGAGATGCATCCAAGGATACTAAGGGAAGTGAGGGTGGAAATCATAATTTTTCAGTCTTCCTTAGACTCAGGGGTGGTGCCAGAGGACTGCAGAATTGCAAACATTACACCCTTGTTCAAAAAAGGGTGTAAAGATAAGCCCAGCAACTACAGGCCGGTCAGTTTAATTTCAGTGGTAGGAAAACTTCTAGAAAAAAATTATGCGGGACAGAATCAATAGTCACATGGACAAATGCGAGTTAATTAAGGAAAGTCAGCATGGATTTCTTAAGGGAAAATCATGTTTAACTAACTTGCTTGAGTTTTTTGAGGAGGTAACAGAGAGGGTTGATGAGGGTAATGCTGTTGATGTGGTGTACATGGACTTTCAAAAGGCATTTGATACAATGTCACACAACAGACATGTGAGAAAACTTGTAGCTCATGGAATAAAAGGGATGGTAGCAACATGGATATGAAATTGGCTGAGTGAAGGAAACAGAGAGTAGTGGTTAATGGATGTTTTTCGGGCTGGAGGAAGGTTTGTAGTGGAGTTCCCCAAGGATCAGTGCTGGGACCCTTGCTTTTCCTGATATATATTAATAACCTCGGCCTTGATGTACAGGGCACAATTTCAAAGTTTACAGATGATATGAAACTTGGAAGCATTGTGAACTGTGAGGAGGATACTGTAGAACTTCAAAAAGGATATAAACAAATTGGTGGAATGGGCAGACAGGTGGCAGATGAGGTTCAATGCAGAGAAATGTGAGGTGATTCATTTTGATAGGAAGAACAAGGAGACACAATATAGAATAAAGGGCACAATTCTAAAGGGGGTGCAGGAGCAGAGGGACTTAGGTGTATCTGTACATAAGCCATTAAAGGTGGCAGGACAGGTTGAGAGAGCAGTTAATAAAGCATACAGTATCCTGGGCTTTATTAATAGAGGCATAGAGTACAAGCGCAAGGAAGTTATGTTGAACTTGTACAAGACACTAGTTCGGCCTTAGCTGGAATATTGTGTCCAATTCTGGGCCCTGCACTTGAGGAACGATGTGAGGGCATTGGAGAGCGTACAGAGGAGATTCACGAAAATGGTTCTAGGGATGAGGAATTTCAGTTCTGAAGATAGATTGAAGAAGTTAGGATTGTTTTCCTTGAAGAGAAGGCGGAGAGGTGATTTGATCGAGGTATTCAAAATCATGAGGGCTCGGGACAGAGTAGATAGAGAAACTGTTCCCACTCATGAAAGAATGGAGAACGAGAGGGTACTGATTTAAAGTAAAGAGAAGCAAAAGTGACATGAGGAAAAACTTTTTCACGCAGCAAGTGGTTAAGGTCTGGAATGTGCTGCCTGAGAAAATGGTGGCGGCAGGTTCAATTGAAGCATTCAAAAGGGAATTAGACAGTGAAATGGATCGAATGGCCTCCTCCTGCGCTGTAACAATTCTGTGATTCTGTTGTAGAACTGTGTAACTGTATCTGATAGTGAATATGTAATTTGTAATATCTTGACTGTGCTACACTGGTAATTCATATTTAATTTGCGTTGATTTTGGTTTGATTGTTAAAGTTATAAAAAAGAAAACTTGTACATTATTTTTTTCCTTATTGGGGTAGTTCAATAAATTTAGTTCCTTTGGTTTGTTGGTCTCCAGGGGGATCATAACAGTCAAATGACCAAAAGCTTGGTCAAAGTAGTAGGTTTTAATGAGTCTCTTGAGGAAAGCAAGATGGAGAGTTGGAGAGATGTAGGGAG
Source organism: Heterodontus francisci (assembly GCF_036365525.1). NCBI lineage: Eukaryota > Metazoa > Chordata > Chondrichthyes > Heterodontiformes > Heterodontidae > Heterodontus > Heterodontus francisci. Next base: position 13,685,838 of record NC_090418.1, on the reverse strand, counting down.
AATATTCCAGAGCTTGGGGCCAAGACAACTGAAAGTGTGGTCACCAATGATGGAGCAATTAAAATCAGGGATGCCCAAGAGGCCAGTATTAGAGGAGCGCAGATATCTTGGAGGGTTGTGCGGCTGGAGGAGATTAGAGAGGCAGGGATTGGCAGGTCCATGGAGAGATTTCAAAACAAGCATGAGAATTTTAAAATCAGGACGTTGCTTGACCGGGAGCCAAAGTAGGTTGCGAGCACAGGGGTGATTGGGGAACGGGACTTGGTGCAAGATAAGACATGGGCAACAGAGTTTTGGATGACCTCAGGTTTACGGAGAGTAGAGTGTGGGAGACCAGCCAGGAAAGCAGTGGAAAGCAGGTTTAGAGGTAACTAAGGCATGAATGATGGTTTCAGCAGATGAGCTGAGGCAGGGGCGAAGTCGAAGAATGTTACGTTGGTGGAAATAGGCAGTCTTAGGGATGGCAAGAATATGAGGTTATAGCCGCATAACTTTCAATTTCTACAAACAGAGAAAAACAACTTTCAGGACAAAAATACTTTGTCCAATTGGAAACTTTGAAAGTATACTGCCTCTGGCAGAGTGGTGGTTCTAGGATTTTGACCCAATGACAGTTAAGGAGTGACGATATAATTCCTAGTCAGGATGGTGGGTGACTGGGAGAGGAAGGTGCAGGTCGTGGTGTTGCCATGCGTCTGCTGCCGTTGTTCTTCAAGGTGGTAGAGGGTATGGGTTTGGAAGGCACTATCGATACAGCATCGGCTACATTGCATCTTGTATATGGTACACACTGCTGCCACTGTGCAACTGTGGTGGAAGGAGTGAATGTTTCAAGTGTGGATGTTAGGGCCACATGGTGAGGGGTGTTCAGCTCCCAGCTGATTGCAGCAAGTGTTTTTTGTTATTAGGGCTGAACCCCTTTCTGTTTTATTTGTCAAATAAACACAGACAGATTTTCTTGTAGGTTTAAAACAGATGATTAATTATTTATTGAGCAATATGCCTTATCCCGAAATTGTCACAACCGCATCCACTCATGCACGCACACACATGCATGTGCACACACACACGCATGTGTACGCACAGAAGAAACAGATGAGGCAAAAAGGGGTAAGTGGTTTTTAAGTGTGGTAGGGTTTCGGGGTTATTGGTAAACCTGTTCAATTCTCAGAGGTCAAGTTCTCTCTGGTTGTAGGCCTGAGGTGTTTGAAGATTTCTTTGTTGGTGGAAAATTCAGTTTGAAAACAGAAGATTACTTCTCATTCACTGAAAAGGTTAAAATATAGAATTCACAGCAGGGCGTCTCCCTTCCTGGCTTGTTGGATTTGTCTCCCAGCTCTGAGCGTCAAGGGAGATGGTTAGATTCTCTCTTGTTCAAGGCAATGATCGCCTACAACTTGTGTGGCACTGATGCTATTTGCCACATACCAGCCCAAGTCTGAATGTTGTCTAGGTCTTGCTGCATGCAGGCATGGACTGCTTCAGTATCTGAAGAGTAGAAAATTGGTATTGAACACTGTGCAATCATCAGCGAACATCACCACTTCTGACCTTATGATGGAGGGAAGGTCATTGATGAAGCAGCTGAAGATGGTTGGGTCTTGGACACTATCCTTAAGAACTCCCTGCAGCTGAAATATTTGGCCTCCAAAAACCACAACCATTTTCCTTTGTACTAGGTATGACTCCAACCAACGGAGAGCTCCCTTCCCCTCTCCACCTCCCAATTCCTATTGACTTCAATTTCGTTACAGGCCCATAATGCCACTCGCGGTCAAATGCTGCTTTGATGTCAAGGAACGTCACTCTTGCCTCACCCCTGGAATTCAGCTCTTTTGTCCATGTTTGGACCAAGGCTGTAATAAGGTCTGGAGCCAAGTGACCTTAGCAAAACCCAAAATGAGCATAGGTGAGCAGGTTATTAGAGCAAGTGTTGCTTGATAGCACTGTCAATGACACCTTTCATCATTTTGCTATTGGTTGAGAGTTGGCCAGATTGGATTTGTCCTGCTTTTTGTGGACAGAACATACCTGGGCAACTTTTCCACATTGTCGGATAGATGCCAGAGTTGTAGCCGTGCTGGAACAGCTTGGTTAGGGGCATACGGCTAGTTCTGGAACACAAGTCTTCAGTGCTCTAGCCAGTACGTTTTCAGGGGTCCACTGTATCCAGTGTCTTCAGCAGTTTCTTGATAGCACACGGAGTGAATTGAATTGGCTGAAGACTGACATCTGTAATGCTGGGGACTCAGAAGGAGTCCGAGATAGATCATCCACTCAGCACTTCTAGCTGAAGATGGTTGCAAATGCTTCAGCCTTGTCTTTTGCAGTGACGTGCTGGGCTCCGCCATCACTGAGGATGGGGATATTTCTGCAGCCTCCTCCTCTAGTTAGTTTTTTTAATTGCCTTTACTTGTGCCTTGTAGATGGTGGACAGGCTTTGGGAAATCAGAAGGCAAGCTCCTCACCACAGAATTGAGAGTATCTGACATGTTCTAGTAACCACAGTATTTATATGGTTGGTCCAGATAAGTTTCTGGTCAATGGTGACCCCATGAATGTTGAAGTTGGGGGATTCAGCAATGGTAATGCCGTTGAATGTCATAGGGAGATGGTTAAATTCTCTCTTGTTGGAGATGGTCATTGCCTGGCCTTTGATGGACCCCATACCCATATTTTCCCTAATTTAATGCTCAAAGGTGACTAACCTTTCGTCATTGGAGTGGGTTTGGGGAGGGGGGGGGGGGGGGGGGGGAAAGCACATATACAATTTAAACCCATATTTATCAATTATTTTGCTTCAACTTGCTGGTATCAATAGATTTTGGCATTCTAATTTAGGAGGATTTATTCACCCAGGCTAAACTACAGGGAACTGAGAGGAGGCCTAACCCCCAGACGCATGGCATGCAGGCCCAATATCGTGTGGTTCCACCCTGATGCCCACTAACCAGACCTCCAGCTATGGACAGATAGCCTCACTACCTTGTGGTTGTCTTGGAAGAGAAGAAGGCTAAGACAGTAAACCCCAACAGAAAATCCAGAGTGGAGTCCAGTTATCTGTCATTGATCAGGCAGCTTTCCTGCAACTCCTGCAGCAGAGCTGGTACCAAACAGTACTTTTTTTTTTCCTTCCCTTTGGATAATACCAGCAGTGCTGAGAAGAAGGGGGAAGGTTGGTGTGGGGAGTCCTAATGCTTGGGCAACTCGGGTCTCCATACTATTTGCCTAGGCCTGCGCCCTGGAGACGACACTTCAGCTGACATACACCCGGGTGCCAGTGGTTAGAAAAATAAACCCATTCAAGTGACAAACAGAACATTGCCCTTTATCTCAAGTGGGCTGTTGCAAGGTATGTTAGTCATGTTAAGCTCTGATCAGACCCTATTTAAAGTACTTTTGGACAATTCACCTCAGAAAGGATTGACAGATTGCAAAGCAGTCTGCGGCACACTGCAAGTTAATGCGTAAACAGGAATTTAAGGAGAGTTAAAACTTAAGATTCTCACATGGAATATTTTGCCACTTTCAGAATTCTGGTATCTACTGTATGAACCTAAATCAATGAAAATAGCACCAAAACGGATGAAGTGTTGTGAACACAGTTCTTTTTAAATAGGAAAGTACTGGACCAAAGTAACCTCCTGAATGCTAAATGCCCCTATTCAAAAAGCAGATATTTCTGGTCCTGAAATAGCTCTGAGGAGGATTTTCCGAACATTTTTTGTTATAATTGGCATAGATGTAATTAAAGGCCATGCAAATAGGTCGAAAATACAGTGTTCAGCATTACCCAAAAAAATCATATTCAGTCTCAAATCAGTCGCAAAAATTTTTCAGATATATTCTTGGCTCAGATGGATGTTAGCACACCATTCTGAGGGTGAGTGTTTCTTTTTAAAATCTCATCAATATAGCCATTCCCACCCCTCGAGAAGCTGCAGTCATCAAAGGAATCGGCTTTTGCTTGTAATGTGCAAATGGCAAACACGCACAATGGCTCACTGATGTACACCCACTCCCAAGACGTGGGTGTTAATCAGAAACCAGAATTTTATTTGCTTTTTTTTTTAAAAAAGCAAACATTACTGTCAATCCACAAAAAGGTCAACTTTACTTTCAAATCAGCTCCTTGTTCAACTAAAAACATTGCCAGACATTAACTGTTGCAAACTGCCAAAAAAAAGAGCCTCTAGTAAGTCTGTCCTGCAAGTCTCAGGAACGTTTTACAGATGACGACCAACAATGCACAACTACAGAACATGGGATTGGTTAAAAGTAAAGTAATAATCACACCACAGAACATAAATGGTGTAATTATTGTTCATCTAGATGAATGTTAGGGCTAACATTGAGGGCGTGTACTCACCAGCGAGTCATGCATTTCAATGTTCTGATGCTTTTTGCAGTTATTCTACTATCCATAAACCACAAAAGCACCAACAAGCAGAAACCAATGGGCTCCATAATCAATAAACAAACCTGCAGTTTGACTGACTTTGATTCCCGTTTCATGTGCTGAATGGTTTATCTTTTTAATTGCGACACTATATTGCTGACAGAACGCTGGTTTTCTTTTTTTTTTTAAAACCACAGGGGGAGGGGAGAGATTTGTACGAGGGACGTCACTGCTTTCTCACTTTGGGCTCAGCATGATCTTCAAGCAATCCCTGGTCAGGCACAATTTAGTTAAATTATTTTCTAAATGGAGAACCAAAATGAAGGATCGTAGTCCATGGTGCAGGCCGCCACCAAAAGCTTGAAAGCAGTGATAGGGAAGGCTAGATAGATCATCAGGTAGTGATAACGTGATAAAAAAAACAAGAAATGCTGGAAATACTCAGCAGGTCTGGCAGCATCTGTGGAGAGAGAAGCAGAGTTAACGTTTCAGGTCAGTCCTGAAAGGACTGGGAAATGCTGGGAAAGGACTGAGTTAACAGTTAGAGGTTTTTGTGATGAGTCTTGACATCAATATAACAAGTAGAGAGAAGAGGAGCATATAGGATTACATATCAGCAGCCTAGCAGAAATGAGGGGGTTCAGAGCAGCACTCGCCATAGTAATACTGATATTGAAAGAAAGTGAAAAGATTGTAGCAGGGAGCGGGGTTGGCGGTGGGAAGCGAGAGGGAAATAGCTTTTATCAAATTAAAAGCTTTTTCTTCAATCCAGTCCAGAAGTGAGAGCTGCAAATATTAACAACACGTTCCCCAGATATGGAAGCAAGTCTTGAACAAATGCGAATTTTCAGTGTTAATGGTTGCTGAGGAAGAGAGTTTGGTGCAAAGGGGGAGATAAAAAAGCTCCATTGGGGAAGGGTTTAGCATTGGAAATGTAGAAGCTCCAGTTGAGATCATGAGGGACTGAGAACTAGAAAGTTCACAGCTGAAGGAGGGCGAAAAATGCCAAAGAAAAGGTGCAACAGTTGCTTGGAGTTTCAGTCCATATGAATCATTGCCTCACTGAGGAACAGAGACGAGATCAAGTTGAAGTAATTCAGCCATTGCATTAGGAGAGGACTGGAGATCATGAGAGGAATTAGATCCAAAATATGATGAATATAGAATGGAATCAAACAACATAGGATGCAGAATTAAGCTCCCTCTGCCCTAATGGGCCTGTAACTCCATCTCAGATAAGTACACCTGCTATATCAATGTACATCTTTTCATTTCCCATATCAGCTATAATTACCAAGCAAGACTACTAATTTTGTGTCAATGTGTGGGCAGATTTACATTGTAACATCCCCCCGACCCCGGGAATTGAGAGATACAACCAAAGATATAATCTAAATAATCTAAACTGATTGAAAGACAGAGACATGAACTGATAGCCGACTGATCCACTCACCCCATTACCCAATATATAACAACACTTTTTCATTTAAAAGGCTGACCAACACTCCTAGCCTGTTGGTCAACAACTTCCTTTTAAAATCTTTGATGTAATGAACACCCCAAGGAACCGTGAGGGGAAAAAAAAGACACCAAGCAGTAGAGAGGAGTTGGGAAAATGATCAAAGATGCAAGGTAGGTGCTGAGGAAGCTCTTGAAATGTAAGTGGAGAGGTAGCAAGGCAGAGGGGTTTAGCGAGAGTTCAAGACAGTCGGCTAAGCAATGCTGGAGGAAGGGGAGACAGGAAGCTAATGACATTGGACACAGCGATAGTGTGTTGCAAAGGTAGGATGAGATCAGGCTATGAAGAGGATCTGCAAATGCGGAATTTGAATTCAATGTATTGGGGAATAGAAAGCCCGTGAAGGTTGACAAGGACAAGGAGTTGCAGTTTATATTTGGTGGAGTTTGGGAGGTCAAAGAGGAGAGGCTTGGAGAAGCCGAGCCTGCAGATCATGAAAGTGTGAATAAGAACTTCAGTGCAAATAAGATGAGGAATGGAATAAAGCAGGCAATGGTGTGGCTGTGGAAATAATCAGAGAGAGCTGTGCTTGAATCCAGAGTGATAACCACAGCTCAAGAAGTCTTTAAATTTGAGGTGTTTGAAGCATTAGTCAGAGTCTCAGCCAATTTGTTGGTGGACACAGCACACCTGCCTTGATCTCCTGCCCTTGTAAGTTCGAGCTGCAACCAATATGAATTCATCATACAAAATCGTAGTATACATACACAGTCTCTTCCAAAAATAGCCAAATCAGTTACACCGATTTCCCACATAGACAGCTCCATTCATCCAACAAAAAAAGGAAAGAATTTACATTTATATAGCACCTTTCATGACCCAAGTGTGCCCCAAACAGCATTACAGCTTTCACAGTGCAGTCACAATTATAATGTAGGGAACAGGACAGCCAATTTGAATACATCTGACAAACAGCAATGTGATAATGTTCTATTTTAGTGATGTTGGGTGAGAGGTAAATATTGACCAGGAGACCTCAGAATTCTCCTGCTCTACTTCGACGTAGTGCCATGGAATCTTTTACATTCATGACGACAGGCAGGGTCTTGGTTTAAATTCTCATACGAAAGGTGGCAGCCCTGACAGTGCAGCACTCCAGTACAGGCCTTAACTTTGTGATTAGGTCACTGGAATGGGACTTGAACCAACAACCTCTGACTCAGAGGTGAGAATGCCATCCACTGAGCCATGGTTGACAGTGTTGAAACTCTGCTTTGTGTGGAGACACCTAACTACAGAATTCGTTATTTTCAATCGAGATGCACAGTACAATTAGACTGACATTAGCAGACAGATTAGATTTTTGGAGGGGGCTAGTGGAGAAGGACAATAATAGAAGTGGGAGCCAAAATACAGAAACCCAACATGCTAAGTGTTTGCTTCCCCGCTGTACCTCAGCTTTTGTGGCCAAGGTCAGGTCTCTTTCATTTCTAGACCAGTTTCCCACATGAACCAGTTGCATCTTATTCCTTTTGAGCAATAATTTCTTAAAGGTGGTGGGCACTCCAAAGCTAAACAGGATAAACTACCAGGGCATTTGAATACACTTGGCAATTGGGCAGACAGGTGGCAGCCAAAATTAAACAAAGAAAAGTGCTCTACATGGGGACAATAACAAATCTAGGAAGGGACGATTACTGAAATGGAAAGAAACTGGCGTGCACGGTAACAAAAAGATTCTGGGGTTCCCGATTGATGATAAATTCAAGCTATTGCATAAATGCTCGATGGCAGTAAGCAAAGCAAAGAAGATCCTGGGGTGAATTCAAAGGTCAATATTGAGCCACAAGAATGAGACAACCCTTCCACCTCATAAATCATTGGTGTGACCACACTCGGATCACTGTATATGGTTCTGATTGCCAGTGCAAATGAACACAAGGAATAGGAGCAGGAGTAGGCCATATGACCCATCGAGTCTGCTCCACTGTTCAATACGATCATGAATGATGTTAGGCTTCAACTCCATTTTCCCACCTGCTCGCCATATCCCTTGATTCCGAGACTCCAAAAGTCTGTCTATCCCAGCCTTAAATGCATTCACAGCCCTCTGGGGTAAGGAATTCCAAAGACTCACAACCTTTTCAGCAAAGTAATTTCTCCTCACCCCAGTCCTAAATGGTCGGCACCCATCCTGAGACTATGCTGCCGTGTTTTAGATTCCCCGACCAGCGGAAACCATCTCTCAGCATCTATCCTATCCAGCCCATTCAGAATCTATGTTTCAAACAGATTGCCTCTCATTCTTCTAAACTCCAAAATGGATAATGCAGCTATTGAAAGGATATAGAATAGAGCAAACAGAATGATTAAGGGCCGACAGAGATTGGATTATGAGGTGCAATTATGCAACTTGAACATGTTCTCATTGCAAAACTAAGGGACAGAATTCAGAGACTAGTGCTAAACAGTAATTTTTCATACCGGAAGGAAGTACACAAAAATGTCCCCAGGGGTTGATATTGGGATAACTGCTTTTTGATATATTTTATATATATTACACCTGCATGAGTATACAGGGTATAAATTTCAAAGTTTACAGATAGCATGAAACTGAAATGTAGTAAAAAGTGAGGAGGATAGTAACAGTGTTTAGGAGGTCATCGACTGGTGAAATAGACTGACACAGCAGATGAAATTTAATGCAGAGAAGTGCGAAGTGATTCTTTTTGGTAAGATGAGGAGAGGTAATATGAACTAAATGGTACAATTTTAAGGTGGTGCAGGAACAGAGAGATCAGGAGGTTACATCACAAATCTTTGAATGTGTCAGGAAAAACTGAGAAGACGATCAAAAGACATACAGGATCCTGACTTTATAAACAGAGGTATAGAGTACAACAGCAGGGAGGTTATGCTAAAGCTTTACATAACACTGGTTAGGCCTCAGCAGGAGTACTGTGGTAAATTCTGGAAAGATGTCAAGGCTTTAAACAGGGTGCAGTGGAGATTTGCTAGAATATGGAACTTCAGAGACTAGAGAAACTGGGGTTGTTCTCCATACAGCAGAGAAGGTTAAGGGGAGAGCTGATATGAGTTCAAAATCATTAAGGGTTTTGACAGAGTGAATAAAGAGAAACAGTTTCCAGTGATAGAGTGGTTGGCAGCCAGAGGACAACATCTTAAAGTATTTGGCTGAAGAACCAGAGGGGAGATGAGGAAAAAAGGAAACTGGATAAATACTTGAAGGGAAAAATTTTGCAGGGCTACGGAGAAAGAGCAGGGAAGGGGATTAATTGGATATCTCTTTCAAAGAGCCAACCCAAGCACAATGGACTCCTACTGTGCTTGAAAAGAAAATGTCGAGAGATGATGTAACTGCTGCTTTTTGGATTGTAAAGGGACTAGATATGGTAACCATGACAAGCTATCTCACCTTGCCTTGTCCAGAACAAAAGAAAAAAAGAAGAAAATTACAGCACAGGAACAGGCCCTTCGGCCCTCCAAGCCTACGCCGATCCAGATCCTCTATCTAAACCTGTGGCCTATTTTCTAAGGGTCTGTATCTCTTTGCTTCCTGCCCATTCATGTATCTGTCTAGATACATCTTAAAAGACGCTATCGTGCCCGCGTCTACCACCTCCGCTGGCAACGCGTTCCAGGCACCCACCACCCTCTGCGTAAAGAAATTTCCACGCATATCCCCTCTAAACTTTTCCCCTTTCACTTTGAACTCGTGTCCCCTTGTAATTGAATCCCCCACTCTGGGAAAAAGCTTCTTGCTATCCAACCTGTCTATACCTCTCATGATTTTGTACACCTCAATCAGGTCCCCCCTCAACCTCCGTCTTTCGAATGAAAATAATCCTAATCTACTCAACCTCTCTTCATAGCTAGCGCCCTCCATACCAGGCAACATCCTGGTGAACCTCCTCTGCACCCTCTCCAAAGCATCCACATCCTTTTGGTAATGTGGAGACCAGAACTGCACGCAGTATTCCAAATGTGGCCGAACCAAAGTCCTATACAACTGTAACATGACCTGCCAACTCTTGTACTCAATACCCCGTCCGATGAAGGAAAGCATGCCGTATGCCTTCTTGACCACTCTATTGACCTGCGTTGCCACCTTCAGGGAACAATGGACCTGAACACCCAAATTTCTCTGTACATCAACTTTCCCCAGGACTTTTCCATTTACTGTATAGTTCACTCTTGAATTGGATCTTCCAAAATGCATCACCTCGCATTTGCCCTGATTGAACTCCATCTGCCATTTCTCTGCCCAACTCTCCAATCTATCTATATTCTGCTGTATTCTCTGACAGTCCCCTTCACTATCTGCTACTCCACCAATCTTAGTGTCGTCTGCAAACTTGCTAATCAGACCACCTATACTTTCCTCCAAATCATTTATGTATATCACAAACAACAGTGGTCCCAGCACGGATCCCTGTGGAACACCACTGGTTACACGTCTCCATTTTGAGAAACTCCCTTCCACTGCTACTCTCTGTCTCCTGTTGCCCAGCCAGTTCTTTATCCATCTAGCTAGTACACCTTGGACCCCATGCGCCTTCACTTTCTCCATTAGCCTACCATGGGGAACCTTATCGAACGCCTTACTGAAGTCCATGTATATGACATCTACAGCCCTTCCCTCATCAATCAACTTTGTCACTTCCTCAAAAAACAGTAGAACCAAAAGGACATGACCAGTGCTTGAAGGGGGCAAATTCAAAACTGATCTGCGGAAACATTATTTCTATTGAACAAATGCAAGTTTGATGGATTCCTTTCAGAAAATATCATTTTGCGATAAAGTATTGGAGACATAATGTGGTAAGTGGTGCATGTTTGGGAGGAGTTATCTTTCAGACCTGTGATTCCCAAAGCTCTCAAATACTGGGGTTTCCTCACCACCTGTCTGGGTCTGTTGTAGACTAATCAATGATAAGTGATTGCGATAACTCCATTATTGTTGTACCACTTGACTGCCAGGATGCAGATGGCAAACTAGATGGGAAAACACCTAGGTCCATCTAGAAGTTCCCATGTTCCTGGATAACACTTTTTACAATGTTGCAAAGAAAAGCTGAATTAAAAAATTAAATCATACTCCTCATGCAGTAAACTTCAAAAACGTTTTTCCCAATGTTGCTTCAAGAGAGAACAGAAATGACAGACAGCACACTCTAATTGTCATAATCAAAGGCTCTCCATACCTCTGTGACGTCCATAACTTTGATGGCTGCAAGCTGTCCCGTTTTGACATGCCGACCCTGGATGAATAGAAAAAATAGACATCAGTATTTCCGCTTTACAAGGACGACATCCTAGAATGAACAGGCTGTACATTATATTAACTGAGTCTCCAGTGGAAAGTAACGGTTTTTCTTTATTAGAGCTGTTTGCCAACAGGATGATGACCTGCAGTTACCAATGCCTTCTATATGACATGACCTTATTAATGCAGAGGAAGAATCTCATGATCAAATGGGATGGGGACAGAGCAACTGGAAAATAGCTGTCTATTGACACCACTGTGTCAGCCAATGAGGTGGAGGTAGGGTGGAACTTGCACAGGACTCACAGCCAACAGTCCACAGAGTCTACTTAAAGACAGTCTCTTCTGAATTGAAGGAAGCAGAACTGATGACTGAAACTTCTCCCAATAAAGGGTGATCTCTCCAGCAAATTGCAGTGAGTGGAGGATAGTTACATAATACAAATTGTGTGTGTTAAATCAGTCCCAGTCACTTGCATCAATGTAGTTGCTAGGCGAGATTGTGGTGTTGGGGGGTTTGGGTGGAAATTATCCAATCATCTCTGTTCTGACCAGGAACACTGGTGCACTATATGCAGGTGAAAAGTAATTGTGTTCCAATGTGAGGACAGATGGATGTACACATACCTGCATTTACACACATACACATAGTGAAGCAGGTACTATTGAGCATGTACACAGTTAAGCAGGTACTACTGAGAGTGTAAAGTTTATCATCTAACCAGATTTGCATAAATCAAGTTCACTAGTTCAATATAGCAATTCTGGTAAATGCAGGGTATTATATGAATAAACTCCAGTTTAAGATTCATACACCTTATACATCACAGTTATTCCGTTGTGAAGCAGAGATCTCGGACAGGTGCACTTCCCCCCCCACCTTCCACTTTAAAGATGGGAATGTATGTAAACATGAAAGTAAATCCCATGCAGCAGATTTTATGGCAACTCCCAAATTAAATGAGTTCTTTTGAATTCGTTACCCATGCAGAACACTTTGGTTGATTTGATGCATATAATTTTGCTGTTCATTTTTGCTTTTACAAATTTAGCCAGCTGCCACAATTTTTTATTTGTTTCATGGGACGTGGATATCGCTGGCTAGGCCAGCATTTACTGCCCATCCTTAATTGTCCTTGGGAAGGTGGTGGTGAGCTGCCTTCTTGAACCACTGCAGTCCATGTGGTGCAGGTACACCCACAGTGTTATTATGAAGGAAGTTCCAAGATTTTGACCCAGTGACAGTGAAGGAATGGCAATATTGTTCCAAGTCAGGATACTGTGTGGCTTGGAGGGGAAATTGCAGGCGGTGGTGTTCCCACACGTTTGCTGCCCTTGTACTTCAAGGTGGTATAGGTTGCGGGTTTAGAAGGTTTTCCCTAAGTAGCCTTGGTGCATTGCTGCAATGCAAATTGTCGATGGTACACGCTGCTGCCGCTGTGCGTCGGTGGTGGAGGGAGCGAACGTTTGTGAACGGGGTGTCAATCAAGCAGTCTGCTTTGTCCTGGATGGTGTCGAGCTTCTTGAGTGTTGTTGGAGCTGCACCCATCCAGGCAAGTGGAGAGTACTCCATCACACTCCTGAATTGTGCCTTGTAGATGATGGACAGGCTTTGGGGAGTCAGGAAGTTAGTTACTCGCCGCAGGATTCCTAGCCTCTGACCTGCTCTTGTAGTCACTGTATTAATATGGCTACTCCAGTTCAGTTTCTGGTCAACAGCAAATGACAGATCTGATCTTCATACTGGAGTATACAAAGAATGAGACATTGGGCTGGATTTAGTCATGTCAGTGGGGCTCCCGGCACCAGCTAAAAAGGCGAGGGGAACCCTCCCCCCACCACCCCGCTCCCCGGCACGATTCAACAGCACTCAGGGACTTAAGTGCCCGGCGCAGAGATGCCCATACCTTTAAAGGACAGGGAGGGTGAGAAGTGCAGGGGTGGGATGTTACGGGAGGTGGGTTGTTTGCCAGCGGGAGCCCTCCATGGACCACAGATTGACAATGGAGGAGACCACCCCACCCACACCCCAGCCCAGCGAAGTCTCCTCGTTTCACTGGGTGGCCTCCCCACATGGGGGAGGCCCCTCCTCCCCGCCACTGATTTAATTCAAGCAGCGACAGGAAGAGGCCCTTAATCGGGATGCAACTGAAAGGCAACGGGTCCTCTGCCGCCCGCCTCCCATCGCAATTCTATGGGTCCCTCCACCTTCTAGCCAGTGTCCGGTGGGACCCATTAAATCCAGCCCACAGTATCTTTTTCGCTCCCTCTTCCTCCTCCTGACTAGAGTCAACAAAGCTTAAAAGTAGACTTCTTGCTTGTGGAACCTGCGCTGCTGTTGAATTAGACCCTTCGCTGGATCAAAGCCAGAGTATTTTCTTCTTATTGAGAAGCTAAAACCCATAATGCAGGAAAGTACTAAGGTTAAAAAGGAAACAACCATTAAATGACACCAAGCTTGCCTTTTAAAAGTCTTAAGATTGTAGAAGAAAGGGCCGAGGGTGGGAAGTTGTTCCAGTTTTACATTCCTAGAACAGTTACAAGTTAGGAGTAGTAAACTGCACAATTATATCAACTCCGCAGATGCAGGAAGGAGAAACACAATGTAAGATGGGATATTTGTAGCTCGAGAGGTTCATTAAGAGGAGCACTGACTAGAAGTATGAATAGGGTTTGCCCAAAGGAAAGTAACTGTTACATACAACATCCAAGAATTTCACTTAAGAATGCCGATACAAGCAGTTTCGTCACTGGGTTTCCTGGCAAGTATAAGGGCAAGTGTGTGAAATGTTCACTGCAAGTTCATGAACGGTGGAAAGCAAAACCTCAGCTGTACAATTATAGATTTTGAAGTTCCAAACATGGTACGCGTCAGGAAAAAGGACTTTAAACTGTATAACTCGAGAGTAAGGTATCGGTGGCTACAGAGGCTAGTAGTGGAGGGAAAGTCCTTTAAACACTAATAAAAAACTAGTTAGTGCTTTTTTTAAAACGTATGTAGTATATTGGTACCAATATGCAATATTCAGTGTGCTAAAGTGTGGTGAGTCGAAGAGACTTAGCAGTTGGCAGGAAAAAGACAGAAGCGCAAGGGGAGAGCCAATTGTATAACAGCCCCGACAAACAAATTTTTCTGCAGCACCTGTGGAAGAGCCTGTCACTCTAGAATTGGCCTTTATAGCCACTCCAGGCGCTGCTCCACACACCACTGACCACCTCCAGGCGCTTACCCATTGTCTCTCGAGATAAGGAGGCCAAAGAAGATGCAATATTAAATAGAGATACAAAAGTCATTCAGTCTACCCGACTTATTGCATCATTTAGATCAGGAGCTTGACTATTTTTAAAGATAGTCGTTAATGCCAAAGATGTTTTAGGTTGTTTCAGTTTCTAATTTTATCCCTGGTTCGCCTAAAAAATCTTTCAACTGAATTCCACAGGCGAAATTAGAGTGACTGCTCTCAACGAAGGCAGCATTCCACTGCGTGTGGCACCAAGGAAATCTAGTAAAAAGTCTAAAGTCACTAGCAATTAGGGGGCAAGCTCTCCAGTGAATGTTCTGGCACAAAGGAAAATGGTTGTGGAGGCCAATCAACAACACCTCAGGACATCTCTGCGGGATTTCCTCAGAACAGCGCCCCAGCTGGTTCATCAATGACCTTCCCTCCATAATGTCAAAAGTGGGGCTGTTCGCTGATGACTCTACAGTGTTCAGCTCTTTTCGCACCTCATAATGAAGCAGTCTATACCCACATGCAGCAAGATCTGGACAACATCCAGGCTTGGGCTGATTATTGGCAACTAACATTTGCACTACATAAGTGTTAGGCAGTGACCATCTCCAGCAACAATCGCCCCATAACACTTAATGGCATTACCAACACCAAATCCCCCATCAAACTCCTGGAGGTCACTAATGACCACAGCCACAAGAACATGAATACTGGAGCATAAGCTGAGTATTCCGTGATGAGAAACTCAACCGCTCGAAGTCTCTCCACCGACAAGGCGTAAGTCAGGAGTATGATAGAATGCTCAACAATACTCAAGAAGTGAGACAGAATCCAGAACAAAGCAGTTCATTTGACTGGCATCCTATCCACCACCTTAAACATTCACTCCCTCTACCACTGGTGTAATGTGGTTGCATGCTGTATCATCCACAAGATGCACTGCAGGAACTTGCCAAGGCTTCTTTGGCAGCATCTCTCGAATCCTCAAACTCCACTACCTGGAAGGACAAGGATAGCAGCTGCACAGGAACACCATCACCTTCCAAGTCAGACACCATGCGGACTTGGAATTACATCTGTCATTCCTTCAAAATCCTGGAACTCCCTGCTCAATAGCACTGTGGGAGTACCTTCACCATATGGACTGTAGCAGCTCATGAAGTTGGCCCATGAGTAACTAGGGATGGGCAATAAATGCCAGCCTTGCCAGCAACACTCATTGCCATAGAACGGATAAATTTGAAATTAGGTCTCAGTTTAGTTTAGGGATTGCGAACTGAGCCTAACATGGTGTCAGCATACACCACATAGCACTTAGAAACCAATGGCCTTGTGACATCCGACAGCTTTCTTGCCAAGTGACCCGGACCAGTCTTATTCTTCCTATACCCTCCTCACCCTAACACTTTTGCAGCAGACAATTTACATGCATGAAAGATATCATATTGTGTTATACGCCTAGAACCTGCACATGACGGACAGTGATCACCCTGAAGTTTAAGGAAACCAGAATGTCACTTATTATAAAAGCAAAATACTGCGGATGCTGGAAATCTGAAATAAAAACAAGAAATGCTGCAACCATTCAGCAGGTCTGGCAGCATCTGTGGAAAGAGAAGCAGAGTTAACATTCCGGGTCAGTGACCCTTCTTGGGAACCCCCGAAGAGTTCCGAAGAAGGGTCACTGACCCGAAACGTTAACTCCGCTTCTCTTTCCACAGATGCTGCCAGACCTGCTGAGTGGTTCCAGCATTTCTTGTTTTTATGCCACTTATTATACCAATTATAACCCCTGAAGCTTATAGCAAAAATCATTTGTGCTGTATCTTTACTAGAACAAGGGACTGAAGAATTTAAGAAGTAAGCAGGCCAATTCATCGCAATCAGTTGCTTTTGAAGCTGCCTGTAAAGGATGCATTTCAGTGCAGCCAACAGACAGCAACATGGACAAACTCTGGCAGGTCATTCGAGGCCATCATATGCACCATATCCGAGAATACAGCATTTTGCTCATCATACCAACGTGCTGATATCTTAACTTTAATCAGCAACCATGCACAATGAACCATCTCACAAGTGCGCTGAAATATCACCACTGGTCATGTATTGTGAAATCCACACCTGATGATGGGGGAGGATCATGCTTGGCTGATCTCTTGCATTCCTGCATGGCCAAATAGCTACTATTCACTGCTGACTTGCAATTGAAGAACAGTCTCTTTGGCACGATGGAAGCTGGGGATCAATTGAAAAATTCAAAACAGTTTGATAGATTTTTGGTTGACAAGGGTAGTGAGGATAACAGAACTAAGGCAGGTAGATGGAGTCAAAGTGCAGATCAGCTATGATCAAACTGAATGACAGAACAGGCTTGAGGGATTGAATGGCCTATATTCATGGCCTATATGGTATTAAAATAAATGAAGGAAGGATTACGGATGAACAAGCAAACTTGCACTTAAATAATATCTTATCTTGTCCTCAGTTAGTCCCCAAGCACTTCAAAACGAATAGATTACTTTTAAAATGGAGTCAATTTTGTTAAGTAGACAAAGTACCAGCAGGTCACTGGCACTTATAGACTCATATCCCAGCACAAAGGGAGGAAATTAGAAAGAAATTAAGAAAATTAAGCTGAGGGAAAGTCAGTTTCAACCCTTAACAGTTGATGATCACACAAAAAAAGACTTGTATTATTCAGAGCCATATGCAGACAATCAGCTCATTGATATTTATTGGCCACTGACTGTTGTCTAGGTCTCCTGCAGACAGCAGACACACTGAAGTTGGAGTACTTTAAATTGACTGCAAGGAAGAACAATTTTTCACCGAGTCTCCCAGGCCATCACAATGGGGCTCATAAATACATTTCTGTTGCATACTGTAGTGGTAAGGCCATGATGTTATCACAAACAAAACTAGTTATTGTCTTGGTACTGTAATGGTGAAGTAAATCTTCATGCCAGCACAGTGGTGAGCAAGTCCCTACAAAGCCACACATACACTTTCCCTTGCTCCTTCACTAGGAGACTGATAGTTTGATTTTGAAGTCAATTGGACAGAGCAGGGTGCTGAGGCTACTCTTCCAACACCTGATCTACAAATGCACAAGACCCTAATGATAATTTGTGTTTCAAGTCAGACTGGTTACTGCTGGGACTTGGCCTTTATATTTCAATAGGATTGCATCAACAAAAGTAAGAACAGCCAACAACATAGATATGTTGGCTGTGGGCGCAAGATTAATGGGTGTTTTTGTTTTAAGTAGGTCGCTGGTATATTCTAAAGCTGGTTAAACTAAAATTACTGCTACTGTACTGAGCATCAATTAGGAAGGCCATACTTGTTCCAAGGATGATTGGAGAGTTACCAAATGTTAATATCAGGCTGCTAACACTGAAACAAAGCACTCAAATATACAATATCACCAGAATGTATTCACACAGCACACTATTACGCAAGTACTGGGGACATTTTGTAAGATTAAAAATACACCAGCTGGGAGCGAGGGAAAAGGAGAGAAAGCATAATAAAGTGAAACAGCCAAAGTAGGACTAATATTACAATGGACATGTTTACCTTCATAATTCAAGCAGATCTGACATCGCAAACATCTTCATAATTAAGCTGAGTTATGCACAGTTAGAAACTGATTTTCCCATTACTGTTTTACAAACTGATTGATGCAAACCCACATTAAAGTGGCATTCCTCAACGAGTGGTGCCTTTTCTAGTAGACGTGCCTTCGTGTGTGACTACGAAGAAGTAAATTGGTAGCAAGAATACAGAAGGAATGATTTTGTGCATCAGAACACATATTGAGCTAAACTTATGGAATAGCATCATGCTTACTGAAAGAAAGAATTTGCATTGATATAGCACCTTTCACAACCCCAGGATATCCCAAAGAACTTTACAGCCAGTGTAGTCACTGCTACAGAGAACGTGACAGCCAATTTTGCACACAGTAAGCTCCCACAAAAAACAATATGATAATGCTGTTTTAGTTTCTTTAGTTGAAGGATAAATATTGGTCAGACACCAAGAAAAACTATCCTCCTCCTCTTTGAATAGTGCCAAGCTTTACGTCCATCTGAGCAGCAGATGGAGTCTTAGTTTAACATCGCATCCAAACAACGGCCCCTCTAACAATGCAGCGCTCCCTCAGTACTGTACTGGGAGTGTAGGCCTGGATAATAGGGTATGAGCCAGGAGAAAGATCAGGATGACCGAACAATTTGAGAGGTGCTGCTCTCCTCATTCCTATATCATCAATAAATTAAACATCTTGTGGGGGTGGGGTGCAGTGGTTGCTCAGCTTTGACCAGAAACTTAGCAGGCCAGAGGCTGGGTATTCTGCTTAGAGTAACTCATCTCCTGACGACTCAAACCCTTTCCACCAGTTACAAGGTACTGGTCAGGAGTGTGATGCGTCCACTTGCCTGGATAAATGCAGCTCCAACACCACCCAGGACAAAACGGTCAACTTGATCAATACCCCATCCACCACCTTAAACATTCACTACCTCCACTACCAGGGCAAGGTGGCTAAAGTGTGTGCCATCTACAATATGCATTGCAGCCAAGGCTTCTTCAGCTGCAATTCCCAAACCTGTGACTTCTACCACCTAGCAAGACAAGGACTGCAGGTGCTTGAGACACCACTATTTCCAAGTTCCCCTCCAAGTCGCACAGCATCCTGTCTTGGAAATATATTACTGTTCCTTCATCCTGAACTTCCTACCAAACGGCACTGACAGCACCTTCATCACAGGAACTGCAGCAGTTCAAGGCAGTGTCTTACCGCCACCTTCTCAAAGGCAATTAAGGATGGGCAATAAATGCACTCTTTGCCAGTGACTCACATGCGGCGAATGGATAAACAAAAAATATAGTTCTTCGTAGTACAGCAGGATCAGCTTGTAAAGTAGGTTTCCATGTACATTCACATCTTAAAAATATTGTAATCCTCAATCTGCTTGATTTGAGACTTGGAATTTCTATACACCAACTTGCCAGAAGGGCAACAGAAGGGTTTAAAAAGAATGTGCAGTTGTTCTAAGTGAAAGCAAGAGAATGGTTTGCAAGAAACAGGTTGACATCCCACTCTTCCTATCTGATCTGTACATAGCATTGAGTTATACTACATGATTTTATCTCCAAAGAGAGAGACTGGACTCCCGCTAAAACTATATCACAACTCATAACTTTCGGTCCCCGGAAGTGCAGAAGGTTTTAGTTTAGGCAGACATCAAGATCGGCGCAGGCTTGGAGGGCCAAATGGCCTGTTCCTGTGCTGTACTGTTCTTTGTTCATCAAAGCTAACGATTCACGTAATACTGTACACATTGTAAATATCAATGATAAATACACAGTGACGCAGTGGTTAGCAACGTAGCCTCACAGCTCCAGCGACCCGGGTTCAATTCTGGATACTGCCTGTGCGGAGTTTGCAAGTTCTCCGTGTCTGCGTGGGTTTTCGCCGGGTGCTCCGGTTTCCTCCCACCGTCAAAGACTTGCAGGTGATAGGTAAATTTGCCATTGTAAATTGCCCCTAGTGTAGGTAGATGGTAGGGAATATGGGATTAATGTAGGGTTAGTATAAATGGGTTGTTCTTGGTCGGCACAGACTCGGTGGGCCGAAGGGCCTGTTCCAGTGCTGTATCTAAATAAATAAATAAAATGATTACAAGTCTATCACTATAAGAAGTTCATACCCAGATTAACTCAATTGTAATACACTTACTCAGAAATGGAAGGGTTATTACAATCCGCAAACAACTAGATACTGTACCAACTTCCACAAAAATGGGGCCGGTCTGATTTTAATTCAGCTGTAGCAACTCAGCAATACTTCTTGAAGTTACAACCTCAAATTAAAAAGTACAGTGCTCTCAACAACTTGCATTTATAACTTCAGATAAATGGCATCGCAAGACAATTCAGAGACATGGGGGAAAAAATGTCGATGTCAAGCCAAAAGAGGAAACATTAGAAGTGACCAAAAGTTTGGTCAAAGTGATGGGTTTTAAGGAGAATCATTGAGGGTGCAGTGGTTGGGGGGGGGTGGTGGAGGGAGACAATGGGGGTGCTGAGAATACCACAGTGGGCTCTAGGTGATTAAAGGCATGACTACCAATGGTGGGGTGGATGGGAGCATTTGCACAGATGCCAGAAATAAGAGGGAGCAAGAAATGGAAAGGGGCGATTGTGTAAATTAGAAGAGATGAAGCCACAAACAGATTTAAACAAGATGAAAAGTTCAAATTTTCCAGTGTTGGGACCAGGGACGATGTAGGGAGAGTTGAGATGAGTGAAAGATGAGATGAGCAAGACAACGTGTGCGACAGTATGCAAGGAACAGGATTTTGGATGTGCAGTTTAGAAGGATAGGGGATGGGAGACCAGATAAGGAAGCACTGGAATAGTCAAATGGATGAGGGTTTCAGCAGCAAACAGGCTCAGGGAGATGCCACTAGGGATGAAAGTAAGTGATCTTTGTGATGGAGCATGAGACAATGGCAAAGAAGGAAGCTACAGTCAATGACAAGGGTACAGAGTTTGTGACAGAGGCAGATGATGGCGGCTTTGGTATTACTATTGTTTAGTTGTAGAAAATTGCAGCTCATCCAATGCTGGATGTCAGACAGGCAATCTGACAACGCAGAGGCAGTGTATCGGTTGAAAGAGGCAGAGGAAAAGTAAAGCTGGGCGTCACCAGCAGATATGTGGAAGCTGACCCCATGGGGGTCAGTCAATTATGTCGCCAAGAAGCATCACATAGGTGAGGAAGAGGGAAGAGGAGAGGTCGCTTGGGGAACTCTGGAGATAAACATTTTGCAGCATCATCTGGCTATGATTGGACAGGTAAGTCTGGAACCAAAAAAAGTCACTCCCACTGAGCTGGACAACATAAGGGAGGTAGTGAAGGTGGGCAGTGTGGTCAACTGTGTCAAAGGCTGCAGAAGTCAATGAGGAAGAGGAGGAATAATGCATCATGGTCACAGACTAACAGGACGCAACATGGCATCAGGTCAAACATGGACAAGGAAACCTCCTGATTACCACCTACTGTCCTCCCTCAGCTGATGAATCAGTACTCCTCCATGTTGAACACCACTTGGAGGAAGCACTGAAGGTGGCAAGGGAACAGAATGTACTCTGGGTTGGGGACTTCAATGTTCATCACCAAGAGTGGCTCGGTAGCATCACTACTGACTGAGCTGGCCATTTCCGAAAGGGCATAGCTGCACATGGTGAGGAAACCAAGAGGGACAAACATACTTGACTTCGTCCTCACCAATCTGCCTGCCGCAGATGCATCTGTCCATGACAGTACTGGTAGGACTGACCACCGCACAGACCTTAGAGACGAAATTCCGCCTTCACATTGAGGATACCCTCCATCGTGTTGTGTGGCACTACCATCATGCTAAACGGGATAGATTTTGAACAGATCTAGCAATGCAAAACAGGGCATCCATGAGGCACTGTGGGCCATCAGCAGCAGCAGAATGGTACCAACCACAATCTGTAACCTCATGGCCCGCCATATCCCCCACTGTACCATTACCATCAAGCCAGGAGACCAACCCTGGTTCAATGAAGAGTGCAGGAGGGCATGCCAGGAGCAACACCAGGCATACCTCAAAATGAGGTGTCAACCTGGTGAAGCTACAACACAGGACTACCTGCCAAACTGTGGAAACAGCATGCGAAGACAGAGCTAAGCAATCCCACAACCAAAGGATCAGATCTAAGCTCTGCAGTCCTGCCACATCCAGCCGTGAATGGTGGAGGACAATTAAACAACTAACTGGAGGAGGTGGCTCCACAAATATCCCCATCCTCAATGATGGGGGAGCCCAGCATGACAGTGCGAAAGTTAAGGCTGAAGAATTTGCAACAATCTTCAGCCAGATGTGCCGAGTTGAAGATCCATTTCGGCCTCCTCCTGAAGTTCCCAACATCACAGATGCCAGACTTCAGCCAATTTGATTCACTTCGCGTGATCAAGAAACTGCAAAGGTTACAGGCCCCAACAACATTCCAGCAATAGTACTGAAGACCTGTGCTCCAGAACTTGCCAGGGCCTTAGCCAAGCTGTTCCAGTACAGCTACAACACTGACATCTACCCGGCAATGTGGAAAATTGCCCAGATACGTCCTTTTTTTTTTTTTTTTATAGAGATACAGCACTGAAACAGGCCCTTCGGCCCACCGAGTCTGTGCCGAACATCAACCACCCATTTATACTAATCCTACACTAATCCCATATTCCTACCAAACATCCCCACCTGTCCCTATATTTCCCTACCACCTACCTATACTAGTGGCAATTTATAATGGCCAATTTACCTATCAAACCTGCAAGTCTTTTGGCTTGTGGGAGGAAACCGGAGCACCCGGAGAAAACCCACGCAAACACAGGGAGAACTGTACACAAAAAGCAGGACAAGTCCAACCCGGCCAATTACCACCCCATAGGCCTACTCTCAATCATCAGTAAAGTGGTGGAAGGTGTCATCAACAGTGCTATCAAGCAGCACTTGCTCAGCAACACTCAGTTTGGGTTCTGCCAGGGCCACTCGGCTCCTGAACTCATTACAGCCTTAGTTCAAACAGGGAAGTAGAGCTGAACTGAAGAGGTGAGGTGAGGCCCTTGACATCAAGGCAGCATTTGACCGAATATGGCATCAAGGAACTCTAGCAAAACTGAAGTCAATGGAAATCAGAGGGAAAACCCTCCGCTGGTTGGAGTCATACCTAGCGCAAAGGAAGATAGTTGTAGTTGTTGGAGGTCAATCATGTCAGCTCCGGGACATCACTGCACGAGTTCCTCAGGGTAGTGTCCTGGGCCCAACCATCTTCAGCTTCTTCATCAATGACCTTCCTTCAATCATAAGGTCAGAAGTGGGGATGCTCGCTGATGATTGCACAATGTTCAGCACCATTCGCGACTCCTCAGATACTGATGCAGTCCGTGTAGAAATGCAGCAAGACTTGGACAATATCCAGGCTTGGGCTGATAGTGGAAAGTAACATTCGCACCACACAAGTGCCGGGCAAAGGCCATTTCCAACAAGAGAATCTAACCATCTCCCCTTGACATTCAATGGCATTGCCATCGCTGAATCTCCCACTATCAACATCCCAGAGGCTACCACTGACCAGAAACTGAACTGGAGTAGCCATATAGATACCTTGGCTACAAGAGCAGGTCAGAGGCGACTAACTCACCTCCTGACTCCCAAAGCCTGTCCACCATCTACAAGGCGCAAGTCAGGAGTGTGATGGAATACTCTCCACTTGCCTGGATGGGTGCAGCTCCAACAACACTCAAGAAGCTCGACACCACCCAGGACAAAGCAGCCCACTTGATTGGCACCCCATCCACAAACATTCACTGCCTCCACCACCGACGGACAGCGGAGCAGTGTGTACCATCTACAAGACGCACTGCAGTAACGCACCAAGGCTCCTTAGACAGCACCTTCCAAACCCGCAACCTCTACCAACTAGAAGGACAAGGGCAGCAAATGCATGGAAACCTGCAGGTTACCCTCCAAGTCACACACCATCCTGACTTGGAACTATATCGCTGTTCCTCCACTGTCGCTGGGTCAAAATCCTGGAACTCCCATCCCAACAGCACTGTGGGTACTAACTACCTCCCACGGACTGCAGCGGTTCAAGAAGGCAGCTCACCACCACTTTCTCAAGGGCAATTAGGGATGGGCAATAAATGCTGGCCTAGCCAGTGATGCCCACGTCCCATGAATGAATAAAAAAAAAATTATTTTGGTTTAAATTATAGCATCGGTTTGCCTGATTGGGAGAAAAACCTGGCTGGAAAGATTCAAATAGGGAGATGGGAAAAAATGGGAATGGATTTTCAAGGTAACAACACATTCACGATCCAGAGCTGAAAAGGAAATCAAGATATGGGCAAAGGCTCGATTTTTTTTTTGAGCAAGGCATGAACACAACTTTTTTTTTGGTAAAAAGGAAAGAGCCTTGACCCGAGAAGAGAGAACCACTTACAATGTCAGCTACCATGGAAAGCAGAAAGGGAAGTTGGATGGTTAGCAACTTAGAGAGTAAGGTCAAGAAAGCCAGCAGTATGTCTTGGAGCATAAGGAGAAAGGGGAAAGAAACTAGAGAGAGTGATAGGGGTTCTGCTGGGGCGGCAAAAGGAAATGGGGTGGGAGAAAAAGCAGAGACAGCTGGTCTTAACTTTAATGACAAAGAAATCCATGAGTTCCTTGCATTTGAGGGAAGAGGTATGTGGGAAAAAAGGGTATAAAGAGATAACTGGCAGTGGGTTATCTTTGCTTCCCAGGATGCTACTGGAGTAGTGGGTGGTTTGGGGGAAAGAGAGTGGGGGAAAGAGAGTGGGGCCCAGAAAGAAAGAGACTTGGATTTATATATGCTTTTCACAACCACTAAATGTCTCGAAGTGTTTTGCAGCCAATCAAGTACTTTTGAAGAGGCTCTTTGGTTTAATATTTCATCCGAAAGATGGCACTTCCAACAGTGCAGCACTCCCTCAGTACTGCACAGGAATGTCAAAATAGATTTTTTTGTTCAAGCCCTGGAGTAGGACTTGAACCTGGAATCCTGTAACTCAAGAGGCAACAGTACTATCAACTGAGCCACAGCTGCTCCATAGTACCGCCTGATCTGGTGACAGATGGGTAAACCAAAGATCCATTAGATTCAAGTCTACACCACTTAGACTTGAGGGAATGCAGATAACCAGGGTAAACAAACAATCAGAATTGGGGGGGGGAAGCGAGGATAGGTTTTACTGGGGACAAGGATATCAAAAGTGGTGAGTGTGTGAGGAAGTGGTTTGAGCATCTTATCTACGACAATAAATGTTCATGAAACTTGCATCCAAATAACTACTTAAAAAAAATATACAGTGCATACAGTGTGAATAAAATACACATTCAGACTGAATTATAGACAATAAACTGCCATAGCTCGATACTGGTCAATTTTTGGGGTCAGCACCCCTCGACAGCCACCTTCCAGAAATCAGTGTTCTCCTTCCAGCTTCAGCTTCTTCTTCCACTGCTATGCTTCTGCATTTGACCTTTTGAAGTCCTTTGCAGTCAAGAATGTATGTACTTCTTTTTTTTTTAAAAAGAAGTTTATTTTGTCTGGTTAAGGTCAAAGCAATAGTCCTTGGCGAATAAAAAGTTAATTCAGGGAAATCAAAACCAGTAGGAAGCAGCACGTATTTTTTTTTTTACAACCTAGCTTGAATATCCCCTCAAAAAAAAGTTGCAACATATTGCAGTCAAAAGCTATTGTCATTGCACATGTACTATCTTGTGATAAGAACTTTCTGTACTATGTCGTTGTCAACTTTGGATAAAGTGCTAAAAAGCTCTGAGCAGACTGATTGGGCAACAGTAACGAGGAGACATTTTCACTGCTTGGATTAAATCCTCTAATTTGGACATCACACTGGTGCGCCATGATGTAGGACAACGGTAGTAACTGACTTCCATTGGTCAGTTGATCTGGATCCAGACATTTCTCCACTGAGATGAAAGCAAAGTCAGGAGAGAATATCGATCTGGTCTGATCTTCTAGCAACTAGTTACAAAGCAGCATCGTCAAAGCTCCAAGATCAAGTCAGTGCATCCCTGACGAGAGGGTGGAACTATAACCCATTCTCATTCACTCCAAACTGCAGAAAGACTGAGAGAAATGAATCATCTGATATAACATTTCATTACATTCAGATTCTAACAGAGCTACAAATCCAAAACTGGCATTCCTCAAACCAGGCTAGAGATTAGAGTGACCCTGTTCCTGGTTTATAGCTATTGGAGTAAACTATCAATTTAAAGTTTTTCTTTTACTCTATGAACAAGTGAAAAACACTTGAATGTCTGCAATGTAGGAAAATCTCCCAAGGCAATTCACAGGAATACAATCAGACAAAAACTGACAATGAACCAAAGGGAGATGGTAGGAGGCATGACTAAAAGCTTGGTCAAAAAGCTACATTTTCTGAAGAACATAAGAGGAGTTGGCCATTTGGCTCTTTGAGCCTGCTTCACCATTCTCAACTCCACCTTTCTGCACTATCCCCTCATCCCTGAGTGTCCAAAAATCTGTTGATCTCAGTCTTAAACACACTCAATGGCTGAGCATCCACAGCTCTCTTGGGTGGAGAATTCCAAAAATTCACAACCCTTTGAGTTAAGAATTTTCTCTTCATCTCAGTCCTAAATGGCCAACCCCTTATTCTGAGAGTGTGAGCCCCTAGTCCTGGACTCCCCAACTAGGGGAAAGAATCCTCCCTGCATCCCCCCCTACCAAACGCATCTTCCCCTCCCTTCCCCTATCAGCATTCCGAAGGGATCGTTCCCGCCGCGACACCCTGGTCCACTCCTCCATTACCTCCACCACCTCGTCCCCTTCCCATGGCACCTTCCCCTGCAATTGCAGGAGGTGTAATACCTGCCCATTTACCTCCTCTCTCCTCACTATCCAAGGCCCCAAACACTCCTTTCAGGTGAAGCAGCGATTTACTTGTACTTCTTTCAATGAGGATACTGTATTCACTGCTCACATTGTGGTCTCCTCTGCATTGGGGAGACCAAAAGCAGACTGGTTGACCACTTTGCGGAACACTCCGCTCAGTCCGTAAGCATGACCCCAGTTGCTTGCCATTTCAACACTCCCCCCTGCTCACATCTCTGTCCTGGGATTGCTGCAGTGTTCCAGTCAACATCAACGCAAACTCAAGGAACAGCATCTCATTTACCGATTAGGCACACTGCAGCCTGCCGGACTGAACATGGAGTTCAATAATTTCAGAGCATGACAGGCCCCCCCATTTTACTTTTATTTTTAGTTATCTTTTTCCTTTTTTTAATCTTTTTTTGTGTTTATTTTATTTCATCTTAGTTTGTTCAGTTTGCTTACCCACTGTTTTGTTTTCACGTTTGTACTTGCGGCTGTTCAATTTTCAGTCCATTAACATCCTATCTGTACTAATGCTTTGTCTTTCAACACACTTTAACATATTGTTTGCCTTTGCTCCACGACCTTCTGGTGCACCTTCTCCTTTGCTATCTCTTGCCCCACCCCTGCTTTACTTGCTTATAACCTTTTACATTTCTAATATTTGCTAGTTCCGAAGAAGGGTCACTGACGTGAAACATTACCTCTGCTCCTCTCGCCACAGATGCTGCCAGACCTGCTGAGTATTTCCAGCATTTCTTGTTTTTATTTCAGATTTCCAGCATCCGCAGTATTTTGCTTTTATCCTCCCTGCATCTGCCTTGTTAAACCCCTTAAGAATTTTGTGTTCCAATGAGTCACCTCCCATTCTTCTAAACTCTCAGAATATAGGCCTTGTCTACTCAATCTCTCCTCATGGGACAATCCCTTCATCCCAGGAAGCAGGAGACTACTGAACCTTTGTTGCACTCCCTCTAAGGCAACTATACTTTTCCTTAGGCAAGGAGACAAAAACTGTACATAGTACTCCAGGTATGGTCTTACCAAGACCCTATAAAATTGCATTAAGACTTCTTTACTCATACTCCAATCCCTTTGTAATAAACGGCTAACATACCATTTGCTTTTCTAATTACTTGCCATACCTGCATGTTAACTTGCTGTGATTCGTGTACAAGGTCACCCAGGTCCCCTGAATACCAACTTTTCCTAGTCTCTCACCATTTAAAAAATATTCTGCTTTTCTACTTGTCCGACCAAAGCAGATAACTTTGCACTTCTCCATATTATATGCCATCTGCCATATTCTTGGCCACTCATTCAACAGGTCCACATATCTTTGGACCCTCTTTGCATCCTCCTCACAGCGTACTTTCCCTCCTTACTTTGTATTGTCAGCAAACGTTTGAAATCATTAACCGTCTCTGCTTCCACCATCTTCGTAGGCAGCAAGTTGCAGGTCATTACCAATCACTGCGTAAAAAGTTCTCTCTCTCATCCCCCCTGCATCTTTTGCCCAAAACCTTAAATCTGTGTCCCCTAATCCTAGTTCCATCAGCTAATGAGAACAGCTTTTCCTTGTCCACCTGATCGAAACCTGCCATAATCCTGTACATCTCTATCAGATCTCCCCTCAATCTCGTTTGCTCCAAGGAGAACAAGCCCACCTTCTCCAACCTAACCTGGAATTCCCTGGAATCATTCTGGTGAAGCTCCTCTCACCCTCAAGGATCCTCACATCCTTCCTAAAGTATGGTGGCCAGAAGTTGGCACAATATTCTAGATGTGGTCTAATCAGAGCTTTATAAAGTTTCAGCATAACATCCCTGTTTTTATACTCAATACGTCTATTTATGAAGCCCAAGATCCCATATGCCTTACTACCTACTCTCAGTCCCCTTATCCAAGTCATTGATACAGATTGTAAATAGCTGAGGCCTTATGGTATCCCACTAGTTACTGCCTGCCAACTCAAAAATGACCCATTTATCTCTATTCTCTGGTAATATATTTCTTTCACTCCCATGAGCCCTAACTGGTTGTATTAACCTCCTTTATCGAATGCTTTTGAAAATCCAAATATACTACATCCACCGATTCCTCCTTATCCACCCTGATAGTTATAACCACAAAATACTTGAATAAATAGTGTTCCCCAAGATTTATTGCGAGGACCATTGCTTTTTTTTGATATACATAAATGACTTGAATATTAGAATACAGAGTAAACTTTCAAAATTTGCCAGTAATACCAAATTTGGAGGTGCGGCAAATCGACTGCAACAGGACATAGACCGGCTAGCAGAATGGGCAGACAAGTGACAGATGGATTTTAATGCCGAGAGGTGAAAGGTGATGCATTTTGGTAGAAGGGATAGGAAAAGGAAATATAGTTCTAAAGAGTGTGCAGGGTTAGGGGGACACTGGAGTCCCTGTGCACAGATCATTGAAGGTGCAGGACATATTGAGAGACTAGTTAGCAAAGCAAAGCAGATCTTGGGCTTCATAAATAGAGGTATTGAGGACAAAAGCAGGGAAGTTATGCTGAAACTTTATGAACCCCTGGTTAGGCCACATCTAGAATACTGTGTACAGTTCTGGTCACCACACTTTAGGATGGATGTGAGGGTCCTTGAGTGGCTGCAGAGATTTACCAGAATAGTTCCAAGGATTTTAGCTGCAAGGTTAGGTTGGAGAAGCTGGAGTTTTTCTCCTTGGAGCAAGAGAAGTTGAGGGGAAATCCGTTAGAGGTGTACAAGATTATTGCAGATTTAGATAGAGTAGACAAAGGGGGGGAAAAAAAAGGACGGGGGACAGATTTAAAGTTTTGGGTAAGAGATGCAGGGAGGAATGATGAGGAAGAATTTTTTTTTTACACAGCAAGTGTTAATGACATGGAATTCGCTGCCTAAGAGGATGGTGGAAGCGGAGACGATTAAGTGATTTCAAAGAAAAATTGGATAGGCAACTGAGGGAAATAAATTTGCAGGGGAATGGGACTCAGTGGCTTGCTCTACGGAGAGCATGCGTGGACTCGATGAACCGAATGGCCTCCTTCTGTGCTATAATGACTATGACTATTTGCCAAGCGCAATTTCCCATTCGGAAATCTGCCGACTCTGCCCAATTATATTAAGATTTTCTAAGTGCCCTGTTATCATATCCCCAATAACAACAGATTCTAGCATTTCCCTTCATACTGCTATCAGGCTAAGTAACTGGCCTATAGTTCCCTGTTTTCCCTACCTCTTTTTTTTTTTGAATAGGAAGGGTCTTAAAGGAGGAGAGGGATGTAGAGTG
This sequence comes from Heterodontus francisci, assembly GCF_036365525.1. Lineage (NCBI taxonomy): Eukaryota > Metazoa > Chordata > Chondrichthyes > Heterodontiformes > Heterodontidae > Heterodontus > Heterodontus francisci. The sequence continues at coordinate 13,655,671 of NC_090418.1, read as the reverse complement.
GTTTAGGGAGGGAATTCCAGAGTTAGGGCCTAGATGGACACAAACAGTTAACCTGTAGTTTACTAACTCTTTCAAAAGCAGCAGGCCAAATATTGGATTACAAAAAAAACTGACTGATACATGACTACATTACAAAGAATTTAGAGCATAGAAAACAGACCAATGCCAGTGTTTTAACTCCACATGAGCCTCCTCCCACCCCTCTAAATATCACCCCATCAGTATAACCTTTTCAGGACAGAGAGAGTTCAAAATTTGTTGGGACCACAGAGGAAATCGGACCCATCATGTGGATCCTGCAGTCAGTAATCAGGCTAATTATTTTTTTTGTTCCATGTTTCTCCACCATTCACTTGAGACAACCATCAATGGCAGACTCATACTATTCGCAGCCCAAATCATGCGCTGTACTCCCACCTAATAACATTTTTTAAACAGCCCTCCCTCAATTACAATCATTTAATCTCTCTCAGAAAATCTACTTACTAGACATTCTAACAATCTGACCATTATTTTCCATCATTGCAAAGTACAGTCCAGGCATTCTTTATTTGCCTAAATATAAAACAACAAAGTCAAAGTACAAGATTTGAAAAAAAAGGTTTGGTAAAATAAACCTGAGAGTCAGCCCCACAAAATAAACATTAAGTACATATAATCAATAGTTTATTTTCCACAAAGTCTAGTTTTGCGTACCATACGCATATGAAGCTAATAACTCCACAGCTCCAGCTTCCCACACCTCCCTTCTCTAATAATAGGACTGATTTGATGAGCTGGTTCTCTATGCTTGAATTGTATAAGCGTTTATCTCAAGTCAATGGTAAGAATAAATTTAATGATGGGGTTGTAAACTAGTCACCCCTTATATTTAAGGCAGCATGCCAAAGCCAGGGTGGAGAGAGATTAATATAGATAGAAGGGCCATGTGAGCAAGATGTGAACAAGTTGCACTTATAGAATAGCTTTAATGTAGAAAAACGTCCCAAGGCACTTCACAAGAGTGTTATCAGATAAAATGTGGCACCATGTCACATACAGAGATACTAGGACAGGTGAAAAAAGCTCAAAGAAATCAGTATTAAGGAGCATCTTTAAAGGACAGGACTAAGTTGTTTAGGGAAAAATTCCAGATCCAAAGCACGGCCAATATTAGCGGAGCGATGGAAATCAGGGGTGCATAAGGGGTCTGAGTTGGAGCAATACAGAATTCTGAGGGGTGTAGGGCTGGAAGAACGAGTCTATGAAAGGATGTGAATACCAGTACAAGATTTTAAATTCAAGGTGTTGCTGGGACCAGTATCCAACATAGACCAACTTCTGTTTAGCATTTTCATATGGTTACAGAACCCAGAAATTTTAAATAAAAACCACAGTGCTGGAAATACACAGCAGCTCTGGCAGCATCTGTGGAGAGAGAAACAGAGTTAACGTTTCAGGTTTGTGACCTTTCATCAGAATTGGAAAAGGTTAGAAATGTAATAAGTTTTAAGCAAATAAAACAGGGATGGGGGGGAAAACAGAGAACAAAAGGAAAAGTGTATGATAGGACAGAAGGCCAGAGAGATTAACTGACAAGGAGGTCATGTGGCAAAGGCAAAGAGTGTGCTAATGGTGTGGTGACAAAGCATTAGAGCAGATAGAGTGTTAATGACAGAATAATGAACAGCCAGAAATTTAAATTGTTTAAAAAAAAAATCTACCTCCCTCAAGCAATTTTGAGGTTAAAATTGAGCTTCGTAAAAAGTAGTGTTTCAGATAATATTACTAAAAAAGGTAAATGGCAATGTGTCCTTCAAGGATATAAAACAACTCAAGACATACTCATGGTGCAAATTCTGTCATAAACATCAAACAGATGAGATACTTGCTGGGGCTGGACAACGTGGCTTGGACAAGTGAAGGGGAATTTGCAGTTCATAAGGGAAATGTGGGAGGTGGTTTTTCATTCTTGTGTGGAAAATCCTGTTTTTAATCCACAAGCAACACTGGGAGAACAACAAGCTGCATTTATAAATTGGGCCTTTAATATAGATAGGCATCCTAAAGCATGTCAGAGGATTGTAAATTCAAACTGTTGGTTGGGATGGGAGCCAACGAACATCAGTGAGGATGAGGGTGAGAAGGATAGAGGTGATAACAAGCGGAGATTAGTGCAAAATAGGAATTGTAGATAGATGATTTATATCAGGGTGGAGGCTCTGCTCCCTGAAGGACATGAGTGAGCCAGTTAAATTTTCTATCCAGTAGCTTTCATGAGCTGGTGCTGACCAGAAAAAACAGATTTACTGCATTCAATTTTAAGTCTTACCAGGGTAGCATCTGAACTCCCAGTGTCACTGGGTTGCTAGTCCTGTACTATAACTATTACAGTGCTGTTACCCATGAAAGCCTTGTGTTGAAGTAGCAGTCTCAGATGAACTGCTTGAAGGTTTTGTAACACCAATTATTTGAAAAGCAGTGACATACGACAGCAAATATTTTAGCCATTTTGTGCACAATAAGGTCCCATAACCAACAGCAGCAATTTGCATTTACAGAGTTCCTTTAACTTAGTAACATATCCCAAGGCGCTTCCCTGGAGCGTTAATACACAAAATTTGACACCAAGCCAGAGCAGTTAATCTGTTTATGGTAGTGTCCAGAGGGAAGAAAGCTGGCTAGGACATCAGGAACATTCCCTGTTCTTTGAAATAATGTAACATCCAACTGAACCACTTGGAAAGACATACATAGTCTCAGTTTACAATTTCATCATGTCAGTTAAATTCATCAAGCAAGAACCAGGCCGAATACAATAAGATGGGAGGTAAAATGAAGAGGAAAGTAAAACCAGTAAAGAGAGAATGAACAGAATGGCAGTGAGCATAAAAGGGAACCCAAAAATAATCTACCGGCATGTCAACAGCAAGCAGGTAGAAAGAGGCCGGGTGGGAACTATTAGGGACAAAAATGCTTAGAGGCAAGGCTAGAATATTTAATCAGCACATTGTATCGGTGTTGACTGAGGAAGAGGATGCTGACAAAATATTGGTAGAAGTAGAGATGGTCGAGGTAATGGATGGGGTGAAAATTGGTAGGATGCACTGGAAAGGCTGGCTATGCTTAGAGTGGATAAGTCGCCTGGTCCACATCCCAAGGTTGTTAAGGGAAGTGGCGATGGAGGTAACGCAAGGGCTTGCCATAATCTTCCATTCTTCCTGGATATGGGGGAGGTGCCAGAGGATTGGACAGTGGCAAATGTACATCCTTTCTTGAATAAGGGTGTCAAAGATATTCCTAGTAACCACAGGCCAGTCAGTTTAACATTAGTGGTGGGTAGGGTTTTAAAACAATAATCGGGGGAAAAAGAATCAACAGGCACTTGAAGAGGTTTGTGCTAATTAAGGAGAACAATTACAGATTTGTAAAGGGAGTTTGTGCTTGACTAATCTAATTGAAGTTTTTGATGCAGTAACAGAGAAGGTTGGTGAAGGGGAAGTGGTGGATGTTTTCCATATGAATTTTAAGAAATTGTTTGACAAACCACCACATAAAAGGCCAGTTAACTCAATTAAGGCTCATGAAATAGGAGGGTCAGTGTCAGCTTAGATAAAAAATTGCCTTAAGGACAGAAAACAATGAGTTATGGTAAATGGTTGTTTGCCAGATTGGAGGATTGAACCGTAGACATTTGCCACAGTTCTGCCCATTTTACCAGCCTCTCTATATCATCCTGCAATCTAAGGCTTTGCTCCTCACTATTTACGACACCAATTTTCATGTCATCTGCGAACTTACTGATCACACCTCCTATATTCACGTCTAAATCATTAATGTACACTACAAACAGTGAGGGTCCCAGCACCGATTCCTGCGGTACACCACTGGTCACAGGCTTCCAATCGCAAAAACAACCCTCGACCGTCACCCTCTGCTTCCTTCCACTACGCTAATTTTGAATCCAATTTGCCAAATTACCCTGGATCCCATGGGCTTTTACTTTCTTAATCAATCTCCCATGCGCGGCCTTATCAAAAGTGGCGCAGTGGTTAGCACCGCAGCCTCACAGCTCCAGCGACCCGGGTTCAATTCTGGGTACTGTCTGTGTGGAGTTTGCAAGTTCTCCCTGTGTCTGCGTGGGTTTTCTCCGGGTGCTCCGGTTTCCTCCCACAAGCCAAAAGACTTGCAGGTTGATAGGTAAATTGGCCATTATAAATTGCCCCTAGTGTAGGTGGTAGGGAAATATAGGGACAGGTGGGGATGTGGTAGGAATATGGGATTAGTGTAGGATTAGTATAAATGGGAGGTTGATGGTCGGCACAGACTAGGTGGGCCGAAGGGCCTGTTTCAGTGCTGTATCTCTAAATAAAAAAATAAAATAAATAAACATCAACTGCTTTACCCTCATCTACACCTCTAGTCACTTCCTCGAAAAATTCAAATTTGTTAGACATTGTCTCCCCCTGACAAAGCCATGCTGACTATCCCTGATTAATCCCTGCCTCTCCAAGTGGAGATTAATCCTGTCCCTCAGAATTTTTTTCCAATAATTTCCCTACCACTGATGTTAGACTCACCGGCCTATAATCACCTAATTTATCCCTGCTACCGTTCTCGAATAATGGTACCACATTCGCTGTCCTCGAATCCTCTGGTACCTCTCCTGTAGCCAGAGAGGATCTGAAAATTTGTGTCAGAGCCCCCGCTATCTCGTCCCTTGCCTCATGTAGCAGCCTGGGATACATCTCATCTGAACATGGGGATTTATCCACCTTTAAGCCCACTAATACTGCTAGTACTTCCTCCTTTTCAATGCTAATTTGATCAAGTATATCACAATCCCCTTCCCTGATCACTACACCCAGATCGTGTCTCTCCATAGTGAACACAGATGAAAAGTAATCATTTAAAATCTCACCAATGTCCTCCAGCTCCACATAGATTGTCTCTTTGATCCTTAATGGGCCCCACTTTTTCCCTGGTTATCCTCTTGCCCCCAACATACTTATAAAACGCCTTGGGATTTTCCTTTATCTTGTCTGCCACTGATTTTTCATACGTTGGGGGAGCAGTTTAAAATTAAGTGGTCTCCCATTTAAGATGGAGAGGAGGAGGACTTTCTTCTCTCAGACGGTCGCTAGTGCTTGGAATTCTCTTCCCTAGACAGCAGTGGAGGCTGAGTTTGACAGATTTTTGATCAACAAGAGAGTCAAGGATTACAGAGGGGGCAGGCAGGAAAAGTGGAGTTATGGCCACAATCAGATCAGCCATGATCTTATTGAATGGTGGAACAGGCTCGAAGGGCTGAATGGCCTACTTCTGCTCCTATTTCTTTTGATATGTTCTTATTGTTAATTTGTGTATCAATTGTTTAATTATACGCAGGTGGAGAGTGTTAACTGGGGTCTTACTTGATCATTTATAAGGACACTCGTACTGAGACTGGTGGAGGCTTTGAATGAGGAGCTAAAAGTTTGTAATCCTTTTACTCTGTACAGGAAATGCGAAACTGAGTAAAGACAGGCTCCAGCATTATCCTTCCACAAGCTTTCTGGAATTTTAACACTTATGACAGTAGTGTTCCCCAAGATTCAGTGTGAGGACCACTGCTTCTATCTAATATATATATATATATGACTTGGATATTGGAATACAGGGTAAAATTTCAAAATTTGCCTTTTTGATACTAAACTTGGAGTTGTGGCAGACAGAGAGGTTAATACCAACCAACTGCAACAGGAACTAGATAGGCCAGCAGAATGGACAGACAAGTGGCAGATGGAGCTTAATACAAAGAAGTGTGAGGTGATGTATTTTGACAGAAGGGATAGGGAGAGGCAATACAGACATAATAGTGCAGTTTTAAAGAGTGTGGAGGGTCAGAGGGACCTAGAGGTTCATGCGCATAGACCTTTGAAGGTGGCAGGACATAAAGCAAATGAGATCGTAGGCTTTATAAATAGAGGTATTGAGTACAAAAGCTAAAACTTTATAAAGCTCTGGTTAAGCCACAACTAGAATAGCGTGTCCATTTCGGGTCACCTCACTTTAGGAAGGATGTGAAAGTTTTTGAGAGTGCGAAAGAGTTTTACCAGAATGGTTGTAGGAATGGAAGATTTTAGCTACAACATTAGGTTGGAGAAGCTGGTATTATTCTTCCCAAAGCAAATGAGATTGAGGGGATATTTGATAGAGCTGAACAAGATTCTGACAGGGTTAGATAAAGATGACAAAGAAAAGCTGTCCCCATTAGCTGATGGTACAAGGACTAGGGAACACAGAGTTATGGTTTTGGGCTCGAAATGCAGCGGGATGTGAGGAAGAACTTTTTTTCTTTTACGCAGTGCATGGTAATGACCTGGAACACACTGCCTTTGAGGGTGGTGGAAGCAGAGACAATGAATGATTTCAAAAGAAAATCGGATGAGCACTTGAGGGAAATAAACTTGCAGGGCTATGCAGATAGAGCGGGGGAATGAGACTGATTGGATTTCTCTACAGAGAGCCATCATGGACTCAATAGGTTGAATGGCCTCCATTTGTGTTATGACTCTATGAAGTCCAGTGAATATTGGTTTGGTAGGCAAACAGACCAAGGTCCTGATGGACTTCCATCCTAGGATCTTAAGAGATGTGGCGGTGGTGTTAATTTTTCAAAATTTGCTAGATTCTGAAAAGGTTCCATCAGACTGGAAAGTAACTGATAGAAAACAGGCAACTACAGACCAATTAGCTTGACGTCTGTCATGGGGAAGGTGTTAGAATAGATCATTAAGGAGGCTGTAGCTGGGCACTTCGGAAAACTCAAGGTAATCGGGAATAGTCAGCATGGTTTTGTGAAAGGGAAATCATGTTTAACCAATTTATTGGAGTTCTTTGAAGGAGTGACATGTACTGTGGATAAAGGGGAGCCCATTGACATACTGTACATGGATTTCCAGAAGGCATTTGACAAGATGCCACATAAAAGGTTATTACGCAAAGTAGAAGCTCATGGTGTAGAGGCTAACATATGAGCATGGATAGAAGATTGGCTGGCTGGCAGAAAACAGAGTATGCATAAATGGGTCCTTTTTTGATTGGGAGGGTGTGACGAGCGGAGTCTCCCAGGGGTCTGTGCTAGGGCCTCAAATTTTTACAATTTATATCAATAACTTAGATGAGGGGAGCGATGGCATGGTAGCTAAATTTGCAGATGACACAAAGATAGGTAGGAAAGTATGTTGTGAAGAGGCCATAAGGAGGTTGCAGACCGATATAGATAGGTTGAGTGAGTGGGGAAAAACTGACAGATGGAGTATAATGTGGGAAAATGTGAAGTTGTTCACTTTGGCAGGAAGAATAAAAAAAGCAAAGTATTACTTAAACTGAGAACGACTGCAGAATTTCGAGGTGCAGAGGGATCTAGGTGTTCTAGTGCAAGAGTTACAAAAACTTAGTTTGCAGGAACAGCAGGTAATAAAGAAGGCTAATGGAATGCTATCCTTTATTACAAGAGGAATTGAAAATAAAAGTAAGGATGTGATGCTTCAGTTATACAGGGCATTGGTGAGACCACATCTCGAATACTATGTGCAGTTTTGCTCTCCCTATTTAAGGAAGGCTGTAAATGCATTGGAGGCGGTTCAGAGGAGGTTTACTAGATTGATACCTGGAATGAGCGGGTTGTTTTATGTGGTAAGGTTGGACAGACTGGGCTTGTTTTCACTGGATATTAGAAGAGTGAGGGGAGACTTGATTGAAGTAGATAAAGGTCCTGAACGGTCTTGGCAGGGTGAATGTGGAAAGGATGTTTCCTCTTGTGGGTAAGTCCAGAACTAGGTGGCACGGTTTTAAAGTTACGGGACGCCCTTTTTGGGCAAAGATGAGGAGAATTATTTTCTCCGAGGGTTGTGCGACTTTGGAACTCTCTGCCTCAGAAGGTGGAGGAGGCGGGGTCATTGAATATTTTTACGGCAAAGGTAGATAGATTCTTGTTAGGCAAGGGAATCAAGGGGTTCCGGGGGTAGATGCGAGTGTGGAATTCGAAACAAACAGATCAGCCATGATCTTATTGAATGGCGGTGCAGGCTCAAGGGGCTGAATGGCCTACTTCTGCTCCTAATCCATATGTTCGTATGTCCCTCAACCACTGATAGGATTACCGACCAACTAATCAGTTGTGATGGTCACATGATGAATGTTGGCCAGGACTCCGGGAAAACTCCCCATTATTTATTACCTCCCTGTAGACAGGGCTTTATTTTAAAGTTTCATCCAAAAGCCATCACCTCTAATAACACAGCAAGCCCTCACTGACGTGTCAATAAAGGTTGTGTGTTCATGTTCTGGAGTGGGATTTGAATTTATATTCCCACTGAGTCAGGAGTGCGACTATATAAAATAATAGAAAATGCTGACAATATTCAGCAAGTTAGGCAGCATCTGTAGAGAGAGAAGCAGAGTTAACGTTTCAGGTCTGTGACCAGAATCCAATGAAAGGTCATCAAACCTGAAACGTTAACTCAGTTTCTCTCTCCACAGATGCAGCCTGACCTGAATATGTCCAGTGTTTTGTTTTTATTTCAGATTTCCAGTATCCGCAGCGTTTTGCTTTTGTATCAGTTGTTGCAATAGTACTGATGTTGAGTTAATCTGACCCTATAAGTATCATCTACAGTATTAATAACTAGCTTCAATAGTTCAATGAGGAGATAACACAGAATTAAGATGGTGTTGAAAGCAGTCTTGGGAAATGCAACCTGGAAGGTAAAACTGTGCATTTGGAATTTATGTTTGAGCACTCTGAATGTTAGATGGGTCTTTCCATCCAGAACACGGTTTACCCAATATTTATTCGACCATTCAAATAAATATTAGATGCACTGAAAATCAATCCAGTACTTTGTTTGGATCCCTCCTAAACTGCTAATTCAATTGCTTTTCATGGACTAACTCTTTAAAAACATACCTCAACCTTCACATGTTTTAACTGGCAGTCCTCCAAAGCCCCAAACATTCAACAGCAACAAAATATTTCTGCAAGATTGAGGGAGTGGGTTCTGGACATGTTCTACATCAAAAGCTTCAAATAGCAAAGAGAGGGGAAGAAAGCAGTTCAAGGAGTTATGAAACCAAAGGCAATGTAAGCCTATCAGCAACAAGAGGAGAGAGACAAAAGTGGAGTGTAGCAAGGGATAAAAAGGAATCTTGACATTTCAATTTAGACCCAAGTGAAATAAGGATTGCACTAAGGTTTCCTTACACCTCTACTCTAATGTTACCAAAAATAAAGCTACTGAAGGCACATATAATTTTCCACTTCAGTGCATGTACTGGCAACTCAAGACACTTAAGGGCACTGCGAAAAAGTGATAGGTGCGCCTAATATACAGATATGTACAGATTATCTTCCAAATGCCAAAGTATGGAGTTGATTATAAAATTCACAAATAATCTTAGACAGGTTAACTGACAGTGGTTTGAATAGAGTTCTTGAATAAAGGATAGAGTTGAAGACGCCAAATTGCAAATCATACAGGATATTAATGGAACAGATTACCTTAAAATGTGGGCACCACAGGGACAGGTTGTTTCCCCAATTCCAACCAGAAGGATAAAATTTCTTGTTATTTTCTAGACTCTGGATGCTAAGTGCATGAAGTCTGCATTCTAAGTGATCATTTTGCTATTAACAACAGTGTAACTAATACACGCATTAATCTGCTACTTGTAGTGAGTTATGTGTGTACTTACACAGGTTAATTACATAGGTTTGCAGTGATAAAAGGTTTCAAGCCATCAGAGTTGGAATGAAAGAACTACCAATCTTCATAAACAAATAACTTGCATTTATATAACATCTTTAACATAACATCCCAAGGCACTTCACAAAAGCATCACCAACACCGAGCCACATAAGGAGATATTACGGCAGGTGACCAAAACCTTGGTCAAAGTAGTAAGTTTTCAGGACCATCTCAAAGGAGCAGAGGTAGAGAGGCAGTAGAGTTTAAGGGAGTGAATTCCAGAGCTTGGGGTTGGGCAACTGAAGGTACAGCTGTCAATGGAGTGGCAAAGGAAATCAGGGCTGCACAAGAGGTCAGAATTGGAAGAACGAGTTCTGAGGATTTTTAGGAGGTTACAGAGATAAGATGTCTGAACCTGAAGAGCTTTGCAGTATACACCTTTCAGTTCAAAAACATGAAAGGCAAGGAAAAGGTTCCATTAATGCCAAAAGAATACACAGCAAAAGCCCAACCAACCATTGGCCAAATATAGATAGGTATGCACAATGGCAGCTGTGATGTCTGGGGTCATGCTGTCATCGTTCACAATGATGATGGAGGAGATGATTGGAAACTTGGCAGTGAGAAAGCACAAGTTGAGAGAAGGTGGTGTAACTGGGATCTTGTAGTTTACTTAACTGTGAACAAGCAGCATAAGATTCAGAAACAGATTAACTGTGAGGAAAAAAAGGATGTAATATAAAAGGTTTTGAGAAACTTGAACTTTCATATCTCAAGAATCCCACACTTGTGTAATAACACATTCTTGTTTCTGTCCCATTGCTTAAATGTTTGACCCCAAGATCTTACAACAATAGATTTAAAGTTGCAGTGCTGTTACGTTGGTCCTATTTCGAAAACTGTCTAAATTAGGTGTTATATAAATGTTCCCTTCGAAGTCATTCAGTTTCTTTTAGTGTTGCTGCTGTCCTCATTTTGAAAGAAAATTGTCTACATCACACTTGCATCTAAAAATACTGCAGTGCAGCACCATGCTGCAGTTCGTTTTCCTCTAGTAGCTTTAACTCTTCAAATACTACAATAATATTACTGCACCAAAATCAGACACCAAAACATAAAGATGGGGCAGGCCCACTATTTTTAATCCTTCAGTAGAAACCTGCAGTCCCATCACCATAGTACTTAACAGCCCCTGAGCAATTCAAAGCTTTTACCTCTACTGTCCTACCCAGAAGACAATTTCAGGTTCAAACTTTGCAGGGGCATCATTCCCAGTCTTGGTCCCTACGTTTGCCATTTGCTAGAACATAGGCAAAATATTGCGTATGATAGAAATCAAATACAAAAACAGAAAATGCTGGCAACATGCAGGTGGTCAGGCAGCATCCACGGAGAGAGAAAGAGAGTTAGTGTGTCATGTTCATGACCTTTCAACTCAACTCAAACTTGGCTTTTCTCGTTACATGCTGTCTGACCTGACAATTTTCTTTCAAAATGTGGACAGCACCAGCAGCAACACTAAAAGAAACTGAATCTCCAGTTTTTATTGGCCATTTACTAGTGCGCATTCATGCTGGCTTGTCCAAATCATGGGTTAACTTGAAATACAGTTCCAGATCAGCCTTTTGATTCTACTTATTCTCCTCCTTTCAAGGCCAACGGTCTGAGTTTTCCTAATCTTCCCTCATAACACCGACTTCTGACTGGATCTATAACGCTTCAAAGTGAACAGCCAGTTTATATCTGTAGTCCACTGCATATCAAGTGATCAAACTTAGTCATGCTGAGCACTTCCCACTGGGAAGAAGGAATCATAAGCGAAAGTCAACAGGTTTCTCCACAGGCATTCCAGCAACTGGCTCACAGCAGCATTGACAAAATGTTATGAACAGGTTGTTTGTCCTACCACTCAGCCATGCACTACTTTGGGACACATAACCTTTAGGGCATGCGGGTGTGGTGGTGCCAGGGTAGGGGTTGGTGGGGGTGAATGTTTTTTTTATTTGTTCGGGGGATGTGGACGTCGCTGGCTAGGCTTATATTTATTGCCCATCCCCAATTGCCCTCGAGAAGGTGGTAGTGAGCTGCAGTCCATGAGTGGTAGTACACTCACAGTGCTGTTAGGAAGAGAGTTCCAGGATTTAGACGCAGCAACAGTGAAACAACGGTGATATAGTTCTAAGTCAGGATGGTGTGTGGCTTGGAGGGGAACTTGCAAGTGTGTTGTTCCCATGCATCTGCTGCCCTTGTCCAAGTGGTAGAGGTCGCGAGTTTGGAAGGTGCTGTCGAAGGAGCCTTGGTGAATTGCTGCAGTGCAAGATGTAGATGGTACACACTGCTGCCACTGTGCTGCAGAGAGTGAATGTCGAAGGTGCTGCATGGGGGTGCCAATCAAGCTTCTCCAATATTGCTGGAGCTGCACCCATTCAGGCAAGTGGAGAGTATTCAATCACACTCCTGACTTGTGCCTTTTAGATGGTGGACAGGCTTTGGAGAGTCAGGAAGCAAGTTACTTGCCACAGAATTCCCAGCCCCTGACCTGCTCTTGTAGCCACAGCATTTATGTGGCTGGTTTAAAACCCTCCAATCAAGTTTCAGCCCCTGCTACTGAATTGAAATAGCCCAAATCAAAGTCACTAATGACAACCTAAATGATTATGACAATGATAAACTATCCCTCCACATCCTTCTTGGCCTGGCTGTAGCCTTTGTCATGGTTGAGCACACCACTCTCCTCCAATGCCTCTCATTTTTCCAGCTGGATGGGGCTGCCCCTGCAGGATTCCATTCCTATTTATTTAGTTGAAGCTAGAGAACAACCTGCAACGGCTTATCTTCCTGCTTCCAGTGTTACCTCTGGCGTCCCCTGAAGACCTATACTTGATCCCCTATTTCTCATCAATATGCTGCCTCTTGGCGAAATCATCTGAAAATACGCCAGGTTCCACATATGTGTTGACACCTGATTTTACCTAGTCATGCTAGGCCACCACCTGCCAAGAATGAAGCACATTAATTTTGTCATGAACATTGATTTTAAACTGTTACTGGAGTGAAGAAAGTACTTGCTAAACAGATCAGCATGGCTGGAAAGGATATTTGCATATTAACAGACGGTGCTTGGAAGGACAAAGGACCATTCCCTGACACATTCAACCCAAACAGACCTTGATCATCAGGTATTGTGTGTAAGAGGAGCATTCCAGAGACTGCTAAAGTGATACAATCCAAGACATGGCCAGACCAGTTAGTCACATGACTAACTTGCTTGGCAACCTGCGGATTTCTGAATTGTACAAACAGTTTGAACTGACAAAGTCTGTTTGCTCCTGGATTGAGAAGATTAGATTAGATTAGAGATACAGCACTGAAACAGGCCCTTCGGCCCACCGAGTCTGTGCCGAACATCAACCACCCATTTATACTAATCCTACACTAATCCCATATTCCTACCAAACATCCCCACCTGTCCCTATATTTCTCTACCACCTACCTACACTAGTGACAATTTATAATGGCCAATTTACCTATCAACCTGCAAGTCTTTTTGGCTTGTGGGAGGAAACCGGAGCACCCGGAGAAAACCCACGCAGACACAGGGAGAACTTGCAAACTCCACACAGGCAGTACCCGGAATCGAACCCGGGTCCCTGGAGCTGTGAGGCTGCGGTGCTAACCACTGCGCCACTGTGCCGCCTGTCTATCCTGTCTGCTCCCATCTCTTTCTCACAAGCCTCTGAATCCACTGAAGACACATGAACCCCAAGAGAGAAACGTCTCCTACAGTAAAACAAGATTTAAGAATAATATTGGGCCCCAACGAAAAGAAGCTCCACCTACAATCAAGGACTCTACAGTGAGCTCGAAGAACCGTAACAAAAACTCTTCAGATATTACCTCAAATTTTTCCACTTTATTTCTTCTGCTCTTCTCAGTCTCTATTTGCATGTGTATCGAGTATGCATGCAAGCGTGGGCGCGTCATGTATCCGTAGGAGTCAAACGAATTAGAGTTTAATCCAGCTGTTTGAGGGTAAATCAACATCTGACATGTGGGAGTCCTTCAAACGTCAGATGATTAGAATCCAGGACCGGCATGTTCCTGTGAGGGAGAAGGATAGGTTTGGCAAGTTCCGGGAACCTTGGATAACGAGGGATATTGTGAGCCTAGTCAAAAAGAAAAAGGAAGCATTCGTAAGGGCTAGAAGGTTGGGAACAGACGAAGCCCTTGAGGAATATAAAGACAGTAGGAAGGAATTTAAGCAAGGAGTCAGGAGGGATAAAAGGGGTCATGAAAAGTCATTGGCAAACAGGATTAAGGAGAATACTAAGACTTTTTATACGTATATAAAGAGCAAGAGGGTAGCCAGGGAAAGGGTTGGCCCACTCAAGGACAGAGGTGGGAATCTATGCATGGAGCCAGAGGAAATAGGCGAGGTACTAAATGAGTACTTTGCATCAGTATTCACCAAAGAGAAGGACTTGGTGGATGATGAGTCTAGGGAAGGGAGTGTAGATAGTCTGGGTCATGTCGTTATCAAAAAGGAGGTGTTGGGCATCTTGAAAAGCATTAAGGTAGATAAGTCCCCAGGACCTAATGGGATCTAACCCAGAATACTGAGGGAGGCAAGGGAGGAAATTGCCGGGGCCTTGACAGAAATCTTTGTATCCTCATTGGCTACAGGTGAGGTCCCAGAGGACTGGAGAATAGCCAATGTTGTTCCTTGTTTAAGGAGGGTAGCAAGGATAATCCAGGAAATTATAGGCTGGTGAGCCTTACGTCAGTGGTAGGGAAATTATTGGAGAGGATTCTTCGGGACAGGATTTACTCCCATTTGGAAACAAATGAACTTATTAGCGAGAGACAGCATGGTTTTGTGAAGGGGAGGTCGTGTCTCACTAACTTGATCAAGTTTTTTGAGGAAGTGACGAAGACGATTGATGAAGAAAGGGCAGTAGTGGATGTTGTCTACATGAACTTCAGTAAAGCCTTTGACAAGGTCCCTCATGGTAGACTGGTGCAAAAGGTGAAGTCACAGGGGATCAGAGGTGAGCTGGCAAGATGGATACAGAACTGTCTCGGTATTAGAAGACAGAGGGTAGCAGTGGAAGGGTGCTTTTCTGAATGGTGGGCTGTGACTAGTGGTATTCCGCAGGGATCAGTATTGGGACCTTTGCTGTTTGTAGTATATATAAATGATTTGGAGGAAAATGTAGCTGGTCTGATTAGTAAGTTTGCAGACGACACAAAGGTTGGTGGAGTTGCGGATAGTGATGAGGATTGTCAGACGATACAGTAGGATATAGATCGGTTGGAGAAATGGCAGATGGAGTTTAATCCCATCAAATGTGAGGGAATGCATTTTGGAAGGTCTAATACAGGTGGGAAGTATACAGTAAATGGCAGAACCCTTAGGAGTATTGACAGGCAGAGAGATTTGGGCGTACAGGTCCACAGATCACTGAAAGTGGCAACACATGTGGATAAGGTAGTCAAGAAGGCTTACGGCATGCTTGCCTTCATCGGTCGGAGCATAGAGTATAAAAATTGGCAAGTCATGCTGCAGCTCTACAGAACCTTAGTTAGGCCACACTTGGAATATTGCGTGCAATTCTGGTCGCCACACTACCAGAAGGACCCGGAGGCTTTGGAGAGGGTACAGAGGAGATTTAGCAGGATGTTGCCTGGTCTGGAGGGTATTAGCTATGAGGAGAGGTTGGATAAACTCGGATTGTTTTCACTGGAACGACGGAGGTGGAGGGGCGACATGATAGAGGTTTACAAAGTTATGAGTGGCATGGACAGAGTGGATAGTCAGAAGCTTTTTCCCAAAGTGGAAGAGTCAGTTACTAGGGGGCATAGGTTGAAGGTGCGAAGGGCAAAGTTTAGAGGGGTTGTGCGAGGCAAGTTTTTTTTTTATTACATAGAGGGTGGTGAGTGCCTGGAACTTGCTGCTGAGGGAGGTGGTGGAAGCAGGTACGATAGTGACGTTTAAGAGACATCTTGACAAATACATGTTTAGGATGGGAATAGAGGGATACAGACCCCGGAAGTGCAGAAGGTTTTAGTTTAGACAGGCATCAAGATCGGCGCAGGCTTGGAGGGCCGAATGGCCTGTTCCTGTGCTGTTCTTTGTTCAAGTTTAATAAATTTCCAATTTTTCTTCTTTAAACTTAAGAAAACCCTGTTTGTGCTGGTTTCTTTGCCTTATAATTGGAAAGCAGTGAACAAGGAATCACCAAGGGGGAGCTAAAAACACTGTGTTTAAAATTAAACCCAGTTGTGCCAAGACCAGGTGAAGGCTGAGAGGGACCACCTAGACACCTTTCTCACCTGGTCGTAACACCTTGACCCTGACCCCTCCACTGTAGCCATTTTGTTGGACCACATGTCTGACAGAACTGGGGAAGCTGAAATTTCCTTCAATTAAACATTGGGAAGACCAAAGCCATTGCCAACCTGTTGCCTAGCCACAAATTCCATTCCTTCCCTGTCCACTATCTCAGGCGAAACCAGACTGTCCGTTACTATGCAGTCCTATTGTCCCTGAGCTGAGCTTCTCGCCCAATATTGTGTCCAGCACAAAGACTACCTACTTCTATAACACCACCCATCTCTGTAAATGCTGCTGAAACCCTCATCCGTGGTTTTGTTAGCTCCAGGCTTGGCGATTCCAACACTCTCCTAGCCAGTTCCCACCTGCACCCTTCATAAGCCTGACTTAATTCAAAACTCTGTTGCACATATTTTAACTCTCAAGTCTTGTTCAATCATCACCCATGTGCTCGCTGACCTACATTGGCTCCCAGTCCACCAGGGCCTCAATTTTAAAATTCTTATCCTGGTTTGCAGATCCTCCAGGACCTCACCTTTCCCCATCTCTAACCTTTGCCAGCCCTACATTTTTCCATGCTCCTCCAATTCTGACATCTAGTACATCCTCAATTTATCACTCCACCTTTACCCAGGCCTCAAGCTCCAGAATTCCCTACTAAACCTCTCCACCTCACTCTAGCCCTCCTTTAAGAAATTGTCCCAATGGGCGGCAGTGGTTCGCACCGCAGCCTCACAGCTCCAGCGACCCGGGTTCAATTCTGGGTACCGCCTGTGCGGAGTTTGCAAGTTCTCCCTGTGTCTGCGTGGGCTTTCTCCGGGTGCTCCGGTTTCCTCCCACATGCCAAAGACTTGCAGGTTGATAGGTAAATTGGCCATTATAAATTGCCCCTAGTGTTGGTAGGTGGTATGGGAATATAGGGACAGGTATGGTAGGAATATGGGATTAGTGTAGGTTAGTATAAATGGGTTGTTGGTGGTCGGCACAGACTCGGTGGGCTGAAGGGCCTGTTTCAGTGCTGTATCTCTAAATAAAATAAATAAAAAGTCTCATGTGGCTTGGTATCAAATTTTGTTTCAGAATGCTCCTGTGAAGTGCCTTGGGATGCTTTACTACGTTTAATGAGCTATACAAATGCAAGTTGTTATGTGGAAGGAGAGATCATTGTGACAACAGCTTCAACACTGCAGCCTGATGGCCTGACGAAAGGAACAAAGTGAAGAAATTACATATTTTCTCATCAGCAAGTGGCACCAATTGTTGCCCATCCCTAATTGCCCTTGAGGTGTTGGTGAACCTCTGCAGTTCACGTGTTGAGAGTACATCCACAGTGCTATTAGGGAGGGAATTCCAGTATTTTGATCTAGCGGCAGTGAAGGAACGGCAATATATTTCCAAGTCAGGATGGTGTGTGGTTTGGAAGGGAACTTGCAGATGGTGGTGTTCTCATACATCTGCTGTCCTTGTCCTTCTAGGTGGAAGAGGTCGTGGGTTTGGAAGGTGCTATCGAAAGAGGCATGGTGAGTTGCTGCAGTGCATTTTATATATGGTACGCACTGCTGCCATCGTGCATCGGTGGTGGAGGGAGTGAATGTTTAAGGTGGTGGATGAGTGCCGATCAAGCAGGCTGCTTTGTCTTGGATGGCGTCCAGCGTCCTGAGTGGTATTGGAGCCACTCTCATGCAGGCAAGTGGAGAATGTTCCATCGCACTCCTGACATGTGCCTTGTAGATAGACAGGCTTTCAGGAGTTAGGACGTGGGTTACTCGCTTTAGAATTCCCAGCCTCTGACCTGCTCTTGTAGCCACAGTATTTATGTGGCTGCTCCAGTTCAATTTCTGGTCATTGGTAACCACCAGAATGTTGATAGTGGAGGATTCAGTCATGGTATGCCGTCGAATGCCATGGGGAGATGGTAAGATTCTCTTGTTGGAGATGGTCATTGCCTGGCACAAATATCACTTGCCACTTGTCAACCCAACCTGAATGTTGTCCATGTAGTTTAAGAGTCTGAAAAGGTTAATCTTGAGAGAGTGTAAAGAATACCTCCTACCATCAGAAGAGATCACATGTGAGAGAAAATAGAGAACAAATGCAGCGTGGCTTTTGGAAGAGTCATACATAGGCAAGTGTGGAGTGTAGAACCGTGGAACTATAGAAAAGTTAGGAGGCCATTCAGCCCATTGTGTCTGCGCCAGCTGAAAAAGAAAACAGCTGTCCAATCTAATCCCACCTTCCAGCACCTGATCTGTAGCCTTACAGGTTACAGCACTTAAGGTGCATGTCCAGGTATCTTTTAAATGAGTGGAGGGTTTCTGCCTCCAACACCGATCTGGGCTGTAAATAGTTATACTGTAATAAATATTAAAGTTGAACTTTTTGGACATGGACTGCTTCACTATCAGATGAGGTGCAAATTTTGAAAGCAATCATTTTATTCTACATTTCAGCTTCAGACAGACATTCAAACAAATTATTTCTCTGTATACAAATATTTCATCATCCAACAACAACTTATATTTATACATATTTTATACAAGACAAACTTGGCACACATTGTTCTTGCACATATTTTGAAGGCTTCAAAAGGACTGGTCATACTAATTGGATTTAACATGATTACATGCAGCTGCTAATGAGCACTCCATTAAGTAAATTAATTTAAACCTTTCAACATTTTAATATGGGATTGATTATTAAGGGCAGAATTTTAAATTATGAATGTTCAAGTTAAATGATAATTTGGGATGAGCATCAAAAGATTCATGATCAATAAACCTTTTAAAAGAATAAAAACTAAGAAAAATCAGCGTAACTTTTTTTTTCTCTTGGATCCATTTAGAATTTCTTTAAATAATGAATGTTGATAGCATTAGGATAACTAGCAGGGTGGAAGTAGTGAGATAGGCATTTGAAAGGACTATAATACCAGTAATCATAAATGCTGGACCTATAAAACTAAGGGGAAATGAGGTTAGACTAGCAAACTTGTTCCAACACCAACACCCACACATCAAGAAACAGAGCTCACAGCTTTCTTGCAGGCAAGTGCCTGGAAGTATCTCAACTTTTACACACATCTGAAAGAAGCAGAAAACAGTTATGCTTTCAGATGCTTGAGGAACTTGTGGCTTCACCAGATACAGAGACAGAACACGGTTTTAAAAAGGTCATTTTATTTTCTGCTCAAGTGATACATCATGGAACATGAACAAGCAGGAGCAAGCCATTCAGCACCTCAAGTCTGTTCCACTATTCAACTAGATAATGGCTGATCCATATCCTAACTCAATCCACCCATGTTGGCTCCATACCCCTGAATACCCCGAAAATCCATTGATCTCAGATTTAAAATTAATTGAGCAGGCATCTACTTTTTGTGGGAATGTTCTCCACACTTCTATCACCCTTTGTGTGAAGAAGTGTTTCTACTAGATGTTATTTATATTACGCCTTTAAAGTATAAAACATCCCAAGGTGTTTCAACAGAGGCATTATAAAACAGAATATGGCACCAAGCTACATAAGGAGATATTACAACAGATGACCAAAAGCTTAGTTAAAGAGATAACTTTACTTAAAGTAAGGTAGAGAGGTCTGGGGAGGGAATTCCAGAGGTTAGGGCCCAGGCAGCTGAAGGCAGCTTACTAACTTCTCACCTGAATGGCCTGGCTCTGATTTTAAGGTTAATGTCCCCAGGTCCTGGACATGGAGGTTGGGCAAACTTCTCAAAGATGTCTACCAATGTCTTTTGTGACAATGTACTCATCCTGGCTGGGAAGCGCAGAAATGTCAACATTCTCAACTGCAATGGTAAATCGAGATGATGCAGCAAGTAACTTTGCTGTCTACATTATGACAATTTAAGCACTTGCTAAAATGCTATCTCAGAGTGGTCATTATTATTTTAAAAATTGTGGTTACACAAACACGTTTATCAGCAAAATAATCATCAGGGAGCCACTTAAAAAGCGGCCAATTAGCAATATCAGGAGAATTTACACTGTCGCAACATCACTGCGGCATATGCCCATGTCATTATTCCCAGTATTCTTACACCTATGCATCCAATAAAAACACATTCTATTAAACTGTCCCACAATTCCTAAATGTTTCAGTGAAAGGAGAATGCATACACACTCAATAGCATCTCTAAGTCACCTATTGCTATTGTGTTTAATGCTTTCAATAATTTGCAGACTCAGCAGGCTAATGCACCCACAAAAATGGAATGCTGAGCCATAGGCCAAGAAACCCAGGTTCGATCCATGCTGGGTTTGTCAATCTACCAATCCAGTGAACCCTGAGAAAGAGAGAGAGGGGCAGGGCACACGAGCTGTATAAATATCGATGAGGACTGCACCAGGTTTCACTGTGATGCCTCTTCCCCATAGTTTTAATTCCCGATAAGGCAAGTGATTTTCTGTGGTGCAACATCCTTTGGATTTTGACTAGAGTAGTGCAACATTTGGATGTCCTATTGCCAGCGATAACAAAACTGTTTACCCTACCCACTGGCACTCTACGTTGGCCTATACAGATGAACTGTAAAAGGTTCTGGAAAGCTACCAGTTCCGTGGAGTTTCACCCAGTTACTGTCTTAGAACATAGAACATAGAACATAGAACATACAGCACAGAACAGGCCCTTCGGCCCACAATGTTGTGCCGATCCTTTGTCCTCTGTCAAGGACAATTTAATCTATACCCCATCATTCTCCTTTATCCATATACCTATCCAAAAGCCTTTTGAAAGTCCCTAAAGTTTCTGACTCAACAACTTCCCCGGGCAAGGCAGGAAGTAGACAAATCACCCCATCCCTATTCATTCATGAAGCCAAGTTTCACAATGTCATGATCAACAGAACTCCCAGGCCACCTTTGCAACTGTTATAAACCATTAAATACAGTAATAGTGACTCACAGTTTAACATTTAGGATTATAGAACAAGTTGAGGCAAAAAACTTCTTTTAAAATAGTAGGGTCACACATAGTTCAGAATTCAAATATATACGCACTCCTCAAATGATTTTTAAAAACATTCAAAGTACCCATATTTCAACCTCTTCACAAAATCTCAAACATTCTGCCACTAAAAATCCAACTTCTTAATCTAGTAGGAATTAAATTAATTCTATTTACTATTATCAGCTCTCAGCCATGGCTCAGCGGGTAGCACTTTTGCCTCTGAGTCAGAAGGCTGAGAGTTCAAGTTCCATTCAAGAAACCCAAGCACAAGAACCTAGGTTGACATTTTAGTGTAGTACGGAAGGAGTCAGTATTAATGTTAAACAGAGGCCCCACTGGCTCTCACAGGTGAACATAAAATATCCCATGGCACTACTTCAAAGACAAGCAAGGGAGTTCTACCCAGTGTCCTGGCCAGTATTTATACCTCAAGCAATATTACTGAAATCAGATTATCCGGTCATTACCAGTTGCTGTTTGAGAACTTGCTGTGTGCAAATTGGATGCTGCATTTTCTACATTACAACAGTGATTGCAATTCAGAAGTACATCATTGACTGTAAATCGCTTTGGGACATCCTGAGGTCATGAAAGGTGCTACATAAATGCATGTTTTTTCTTTCGTTACTGTCTTGGCTCAGTGGTTTTGTGCTCTCACCTGACTTAGGTCGTGGGTTTTAATAAGAAATAAGAACAAAAGAAATAGGCAGCCCCTCAAGCCTGCCCCGCCATTCAATAAGATCATGGCTGATCTGCCCCAGACCTCAACTCCTCTTTCGTGCCGGCATCTCGTAGCCCTCAACTCCCCGATATTTCTAAAATCTACCTACCTCCTCTTTAAATACTTTGTGATTTAGCTTCCATAACACCGATCCAGAGAGTTGAGCACGTAATCTGGGCTGTCATTCCAAAATCAGGCTGACGGAGTCTGCACAGCTGAAGGTGCTCTCACCACCACAATTATATCATTTACATTAGCCCTAAGGTTAGATTACTGCCTGAAAAGATTTCCCTTTCACTGTTTGTAGAAGTAAAATAAGTTTTGGACAGTTTCAATCGCATTCCCATAGATATGTGCACCAATTAGGCAAAGTAACAATCTCACAAAGTACAATGTGGAAAAATTAAAACTCTGTGCATCTGGATGTGTATTCTGCAGAACAGCAGGAACTCTGTCCAATCTGCACCATCCCTGGCTCACCAGCACAATGCATACAATGGGTACAAAAAACAAGTTCTTCATTCTCCAGTTATGAAATCCTTTAACTGGATATTAGTAAAAGTCACAAAAACCTACTGCCTTGTAAACATTTTAAATACAAGATCATATGATTTAGCTGAGATCTAACCAAAGATTTGGAGAATTATTTTCAATTCTGGACACCACACTTTAGGAAGGATGTCAAGGCCTTGGGGAGGGATTTACCAAAATGGTACAAGAGATAAGGGAATTTAGTTACAGAGACTGGAGAACCGGGATGTGCTTAGCTTACAGAAAAGAAAGTTAAGGGGAAATTTAATAGAGGTATTCAAATTTCAGAGGGGCTTTGATAGAGTAGATATGAAGAAATGGTTTCCACTGGCAAGGTGGTCAGTAACCAGAGGAGACAGATTGGTAAAAGAAAAACAGGGGGAGATGAGAACTTTTTTTTTAAACTCTGCGTTATAATGATCTGGAATGAACTGCCTGAAAGTATTGAATCTGCTTCTACCATCCAAACTTTCTTAACTGAATTGGTTGCAAACTTGAAAAGGAAAAAAAATATATAGCTTTCACAGAGCCTGAACAGGCACAGTGGACCAAATGGCCTCCTTGTGAGCTGTGTGATTCTACAATATTTCAATCATACCTCCTGTCTGCTGTGATTGTGTCCTGTTGTACTCCACTGAATGTAAACCTCAACCAAACAAGTTGCCTTTGCCTCACGACCCACACTGCTCCCAGCACAAATAAGCACCCTAGGAATCCTGGATTAATCAATGTACAACTTCCACTAGCACCCTTCAATCAATGTGTACAGCGGCTTCAGATAATGTATGTGAATGTATACATGACAACTCAAAGAAAAGCTGCCATAACAATTTGTATTTATGTAACATATTTAACAAAACAAAATGTCCCAGGGCACTTCACAGGAGCATTATAAAGCAAAATTTGACATTGTAAGACATAAGGAGATGTTAGAGCAGATGGCCAAAAGCTTGGTCAAAGAGGTAGGTTTTAACAAGCGTATTTTAAAGCAAGAAAATAGAGAAGCCTGGAGGTTTAGGGAGGGAATTCTAGAGTACAGAGCCCTCAGCAGCCCTTAGGAGCGGTGAGGCCCTGAGGGGTTTGAGAACAAGCATGAGAATTTTGAAATCGAGGCATCGCTTAACCGGGAGCTAATGTAAGTTGACGAGAACAGGGATGATGGGTGAATGGAACTTGGTGCGAGTTAAGTCACGGACAGCTGAGGTCATCCAGTTTACAGACGGTAGAATGTGGGAGGACAGCCAGAGTGCATTGGAAGAGTCTTGTTTAGAGGATAAGGGTTTCAGCAGCAGATGAGCCAGGGGCTGAGTCGACCGATTTTATGAAGGTGGAAATAGGTGGTCTTGGTGATGGCACGAATATGTGGTCAGAAGGTCATCTCGGTGTCAAGTATGACACCAAGATTGCGTATTGTCTTGTTCAGGTCAAGACAGTTCCCAGGGAGCGAAATGGAGTCGGTAACTAAGGAATGCTAGCTAGCTAAGCAGCACACAGGGCACTGCCACATCAATGGTTAATCCTTTCTTCTTCTTCTCCTTTGGCCTCCTTGTCTCGAGAGACAATGGGTAAGCGCCTGGAGGTGGTCAGTGGTTTGTGCAGCAGAGCCCGGAGTGGCTATAAAGGCCAATTCTAGAGTGACAGACTCTTCCACAGGTGCTGCAGATAAAATTGGTTGTTGGGGCTGTTACACAGTTGGCTCTCCCCTTGCGCCTCTCTCTTTTTTCCTGCCAACTGCTAAGTCTCTTAGACTCGCCACGCCTTAGCCCCGCCTTTGTGGTTGCCCGCCAGCTCTGGCGATCGCTGGCAACTGACTCCCACGACTTGTGATCAATGTCACAGGACTTCATGTCGCGTTTGCAGACGTCTTTAAAGTGGAGACGTGGACGGCCGGTGGGTCTGGTACCAGTGACGAGCTCGCTGTACAATGTGTCCTTGGGGATCCTGCCATCTTCCATGCGGCTCACATGGCCAAGCCATCTCAGGCGCCGCTGGCTTAGTAGGGTGTATATGCTGGGGATGCTGGCCGCCTCGAGGACTTCTGTGTTGGAGATACGGTCCTGCCACCTGATGCCAAGGATTTTCCGGAGGCAGCGAAGATAGAATGAATTGAGACGTCACTCTTGGCTGACGTACATTGTCCGGGCCTTGCTGCCGTAGAGCAAGGTACTGAGGACACAGGCTTGATACACTCGGACTTTTGTGTTCTGTGTCAGTGCGCCATTTTCCCACACTCTCTTGGCCAGTCTAGACATAGCAGAGGAAGCCTTTTCCATGCGCTTGTTTAATTCTGCATCGAGAGACAGGTAGTTGAGCCTAGGTAGGTGAACTCTTGAACCACTTCCAGAGTGTGGTCGCCGATATTGATAGATGTGGCATTTCTGACGTCCTGTCCCATGATGTTAGTTTTCTTGAGGGGGATGGTTAGGCCAAATTCATTGAAGGCAGCCGCAAACCTTCGATGAGTCTCTGCAGACACTCTTCAGTGTGAGATGCTAGTGCAGCATCGTCAGCAAAGAGGAGTTCCCTGATGAGGACTTTCCGTACTTTGGTCTTTGCTTTTAGACGGGCAAGGTTGAACAACCTG
This sequence comes from Heterodontus francisci, assembly GCF_036365525.1. Taxonomy (NCBI): domain Eukaryota; kingdom Metazoa; phylum Chordata; class Chondrichthyes; order Heterodontiformes; family Heterodontidae; genus Heterodontus; species Heterodontus francisci. The sequence goes on along the minus strand of NC_090418.1, from coordinate 13,630,823 downwards.
CCACCTGATCTTGTGCGGAGGAAAATTCCTTCTTCTGAGAACTTGAATGCATGTGAGAGCAGCAGGGAGATGATGATCCCAAACAGTGTGGGTGCGAGAACACAGCCCTGTTTCACACCACTCAGGATTGGAAAGGGGTCTGATGAGGTGCCGCTATGCTGAATTGTGCCTTTCATATTGCCATGGAATGAGGTGATGATACTTAGTAGCTTTGGTGGGCATCCAATCTTTTCTTGTAGTCTGAAGAGAGCACTTCTGCTGACGAGGTCAAAGGCTTTGGTGAGATCTATGAAAGCAACGGAGAGGGGCATCTGTTGTTCACGGCATTTCTCCTGTAGCTGGCGAAGGGAGAACAGCATGTCTCTGTGCTTGAAAGCCACACTGTGCCTCAGGGTAGACACGCTCAGCCAGCTTCTGGAGCCTGTTTAAAGCGACTCGAGCAAAGACTTTCCCCACTATGCTGAGCAGGGAGATTCCACGGTAGTTGTTGCAGTCACCACGGTCACCCTTGTTCTTATAGAGGGTGATGATATTGGCATCGCGCATGTCTTGGGGTACTGCTCCCTCATCCCAGCACAGGCAAAGCAGTTTGTGCAGAGCTGAAAACATAGCAGGCTTGGCACTCTTGATTTCAGGGGTAATGCCATCCTTCCCAGGGGCTTTTCCGCTGGCTAGAGAATCAATGGCATCACGGAGTTCCGATTTTGTTGGCTGTACGTCCAGCTCATCCATGACTGGCAGAGACTGGGTTGCATTGAGGGCGGTCTCAGTGACATTTTCCCTGGAGTACAGTTCTAGGTAGTGTTCCACCCAGCGGTCCATTTGCTTGCGTTGGTCAGTGATTGTGTCCCGATTTAGATTTGAGGGGGGCAATCTTGACGGTTGGCCCAAAAGCTCTCTTAATTTCATCATACATCCCTCTGATATTTCCAGTGTCGGAGACCAGCTGAGTATGACTGCATAGGTGTTGCCAGTAGTCATTTGAGCAGCGCCTGGCTGTTCTTTGTGCAGAGCTTCTGGCAACTTTAAGTGCTATGGATGTTAACTCGCTGGCGGCTTTCTTGTAGTTCAGCAGTGAAATGCACTTAACAGCTATGACAGGTTCCAGCTCTTCAATGTGAGATTGAAACCAGTCTGCACACAATTGCCATAGGTGGTCATTGCTGAGTCATAGATGGCATCTCTGATGTGGGCCCACTTGGTCCCTGCATCCCCTGTGGGAGTGTTTTGGAGGGCTTTTTCAAGTGAATTTAGAAACTTGCGTAACAGTTGTGGATGAGAAATTCTGCTAGTGTTGATGCGTGGGCAGCCCTTCTGCTTGGAGTGATGCAGCTTCTTTGGTTTGAGGCTAATCTTGCTGCACACCAGGGAGTGGTCGGTGTCGCAGTCCGCACTGTGGAAGCTGCGTGTTATTTGAACACCGTTTAAAGAGGCTCGCCTTGTGACGATGAGGTCCAGCTGGTGCCAATGACGTGAACTTGGGTGCCTCCAAGAAACCTGGTGACAGGGTTTAGTGTGAAAGAATGAGTTGGTGATGCAGAGGTTATGATAGGTACACAACTCAAGCAGTCTCTGTCCATTCTCATTCATCCTTCCAATGCCATAGCGCCCAAGGCAGGAGGGCCATGAGTCATGGTCGGCCCCAACCCTGGCATTAAAGTCCCCCAGCAGGAATAGGTGTTCGGTGTTGGGGATGCTACTAATGATATTATGGAGTTCCTCATAGAACTGGTCTTTAACTTCAGGTGGGGAGCAGAGTATTGGGGCATAGATGCTGAGTAGGTATACTAGACCAGAGGCGGTGAACAGTCGGCTGGACAGTATGCGTTCCGAGCCATTTGAGGGTGGCTCTATCATGCTGAGCAAAGAGTTTCTGATGGCGAAGCCCACTCCGTGCTGCCTTGGGTCTTCAGGATCCCTACCCTGCCAGAAGGTGGTGTAGTCTTGCTCTCTTAGAGATCTGCTTGCAGGGAGGCGTGTCTCCTGAAGTGCTGCAATGTCCACATTGAGTCTACTGAGCTCGTTGTTGATGATGGCGGCCTTCCGAGAATCGTTGATTTCTGTAAAGTCTTCCGACAGGCCAGGACACATAGTTCTGACGTTCCAGCTTGCAAAACGAAGGGCTGGTACCTTCTTTCCTTTTTTGGTCGTGTTGCTTGGTGCGGTGTTACAGTCCACTTGTCGGGCAATGACCCTGAGCTCCAAGCACCCATTGAAGCAGGTGGACTGTGGTGGGACAGAACCTTACTGACCGGGGGCTGCCCGGTTTGAGGCGGGTGGTAGCTGTCCAGTGAGATGCGATGACCTCTCCCACCGACAAAGGCAGCCCGTGGCACCCAATCTCTACGCCAATTGAGCTGGACTTATAACCCGTAACTGCTGCCTTCCGTGTTGATTTGGTCACTGTGAGGAGACTATGGAGTGACCTCTCCATGGCGCATGCCTGGGCAGATGTATGGAGGTTGTAAGTTGCCCAAGCATCAAAACCCCCCTCTCGGCCTTCCTGGTGGGGTCCAAAGGAGTGCAGAGCACGACATTTGGCACCAATATGGCTGCAGGAACTGCCGGAAACATGCCAAACATCCTTTACCGAGGAGGAAACAAGAGATACAATGAACTGCATAAACTCGGTTAATTCATGCAGAATAAGTTTCCCTATTAAAAGCAATGAACAACATTTTGCTGTAGATATGGATTGCAACAAACTGAAGCCCAAAATTCATGACTGGACAGGAGCACAGATCTTCCATTCGCTCTTTCTACTAGAAAACCATTCAAATCCAGTCATCCACAATTTATTTTTAATGTACATCTAAAATCTTAATTTCATTATTTAACAGGATTCAGTCCACCATTGATTTTTTTTGTCTGTATTTGAGGCAGTGTTTTTTTTTTAAAAATAATCAAATTTAAGGTGAAGGGGATCAGGGATTTAAAAATGTCAAACTGAATTCGTACACTACTTACATTGATTGTTTTTACTGACCTGTTTTTATTTCATGTCAATGGAAAGATTGTTGTGTGAATATGAACTTTATCGACATAAATATGTGAATCAATGTAGTTAAATTGCATAGGTTGAGGTATTCAGCAATGTGACTCTCATTTAAATCAGTGCACAGGTTTCTGCAAGTTTAAGGATTGGCCATTCGGCCAATCATGCTTTTGCCAGTGTTAGCTCCTAATTTGGAGCCCTTTATTCTAATTTCATCTATATGCCATTCACCCATAACCTAATAGTCTTTGCTAAAATAGCCACTTGTGGTACAAATTCCATCTTCCCCAACTAAAACCATTTTTTCTAATCCTAAACATTGTCACCTCATTACAGGTGACAAACAACGTGAAACAAAGAGAGAGAATGCTAGAAATACACAGGAGACACACACACGGACCAGGGGTTTGTGGGGTGGGGTGGGTAGAAAGTGAGTGAGTGAGGTAATCATATCTCAGATGTGCACCATTCATTAAAAATCACCATTACTATTTACCTTCTTAAAACTTCACATAAGTTTGAAAACCTCTTACATTCCACAAAACTTTGTGTGGCAGGGAAAAGTTTTGATGATTATAGTCATTGCAGTGCAGAAGGAGGCCATTCAGCCCATCAAGCCCATGCCAACGGTAGACATCTGAGAGTACATAAATTGGCAGAAATGCCCTGCATAATATACGGAAAGCAGTGCAAGCTTTCAACCCAGCTATTTACAAAATAAAATCCATTTGAAATCAATCTTAAGAAGGTGATAAGCCATACTAAATAGGACTTTGATGCCCCTTGGTGTGATGTATGTAAAACCAAGGATCATCTCAATACATAGATTAAAATAAGATATAAATATTTACCAATATAAATCACTAAGGTTGGTCCAAAAAGAGAAGTATATAAAGGCCCCTCCAATACGGAAATGCAATTTATTTCAATGAAACCCAAACGAAACAAATTGCAACCAACTTTTTTACCCCCAGACATTACATAAAACTAAAAACGGCATTTAATCACAAAAAAAACTTGAAAAACCTGTAAAAGCCTCTCCTTTTCCATTATAATGGAATAGTATTGCTCTCCGCCCCCATACAAAAACAATCTTTAAAAAAATGACTTGAAGATTTGAAATGTTAAGAGAGAGTGATTCTGATGGCTGATTCCTGGGAATATTCCAGTGAACATTCTTCTTCTCAGTGATGACCAGAAATTTTTTTTTAATATTCTTTCACGGGATGTGGGCGTCGCTGGCTAGGCCAGCATTCATTGCCCATCTCGATTTGCCCTCGAGAAGGTGGTGGTGAGTCGCCTCTTGAACTGCCGCAGTCCATGTACATCCACAGAGCCGTTAGCATGGGAGTTCCAGGATTTTGACCCAGCGACAGTGAAGCAATGGCAATATAGTTCCAAGTCAGAATGGTGTGTGGCTTGGAGGGGAACTTGGTGTTCCCACGCATCTACTGCCCTTGTCCTTCGAGGTGAGAGGGGTCACGGGTTTGGAAGGAGCTGTCGAAGGAGCCTTGGTGAGTTGCTGCAGCACATCTTGTAGATGGTACACACTGCTGCCACTGTGTCGATACTACAACTATGATCTAACCAATGTGTTAAGTCAACTTAGCATCAGTTCCTTCCATTTATAGCTGATACCCCTGTACAAAATACAGGACCCAATGTGCCTTATGAGCTTTTAAATCTGCAACCCCAGCTTCAAATAGCCACACAGCTACACCTCTGATCTCTCTTTTGAGAATCTTACAATTTAGGAACATAGGAGCAAGAGTAATCACTCAGCCCTCGAGCCTGCTCATATTCAATTAGATCACGGGCTGATCTGTACCTTAACTTCATCTACCCACCTTGGTCCTGTAACCATGAATACACTTGTCCATCACAAATCCAATCTCAGTTTGAAATTTTCAGCTGACCGCCAGCTCAACAACTCTTTTGAAGAGTTTCAGATTTCCATTACCTTTTGTGTGAGGAAGTGCTTCCTGACAATATCCCGAAATGGCCTGGCTCTAATTTCTGAGGTTATGCCTCCTTGTTCTGGACTCACCCCAATTCTTCTCTATCTAATGTATCAACACCTCGAATCATGTTAAACAGCTCAATTAGTTTAGCCCTTAATCTACTGTGCTTGATGGGAATAAAAGCCCAGTTTATACAATCTGTCCTTGTAATTAACCCATTTAGCCCTGTATTATTCTGGTGAATTTGACCTGCACCCTCTCCAAAGCCAATATATCCTTTGAGTTGTGGTACCCACAACTCTGCACAGTACTCTAAATGGGGTCGAAACAGAGTTTTACATGACTGTACCATAACTTGCATTGGTTTGTATTCCAGCCCTCTTGAGATAAAGGCCAACACTCCATTAACCTTTTTAATTATTTTTTTGGACCTGTCCACTTGCTTCAGGGATTGCTGCACTTTGGCACTTAAATCTCTCTATTCTCCAAGGTGCCTACCTTCTTTCCATTCAGAAAATACGCTGATCTATCTTTCATGGGTTAAGATTGCATGACGTCACATTTGGAGTCAGTCATTTACGGTTCAGAAAGTGGCTATTCGGCCCATCGAGTCCATACCAGCTCTCCAGGGAGCTGTCCAGTCAGTCCCACTCTCCCACTCAATCCCGATAGTCGATTTCCCTCAAGTGGTCATCCAACAACTTCTTGAAGTCATTGATGGTCTCCACTTCCACCATCCTAGTGTCTGATGAAAGGTCACTGACCTGAAGCGTCAACTCTGTTTCTCTCTCCACAGATGCTGCCAGGCCTGCCAAATATTTACAGCATTTTCTGTTTTTATTTCAGACTTACAGTATCTGCAGTATTTTGCTTTTGACCTTCTGCACTGACAGTCCCTTATCTACTACATTAGCTACCTCCTCAAAAAAAAAGCTGCATTAGCTGACAACGCAAGCGCGAGGTGACAGAGTACTGGCACATGTGCAAATGCAGCTTCACCCACTGAAACGTCACTGTCTGTGACGTCTCAGGCAGCTTCCAGTATAAAGATGGCACTGCTCAATTTGTCACAAAGAACAAATTAAACCACTCAATGGAAAGCAGCCCCTCTTCCTTCACATCTATCTTGTGTTTTCCTCTTATTAGCCTGATCTTAGCTCCAAGACTGACTGTCACATTATTAATTGATGCCCGTAGGCAGGGAGTTGAGGGGGGAAACTAAAATGGGTTCCTCTGGAACGAGTGTGCTCAGAATAAGGATACGCTCCCTGACAAACGGCATTTTCAAACAGTTTGTATTTCTTAGATGGGAGACTAGAGTTTATGAAGAAATTTCCACTACAGTTTTTTGTCCCTTAATGCATAGATTGCCTGCAGTGCAAGTTCTATAAACTTGAAAATATAACTTCCAGGCAAACTTAATTCTCGCATTAGGATATCTCAAGAGAATATAGTTAAATCCTGGCATCAGTAGCCTAGTTCCTAGAACAGGTGGTGGTGCCCCTGTTGCTGCAGCTATTGAAAAGGAGAATTAACAATATATATACTATCCAGAACATAATTAAAATGTTCCAAAAATGAAGAGAAGGAACAAGAGAAATAGTTAGAATAACATGGGCTTTGGAATTTAATTAACTGGCATTAAAATTAGAATTAAAAATATAAAAACAGAGAGAGGGGTATTTAATAACAAAGTGCATTCATAAAGCACCTTTCATAAGATGTCCTAAAGTGCTTCAGAGATATAAGCAAAAAACAGAACACCAATCCCAGAGTGTTATGAGGAGGCGGTGTGAACAGAAGTCAAGTTAAAGAGGTGAGTTTTAAAGGAGGGTCTTAAAGAAAGAGAAGGTGGTGAAGAGGCAGAGCATAGTGGTTGAAGGCACGACCATAGTTGGTGGAATGAAGGAAGGCAGGATGCACAAAAGGCCACATTCAGGAATTTGGAGGCAAAGGGGTTTATAGAGCTGAAGGCAATTACAGAGGTAGGAAGCAATGAGGTCACGGACATTTAAGCACGAGGAGAATTTAAAATTTGAGGTGTGAATCAGTGAACAGAGGGGTGATTGGTGAGTGAATCTTGGTGCAGGATAGGATTTTGGTACAATTTTGAATGCGCTAAGGTTTACAGTGGTGGGGGGGGTGGGGGGAGAAAAGAGTGGGGGGGGGGGGGGGGGGGAGAGAAAATGGAGCCTCGGCAAACAAATGGAATTAACGACGACGGCCGAGGATAACACCTCCAGTTGTCCAGATGTTTAACTGGAGGACATTGCAGCTCATGCAAGACTGGAAGTTAAGATAATAAATGGCACAGAAAAGCAAAATCTGCAAAGTACATGGAACTAAATTTTGACAGTAAGATATAGGGGCAAATTATGATGTTATGAAAGCACCTACTGTATCCCTTCTTTAAAAACAAGTTATTCACTCCAAAACAGATGATGTGTAATAAAAACGTTATGAAAAATACTCATTATACTTAGAAGGAAGATTGCCATGGGGTCTCTCAACTTGAATGAAAGTTGGTATTCATGAGTCACTCCACAGGAGGAAGCAAAACAAAATCTCACATGATCAAGCAAACTAACACTTCAATGCATGGCAACACAGAATGATTGGGCATGGATGGCCCTGGAAATTATCAGTGCATCGAATTCTTGATCTTGACCATGTCATTTAAGGCCAGAGGAGAAAGAGAACACACAACCTCACATTTTCACATTTTGTAGATACTGGCTTTTTTCCAGACAACATTGACAGAGTCCGTTCGTTGGGCAGCATTCATTTCTCATTACAAAATGATGCACGAGCCACCAACTGAAAGGGCTCGGAGAGGATGTAACTCTTAGAAACAACTTCAGAACAGCAAAATTCAGGGCATCAATACGTTTGTGCTTTTAGATTTGATTACCTGCAGAGCGATTTCATTAATACAAGTAAGCTCAGTATCAAAGGCATTCTACTCAGTCACCATCTTTTCTCAACTTCACTTTGAACTCTGGGAACAGAATGACTAACGTACTGCAAATAGTGCCACTCCAAATTACAGCATACTGTCTCACCACTTCCTGTCCAAAGTCCAATTTGGAACAGTTTGATTTGTGATTAGTCGTACAAAAGACAGCAGTAACGATTGCTTAACGCATTTGCCCAAACAGAAGGTGTACTTCACATTATTGGAGACATATTTCTAAAGCAGATAACGCAATCACTTGTGTGCTTCGCTGGGTCATTTGCAACACTGGTTAAAAAGCAATTGGGCAGAAATCCAATACTGTCCTCCCACCTGTGAGTTCACTCACTTGCCATTTAAGACGACTCATGAAGCACTTCAATAAACTCCCTTGCATAAATTATCCTCATTGCGGGTTCCGACCTAATTCAGGTCCAGTTTCTCCTTCTCACAATCACAGCTGAGAACCTTATTACTAATAACAGTAATGAGAGTTAAAACCAGCAGTATTCACTAACTTTTTATCCAGTACCATAATTCGAACTATTTGGTTTGAATGAGGAACATTTTGACCGTACAATTACAATATAATAAAATCTTTTCTTTTTAAAAACTTTCCCATTTTTGTGTTTGTTTGTTTGAAAACACACGAAGTGCCTCAAAACTCAACTCATAGCAGATGGGTTCGTTACTATTAAAGGTTGAAAGACTCACCAGAGGTTTGCATCAGTTTTCTCAATGAAAATTTGTTTTTAAATTCTATGTTTTAAAAGATATCGATGTGAGAAAGTCTATAACTGTGATTATGATGGTAGGAAAATGACACTGGCTAGCAGAAGGTAAAATTCAGATGGGTGCACTGCTCTGGAAGAGCATGGATATCAGTAGTAAGGTCTCAGCTGTGATTGTGAGGAGAGACTGGACTTGAATTAGGCTGGAACCCAATGCCCAAAGGCACACGTCAGCTAAGAGCTGTGGTGAGGGGGAAGTGATGCACTAGTCAAACGATGAACGCTGTTGATCAACTCTAGTGGCAACAGGTACTGTTAGCTACAGTTACAGAACTGCTACAAGTTTAGTTTTTTTTTAAGTTTAGTTTAGTTTAGAGATACAGCACTGAAACAGGCCCTTCGGCCCACCGGGTCTGTGCCGACTATCAACTACCCATTTATACAAATCCTACACTAAGTGAGAAGGGTAAAGTTACATTTTGCATATTTTAATCAGGGAATTTGATAGGACATAGCACAATTCTTGTTCCCAACAAGTTCAGAATTAGCACATTTTAATTATTCCAAATAATTTCTACTAATAAAAACAAAGACCGATTTTTGTTTTACCTTGTACACTTGTCCGTATGTGCCATTTCCAACAACTTCCACCAATTCGAAAATACCCGCAGGGTCCTGAAAAGAACAAAAACATAAGTGAGCAAAGCTGAACAGTTATAATTTATCAAGTTTAAATTCTGCACTTCTGGTATAAAAAAATCCTTTCCGTCCATATAAGGTAAGCATTCCACCTTCTCCCTCTTTCCACCACCACTTCTGGCTGTTTTGATTTGTAACCCCATGTGACTTGAGCCGACACTCCTACGCTCAACTCTTAATGCCCTCAGCTCAGTAAGAGATGGATAATAAAAATTGCCTTGCTAGTGTAATCCAGATCCCCCCCAAATTTTTTTTTTTTTTTAAATGCAGAATTAAAACATCAAAATTGATTGCTATCAACAATGAGATCTATGCAAATTAGCAGGAGCATGTATTTAAACTTGTCGTGCCGTCAAGGCACCATGATATGTAGCCCAAGAGAAACGAGTGTTAGCGGATACTCCTGGGCTTGACCTTAGCCCAAACCCAGTTTATTTTTCATTTGACGTAAAAATACTTGCACCAACAAAAAGTCACCCCCATTACAGGGTAGATGCAGCATCAATTTACAATACCAATTGTTACCAACAACGTCTGAACAATAAAGAAATGCTGTATTACCAAAAATTGCCTTGCTCATTTTTTTTTAAACCCAAGGCAAAAGAAATCTGCTACCAAGCTATTTTTCTTGTGTGATTAGTTGTTCAAAAATATTTCAGATGAAAGTGTTTCATCCAGTCTGGTATTATGGAGATAATGCCATTGAATGGATAACTTTTACTCAAATGGTAAAGCTTGCTTTGAAAGGCCAATTATCTGCACTTCAGCAGATAAGTGGAGTGTCCATCTGATGAGCTTTATCTGTGATGTCTGCCTGTGCTCTCAGATCAAAAAAAGCAGAAAAACAACTGAAAAATGCACTGGTCTTTCCACCACTGCTACCAACACCAACCTCCTCCCAGAGGTATAATGATTAATTTTACATGCGACGCTTATTATCACGTTCTGAGGACCAGTGACTTGCTCAGTTCTGAGCAGAGACCGGCAATGAGAGAGAAAACTAGCTAGAAATATAAAGACAGATAGAAAGATATTTTTTAAAAAAAGTTAACATTGTGCATTGGTCCAATAGAAAGTGAATTGGGGAATTAATAATGGATAAAAAGGAGATGGCAGATAAACTGAACAGATATTTTGTATCAGTCCTCACTATTGAGGATACAAGTAACATTCCAGTATTAGCTCTAAATCAGGAAATGGAAGGGAGGAAGGAACTCAAGAAAATTACAATCATCAGGGAAGTGGTACTGAACAAATTGTTGGAGCTGTGGGCTGACAGGTTCCCAGGTCCTGATGGACTTCATCCTAGGGTGTTAAAAGACGTGGCTAGTGAGATAGTTGATGCGTTAGTTTTAACTTTCCAAAATTCCCTAGGTTCAGGGAAGGTTCCATTAGATTGGAAAATAGCAAATGTAACTCCTTTATTCAAAAAGGGAGGGAGACAGAAAGCTGGAAACTACAGGCCAGTTAGCTTAACATCTGTCTTAGGGAAAATGTCAGAAGCTATTATTAAAGATGTTATAGCAGAGCATTTAGAAAAATTCAAGATAATCAGGCACTGTCAACATGGTTTTGTGAAAGGGAAATCACGTTTAACCTATTTATTGGAGTTCTTGGAAGGTGTTACATGTGCTGCAGATAAAGGGGAACCGGTGGATGTATTGTACTTGCATTTCCAGAAGGCATTTGATAAGATGCCACATCAAAGGTTACTGCAAAAAATAAAAGCTCATGGTGTCGGGGTAATATATTGGCATGGATAGAAGATTGGCTAGCTAACAGAAAACAGACTAGGCATAAATGGGTCATTTTCTGGTTGGCAAGATATAATGAGTGGTGTGCCACAAGGATCTGTGCTGGGGCCTCAACATTTTACAATTTATATCAATGACTTAGATGAAGGGACCGAAGGCATGGTTGCTAAATTTGCTGATAACACAAAGGAAAGTAACTCGTCAAGAGCCCTGCAAATGTTTCCTTTTCAAGCATACATCCAATTCCCTTTTGCAAATTACGATGGAACCTGCTTCCTCCACCTGTTCAGGCACATCATTGTCCCCCAAAAAGCTTTATATGCTGGATCAACTGAAATTGTCAAGATGGAGATCAACAGATTTTGTACAGGGTAAAAGGTATCAAAGGCTATAGATCAAAAGGTAGGAAAATGGAGTTGAGATACAAATTGTAATAATCTAACTGAATGGCGTAACAGTCTTGAAGCCTACTCCTGTTCCTACAGTTTTCCAAATTACTCTGGATGGGCAGCAAATGCTGGCTTCCCAGCGACAATCAACCCCATGAACGAATGGAAGACAACATTACAGGTACACACTACCGATGGAACAATCCTGGTCAAGAGTGCTGCAATAATGTTATTGTCTTCACAAAAGGAGTTCATTTGAAGCTTAGAAAAAAACAATTCTAACATTACTTCAATCCTCAAAAGTAAACAAAATTGACAGGCATGATCTGGAGTATTTAGAATAGGTTTAGGATTGCTAAAACACAGCTGCTGAATATGGGTCCAATATCTAAATATTTTCCGAAAAGAGTTTCTCAAACTGCTGGCCACTTATATCAGAACTGGATGATGATCTGAAATTACATTAGCACTTAAGAACATATGAAATAGGAGCAAGAGTAGGCCATTCGGCCCCTTGAGCCTGCTCCATCATTCAATACGATCACGGTCGATAACCCCCCACCTCCCTTGCAGATCAAAAATCTGTCCAACTCGGCCTTGAATATTTAAGCTTCTATTGCTCTCTGGGAAGGGAATTCCTCCTCATCTGTCTTAAATGGGAGACCCCTTATTTTTAAACTGATCCCCATAGTTCTAGATTCCCCCATGAGGGGAAACATCCTCTCAGCATCTGCCCTGTCGAGTCCCCTCAGAATCTTATGTTTCATGAAGATCACCTCTTATTTTTCTACACCCCTCCAATGAGCATGCCCTCAGCAATAATCTGCTCATTGACACTCAATTTGGGTTCCGCCAGGGCCACTCAGCTCCTGATCTCATTGCAGCCTTTATCCAAACATGGACAAAAGAGCGGAACTCCAGAGGCGAGGCGAGAATGACTGCCCTTGACATCAAGGCAGCATTTGACAGAGTATGGCACCAAGCAGCAGTAGCAGTCCTGGAGTCAATGGGAATCAGGGGGAAAACTCTCCGCTGTTGCAGTCATACCTAGCACAATAGGAAGACTGTTGTGGTCGTTGGAGGTCAATCATCACAGTTCCAGGACATTGCTGCAGGAGGAGTTCCTCAGTGTCCTAGGCCCAACCATCTTCAGTTGCTTCATCAATGTGGCGCAGTGGTTAGCACCGCAGCCTCACAGCTCCAGTGACCCAGGTTCGGCTCTGGGTACTGCCTGTGTGGAGTTTGCAAGTTCTCCCTGTGACTGCGTGGGTTTCCTCCGGGTGCTCCGGTTTCCTCCCACATGCCACAGACTTGCTGGTTGATAGGTAAATGGGCCATTATAAAAATTGCCCCTAGTGTAGGTAGGTGGTAGGAGAATTGAGGGAAGGTGGGGATGTGAGAAAATGGGATTAATGTAGGATTAGTATAAATGGATGGTTGATGGTCGGCGCGAACTCGTTGGGCCGAAGGGCCTGTTTCGATACTGTATCTCTCTACGACTCTATGACCTTTCCTCCATCATAAGGTCAGAAGTGGAGATGTTCAATGATGATTGCACAATGTCAGGCACCATTCGTGACTCCGCAGATAATGAAGCAGCCCGTGTCTAGATGCAGCAAGACCTGGACAACATCCAGGCTTGGGCTGATAGCGGCAAGTAACACTTGCATCACACAAGTGCCAGAAAATGATAATCTCAAACAAGAATCTAACCATCTTCCCTTGATGCTCAATGGCATTACCATCCCTGAATCCCCCTCTACCCAGGGGGATACAATTGACCAGAAACTGAAACTCAGCCACATAAATACTGAGCAGGTCAGAGGCTGGGAATTCTGCAGCAAGTAACTCACCTCCTGACTCCTCAAAGCCTGTCCACCATCAACAAGTCATAAGTCAGGTCAGCAGAGTGATGGAATACTCTCCATAGATGGGTGCAGCTCCAACAACAATCAAGAAGCTCGATACCATCCAGGATAAAGCAGCCCACTTGATCGACACCCCATCCACCACCTTCAAAATTCACTCCCTTCACCAACATAACCACTATACTGTCATAGCCAAAAACTTGCAGTTATGCAGCCTTTCACATACTCAAGAATGTATTCAAACACTTCCCAGCCAATTACTTTTGAACTACTGCTGTATTGTAGACAAGTATGCACAGCAAGGTCCAACAATCCAATTAATGACCCCCCACAGCTACAGGCACAACAAACCTCTGCAACTCTTTGGGTACATATGACCATCCTCTGGCATTTTGTCCAAAACGTCATTCTCCTTTGAGCGAAGAAATTGAGTGTTGGCCAGTAAATGGAATATGGCAGCCATCAGAGCCAGGCCAAATCCTGCCCTTAAGAAGGTAAGGCATTAGAACCCTCGAGTCTGAGTCCATCAAGCAAAATGTCCAATCTCTCAGACTGTCCAACTGTTCCCTAACAATGCTACCTCCTGAGTGATACAAGAAAGAATGCAACCAATTCAGAAAAAAAAACCTCAACCAAGCAAGCTGCAAGAGATCGTGGCTGCCTGCGACTCTCAATATTTCAAAACTACCTACCAATTTTTTGTTTGTAACTGGTAACTCTCAGGAATGGAAACTGGGACCTTCCTGGTCTGTAAGGCTCATCTGTTCATGTTAACCATCAGGATAGCCAACGAATTTAAAAACATTAAAACACATCACCCATAGATTTAAAAAAACAGATGACCATTCAGCCCATCATATTTTTTTGTCTGCTCTTAACCCTATTCCCCAGCCATATACACATGGAACGATCCGGAGACACGAGTTCAAATTTCATCAAGGCAGATTGTTTTTATTCTTTCACGGCATGCGAGTATCGCTGGCTAGGCCAGCATTTATTGCCCATCTCTAATTTACCCTTGAACTGAGTGGATTGCGAGGCCATTTTTTTTTTAAAAAAGAGTCAACCACATTGATGTGGGTCTGGTGTCACAGATAGGCCGGACCAGGTAACAATGGCAGATTTCCTTCCCTAAAAAGGACATTAGTGAACCAGATGAGTTTTTACAACAATCAACAATGGTTTTATGGTCATCATTAGACTAGCTTTTTAATTACAGATTTATTAATTGAATTCAAATTTCACCATCTGCCATGGTGCGATTCGAACTCATGTCCCCAGAGCATTAGGCTGGGCTCTGGGATTACTCGTTCACTAATATTAAATATTAGCCAATATTAGGAATAAAAAAGTTGTCAGTAATGGTGACCATGAAACTACCAGATGGTTGCCAACTTTCCTTTTCAACTATTTACACCTCAAACGATCTGCAAAGACAGTCATAATGGTTAGGGATCCCTATATCTCGTGTTAACTACTCCAGTAGAACAAGGGTTCTCAACCAGGGGATTCACGAGAAGTTATAAAGCAGTGTGCAGAGGTGAAGGGCAGACCTGGAGACAGACAGCAGCATGGGAGATAGTTCAAGCAACTCACCTGGAGTCAATAAGGCTGCAGCTTCTGGGCAAGTCCATATTCCACTCTGGAGGAGTGGTGGGGGCATGGGACAGGGCGGGGGTGACGGTGGATGGTGATGTTGACAGCTGATAGACAAGTTGCACCTCAGCCCTCCCACCCTGCAAATCAGGCCTCTGCCACAGGCTCTGCCTTCCCCTGTCCAAACTATCTGCACTGAGGTTGCTTTTTAGTCATCTGCAAGCAGCCGTTTCAATAAACTGTGAGGCAGGAGGTCAGGTACGGGCTAGACGCTGCTGTAGTGGGAATGGCGCTGAACTAGTAATCCAGAGACCCAGGCTAATGCCCTGGGGACACTGGTTCAAATCCCACCACGGCAGCTGCTGGAATTTAAATTCAATTAATAAATAAAAATCTGCAATTGAAAGCTAGTCTCAGTAATGCTGCCATGAAACAATTATCGATTGTTGTAAAAACTCCTGTTAATTTACAAACAGAAAAATATCATTGTAAAAGCATATAATAAATGGCAGCTACAGATAATGTTTTAATTCTACCATCAGCTTTAACACAACAAAACCCACACAGTGATGATACAAAACTTCCTCCATCAAGTTCAATGGTAAGGGCTGAACAACACCAAGAAGGTGGAGGTGTGAGTAATAAACATAAAGCTGCATTAACCCTGCAAATGTAAAAAGACACGAAGGCAGCTGCCTGAATTTCGGTTTCACTTGTACTGTAAGTGGAGACATACCACAGCCGCAGTGTGTATTTGTCCACGAGAACTGTCCAATGAATCTTTAAAATGGTTCAAATTACAGGCATTTAGTTACCAAGCATGCAATACATCAGGAGAAGCAACATTTGGTTTTTTTTATGATTGTATAATTCTCAGTGAAAACACGTGATACAGGACATTTTTACAACACGAAGGGGGGGGCGGGGGGGTGCTCAGAAGCAAAACGGTTCAGAATCCCTGCAACAGAAGAGACAAAATAAGCACTTTTCATGCATTTAGCTGTAAAGTCATAGATCTTTTCTGTAAATTCCTATGGGTCTAATTAATTTTCTACTGATAATTCACATCTATCACAAACATTTCTGCACTCCCAACATTTTATACACACAGACTTTTAGCAAACAGCTGTCTGATAAATCAACACTGCAATCATAATCTCTAGAAATCCACAGCAACAATGACTGGGACAAAAACAGATCCACTTATTTAAACATTCTACTGTACAATGGCTATTAATAAACATTTTGCTGAGGAAACTATTACATTGAATGATCTGCCAATAGAAAGTGAGAACAGAAAAAACACTTTGCAAGAACAGTGACAGCTGCTGAGGCCTAATGTGCAAAGGAATGAAATTAGTTTTGAGATTAAGTAAAACAGCAAATCCTGGAAATCAGAAATACATAGCAAGTCAATCAATAGCTGAAGAGGAAAAAAAAAGACAGGTTAAGGTTTCAGGCAGTGACTCTTGGTTAGAATCGAGTTCTAACAAGGCAGCTGTACCCAAATGTTAAATTGCCTTTTCTCTTTGCAGATGCCAATGGAACCTGTTTGTATTCAGAGAATTTCTTTAAGAAATGAAATGTTAAACTGTAGCAACAAAAATTCAAGAAACACAAAGTAGGAGAAGCAATTGAGAGTGAAGACACAATGATCGAGTTAGGCACACCATGGCAAAGGTGACCTAACAACGCACAGAAGGTACAGTCATAGTAAGATAGAATACATAAATAAAGAAAGGGGACATCTAAATGAGAGTGAAGTCACTGCTGCTATTGAGAGTAAACGAGAGGTCAGGATAGGGCTGAAGCAAGGTGTCTGATTCCACATGGACACAGATGACACCCTAATCTACCCCTCTCTTCAGAAATGCATTCCTGATATCCAAACTTGGATGAGCCCCAATTTCCTCCAGTTAAACATTGGGAAGACTGAAGTCCATCATCCTTGGACCCCGCCACAAACTCTGTGCCCTCAACCAAATCTATCCCCTTCTCCAACAACTGAAAACAGTCTGGTTCAGTTGTAGACAATCTCCAGCATCCTATACAACCCCAAGTTGAGCTTCTGACCCCCTGTACCATCCATCACAGAGACAAATTACTTCCATCTCTCATTATACCTCCTCCTTGACCAAGTGTTTGCCCACCCCACCCACCCCCCCTCCCTTACTGTCTCCTTCTCTGTCTCAGCAAATATTTCTGCCTGATTAGACTTCTGTAAGGTGCTTTAGGATTGGCATTCGCCATTAAAGGGCGCTATATAAATGCAAGCTATAAATGATTCCCAAACAGGCCATTTTAAATATTTAATAGCACTATAATTTGATGATCAATATTCAATTTCTAAAAAGAAATACAAACGTACTCCAGAATTTGTCAGGACAACAATACAAACCTGGCCACAGTAGTCATCGCTGTCCTTTATACTGGAGGATGACATGGCAAAAACGAAGGCAGCATACATTCATGCTAGATGAATGCGTTGCTAACGAGGCAGGCTGATATGCGACAGACACTGTCTATCCCAAAGCTCACAAAACGTACGTTCCAGAGAAGTTTCTCACTGAACTCACTGACGGGGATTTTTCGCTCTTGCGTTTTGCCTCCACGCTGACACAGCATTGTTGCTCAAAGCCTTCACTCATCTCAAAACATCATCACTACTCATCAGTGGCCAGGGTTTCCCCAATAGTAAAGAACCATCTTGTACAGCCTCATATGAATCTTTACTGTCCCCCAGTAACACCTTTGCTTTCCCTGCACTGATTTCTTCTGCTACCCACCAGTTCAGCAACTATACATCACCCGTCCGGAAAACATATCAAGCCCAACAGAGCTATCCACTAATCATCAAAGCCTCAAAACCGGTGCTGTCAGCACATTCCAGTTCTTTGTTCTGCATTCCTGCCATGCCATCTAATACAAAGACACCTTGGCCTAGCCAGAAATACCACCCATGCATTCAGAAATTGTATGCTACACAGATGACTTCAGTTGAACAAATAGACCACGGCAAATATCCAATGTGAATCTGCCATTATATTCTGCTTTCAAACCTAATTGAAACGGTCAATTAATTCAGCTTTCCTTCATCTTCAAAGAGAAACATGAAAGAAAAGATCCCTCAAAAATATCAGATACACTTCTTCCCGATTCACATCTTGACCTCAAGACTTCACATGAACTCTCAGATTCATAAAAACAAGTAAATGAAAACTATCCACATGGCCAGAATGCTACAGGTTCCAGAAGTCCGAATCTAAGACAGTCATGTATGAGAATCCTTTGTACATCCTTGAACAATTCCCCATTCCCCAATAAAATATGACAACATTTATCAGATTTCAGAAATGTGTCTGCATTCATACTGTAAAATATGTAATATATTCCTCTCAACTCAGCTGCCCCTCAAAAAGCAGTAAGCATAGCTTCTGTATTCAGCATCTCCTATCAATATAGCAGGTGTAAAAATATTTAAACCTCAGATTATACAATTCATGGGAAACCATAAGTTAGGAAGAAAAACAGACAATATACTCCCGGGAACATTAACAATAAAAGTGGTTTGGAGAATCAGTCACAGAAATCTTTAGACATGAACCTGCATTCCTTAAAACACTTTTTTTTTAAATCACTCTCTTGAGAAAGCTACAAAATGATTAACTGCAAAATAAAGGAGTGTAAATTTTGATGGTAATAAGGAAAAGCTTTGCTGATGACAAAATGAGTAAAATGCATTATATGATACAGTAATAAAGCCATGCAGATCATTAAGGCTCTGGTTTGATACCTGGTCTGTGTTGAGCTAGCCAACCACAGTCACAGTAGCAAAAGGAATGCTAAATGTTTTGTTAAATAAAAAGCGAGTTAGTCCCCGAGTGCTTTTTAGGTTCAAATAAACAGACAAAAGGATAGGTTTTTTAAAAAAAAAGAAAACCTATTTATTTTCACACAATTCCCAAAATGGTCGCAACCTCACTCACACACACACATACACCAGAATAGACAGACAGAAAAGGGTAGGATGTAATTCCAAGTGAGGTAGGTGCGGTTTTTGGTAAACCTGTTCAATCTTCGCCAAAGGACAGTCTCTTTTAAAAGGTGCAGACCTGGGTGTTAATAGTCTTGAAATTGTTGAGCTGTTGTAGATCTCTGGTGGTTAAGATTCCAGACTGGAGGTGGCGGTCACTTTAAGTTCCCTGTTGCAGCAAGTTGAAGTGTCGAATTAGCAGTAGGGCTGCTTCTTGCTTGGCTGGATCTCACCACAGGCTCTGGCTGGACTGCTTTCTGAAGGTATTGACTTGATCTCTCTCCTCTCTCCCTCCAGAGGCTCCATTTTGATTTGTATACAAGTATCCATGTTCTTGTGGTTTTGTTTAGCAGTTGGCTTTTTAAATTCATAATTCTTCCATTTCATTGTTTATTTCATTGCGGCTCTTTCCAATTTGGTGAGGGAGATCATCGATCAGAGATCTCATTCCAGAATGCTACCCAGTGACCCCTGCTGAAAACAGCACAGAAATTGCTGGTTAAGTCCCAGCTGGAGTATCAGGGTCAATCTTAACACCACACTTTAGGAAGGACGTCACTTGGAGGGGGACCAGTGAAGATTTACTAGAATGGAATAAAGGTTGATGGGACAGTGGCATAGTGGCTATGTTACTGGACTAGGAATTCAGAGGCCACAACTAATGCTCTGGAAACAGAAGTTCAAATCCAACCACAACAGCTGGTCGAATTCAAATTCAATTAATTATTAAATCTGGAATTAAAAGCTAGTCTCAGCAATGGTGATGAAACTACCAGATTGTCGTAAAAACCCACCTGGTTTGCTAATGTCCTTTAGGGAAGGAATCTGCCGTCCTTACTCGGTCTAGCCTACATGTGACTCCAGACTCTGGTTGACTCTGAACTAGCCTCTGAAATGGCCTGGCAAGACACTCAGTTGTATCAAACCTCCAGAAAAAAGTCCAAGTAGTAAACCAGATTGACCAGAACAATAATAAAACCGGACGGACCACCCAGCAATGACCTAACAGCAAACCCTGCCCAGGCGACCCTGCAAAGTCCTCCTTACTAACATTTGGGGACTTGGGCCAACAGCCTGACATAGTCATACTCACAGAATCATATACTACAACCAATGTCCCAGACTCCTCCATCACCGTCACTGGCTATGTTCTGCCCCACCAACAGGACAGACCACCAGAGGTGGTGGCACAGTGGTATAGAGTCGGGAGGGAGTTGCCCTGGGAGTCCTCAACATCGACTCCAGACACCATGAAGTCTCATGGCATCAGGGCAAACATGGGCAAGAAAACCTCCTACTGATTACCATCTACCACCCTCCCTCAGCTGATGAATCATGACTCCTCCATGTTGAGCACCACTTGGAAGAAGCACTGAAGGGAGGAAAGGCACAGAATGTACCCTGGGTGGTGACTTCAATATCCATCACCTAGAGTGTCTCTGTAGCACTGCTACTGACTGAGCAGGCAGAGTCCTGAAACACACATCTGCCAGTCTGACGCAGTGATCATGTCACTGGGCTGGTAATCCAGAGGCCCAGGCTTATGCCCTGGGGACACAGTTTCAAATCCCACCATGGCAGCTGGTGGAATTTAAATTCAGTTAGTTAATAAGTTCAATTAACTAGTAAAAATAGGAATTGAAAACTAGTCTTGGTTTCATGGCACCATTACCATCATTGATTGTCATAAAAAACCCAAATGGTTCATTAATGTCCTTTAGGTACAGAAATCTACCCCTTACCCAGTGTGCCCTACATGTAACCCCCGACGCACAGCAATGTGACTGACTCTTAACTATCCTCTGAAATGGCCTAGCAAGCCGCTCAGTTGTCAAGGGCAACTCGAGATGGGCAACAAATGCTGACCTTGCCAGCAACACCCACGCCCCATGTAACAATAAAAAAGGTCTGGGCCTGAGGCAAGTGATGAGTGAACCAACAAGAGGGGAAAAAACCTGTTTGACCTTGCCCATCACAAATGCATCTGTCCATGACAGTATTGGTAGGAGTGACCATCACACAGTCCTTTTGGAGACAAAGTCCTATCTTCACACTTCGGATATAGTCCTGTGTGTTGTGTGGCACTACCATTGTGCAAAATGGGATCAATTCAGAACAGATCAAGCAGCTGAAGGCTGGGCTTCCAAGAGGTGGTGCTGACCATCAGCAACATCAGAATTATATTCAAACGCAATCTGTAACCTCATGATCTGGCATATCCCTCACTCTACCATTACCATCAATCCAGGAAATTTCAACACACACCCTGCTCTCATGCCCACATCTCTGTCCTGGGATTGCTGCAGTGTTCCCATGAACATCAACGCAAGCTCGAGGAACAGCACCTCATTTACCAATTAGGCACTGCAGCCTGCCGGACTGAACGTTGAGTTCAATAACTTCAGAGCATGTCGGCCCCCCCCTTTTTATTTTTAGTTATTTTTTCATAAGAACTAGGAGCAGGAGTAGGCCGTCCAGCCCCTCGAGCCTGCTCCGCCATTCAATAAGATCATGGCTGATCTTTTCGTGGACTCAGATCCACTTACCCGCGCTCTCACCGTATCCCTTAATTCCTTTATTGTTCAAAAAGATATCTACCTTAGCTTTAAAAACGTTTACTGAAGAAGCATCAACTACTTCACTGGGCAAGGAATTCCATAGATTAACAACCCTCTGGGTGAAGAAGTTCCTTCTTAATTCAGTCCTAAATCTGCTCCCTCTAATCTTGAGGCTATGCCCTCTTGTCCTAGCTTCACCTGCCAGTGGAAACATCTACTTGTATCTTATCTATTCCCTTCATAATTTTATATGTTTCTATAAGATCCCCCCTCATTCTTCTGAATTCCAATGAATATAATCCCAATCTACTCAGTCTCTCCTCATAAACCAACCCCCTCAACTCCAGAATCAACCTAGTGAACCTCCTCTGCACCCTCTCCAGTGCCAGTACATCCTTTCTCAAGTAAGGAGACCAAAATTGCACACAGTACTCCAGGTGCGGCCTCACCAGTACCTTATACAGCTGCAACATAACCTCTCTGCTTTTAAACTCAATCCCTTTAGCAATGAAGGACAAAATTCCATTTGCCTTCCTAATTACTTGCTGTACCTGCAGATCAACCTTCTGCGATTCATGCACAAGGACACCTAGGTCCCTCTGCATAGCAGCATGCTGCAACTTTTTACCATTCAAGTAATAATCTTCTTTACTGTTACTCCTACCGAAATGAATGACTTCACATTTATTAACATTGTATTCCATCTGCCAGACCATTGCCCACTCACTCAATGTATCTATGTTCCTCTGCAAAGTTTAACAGTCATCTGCACACTTTGCTCTGCCACTCATCTTAGTGTCATCTGCAAACTTTGACACCCTACACGTGGTCCCCAACTCCAAATCATCTATATAAATTGTAAATAATTGCGGTCCCAACACCGATGCCTGAGGCACACCACTAGTGACTGATTGCCAGCCAGAATAGCACTCATTTATCCCCACTCTCTGCTTCCTGTTAGTCAACCAATCGTCTATCCATGCTAATACTTGACCCCTAACGCCATCCATCCTTATCTTATGCAGCAGCCTCTTGTGCGGCACCTTGTCGAAGGCCTTTTGGAAATCTAGGTACACCACATCCACTGGGTGTGTTTGTTTAGTTTGCTTCTACTGTGCCTACCCACTGTTTTTTTCATGTTTGTGCTTGGGGCCAGGGCTGTTCATTTTACTGTTAACTGACACCCTCTCTGTACTAACGCTCTGTCTTTCAGCACACCATTAACATACCATTTACATTTGTTCCATGACCTTCTGGCCAGTTATTCTCTGTGACCTTGTCCTATCAACACCTTCTCTTTTGTTATCTCTTACCCCACCCCTGCTTTACTTGGTTAAAACCTTTTACATTTCTAATATTGGTCAGTTCTGATGAAGGGTCACTGCCCTGAAACATTGACTGTGCTTCTCTCTCCACAGATGCTGCCAGACCTGCTGAGTATTTCCAGCATTTCTTGTTTTCATTTCAGATTTCCAGCATCTGCAGTATTTTGCTTTTATTTTATTATTAAGCAACCCTGGCTCAATGAAGGATGCAGGAGAGCATGCCAGGAACAGCACCAGGCATTCCTAAAAATTAGGTGCCAAACTGGTGAAGCTGCAACACAGGACTACATGCATGCTAAACAGCAGATGCAGCATGCAATAGACAGAGCTACATGATACCACAACCAACAGATCAGATCAGTCCTGCCACATCCAATGATAAATGGTGGACAATTAAACAAATAACTGGAGGAGGAGGCTCCACAAACAGTCCCATCCTCAATAATAGGGGAGCCCAGCACATCAGTGCAAAAGACAAGGCTGAAGCATTTGCAACCATCTTCAGCCAGAAATGCTGAGTGAATGATTCATCTCAGCCTCCTCCCGAGGTCTTCACCATCACAGATGCCAGTCTTCAACCAATTCGATTCACTCGTGCTTCAAGAAATGGCTGAAGGCACTGGATACAGCAAAGGCTACAGGCCCTGATAACACCCTAACAGTGGTGCTAAAGACCTGTGCTCCAGATCTAGCCAAGCTGTTCCAGTACAGCTACCCAACAATGAAGAAAATAGCCCAGGTATATCTTATCCACAGAAAGAACTAATTCAATCTGGCCAATTACCGCTCCATCAGTCTACTCTCAATCATCAACAAAGATGTCATCGACAGTGCTATCAAGCAGCCCTTACACAGCAATAATCTACTCACTGATGTTCAGTTTGGGTTCTGCTAGGGACACTCGGCTCTAGACCTCATTACAGCCTTGGTCCAAACATGGACAAATGAACTGAATTAACGAGGTGACGTGAGAGTGACTGTCTTAAACATCAAGGTAACATTTGACAGAGTGTGGCATCAAGAAGTCTCAGTAAAATTGAAGTCAATATGAAATAAAAACAAAAAATGCTGGAAATACTCAGCAGGTCAGGCAGCATCTGTGGAGAGAGAAGCAGAGTTAACGTTTCAGATCAGTGACCTTTCATCAGAACTGGCAAAGGTTAGAAATGTAATAGGTTTTAAGCCAACAAAGTGGGGGTGGAGCAAAAGATAACACAAGGGAAGGTGTTGATAGGACAAAGGGTCACAGGGAATAACTGACCAGAAGGTCATGGAACAAAGGCAAAGGGTGTGTTAATGGTGTGCTGAAAGACAAAGTGTTAGTGCAGAGAGGGTGTTAAATGACAGAACAACAAACAGCCCCGGCCAAAAGCACAAACATGAAAAAAAAAATGGGCAGGCGCATGGTAAAAAATGAATGATGAAACAAACGAAAATAAATTATTGAGGTCAATGGGAATCGGGGAAAGCTCTCCACTGATTGGAGTCATACCTACCACAAAAGAAGATGGTTAAGGTTGCTGGAGGCCCTACATATAACCCCCAGGACATGACTGTAGGAGTTACACAGAGTAGAGTGCTAGGCCCAACAATCTTCAGCTGCTTCCATCAATGCCCTTCCATCCATCAGAAGGTCAGAAGTGGGGATGTTGGCCGATGATTGGACCGTGTTCAGTACCATTCGCAACACCTCTGATACTGAAGCAGTCCATGTCCACATGCAGCAAGACCTGGACAACATGCATGCTTGGGCTGATAAGTGGCAAGTAATATTCACATTACACATGTGTCAGGCAATGACAATCTCCAACAAAACAGAATCCAACCATCTCCCTTTGACATTCAATGGCATTACCATCACTGAATCGCCCACATTCTGGGGGTTACCATTGACCAGAAACTTAATTGGACCAGCCATATAAATGCTATGGCTGCGAGAGAAGTCAGAGGCTGGGAATTCTGCGGTGAGTAACTCACCTCCTGGCTCCCCACAGCCTGTCCACCATCTACAAGTCACAAGACAGGTGTGTAATGGAATATTCTCCACTTGCCTGGATGAGTGTAACTCCAACAGCACTCAAGAAGCTCGACACCATCCAAGACAAAGCAGCCCGTTTGTTCAGCATCCCATCAACCACCTTAAACATTCACTCCCTCCACAACCACTGCACAATGGCAGCAGCGTGTGCCATCTACAAGATGCATTGCCGCACAGGGCGGCACAGTGGCGCAGTGGTTAGCACTGCAGCCTCACAGCTCCAGGGACCCGGGTTCGATTCCGGGTACTGCCTGTGTGGAGTTTGCAAGTTCTCCCTGTGTCTGCGTGGGTTTTCTCCGGGTGCTCTGGTTTCCTCCCACAAGCCAAAAGACTTGCAGGTTGATAGGTAAATTGGCTATTATAAATTGTCACTAGTATAGGTAGGTGGTAGGGAAATATAGGGACAAGTGGGAATGTTTGGTAAGAATAGGGGATTAGTGTAGGATTAGTATAAATGGGTGGTTGATGTTCGGCACAGACTCGGTGGGCCGAAGGGCCTGTTTCAGTGCTGTATCTCTAATCTAATCTAATCTAATCTAATCTAACTCACCAGGGCTCCTTCCAACAGCACCTTCCAGACCAGCGACCTCTATCATCTAGAAGGACAAGGGCAGCTGACACATGGGAATACCGCCAACTGCAAGTTCCCCTCCAAGCCACACACCATCCTGACTCTGTCCTCTGGTTACCAACACGTTTACCAAACACTTTCTCCTTATTTACACCATCAAAACCCTTCATTGCTTTTGAACACCTCCATCAAATCTTCATTTTACCTTCTCTGGTTTAAGGAGAAAAATTCCAGCCAGTCTCGTCTGCCCACGTAACTGGGATTGTTTGGATAGCTCTTTCAAAGAGTCAGCAGAGGCACAATGGGCTAGATGACCTACTCTGTGTTGTATGATTCTTTAGTTTAGTTTAGAGATACAGCACTGAAACAGGCCCTTCGGCCCACCGAGTCTGTGCCGACCATCAACCACCCACTTATACTAATCCCATATCCCTACCACATCCCCACCTGTCCCTATATTTCCCTACCACCTACCTATACTAGGGGCAATTTATAATGGTCAATTAACCTATCAACCTGCAAGTCTTTGGCATGTGGGAGGAAACCAGAGCACCCGGAGGAAACCCACACAGACAGAGGGAGAACTTGCAAACTCCACACAGGCAAGACCCAGAATTGAACCCAGGTCACTGGAGCTGTGAGGCTGCAGTGCTAACCACTGCGCTGCAGTGTATCTATATGTGGATGCACAGTGGAGAACAGCATGAGACAGTTTTGATGTAATTGCTTCCTGCCCTCCATTCCCCCCCTTCCCCTGTCCAGGATCACACAGACAGAATGGCTACTTAGGCATAAGACTGCAGCGCTGCCAATACCCATACAACTGTAAATCCAGAACAAGTGGGTCTCTGAGAGAAGGGTCAGGGAAAAGATCTGCATCCCACCAAAATAAGTTAGCTCAGGATACAACATAACTTGTAAGTAGGACCATATTAAAGCAAATATTTTTAAAACCTTAAGTATTCCATCTATGAACCCCATTTATGAAACACTAACAGTGAACAGCTGTGAAAAACATTCCCACACTTGCAGCCTGCATGTAATCAAATGCATTCTAAGAGTAAGGCAGGTCCCTCAGAAAATTACTGAACTTGATCTTGAGAAATCCTTCTTGTTTCAACCACATGATCATGATATTGGCACCTGGAGGGACTCAGGTTTTAAATATTCAATTTTGGAGTGATGTGTACCTACATGAAAACAGGATGATACATGGAAACCACAGGAATAGTGCCTTCACCAGTAGCATTCCATTTTTGGGAGGAAAGCGATGCTGTTGGAAAGAATTATGACTAACTTCACATCCTTTTGTTGTCTCCCCAACAGTATAAACTGATGACTTCATCAAGGAAACTGATTGGGTTACTGTACCAGACTGTGCCAGGAAGCTAAACTTAAACAAACATCTCACGGTCAAAATAACAGGACCGCCCTGGGTTAATAAGAATATATATTGACATTATCTCCTTCACACTGGGTTTCACCCAATACTGACTCATAGGCTAAGCAACACAACAACAAATGTTCACACTTAGATCCACGCACAACAGGTTCCCTATTCAATGAGACAAGTGAGGAAAGTTTTAAATATTCTCTCCCTTATCCCCACCCCAATGCTTCAAGATAATTTGGACCTTTCACTACCATAATCAGCCACCATTATGCCCATTTTCCCCCTTCATGACTCAGGAGCCACACAGAAGTAGCAAATAAATGGGGGAGATAGCAAGAGGGTTTTAGTCAGAAAACGCACTCATACAAGTAATGGTAAATATAGGACAAGAGAGTAACACTGAAGAGATTTTTTTTTAGATTAGAGATACAGCACTGAAACAGGCCCTTCGGCCCACCGAGTCTGTGCCGAACATCAACCACCCATTTATACTAATCCTACACTAATCCCATATTCCTACCAAACATCCCCACCTGTTCCTATATATTTCCCTACCACCTACCTATACTAGTGACAATTTATAATGGCCAATTTACCTATCAAGTCTTTTGGCTTGTGGGAGGAAACCGGAGCACCCGGAGAAAACCCACGCAGACACAGGGAGAACTTGCAAACTCCACACAGGCAGTACCAGGAATCGAACCTGGGTCCCTGGAGCTGTGAGGCTGCGGTGCTAACAACTGCGCCACTGTGCCGCCCAGCTGAGATGTGATTTTAAACTGACAACTGAGGCAGAAAAAGGAGGAGAGAGATAGTTACTACTTTTAAAGACTATTCACCATCTCCTGCTGGAAAGTGGGAGGACAGAACCAGGCTTGACTAAGTATGTATTTTTCTCTCTTTTGTCCCTTCCCCTCCCCCACCAGCAAGCTTGCTGTATGCTCCAGCACTCATCACCACAACTCATGTCCTGCAACCTAGGTGACATGCTGAACAGCTGACAACACATGTCAAACAATACCCCAGCACAATTCTCCGCCTTCAGGAAAAGAGGAAATAACTGAAAAAGGGGGAAGAGAGAGAATGGGAACAGATTTTGGAAACATAATTGTTCTGCATGTACAATAACTTGCATTTATATAGTGCCGTTAATGCAATAAAGCGTGCCAAGGTGCTTCACAGGAGAGTTACAAAGCAAAATTCGACATGAAGCCACATAAAGAGATATTAAGGCAAACGACCAAACTTTTCGTCAAAGAGATAAGTTTCAAGGAAGCTCTTAAAAGGAGCAAAAGGAAGAGAGCTTCAGGGCAGGAATTCCAGAGCTTTGGACCTTAGCAGCTGAAGGCACAGCCACTAATGGTGGAGCAATTCAAATCAGGGATGCTCAAGAGGCCATAATGAGAGGAGCACAGATGTCTCAGAGGGTTGTGGGCTGGAAGAGATTACAGAGGGGGTGAGGCCTTGGAGGGACTTGAAAGCAAAAATGAGAGCTTTAAAATTGAGGCATTGCTTAAGCAGGGGCCAATTAGGTCACAGGGGTGATGGGTGCACAGGACTTGGTGCGAGTAAGGATACAGGGGACAGCATCAAAACTCCGATGAGATGTTCTGAATCTCTTAATGGTCACATTTTAAATTAGTACAAATTGGAGCAGTCCAACACTCAAATACTAAGAAAATCCAGAACCCCTCTCAGAATGCCAACATTTATGAAACTCTTAGAAAGTCTTTTTCTCTTAAAAAAAGATAGATTCTTAAATGATAGACTGCTGTTATGAGCTCATTAAAGGCTTCCTTAACCTTTAACCTGCACAGATCATCCGCATTTACTTTCACCTGAATAAAGCAACTGCTGTACTGTATTATTCTGCTCTACTGTTGGAGACTGCTTACATGAACACAATACAACTACTGTACTGGCAATTTACAGAAATTAGAATGAGGTCAAATTGTTTGCCAGAAAAGGAGAAAAAAAGAAATCCAAAAAGCTCTGGTTTTAAAATTATGGAGAATACACAATAGGGTTACATATTTCAGTTTTAAATAAATGGGGCTTTCATTTCCAATAAATGGCTATGAACCCTCATGACTTGGGAACATGTCTAACAAGGAAGTTTACGAGTTATGCAAACACAAGGGTAGAATGATTAAAAAAAAAAATCAGCGTCACCGGCTTCCCTCTTAATATTAAGCAGTGGCATTCACGACAGCAGCAAGGCCAACAGAATTGGCATCAACATTCACAGAAACATGCCAAGGTTTCTGCGCCTGACCACTCTCGAGTGAGCCTGCTAGAGTGAGCATATAGAAACCAAAGGGGAACAGACTCGACTGCAATGAATCACTAATATCTTCTGGTATCCATGGTCAATATTCACACATGAATAATGGCTACTTGGGTGAAGGAAGTGCCTGTGGAACCATACCCCACTCAGAAAGAAATCAATGCCTTCAGCAAAAATGGCAAAGGTTAAATATTCCTCTAATCGTTCCTTCAAACAAGCATCTAATTTAAATAAAAACAAGAAATGCTGGAACCACTCCGCAGGTCTGGCAGCATCTGTGGAGAGAGAAGCAGAGTTAACGTTTCGGGTCAGTGACCCTTCTAATTTAAATACTTTTTTTTCCAAAAATATACCTTATTCATAAAAATTTGTAAAAACTGCATTACAAAACAGTACCAAGTTGACATTCCAAAAAGTGCAAAAGGAAAATTGTTCGATATAGGAGTTGCCTCACAACCCTTCCATTCCATTTTACATGCCATGTACATTTTACAGCAAACCCATATTTGGTGTATGCAGCCCAGGGGTTTCCCATGGGTCCAGCCCCTCAGTTCACTTTGGTGGGAGGATCTTATACAATGGTCTTTCCCTATTGAGCCTTTGCAGCGGCTGCCCCAAGCTTTAGTGCGTCCTTCAGCACGTAGTCCTGGACCTTGGAATGTGCCAGTCTGCAACACTCGGTCATGGACAACGCTTTTCACTGGAAAACCAGCAAGTTTTGGGTAGACCAAAGAGCGTCTTTCACTGATTTGATGGTCCTCCAGCAACAGTTGATATTTATCTCGGTGTACATCCCTGGCAACAGCCCGTAGAGCACAGACTCCTGTATTACAGAGCTGCTCGAGATGAACCTCAACAAAAACCATTGCATCTCTTTCCACACCTGCTTTGCAAGGAAGAGGGCAACTGTCGCTTCCCCACCACAGCCACCTCGAGGGCAGTGCAGGAAGGATCTGACGGGTAGGGCCCTTCTCACCACCAGCCAAGCTACGTCTTGGTGTTTGTTTGAAAGTTCTGGTGATGAGGCACTCTGCCAAATGACTTTGGCAGTCTGCTCGGGGAACCATCCGACAGGATCCACCATCTCCTTTTCCCGTAGGACCTTGAGGACATTCCGTGCAGACCACTGCCTGATGGACTAGTGGTCAAAAGGTGTTTTCCCACAGAAACTTTCCCACAAAGGATAGGTGGTACAGCACAGTCCAAGTGGATGGAGCTCTCCACGGCAACGTGACCAGCCCCATCCTTCGCAACACGGGGGACAGACAGAACCTCAGCACGTATTGACACTTGGTGTTTGCATACTGGGGCTCTACGCACAGCTTGAAGCAGCCACACACGGAAAGTGGTCATCACGATGAAGGTGACATTGGGTGCATTTTTCCCACCCTTATCCAGAGGTTTGAGCATCGTGTCCCTCCGGACCCAGTTCATTTTGGATCTCCAGATAAAGCGGAAAATGGCTCGGGTGACCGCCATGGCGCAGGAGTGGGGTATGGGCCAGACCTGCACCACACACAGCAACAACGTGAGTGCCTCGCACCTGATGACCAGGTTCTGACCTACAATGGAGAGAGATCGCTGCTCCCACATGCTCAGTTTATGGTGTACCCTGGCTACTCGCTCCTTCCAAGTTTTGGCGTACGTCCCAGCCCTTCTGAACCATATTCCCAGCACCTTCAGGTAGCCTGACCTGACACTGAAGGGGGCAAAGGATCTGTCGGCCCAGTTCCCAAAGAACATGGCCTCACTCTTGCCATGGTTGACTTTGGCGCCCAAGGCCAGTTCAAACTGGTTGCAGATGCTCATCAGCCTGCTAACGGACAGCGGATCCGAGCAGAAGACGGCAACGTCGTCCACGCACAGGGAGGTTTTTACCTGAGTGCCTCCACTGCCTGGGATTGTCACCCCTCTTATGCCCGCATCCTTCCTAATGAACTCGGCAAAGGTTCAATACAGGAAACAAAGACAGGGCAGAGAGGACAGCCCTGTCTGACTGCAAATTTGATCGGGAAACCTTTGGATTCCCACCCATTAATTGAGACTGTGCTCAATTCATTGCTCAGCTCAATATCTCACTGCTTCATGCAGTGAAGCAAACACCAGTTTGTTGGACCATTTAGTGGGATACTTCCCCTTTAATCACCAATCTGTGGTGGCAGCACTGGAATGCAACTTATTTTTCACAGCATAAATGGGGAAATGGAAGAGTAAAATCTGCAACGTGCTGGCACCACGATGACATCACCAATATCAGCAAATCATCAACTGAAAGTAATAATCCAGAATACAGTAGCCTATTGACTTGGTCTATTACACTTTTCTTCATCCCAACAGTAGCACCTGTTTATAACACCGGTGAGGGAAGTATCAAGAGTACGTGTTCCTAAACTACAATATTCCAAACACCACTGAACACTTGTACTCCAGAACTAGCTGCACTCCCACCCAAGCTGTTCCAGTATAGCTACAACACTGGCACCTACCCGGCAATATAGAAAATTGCCCAGGTATGACCTGTACACAAAAAGCAGGACAAATCCAACCCAGCTAATTACCACCCCATTAGTCTACTCTCGATCATCAGCGAAGTGATGGAAGGGGTGGTCGACATTGCTACCAAGCGGTACTTTATTGTCCAGGTCTTGCTGCATATGGACACGGGTTGCTTCAGTATCTGAGCTGTCATGAATGGTCCTGAACATTGTGCAATTATCAGCAAACAGCCCCACTTCTGACCTTATGATTGAAAGGAGGTCATTGATGAAGCAGCTAAAGATGGTTGGGCCTAGGACACTATCCTGAGGAACTCCTGCTGCAATGTCTTAGGACTGAGATGATTGACCTCCAACAACGACAACCATCTTCTTTTGTGCTAGATATGACTCCAACCAGTGGAGAGATTTCTCAGCTGATTCCCACTGACTCCAATTTTGCTAGGGCTCCTTGATGCCATACTTGGTCAAATGCTTCCATGACGTCAACAGCAGTCACTCTCACTTCTGGAGTGCAGCTCTTTTGTCCATGCTTGGACCAAGGCTGTAATGAGGTCAGCAGCTGAGTGGCCCTGGCGGAACCAAAACTGAGCGTCAGTGAGCAGGTTATTGCTGAGCAAGTGCCACTTGATTGCACTGTCGACGACCCCCTTCCGTTACTTTACGGATGATCAGGAGCAGACTGATAGGGTGGTAATCGGCCAGGTCAGATTTGTCTTGCTTTTTTTGCACAGGACATACCTGGGCAGTTTTCCACATTGCCAGGTAGATGCTAGTGCTGCAGCTGTATTGGAACAGCGTGGCTAGGGGTGCGGCAATAACCTGCGCACTGACGCTCAGTTTGGGAAATTTAAAAAAAGACCCAGAATGATTTTCCCCAGACAGCTTACAGTGTCAACTTCGAGAAAATGTAGTTCCAGCGTTGAAGGTTTTGTTTCAAAAAGTAATCAGCATATTCAAAATACCAGAGACTTTAATTTCCTCATTGTATTTGAAGTCAAAAGCAACAGCACTAATGTGAACAAAGTTCAAACCATGATCTTATACAGTGGAACAGTGCTTTGAAAGCAAGCTCAAGCAAGATAATGGTTAAATATCTTACTCACACACAGTTTAAAATACACTGAAGAGCTCAGTAACAGAGCTTCAGCACAGCTACAACACTGGCATCTACCCAGCAAAGTAGAAAACTGACCAGGTATGTCCTGTCCAGAAAATGCAGGACAAATTCATCCCGCCAACTAGCGCCCCAGCAGTCTACTCTCAATCAGCAGCAAACTGGCTGAAGATATCAAGAATGCCATCAAAAGGTACTTGTTTACCAATAACCTGCTCACTGATGGTCAGTTTGGGTTCCACCAAGACCACTCGGCTCCAAACCTCAAATATAGCCTTGGTCCAAACATTGATAAAAGAGCTAAATTCCATTGGTGAGGTGAGTATAACTGTTCTCAACATCAAGACAACACTTGACAGAGCGTGGCATCAAAAAGCCCTTGTAAAATTGAAATCAACGTGAATTCGGAAGAAAATTCTCCACTGGTTGGATTTACACCTAGCACAAAAGGAGGATATTTGTGATTGTTGAAGGCCAAACATCTCAGCCCCAGGACATAGCTGCAGGACAACCTCAAGGCAGTGTCACAGTCCCAAACTACCTCAGCTGCTTCATCAATGACCTTCCCACCATCGCAAGGTCAGAAATGGGGATGTTTGCTAATGATTGCACAGTGTTCAGTTCCTCAGATAAAGAAGTCATCCATGCCCACATGCAGCAAGACTTGGACAACATTCAGGCTTGCACTGATAAGTGGCAAGTAACATTTGTGTCAGACAAGTGAAAGGCAAGGACCAACTCCAACAAGAGAGAATCCAACTACCACCCCTTGACATTCAACAGCATTTTCATCGTTGAATTCCCCCATCATCATTTTGGGGGTCACCATGAACCAGAAACCCAAATGGGCCAGCCATATAAATACTGTGACTACAAGAGCTGGTCAGAGTGAGTAGCAGTGAGTAGCTCCCCAAAGTCTCTCCATCATCTACAAGCATAATTCAGTAGTGTGGTGGAATACTCTCCATTTGCCTGCGACGAGTGCAGATCCAACAACACTCGAGAAGCACAATACCATCCAGGAAAAAGAAGCCTGCTTGATTGGCACTCCATCCACGACTGTAAACATTCATTCCCTCCACCATCGGCACAAGGTGGTAGCGTGTGTACCATCTACAAGATGCATTGCAGCAACTCACCAAGGCTCTTTCGACAGCACCTTCCAAACCCATGACCTCTGCCACCCAGAACAACAAGGGCACAGGTACACAGAACACCACCAAGTTTTCCTCTCGTTGCATACCACCCTGATACCACTGTTCCTTTGTCGTCACTGGGTTAAAATTCTGAAACTCCCTACTTAACTGTACTGTGGATGTACCTACACTACACAAACTGCAACGGTTCAAGAATCACCACCTTCTGAAGGGCATTTAGGAATGGGCAACAATGAACAAAAAAAAAATCCCAGTGAGTCTGCTCAGATCAGCAGCATTTACTAGTTTACAAAATGTGAATCCAAATCAGAGCTTCTTGTAATAGTTTGGTTTTCTTACGCTAGAGGTGGCAGGACTTCCTCTTATTTTGAAATGCATGGTCAAGCTCAATACCAACAATCTGCAAAATAAGCACATCAAGAGGCCACAGTAGAATCATATGACTAACAAAAGGTGTCACAACCCTTGAAGATTAAATGAACAATCCAGAGTACAAGTTTGTTTAAAGGAAGAAATCAGAGAACCAATCTTTTGCCACAAGAACTTTTTCATGCATTTATTTTAACATTTCTAATAGATGTAATTACATCTGCTGCTACATCATTCAGAAATCCAGTAAAACATTTTCCAAGCTGATTAACAGTTTCCGAATCAGCTAAAGTACTGTTCACGTGAGATCATCAGTTCATCAATTTATAAAAGGATCTGAAACACAATCTTGGATACTGCAACTTCAGCCCTTTTGCCAAATGAGTGTGATTAAGGTCCCCCGAGGCTGGAATATTGTGTGCAGTTTTGGTCTCCTTATCGGAGGAAGGATGTTCTTGCTATAGAGGGAGTGCAGCGAAGATTTACCAGACTGATTCCTGGGATGGCAGGACTGACGTATGAGGAGAGATTGAGTCGATTAGGATTATATTCGCTGGAGTTCAGAAGAGTGAGGGGGGAATCTCATAGAAACCTACAAAATTCTAACAGGATTAATAAGGTAGATGTAAGAAGGATGTTCCCAATGGTGGGGGAGTCCAGAACCAGGGGTCATAGTCTTGGACTGAGATGAGGAGAAATTTCTTCATCCAGAGAGTGTGAGCCTGTGGAATTTGCTACCACAGAAAGCAGTTGAGGCCAAAACATTGTATGTTTTCAAGAAGGAGTTAGATATAGCTCTTGGGGTGAAAGAGATCAAAGGTTATGGGGGGAATGCAGGAACAGGTTACTGAGTTAGATGATCAGCCATGATCATAATGAATGGCGGAGCAGGCTTGAAGGGCCGAATAGCCTATTCCTGCTCCTATTTTCTATGTTTCTATACTAGCGTTTTCAAATGTGGGGCCTGCACAGCTAGCTGCAAGGCAAACGCTAATCACCCAGAATGCTCCAAGACAGACTTACAGGAAGTACCATTGTTAGCAGCAAGCCCAACAGTCTGAACTTAGGTTTGATTCAGATGTGCTTCTGTAGTTGTGCACATCACCAAAGCTGAGATTCCAGTACTGCAGATTCTAGACACATTGATCGGGCTAAAATATAGCCAGCAGTCTGTCAGGATACGAACAACAGTTCCAACCTTCACCCCAGCGTATGTTGAAAATATTGATTCATTGAAATGTCAATCAGGATTTTGCTGTAATTCTTTCGGTACAACCAAAGTTGCATCCAACAAGTTAAATGTATTTTTGTGCTCAGGGATTGTATATATTTCACACTTGATAACTGTTTTATTTTTCCTAATAATTCACACTTAGCTCACTTTTCTTCCGACACCATTGCCAATGTTCAAGACAAAACTATTCTTATCCAAACAGTAGCAACCTCAGGCTCCCATTGCCTATTGTCTTAAGACACCATTTTTAATTACAGTACACTGGACATAATGCATAATCACACCCAGATTTTTGGGGAATGTTTGAAGGGGGAGGAACAATGAGACGGAAAGCATGTTTGCAATACACTGTGACTAACCAAGAATATTATTACACGGGTATGATGTATGGCACCAAGTCCTTGGTCAAATACCTTTTTAAGATATTCATATATTTTACTTGACAGAAGTCAAGCACTTTGGAGTGAGTCATCTATCTGGGAGGACTGAATTTAAATTAAAGTCTTAGCTTACATTTCCAGTGAGACTACTTTTGGACAATGGACTAAGGTTTTCCAGACCATTTCAGTAAATTAAAAACATCATTGTTATGCTGTAGGCATCCTTTAGAAAATGTTAAACTCTCTTTAGTAAATTAAAAAAAAAAATACATTCAAATGAGGTTTTCTGCAGATGTGTAACTCAGAATGAGGAAAACCCCAGATATATCACAAGCAGCTT
Source organism: Heterodontus francisci (assembly GCF_036365525.1). Taxonomy (NCBI): domain Eukaryota; kingdom Metazoa; phylum Chordata; class Chondrichthyes; order Heterodontiformes; family Heterodontidae; genus Heterodontus; species Heterodontus francisci. The sequence goes on along the minus strand of NC_090418.1, from coordinate 13,594,580 downwards.
TAATAAAAAGCCAGAAATACTGTTTGAAGCTGAAAGTTCTTATTAAATCTCCAAGTTCTCCATATGGGTTACTGACATGGGTTACCATTGTTAAACATTGTTTAAGTACTCAAAATGAAGATGCTTTATTTTTGAAGCATTTTTTTAAAAAAAAATCACTTTGCATACAGAAAAATATAGATTAGCTGATGTTTTGTTTTCAAGGTTAAAGTGGCTCATGTTTCAGCTCATGTCAAAAAGGCACATAAAATGTAAAATTTACCGACATTTACTGAACAGTCAGAATACCAGAATCTAAAAGGATTAAATATTAAGCACTCAAATAAGACAATCATACCTCAGAGCGTGTAATCTAAATTTAGAGGATCATAAACCCTGGGGCTATGAGACTGCATACCCGATTTACGGTGATTATTACCTGGAGCACTAAGAAAGACTAAGCCCCATTAGTGAAACAATTTGTGCTATAGGGCAATTTCCCCAACAGAAGTTGGAAAAAACCTCCCCCATACTGCACGAGATAGCCGTATTTAACAAATTCTGGGGCACCAGGAGGGGTTTGTTCAAAAACAACTTATATTTATGTAGCGTCTTTAATGTAATAGAATGTTCCAAAGCGCTTCACAGGAGCATAATAAAACAAAATACGACACTGAACCACATATGGAGATATCTGGTCAGATGACCAAAAGCTTGGTCATTCCAAATGGGTAAGAATTCATCAAGTGTATAATAACATTTCGAAGTTAAATAACATGAACTGGTATATTTCAATTTGTCACTATGACCAAAGCATAACATTTCAGTTGACTCCCGATTCAACAATTGCTTCCACTCACTTACTTTCTTGGAATGGTGGAAGATTGCAACCACTGGTCAAACTGAACTAAGTAGTATGCTGGGCGCTCAAATTCCACTTGCCTTGGCTATACCAATACTCCTGGCATAATTGTGAAACAATTAATGGAACAAAATGGCACAAATAAAAGCTTGGAGCTCAATATGTGCATTACCATATGTTTAATTTAGGTTCTCAATAAGCAATGATGTAGACTATTAAAGGCCAAACCTTGACCATGAAGGAAAAAAGAATCACTCAAGATACTGCGCCAAAGAATTAGTCACTTTGCCAAGCTCTGCATATTCAAAAAGACTTGCATTTATATAGCTCCTTTCTCAAATCCAGAACACCCCAAAGTGCTTCAGAGACAATAAAAGACTTCTTGATGTAGTCACTGTTGCCATGTGCCAAGTGTAGCAAGGTCTCAGACAGAAAATTATTCAAACAATCATTTAATGCATTTTGGTGATGTTGAGTGCAGGAAGAATGTTAGCCAGGACACTTGGAATAACTCCAAGCTTTCCTTTTTTAAATACTACCATGGAATCTTCCACCAGAACAGGAAGAGGGCGTCTTTCCAAAAAAACAGCACCTGGCAACGCAGCACTTCCTCAATGCTCCAAGTGTAAGCCGACATTTTGTACTCAAGCTTTGTGTTGGAGGCTTGAGCCCATTACCTGATGATCCAGAGGCTACCAAGTTAGCCAAGCTGACTATTAAATACTACAGACATAAATAGCCAGAATAGGGGTTGAATCATATTTTGTGCTTCCCTTACGAAAGTGGTCTAATTAAACTAATGCACTGCCCCCACTAGTCTGCAATTCAACACATGCAAACAGTAGTATGAGTTATCAGAACTCCCGAAATTATTACAAAAAAAAGTGAAAAGTGTAACTGCACAGAGAACAAGAACAGCACTGCAACAGTTGTCCAAGATTAGAAAGAATCCTAATCATATTTAAGTCAGTTGAACAAAACCCATTGTAGTCACCAATGCCTCCAAGGTTTTGTTTGTTTGGTTAATGGGTATGCTGCATAACGAGCACCAGTGGGTTTTTTTTTAAAATCCAAAAATATACTTTACTCATAAAAATTTGCAAAAATACATTACAAAACAGTTCAAATTTCACATTTCAGAAAGTACAATAGAGATCAAATTTCTTCAATACAGAAACATGAAGTGCCATTCCATTTTAAATGCAATATCTACTGGCATTACATCGTAAAAAAAACATTGTGATACATATCGCCCGACGGGTTCCAGACCCTCGGTATACTATGGTGGGAGGACCTTACACAGTGACCTTTCCCCATGGAGCCTTTGCAGCAGCTGCACCAAGCTTTAGTGCATCCCTCAGCATGTAGTCCTGGACCTTGGAATGTGCCAGTCTGCAACACACGGTCGTGGACAACTCTTTGCTCTGGAAGGCCAGCATGTTTGGGCAGACAAAAGTGCGTCCTTCACCGAGTTGATGGTCCTCCAGCAACAGTTGATGGTCCTCCAGCAACAGTTGATGGTCCTCCAGCAACAGTTGATGGTCCTCCAGCAACAGTTGATGGTCCTCCAGCAACAGTTGATGGTCCTCCAGCAACAGTTGATGGTCCTCCAGCAACAGTTGATGGTCCTCCAGCAACAGTTGATGGTCCTCCAGCAACAGTTGATGGTCCTCCAGCAACAGTTGATGGTCCTCCAGCAACAGTTGATGGTCCTCCAGCAACAGTTGATGGTCCTCCAGCAACAGTTGATGGTCCTCCAGCAACAGTTGATGGTCCTCCAGCAACAGTTGATGGTCCTCCAGCAACAGTTGATGGTCCTCCAGCAACAGTTGATGGTCCTCCAGCAACAGTTGATGGTCCTCCAGCAACAGTTGATGGTCCTCCAGCAACAGTTGATGGTCCTCCAGCAACAGTTGATGGTGATCTCTGTGTGCATCCCTCGGAACAGTCCGTAGAGCATAGACTCCCGTGTTACGGAGCTGCTCGGGATGAACCTCGACAAAAACCACTGCATCTCTTTTCACACCTACTTTGCAAAGGCACATTCCAGAAGGAGGTGGACAACAGTCTCTTCCCCAGAAAAGCCACCTCGAGGGCAGCGTGCGGAGGCAGTTAGATTCCAGGCATATAGGAAGGATCTGACAGGGAAGGCCCTTCTCACCACCAGCCAAGCTACGTCTTGGTGCTTGTTTCAAAGTTCTGGCAATGAGACATTCTGCCAAATGACTTTGGCAGTCTGCTCGGGGAACCATCCATCAGGAGCCAATATCTCCTCTTCTCTGCAGGGCCTTGACATTACGTGCAAACCACTGCCTGATGGATTGGTGGTCAAAGGTGTTTTTCTGCACAAACTGTTCCATGAAGGATAGGTGGCATGCACAGTCCAATTGAATGTAGCATTCCACTGCAATGTGGCCAGACCCATCCTTGACAACACCAGGGACAGACAGAACCTCAGCACGTAATGACACTTGGTGTTTGCGTACTGGGGTTCTACGCAAAGCTTGATGCAGCCGCACACAAAAGTGGCCATCAGGACGTGGGCAACATTGGGTACGTTTTTCCCCCCTTTATCTAGAGGTTTGAACATCATGTCCCTATGGCGACGGTCCATTTTTGATCGCCAGATAACGCAGATGGCTCAGGTGACCGCCACGACGCAGGAGTGGGGTATGGGCCAGACCTGCGCCATGCACAGCAACGACTTGAGTGCCTCGCACCTGATGACCAGGTTCTTACCCACAATGGAGAGAGAACGCTGCTCCCACATGCCCAGTTTCTGTTTTACCACAATAAAAGCAAAATACCGCAGATGCTGGAAATCTGAAATAAAAACAAGAAATGCTGGAAATACTCAGCAGGTCTGGCAGCATTTGTGGCGAGAGAAGCAAAGTTAACGTTTCAGGTCAGTGACCCTTCATCAGCACTGATGAAGGGTCACTGACCTGAAACGTCAACTCTGCTTCTCTCTACTCAGATGCTGCCAGACCTGAATAGATCCAGCATTTTTTGTTTTTATTTCTGTTTTACCATTTTTTATGCTCCTTCCAGTTTTTGGCCCATACCACGGCCCCTCCGAACCATATCCCCAGCACCTTCAGGTAGTCTGACCTGACAGTGAAGGGAACAAAGAATCAGTCACCCAGTTCCTAAAGAACATGGCCTCACTCTTGCCATGGTTGACTTTAGCTCCCAAGGCCAGTTTGAACTGGTCGCAGATGCTCATCAGCCTGTGAACGGACAGTGGATCCAAGCAGAAGACGGCGACGTCGCCCATCTACAGGGAGGCTTTGACCAGAGTGCCTCCGTTGCCTGGGATCGTCACCCATCTTGTGCCCGCATCCTTCCTAATGGACTCAGCAAAAGGTTCGATCCTTGTCTGACTGCAAACTTGATCGGGAAACTTCCGGATTCCCACCCATTAATTGAGACTGCGCTACTGATGTTTATGTAGAGCAGTTGGATCCAATTGCAGATTCCCTCCCCAAACCCCATTATGGAGATCACGTTCATCATGTAGGTGTGCGATATCCTGTCAAAGGCCTTCTCCTGGTCCAAGCTGATGAGGCAGGTGTCCACCCCCCTGTCCTGCATCGGTGATCGCAGCCCTGAGTAGCGCGAGGCTATCATAGATCTTCCTGCTGGGTACAGTACAGGTCTGATCGGGGTGAATCACCAACTCCAGAGCAGATTTGACCTGATTAGCAACGACTTTAGACAGAATATTGTAGTCTACATTAAGCAGTGAGACGGGCTGCCAATTTCTGATTTCCGCCCTCTCCCCCTTCCGCTTGTCGAGAAGGATGATGATGCCTTTCCTCAAGAATTCAGACATGCTGCCGACCAGAAGCATACTCTCATACACTTCCAGCAGGTCTGGGTCAAGCCAGTCCCACAGAGTTTAATACAACTCAATCAGCAAGCCGCCACTTCCGGGAGTTTTACTCATCTCAGAGGGCCTGACTACCTTTGTCAGCTCGTCCAGAGTTAGCGGTTTATCCAGACTGTCCCACGTACCAAGAACTCCGTGATAGATGACAGGAAGGACTGGAAGGCCATGCTGTCCGTGGGCTTCATGTCGTACAGCCCAGCTTAAAAGGATTTGCTGATCCTTAGTATGTCAGACTGTGATGACGTTACCAAGCCATCCTCTTTCTTCAGGCTGCTGATCACAGAGCTCTCTCTCTGTGCACCTTTTGGAAGAAGAAACGTGAGCACATCTCGTCCTGCTCAACGGAGCGGACTCTGGGCCAGATGATGATCTTGGAGGCCTCCATGGCAAAGAGCAAAACTTGCTGGCTCTTCACCTCTTGGAGATCCTCCTTGACCTCGACCCCCATCGATGCACATTTCCCTCTGTCTCTCTCATCCTCTGAACACCTTTGAGGATGAAGAACCTCTTGATGTTTGCCTTGATCGCTTCCCACCAGTGCGCCAGAGACTCAAAGAGGGCTTTCCCAGTTCTCCAACCTTTGTAATCTCTTTTCAACTCCTCAATGTTCTCTGGGTCAGCAGTTTTACATTCAGCTTCCACATCTAAGAATTTAGGGAGTTAGGCAGAAGGTTGAAAAGCAGGACCTCTAGGGTTGTAATCTCAGGATTACTCCCTGTGCCACGTGCTAGTGAGGGGAGGAATAGGGGGATAAGGCAAATGAATGCGTGGCTGAAGAGCTGGTGTAGGCGGGAGGGCTGCAACTACTTGGATCATTGGGATCTCTGCTGGTGCAGAGGTGACCTGTACAAGAAGGATGAGTTGCATCTAAACTGGAGGGGGACCAATATCCTTGCTGGGAGGTTTGCTAGTACTACTCGGGAGGGTTTAAACAAGTCTTGCAGGGGGTTGGGACCCAAAGTAGTAGTCTCTCTGATGAGATAGTGGAGACAAATGTAGAGATTAAATCAAGCAAGTCCAGTAGGCAGGCCGGGCAGGGGCAGGACAGGGAGCGTGGAAGGTCTGGTCGGCAAGAAGCCTTACAGGTAAGGCAGATGAACTCAGAGCATGGATCAGTACATGGGATTGTGATATTATAGCTATTACGGGGGAAACGTGGTTGAGGATGGGCAGGATTGACAGCTCAATGTTCCGGGGTACCGATCCTTCGGCGTGACAGAGGTGGAGGTAAGAGAGGAGGGGGAGTTGCACTATTGATTAGGGAGATCACGGCAGTACTTAGAGAGGATATCCCGGGGGGAATGTCCAGCGAGGCCATATGGGTAGAACTTGGAAATAAGAAAGGGGTGAGCACTTTGATGGGATTATAGTATAGGTCCCCCAATAGTCAGAGGGAAGTGGAGGAGCATATATGTAGGGAAATCACAGATAGGTATAGGAATTATAGGGTTCTAATAGTAGGTGATTTTAACTTCCCTAATATTGACTGGGACGACCTTAGTGCTAAGGGATCAGATGGGGAAGAATTTGTTCAGTGTTTCCAGGATAGTTTTCTGAAGCAGTATGTGGATGGCCCTACTAGAGAAGGGGCTACACTCGACCTCCTCTTCAGAAATAAGGTTGGGCAGGTGGTTGATGTGTCAGTGGGGGAGCACTTTGGGACCAGTAACCATAACTCTATTAACTTCAAAATAGTTATGGAAAAGGATAGGACTGGTCCTCAGGTTGAAGTCCTAAATTAGGGGAAGGCTAATTTCGATGGCATCCAACAGGAACTCTCAAAAGTTGAATGAGAGAGGCTGTTTACAGGTAAAGGGACGTCTGGCAAGTGGGAAGCTTTTAAAAGTGAGATAGGAAGAGTTCAGGGCCGGCATGTTCCTGTTAGATGGAAGGGCAAGGCTGGCAAGTTTAGGGAACCTTGGTTGACGAGGGATATTGAAGGTCTGGTCAGGACAAAGAAGGAGGCATATATCAGGTATAGGCAGCTGGGATCGAGCGAGTCCGTCGAGGAGTATAGGGGATGTAGGACTACACTTAAGAAGGAAATTAGGAGGGCAAAAAGGGGCCATGAGATTTCCCTGGCAGATAAGATAAAGGAGAATCCTAAAAGATTCTGTCAGTATATTAATAAAAGGGTAGCTAGGGAGAGAGTAGGTCCCCTTAAGGATCAGTGTGGCAATCTATGTGTGGAGCAATGGGAAATGGGCGAGGTCTTAAATGAATATTTCTCGTCCGTATTTACCGTGGAGAAGGTCATGGAAGCTAGTGAGTTCAAGGGAGGGAACAGCGATATCCTGGAGCATATCAACATTACGAAAGGAGGTGGTGTTGGAGGTTTTGAAGCTCATTAAGGTGGATAAATCCCCAGGGCCTGACCAGGTGTATCCTTGGATGCTTTGGGAAGCAAGGGAGGAGATTGCTGGGGCCCTGGCAGAGATTTTTGTATCATGGTTAGCCACGGGTGAGGTACCGGAAGACTGGAGGATAGCTAATGTTATGCCTTTATTTAAGAAGGGCAGCAGGGATAAGCCAGGGAACTACAAGCCGGTGAGCCTTAACATCAGTGGTGGGAAAGTTATTGGAAGGGATTCTGAGAGACCGGATTTATATGCATCTGGAAAGGCATGGTCTGATTTAGGGATAGTCAGCATGCCTTTGTGCGTGGGAAATCATGTCTCACGAATTTGATTGATTTGTTCGAGGAGGTGGCCAAGAGGATTGACGAGGGCAGAGCGATGGACGTTGTCTACATGGACTTTAGTAAGGCCTTTGACAAGGTCCCGCATGCTAGGTTGGTCCAGAAGATTCGAACACATGAGATCCAGGGTGAGCTAGCAAATTGGATACAAAATTGGCTTGGTGATAGGAGGCAGAGGGTGGTAGTGGAGGGTTGTTTTTCAGATTGGAGGTCGGCGACCAATGGTGTGCCGCAGGGATCGGTGCTGGGCCCTCTGTTGTTTGTCATATATATTAATGACTTGGATGTGAATGTAAGGGGCATGATTAGTAAGTTTGAAGACACCAAAATTGGTGGTATAGTGGACAGTGAAGAAGGTGTCTAAGGTTACAACAGGATATAGATCAACTGAGAAAGTGTGCAAGGGAGCGGCAAATTGAATTTAACACAGACAAGTTTGGGAAGTTAAACCAGGGCACGGCATATACAGTGAATGGCAGGGCCCTGGGGAGTGTTCTTGAGCAGAGAGACCTTGGGGTGCAAGTACATAGTTCCCTGAAAGTGGCAAGACAGGTAGACAGGGTGGTGAAGGCGGCATATGGCATGCTTGCCTTCAACGGCCGAGGCATTGAGTACAAGAGTTGGGACGTCATGTTACAGTTGTACATAACGTTGGTTAGGCCGCATTTGCAGTATTGTGTGCAGTTCTGTTCGCCGCACTACAGGAGAGATGTGATTAAGCTAGAGAGGGTGCAGAAAAGATTGACAAGGATTTTGTCTGGTTTGGAGGGCTTGAGTTATAAAGAGAGATTGGATAGGCTGGGTCTGTTTTCCCTGGAGCGAAGGAGGCTGAGAGGGGACATGTTAGAGGTATATAAAATTATGAGAGGCATAGATAGGGTAGATAGCCAGAGTCTGTTTCCCATAGTAGGGGTGACTAAAACTCGAAGGCATAGATTTAAGGTGAGAAGGAGGAGGTTTAAAGGGGATCAAAGGGGCAAATTTTTCACACAAAGAATAGTGGATATCTGGAATGAGCTGCCTGAGGAGGTGGTGAAAGCAGGAACAGTAGCGACATTTAAGAGGCATCTGGACAGTTACTTGAATGAACAAGGCATAGAGGGAAATGGAATTAATGCAGGCAGGTGGGATTAGTATAGATAGGCATTATGGTTGGCATGGGCGTGGTGGGCCGAAGGGCCTGTTTCTATGCTGTACGACTCTATGACTCTATCCCCCTGCCAACCCGCTAGTCATTCTGTAAGTGACAGTCAGCCAGTCGGAGGCAGTGGTCAGAGAACAACACCAGTCTGACGTTGGTGGATCTGCCAGTGAAAGCACGAAACACAAACAGGAAGTCAATCCTGTCCGGTCCTGACCAGGTGTATCTGCGCTGCACTCCATCTGCAGGGTTGCTGAAGACATCGTGCAGCTTGGCATCTTTCATTGTTTCCATTAGGAATCTGGATGCGGCATCCAGTCTGCTGTCGTCCGCTGCCAGATCGTCCAACTACATCGATGATGCAGCTGAAGTCACCGCCCAGGATGACTGGCCTGGACGTCGCCAGTAGTGGGAGCTGAAGGTCAGCCGTTCACTGTATTGGACCGGGGCGTACATGTTGATTAACCGGAGCGGAGCATTACTGTACATTACGTCTGCTATGAGGAGGCGACCGCCCACCACCTCCTTAACTTCAGAGATGGTGAAGTTGCCTCCCCGCAGCAGAATACCCAGGCCAGAGGAAAGGGAATCATTTCCCCCGACCAGATTGATGGCCCACGGGCCCACCAGCTTGACCGCTGACTTAAGTGCTGAGCTGCGGTATCGCACACTACTGCATAACGAGCACCAGTAGTAATGGGAAAGTTGAACAGTCACTATGGAGCAAAAGTATTTATTTGACAAGAATCTATTGAATCTCATAAATATGCGAACACTTTAAAGTGAATCTAACACACAAAGGAACTGCAAAATTAAAAAAAAATTATTTACAAGAATGTTACCCCCAGGAAACCTTACATTAAAACGAGGTTAGTTGAAAGGAATTAAAATACAAATCTATTTTTCATAAATACTTGATCATTAACGCACATAGACTGTAGACCCCCCTATTGAACAATTTGTTAATTTAAAATATACATTTTATCAGACTTACACAGCCTTGATTAATAATATGGATGGTTGGTTCCTGAACGTGCTTTGGCTCTTCACCAAATAACAAAGTTTAAAATAACGATCCAGAATGCATTGGATTTTATTTGAAGATAAATATGACCATATCTTCTGCCTTTCAAGGTGAATTCATCTGAAGTGAATATTCAAAAGAAATGGCCAACAGTGAGAAACTATTGCCCCTTTTAAAAAGTTACCATCTCCACCAGCTGCACTATGCTAATGGTCGGTTGCATAATTTGCCTCCCAAATCTGGTTTTGGATTTAAGTTTTAAATCTGCCTAACCATGTGTGGAAAATTACAGGACTGAAATTTGGGTATACATCTGCTGGCTTAGAATATGGTGGAGGGGCAGGCGGGGGTGGGGGGGGGGGGGGCAAGAATCTGCAGAAAATTTATAAAGGCTATAGCATGGATAAGCCAAACTGAAATGTTAACAGTCTACTCTAAGGATATGCTCTCATTGGTTTCCAGCTCAAAATGCTACAATTTCCTTTACTGCAACTAAAGGAAACTCTATGATAGCCCAGTTTAACAACATGTATTTGTGTAGAAAATGTCTCAAGCCACTTAACAGGACAGGGCAACAGGCGGAAGTGAGCGCACAAGAGAATGACAGTGCATCGGAGAATGACCTAAAGAATGAATCTGCCTCTTGGAAAGAACATGGCACACAGTCCGGCGAGAGCTCATAAAACATGAAACTAAAATAAAAACACAGTATAAACATAAATGAAAGCTCTGACAACTGTAGAGATAGTGCTGAAGTAATATTGACCCCAATCCAATTTCTTGTGCCATTTGATTTGCATGAGGAAATAACATCACATGTTCAAATAGCATTCATGCCAAGCTTTGCCCAGGACTCGTCAAGAATCTTGCCCATCTCTCATTACTCTCACTCAAAGTGGTTAGCTGGTAGAAAAGCTCAGTGGTCCTTCGGAAGAATCCTGTCTTGTAATTATAAAAACATCGGATGCCGCCAAGCAGACTGCAATTGTGATTTTAACTGATTTTAGCAGTACTGGTTGTCACAGATCACTCATTTAGTCATCGAAACTAAAGGTTGTCAACCATCTAACAGATTAAAGCATTAATTTATCTAGAGCCTCTGCACCTTCTGCCACATGCACGATATACGTATTGTTGTCATACACAGAAAAATCTGCAATTAGCTGCCTTACACAGAATAATATTTCTACTTATACTAGATAAGTCTGTTTAAATAAATGTATTCAGCCTATAGGCAGGTTTAACAGTCAATATGAATATAACAGCACAAGTGCCTAAGTTTCTGTCTTTCCTCTTAGGTACATCTAACAGTGACTTTGGGCCACGTGTGAAATTTAAGTGAATGTGCCCATCAACCTGCCTAGCCTATATTTGAAGCTGCTCATACCAATGGATCACCCACCAATAAGACAACAGCACTGAACACTTTGCAAACCTCCAGTCTCATTAAATTTAAAACAGGAGAAATAACACCTTTAAAGTAGCAAAACATTTCAACTAACACAGGAGTGTAATCAGACAAAAATTGACACTGTGCCCAAGGAGATCAGGTTTGAAAGGACAAGTGATGCAAAGCTTGGTCAGAGAGGTAGATTTTAAGGAGGACAGGATGAGAAGTTTAGTGAGAGCTTGGGCCCTGGACAGCTGAAGACATGGCGTCAATGTGGGGGGGGGGGGGGGGGGGGGCGGGGGTTGAATGAAGGAAATAGAGAATGCACAGGAGACCAGAACTGGAGGAATTGTGAGATCAGAGGGCTGGACCTGGTTATGCAGATCAGGAGGGATGAGGCCACAGGAGAGATCTGAATACAAGGGTGACAATATTAAACTGGATGACTTTGGAGAGGAAATGGAGATTAGAGATGGAGCTGTTGGAAATAGGATGGAGTTGCATAGACTTCATGGGCCAGGCTACTGTATGTGGCCTCCAGATTGTAATTTAGACAACCTTGTGCTGCAGCAACATAGCACTGAAGATGTGTAGTATTTAAATCAATCCTACATTTCATGTTTAATAGGGAAGATGGCTGCTGTTACAATAGAACTATCAGCTGAAAGCCTTTACAAACAACTACAGTTAATGCAACTTTAAAAATACAAATACATTTAAAGTACTTTTTTGGCACAAAGTGAGTGGATTTATTATTTCCTTACTACAATGAGATTTAAGTAAAAAATAATTTGGAACGAAATATGCAACGATAAATATCCCCGATCTGAAAGTCCATCATTGAAAGGAACCCTAGTCTGAACTCAATAAAAGAACTTTTTACAAATCAAGACATAGTACAATGTACAGCGCTGCCTGTTCTTTAGCACCCTATATGGGCAAAACATCACCAGCTTGAACTAAAACAGTTGTACTACACAGTAAGATCAACACTTGCCCTGTCAATCTCCCATATATAGCCATATTAAAGAATGATTCTGCAGCTTCCAGTACACAATCTCCATCTGTGCATGGTTTCCCATGACACAAGTCTATATTTAGTTTAGAACAGATATCTTGTTAATTAGCTAGCACTGCTCTTCTCAGTTTAGGCATTTCTCAACCAAGTTTTTATAAAATCAAAGCTATTAATAACACTTTACATTTTAAAAACACAGAAAGCTCAGTTTTAAAAGGAAAACGGAAGATATCAGTGAATGCCATATAAAAGGCTTCACTCATTTTGAAAGAAAAATCTGCAGTATAAAAGCAATAGGTTCCCATGGTTACAAAACCAGTCCCTGCAATGCTGAGCTGCATGACGATTAAAAAATGTGCGAGAATCTGAGACAGGAAATGGGTTCACATCTATGACTGTAAACCTTGAATTGGACCAAATTTTTGGATGATTGGAGAAATGGAGATGCAAGAAGGTTCTTTAAGATCTAGCAGAACATAAAATAAGTGAAATAACTTACTAACAAGAACTGAACTTGCTAAAGTAAGCTCTAAATGATAGCAATACGTTTATCAAAGTAAATGACCTCGAACAAGGTGAGTGGTGAATATGGCTGTGCGTCTGACAGGCAAATGACATGTCCTTGACTTTGTTCATGGCTTTGTAGGGTGGCCCACCTCCCTGTAATCAACTACACAGTAGCACTGGTGGTAGAAGGGACTAATTATACAACTCATTTTATGCTACACTTTCACAAACAGAGAAACATAGAAAATAGGAGCAGGAGTAGACCATTCAGCCCTTCGAGCCTGCTCCGCCATTCATTATGATCATGGCTGATCATCCAACTCAGTAACCTGTTCCCGCTTTCCCCCCCATATCCTTTGATTCCTTTTGCCTCAAGAGCTATATCTAACTCCTTCTTGAAAACATACAATGTTTTGGCCTCAACTGCTTTCTGTGGGAGCGAATTCCACAGGCTCACCACTCTCTGGGTGAAGAAATTTCTCATCTCAGTCCTGTAAGGTTTATCCTTTATCCTTCGACTGTGACCCCTGGTTCTGGACTCCCCCACCATCAGGAACATCCTTCCTGCATTTACCCTGTCAAGTCCTGTTAGAATTTTGTAGGTTTCTATGAGATCCCCCGTCACTCTTCTAAACGCCAGCGAATATAATCCTAACCGACTCAATCTCTCCTCATGCGTCAGTCTCACCATCCCAGGAATCAGTCTGGTAAACCTTCGCTGCACTCCCTCTATAGCAAGAACATCCTTCCTCAGATAAGGAGACCAAAACTGCACACAATATTCCAGGTGTGGCCTCACCAAGGCCCTGTATAATTGCAGCAAGACATCCCTACTCCTGTACTCGAATCCTTTCGCTATGAAGACCAACATACCATTTGCCTTTTTTACCGCCTGTTGCACCTGCATGCTTACCTTCAGCAACTTGTGCACGAGAACAGACAGGTTTCATTGCATATTCCTCTCTCAGTTTATAGCTGTTCAGACAGTAATCTGCCTTCCTGTTTTTGCTACCAAATGGATAACCTCATATTTATCCACATTATACTGCATCTGCCATGCATTTGCCCACTCACTCAACTTGTCCAAATCACCCTGAAGTCTCCCTGCACTCTCCTCACAACTCACTCTCCCAGCCAGTTTTGTGTCATCTGCAAATTTAGAGATATTACATTTAGTTCCCTCAACTAAATCATTAATATATATTGTGAATAGCTGGGGTCCTAGCACCGATCCCTGTGGTACCCCACTAGTCACTGCCTGCCATTCGGAAAAAGACCCGTTTATTCCTATTCTTGGTTTCCTGTCTGCCAACCAATTTTCTATCCATCGCAATATGCTACCCCCAATCCCACGTACTTTAATGTTGCACGCTAATCTCTAATGTGGGACTTTGTCGAAAGCCTTCTGAAAGTCCAAATAAACCACATCCACTGGCGCCCCCTCTACTAGTTACATCCTCGAAGAATTCTAGTAATTTGTCAAGCATGATTTCCCTTTTGTAAATCCATGCTGACTCTACCACTGTTCTCCAAGTGCTCTGCTATAAAATCTTTGATAATGGACTCTAGAATTTTCCCCACTACCGTCAGGCTGACTGGTCTATAATTCCCTGATTTCTCTCTACCTCCCTTTTTAAATAGTGGGGTTACATTAGCTACCCTCCAATCTGTAGGAACTGTTCCAGAGTCTATAGAATCTTGGAAGATGACCACCAATGCATCCATTATTTCTAGGGCCACTTCCTTAAGTACTCTGGGATGTAGATTATCAGGCCCTGGGGATTTATCAGCCTTCAATCCCATCAACTTCCACAACACCATTTCTCTACTAATACTGATTTCCTTCAGTTCCTCCCTCCACTAAACCCTGTATTCCCCAACGTTTCTGGTATGATATTTGTGTCCTCCTTTGTAAAGACAGAACCAAAGTATGCATTTAGTTGGTCAGCCATTTCTTTTTCCCCATAATAAATTCCCCTGTTTCTGACTGTAAGGGACCTATTTTTGTCTTCACCAATCTTTTCCTCTCCACATACCGAGAGAAACTTTTACAGTCAGTTTTTAATGTTCCCCGCAAGCTTACTCTCGTACTCTATTTTCCCCTTCTTAATCAATCCCTTGGTCCTCCCTTGCTGAATTCTAAACTGCTCCCAATCCTCCGGCCTGTTTTTTTTTCTGGCAAATTTGTATGCCTCTTCCTTGAATCTAACGCTATCTCTAATTTCCCTTGTAAGCCATGGCTTGGCTACCTTTCCCATTTTACTTTTGTGCCAGACAGGCATAAACAATTGTTGCAATTCATCCATGCACTCTTTGAATGTTTGCCATTGCCTATCCGCTGTCATCCCTTTAAGTAACGTTTCCCAATCCATCAGAGCCAACTCGAGCCTCATACCTTCATAGTTTCCTGTATTAAGATTCAGGACCCTAGTCTCAGAATCAACTACGTCACTCATGTCTAAATCCCAAAGGTTTATCTATAACCATCTTTGACTCGAGTGTCTTTGACACTATAAAGCCAGCAAATCCAAGATACTCTGCAAACAAATTAGATACAACAACTAGTACTTAGTAGTACTATAGCAACTTTAATACAGTAAAACATCCCATGGCACTTCACATGTGCGTTAGCAGACAAAATTGAACTGACACACATAAGAGGATATTAGGTCAAATGACCAAAAGCTTGGTCAAGGAAGTAGGTTTTAAGGAGTGTCTTAAATGGAGGAGAGTGACGTAGAGAGGCAGAGAGATTTAGGGAGGGAATTCCAGAATTTACGGGCTAAGTAGCTGAAGACATATCCACCAATAGTGGAGTGATTAAAATAGGGCACATGCAAAAGGCCAGAATTGGAGGAATGCAGACATCTCAAAGGAATATTGGACTGGACGCTGGAAACCCAGTTTTTTCCCACTGCAAGCCTCTTGGCAAACCAGCAAATGTGAATAAAACAAGTAGAGAAACAATAAATTTAGTAGAAAAAATAAGCCCTCCTCCTAATGCAAAGGAAGGGAGGGTGGCTAGATACAAGAGCCAGTATATTTCATTACAAGAGAGGGGAACGGTGGGATGCTGAGAACATTTTTCATATCACTTGCGATTAGCTACAAATCCAAAAAGATTAGCAGCCAAATATAAAGGTCGAATAATATTTTACATCCAGTCATTTTGAGTCTTTTCAAAAAGAAAATCCTGCCAATGCTGGAAATCTGAAATTAGAAACAGCAAATGCGGGACCACACTCAACAGGTCAGGCAGCAACTGTGGAGAGAGAAATAGTTGATGTTTCCGGTCGACGGCCTTTCATCAGAACATGTCTAGTCTTGGCTGTATTACCATGTGTTACTTGCTCACTGATCACTTCTACCCAAAAGAAAGAGTATGGAAATGGGGGGGGTAGTAACAACACAACAAAGGACAAAGCTAACATAGGACAAAATCACAGTTACAAAATATTAAGTACAATGAAATACAGAGATACAGGAGGGGACTGAAAGAGACAAATCAATCAAGAACAACAGAAATCAGAAGGAGACAGAGAGCTAGATCAGAGAGCTGACAATGCAATAACACACTTCACAAACATACACACAAGGGGAAAAAAAATCCATATCAGAGTCTCTCTGACTTACTGTGAGCAATGCCACAGAACATTTAGTCCATAAAACAAAATTAGGATTTCTTACAGAGCTTCACAGATTTTTTGTTTTTAAAACTGCCTAGGGTTTACTAAATTACAAAAGATGGGGTGGTCATCACACATTGTGCTTGAAACACACTCAAGGGAAGAACAAGTTGTCACAATGCTTCACCTTCAAAAACACCACATATATTTTCTCAATCAATGTACAGGTAGCAAGTGTTCATAACAACAGAAGTGGCTGATTACAGAAGAGGGAGGGAGATGGTGAATAGTTTGTTTTGGGCAAATTATCAAAGATTTACAATACAGGAGGCCATTCGACCCATTTGTCAGTGCTAGCCAAAGAAAGAGCGATTCAGCCAAATCCTACTTTCCAGTTCATGGTCCATAGCCCTGTAGATTACATCACTGCAAGTGAATATACAAGTTTTTTTTTAATGTAATGAGGGTTTCTGCCTCTACCACCTTTTCAGGAAATGAATTCCAGACCCCCACCACCAACTGGATAAAATAGTTTCTCCTCAACTCCCATCTAAGATCAGAAATAGGAGAAAGTGTCAGCCATTCAAACCTGCTCCTCCATTCAACAGGATCACGGCAGATCATCTACCTCAATTCCACCTTCCAGACTATCCCTATATCCCTTAATTCTCCTATTATCCAAAAATCTATCAATCTCAGTCTTGAATATATTCAGTGACTGAGCATCCACAGCCCTCTGGGTAGAGAATTCTAAAGGTTCGCAACCCCCTGAATGAAGAAATTTCTCATCAGTCCTAAATGGTTGACCCATTATTTGAGAATGTGCCCCCCAGATCCAGACTCCCTAACCACAGGAAACACCCTCCTAGCATCTACCCCATCAAGCCCTTACAAATTTTATATATTTTAATGAGATCACCTCTTATTCTTCAAATTTCCAGAATATAGGTCCAGTCAATTCAATATTTCCTCATTAGGAAAATCCCACATCCCAGGAATCAATCTAATGAACCATTATTGCACTCCCTCTAAGGGTAGTACATTGTTCCTTTGGTAAGGAGACCAGATCGGTGCACAGTACTGCAGGTTTGGTCTCACCAAGGCCCCAGACAATTGCAATAAGACATCTTCACTCTTCCTCACACTTCTGATTGAATTTCATTTGCCACTTTTCTGCCCACCTTACTAGTCCATTGATATCTTCCTGCGTCTCCAGCTTTCTTCCTCACGATCAACCACAAGGTCAATTTTTGCATCATCTGCTCAATTCACAATCATGGCCCTACATTTAAGTGTAAACCATTGACATATACCACAAAATGCAAGGGACCTAGTACTGAGCCCTGTGGAGCCCCGTTGGAAACAGCCTTCCAGTCACAAGAACACCCTTTGCTTCCTGCCACTGAGCCAATTTTGGATTCAACTTACCACTTTCCCTTGGATCCCATGGGCTTTTACTTTTCCAACCACTCTGTCCTGTGGGACCTTATCAAAAGCCTGAGAAAATGCTTTGGAAATGTAACTTTTAGTTAAACAGTAACAGCATGCATGAATTTTGACATGTACTATTCTGGGACTCAGCAAATTTAGCCATCAAGTAGCTGAACCATATCAGCCAGGAACCCAACAGCAAGAATGTGCATTTACATAGCCCCTTTAACATAGTAAAATGTCCAAAAGTATGTCACAGAAGCATAATCAGAAAAAAAAATGACAAAGGAGTGATTAGGACAGGTAAACCAAAGCTTGGTAAGAGAGGTAGGTTTTAAGGGGGAAGAGATTTAGGGAGGGAACTTCAGAGCTTGTGGCCTAGACAACTGAAGGCACGGGTGCCAATAGTGTGGCAGAGAAAGTTGGGGATGCACAAGGGGCCAGAGTTGGAAGGAAGCACATTTCTGAGCATTGTAGGGCTAGAGGGAATTACAGAGAATGGGGAAAGGCCAGGGACAAATCTGAACACAAGGATGAGAATTTTAAATTTGAAGCGTTGATCAACCAACATTCTTCTGCAAACACAGGAGGTACCTACTTTCAATCTCCAGCTGGTACCAATTACATTGATTCAGCGACTACAGAAGCAAGGCTCTGCAACTGACCTCAGCCCCCTGGAATTAGGGAGCAGAGGGAGAAAAACTGTCAGAATTCCTGCTCCTGCTCACTATCCAGTGACCCTGCTGGGTTGTGCTGCTGGCTTGGCATTGATGCCTCCAGCAGTCAGATGATACCTGCCCAATTTTAAACTCACACATGAAAGTGGTAATCCTTTTAGGTGGGGAAGAAATTGAAGAGAAAATAAAACAGCCATTCTTATCCAACTTAAGACTGAAAAATCATCCAAGAGCAGATTTATTCATAAAGCTAACAACCAATCGTCTGCCTTGGTTGGGGAAGGGATGTGAGACACCATAGTCACAGTTTGTACAAAACACACAAAAGCATGGAGAAGGGTGCTCAGTAACAGTGGAGCTGAAGTATGGTCAGACTCAGGCAATGCTGCAGAGGAAGACAGGATGTGGGTTTGAGGTTTAGCTCAGAGATGAGTAGGTTCCCTCACTGTTGGTTCAACCTGAATGATCAGACAGAGAAGATGGGGACAGAGAAGATGGGGTCAGAGGGTGAGGATGCAGAATTCTTGGCAGGAGCCAAATAATATGGCTTTGGATTTCCTAATTTGCAATTGGAGAACGATCTCGCTCATCCACAACTTAATACCAGAATAGCTGTCTCACAACACAAGAGTAGTCATAAAATCAAGGATAGAGAAACAAAGATGGGTCTTGTGCCTGCAGACAATATCTGAGGAACACATAAGCAAGAATGAAGGTTTCACTTACAGAAGGGCAGAACTCTGGAGTTAAGTGTGTAGGGCAGGAGGAGAAATAATTGCTGAACATGTGTTGACTTTGTTGAGAAGAGGAGGTGGTGCAGTGGAATCAGGAATTGGCAATCCCTCGAGTTAGGCATTTTTATAGACTGTGAAAACTGGAGAATAAGGGGTCTGGAGTCTCAACACCTTGACTTAAGAGTTTCCTCTCACTGCCAAGTGTGATGAAGAGAGACACCGTATAATTTAAATTAACAAAAAATAGTTTAAAAAGAGACGTGAAGAAGAAATTCCTTACTCAACCACGTTGTTTGGAACAATCTGCCATGTTAATTTGTAGAGACAAAAAACATCAGTGATACTTAAAATGAACCTGGATTCTTTGCTTGAAAAGTTAGCATACTATAGTAATGAGCTGGAATGGGCAAAATGGCCTTTCCTTATCCCTGACTTTTGTTCTTATTCTCAACCCACTATCAAATGGGTATGGCCCCAGAGCACAAGATCATTGACAATTCAGCACTAAATTGGTAGTGATTCTTTTCCAGTGTTCACGAGGATGATATAGGTCAAGAAAATATTGCAGTAGTGCCCTTCAGACGTTGGGCAAAAACAGTAGTATAGAAGTTACCTTTAATCAGTGCTATACCCAGCCTCTAAGGTTGATGCTGGCAGTGATAAAACAAAGATTTTGCATTTATATAGCTCCTTACTTTACAACTAATTACTTTGAAGTGCTGTGTGGGCAAATGTTTTTTCACTACTGGTACTGAAAAGCAGAAAAATATTTCATTCCCACCACTGATATCCCTCAGTTTGATAGAATAAAAATTAGCCTAAATGCAAAATGTGATGAAAATTAAAAATTTTCAAGCAAAAGATAAAGAGACACATATTTATATAACACATTTCACATCCTCAGGACATCCCAAACCACTGCGCAACTGATGAATTACTTGTTGCTTTGCAGGGATATTCTGTATCCGTGTTGCAAACAGCAAGAGAGAATCCTAGAATCATAAATATTTACAACACAGAGGCCATCATTGGGCCCATCATGTCTGTCGGCTGAAAAAGGGCAAACCAGCCTAATCCCACTTTCCAGCTCTTGGCCCATAGCCCTGTCGGTTACTGCACTTGTACTTTTAAACGCGATGAGGGTTTATGCCTCTACCAGCCTTTCAGGTAGGTAGTGTGTTCCAGATCCTTACCACCCATTGGGTAAAAGAACGTCTCAACTCATCCCTAATCCTTCTGCCAATTACTTTAAAGTGTGCCCCCTAATTATTGACGTCGCCACTAACGGAAACAGGTCCTTCCTAGTTATTCTATATAGGCCGCTTAATGTTTTACACTTCAATTAAGTCTTCCATCAGCCTCCTCTGTTCCAAAGAAAACAACCACAGGCTATCCAACCTTTCCTCATAGCTAAAGTCTCCAGTCCTGGTAGCGTCTTGATAGATCATAGAGATACACAGCACTGAAACAAGCCCTTCAGCCCACCAACTCTGTGCTGACCACCAACCACCCATTTATACTAATCCTACATTAATCCCATATTCCCTACCACATCCCCACAATTCTCCTACCTACACTAGGGGCAATTTATAATGGCCAATTTACCCATCAACCTGCAAGTCTTTGGCTGCGGCAGGAAACCGGAGCACCCGGCGGAAACCCATAAATCTCTGTAGTGTAATCACATGCTTTATGTAATGCGATGACCAGAATTGTACGAAATACTTTGGCTGTGGTCTAACTTGCACTTTATACAGTCTAGCATAACCTCCCTATTATATTTTATGCCTCGGCTATTAAAGGAAACTATCCCATCTGGCTTCTTAACCACATTATCTCCCTGTCCTGCTACCTTCAAGGATCTGTGGACATGCGCTCCAAGATCCCACTGCTCCTCTACATTTCTCAGTATCCTACCATTTATTGTGTAATCCTGTGCCATGTTTGCTCTCCCCAAATGCATTATCTCACACTTCTCTGGGCTAAATTCTATTTGCCACTTTTCTGTCCATCTAACCAATCCATTGATATCTTCCTGCAGTCTACAGCTTTCTTTCTCACTAACAAATGCAAGGTCAATTTTAATATCATCCGCAAACTTCTTAATCATGCCACCTACATCGAAATCTAACTATATACCACAAAAAGCAAATGATCCAGTATTGAGTCCTGCAGAAGCCCACTGGAAACAGCCTTCCAGTCACAAAAACACCTGTCAACCAAAACCCTTTGCTTCCTGCTACTGAGCCAATTTTGAATTCAACTTGCCACTTGCCCTATGATCCCATGGGCTCTTACTTTTCTGACCAATCTGTCATGTGGCTCCTTGTTAAAAGCCTTACTAAAATCCATGTAGAGAACAAATGCGCTACAGTCATCGACCCTCCTCAAAAAATTTAATCAAGTTAGTCAGACGTGACCTTCCCTTAACAAATCCATTCTGACTATCCTTGATTAATTTCATTGCAGTACATTTCATCCGGGCCTGGCAATTTACCTTTCAGATACGTTAAGCCCATTAATATTTCACCTCTCGCTAGGTTTATCCCATCCAATATTTCACATTGGTCTACCTTAACTACAACATGTGCATCAACCCCCTCTTTTGTGAAGACAGACGGAAAGTATTCATTAAGAACCATGCCCACATCTTCTGCCGCCACACTAAGTAACCTTTTGGTCTCTAATCAGCCCTACTCTTCCCTTAGTTACCCTCTTGCTCTTTATGTATTTATATATTTTTTTAAAAATTGGGTATCCCTTGATCTTACTTGCCGATTTTTTTCAAGCCCTCTTTGGCTTTTTAATAATTTTAGCCCTGCACTTTCTATACTCCTCTAGACTTTCTGCAGTATCGAGTTCTCTGTATCCAACATAAGCTCCCACACACAAGATCCCACAAAATGAGATAAACGACAAGCTTAATCTGTTTCGGTGGAGTTGGTTCAGGTATTAATATTGGCCAGGGTACTGGGAAAACATGTCTGCGCCTCTAACAGCCAGTAAATCTCTCCCTTGCCAGCTAAATGCTCAACCATAATGTGCATCCGAAAGACACCAACATGCCACATTTAATAATGTTACTGGCATTGCTGTCACATGATTTACAATGTATTTGAAAACTTGTCATAAAAAAGCTACACACATGCATGTTTTACAGATTCTCGTATGATCGGGTTAATGAAGTTAATTGGATCCAATACAGTCACTTTTTGTGGGTGGAGGAGGTAGTCAGAAGTGGGGCTTTGCAGGCTTCACTAATTAAAGCCTAGCTAAATCTTTTGTTTCCTTGAATGTTACTGAAAATCATGTTACAACATGTCTCTCCCTGACTTCAGCACAAGATCCATACTGAAGGGCAGCGCTCAGCAATAAGACTCACTGAATTACAGAATGCACTGGTTACACATCAAAGTAAAAAATAACCAGGATTTTTACACAGACACCGAGCAGGTAAACCTCAACCTACAGAATTTTCTCCTACCAGCACCTTCCATGCTCAATTTTTCAGATATAAAGTGAAAATTTTGGATTATCTTGGGTAAGCAAATAACTAGACAGAAGAATGTGCATTTATATAGTACCCTTTCTTGTGATACTCACTTTTGCATCAAAGATAGCACATTTAAACCCCACTCCAGAGTCTCAAGTACTTAATTAAAAGCAAAATACTGCAGATGCTGGAAATCTGAAACAAAAACAAGAAATGTTGGAAATACTCAGCAGGTCTGGCAGCATCTGTGGAGATAGAATCTTGCCCCACCCTCGCTTTACTTGTTTAAAACCTATTATATTTCTGGCTCTGCCAGGGAGTGCTGCGTCTTCAGAGATATCACCTTTCAGATTAAACCACGGCCATGTATGGCCTCTCAGGTGGATGTTAAAAGATTACATGGCATGATATGAAGAAAAGCAGATGATTTCTCCAAATACCCTGACAAACATTTACCCCCTGAACCATCACCTCAGATGAACTGGTCATTAAGATCTGGAACTGAAAGCTGGTCTCAATAATGGTACCACAAAACTATCGACTGTCGTAAAAACCCTACTGGTTCACTAATCTCCCTTAGGCAAGGAAATCTGCTGTCTTTGCTTGATCTGGCTTACATGTGACGCCAGACCCACAGCAATGTGTCTAACTCTTAAGTGCCCCCTGAAATGGCCTAGCAAGCCACTCAGTTGTCAAGGACAAGGGATGGGCAACAAATGCTGCTGAAACCCTCATGCATGCCTTGTTAGAGATATCCACATCCCTTGAAAGAATTTTTTTAAAAATCACTTTTCAAAAATAACTCACCGGCAGTGAAGCACTTTGGGATCTTCCAAAGAAATGATAAGGTGCTATATAAATACAAGTTCTTTCTAATAAGCCCAGTGAGAAATGTCAGTCAAGCCCAATCTGTCCATGCATTATTCCATCATGGACACCTCTTATGCTTTCCCTTTCTCCCTCCACCAACCCCACCAAAACTACCTGATAATCCCCACTCAAGTTCTGACTCCTGCCTTCCCTGGCTGGGGTGGGGATGGGAGAGAAAGAAAAAAATCAAGCAGTAGTATTAATGTCACTATAACCTTCAAACCCTCTTTTCAATAGATACCATATTAAAAAAAAAGCTGAATGGATGTTAGTTAAGACCAAACCAACTAAAACCAAAAGCAAAATACTACAGATGCTGGAAATCTGAAGGATTCACATCTGAAATAGTAAGTTGTCTGGTCACTCCACACATGCCTTACTTGCTGAGTTTTTCCAGCATTTTCAGTTCATCTCCCACACGGCTATTCTATCCTGTGGCATAGGGTAGGGAGAGGGTGGAGGGGGGGAATGTTTGTTTGTCCATCTCAACCTGTGTCCATCTCCCTGTGTCTGCGTGGGTTTCCTCCGGGTGCTCCAGTTTCCTCCCACAGCCAAAAGACTTGCAGGTTGATAGGTAAATTGGCCATTATAAATTGCCCCTAGTATAGGTAGGTGGTCGGGGAATATAGGGACAGGTCAGGATGTGGTAGGAATATGGGATTAGTGTAGGATTAGTATAAATGGGTGGTTAATGGTCGGCACAGACTCGGTGGGCCGAAGGGCCTGTTTCAGTGCTGTATCTCTAAATCTAAATCAACCTGTCTACATATTTTGACATGGTGGACCACACCATTCTCCTCCATCATCCAGCTGGGTGGGACTGCAATAGTCTGGTTCTATTCTTATCTATCTAATCGTAGCCAGAGTATCACTTGTAATGGATTCTCTTCCTACTCCCTCACCGTTACCTCTGGTGTCTCCCAAGGATCTATCCTTGGCCCTCCTATTTCCCATCTACTGGCTGCCCCTCGGCCTGATCATCCAACAACACTGTCAGGTTCCACATGTATTCTGACAATACCCAGCCATACCTCACCACCTCTCCATCTCAATCCCTCCAATGTCTCTATTTTTTTTTCCCCCATTCGATCTTGGGATGTGAGCATCAGTGGCAAGGCCAGCACTTATTGCCCATTCCTAATTGCCCTTGAGCAGGTGGTGGTGAACTGACTTCTTGAACCACTGCAGTCTAAGGTGTTAAGGAGAGTGTTCCAGGATTTTGACCCAGTAACAGCGAAGGAACGTCAATGTATTTCCAAATCAGGATGGTGTGTGACTTGGAAGGGAACTTGCAGGTGATGTTCCCATGCAGCTGCTGCCTTTGTTCTCCTATTTGGTAGAGGTCTCAGGTTTGGAAGGCTGTCGAAGGAATGCTTGTCAGACATGCAGCATTGGATCAGCAGAAATCCCCTCCAAATAAATATCAGGAAAACTGAAGCCACTGTCTTTAGTCCCTGCCACAAACTCCGTCCCCCCAAAAACTAACTGCATGTCCCTGACCAGAGTCTGAAGATGAATTTTGGTATCATTTTTGACCTCGAGATGAGCTTCTGACCACGAGATAAACACAAAAGGAGACATGAACAGAAGGATATATTGCTAGGGGTAGATGAAGTAAGGTGGGACGAGGCATGCAGCATAAACCTGTTGAGCCCAATGGCCTGCTTCTGTGCTCTTGTACTGCTGAAACCCTCATGCATGCCTTTGTTACTTCTAGATTTGACTATTCGAACACATTCCTGGCTGGCCTCTCATCTTCCACCCTCCATAAATTTAAGACCATCCTAAGCTCTGCTGCCCGTATCCTATCTCACACCAGGCATGATCCTACAGATTGTAATGAAGCTGCTCTGGAACTACTTCTTTGGCCTCCTTGTCTCGATAGACAATGGTTAAGCGCCTGGAGGTGGTCAGTGGTTTGTGAAGCAGCGCCTGGAGTGGCTATGAAGGCCAATTCTAGAGTGACAGACTCTTCCACAGGTGCTGCAGATAAAATTGGTTGTCGGGGCTGTTACACAGTTGGCTCTCCCCTTGCGCTGCTGTCTTTTTTCCTGCCAACAGCTAAGTCTCTTCGACTCGCCACTCTTTAGCCCTGCCTTTACGGCTGCCCGCCAGCTCTGGCGATCGCTGGCAACTGACTCCCACGACTTGTGATCAATGTCACAGGACTTCATGTCGCGTTTGCAGACGTCTTTAAAGTGGAGACATGGACAGCCGGTGAGTCAGATACCAGTGACGAGTTCGCAGTACAATGTATCCTTGAGGATCCTGCCATCTTCCATGCGGCTCACATGGCCAAGACATCTCAAGCGCCGCTGGCTCAGTAGGGTGTTTATGCTGGGATGTTGGCCGCCTCGAGGACTTCTGTGTTGGAGATACAGTCCTGCCACCTAATGCCAAGGATTCTCCAGAGGCAGCGAAGATGGAATGAATTGAGACATCGCTCTTGGCTGACATACGTTGTCCAGGCCTCGCTGCCGTAGAGCAAGGTACTGAGGACACAGGCTTGATACACTCGGACTTTTGTGTTCCGTGTCAGTGTGCCATTTTCCCCACGCTCTCTTGGCCAGTCTAGACATAGCAGTGGAAGCCTTTCCCATGTGCTTGTTGATTTCTGCATCAAGAGACAGGTTACTGGTGATAGTTGAGCCTAGGTAGGTGAACTCTTGAACCACTTCCAGAGCGTGGTCGCCCATATTGATGGATGGAGCATTTCTGACGTCCTGTCCCATGATGTTCGTTTTCTTGAGGCTGAAAGTTAGGCCAAATTCGTTGCAGACAGCCACAATCCTGTCGATGAGTCTCTGCTGACACTCTTCAGCGTGAGATGTTAATGCAGCATCGTCAGCAAAGAGGAGTTCCCTGATGAGGACTTTCCGTACTTCGGTTATCGCTCTTAGATGGGCAAGGTTGAACAACCTGCCACTTGATCTTGTGCTGAGGAAAATTCCTTCTTCTGAAGACTTGAACGCATGTGAGACCAACAGGGAGAAGAAAATCCCAGTGTAGGTGCGAGAACGCAATCCTGTTTCACGCCACTCAGGATAGGAAAGGGGTCTGAAGAGGCGCCGCTATGCTGAATTGTGCCTTTCATATTGTCATGGAATGAGGTGATGATACTTAGTAGCTTTGGTGGACATCCGATCTTTTCTAGTAGTCTGAAGAAACCACATCTGCTGACGAGGTCAAAGGCTTTGGTGAGATCGATGAAAGCAACGTAGAGGGGCATCTGTTGTTCATGGCATTTCTCCTGTAGCTAGCGAAGGGAGAACAGCATGTCATTGATGGATCTCTGTGCTCGAAAGCCACACTGTGCCTCAGGGTCGACACACTCAGCCAGCTTCTGGAGCCTGTTTAAAGCGACTCGAGTGAAGACTTTCCCCACTATGCTGAGCAGGGAGATTCCACGGTAGTTGTTGCAGTCATTGCGGTCACCCTTGTTCTTATAGAGGGTGATGATACTGGCATCGCGCATGTCCTGTGGTACTGCTCCCTCATCACAGCACAGGCAAAGCAGTTCGTACAGTGCTGAAAGTATAGCAGGCTTGGCACTCTTGATTATTTCAGGGGTAATGCCGTCCTTCCCAGGGGCTTTTCCGCTGGCTAGAGAATCAATGGCATCACTGAGTTCCGAATTTGTTGGCTGTACGTCCAGCTCATCCATGACTGGCAGAGACTGGGCTGCATTGAGGGTGGTCTCAGTGACAACATTTTCCCTGGAGTACAGTTCCAGGTAGTGCTCCACCCAGCAGTCCTTTTGCAAGCGTTGGTCAGTGATTGTGTCCCCTGATTTAGATTTGAGGGGGGCGATCTTCTTGATGGTTGGCCCAAAAGCTCTCTTAATGCCATCATACGTTCCTCTGATGTTACCAGTTTCTGAGGCCAGCTGAATATGACTGCATAGGTGTTGCCAGTAGTCATTTGCGTAGCGCCTGGCTATTCTTTGTGCAGCGCTTTTGGCTGCTTTAAGTGCTACGGATGTTAACTCGCTGGGGGCTTTCTCTCTAGAATACTCCCTGTAAATTCACCTCATTGAATTAGCCGAGCAGAGAGCCCTGCTCCTAATTCTGTTCCCAGGGAGTATCCCAGCCATTAGATTCCCATAGAAAGTGGCAGCGGACTGTCTTTTTGAACAACCGCAGGGACTCAAGTTGGTGTGAAAAACTCATTAAAAAAACAATTAAAAAGATATGAGTTTTTTCAAGGGGGGGGCAATTAGCTTGAACAAACTAATTTTCCTTTAAACAGTTTGTTTTCTCCATCAGTAGGTGGAGGTTGAACATTACTTTTCAGATCAGGATGTGCACTTTAGCCACGTGTGCTGTGAAGGCTGCCACACTTGCCAATTCAGAAGGGATGCAGCATAAATGATAGCTGTGCCAGCCTGTTCACTGCAGTAACCCCTCTTTCTGTAGTAGGTCAGTCCTGTAAGCCCTGAGCTGAATCCTCTAATTATAGGACTGACCTTGGACAGCTTTCTGAAATGGCTGAATCAGAGGGGCAGGACCAGAATATACATATAAGTGTACATTTTTAAAATTCATTCATGGGATGTGAGCTCCACTGGCAAGGCCAGCATTTATTGTCCATCCCTAATTGCCTTTGAGAAGGTGGTGGTGAACCACCTTCTTGAACCGCGGCAGTCCTATTCGTGTTGGTACAGCCACAGTGCTGTTCCAGCCACATCCCCTCCAGCAGTTCTGGATGAAAGTTGTGGAGCTTGTACAGAGTGGACTAAATGCAACATCTTGAGTTGGTTTTCATGTATTTTGCTGCAGGCAATGGTGTTGAAAATTCATCTCTGTACTTCTCAACATTTTTCCTTCCTTAAAAAACAAATGTCTCTTTTACAGACATCCCCAAGGTTTTCTGCTCTGCGTCTAGTCATGGAAGTGAACATGTTGTGCAGGGTGGAGATGTGGCTGCAGGATACTGTTGAGAAATGCAACAGATTCAGTGAGTAGTCCTTCAATTAAAAGTAGCCCATTGGTCCTGCTGAGAGGTGTGGCAGTTCTTGGCCAATTGATGGAAGGCCCTCATTAAGGAGCTGCCAAAAAAAAGTGGAGGCTCGCTGAGTACAAGCAGTCCTCCAGTGATCAGGAAGGGCAACAAACTGAGACAAGCACCAGTGAGCAGGCTTCACCCCAATCGTCAAGAACTAAGAACAAATAAGCTGCCTCAAATTCTTGATCAGCAGTGCTCCCAGCACGAGCAATCACGTTAAGAAACCTAACACCATGCAATCAAAGTGCACAATGCATTCACAGAATTTTTAAAAAATGAGATGAGAACGCTAGAAAAATCTGTCAAACATCAAAAAGCGATTTTCTCTCAATCTAAATCACTCTCGGTAATTGACTGATGTCACACAATTGCCTCATCACCCGTGCAGTTAGGGGATGATGAGCAATACCAGATTGCCAAATAGAAGTCTGCCACACTTATGTAAACATATTACACACAAGATAAACTGCTGCCCAACCCTTTGGAAGCTTGGGCATAAGCACAAAACACATGCCTATATCCAATTCACCCACGGCCATTATACGGAATTTCTCTCTAAACTGCAGCAACATTATAGAATCCTCAGATCTTCATAGTTATATCCCCATTTTCAGTGGGCAGTGAATCAGAGATTCTTGCAAAAGAACTAAGACATACCCTTCGAAATGATATATACATGATCAACGACAGAGAAATTTCATCAAACAAACCCAACTTCCAACCCAAACAAACCCAACTTTAAAAGATACCATCACAAATGTGAATGTGTCACTGCCAAAAGACCTGCCATTTCTTTTTTTTTTAAATACATATTTTCCTCAAACTTCACTTGGTTTAGGACATTCGCAGTGAAGTTCTGGAGCATAATTCTTTTTTCAGCCATCCATACTCTATAACTAAGGAACCCATACCCTTCAATCAGATTCGAGCACACAATTCCACCCCATTATTCCGTATGCAACAAAACTGTTCCACTTATTACCACATTATCACATAGGGAGGCTCTAAAAATTGGTCAGCAAAACTCTAGGTGAGCAAATTAAGCAACTGAATTGCATTATCAATATTCTTATCAAATTAAACAACGCCTTGCAAAATGTAAAGGGAATATCCATAAACTTAGGAATTTGTCCCCGGTGTAGCTGAACACTCAGTACTGCACAACCAGGAAGTATATCTCTTTATGGGTTTCCTCTTGGTATATTAAAATGCACCACAGCTTTTTTTTTTAAATACTTCAGTGCTTAAAACCAAAAAAAAATCCCCGCTGTACAGATACACTTGATCATACCAGATACCAATGCACCGGAGGTTAAGGAGGTGAAAAACACGTGTTTTAAATCACATCATTTCTGCTTCACACGAGAATCTCTCCTGTACCCTCTGAAGCAAGAACTTGTATTTATATAGCACCTTCACTGTAGTTAAAAACATCCCCAGGTATAGAAACATAGAAAATAGGAGGAGTAGGCAATTCGGCCCTTCGAGCCTGCTCCGCCATTCATTATGATCATGGCTGATCATCCAACTCAGTAGCGGCTGGATGGAGTGAGGATACAGATTAGCCATGAACTCACTGAATGATTATTCAGACTTGAGGGGCTGAATGGTCTACGTGTGTAATTTAATGTTTAAAAAAAAGAATTGACACTTTGCCACACAAAGAGATATTGGGGCAGGTGACCAAAAGAGGGATTTAGGGAACGAACTGCAGATGTTCGGGCCTAGGCAGCTGAAGGCACGACACCAATAGTGGTGTGATGAGGCCAGAAGTAAAGGAGTGCAAAGACCATGGAGGGATCTGAAAACAAGAATGCAAATCTTAAAATTGAGAAATAGCAGCAAGCAGAAGGGTTATGGGTGAACGGGACTTATTGTGGGATACGGGCAGCAGAGTTTTGGACGGTAAGAGGTTGGAGAGCATTGGAAGAGTTGAGTCTGGAGGGAACAAACCAGGTGTTTCAGAAGCAAATGAGCTCAGGCAGAGACTGAAACGGGGTGACATAACAGAAGTGGAAGTAGGCAATCTTGCTTATTATGAGGATCAAATTGGACGCTGAGGCTGCAAATAGGCAAGTTCAGCTTCATACAGGGGGGACGGGGTGAAGCTCACTGCTAAGGAACAGAGTTTGTGGCAAGGACTGAAGATGATGGTTTCTATCTTCCCAATATTTAATTGGACGAAATTTTTCCTCATTCACTACTGCATTTTGGACAAGTAGCGTGACAAATCAGAGGCAGTGGAGGGAGACGGCAAGAGATAGAGAGAGAGAGAGAGAAAGGGGGAGGAGAAAGATATGTTGGGGAGGTGCGTGTATTTCCAAATGACTTCACTGATGGGCAGTTTGTAGATGAGAACTAGAAGAGAACTAAGGATAGATCCTTGAGGGACTCGAAGGTTTGCAGTGCAGGAGTGGGAAGAAAAGCTACAACTGGATAAGTAAGAATGGAAACCAGGCGTGGGCAGGATTTGGAGGATGATTAGGTCAGCCATGTCAAAGGCTGCAAGCAGGTCGTGAAGGATAAGGATTAAATAGATCTTAGTCATAGACACATAAGATATCACATGTGGCGTTAATAAGGACTATTTCAGTGCAGTGAAAGGGATAGAAAACTTACTGGGAGGGGTTTAACGACAGAGTTGAGGGAAAGATGGGCTCGGATTCGGGAGCTGACAACACCTTCAAGGTCTTTGGAATGGAAAGAAAGGTTGGAGATGGGGCTGTGGTTTGCAAGGATAGCTGGGTTTTTTCAAGAGGTGGTGTTGACAGCAGATTTGAAGGGGGGGGCAGGGGTGAGACAGTACCTCTGAAAAGGTGACCCTTAACATCTGCTAACATTCAGACCAGGAAGGGAAGCTGGGTGGACAGCAATTAGGTGGAGGAAATTGATAGGCCTCACACTAAGAGAGGATAGAACTACAACATAAAATCCCCAAAGTACCAGCAAAATTCCTGGGAAAATCCATGCAACAGAAAGAATGTTATCTTAATCAGGTATCATAAGCCATCAACTCTAAATATAAACAGACACAACTGTGGGAAGAAATTCCTAAAATACCAATGAAAATCCAGGTAATAAAAATGGAATTTGATTTATTCAAAAATCGTGCAAAAGCAGCATTTCCAACAAATTTCAACACAGTACTATGGAAAATATGATCATCCAAGAGGTGACTCCTCCATAAACTGACTATCGGGTTTTCTGTACCGATTATCCGCCTCAATAGAGAGAGTCACTGCCACACAGAGGGAGGCCATTCAGCCCATCAAGGCCATGCTGCTGATAGATATCCCTGTTTCACAAAGGTTGCTGGTGCTTAAATTGGCAGAAATGCCCTGCATTGTGCAACAAGAAAGGCAGTGCAAGCTTTCAACCCAGCTATTTACACAATAAAATTCATTTGAAGTTAAACTTAAGGTGATCAGCCCTACTAAAAAAAAAAGACTTTTATGCCTCTTAATGTAATATATGTAACACCAGTGGACATCTAAATACGTATAGATTAAATGTATAAAATTTATTATATATATAAAAAATATTATAATATATATATATATATATATATATATATATATAAATATTTGCCAATATGATTCACTAAGGTCGGTCCAAAAGAGAAGTATAGAGGTCCTTCCAACACACATATGCTATTTATTTAAATAAAACAACCCAAACAAAACTAAGTAAACAATCTTTCTTCTCACAGACATTATATAAAAATAAAAACGACACATTAAAAAAAAAACTTGAAAGACCTGTAAAGGCCTCTCCCTTTCTCTGATGAGATGGCATTGCCCGCCACCACCACCACCACCACAAAATAAAAACCTAGATATTAAAAAGGGGGGGGGAAATCACTTGAAGATATGAAATGTTAAACGAGGTTGTGTGATTCTGATGGCTGCTCGGTCTTGGCCTTACCCGGAGAGCGGAGAGGTCGATGTCGTCCAGACTGCGGGCCGGCGGCTCGCTCGCCATCTTCTCAGCAACAAGGGGGCAAAATCTCAGCTCAGGTAGAAAGGGAAGAGGTGGGTGGGGGAGGGGGAATCAACCGAAGCTGTCTCACAGGAGAGGCGAATAAAAGTTTGCAATGGGTCTTCCCCTCGAAGAACAGCCTTTCAAAGAGGTGCCGCGCTTCATCTGCTGCTCAGGGAGGAGGAGATGATGAGGAGCCACGGCCGCTCCGTTCTCTCCTCCGCCTCCATTACCGGCGCCTGCCGACATCAATGATTCCCCCCCCTCCCCCCCCCCCCCCCCCGTAACCAGGGGCAACGCCGCCGCCCTTACAGCGTGCGCGCTCGCTGGCCGGCTCCCACGTTACGTCACGCCGCTCCTCTTTCGCTGACGTGCGCGCTCCCCACCCTCCCGGCTCAAGTTCAACCCCTCCCCTCCCCCCCTCACTCGGTGATGTCCTTCCCGCTTGGCTTCCCTCCCTCTCCGTGCTGCCTTTCTGCGCGCCTGCGCATTCCACACCCACCCAGCCCCCAGCCCGCACCCACTCCCCGGCCGCGCGCATGCGCACCGTCTCCTCCCCCTTCCGTCTCCTCCTCCACCACCACCACCACCACCACTCCGACCGGTCTCTCGCCGCGCCTGCGCTCGACTCTGCTTCTCGCCCACCCGCAGGCCCTCTAGTGGTGAGTGCGGCGAACCGCCGGCGGCCTCTGCACTGTAAACTGTAGGGGGCAGCCTCGGGTAAATCCAGTGGTGGGGGTCAGGTGGAATGAGAGTGGTGGAGGTGGACAGCATAGATCACAGAATCAGAGCAAAGACAAAAAGTGCTGGAAAAACTCAGCATGCCTGGCAGCATCTGTGGAGAGAGAATCATTGAATTGTTACAGCACAGAAGGAGGCCATTCAGCCCATCGTGTCTGCACCTGCCCTCTGAATGAGCAATTCACTTGGCTTCTCCCTGTAACGCCTGCACATTCTTCCTTTTCCGAGAACAGTCTAATTTCCTTTGGAATGCTTCCATTGAATCTGCCTCCACCTTCAAGCAGTGTAATTTTTGCTTCTTTTACCAATTTCTTTAATTGTCTCTGCTTCCACCACCCTCATAGGCAGCAATTTCCAGGCCATTACCACTGGCTGCATAAAAAAAGGTTCTTCCTCACATCCTCTGTCTCCTGCCCAAAACCTTAACTCCAGTCCTTGTACCATCAGCTAACGGGAACATCTTTTCCTTGCTACCTTATCAAAACCTGTCAGAATCTTGTGCAGCTCTATCAAATATGACCTCAATCTCCTTTGCTCCCAGGTGACTATTTTAACTGCTCTCTCAACCTGTCCTGGCACCTTCAATGACTTATGCACATATACACCCAGGTC
Organism: Heterodontus francisci; assembly: GCF_036365525.1. Taxonomy (NCBI): domain Eukaryota; kingdom Metazoa; phylum Chordata; class Chondrichthyes; order Heterodontiformes; family Heterodontidae; genus Heterodontus; species Heterodontus francisci. Next base: position 13,560,903 of record NC_090418.1, on the reverse strand, counting down.
CCTCTGCTCCTGCACCCCCTTTAGAACTGTACCCTTTATGTTATATTGTCTCTCCGTGTTCTTCCTACCAGAATGAATGACTTCGCATTTCTCCGCATTGAACTTCATCTGCCACTTGTCCGCCCATTCCACCAACTTGTCTATGTCCTTTTGAAGTTCTACACTACCCTCCTCACTAGCCCTAAGAACTATATCTAACCCTTTCTTGAATATATTTAATGATTTGGCCTCAACTGCTTTCCATGGTAGACAATTCCACAGGTTCACCACTCTCTGGGTGAAGAAATCTGTCCTCATCTCAGTCCGAAATGGCTTACCCCTTATCCTTAGACAGTGACCCCTGGTCCTGGACCCCCCAGTATCGGGAACGTCCTTCCTGCATCTAGTCTGTCCAGTCCTTTTAGAATTTTGTAGGTTTCGATGAGATCCCCTCTCATTCTTCTAAACTCTAGAATACAAGCCTAATCGAACCAATCTCTCTTCATAGGTCAGTCCTGCCATCCCAGGAATCAGTCAGGTGAACCTTCGCTGCACTCCCTCCATAGCAAGAACATCCTTCCTCAGATAAGGAGACCAAAACGGCACACAATACTCCAGATGTGCATTTAGTTGCACCAAAAGAAATCGAATCTATAGAGACCCTTGCAACATGCAAAACCATTTCTTTTTTTAAAAAAATATGTGGAATGTACAGCACAGAAACAGGCTACTTTATCCGATTACTTTGTGCTGGTATTTGTACTCCACATGTGCCTCCCCCTCATTCCATCCACCTCTTCCCAGCCTTTCAGCCTATCTTTCTACTCCCTTTTCTCTCATGTACTCGTCTAGTTTCTGTTTGAAAGCATCTAAGCTATTTGCCTCAATCACTTCCTGTGGTAGTGAGTTCCACTTTCTAACTGCCCTCTGAGTGAAGAAAATCCTCCTTATTTCCCTATTTGGATTTATTAGTAATGACCTTAAAATTATGCCCCCCCCCTACTTTTGGATTCTCCCACAAGTGGAAACATTGGCTGGAATTTAACACCCTCCACCACCCACCCCCCTCCCCCAGGGGCATGCTGGAGGGGAGCTGGCAAACGGCTCGCCCCAGGCCAATTGAGGTCCTGAAGTGACCAATTAATTGCCACTTAAGGGCCTCCTCTCACTGTCGCTGGTATATTACCAAAGGTGGGCGGGCACTTTTGGACCTGGGGAGGTTTCCCAGTTAAACCTGGTGGCCTCCTCGTGTGCTGTGGGGGGGGCAGGGGTGCCCTCCTGATCGGAGCAGATACATCAGAGAAGGAGAAACTGGGAAAATGGAATGGAGTCCTTACAGGAGGCAGGATGTGAAGAAGTGTAGTCGAGGTACAGTTCAATGAACCCCCCCCCCCCCCCCCACCCCGATCAGCAGACCCATTCACCTGCCTCCAGCATTCCCCCTCTACCTGGACCCCTCCCTCTGGCCTCTTACCCGCTCTTGATCTTTTCATTGAAAACTGTCGGGAGACATCGGTCATCTCAATTTCTCTGCCCCCCCCCCCCCCTCACTCACTCTAACCTGTCCCCCTCTGAACTTGAGGCTAGAGCTGGAAACAATAATTCAGGACAAAATTAATAGTCACTTGGACAAAGGCAGTTTAATTAAGGAAAGGCAGTACGGATTTGTCAAGGGAAAATTGTGTTTAACTACTTTGCGGGATTTTTTTGAAAAGGTAACAGAAGGGATTGATGAGGGTATTGCTGTTGATGTGGTGTACATGGACTTCCAAAAGGCATTTGATACAGGTTGAGAGAGCAGTTAATAAAGCATACAGTATCCTGGGCTTTATTAATAGGGGCATAGAGTGCAGGGATAGGCACCCACATGTTGCACCATGGACATTTGACAAAATTATTGACTCAGTCAAGGACATGCGGGCGATTAATCTGTGTATAAAGTATATAGCCAATCTAATGCCGTCAAAACACAGTCCAATTTAAAATACATTTCCCTATAAATAAAGTAAATAAGCAAACAACCATCAATGGAGAGCAACACAACTGTATTAGCTAGTTAGCAAGCAAAATAGTATCAATGCCAATGCAAATTACGTTTGTAATTACCTTTGCTGCTAGGTTATTTTAAAACACAAGGTTAAAGGCTACAATTTTTGTCTTAACACAGGGAGCCGGTGAGACAATTTCAGAAAGAAAAAGGCATTAAAATTTTATCTTACTATTAATCAAAGCAACAACAAAGGTGCATTTTTGTGAAGAAGATTTAAATGAGAAGACTAATTTATTGATTTACTTTCTGGTCACTATGTTGGGCACTGATTAGTGAGATACCTGGCATTTCTTTGCTTGCACATAAAGTCGTAGTTGTAGTATTGCGGAGTATTCCGGATAAACGTCCCTCTGTCAAGAGTGATCTTGACACAGTCCAATTTAAAAGTGGGTGATCTCACCCACTTCTCTCTGTGTCTATCTGTCGTTCTCTCTGTCTCGTTCTCTCCCTCCCTCTCTGTGTCCCCACTCTCTATGTCATCCCCCCACTGTGTCATTCCACCCTCTCCCCCTCTCTCCCCCGGGCCTCTCCCCTGCCCCCTCTCTTCCTGCCCCCCTCTTTCCCTGCCCCCTCCTCTCTCTATGACAGTCCTCTCCCTGACACTCCTCTCTCCCTTCTCTCCTGCCTGCGTTCCCTCTCTCCATGCCCCCTCTCTCTCTCTGTCACCCCCCTCTATCTCTGTCACTCCCCTCTCTCTCTCTCTCTCTGTCTCCATGCCCCCTCTCTCTTCCCCCTCTCTTTCTGCCGTCCTCTCTCTCTCTGCCCTCCTCTCTCTCTTGCTCTGTTCCGCCCCCCGGCCCCACTCTCTCTCTGCCCCCCCTCTCTCTATCTGTCTCACTGTTCCCCCCTCTCTCTATTATCTCTATGTCCCCCTCCATCTCTCTTTCTGTCCACTCCTCTCTTTTTCTCTGTGCCCCCTTTGTCTCTGTATGTCCCCCATTATCTCACTTTCTCTCTTTCTCCCCCTGTCTCTGTCTCCCCGTCTCTCTGTTCCCTCTCTCCCTCTCTCATTGTCCCCCCTTCTCTCTCTGTCCCCCCATCTCTCTAGCCCACCATTCCCCCTCTCTCTCTCTGTCCCCCAACTCTCTCTCTATCTGTCCTCATCTCTCTCTCTCTGTCCCCCTCTTTCTCTCTCTGCCCCCTTCTCCCTCCTCTCTCTGTTCCCTCTCTCCCTCTCTCCTCCTTCTCTCTCTGTCTCCCCTCTCTCTCTGTTCCCTTTCTCCCTCTCTCACTGTCTCCTCCTTCTCTCTCTCTGTCCCCCCCATCTCTCTAGCCTACCCCCTCACTGTCTCCCCCTCTCTCTCTGTCCCCCCACCCTTTATCCCTCTCCATCTCCCCCTCTCTCTGTCTCTTTCTCTCTCTCTCTGATAGTTGCAGGGAGTGGGAACTCTCAGCTTCGTGGTTGGTCGCACCGTCAGTTTCACAGCTGACAGGTGCTTTGAGTGGGAAGAGCACTTCTACCTTCAGACAAGTTTGTGGTTTTCCAGCGATTTCTGATTTTTTTTTTTTAAAAGCTCGCTGAAAACCACAAACTTGTCTGAGGTTCGGAAGCCACTGTTCCTGTTCTAAGCACCTGTCAGCTGTGAACCTGACGACTGCGATTTTTTAAAAGTTGGACTGGTCGGAAAGAAGAGGCCAATGGGAAATTTCTCTGAAATTATCAGTCACGGTCCTCAGAATTTGTTTACCACAGACACTAGTGTTCGTGTACGGACACGTTGCTGACTCCTGATCGAGTACAAGAACAAGGAGGCTATGTTCAACTTGTATAAAACACTGGTTCAGCCTCAGCTGGAGTATTGCGTCCTGTTCTGGGTGCCGCACTTTCAGAAAGATGTGAAGATATTGGAGAGAGTTCAGAAAAGATTCACGAGAATGGTTCCAACTTCATTTATGAAGATAGATTGGAGAAGATGGGATTGTTTTCCTTGAAGAGGACAAGGCTGAGAGGAGACTCGATAGAGGTATTCAAAATCATGAGGGATCTGGGCAGACTAGGCAGGAAAAAACTGTTCCCACTCATGAAAGGATCAAGAACGAGATAGCGCAGATTTAAAGTAATTGCCAAAAGAAGCAATGGTGACACGAGGAAAAACTTTTTTACGCAGCGTGTGGTTAGGATCTGGAATGCACTGCCTGAGAGTGCGGTGGAGGCAGATTCAATCGAGGCCTTCAAAAGGGAATTAGACTGTTATTTGAAAAGGAAGAATATGAAGGATTATGGGATGAAGGCAAGGGGATGGCACTGAGAGAATTACTCATTCAGAGAGCCGGTACAGACACGACGGGCTGAATGGCCTCCTTCTGTGCTGTAATAAATCTGTGATTCTGCGGTTTAGCTGCTGAAGCAGTACTCCTCCATGTAAAGAAGCACGGAGGATAGCAGGGGCACAGAAAGTTTTCTGGATGGGTCCATCAACAAGAGTGGCTTGGTAGCATCATTACTGTTCAAGGTGGCTCTGAGTCTTGTAACACATTCCTGCCAGACTGGGCCTGTGGTGAGGGAACCAACAAGAGAGAAAAACCTACTTGACCTCACCCTCATCAATCTACCTGTGGAAGATGCATCTGTCTGCGACAGTATTGGTAGGAGTGACCACCGACCAGTCCTTGTGCAAACAAAGTCCAACCTTCACACTGAGGACAACCTCCATCATGTAGTGTGACACTACCATTGTGCCAAATAGGATAGATTCAGAACCGACCTAGAAGGTCAAAACTGAGCATCCATGAGGCGCTGTGGGTCATCAGCAGCAGCAGAATTATATTCAACCACAGTCTGTAATCTCATGGCCTGGCAGATCCCTCACTCTCCCATTGCTGTCAAGCCAGGGGACCAACCCTGGTTCAAGGAGGAGTACAGGAGGGCATGCCAGGAGCAGCATCAGGCATACCTGAAAATGAGATGCCAATCTCCTGAAGTTACAACACAGGATTACATGCATGCTACAGACAGAGCTAAGTGATCCAACAACCAATGGATATGCTCAAAGCTCTGCAGTCCTGCCACATCCAGTCGTGAATGGTGATGGACAATTAAACAACTAACCCACAAACATCCCCATCCTCAAAGATGTGGAAGACCAGCAAAAGACAAGGCAGAAGCATCTTTAGCCAGAAGTGGCAAGTGGATGATCCATCTCGGTTTCCTCCTGAGGTCCCCACCATCATAGATGGCTGTCTTCAGCCAATTCGATTCACTCCATGTGATATCAAGAAATCAATATCCTGGCTGTTGTGCTAAAGACTTGCGCTCCAGAACTAGCCACACCCCTCGCCAAGCTGTTCCAGTACAGCTAGAACACTGGCACCTACCTAAAAATGTGGAAAATTGCCCAAGTTTTTCCTGTCCACAAAAAGCGGGACAAATCCAATCTGGCCAATTACCATCCCAACAAACATCAGCAACACTTACACAGCAATAATCTGCTCAACAAGGCTCATTTTGGGTTTTGCCAGGGTCCCTCGGCTCCTGACCTCATTACCGCCTTGGTCCAAACATGAATGAAAGAGCTGATTCCAGAGGTGAGATGAGAGTGACTGCCCTTGACATCAAGGCAGCATGTGACTGAGTATGGCATCAAGGAGCCTGAGAAAATTGAAGTCAATGGGAATTGGGGGAAAAGCTCTCTACTGGTTGGAGTCATACCTAGCACAAAGGAAGATGGTTGTGGTTATTGGAGGTCAATCATCTCAGTTCCAGGACATCATTGCAGGAGTTCCTCAGGTAATGTCCTAGGCCTAACCATCTTCAGCTGCTTCATCAATGACCTGCCCTCCAACATAAGGTCAGAAGTAGGGATGTTCACTGATGATTGCACAATGTTCAGCACCATTCACAACTACGCAGATACTGAAGCAGCCCGTGTCCAGATGCAGCAAGATCTAGACAACATTCAGGCTTGGGCTGATAAGTGGCAAGCAACATTCGAGCCACACAAGTGCCAGGCAATGACCATCTCCAATAAGAGAATCTAACCATCTCCCCTTGACATTCAATGGCATTACCATCACTGAATCGCCCACTATCAACATCCTGGGCATTACCATTGACCAGAAACTTAACCGGACCAACCACATAAACACTGTGGCTACAGGAACAGGTCAGAAGCTGGGTATACCTGCAATGAGTAACTAACCTCCTGACTCCCCAAAGCCTGTCCACCATCTCCAAGACACAATTCAGGAGTGTGATGGAATACTCTCCACTTGCCTAGATGAGTGCAGCTCCAACAACATTCAAGAAACTCGACACCATTCAAGACAAAGCAGCCCGCTTGATTGGCACCCCATCTACCACCTTCAACATTCACTCCCTCTACCACTGGCACACATGGCAGCAGTGTGCACCATCTACAAGATGCACTGCAGCAACTTACCAAGGCTCCTACGACAGCACCTTCCAAACCTGTGACCTCTACCACCTAGAAGGACAAGGGCAGCAGATGCATGGAAACACCACCCCTCCAAGTCATGCACCATCCTGACTTGGAACTATATCACCGTTCCTTCACTGTCACTGGGTCAAAATCCTGGAACTCCCTTCCTAACAGCACTGTGGGCGTACCTACACCACACGGACTGCAGCGGTTCAAGAAGGCGGTTCACCACCACCTTCTCAAGGGCAAGTTGGGATGGGCAAAAAGTGCTGGCCTGGTCAGCGATGCCCAATCCCCCGAATGAATAAAAGAAAAACTCAAACTATAATTTCCAGACCAGGTTGACCAAAGGAGTGAATCCTTTACCCCCTCCACCAATCTCAAAATAACTCTGACCAATCATTGTTTCCAGGGGTCAACTGGGCACAGGTCAAAGATTAAAATGTGGGTCAAATTGTGTTTTTAACATGGAAAACAGACAGCAACCATTGGACATCTGGAATATAAATACTGCAAACACACAGCAGATCTCTCAATAGAAGGAAGATGATAGTAGAATTGAGAGGTTGTAACTATCAGGAAAGACTGAACAGGCTGGGGATCTTTACTCTCGGGAAGAGAAGGCCGAGGTCCTTAAAATTATGAAGATGTTCAACAGAGTAGACGTAGAAAGGACATTTCTACTTGTGCAGAAATCCAAAAGTAGTGAACATAAAAATAAGACAGTCACTAATAAATATAATAGGCAATTCAAAGGAAACTTCTTTTCCCAGAGAGTGGTGAGAATGTGGACCTCGCTACCACAGGGAGTGGCTGAGATGAGGAGTATAGATACATTTAAAGGGAAGCTAGATTGCACATGAGGGAGAAAGGGATCGATGAATATGCTGATAGGGTGAGATGAAAAGGGGAGGGCGGAGGCTCGTGTGAAACATTAACACCAGCAGACACCAGTGGATTGATTGGAAATAAAAACAAGAAATGCTCGAAATACTCAGCAGGTCTGGCAGCGTCTGTGGAGAGAGAAGCAGAGTTAACGTTTCAGGTCAGTGACCCTTCATCAGAACTGAAAGATATTAGAAATGTAAAAGGTTTTAAGCAAGTAAAGCGGAGATGGGGCAAGAGATAACAGAAGAGAAGGTGTTGATAGGACAAGCTCACAGAGAATAACTGGCCAGAAGGTCATGCAGCAAAGGCAAACGGTATGTTAATGGTGTGTTGAAAGACAGAGCGTTAGTACAGAGAGGGTGTTAATGGACAGAAAACTGAGCAGCCCTAGCCCCTTGCACAAACATGAAAAAAACAGTGGGTAGGCACAATAGAAACAAACTAAACAAACTTGCTCTGAAGTTATTGAACTCAATGTTCAGTCCGGCAGGCTGCAGAGTGCCTAATCGGTAAATGAGATGCTGTTCCTCGAGCTTGCGTTGATGTTCACTGGAACACTGCAGCAATCCCAGGACAGAGATGTGGGCATGAGAGCAGGGGGGAGTTGGGGGGGGGGGTGTTGAAATGGCAAACAACCGGAAGCTCGGGGTTATGCTTTTGGACTGAGCGGAGGTGTTCTGCAAAGCGGTCACCCAGTCTGCGTTTGGTCTCCCCAATGTAGAGGTGACTGCATTGTGAGCAGCGAGTACAGTATACTAAATTGAAAGAAGTACAAGTAAATCACTGCTTCACCTGAAAGGAGTGTTTGGGGCCTTGGATAGTGAGGAGAAAGGAGGTAAATGGGCAGGTATGACACCTCCTGCGATTGCAGGGGAAGGTGCTGTGGGACGGGGACGAGGTGGTGGAGGTAATGGAGGAGTGGGCCAGGTTGTCGCGGAGGGAACGATCTCGTCGGAATGCTGACAGGGAAGAGAGGGGAAGGTGCGTTTGGTGGTGGCATCACACTGGAGTTGGCAGAAATGGCAGAGGATGATCCTTTGGATATGAGGCTGATGGGGTGGAAAGTGAAGACAAGGGGAACCCTGCCGTGGATCTGGGAGGGAGAGGAAGGAGTGAGGTTAGAGGTGCGGGTAATGGGCCAGACAAGGTTGAGGGCCCTGTCAACCACAGTGGGGGTTACCTTAGTTTGTTTAGCTTGTTTCTACTGTGCCTACCCACTGTGTTTTATCATGTTTGTGCTTGGGGCCAGGCTGTTCAGTTTTCTGTCCATTAACACCCTCTCTGTACTAATGCTTTGTCTTTCAGCACACCATTAACATACCGTTTGCCTTTGCTCCATGACCTTCTGGTCAGTTACTCTCTGTGACCCTTTGTCCTATTTACACCTTCTCCTTTGTTATCTTTTGCCCCACCTCCGCTTTACTTGCTGAAAACCTTTTACATTTCTAAGAGTTGCCAATTCTGAAGAAGGGTCACTGACCTGAAACGTTAACTCTGCTTCGCTCTGCACAGATGCTGCCAGACCTGCTGAGTATTTCCAGCATTTCTTGTTTTGATTTCAGATTTCCAGCATCTGTAGCACTTTGCTTTTATTTTTAGTGGATTGATTGGGCTGTGTCTCTGCCGTAAACCCGACGTCATTCAGTGTAATATGTACAAATGACAGTTATCAGAACATTAACCTGTCTAATTCCAGCTGAACACAGCCTCGCTACTGTTTTTGGAAAGACAGAAAAGACATGCATTATTTTCATCATGATGGTGTCAAGCACAAATGATGCGTTTGATGAGATTTCAGTCCAGTGAAATCATTTGTCAACAGCTTTTCATCTCCTAAATAATGTGTTTTGAAGGACAGAATGCGAGGAAGGCAGCTACTTGACAGTTCTAATATTGGACCCATAAAGCCTACATTCAGAAGCAGCTTGTCTGTAAGTATTTTAAATTGATCAAGGTTTCAGCTTTTTTTTATGTTTGTTAATAGGATGTGGGCATCACTGGCCAGGCCAGCATTTATTGCCCATCCCTAAGTGCCCTTGAACCGAATGGCTCGCTAGGCAATTTCATAGGGCATTTTAAGAATCAACCACATCGCTGTGGGTCTGGAGTCACATGTAGGCCAGGACCAGGTAAGGATGGCAGATTTCCTTCCTTAAAGGACATTAGTGATCCAGATGGGTTTTTACAACGATCGACAATGGTCACCACTAAACCAGCTTTTCATTCCAAATTTATTAATTGAATTCAAATTTCACCGTGGCGGGAATCGAGCCCATGTCCCCAGAGCATTAGCCTGGGCTCTGGATTACTAGTGGCATTACCACTACGCCACCACCTCCTCAGAAGTAGAATCCGAAAATATTAAAGGGAGCAGGAGAACAGCAAGGAAATGGGTTTAGAGCAGCTACAATTTACATTTATATAACATTTATATATCACTTTTAATGTGGTGAAACATTCCAAGGCACTTCACAGGAGGGTTACAAAGCAAAATTAGCCAAGCCACATAAGACAACTCCCTTCCTAACAGCACTGTGGGTGTACCTACCCCACATGGACTGCAGCGGTTCAAGAAGGCAGCTCACCACCACCTTCTCAAGGGCAATTAGGGTTGGGCAATAAATGCTGGCCTGGCCAGCGATGCCCACATCCCATGAATGAATTTTTAAAAAATTATGTCAGATGGCCAACAAGCTTGGTTAAAGTTGTAGGTTTTAAGGAGCACCTTAAAGGAAGATAGAGTGGTAGAGAGTTGGAGAGTTAGAGAGCTTTAAGCAGGGGATTCTAGAGCTTCGGGCCGAGGCAGCTGAAGGTACAGCTGACAGTTGTGGAGCGATTAACATTGGGGATGCTCAAGAGGCCAGAATTAGCGGAGCGCAGATATCTTGGAGGGTTCTGGGGTTGGAAGAGATTACAGAGATAGGGAGGGGTGAAGCCATGGAGAGGTTGGAAAACAAGGTTCCGAATTTTAACATCAAGGCATTACTTGAGCGGGAGCCAACATAGGTCAGGAGTGATGGGTGAAAGGGACTTGGTCTGAGTAAGGATATGGGCAGCACAGTTTTGGATGACCTCAAGATTACAGAGGGCAGAATCTGGGAGACCAGGGAGGAGTGTGTTGGAATAGTCAAATCTAGAGGCATCAAAAACACGGATGAGAGTTTCAGCAGCAGATGAGCTGAGGCAGGAGTGGAGTTGGGCGATGTTACGGAGGTGGTAATAGGCAGTCTTCGTGGTGGTGTGGCTATGTGTTTGGAAGCTCATATCGGGGTCAAATATGGCACCAAGATTGTAAACATGCTGGTTGAGTCTGAGACTGTTTCCAAGGCAAGGAATGGATTCGGTCGCTGGGGAGCATGGACCAAAGACAGTGGCTTCAGACTTCCTAATATTTAATTGGAGGAAATTTCTGCTCATCCAGTTCTGAATACCAGATCAGCAGTCAGATAATTTAGCAACAGTGGAGGAGTCAAGAGAGGTGGTGGTGAAGTGGAGCTGAGTGTCGTCAGTATACATGTGAAATCTAACAGTGTGCTTTTGGATGATATACGTTAAAGGTGCTATATAAATGCAAATTGTTGCTGTTGTAATACCTTCAATGAAGTAAACCATCCCAAGGTGCTTCACAAGTGCAGTATAGAAATCTAGGAGAAATTTTAGCATGGAGGATCCCATGGGGTTGGGAGCACGTGAGGGGGTTAAAGTCGGTGAAATTGGTAGCACATCAGCAGGTCAGCTCCAATCCGCCTGTTTATCCCAGAAAGCCAGTTAGTAAAGGATAGGAATGGAGCCAATCTTTACACACTTCAATATTTATTTACATTACAAGCATACATCTCCTAACCCAACAACAGTTTCAGTCTGTGCCTCTTTATCGGGATTCAAGTGAATCACCACCCTCATAGAATTAATATACAATTAAAATGCCGACTTCACTCCTGCAGGTTATGCTGCATGTGCGTGACACCCTCGGGAGAGGCAGGTTGGCAATTAACATATGTTAATCGTTCAATTAGAGTGATAGTGACACCTATTTTTAAATTTCACCTGCAATCCCATGGGTTTCCCAGTCTTCCTGAAACTCACCAGTGAAACTAAGGTGAGAACACAGAGGCAATTGATGGGGTCAATCAATTAATAGAATGTACTTGTCTATTGCAAGGGGAATTGAATACAAAAGTAGGGAGGTTATGCTTCAATTATACAAGACATTGGTGAGACCACATCTGGCGCACTATGTATAGTATTGGTCTTCTTATTTAAGGAAGGATGTAAATGCATTGGAAGCAGTTCAGAGTAGGTTTACTGGACTAATACCTGGAATGGGCAGGTAGCCTTATAAGGAAAGGTTGGACAGGCTAGGCTTGCATCCGCTGGAGTTTAGAAGAGTAAGAGGTGACTTGATTGAAACATATAAGATCCTGAGGGTTATTGAGAGGGTGGATGTGGAAAGGATGTTTCCTCTTGTGGGAGAATCTAGAACTAGGGGTCACTATTTAAAAATAAGGGGTTGCCCATTTAAGACAGAGATGAGGAGACATTTTTTCTCTCAGAGGGTCGTGAGTCTTTGGAATTCTCTTCCGCAAAAGGCGGTGGAAGCAGAGTCTCTGAATATTTTTTTAAGGCAGAGGTAGATAGATTCTTAATCAGAAAGGGGGTGAAAGGTTATCGGGGGTAGGCAGGAATGTGGAGTCGAGTTTACAATCAGATCAGCCTTGATCTTATTGAATGGAGGAGCAGGCTCGAGGGGACAAGTGGCCTACTCCTGCTCTTAATTCGTACGTTCGTATGAAGATTTTAAAATGGGGAACGTGGAGTCAGCAGAGCTGGATGTAAACTGGAGTGAGGGGTGAGAGGAACCTGATGTGGCGCAGAATATAAGTGGCAGAGTTGTTTGAATGAGATGCCACGAAAGTCTCAGTGCTCAAACTCCCTGCCTACTGTAATAAAACCTTTCTGTATCTGAGGAATTGACAATGTTGCGTAGAGTTAGAACCAGAGAACCATAGAAAAATTACAGCACAGAAGGAGGCCATTCAGCCCATTCGTGTCCGTGCTGGCCGAAAAACTAGCTGCCCAATCTAATCCCACCTTCCAGCGCCTGGTCCGTGGCCTTGCCGGTTACAGCACTTCAGGTGCATGTCCAGGTACCTTTTCAAAGAATTGAGGGTTTCTGCCTCCACCACCATTCCTGGCAGTGAATTCCAGACACTCACCACCCTCTGGGTGAAAAAGTTTTCCTCATGTCCCCTTTAATCTTTCTACCAATCACCTTAAATCTGTGCCCCCTGGTAATTGACCTCTCTGCTAAGGGAAACAGCTCCTTCCTGTCTACTCTATCTAGGCCCCTCATAATTTTGTACACCTCTATGAAGTCTCCCCTCAGCCTCCTCAGTTCCAGGGAAAACAACCCTAGCCTATCCAATCTTTCCTCATAACTGCAACTTTCGAGCCTTGGCAACATTCTTGTAAATCTCCTCTGTACTCTCTCCAGAGCAATTATGTCCTTTCTGTAATGTGGTGACCAGAACTGTACACAATACTCCAGCTGTGGCCTAACCAGCGTTTTATACAGTTCCAGCATTACATCCCTACTTTTGTATTCTACACCTCGGCCAATAAAGGAAAGCATTCCATATGCCTTCCTCACCACTCTATCTACCTGTCCTACCACCTTCAGGGACCTGTGGACATGCACTCCAAGGTCTCGCACTTCTTCTACCCCTCTCACTATCCTCCTGTTTATTGTGTATTTCCTCGCTTCATTTGCCCTCCCTAAGTGCACTACCTCACACTTCTCTGGATTGAATTTCATTTGCCACTTTTCTGCCCACTCAACCAAACCATTGATATCAGTCTGGAGTCTACAGCTCTCCTCTTCACTATTAACTACACGGCCAAATTTTGTGTCATCAGCAAATTTCCTAATCATGCCTCCCACATTTAAGTCCAAATCGTTAATATATACCACAAACAGCAAAGGACCCAACACTGTGCCCTGTGGAACACCACTGGAAACAGCTTTCCATTCACAAAAACATCCGTCGACCATTACCCTTTGTTTCCTGTCACTGAGCCAATTCTGGATCCAACTGATCACATTCCCCTGTATCCCATGGGCTTTCATTTTACTGACCAGTCTGCCATGTGGGACCTTGTCAAATGCCTGAACTAAAATCCATGTAGACCACATCCACTGCACTCCCTAATCATTCCTCCCTGTTACTTCCTGAAAAAACTCAATTAAGTTAGTAAGACATGACCTTCCCCAAACAAATCCATGCTGACTATCCCTGATTAATCCATGACTTTTTAAGTGACAGTTTATCCCGTCCCTCAGAATAGATTCTAATAATTTACCCACCATTGAGGTCAGACTGACCGGCCTATAATTATTTGGCCTATCCCTCACACCCTTTTTAAACAATGGTACAACATTTGCAGACCTCCAATCGTCTGGTACCTCTCCTTCATCTAGTGAGGATTTGAAGATGATCCTCAGTGCATTGGCTATTTCCTCCCTGGCTTCCGTTAACATCCTGGGATGTAATCCATCGGTCCTGGTGATTTATCCACTTTCAAGAATGTCAGACCCTCTAGTACTTCCTCTCTCATTATGCTCATCATATCTAATATTTCACACTCCTCCTCTTTTACTACAATGTTTGCACTATCCCTCTCCTTTGTGAAGACAGTGACAAAAAAACTCATTAAGAACCCTGCCACATCTTCTGCATTCACGTGTAAGTTCCCTTGTACATCTCTGATCGGCCCTACCCTTTCCTTAGTTATCCTCTTGCTCTTACTGTACTGAAAAAACATCTGGGTTTTCCTTGATTTTACCTGCCAATAATTTTTCATGTCCTCTCTTTGCTTTTCTAATTTCCTTTTTCACTTCACCGCTGCACTTTCAATACTTTAGAAAGCCTAGAGAAGTATAAAGATTTTTGTGATCGTCATGAGCTATCTTTTTCTGCTTTAACTTACCCTGTAAGCTTCTAGATAACCAGGAGGCTCTAGATTTGGCAGTACCACCCTTTATCTTTGTGGGGACATGCCTACACTGTGCCCGTAGTATCTCGCTTTTAAATGCCTCCCACTGGTTTGCCACTGATTTTCCTTCCAGTAGCTGTATCCAGTCCACTTTCACCAGATCACCTCTCAGTTTCGTAAAATTTGCCTTCCCCCAATTTAGAACATTATCTCCCTCACTTAAAGGCACCATCTCAACATGACCATCACTGACGCGGAGTTGCAGCTCTGCTGATGAAAGTCTGTGCCTTTATCATGCTGTCATTGAAAATGATGTGACTTATAAATGCAATCGGGAATTCAAGAGAAACTTCTTTCCCCAGAGAGTGGTGAGAATGTGGAACTCGCTCCCACAGGGAGTGGTTGAGCTTGTGTATCAAGAAGGTAGCAGTGGGCTCTTTAAGGAAATGAGCTTCCCTTAGACACTCTCCACTGAAGTGGTATTGCCCCTTTAAATTTATGATCCTGCCACACCAATCCTCACCAGATTCAACATGCTGTGTCAGATCCTCTATCCAAGGAGTTCGCTGTTCCTGTCACCGTGACTCATTTCCATTATACACCAGAGACAGAGAGAGAAAATGTACTGTCAGCCTATTTATAAATCTCAGCACATCTTCCGATCAGTGCATTAGTCACTGAAACATTGCTGGTGCGGAGTGGTGATTAAACAGTACATTTTTCACCCTGCACCTTACTGCCCACTGAAATAGGTGATTATAATGAGTCTGGATGTACCCGATAAGTACACTGCCTGGCATGCGCTCCTTGGCACATTTTCCCTTCGATGCACCCTCAGAAAAGCTGGCAACCGTGGCACAATTTTGGGATGGTGAGGGACAGGGGATTGTGACGGACCTTTCCCCAAAATCTGGTTTACAGCCATTTAATGTCTGTGTATGAGAGGAGTGAGTGAGTGAGTGAGTGAGTGAGTGAGTGAGTGAGTGAGTGAGTGAGTGAGTGAGAGACGCAGAGAGAGACATAATCAGAGAGAATGGGAGAGATGGTGTGATGGAGGCACAAATGGAGTCATGGAAAGAGACAGAGAGAGAGAGAGAGATAGGCAGAGAGAGACAGAGAGAGAGACAGAGATATGCAGGAGAGACCAAGGGAGTAGTGAGGGACACAAGAGAGAGGAAGGAGGGACATGAGAAAGACAGAAGCACATATTAAAGTGAAAGCTTGTCTTAGCTGCAGTATGATTTAGAAGCAAAGAAAGCATTGTTTTATTGAGTAATCATGGTGAATAGTTACAAATAGGCTCCCAAACTGTTCTTAGCACCTGCATGAACAATTTCAATTAGAGCTTGCTCTCTAGTGGCCTATGGTCTTCGGTGTAATGTACAACAGGCCAATCGGGGGAAAGAAGCAGGGAGGGGTCCCCACGTTTTTGTTTATTTCAAAAAAGGCTCAAAGCTTGGACATGTTCCTTTTGCAACAGGGCAAGGTTTACAATTGGGGGAAGGGTAGATATGATGCTGTCAGGCAGGAACTGAGGAGCATAAGTTGGGAGCATATGCTGGCAGGGAAGGGCACGGTCGAAATGTGGAACTTTTTCAAGGAGCAGATAGTAGGGGCCATTGATAAGCATGTCCCTGTCAGACAGGGAAGGGATGGTCATGTGAGGGAACCGTGGTTGACAAGAGAGGTTGAGAGTCTTGTTAGGAAGAAGAAGGATGCGTATATAAGGTTGAGGAAAAAGGGCACAGGCATAGCTCTGGAGGGATACAAGATGGCCAGGAAGGATCTGAAGAAAGGAATTAGGAGAGCTAAGAGAGGGCATGAAAAATGCTTGGCGGGTAGGATAAAAGAAAACCCCAAGGCCTTTTACGCGTATGTCAGAAATATGAGGATGACTAGGGGGACCGTAGGTCCGGTCAAGGACAATAGCGGGAGACTGTGTGTTGAGCCGGAAGAGATAAGTGAGGTTTTGAATGAGTACTTCTCTTCGGTATTTACGAATGAGAAGGGGTGTATTACTGAAGAGGACGGTGTGAAACAGACTGGTAAGCTCGAGGAAGTGCTCGTTAGGAGGGAAGATGTGTTGGGGTTTTTGAATAACTTGAAGATAGACAAGTCTCCCGGGCCTGACGGGGTATATCCAAGGATGTTATGGGAAGCAAGGGATGAAATTGCAGAGCCGCTGGCAATGATCTTTTCATCTTCTCTGTTGACGGGGGTGGTACCAGGTGATTGGAGGGTGGCAAATGTTGTGCCCCTGTTCAAGAAAGGGAATAGGAACAACCCTGGGAATTACAGGCCAGTTAGTCTTACTTCGGTGGTAGGCAAGTTGATGGAAAAGGTGCTGAGGGATAGGATTTCTGAGCATCTGGAAAGACACTGCTTGATTCGGGACAGTCAGCACGGTTTTGTGAGGGGTAGGTCTTGCCTCACAAGCCTGATTGAATTCTTTGAGCAGGTGACCAAGCAAGTGGATGAGGGTAAACCAGTGGATGTGGTGTACATGGATTTTAGTAAGGCATTTGATAAGGTCCCCCATGGTAGACTTATGGAGAAAGTCAGGAGGCATGGGATAGTGGGGAATGTGGCCAGTTGGATTAAGAATTGGCTAACTGATAGAAGGCAGAGAGTGGTCTTAGATGGTAAATACTCAGCCTGGAGCCCAGTTACCAGTGGCGTGCCACAGGGATCAGTTCTGGGTCCTCTCCTGTTTGTGATTTTTATTAACGACTTGGATGAGGAAGTCGAAGGGTGGGTCAGTAAATTTGCAGATGATACAAAGGTTGGTGGAGTTGTGGATACCGAGGAGGGCTATTGTCGTCTGCAAAGGGACTTGGATAGGTTGCAGTGCTGGGCTGAAAAGTGGCAGATGGAGTTTAACCCTGAAAAGTGTGAGGTCGTCCATTTTGGAAGGACAAACACGAATGCAAAATACTGGGTTAACGGTAGGGTTCTTGGGCATGTGGAGGAGCAGAGAGACCTTGGGGTCTATGTGCATAGATCGTTGAAAGTTGCAACTCAAGTGGATAGGGCTGTGAAGAAGGCATATGGGGTGTTAGCGTTCATTAGCAGAGGGATTGAATTTAAGAGCCGTGAGGTGATGATGCAGCTGTACAGGACCTTGGTAAGGCCTCATTTGGAGTACTGTGTGCAGTTCTGGTCGCCTCATTTTAGGAAGGATGTGGAAGCCTTGGAGAGGGTGCAGAGGAGATTTACCAGGATGTTGCCTGGAATGGAGAATAAGTCTTACGAGGAAAGGCTGAACATTCTAGGCCTCTTCTCATTAGAACGGAGAAGGATGAGGGGTGACATGATAGAGGTTTATAAGATGATCAGGGGAATAGATAGGGTAGACAGTCAGAAACTTTTTCCCCGGGTGGAGCAAAGCGTTACAAGGGGTCATAAATTTAAAGTGAAGGGTGGGAGATATAAGGGGGATGTCAGGGGAAGGTTCTTTACCCAGAGAGTGGTCGGGGCATGGAATGCCTTGCCTGGGGAAGTTGTTGAGTCAGAAACTTTAGGGACTTTCAAACGGCTTTTAGATAGGTATATGGATAAAGGAGAATGATGGGGTATAGATTAAATTGTCCTTGACAGAGGACAAAGGATCGGCACAACATCGTGGGCCGAAGGGCCTGTTCTGTGCTGTATTTTTCTATGTTCTATGTTCTAATATATGTAGCTTCTAGCAAGTGTAGGTGAGCCACTTAGCTCGGTTAAAACTATTAGAAATACGCAGCATGACCACGCTAGCCTACAGACACAATAAACACACACACAAATAGAGATAGAGGAGGAAAAAGATGGGGAAAGGTTTAAAGTAACAGCTGGAGTTCAGTTACTGGTTTTTGGGTTTGATGTAAAGTCTTTGATTACAGTCGTCTTGCAGTTCTCATTGGGGCCCAGTGCACACTTTCAAACCTGCATGTGTCTTCTCTCTGGAGGTTTGAGTGGCTTCCATGGATCCCTGGAACATTATGTGAGAGAGAGAGAGGGAGGGAGAGACCTTCCTTCTCTGTTGTCTTCCAACTCCAGTCACCTTTCCAACTGTTCTGTCAGAACCATTCAAAACTCCAAGTTAGCCTGCAGGTTAGTCATGTGACTAACCCCTTATTTGGAACAACTGCTCCTGCGGTTTGTGGATTTCAAAGCTCTCGGTGAGGGGGTGTAGTGCTGTCTCTTACACAAACAGGATGTGGATCACTGTTGCCCAAACCAATCTTTGTTAATTGAATCAGTGAGCAGTTCCCATAGTCTCTTTTTGTTTTCAACTATTTTTTGGAATGCCGAACAAGCAGTCATAGAAACATAGAAAAATAGGAGCATGGTTAGGCCGTTCGGCCCTTCGAGCCTGCTCCGCCATTCAATACGATCATGGCTGATCATCCGAACTCAGTAACCTGTTCCTGCTTTCTCCCCGTATCCCTCGATCCCATAAGCCCTAAGAACTGCATCTAACTCTTTCTTGAACATATTTAATGATTTGGCCTCAACTGCTTTCCGTGGTAGAGAATTCCACAGGTTCACCACTCTCTGGGTGAAGAGATCTCTCCTCATCTCAGTCCTAAATGACTTATTCCTTATCCTTAGACTATGACCCCTGGTCCTGATCTGCCCCACCATCAGGAACATCCTTCTTGCATCTAGTCTGTCCAGTCCTGTTAGAATTTTGTAGGTTTCTATGAGATCCCCTCTCATTCTTCTAAACTCTAGAATACAAGCCTAATCAACTCCATTTCTCTTCATACGTCAGTCCTTCCATCCCAGGAATCAGCCTGGTGAACCTTCGCTTCACTCCCTCCATAGCAAGAACATCCTTCCTCAGATAAGGAGACCAAAACTGCACACAATACTCCAGATGTGGTCTCACCAAGGCCTTGTATAATTGCAGCAAGACATCCTTGCTCCTGTACGTGAATCCTCTCACTATGAAGGCCAACATAGCATTTGCCTTCTTAACTGCCTGCTGCACCTGCATGCTTACTTTCAGCGACTGGTGCACAAGGACACCCAGGTCTCGCTGCACCTCCCCCTTTCCCAATCTATCGCCATTCAGATAATAATCTGCCTTTCTGTTTTTGCCACCAAAGTGGATAACCTCACACTTATCCAGATTATACTGCATCTGCCATGTATCTGCCCATTCACCCAACCTGTCCAAATCACACTGGAGCTTCTCTGCATCCTCCTCACAGCTCACACTCCCACCCAGCTTTGTGTCATCTGCAAACTTGGATATATTACATTTAATTCCCTCACGTATATCATTAATATATATTGTGAATAACTGGGGTCCTAGCACTGATCCCTGCGGTACCCCACTAATCACTGCCTGCCACTCGGAATAAGACTTGTTCATTCCTACTCTTCGTTTCCTGTCTGCCAACCAGTTCTCTATCCATGTTAGTACCTTACCCCCAAAGCCATGTGCTTTAATTTTGCACGCTAATCTCTTATGTGGGACCTTATCGAAAGCCTTCTGAAAGTCCAAATACACCACATCCACTGGTTCTCCCTTATCTATTCTACTAGTTACATCCTCAAAAAATTCCAGTCGATCTGTCAAGCATGATTTCCCTTTCGTAAATCCATGTTGACTTCGGCCAGCCACTGTCCTTTTGGAATGCAACTAGGTGCAGCCACCTTTTCCAGCCACTGCTGTGTTCTCTCGAAACAAGTTATTTTCTTAGTCCAGCAACCGTTTAAAAATTAATGTTCCATACGACAAAATTAATATCTCTCATTTTGGCAGGTGTAGTTTTCATGACGTAATCAAGCTTGCTTCAGTTGCTTTTGAATACAAAAAAAAACCATCTCTCAAATCCCAGCCTTCCTTTCCTGACACTTGCCATGCTGCATTCCCTGGGCGCTGGTCCTTCCAGCACCACACCTGAGTGGGCGAGATCAAGTGTCAGCAGGGAGTGAACAGCGTGTGGCATTCTCCCCCTCATCCTAGCACCCAGCCATATGTCCTCTCCATCAGGGATCACTGGACAGTGATCCAGAGTCTGAACCCTGGTTGATTTTATCTTTCTCCCTCTGCCTTGTCGAGTGATGCAGAGTCCACATGAGGGATCCCAAGTTGCTTTTCTTTTTCAGAGCATCTAACTTGGTGCAAATCAGGGATTGGACCTGGAGCCATCTTGGCTCAGTACCAAACTGGGCGGTGTATTTACAATCAGAACCTATCAGGAAGGATGAAACTTCTCTTGAAAAGAGAAGGCCAAGTGGTGACCTCATAGAGGTCTTTAAAATTATAAAGGGGTTCCAACAGGGAAGGTGTTTCCACTAGGGGCATAAAATATGATAGTCACTAATAACTAGACATCATAAATATAAGATCTTTTAAAACAATTTTCATGGGATGTGAGCTTCGCTGACAAGGCCAGCATTTATTGCCCATCCCTAACTGCCCTTGAGAAGGTGGTGGTGAGCTGCATTCTAGAACCACCGTTGTCCATGTCGGCTAGGTCCACCCACAGTGCTGTTAGGAAGGGAGTTCCAGATTTTGACCCAGCGACTGTGAAGGAACAGACATATAGTTCCAAGTCAGGATGGTGTGTGGCTTGGAGGGGAACTTGCAGGTGGTGGTGTTCCTGTGCGTCTGCTGCCCTTGTCCTTTTAGGTTGAGGTCACAGGTTTGGAAGGAGCCTTGGTGTGTTGCTGCAGTGGATTGTGTAGCTGGTACACACTCCTGTCACTGCGCGCCAGTGGTGGAGGGAATTAATGTTTAAGTTGGTTGATGGGGTGCCAACCAAGCTGCATGGTGTCGAGCTTCTTGAGTGTTGTTGGAGCTGCACTCATCCAGGCAGGTGGAGAGTATTCCATCACACTCCTGACTTGTGCCTTGTAGATGGTGGACAGGCTTTGGGGAGTCAGGAGGTGAGTTACCTGCCGCAGAATTCTCAGCCTCTGACCTGCTCTTGTAGCCATTTTATTGGCGTAGCTGGTTCAGTTCAGTTTCTGGTCAATGGTAACCCCAAGGATGTTGATAGTGGGGGATTCAGTGATGGTAATGCTGTTGAACGTCAAGGGGAGATGGTTAGATTCTCTCTTGTTGGAAATGATTATTTTCTGGTCATTGTGTGGTGCGAATGTTTCTTGCCACTTATTAGCCCAAGTCTGGATATTGTCCAGGTCTTGCTGTACATGGACATGGACCACTTTAGTATCTGTGGAGTCTTGTATAGTACCAAACAACGTCCAATCAGTGAACATCTCTACTTCTGACCTTATGTTGGAGGGTACGTCATTGATGAAGCAGCTAAGGTGGTTGGGCCTAGGACACTATCCTGAGGAACTCCTGCTGTAATGTCTTAGGACTGAGATGATTGACCTCCAACAACGACAACCATCTTCTTTTGTGCTAGGTATGACTCCAACCAGCGGAGAATTTTCCCTGATTCCCATTGACTCCAGTTTTGCTCGGAGTCCTTGATGCCCATACTCAGTCAAGTGGTGCCTTGAAATTAACAGTAGTTACTCTCACCTCACCTCTTGTATTCATCTCTTTTGTCCATGTTTAGACCAAGGCTGTAATAAAGTCTGGAGCTGAGTGGCCCTGGCGGAACCCAAACTGAGAGTCAGTGAGCAGGTTATTGCTGAGTAAGTGCCACTTGATAGCACTGTCGATGACCCCTTCCATCACTTTGCTGATGTCTGAGAGTAGACTGAGGGGGCAGTAAGTGGTTGGATCGGATTTGTCCTGCTCTTTGTGGACAAGACATTGCTGGGAAAATTTTCACATTGTCAGATAGATGCCAGTGTTGTAGCTGTACTGGAACAGCTTGGCTAGGGGTGCAGCCATTTCTGGAGCACAAGCCCTCAGTACTACATCACTGTGGTTCAAGAAGGCAGCTCACCACCGCCTTCTCAAGGGCAATTAGGTATGGACAATAAATGCTGGCCTAGCCAGCGACGCCCACATCCCATGAATGAATATCAAAAAAACTACAGCTGGGGTGTTGTCAAGGCCCACAGCCTTTGCAGTACCCAGTGCCTTCAGCTGGTTCTTGATATCATGTGGAGTGAACCAGATTGTCTGAAGACAGGCAACTTTGATGTTCAAGACCTCAGGAGGAAGCAGAGATGGAGCATCCACTCGGCCCTTCTGGCTGAAGATGGTTGAAAATGCCACATCCTTATCTTTCGCACTGACCTGCTAGCCTCCACCATCATTGAGGTTGGGGATGTTTGTGGAGCCTCCTCCTCTGGTTAATTGTTTAATTGCCCAGCACCATTCACAACTGGATGTGGCAGGACTGCAGATCCATTGGTTGTGGGATCACTTATCTCTGTCTAGCATATGCTGCTTCTACTGTTTAGCATTTATATAGTACTGTGTTGTAGCTTTACCAGGTTGGCACCTCATTTTTAGGTATGCCTGGTGCTACTCCTGGTATGCTCATCTGCACTCCTCATTGAGCTGGCCTGCTGGTAATGGTAGAGTGAGGGAAATGCCGGGCTATGAGGTTGCAGATTGTGGTTGAGTACAATTCTACTGCTGCTGATGGCCCACAGCTCCTCATGGATGCCCAGTTTTGAGCTGCTAGATCTGGGCAGAATCTATCCCATTTAGCACGGTATTAGTGCCACACAACACGATGGAGGGTGTCCTCTGTATGAAGACGGGACTTTGCCTCCACAAGAACACCTGCCAAGGCTTTCATGGTCAGTTACATCTGTGACAGGTGGATTTGGGAGGACGAGGTCAAGTAGGTTTTTTCCCTCTTGTTGGTTCTCTAATATGTAATAAATCCAATCGGGGATTCAGAAGTAACTTCTTTACCCAGAGATTAGTGAGAATGTGGAAACCACTACCGCATAAAATTAAAGATTCATAGAGTCTTAGAGCTATAATGGGATAGGAGGAGGCCATTCAGCCCATCGAGTCCATGTCAGCTCTCCATAGAGCAGTTCTGTCAGTCCCAGCCAACTGCTCTATCTCCATAGCCCTGCAGATTTAACTCCCTCAAGTTCCCATCCAATTTCGTTTTGACATCATTCATCGTCTCAACTTCCACCACTCTTGTAGGCAGCAAGCTTTAGGTCATTAACACATTCCTCCTCACATCCCCTCTACGTCACGAGTCCAAAACTTTTCTTTGTCTACCTTATCTAGACCTGTCATAATCTTGTACACCCTCTATCAAATCTCCCTTCACTCCAAGGAAAACAACTTTTTTTTTTTAGTTTTTTTTTTAAAGAGATACAGCACTGAAACAGGCCCTTCGGCCCACCAAGTCTGGCCGAACATCAACCACCCATTTATACTCATCCTACACTAATTCCATATTCCTACCACATCCCCACCTGTCCCTATATTTCCCTACCACCTACCTATACTAGGGGCAATTTATAATGGCCAATTTACCTATCAACCTGCAAGTCTTTGGCATGTGGGAGGAAACCAGAGCACCCGGAGGAAACCCACGCAGACACAGGGAGAACTTGCAAACTCCACACAGGCAGTACCTAGAATTGAACCCGGGCCGCTGGAGCTGTGAGGCTGCGGTGCTAACCACTGCGCCGCCCTAACTTCTCCAACCTAACCTTGCAGCTAAAATCCCCCATCCCTGGAACCATTCTGGTAAATCTCCTCTGTACTCTCTCAAGGACCCTCACACCCTTCCTAAAGTGTGATGACCAGACAGGATACAATACTCTAGTTGTGGCCTAACCAGAGTTTTATTAAGGTTCAGCATAACTTCCCTGCTTTTGTATACAATACCTCTATTTATGAAGCCCATGTTCTTTGCTAACTATCTCTCAACATGTCCTGCCACCTTCAAAGATCTATACACGTGAACACCCCCAGGTCCCGCTGTCCCTGCATACTCTTCAAAACTGTGCCATTTAGTCTACATTGCTTCTCCCTATCCCTGCTGGCAAAATACATCACTTTATACTTGTCTATTCAATTCGATCTGCTACTTGTCTGCCCATTCTCCTAGCCGATCTATGTCCTGTGGCAGTCGATTGGTATCATCGTCACTGTTTTCCACACCTCCAATTTTGGTATCACTGGCAAATTTTCAAATGCTGCTCTGTATTCTAATATCTAAGTCATTTATATATATCAAATAAAGCAGTGATTCTAGCACTGACCCTTGGGGAACACCACTGTCTACCATCCCCCAGTCTGAAAAACAACCATTTACCATGACTCATTTATCATTCTGGTGAAGGGTCACTGACCTGAAACGTTGACTCTGCTTCTCTCTCCACAGATGCTGCCAGGTTTGCTGAGTTTCCAGCATTTCTTGGTTTTATTCAACGTGACTCGCTGTTTTCTGTCCTTCAGCCAGTTTTTAATCCAAGCTGACACTGATCCTCCTCTTCCATGAGCCTTAATTTTGTTAACCAGCCTTTTATGTGGTAGTTGAGGTGAATAGCATTGATGCATTTAAGTGGAAGTGAGATAAACACATGAGGGAGAAAAGAATAGAAGGACATGTTGGTAAGGTGAGATGAAGTAGGAACCTGCATTGTTCTTTCACATTGTGACTGATGTTCGAACTTGCCCCTCACAATAGCTCCGCCCCACAGACACCGACAGAGCAAGGTGGAGGTGTGACTGAAGGCAGTGATACAGAGAGGCACCAGCAGAGGGAGATAGAGAGCAGTGTAGGATGATGCAGCACAGAAGGAGGCCATTCAGCCCATCGCGTCTGCAGCATCTCTTTGAAAGAGATTAATAAGCAGGATTCAAAATTGTTGCAGTCAGTGGTGGGTTTCTTTATGGATGGACGAGCTGAATAGTCTTTCCCATCCATCTGGAGACGGTGGGCAACCTCATTCTGTTCTTTGCCCCATTTCACACCTCCTGAAATAAACTGTCCGACTTCCTTCGAGCCCCGTTCCAGAAACTCGCGCACAAAAATTCAGGCTGACACTCCCAGTACCGAGGGAGTGCTGGGCTGTCAGAGGTGCCGCCTTTCAGATGTGATGCTAAAACCGGGGCCCCGTCTGCCTTCTCAGGTGGATGTTAAAGAAAAAAAATCCCTCGGCCGCTATTTCGAAGAGAGGGGGAGTTCGCCCTGGTGTCCAAGGCCAGCATTTACCCCTCAAATGAAAAACAGATCATATCATCGGAGCGCCGTCTGTGGGATCCTGCTGTGCACAAGTTGGCTGCCACATGTCCTACTTTACAACAGTGACTACATTTCAAAAGGTTCTGCTTTGGGATGCTCTGAAATCATGAAAAGTGCTATATCATGGCCTATTGCGGGTTCGAGACCCACTCCAGACACTTGACACTCTCAGTCCAACTCTGAGGGAGTGCTGCACTGTCAGAGGTGCTGTCTTTCTGATGAGTTGCTAATCTAAGGCCTGTCTGGTGGACGTAACACATCCCATCAATGCCACTCGATGTTAAAGATTCCCTTATAGTGTTTCAAAGAGGAGGGGAGAGTTCTCCCCAGTGTCCTGGGGCCATTATTTATCCCTCTACCGACTTGACTAAAAAAAAAGTCTGGTCATTATCACATTGCTGTTTGTAGGATCTTGCTGTGTGCAAATTAGCTGCTGCACTTCCTACATTGCAGCAGTGACTACACTTCAAACGCATTTCATTGGCTGTAAAGCACTTGGGGACGTCATGAAAAGATATTCGGAATAAGCTTTCCTTTTTAAAAATAAGAGAACGTCACGGAAAATTCACTGACCCCGCTCTGAAATCTTCGAGCGAGAACCAGGCCAAATACAGAGGCGTGGCTGCACTGCTGGCAAAGCCACGCCCCCTTTGACATCATGAGCTGAAGACACACCCCTTGAGGTCTGTGTTCAGCTCAATGAGAGGCAAGTTTTTAAAAATGATTTTAATGGTTTAAGCACCCCATTAAAGGGAGCAATTTTAAATAGAAACAAAAAAAAACAACTGTTTGCTTCCTGATATTTTTACCATCAGATGCAAATACCATCTTGAGTAACGGTTGGGAATATCATATTTCAGTCAAACAGGCTTTATCGAATGTACTGTACTGGAAATGTTAAAAAAAAAACTAAATTCAGTGTTTTTATCCTTCTAAGCAGTAGAGGTCCCTATTACCTCATGGACCTTCCTACCTCGACGACGGACCAGAATTAAAGAACTCTCTCCAAAGAGATGACCAAACGAACCAATAAATTTAAACTGGGCTCTGGATCATTCATAGACAAGTCAGTCTCCTCTTAACAAAACGATTTCGCTAACCCTTGCTGGTATGCAATTTATTTAATTCCTGCTGGCTGATCAAAGCAAAGACTTGTAGGTAGGGAGAGGCAATATAGACTTAATAGCACGGTTCTAAAGAGTGTACAGCGACAGAGGGACCTGGGGGTTCATGTATACAGATCATTGAAGGGGGCAGGACATATTAAAAGAGTAATTAGCAAAGCATATGGGATCTTGGGCTTCATAAATAAAGGTATGGAGTACAAAATCAGGGAGGTTATGCTGAACCTTTATAAAGCTCTGGTTAGGCCACAACTAGAGTATTGTGTCCAGTTCTGGTCACCACACTTTAGGAAGGAGGTGAGGGTCCTTGAGAGGGTGCAGAGGCGATTTACCAGAATGGTTCCAGGGATGAGGGATTTTAGCTGCAAGGTTAGGTTGGAGAAGCTGGGGTCGTTCTCCTTGGAGTAAAGGAGATTGAGGGGAAATCCGATAGAGGTGTACAAGATTATGACAGATTTAGATAAGGTAGACAAAGAAAAGCTGTTCCCATTGGCTGCTGGTATTAGGACTAGGGGAGACAGATTTAAGGTTTTGGGTAAGAGATACAGGGGGGAATGTGAGGAAGAACTTTTATTTTATGCAGCAAGTGGTAATGACCTGGAACTCGCTGCCTACGAGGGTGGTGGAAGCAGGGACAATCAATGATTTCAAAAGGAAATTGAATGGACACTTGGAATTAAACTTGCAGGGATATATAGGGATAGAGTGGGGGAATTGGCCTGACTGGATTGATCTATGGAAAGCTAGCATAGACTCGATAGACCAAATGGCCTCCATCAGTGCTGTAATGACTCTATGACTTCACAATAGGACGAGCAAGCCATGTTAGTGCTTGGCTCAATGAGTAGCACTCCTGCTTCTGACTCAGATGGTTGTGGGTTCAAATCCCACTCAAGGGAAATGAGTGCATAATCTAGCCTCGTGCAGTACTGAGGGAGTACTGCACTGTCGGAGGTGCATCTTTCAGATGAGATATTAAAGCATGTTTTCTTCTGCCCTCTTAGGTAATAAATCCCATGGCTACCATTTAAATAGAAGTGCAGTGGGAGTTCTCCCTGGGGCCAATATTTAGCCCGCAACCAATATCACTAAAAAGCAGATTATGTGTCATTATAGTTTGTGGGATCTTTCTGTACACAAATTGGCTGCCACATTTCCTACATCACAACCGTGACTACCCTTCAAAAAGTACTTCATCGGTGGTCAAGCACTATAGAATTGCAAGTCTTTCTTTCTACAGAGAAGACAGAACAAGTGGCAACTTCCAGTAGTTTTATTAACATGTCATATCCTGTTCTAATCAGAACTGGTCATCCTTTAGTAAAATGTGATGCAAAGATTCTGCCGTGCTGGTTGCAAATACGTTTCCTCCCAATATAATGAGTGCTGTAGCCAGGGACCCATGATACCTTTAAACCAGGACTCAAACATAATGACTTTTACAGTGTTGAGTGCTAATTCAATACTCTCTCAAAGACACTTCTATCTCACAAGATGGCAGTGCAATGACTAACATGAGTGGAAGACAATAGGCTTTAAGAGCTGATCGGCCTGGTGATATAACAGGAACGTCCATATTTCCAAAGACGCAAAACTCTCTGACATGTCCAACGAAACCTCCATTTTATCTGAAACCTGTGGCGAGACGTGAACCGCCCAGAGTTTGTTGACATTCTCTGTTGAAGTCACGAGTGTGAGCAACACCCGCTGGCAGTGGTCCTCTAACCTCGCATCTCGAGATGCGTGGCTTCATAAAAAAGGTAAAAAAAAAGAAAAAACGTACACGTGTTACAAAAGTGACTGTGGAAAGCAACAACAAGCAGAAGAATCAGAAATTGAGATGGCGCTGAGGAACACAACCAGTCTCCCAGCAACTGGAGGCCTTCCAGGTTGGATTCGCTCGTCAGGCCTTTTTCAGTTTCCTGCATGGCACATGGAACTTATTAAAGCCTGATCTCACCAGCTGGCTGCAGTTTCAAGATGTTGCAAAAAGCACAACATGATGATCAGAAGCAGGCAGAGACAAGACGAAAGACCTGTTAATTCCAACCAAGGAAGCTACTCCAATCAGTCATCACGTCAACAGTCTGCTAACCGACTCCCATCTGTCCATTAATCCATAAGCGATTTTCCATTTGGCGGCCAAGATGGGCCATTAAAACATTATTGAAAGAGAATTTCCGATCTGCAATAGAGATGAGGCGGGTCCAATAATTCCAAACTAAACATTGACTGGTATCGTCAGCCAAATGCCAGTTATTCTCATCAAGTCCAAACCTCAATTGGAACCATTCCTTCTTTACTGTTGAGTGGGGGAAGGAGATGTTCCTCGCACAGGAAGTACAGTGGATATTGAACCAGGAACCCACGGATGTTCTTCAGCTTTTCTCGGGCTTCCTCGGGATTCCCGCTCACGAGACCAGGAGTAGACACAAACTCTCGCAACTCCACCAGACTGGGAGCAGAATTCGAGGGGAGAGACTTAAAAACCTGAGGGGGGAGGGGGGGGGGGGAAAAAAAGAGAGGAGGAAAATATGAAACCTAATCAGAAGTTTGCCAGATTATTTTGGAGAATCAAGAATATGCTTTGCCGAAAGGGCCTTCAGAAACGGGGGAAAAAAAAAAAAAACACCTTTCTAAAAACCCTTCCAATCAAACCTCCGTCTAATTGAGCCTAAGTCTTTCTCGTGGCAAAGACTGAGAGAGATTTCTACAAAGTGTTGGAAAAACATGGAACTGCATTCCCACACATGAACTCCTTTGGATTTCACAGAGGTGCTTCAAGCAACAAATATTCTTTGAGAGGAATGCAAGGTGATAATTTCTCCCAAACTCCCTCTCCCACCACCGGGACTAAACTATGTTCCATCATGATAAGGGACTTTGTTCACACTTTGTCCATGTTTAAGGGCCATCCTTGTGAAAACCCCCCCTCCGCAGCCTCACCACACCCGAGCTCTACAACCTCCTTCATTCTGCCTTGTGTATTTTTGCTGAGAGACTCCTGGGCATCCCCTCTTCACCGCCAGTGACAGTCTTTGACCATCTTGGCCTTTACCTCAAAGGCCCTCCCTAAATCCCTTTTCTGTCTACTTCCCTCCACCTCTCCAACAGCATCCTCAAAACACTTTTTTTTTTTTGCCTTTTCTTTCAGTCATTTTGCCTAACTCCTCTACTCCCGCTCCGCGTCAGTTTCTTCTGTGTCAGGTACCTTGTTCTCATTAAAAAGAAACCAAACAGAAGTAAGTTACTGTTTGAGAAGCCTTTTCTCTTTAGTTCAATGGAGATCACATGGCCATACGTTGCATTAACCCTCCCAAACCAGTGACCTCCACCACCTAGAAGGAGAAGGACAGCAGGTGCATGGGAAAACTACCACCTCCACATTCCCCTCCATGCCTCACGCTATCCCAACGTAGACATATAATGGCCGTCCCTTCATTGCGGCTGGGTCAAAATCTTGGAACTCCCGATTAAACACCGCCTTCACTGCACAGACTGCAGCAGTGCAAGATGGTGGATCACCACACCTTACACGTATATTGCAGGAGGGATAGGTGTACGTTAGACCCAGCATCTTGCAGTAGAACCCACCTGCTCATAAATGGTTGCATTAGTGGTAGCTGTTGCGTTCCAGATCTCCTGGAAACAGCGGTCACTAACCGGGTCTTCAACATCTGCCATCTGGTCATCAGAAAGTCCAAGGTGTACCCTACATGAAAGAGAGAGAATTCTTGAATGTGACAGTACCAGAAAGCTGCACACAAGACAATCATGGACAGACAATTAATGGCCTGTATTTCTAATGATGTTATTCCAGCTCCGTCAAACACCAGCAAGCGCAGCAATCCTCCCAAATACATCCCCAAATTAAATTCTGTGCGGTAGAAATCGATACGCGGTTTTCCACAAAAGCACCAATTTCAGGGACCCGTGACTGAATTACACTGGGTTGTCCTCTTGAATGGCTGCAGTCTGTGTGGTGAAGGTGCTCCCCCAGTACTGTCGGGTAAGGAGTGACGATGAGGGAACGGCCGATATATTTCCTAATCAGGATGGTGTGTGTGACTTGAAGGGAAACTTGTGGGCACCTGCTGCCCTTGTCCTTCTAGAGGGTTAGAGATTGCCCCTGACCTTATGGTGGAGGGGAAGGTCATTGATGAAGCAACTGAAGATGGTTGGGCCTAGGACACTGAGGAACTCCTCCTGCAGCAATGTCCTGGAGCGGAGATGATTGGCCTCCAACACCAACCACCATCTTCCCTTGTGCTAAGTATGATTCCAACCAGTGGAGTTTTTTTCCCCTTTGACTTCAATGAGGATCCTTGGTACCACACCCGGTCAAATGCTATTTGTTGCTAAGAGTAATTATGGCGGGGGAACCCAATACTGACAACCCTGCTCTCCCTCTTCTTGAGAGCCCTGTCTGCAATTGTACCCTAAGAGAGGTGGCTTAAGGGAAGACAAGTCAACAAACATACTTGAAGCACTGAAGTCGGAGGTGATGGGCGAACCTTCCCGTTTGGTACTCTTCACCATCCATTACCGATGTCTCCATCTCAGAATCTTCTACAAAAACGGCCAACTCACTGTCCCGCTTACCCAGCATGCTGCGGTCATTGATGTTTGCTGAACCTGATTGAGAGAAGGAAGTTACCTTTGAGGTGAAAGGGAATTACACAGGTTATGAAAAAGGGGGACAGGGCAATACCAGCTGGACTGTCAGAACTGTCCAAATCCCAATGTGACACAGCGTACACACACCATCGAATCCCCTCCCTCACATCCTGTCCCATCTCTTTTGCAGGCCAATTTAGAAAAACAAACTGAGGAAA
The DNA here is from genome assembly GCF_036365525.1 of Heterodontus francisci. Taxonomy (NCBI): domain Eukaryota; kingdom Metazoa; phylum Chordata; class Chondrichthyes; order Heterodontiformes; family Heterodontidae; genus Heterodontus; species Heterodontus francisci. Next base: position 13,529,562 of record NC_090418.1, on the reverse strand, counting down.
GCTCACCTCCATCAAAGATAAAGAGGATACTCGAGCGATTCAATTCAATCAGGTGAACAGTATCTTAACTCCATTTACCCACCTTGGTTCCCGATCCATTAATACTCAACAAAACTCTATTAATCTCAGTCTTAACATTTTCAATTGACTCTCAAAACCCAAGCATATTTGAGGGAAGAGAGTTCCAGATTTCCATCACCCAAGGTAAGAAAGGTAGGTCCAGAAGACCACCCTGTATACCGACCCTCTATAGGTAGTGATGTTTACCGCGCACACAAACTCAAGCAGCTCCTTTCATAATGGATGGAGTCAATGCTGCAGTTAGAAATTTCAAACACTTCAAGGGGGAAAAGCACATGCAACCCTTCAGCTCCTCACCTACGATGACTTGTCGATCATCTGCGATTAGCATCTTACTGTGGATATAGATTAGCTCCGACACCAGGCTGCTGTCGAGCTCTGCGTGAGTCCTCAGCCCTCCGAAAGAGATGTAGTTCACCCATTCATCCCCCACTATGAAGGAGAAGGAGACAATATGAGGGTCTGGTTACTCAGAAATACATGAGGCTTTAAGGCCGTGGCTCAAAGTGTAGCACTCTCGCGCACAGCAAGCTCCCACAAACAACAATATGACAATGACCAGATCATGTTTTAGTGATGTTAGCTAAGGGATAAATTGATTGAGGGAGTGATTGGCCAGGACGCTGGGGGGGAACTCCCCTCCTCTTCTTGCAATAGCAGCGCTAGGGATCCTCGTGCCCAGCTGAGAGGCCAGACAGGCACCTCAGTTTAAGGTCTCATCAAAACGACCGCACCTCCGACAGCGCAGCACTCCCTCAGTACTGCACCGGGAGTGTCGGCCTGGATTCTGTGCTCAAATCTCTGGAGTGGGAATCGAGCCCACAAGCTTCTGACACAGATGCGAGAATGCAACCCACCTCTGTGCAATAATTCAGTAACCTCCTCCGTAACAAGAACATGAAATCTCTATTTGACGTCTGCATCTGCTGGAAGCTTCTCTGAAGAAAGTGCACATAAACTGTGCTCGAAACTCTTGACACTCAACTGCAGGACACAGATCTCTGCCAGTGAACTCCCACCAAGAGAGCTCCCATTCCCAATTTGGAACATTGCGTCTCTCAGGTCACCACAGAGGGAGGATGGTCGTAAAATAATATCGGATCACTTACCTACCTACTTGTCTGAAAAATGGTGCAGAAGGAAAGTAAAAGAAAACGCAATCTTTAGCCAAGAAATGACACTATTATTAGTGTCTGATTTGCATCTTAGCTCCATCCACTTGCCTTGGTTCTGGAACGTGAATCCCCTTACCCAACTTAAATCCATCAATCTCAGTGTTGAAATTTTCAATTGACTCACCCCCATCAGGGGCAATAGTTTCTCTTTCTTTACCTTATTGAGGTCTTCAATCACTTTGAACACCTCGATTATATCACCCTATAATCTTCTACACTCAAGGGAATGTAAATCTAGTCTGTTTTAAAATTTACTCTTGGTATGTGAGCATCACCATCAGGGACAGCATTTATAGCCCCTCCCTATACAGAGTGCCTTGCTGGATCATTTCAGAGGGCAGTTAAGAGTCAACCACATCGCTGTGGGTCTGGAATCACATGTAGACCAGACCAGGTAAGGATGGCAGATTTCCTTCCCTAAAGGACATTAGTGGACCAGTCGGATTTTTATGACAATCTGGTAGTTTCAGGGTCACTGTTTCTGCTAACTTTTTATTCCAGATTTATTTAATTAGCAATTTTAATTTCCCCAGCTGCCGGGGTGGGATTTGAACTCATGTCTCTGTGTCATCAGTCCAGGCCTCTGGACTACTAGTCCAGTAACATTACCAGTATCCAACCAATCTATGCAACCTGTCCTCATAATTTGACCCTTTTAGCCCTTGCACCATTCTGGTGAAGCTGTGTTGCGCTCCCTCCAAGGTCAATATATTCATCTTGACCTGCAGTGCCCAGAACTGAATGCAGATGTGGTCCAACCAGAGTTTTATACAACTGCTGCATAACTTCAACCCTTCTGTACACCACCCCACCTAGGGTCAGAGTTATTACAGCACAGAAGGAGGCCATTCCACCCGAGTCCATGCTAGCTCTCTGTAGAGCAATCCAGTCAGTCCCATTCCCCCACACTATCCCCGAAGCCCTGCCAGCCTATTTCCCTCAAGTGCCCATCCAATTTCCTTTTGAAATCATTGATCGTCTCTGCTTCCACTGCCCTTGTGGGCAGCGAGTTCCAGGTTGATACCACTTGCTGCATAAAAAAAAAAGTCCTTCCTGACACCCATCCCCTTGTATCACTTCCTCAAAACTTTAAATCTGTCTCCCGTAGTCCTTGTACCATCAGCCAATGGGAACAGCTTTTCCTTGTCTACCTTATCGAAACCAGTCATGATCTTGTACACCCTCCATCAAATCTCCACTCAAACTCCTTTTCTCCAACAACCCCAGCGTCTCCAACCTAACCTTGTTACTCAATGCCTCTATTTATGAAGCCCAAGATTGCACGTGCTTTGCTAACTACTCTCAATGTGTCCCGCCGCCTTCAAAGATCTCTGCACATGAATGCCCAGGTCCCTCTTAGAACTGTGCCTCAAGATCGCACCGACCACCCCCAACATGTTCCTGTGAAGTTACACTGTCGGCCATTTTAAAGAAGTTGTTCACCCGGAAATTAATGTCACACAACGTGAACATTTCCGTGATCTATCAAAATCGTTTTGTCCAAATGCATAGGGAGTTTCCGACTTCTTAAAAACAATGCTGATCCCAACGAGAGCATTTCCTATTTTAACTCTTCTGGTTTTCGGGCCGATTCAGTTGGCTTCAGGGAGCCTCCCATCATCAGCCAACCACCCTCTACAAAGCAAGAGACATTTCTCTCATGCAAGACGAGCAAAGTTCTCTCATGGTGTAGTAAAAATGACTGAAAACTGACCAAGCCCACCCCAATCTGCCTCCATCCTTCCTACTCGGTTACGACACTCATCCCTCTACTGCACGGTGCTGGCTTGACTGGGCCTATCCTGACCTCAGCAGAGTTGCACATACTAACATATGAATTAGGAGCAGGAGTCGGCCATTCAGCCCCTCGAGCCTGCTCCGCCATTTGATAAGATCATGGCTGATCTGTTTGCGGGCTCAACTCGACTTTCCTTGTCAATCAAGAAACTATCTAACTTGGCCTTGAAAATATTCAATGACCCCGCCTCCATTGCTCTCTGGAGAAGAGAATTCCACAGACTAACAACCCTCTGAGAGAAACAATTTCTCCTTATCTCTGTCTTAAATGGGAGATTCCCTAATTTTTGAACAGTGTCCCCTAGTTCTAGTCTCTCTCATAAGCATCCTATCAGCATCCATCCTGTCAGGTCCCCTCAGGATCTTATATAAGATAAGATCACCGCTCAGTCTTCTAAACTCCACTGGATATAGGCCCAACCTCTCCAGCCTTTCCTCATAAGATAACCCCTTCATCCCAGGAGTCAGTCGAGTGAACCTTCTCTGAGCTGCTTTTCATGCATTAATATCCTTTATTAAATAAGGAGACCAAATTACTCCAGATGTGGTCTCCCCAATGCCTTGTACAACTGTAGCAAAACCTTCCTCCCTTTATATTCAATTCCCCATGGAAGGAGCTTGTCGCTGGATAATCACAGCACGGTTTGACAGAAAACTGAAACCCAAAATACTTACTATATTTTTTCAAACGTTCGACTATGGAATATTCGCCTCGGCAGATGGACCTAGATGAAAGAAAATTTAAAAGAAAATGTTATTTCGGGCAAGGCGAGGAGACAGGTCTTTCTAATCTACCACAGTCAGTATGGGGATTGATCCCATGCTGTTGGAATTTATCAGCAACACACTCTAGCTGTCCTGCCAAGTATTTATCCAATTCCCTTTTGAAGGCTACTACTGAATCCATTTGCCTATTAGCCTGCACCTTCCAAATACCAACCAATCATTGCATAAAAAAGATTTTCCGTGGAGTTGAGATACAGCTCAGCCATGACCTCATTGAATGTCGGATCAAGGCTGAATGACCTCCTCCTGTTCCTACGTCCCAGGTGTGTAGAATTCAGGAGTGGCAAAGCATCACAAGGCACGATCCCAAGTGCCAATAATGAATACGGAGTACACTCTTTACTCAGACACAAGCTGCAGACGGTTGGCCTCCAGGCACTGAACTAAGATGGATCATCTACTCCATTGATTCCAGAAGAAGAGGTTTACCGGAATGTGAAGTGCAGGATGGTCTGGATGGAATTCCCACCACCAGTTGACAAGTCTCCTTGAAAGCCTGGCAACAAGGGAATGACAATGTAGACACGGTATCTCCTCTTTGCTCTAGAGAAATTGAAGAGACAAAAATGGTCATTTTGAGTGAGAACTGGAATTAACTAATTAAATCCTCCTCCTCCATCACAAGATTGGACAAACACAGCCATAGTAGGACAGGTCTCCTGGACCACAATCCCATAGATGCTGGGGTTTCAGTATTAGTCGAAAGAATTGGGGACAGAAAGTGAGGTGATTCTTCACAGGGATCCTCAAGGAGATAAACAGATGGTTTGGTTAATCCAGGCCCCACTCTTGGCCCCAAAATCAGGATGAGCTCCAAGAAAAGAGAAGTTTAAGCTCTACAATCTTGAAAGATGATTAATTGGAGGTGGGGAGGTGGCGCTCAATGAAGTCTGTAACAAGTTGCATGAATATGACCAAGCTTGGTCAAAGAAACAAGTTTTAAAAGGAGGAGAAAGAGGTAGAGAGGCTTCGGTAGGGAACTTAGGGCTGCGGCAGCTGACGGCACAGCCGCCAATAGTGGAGCAAGTTAAATTAAGGATGCGCAGAAGACCAGAATTGGAGGAACGCAGAGATCTCGGAGGGCTGTGTCGCTGGAGGAGGTTACAGAGATAGGGAAGGACCAAGTCATGGAGCAATTAATAAAGACAGAAATTGCTGTCAGCATCAAATCTAACGCTTACAAAATTGGAGCTTCGCTGCTCATGTGACTCCTGGTTCCTCAGTAAATTAATACTGGATATTGACGTAACGTCCATACGTTAGTCATTGGGAGGCTCCACGTTTTCTTGCAGTGAGCCAGAAAATTCAGCAGGCGCACTTGAAAAACTCACCGGTGCGCTTTGAGAATTCTTTCCACGATCGCATCTCCGATCTGGTTATACACACTACGGTCATCAGCACAGGTGATGAAGAACTGATTCTAAAGAGAAAGCAGAGAGAGAGAGGAGACACAGCAAGTAGTTAAACACAGACACAACAACGGGTGGAGCAGGGAAAGTAACCAACATGTGAATAGTTCCCCTCCCAAGCAGTTTGTGGCACTGTGTGCACACAATACTATAAAGCCAGCAATAGTTCCTCATCTACCCCTGCATCCCCACCCTCCGAGCATGTCTAACTTATGCCCTACCACCCAATTCTTCAGTGAGTATGATCTCAATTTTTTTTTTTTTTAATTATTCATTCTCAGGCTCTTAGGATGTAGGTGTCACTGGCAAGGTCGACATTTGTTGCCCTTGATAACTGAGTGGGTTGCTAGGCCATTTCAGTTAAGGGTCAACCACATTGCTGTGGGTCTGGAGTCACATGTAGGCCAGATCGGGTAAGGTCGGCAGATTTCCTTCCCTAAAGGGCATTAGTGAACCAGGTAGGTGTTTACGACAGTCGATGATAGTTTCATGGCACCATTACTGAGACTAGCTTTCAATTCCAGATTTTATTAATTAATTGCACTTATTAATTAATTGAATTTAAGTCCCACTAGCTGCTATGGTGGGATTTGAACCCACACCCCCCAGATCATTAGCCTGGACTTCCCGATTACTAGTTCAGTGATATTACCACTATACAACTATCTGTTGAGCAGAATGGGCTATCAAATTCTATGTAATCAATGGCTAGTTGAATACCTGAATGTGCTAATCAAAGAGTTACTGTTTATGGGCCGTACCTCAATATATATGAAATGCTGGCTGTCACGAATCACATGCAAGTAGGCATTGTAGATGGAATTTTCACTTGAACCCGCAGACCAACATTCCACTGATCGGAGGACCTGGAGGAGGAGAGCTTAATTAAAAAAAAGATTCATTCCTTAACACCCCTTCTGGAGTGCCTCCCAACGTTTGAGTTTTGGCTGGTCACTCCTTCCATAACCGATGGGAACCCTCCCAGCACCGAAATGGAGATATGTCTACAAGTCCCATCTATTTCGGCAAGGGCAGATATGGCCAGTAACCAATGTCCCAATCAGAATGGATCGATTGAGTGGAACAGAGAAATAGGAGCAGGCCCCTCAGCTCCTGAAATTAGATCATAGCTTATCGGTGTCTTAACTTGGTTCTGGAACCCGAAATCCCCTCAGCCAACAGAAACCCATCACTTTCAGATGTGAAATGTTCAATTGACCCCCAACCTCGAGAACCTTTTGGGTGGAGACTGTTCCAGATTTCTACTCCACTTTGTGTGAAGTGCTTCCTGACATCACCCCTGAATGGCCTGGCTCGAATCTTATCGAGAAGCCCCCTTGTTCTGGACTCCCCGCCACCAGAAGAAATAGGGTGGATAGAGAGAAACGGTATGTAATGACAGATCAGTCACCAGGAAGCATTTACACCAGTAAGAACTGAACTCAAGTACTTGTTCGTTCGTTGGTGTCATCTTCTTCCCAGAAGGTTGACTGCCATGGATCTCCACCTCTCTGTCCTGTGCTGCCCTTACACATTCTGCATCGCTCAACATCCAATCCCTTATCCCCGTCATCCATTTTCTTCTCTGCTTCCCTATTCTACGTTTTCTATCAAGCTTTCCTTCCAATAATTGTCTCTGTCTACCTTCTACTCTAATGATGTGACTGAAATCTTGTATATTTCTCTCTTTGATATGATGCACTTTTCTCCAGGCATTTCCCGCACTTCATTAGTCTTTCTGTCTGTGTAGGACCTGCAGAACATCCTCCAACATGTCTACATCTCAAATGCATTCAGCCCATCAGTAGTCTGTTTGTTTGTTGCCCGTCTCCGAGGCAGATAACATAAATGACAAAAGGTAGTACCAGTTTCTTTGATGTTAACACACGTCCTTCATTCTATTAAAGCTGGTCTTGGCTATCTCAATTCTTCGATAATGGAAGACTATAATGGACACCATTATCACAATCTGTTTTACAGCTTTGGGTCCTATTTTATTTACAGCTGCATTTGGTGACACCACAAGTCCCGGCCTCAATGGAGATGATTGGTTAATCACCCCCGTTAATCACGCCTGGAACCGTCCCTCCATGTAAGTGACTGGGATTTATTTGGTGCACACTATTTGTATTCTGTAACTATCCTCCTCTCACTGCATTCTGCTGGAGAAAAATCCTTGCATTCATCAGGAGACTTTGCTGTAGTTTCGGTCATGAGTTGAGCTTTGTACAGAGACTGTTCAAATAGACTGTTTGCTGTAACGTAGGGTGGAATTTTATGCTCTCCCCTGTGGCAGCTGCTTCCCGGCTGTGTGGGGGGTGGGGTGGGGGGGGGTCCTTCATTCAAAGGCACTTAGTGCCCAGACGAGGGATCTGGAATCAGGAAGGGAGAGGGGCCCGCCAAGGGCCACCACCCTGCCCTTGCTATTGACCCCACTCCCCTCCCCCACCCACCCCCACAACCCCCAACCTGCGAGACCCCTCCCACTCTGAACAATCCTGAGCCTGGTTCCAGCACCGCTCTTGGGTGTCAGGTGGTTGCAACTACAGCAGCAGCCACCGGCCTCTGATTGGCCAGCAGCTCTCCAAGAGCAGGACTTCCAGCGACAGGGTCCTCGATCCTATGGAAGGACCGCCGCTGTCCAGTTAAGTGCCTGTACGAGAGCCAATGTGGGGATCTCGGCATCAGTGTCCCCTGACGCCGAAACCCCCGCCACCAGCACAAAATTCCACCTGCAGACTCTGATTTGGGTAAACCGTGCCTCACCTCTAACTCATCGGCTGACACAGGGCTGTCAATACTCACTCTTTATCTACAACAGCCACGATTGTTGTCACCTCCAGCCATATGACCAATGCTACTCATTGAGACACGGCTGAAACCCAGACTCTGCGAGCAACTTTGTCTCCTGTGCAACTGTCGTCCAATTGGTTCACATTTGTTGCTGTTGTAATTTGTTCTTGTTCGTATGGTATCGGAATAGCTTTCGTTAATGTAATAGACAAACGAGAGCAACAGACGAGCTTCGTTGACTCTTCTTGCCTTTGATACTCACCTGAACATTAGCTGGAACAGATCCCGGAATCACAAATGGGAGGTTGTCAGCGGTGGTATGAGATTTTGGCAACAGGTATGGGAAACATGGGGACTTGTACTTTGGTTTCACAATCTGAAAATTGAAAGTAACATCTTGGGTTACAACCTTTCCAACTTTTCTTTTGACAAATTGATAAAAGCCGAGGCTGAACTTATGAAATCATGCTACAACTTTATAAAAGACGAGTTTGGTCCCCAGCTGCAGTATTGGGTCAAATTGGGGACTCCACATTTTAGGAGGGGCGTGAAGCTTTGGAGAGGGTACAGAAGAGATTTTAGAATGTTTACAGGGATGAGTGATTACAGATACTTGGATGATCTGGAGAAGCTGGGGTGGTTCTCCTTGGAGCAGTCAAGGTAAGATTTGATAGCGGGGTTTAAAATCATGAAGGGTTTAGATAGACCAAAAACACAGAGAAACGGTTTCCAGCTGCTCAGAAGGCACCAATTTAAAACAAATGGCAAAAGAGCCCGAGCTGATATGATGAGAAGCTTTCTTTTAATCCAGGGAGTGGTTAGGATTTGGAATGCACTGGCTGATAGGGTGGTGAAAATCGTAGCTTTCAAAAAGGGAATTGGATAAATACCTTAAGGAGAAAGAAAATGCAGGTCTATGGGGAAAGAGTGGGACTAATTGGTTTGCTCTTTGGAAGAGTTTTATGCTGGATTTTTGTTAGCCAAGGGTAATGAGAGATAAGGAACAGAGGCACGTCGATGGAGTTGAGGTGCAGATCACCCATAAGCTAATTGCATTGACTTAGCACTTTTAACATAGAAAAACCATCCCATGATGCTTCACAGGAGAGCGATCACTTTGAGACTTATCCACACAAGATGATATTAGGACAAAAGCCTGGTCAAAGAGGCAGGTTTTAAGGAGTGAACAGAACGTCATGCGAATTAGGTTACGAACAGCAGATTTTTGGATGAGCTCAGTTTATGAAGAGGTCCAGGTGGGAGGCCGACCATTCAACATTGGACTAGAGTTACCAAAGGCATGGTAGAGGTTCTCAGCACCAGATGAGCTAAGGCAGGGGCAGAGAGGGGCGACATCGCAGAGATGGAAGCAGACGATCTTGACGATAGAGAAGATATGGGATTGGTTGATCAGCTCAGAGTTGAATAGGGTGCAAACAGACAACAACAGAATGTTTCTCGGTCAACTTCTGACAAATGTAACACACAGGCTTTTTGTTGTCATAGAAATATAACCTTGGTGAAGTTCCATCGTTGTATGAAGTGCCGTGCTACATCCCTCGCTGCTCCCCCGTGGACAACCACGCCAATATCACGCCAAGGCATACGTGGAGTTGAGTTTCGGTCGATGAAGTCTGTAGGTTGAGGATGGAAAAGGAAATATTAGCTATTGCCCCTCCTTCCTTTGCTCTCAATTCTTTACTGAAGTACAGTGGCACGTACTCTGTGTAATTACTTTTATTCGGAAATAAATTCCTCTTTTAGTTTTAGCCTGTGACTGCAAATGTCAACCATGCCTCAGCTGGTAGTACTCTTTTCCCTGAGTCAGAAGGTTGCAGATTCAATCCCACTTCAGTGGCTTGAGCGAATAATCCAGGCTGGCACCTCAGTGCAGCTTAGGGGGAGTGCTGCACTGTCAAAGGTGCTGTCTTTCACATAAGACATTAAATTGAGGCCCCATTTGCCCTTGCAGATTGACGTGGAAAATTCCCTGGCATGGTGGGAAGAATAATAAGGGAGTTCTCCCCAGTGCCCTGGCGAATATTTATCCCTGAACCAACATCATTAAACAAAAAACAGATTATCTGGGCAACACCTCACTGCGGTTTGTGGGATCTTGCTGTGCTCAAAGTGTTGGCATATTTCCCGAAATTAAAACAGTGAATTTACTTCAAAAGATACTCCATTGGCTAGGACAATCTAAGGTGATGAAAGGTGCAAGTGCTTTCCCTTCCTTGGCGTATCCTAGTCCTCAAATTTCTATTAGGGACACGGGATAGATGATGATTCTTGTACAACCTCAAGATAATGGCATGGGATACAAGAAAATATTCTACAAAAAACCCAGTGGATGGCCCACAGAGTCTCTGGTGTGTAATAGCATGGAAATGGGAGTTCATTTGTGGCACACCATGCTATTCACTGTAAGGCTTATAACGGTGAGGGGATGATTCTGGTGAGCGTGTTGGGAGAAAGGCCAAACACTAATCAATAATACACTCTCCTTACCCTCGAAAGGTTTGTCTAACTCGATCCAGTCCTTCAGGATGAAATTGCAATAGTCCTTCCCAAGCCAGAACTGCCCGGTGGCATTGCACTCTGCCGATTCTGGCAGGCAGCGAGAGTGGTACTCCTCCATTCCCTCAACCCGAGCACCCTCGCTTGCCTCAAATTCCGCCAGAGGTTCTTTCGCACTGTGATTCCTGACCTGGGGGAGCGAAATTGTAAACATTGCTTTATGTGCTGTCAAGCCTCGAGTAGCACTCTCTTGCCTCCACTCAGAGACTTGTGCCCATAATCCAGGCCGACACTCCCAGTGCAGTACTGAGGGAGTGCCGTACTGTTGGAGGTTCAGCTGAGACATTAAAACGATGCTCCGTCTGCCTTCTCGGGCGTTTGTGAAAAATCCCAGGGCCGCTATTTTCTTCAATCAACAGAGAAGCAGTCCATTTGGTCCCAGGTGCCTAATTTTACATTTATGCCCACTTATTACAGGACTCGCTTACTTGAGGAAATACTTTCTTTCGATCCTGTCAACTCCTTTGATCTACAAACACCTGAATTAGATCATCCCTTAGTCAGTCAGTTATATGCGAGGGAATACAAGCCTAGTCTCTGCAACCTGTCCTCATTACAGAGGGAGATTATCTGATTATCTATCTCAATGCTGTTTGTGACAAGGGGAGGGGCTTCATTTTCTTGGGGCGCCTCCCACCCCGGTGACTTTGGGGCGCGTCCGATTTACAAAGTGGGGAGGAGGGGGAACGAGAGGAGAAAAAGCTACAATTTGATCAAAGCAGTTGTTTGTACCAGGTCTGACGCGACACCCGTCTGCTCTGCATTCCCCATGTCCGTGAGCCGATACTCCTGGTCGTCCCACCTCCCGTAGGCCAAGTCTAGCCCTCCGAGGAAGGCCACCGACTGATCGATAAGGACCAGCTTCTCGTGGTGGGCCCAAAGCAGCACGGTCGATGACACATGATCTGGGTGCCTCATCACCTGTCAACGTAAAGGTTCAAGAACGTTACACAGTGTCAAAGCTGTCAGATTGGGCAAAAATAAAAATACACAAGACCATTGGCCATCCCATCTGAGCGGTCAGTGAGAGCCAAGACCCCAGGTGCCTGCTCTGGTGGGTCAGGGGCATGTTGGAGATCTCACGGTATGGTTTAGGGAAGGGTAGGGAGTACCCTGGAAGTCCTGGGTGGCATTGTTCTCTCAACACTACCACCAAGAAATAGGTTACCTGGTCATTCACCTTTTGGATTGAGAACTGGTTAACGGATAGAAAACATTTTCAGGTTGGCAGGCTGTGACTAGCGGGGTACCACAAGGATCAATGCTTGGGCCCCAGCTATATCAATGATTTGGATGCAGGGATTAAATGTAATATCTCCAAGTTTGCAGATGACACAACACTAGGTGGAAGTGCGAGTTGTGAGGAGGATGCAAAGACGTTTCAAGGAGATTTAGAGAGACTAAGTGAGTGGGCAAAAACTTGGCAGATGGAATCCAACTTTATTGGTAAGAACAGAAATACATAGTATTTCTTAAATGGTGATAGTCTGCGAAGTGTTGATGTCCAAAGGGACTTGGATCTCGCTGTTCATGAGTCACTGAAAGCTAACGTGCAGGCCTAGCAAGCAATTAAGGTGGCAAATGGCATGTTGGCCTTTATTACAAAGAGGATTTCAGTATCGGAGTAATGTTTTACTGCAATTATATAGAGCCTTGGTGAGACTGCACCTGGAGTATTGTGTGCAGTTTTGGTCTCCTTACCTAAGGAAAGATATACTTGTCACAGAGGGAGGTCAATGAAGGTTCACCAAACTAATTCCTGGGATGGAGGGATTGTCCTATGAGGAAACATTAAAAATAGACCGGGCCTTTATTCTCTGGAGTTTAAACATAAAACATTCTTACAGGGCTCGACAGAACAGTTGCAGGAAGGATGTTTCCCCTGGCTGGGGAGTCTAGAACTGGGGGACGCAGTCTCAGAATAAGGGGTAGGCCATTTAGGACTGAGATGAGGAGGAATTTCTTCAATCAGAGGGTGGTGAATCTTTGGAATTGTCTGCCCCAGAGGGCTGTGGAGGCTCAGTCGTCGAGTGTTCGATACTGAGATTGATAAATTTCTATATATTAAAAACATCAAGGGAGACGGGGATTGTGCAGGAAAACAGTTGACAAAATTAGTTTGACCTGGGAATTTGGAAAAATGCTTCGCTTGTTGTTCTGTGTCTAGGCAGTCTGACATTGATTATCCCCCATCCTCCCACCTCTGACCATATAAAGTATGGTCGTGCAGTCATGCTAGACCAGTCACCCGCAAGCCATGGGTTCAAATCCCACCATGACAAGTTGTGAAATGGAGTTCAGTAATTCTTGTAAATTTGTGGGCTTGGAAAAATGACAGGCGGGAAAAAAAACTTGTATAGTGAAAGTATTTAATGTGGCTCGATGATAATGCTCTTGCCTCTCAGCCAACAGGTTGTGGGTTCAAATCCAACTCGGAGACTTAAATACACAAATCAAAGGCTAACATGACAATGTCAGTACTGAGGGAGTGCTGTACTGTCAGAGGTGCCATCTTACAGACGAGACATTAAACCAATGCCCTGACTAACACTCAGGTGGATGTAAAAAATCCAATTTCAAAAAAAGAGCAGGGGAGTTCTCCCTGGGCCAATATTTGCCCCTCAACCAACATCATTAAAAACAGATCATCTGCTCGTGACCACATTTCTGTCTGTGGGATCTTGCTGTGTGCAAATCAGCTGCTGCATTTTCTACATTACAACAGTGACTGCACTTCAAAAGTACTCCTTTGGCTGGAAAGTGCTTTGGGACATCTGTGAAAGAAACTATATAAATGCAAGTCTCTCTTTTATTTCAAAATCTGACACGACCTCGGGACGTTCCTTTTGAATCTCTTTTGGACTGCCTCCAATGCCAGCGTACCCTTTCGTAAATGCGGGGACCAAAACTGTACGCAGTAAAACTGTACGCGGCCCCACCGACACAAGACTTCCCTATTTTTAAACCAGTCTCCCATGTTGACTTTTGACCTTCCGCGGGTCCTTTAATTCGAATGCAAACCCTATTCTGCTGTCAAAATCCTTTCAAAACATCGGCGTTGAGACAACAGGGTGTGCTCGACAGGGCAGAAAGCTAAATGGCACTCAAAACTGTGAGAGTCCCTCCACTTGGGTGTCGTTCTCCCAATGGCTTTTAACACGACATAAAAATGGCACCAGCATCTCCAACGGTGACCCGGAACAACACGAGAAGCTGAAATAAGAGTAAATTGACACTGTACTGTGATATTAGAATGGAGGGATGTCAGCGTCCTCTTGCTGTATTCACTGTTAATGCCCAGGGCAAGCTCCACCTCCTTGTACAGCAGGACAAAGATCTTTACTCCCTGTTCCTGAAAAGACAGACAAAAATAACTTGTGTGACTCATGCTGTGTTACAAAGGCTCAAAATTCTAACTGAGGACTGGTTGTTTCACAACCTGCAAGTGAGCTTCCATTTTCAGACCCTGCAGAGATACTTGGGAGTGGAATGCCTTCCCAGACAGCCTGACATAGGCGGCCATCTATAATCAAAATCTGAAATAAAAACTAAAAGTGCTGGAAGCACTCAACAGATCTGGCAGCATCTGTGAGAGAGAAATGCCTTGTCTCTTTTATCTTGCCCATCCTCATTCCTTGATGTTTCCCTTCTCGTGTTTGATCAGGTATCTCTTCATTTGTCCCATTACCATCTCATTTTGCCTTGCGTCATCAACCCCTACTGACTTTCGATCTCTCCTGCCTCCTATCCAATCACAGACCTTCCCTTTTGTTCTTTTCTCCCTTTTGCGGCCTCCTTGCCTGCTTAAAACTGGTCACATCTCGAAAGTTTTTCCAGCTCTGGCGAGAGGTCACGGGCATAAAACGTTAACTCTGTTTCTATCTCCCCAGATGCTGCCAGACCTGCTGAGTTTTTCCAGCATTTTCTTTTCTTATTTAACTCTGGGATGGATGGGACCCATTAGCCAGGGGAGGGGGGGGTGGTACGGTCATTCTGGCTGTCTGCCTTCCTTCTGCCACCTTGTCCATGCCCAGGTGGCCCTGGAGACGGGGTGCGGTGCCCACTGATAGACTCGAGGCTTCCTGCAGGCACCGCAGGGAATGTCTCATCTGGGCAACAAAATACTCTGAGCTAATTTTGGATTTCAACTGACTGCCCTGAAAGCTATCATAGTGAAGTTCCTTGACTAGTTCCACCTCTTAAAAAAAGACACTGGGACACATTTATAATTAGTCCACTGTCTTGAAGCTGGTGGGACATCAAAGGCAATAACTGATCTCCATTATCGTGCTTAGTGACCATCCTTTATCTGAGAGTCTGGACCGTGCACTGACAGAATATTTTACCATGAAAGACATTTTTTTAAAATAAATTTGTGGGATGGGCACATCGCTAGCTTGGCCAGCATTTATTGCCCATGAACTAAGTGGCTTGCTAGGCCATTTCAGAGGGCATTTCGTGGGTCTGGAGTCACATGTAGGCCAGACCAGGTAAGGATGGCAGATTTCCTTCCCTAAAGGACATTAGTGAATCAGATGGGTTTTTACAACAATTGCTTCCATAATCACCACGAAAACTAGCTTCTTTTTTTTTTTAAATTCCAGATTTATTAATTGAATTCAAATTTCACCATCTGCTGTGGTGGGATTTGAACCCAGCCCTCTGGATTACTAGCCCAGTGACATTATCACTACGCCACTACTCTCCCTACACAGCAGCGTTTAATCCTTTCCTCAGCTGATGCACACTTCACAGCAGCAGAGAATAGCAAATAGGAACACAGCAAGTTACAAGCAGTACATTTTCCACTCCTGTTACTTGCCCTCTCCCTATCCCAGGGACGTGCAAGTCATTTGCACCTTCCACAACCTCTTGAAATTTGAACAACTGCACTGTTACTAAACTATGAAATCCTTGATTTTCCCCAGGCAGTTGGACAGTGCCATTGGTTACTCACCGCCTTGCGTTTCAGAAGGATGTCCAGTCTCCAGTAGTTGTCCTTCGCTGGCCTTTTCAGGTAGATCTCAGGGCTCAGCCTGTAACAAACAAACAAACAGGCTCGTTCCATTTCCCTCAGTGCCCAGGGTCCGGAATATAAACAAACCTGTTTCACACTCACCTCACAGAAAGGCTGCTCTAGCCACACAGTCATTGTCCCCGCTTGAGTGACCATTAATATCATGACCAAGACAGCCCAAGTATTTGACCATTACTCCATGGACAAAGTTGCAACAAAAAGATGAGAAAGCTGCATTTTCACTTTTTCTTTCAGGTCTCATAGAATCTTTCAGCGCTGAAGGAGACCACATTCTAGGAAGGATGTGAAGTCTTTAGAGATGGTGCAGAAAAGATTGGTGAAAATGGTTCCAGGGATGATGGATTTCAGATACATGGATAGATTGGAGAAGCTGGGGCTGGCAGTGGACAATTAAAAAACTGACATGAGGAGTCATACTGAGCACAAAGGAAGATGGTTATGGTTGTTGGAGGTCAATCACCTCAGTCCCAGGACGTCACTGCAGGAGTTCCTCAGGGTAGTGTCCTAAGTCCAACTATCTTCAGCTGCTTCAACAATGACCTTCCCTCCATCATAAAGCCAGAAGTGGGGATGTTCGCTGATGATTGCACAATGTTCAGCACCATTCGCGACTCCTCAGATACTGAAGCAGCCCATGTCCAGATGCATCAAGACCTGGACAACATCCAGGATTGGGCTGATAAGTGGCAAGTAATATTCATGCCACACAAGTGCCAGGCAATGACTATTTCAAACAAGAGAGAATCTAACCATCTCCCCTTGACATTCAATGGCATTATCATCGCTGAATCCCCCAATATCAACATTCTAGGGGGTCACCATAGACCAGAAACTAAACTGCAGTAGCCATATAACTGCTGTGGCTACAAGAGCAGGTCAGAGGCTGGGAATTCTGTACCTCCTGACTCCCCAAAGCCTAATCCACCATCTACAAGGCACAAGTCAGGAGTGTGATGGAATACTCTCCACTTGCCTGGATGGGTGCAGCTCCAACAACACTCAAGAAGCTCGGCACCATCCAAGACAAAGCAGCTCGCTTGATCGGCACCCCATCCACCACCTTCAACATTCACTCCCTCCACCGCTGACGCACAGTGGCAGCAGTGTGTACCATCTACAAGATGCACTGCAGCAACTCACCAAGGCTCCTTAGACAGCACCTTCCAAACCCGCGACCTCTACCAACTAGAAGGACAAGGGCAGCAGACGCATGGGAACACCACCACCTGCAAGTTCCCCTCCAAGCCACACACCATCCTGACTTGGAACTATATCGCCATTCCTTCACTGTCGCTGGGTCAAAATCCTGGAACTCCCTCTCTAACAACACGGTGGGTGCCTCTACACCCCAAGGACTGCAGCAGTTCAAGAAGGCAGCTCAACACCACCTTCTCGAGGGCAATTAGGGATGGGCAATAAATGCTGGCCTGGTCAGCGACACCCACATCTCCTGAAGAATTTAAAAAAAGTTCTTGGAGAAGTGAAGGTTGAGAGGATATTTGACCGAGGTGTTCAAAATCATGAGGGATCTGAACAGAGTAGATAGAGAGAAACTGTTGCCTTGTTGAAAAGCTGGTGAAACAGATTCAATAATAACGTTTAAAAGGGAATTGGATTAATACTTGTAAAAGATAAATTTGTAGGCCAGGGGGAAAGGACAGGGGTGGGGGTGGGGAGTCGGACTAACTGGATTGCCTTTTCAAAGAACTGGCACAGGCGCGATGGGCCGAATGGTCTCCTGTGGGGGAAGATTCTATGATTGAGAATTACAATGCAATGAATGGACGGTATTTTTGACCGAAAATAAACAACTGACTCACCACCAGTCAGCAATGAAGATCTCTTCCTTGGCTTCTTCCAAAGCATCGGCTACAGCAGAGAAATATCCACTGCCATTCACAAACCTGCCAAAAGGAGAGACTGACATGAGGGCAAGACGACAAAACCCCTGCTAATTCCAACAATTCTGCAATAAGAGAGAATGCCTAGGCTTCAAACAAAGATATCTAAACTTCATTCACTGAAAGCAGCACTAATCAACATCCAGAACCCCCGGTGTTAACTCGTGATTCAGTGTGTCACACTCAAGTCATGAGATCCTGGGTTCAAATCCCATTCCAGAGACTTGACACCATTATCCGGGCTGACCTCAGAGTGGAGATAGTGCTCCTCTGTCAGAAGTGCAGCTACTCTGATGATATATTGAACCAAAGCCCTGTCTGCCATCAGATGTGAGGTGGATATTGAACTCCAAAAGGACCTAGACAAGTTGGTGGAATGGGCAAACAGGTGGCAGATGAAGTTCAATGCAGAGAAATGTGAAGTGATTCATTTTTGTAGGAAAAACATAAGAGACAAAATATACAATAAAGGGTACAATTCTAAAGGGGGTGCAGGAGCAGAGGTATATATGTGCATAAGTCATTGAAGGTGGCAGGACAGGTTGAGAGAGCGGTTAATAAAGCATACAGTATTTATTAACTGGGGTATAGAGTACAAGAGCAAAGAGATTACATTGAACTTGTATAAGACACTAGTTCGGCCTCAGCTGGAGTATTATGTCCAGTTCTGGGCACCGCACTTTAGGAAAGATGTGAGGGCATTGGAGAGAGTGCAGAAAAGATTCAGGAGAATGGTTCCATGGATGAGGAGTTTCAGTTACGAAGACAGATTGGAGAAGCTGGGACTGTTTTCCTTGGAGAAGAGAAGGCCGAGAGATGATTTGATCGAGGTATTCAAACTCATGAGGGGTCTGGACAGAGTGGATAAAGAGAAACTGTTCCCACTCGTGAAAGGATCGGTGAACGAGAGGGCACAGATTTAAAGTATTTGGTAAGAGAAGCAAAAGCGGCATGAGGAAAAACTTTTTCACGCAGCCAGCGGTTAAGGTCTGGAATGTCCTGCCTGAGAACGTGGTGGAGGCAGGTTCAATTGAAGCATTCAAAAGGGAATTAGACAGTTATCTGAAAAGGAAGAATGTACAGGGTTACGGGGAGAAGGCGGGGGGAATGGGACTGAGGGAATTGCTCTCTCGGAGGACTGGTTCAGACACTAACGATTCTGTGATTCGGAGATTGATGTCTTCACTCTCAGATGAACATAAAAGTTCCCGTGGCATGATTTCGAAGAAGAAACAAGGAGTTCCTCCGGACTAACATCTACAAAACAGATTAGTTGTTTACCACATTGCAGTGGGATCTTGTGTGCACAGAATAGCTGCTGCATTTCCGACATACAACATTGACTACACTCTTTAAGTACTTTGTTGACTGTAAAGTGCCTTGGACTGCTGGGAAAGGCAGGCTATAAATGGAAGGCTCTCTCTCTCTCTCTATCTTGCACTGGATTGCCTCATCCTAACTCTTGTTTCACTCGGCCACAGCGTGCAGTCTGTGGGAGACTACCCACTTGTTTTCATACACGTTTACCCACATTTACACTCAAAGACAAAATCAAGACGAGCGCGCAAGAGGGCAGTGGGGGAGGGCGGTCGATATTTACCATCGGGCCTGGATGTTATGACGGGCAGGAACAAAGGAATCAAAACGATGGTCTGCGAGGAAATCCTGCCCATGCCTTTCCGCCAGGTTGGTTATTTCCTGTTTCCACCAGCAGGCCTGCCGGTAGCTGCTGCATTTAATGATTAGAGTCCTGGACAAGAAAGATAAAGAATTCAACAGGAAACTGAGAGCTGTTGTTGGTCTGATTATTATTACGCTGTGTTGAAAGTGTCTGTTTTTGGTGTTTTTGCTATCAGCCAGAGATTACTGCAGTGTAGAATGACAGCAAGTCTCCGAATAATGCATCCGATCAAACGTAAACTTTGTCCGTTGGATGGGGAATTATGTCACTTTACAAACACTTGGCCTGGATTTGACTGTCAGTGCCAAATAGTGCTGGCCATCCATTACATATACACGCATCCACAGTCTTTCTGTGGGCTTTTGCACTAGAACTTGTGGTAATTAGAACGTCAAAACAGCACAGAGCCCTCTCCAGGGGCCTGTGTGAATAAGGTAAGCAACTGTGTATCTCCGTAATCAATCGGATCAAAGAATCCTTACTGAGACACGCAGAGTCTGAACCAGGAAGTGTAAGTTACAACAGCTAATTCAATGCCAAATCATGTACAGAAAGCAAAACAGAAGGTAATAAAGATAGGATTAAGAGACAGAATAAAGAGATAAAGTAAAAAAAAAAGTTTTAATTTTTAAAAATCGCCAACAATAATTAAAATCTGAAGGACTGAGACTCCACACTTGTAAAAGTTATTTTTTTCAGGGCCAGAGAGGTTGTTTTGGAGTAAGAACGCCTAATAATGCTATTAAAAAATACTTACACCGGAATTAACAAGGCCTGCCTTTTTCTGGTGAGTTTAATGGGTATTTATCACATTTATAGAGCACCTTCACCCCATCCCATGTATTTCTGGGTGAGGTGCTGGTGTAGCATAGCTTTGGGAGGGGCAGGTCAACTGACAGCAACCTTCAGATTTCCACGTTTGATGTACATGCGTGGACGCCCAAAGTTGCTGCCTGATTTACTCTTTAAGAACCAGAGGTGGCACAAGGCCTTTTTTTCCCCCCAAACGCAATGAGTGGTTAGGATTTGGAGCGTACTGCTTGATAAGCTGGTGGAAAAAGATTCATCAGTACCCTTGAAAGGAGAACTGGGTAGATGTTTGAAAGAGAAAAATATTGCAGGGATATAGGGAAAGAGCGGGGGAGTGGGACTAACTGGATTGCTCTTCAAAAGAGCCAACATAGGCCTGATGGGCCGGATGGCCTCATTCTGTGCTATATTAATCTATGATGCTCTAATTATGAGTGCTAATAGCCTCACCATTGTTACTACCACGCAACAGAAAACTCGAGTAGAAAGAGGGGAAGCCAATCCAGGCTTTGCCGACTCACCTTTTCAAAATTCTCAAAATGTTACATGTAAACATTCAGTGCAAGAATCTTAGATTTAGACCCAGTGTCCTTCATTGGTGCTACAGTCATTACCACTTATAAGGCCCATGTTTAAAAAGGCTTATATCAGCCATAAAACAGCCAACTTTTAGTCTTTGTCATGAACATTCATTTCAAAATTACCTTCAACTGCTCTGTTTATTTCAGACATGAATAAAAGTATTCCAAACTCTCTCCTGGCTGGTTCTCAGCCTCCAGAAACTTGAGATCATCCAAAACTCTGCTGCCTGTAACCAAACTCGCACCATCGCCCCGCGTTCGCTGACCTACATTGGCTCCTAGTTGAGCGGGATCCCGCCTTTAGGAGCTCCCGGCCAATCGGAGGGCTCGGCAGTATCAGCAGCGCCACGGGCACGATGGGCACTGCCAGTATTGTCCAGGCCCAGCAGTGGAAGCCAGGCAGATGAGGCCGGGTGGCCGGGGCCAGTCTGGAAGGCCCCAGCGAGGGGTGAGGGAGTGGGTAGGAGGATGGTCATTCGGTCCAGGGGGAGGGAGGGGATCCCAGGGGGTACAGCTCCCTAAACCTCTCTACCTCGCATTCCCCCTTCAAGAGTCTCCTTAAAACTTCCTTATCTTTGGTCAAGCTTTCGGCCAGCTGTCCCAACACCTCCTTAAGTGGCTCAGTATCAAATTTAGTGTTACAATGTTAAAGGTGCTATATAAATGCAAGTTGTTGCTGGAACAGTAATTTTATTTTATAGCTGGTCTCAATGTGTTTTTTTATTCAATCGGATACCCTCCCAAGAACAGCGAAAAGCATTTTCTTTCCCACCGGTGTTAATTTACATCGCGCTCTGTAAACTGTAGCTGGCATAATTAGCACAATGCTAAGTCAGCTATTGGTTTAAACACGTTGACTGCTAACAAGCACTTAGCAGCAGCTTCCGAGTCAAAGTGGAACGCTTGAGCAGCTGCGGCAACATTCAGTTTGAGGCTTTTGACGTCCTTACAGGCCATTTCTTCTTATGGCAGGTGAATGCCACTCTTAATAAGCCTGTCAAATATTAACACTGGCTCAGCTGTGCACACAGAACAGCGTCTGATCCCAGCTGTTTGACATCCGTAAACATGTCCCATTATAATTTTCCGCTCCACGCCCACTCTGACCTCTCTGTCCTCGGCCTCCGACACTGTTCCAATGTAAGCCTGAGGAACAGCCCCTCATCTTTCAATCTGGCACTTTACGCCTTCCAGACTCAACACTGAGTTCAACAATTACAAACATGATCACCACTCCCATGTTTACGGACCACCGCCTGTTGATAATGATTCTGCTATGGCCATTTACACCTCGGTTTCTTCACTTGTCCCGTTATCCTCTCCTTTTGCCTTGCATCGTCAACCCGTTTGTCATTTAATCTCACCTACCTTCCACCCTATCACACCCCTTCCCTTTTGCTCTCATCGCCCCTCCCCCACCTTTTCCCTGTCGCTGTACTTGCTTAAGCCCGGAGGCTAGGTTTCCGGTGCTAGGATCTCCGTCCTGTTAAAGACAGGGATCCCACCTCCAAGTGCTGACAGCCTATCAGAGGGCCGGTAGCTCAGCAGCATCAGCAGCCACCGTGGGTACTGCAGAGGCCTTGGACCCAGGTCCGGTGCTGGAACCCCAGACCTCACGCAAGTGAGGCGGGGTCGCCAGGGCCAGCCGGGGGAGGGGAGAGTGGGGGTGGTCATAAAGTCCAGGGGAAGGGGTTCCTGGGAGGTGCATTGTTTCCCGGCCCTCCGTGGAGGAGGGACCTCATCACAAGACCCTCCTCACGTGATGAAGGTTCCCCCCCGTCACTGGTTAAATCCCAGCTGCAGGGAGCGGGTGGGGAGAGAGAGGTCCTTAAATGGCCGATAATAGGCTGATTTGGGACCTCAAGTGGCCTCTGGGCACGAAGGCCATTGTCGGCCTATCCCGCCCCCCGGGGAAAATCGCTTGGCGACAAGGCGGGGACGACGGGCCTTCCGCACCCCCCCCCACCCCCCCACCATCGCAATTCTATCGCCCCCCCCTGCCTCCAATCCTGCCTCGGGGAGGGGGGGGGGGGGGCGCCCATAAAATCCAGCCTATTAACTGTGTTTCTCTCTCTCCACTGATGCTGCCAGACCTGCTGCGTATTTCCATCATTCTCGGCTTTTATTTCAGATTCCCCGCATCTGCGGTATTTCATTTTGGTCCTGGGATTATAAACAGATTGTGGGTCAGAACGAATGCGTAAGCGAAGCGCAGACTCCAGACAACGGCTATTTTATATAAACTACTTACAACTCCCTAATGGATAGAGTCTGTTCCAAGAATACAGACGGAGAAATTCACAGTCTAGTCTTTCTTATAACCCTCGTTTAATTTGAATCTGTCTTCTGCACCGATTTAGAAGAGGTGTCCGAAAACCTGGGTCATGCTAACACACACACACACACGCCACAGCCCAGGCCCTGACACGCACACACACAGTCCCTTTTCATAAGTTTCACGAACATTTGTTTCAAATACGTACTTTTTTTTTTTTGCCCAGTTACTGCCGCATATTGCCGTGATATCACACCAACATGAACATGCCCACCATAAATAGTGGAAACTGGACTGCACCCCGCCCTTCCCATCAGTGCTCAGCTTCAATAAAAGGTGAACGGTCCAAGGTGTCAACTTGTAATCCTTCAGTCCGGGTTTCTCGTGGCTCGCTCACTGCAGACTACAGCCTTCAAAACCTAGCTGCCTTCCGTCAACTCCCAGTCAAAATAGGGGCCGCAACCAGACCTGGCAAGATGCTTATCCTCAAAATGGGAAACTGGTGGCAATGATATATGAAGGAGGGGGAGGGGTACCAATCTCCCTTTTGCCCTATATTTTGCAGGTTGCTTTCTTTGCAGTTCAGTTAAAAAAAAAGAGGAAAACTAAAAATATGAATTGTGTTGTGTTGGCTAGGGGCTCCAATTGAGTTTTTTTTTTTAACATAAATATGATTAAAAGTATTCGACAGGGTCGAAGGAGAGAAACTATTTCCTCTGGTGCAGGGAGTCCAGAAGAAGATTATAAGCCAGGCTGTTTAGGGGTGAAGCGAGGAACATTCCTTCATGATGCTAAGAGGCTGATTAACCCTGGCTGGAGAGTGTAGAATTAAAAGGGACATAGACTCAGGATAAGGGATCAATCACTTAAGGCGGAGATGAGGAGGAATTTCTTCACTCAAAGAGTTGTGAATCCTTGGAATTCTCTCCACAATGGAGGGCTATGGACACTCCGTTTTTTTGAGTACGTTCAAGATATTGGTAAGATTTTTGGACCCTAGGGATATGAGGAAGGTGTAGTTGGGGTAGAAGATCAGTCATGATCTAACTGAATGGTGGAACACGTTCCAGGGGCTGAATGGCCTCCTCCTGTCCTATCCCCCACCAACCCCTCCCCAACCCGATACCCAAACATCCCGGAGAAGACAAGAAAAGACGAGAGGTTGAACCTTGACAGGTTTTCGATCATCACTCCGTATTTTGTGCCCGTATCCTTGCTACCAACTTGGACGTTGAAACCCTTGTCAAACAGTAACACAAAGGAGATGATACCATTGGAGGGCCTCATGTATAGCAGAAAGGAATCCTTTATAACAATCCACCTGCAAACAGGACAAGTTAAAACTTAGTGACACTGGTGATAAATATTTTAACTACAATTAACTTCAAATAAATAATTCAATAAATACACACAGAGGCGAGATCAACTGTTAATTTTAAATTTGAGATTGATAGATTTTTGTTAACGAAAGGTAATAAGGGATGAGGGGCAAAGGTGGGTATACGGAGTCTGGTCACAGACCAGCCATGATCTCATTGATTGGAGGAACAGGCCTGAGGGGCTGAATGGCCTACTCCTGTTCCTCCAAGCGTCCTCATTCATCGGCCCAGTCAATGCTGCAAAACCAGTGTGCACACAGGAGTCAGAAAGATGACTCCGAACTGAGCTCTCACCACAATGTAACTGTCGTGAGACTGGTTGGTTGGTTGGCGTCCTTCCATCCTCAAACAATGATGGACTCGCAGCAAACAATCCATTTCGGCGGGGTGTCTTCTCTTGGTGCACCTTTGCTGATGGCTGTGAAGGGCAATCCTCGAGAGGCAGGTTCAGCCACAAGTGCCGCCCGTGAAGCTGCCAAGTGAGGCTCCGAGTTGTTTTTGACGTTGGCGCCTGTTGCCAAGCTGCTGTAACAACTGGTCATCGTGGTAGTGCACACCAGTCCACAGGATGTGTCGCCACCTCCCTCTTTCGACAGCTGGTGACGCCCAGGTGCGATAGTCGACATTTCGGGCCTTCATGTCGCGCTTGCAAGCATCCTTGAATCGGAGCTTTGGGCGCCCCCACTGGTCATCTGGTCCCGGCTACCTCACCATACAGAAGGTCCTTGGGTCCATGTGTCCAACCAACTGAAGCCGCCTCTGTCTGATTAGTGCCAACACACTCGGGAGCTCTGCCTTTGAGAGGACAGCCATATTTGTGACTTTGTCCTACCAGGATATACCCAGAATGCACCGCAGACAGCAAAGATGGAAATTATTAGCTGGAAGTCGCCCATGTTTCACAGCCATGCCGCAAAGTCCTGAGAACACAGGCCTTATAAACCATCAGCTTGGCGTTATCCCAGGCATGTTTCACAAGTAGGTCAAAGGTTTCCCCACCTACCCTATGCTTGGATCGAGTTCTGATTTGAAGGGACAGATAGTCTGTCACCGCAGACCCAAAGTGGCAGAATGTGCTAACTACTTCCTGTGCGGTGTTATTGAGTCTGATCAGGGCGGAGATGTCCCAGGGCCAGGGCTCTCCTGATGCGTATAGTCAAGGAGAACAAGTTACAGGGAGAGACAGTCCACGAGTCTTTGTGTGAGCTACGAGTGCAGCTTCGTCAGCAGACAGGCGGAGCATGATTCCAAAGTCATTTTCATGAAATATGAACTTGAAAACCACAAACAAATAAAGCATTGATATTCAGCGTACGAGTCATCACTAATCAAATACAAATGGAATAGTCCTGAAAGAACAGTGCACTTTAAAGTATTCATGAGTATTTAAACCTCAAAAGGTTTTGAATTCTATTATTATTAATCATAACTAATGTAGAAATGGTGATCATCCTAAGGCAGGAGGGTTGATTTCCCAGAAGACATTTTACATTTTCAGTCAGGAAAAAGGGAATATTGGTTGCACTGGAGATATAACAGTTTCAGTGCAGTTCCAGACAAGGAGAGAGAGAGAGGGGAAAGGAGATTCATGGGCTATTAGTGTGAGATGGGGTCTGAATTTATTTCATGGAAACAGTGTTTGCTCTTTTCTCTAATGGTTTTTAACCATTTCAAGTTGCACGGTCCACTAGGGACTCAGAGCTCCTGTTGAAAACCACGGCAGTTTGTCAAAGATATTCCCCGACGGGCAGTGGGCAGTCAAAATTCGTCAAAAGCATATAAACGTTTGTCACAGCTTTAAAAAGTCTTTAACCCATAATAAAAGATTCATCTGCCTTTGAGCTGAAGACTGACCAAGGGGCGGGCCTTCAGCTCACGATGTCATTGGGGAGGCGTGGCTGGCGAAGCCACGCCCCCCCCCCCCCCCCCACCTCAATGTTTGGCCTGGCAGACCATTTCATCAGTGGAGATTCTGGCTGCCGCCAACCAACTGGGTACGCTTGTACTTCTGCGGGCAGTCAGCGGCGGATGACGCCATTTTGCTGCTGACGTGCAAAAATCCAAGCCTTTGTTCCCCATACAGATAATAAATCCAACGGGGGATTCAGGAGAAACCTCTTCACCCAGAGAGTGGTGAGAATGTGGAAGTCGCTCCCACAGGGAGTGGTTGGGGTGAATGGCGTCGATACATTTAAGGGGAAGCTGGATAAACACACGAGGGAGAAAGGACTAGAAGGATGTGCTGATAGGGTGAGATGAAGTAGGGGGTGGGAGGAGGCTCGTGTGGAGCAGAAACACCAGCAGGGAGCAGAGGGGCCGAATGGCCAGTTTCTGTGCTGTTACATCTATGTAATAAGGCAGATTACAAGCCAAGGCAGTAATCAGATGAATGGAATTCACTGCTGAGCAAACCTCCCAATAAAAACGAGGGCTTTGATCCAGGGAGCTCCCTGACAAGTTAGACATTGGAATTGCCAGGAGATTAGAGTCAGATGTAAAGTTGTCCGGCAATAGTATGGGCTAGCAAAACTCCTGCCTGCTTCCTCGGGAGGGGATCCAAACTCTGCTGACTTTAGTTGGCAGAGCTCTTCTGCACTGATGCTAAAATGGAGGCAGAATGTACACAAGATGAATCCACATCTCTGTCTGGCACTGCCTGGCTTGTATGGTGTCTCAGTGTCAGCTCCTGTACATGTACAGTACACAGTGGGTAAAAGGGAATGATAGCCTCCTGTCTGGTGCTGTACAGCCTGTGTGTGTGTGTGTGTGTGTGTGTGTGTGTGTGTGTGTGTGTGTGTGTGTGTCTCAGTGTCAGCTCCCGTGCAGTGTGTACCAGATGCCAGGGAATAACTCACTCCTGTATGAAACTGTACGTGCGCAGTGTCAGCTCTTGTACTACATGCCAATGCGCCAGGGTTTGTTCTGGAGTCTCCAACAATTAATGATTAATCCAATGGGCATTAGTGCGAGCAGAGTAGCAGAAAAATCATAGGGGCGCGACAAAATATACTGTGCGCTTTCTGCGAACACTGTTTATTGGTTGCGAAAGCACTGGAGATAGGGTGGAAAGACAATTGGACTAACAGCCAAGAACTATCCAATCGGGTAAGGAAGAGCCTGTTCGCTGTCCAATGGGCCAATAGGAGGTGGTGACCTATGAGGATGGACATGTCAGGGGCCCAATGGCGGGTGAGAGAGGGGCGACGCGGCAGCTGGAGGCAGGAAATCACATGACATACATCCAGCGTTGTGAACTCGCCTCCTGTACTTGTACAGGACACCCCAATTAAAAAAGGGAGTGATTCACCGTAGTCTGTTACAGCTCCACCCACATATGGGATGGAATTTTACTGAAGCACGTACAGAGGGCTTCGCTTTTCACTGACCTCTTTGACCATTGATAGCAGACGTTATGCCGACCACAGCAGTTTAAGCCAGGAATTCGGTGTCCTCCAGACCGTTTTACTATCATCCCCTCCCTGCAAACAGAGCATTGCAGTTAGATCCCGGACAGCTGGGGCTGATTTCATGTTGCGGAGGCCTGCATCTTTCTCCAGGTGGCACCTGGATACATGGGCGTGGTGCAGGTCTCACCGCATGATCAGTGCTACTGGGTCTCATTCAGCCCTTTCCATTTGGTTCCACTGTCACTGAAGCCTTTGGGAGAATCTGTGTGACTGGCAATCAAAAAGGTGCTGGTCGCCACAATAAACCACCCACCCCCCATGGATTCAACATCGACCCCGCCACTGCTAAATGGGTCTGTTGTGCGCCCATTATATGCCTGAAAATGGGCACAGCCGCCACCAATTTCTTACCCCTTAAGAAACTGACATCAGCCCATCTCCTGGTGACGGAAGAAAGCTCAGCTGCAAAAAGTTGAGCAGAGGCAGAGGTTTAAGAGGCGGATGGCACAGATGGCCGCTATGATCAGAAGGCACACCGTTCTCAAAATGGACCCTGGAAACAGGATCTGGTCAAAGAAACGAAAAGTAAAAATCCAGACCCCAGTGGCAGCAAAAACTAACAACCCCCATGGATCCTTCCAATTCTCATCGCCAACAAATCAAATCACTTACAAGCCTTTTGGACCCAAGTCTTGGATGAAGGACAATTCACTTACGTCCAAGAACGCCATCTAGAAATAGAAGCAACGTGATTAACCATATGGGAAATGAAATAGGAGGCCTGATTCCAAATCAAGATAGCATTCAAGAGGAGTTGATTACCGTCGGCCTTGCTCCTGAATGTAACCAATAAACTCCTGAACTATTTAATGAACTGTGAATCGTTAATAACTGATCTCGCCTGCAATATTGACGTTTACCATTGTTTACATAGCATAAAATATTTCTCGCACACCTTTCAGCATCCCACCACATCCCAACGTGCTTTACAATAACTACAACTTGTATTTATATAGCGCCTTTAATATAACAAAAACCCAACACACTTCACAGGAGCATAATAAAACACAATTTGACATTGAACTACACAAGGAGATATGAGGGACAGGCGACCAAAAGCTCGGTCAAAGAGGTCGGTTTTAAGGAGCGTCTTAAAAGAGGGGAGAGAGAGACGGAGAGGTTTCAGAGGAAATTCCAGAGTCTAGGGCCCCCAGGCAGCTGAAGGCACGGCCGTCAATGGTGGAGCGATGGGAATCAGGGATGCTCAAGAGGCCGGAATTAGAAACATGCAGAGAGGAGGAGGAGGCTGGAAGGCGGGTGACGAGGAGGGATGTGGAAGTAAGGATGAGAATTTTAAAGAATCGAGGCGTTGCTTAACTGCGAGCCAATGTAGGTCAGCGAGCACAGGGGCTGATGGCCGGACAGGGCTTGGTGCGAGTTCGGACATGGGCAGCAGAGTTTTGGATGACCTCAGGTTTACAGAGGGTGGAAAGTGGGAGGTCAGCGAGGGGTGCAGTGGAATCGGAATGGTAACAAAGACATGGATGAGGGTTTCAGCAGCGGATGAGCTGAGGCATGGGGTGGAGCCGGAGCGATGTTGTGGAGGTGAAAATAGGCGGGCTTAGCGATGGTGCAGATATGTGATCGGAAGCTCAACTTGGGGGTCAACCATGAAACCAAGGCAGGGGACAGTGTGGTTCAGCTCAGACAGTTGCCAGGGAGAGGGATGGAGTCAGTGGTTAAGGAATGGCTCGGATAGTGGTCTGTAACAGTCAGCCAATGAAATACTGTTTTTTTAGTTCAGCCAATGTTGCAATGTGGGAAATGTGGTAGCCATTATGGATCACGATCTAGCTGAACGGCTGATCAGCCTCAAAGGGCTGAATGGCCTACTCCCATTCCTATGTTCAAGGCACTTTAAAAATACAAGTCGTTGCTGAGTTTCGGTAAGCCCTCATCTCCGCCCTTGCTGCTTCTGGGTTCAGAGTCAGCGGGCACTTGGGGAAACATCGGACCTTTGGTAATCTACCCAAGTAGTACAGGTAGGTCCAACTCATGTCAGGAAGATGGCACCCCACTTGACGAGTGCCCAGACTCAAGGGGGTGAGGGGGCAGCAGGTGTGGATGGTAGGGTAGGAATCTCTGGTATCTACTGTTAGTACAGTGTACAAGCAGCACAAGAACATAAGAAATAGGGGCAGGAATAGGCCATTCGGCCCCTCGAACCTGCTAATCTTCTACCTCAACTCCACTATCCCTCGATTTCCAGAACGTGCAAAAAATTCTCAACATCTCTCGAGAACCGACAACGACGAAAAATTTGGTTTTCTCAGACCAAATACATTCCGGGTGATGTGCCTTTTATAAAGAATATTGTGTTTATTTTTGCTTAAATTAATCATGGACAGCAGTCCAGGTAAATTAGCCATTGTCTAAATATATACAGGAACATTTCACTTTCTCTATTAACAGCAACACAAGGAAGCTTGGCATGAGCAAAACATTCAGCCCTTCAGTTCCCTTCTTTCCACAGACCAGTCATAGAATGTACAGCACAGAAAAAGGGCCATTCGGCCCATCTGCTCCGTGCTAGTGTTTATGCTCCACACCCCCTACTTCATCTCACTCTATCAGCATATCCTTCTATTCCTTTCTCCCTCATGTGTTTATCCAGCTTCCCCTTAAATGTATCGACACAATTCACCTCAACCACTCCCTGTGGGAGCGAGTTCCACATTCTCACCGCTCCCTGGGGAAAGAGGTTCTCCGGAATTCCCGATTGGATTTATTAGTGACTGTCTTATATTGATGGCCCCCTAGTTCTGGTCTCCCCCACAAGCGGAAACATCTTCTCTACGTCTACCCGATCGAAACCCCTTCATCATTTTAAACAACTCTATCGGGTCACCCCTCAGTTCAATTTTCTCACCTAAATCTTTTTAGATATTTTAACTTCATGGAAAGGATCCAACATATTCTCTTATTCTTTTGTCCATCGCATTTTTAATCTACTTTTCCCCTAAACTCATTCCTGACTTTTATTTGCAAACAGGCAAGATCTCGGAATTCTCTTCCGAAACCCCCGTGTAAATGAATCCAGTTCCGTGTCAGAGTTGAGGATGGGATTTGATGCCACGCCTGCAGTCTGTGCTCACACCTTTCAAACCCGCGACCTCTACCAGCTAGAAGGACGAGGGCAGCAGACGCATGGGAACACCACCACCTGTAAGTTCCCCTCTAAGTCACACACCATCCTGACTTGGAACTATATCGCCGTTCCTTCACTGTCGCTGGGTCAAAATCCTGGAACTCCCTCCCTAACAGCACTGTGGGTCTACCAACACCCCAAGGACTGCAGTGGTTCAAGAAGGCAGCTCATCACCACCTTCTCCAGGGCAATTAGGGATGGGCAATAAATGTTGGCCTGGCCAGCGATGCCCACATCCCGAGAATGAATAATTGAAAAAGGAGACAATAGATGAGGAGGTTTGATCAATCGCGACCTTAACGACTTTGCCATCTCTTCCCATTCCCTTGCACTTTAACAAAGTGCCACCTGTCAACGCAGCCACCCGCTGATGTCATCAGAGCACTCCGAGCTGTGCACATGCACAAACGGTCTCCTGAGATGCTGCACATGCGCAGCCCACTTCTTGCCCTGCCAAGATGAACTGGCGCATGCGCAGAAAAACGCTTTCAGCCTCTCGGCCGCTCACTCCCCGCTTCCCCTCCCCCCATCCCTCCAGACGCTAGCTCTAGGTCGCGGGCTGCTTCCCTCCTCTCGACCACTTGCTCCGCCCGAAGAAGCAAAGCGGGCAGCGAGGGGTGACAGGGGCGATGTAGGAGCGAGTGTCCGAGAGGAGGGAAGCGGTGCACGGCCTAGAGCTAGCGTCTGGAGGGAAGCGGGGAGCGAGCAGCTGGAGAGCGGGATGGCACTGAAACCTCACAGAATTACAGAGGGTGTGCAGCACTGTCAGAGGTGCTGTCCTAAGGTTCTCCCAGTATCAAACACGTCCATTGTCTGCTGCCATGGGTTGCAGTTGTTTTTCTGTGATAAATTGATCGGCGCCATCTTTAATCCTGGCAGCTGCCTGAACGTCGCAGTCAGTGACGTTTCAGTGGATGAGGCTGCATTTGCGCATGTGCCAGCACTCCGCCACCTAGTGGTTGCGTTGTCAGCAAACGCAGCCTTACTTTATCGGGAAATTTATCACATTAGCCATTTTATTGTTCGGTGCCTGCAATGAAGCAGCATTGGTTTGTAAAGACATAGTGCATTTTAATAAGTACTGAATTCAGGTTTGCCAGGCCTTTAGTTAATTCTGACAGTGTCTGTTCAGAATGAAGCAAATAAAATTCAGGTCAATCTATCATAAGCAGCTTATCCTGTCCCTATTACAGACGACTACTTGCCAAGAGAAAACCCCTATGCTTTAAAGCGAAGATTAATTCCTTTTAAAACCATTTCCTACATATTCGTAGGGATTGTGGATGCTTTATTTCCTTTGAAAACACAGGAGACTTGCTAGCACAGGGAGATTTGATGGAGCTGTTTGCGGTCAGGAAGAGTTTTGATAGAGTAAATCAGGAGAAACTGTTTCCAGTGGCAGGAGGGTCAGTAACCAGAGGGACACAGATTTAAGATAATTGGTAAAAGAACCAGAGGGGGAGATGAGGAGAATTTTTTTTTAACGCAGTGAGTTGTTGTGATCTGGAACGCGTTGCCTGAAAGGGCGGTGGAAGCAGATTCAATAGTAACTTTCAAAAGGAGAGTTGGATATTATAACAACAACTTACATTTATATAGTGCCTTTAAAGGTAGTAAAACATTCTTTTTAATGTAGTAGGGCTCTTGAAATAAAGAAAATTGGCAGGGCTCCGCGGAAAAAGAGCAGGCCCGGAGGACTAATCAGGTAGGTCTTCCAGAGAGTTAGACAACACAGAAGGAGGCCATTTGACCCATCACGCCTGTGCTGACTCTTTGGAAAGAGTTGTCTGATTAGTCGCACTCCCCTGCTGGTTTCCCTCCTTACCCTGATACATGACTGCCCTGCGTGCACTCATTGACTCCCTCGCCCATCCCATCGCCTGCTTTCCTGTTCTGTCACTCCCGCCAACATGGAAACCTTGTCCCTTCGGATCCACAACTGCCTTCCCTTCCAGCCTGCAGGCCCTCATTCGCCCCAGATCCGAGATGGCCCTCTCCCTTCCCGACTTATCCCCAGCTCCCACCACAAGCTTCGCGGAATGAAGCCCGCTGATTCGAGAGCGCCTGGGTGGATAACTCACTCACATAGGAACAAGAGGAGGCCATTCAGCCCCTCGAGCCTGTTCCCACCACTCAATTCGATCTTGGCTGATCACCACTCCATATCCCATTGCCCGCCTTGGTCCCGAATGGTTAACACCTTTGCCTAACAAAAATCAGTTTTGCAATTTTTAAGTGACCCCGGCCTCAACAAATTTTTTTTTTGGGTTGAGTGGGGGGAAAAGGGGGGGGGGGGCGGTGGGGAAAAGAGAGCTCCAGATTCCCACTCCCCTTTGTGTGAAGTGCTTCCTGACATCACTCTTGAACGACCTGGCTCGAACTTTAAGGTTCTGCCCCCTTGTTCTGGACTCCCCCCACCAGAGGAAATTGTTTCTCTCTATCAACCCGACCGAATCTTTCAATCATAAACATTTCAATGAGGTCAACTCTTAATCTCTAAACTCAAGGGAAAGGAACCTCCTCCGTGCAACATGTCCTTACAATATAATCTTTTAAGACCCAGTATCATGTATTGACATATTCTGCCCACCATTTCCCTCACACAGTAACACGTTTGGACAAAACAATGAAAGACAGAATAACACATGCCTGTGACAAAAGCTCGACACAAGATCACACACGAGGAGGTTTACGATCTGCAGGACCTCCCAGTGTTCAAGACCAGTCACGCACCAGCCTGGGCCCCTCACCGCAGCAGTGCAGGGTAAACAGTAACAGAGGAGGAGCCCGCAGGAAGAGGCCGCACAACCAGGGAGAAGTGGGCGGGATCTTGCTGGAGGCGGGGCATCCCGTGCCTCGCGCTGTTCGACTTTCTTCTGCAGCCTTCACAGCTCAAATGCTTTCGTAACATGCTTTTCGTAACAGTTTTGTAACATGATAGCAACAGAGAGGAGAGCTGCACATCGCCTCAGCCAATGAGATTCAGGGACTCAAAGAAAAAAAAAAACAAAGGGGGCGAAAACGGTGGGGGTGGAGCAGAGAGGGAAAGAACAGGGTGGAGGACAGAACGGAGAGGAGGAAACAGAGCGGGGGTGGGGGGGGGGGGGGAAGGGGGAGTAGAGGGAGAGGGTAGATCGGGGGCATACAGGGCAGTGCAGGAGTTGAAGCAGTCAAAATCAGCTACAGAAAGAGAAGTAAAGAGAGGGGAAGAGA
Source organism: Heterodontus francisci (assembly GCF_036365525.1). Classification (NCBI taxonomy): domain Eukaryota; kingdom Metazoa; phylum Chordata; class Chondrichthyes; order Heterodontiformes; family Heterodontidae; genus Heterodontus; species Heterodontus francisci. The sequence goes on along the minus strand of NC_090418.1, from coordinate 13,495,451 downwards.
GGGAGAGAGAGAGAGAGAGATTTGAGAGTGAGGAGAAACAATAAAACAAGAGAACAATCCCAATGTGAAACTTTTGACATATCTCTGAAGAATTTACTGCATGAAAGTTTAAACTCCCCTTTCGGTCTTGCGGAGATTGATTGCCATTGCATTAACAAGATCCCATTGTTAAAAGCATGTTTGCATTTCTGATTCGCAATCTTCACACTCCGCAGTGAGTTTAATGGGCAATTACTGCATAATTCCACAGAGATCTTAAAGATAATGGGGAGGCTAGTTGAGGAGACTCACACCTCCAGTGTCTCTCTCAATCCCCCCCAAAAACCCGCCGGCCAATTTGTGCATTAATAAAGGCGTGCGTCGTTAACACACAGATATTTGCCAGCAGCCAATGCCCCATTCGGAGGCGAACAGACAGCAGGATGAGGGGAACTCAGAGGGGTGACGTTACCATTCCGTGATAGTTTCTGTAGGAAGACTTCTCCAGCATTGTGTTCAGATATTCCTCCAGCCGTTTCTAAAGATTTAAGAAGAAACAGCTCAGAATTGTATTTACTGATCGGGCCACTTCAATCTCACCATCTCTTCCCCTTTCGTCCAGTTATCTTCACGCCCCGCTCCCCTGTGTTAACACAGAAACCTCCTTCGATTCTCTCATCTCTCAGGACAGCCCAACCCTCTTCACAGCTGACGAAGCCCTTTTGAAGCCCAGTCACTGTTGTAATGTCAGAAACACAGCAATTTGCGCACAGCAAGACCCCAAAAACAGAAATGTGATAAAGGGCCAGTTTTAGTGACGTAGGCTGAGGGGTAAATATCAGCCGGGACACCGGGGGGGGAACGCCCATGTTCGCCTTCAAAATAGTGCCCACGGGATCGTTCATGTCCACCTGAGGGGGCCGGGGCCTTGGCTTAATGTCTCAGCCAAAAGACAGCACTTTCGACAGTGTAGCACTCCCTCAGTGCTGGCACTGGGAGCGTCGGCCCGGATTATGGGCTCGAGCCTCTGGAATGGGGTTTGACCCCCCCGCCCCCACCCCGACCTTTTGACTCGGAGGCTAGCGTGTGACCCATAGAGCCATGACCCATCCCCCACCCCGCCACAGTACCTCACCCTCACCTCAATCCACATTCTTTACGAGTCAGCGTAGCGATTGGACATTGGGTTTTACAGGCCATTAGAGGCCCAGCCACACATCAGGGGGGAATTTTACAGGATGTCAGAGGTTGCGGCCACCGGCTGGAGAGCCTGTGACAGACCCGCATTTCCACCGCTGAGGAAGGCCCACCACATCGCAAGCCAGTCAGGCACTTGAGAGGCCACCGGTGGGCCTTTCCCAGGATCAGGACCCCCGGGATGGGAAGTCCCGCCCACCGAGAGCTGCTGACCAATCAGAGGACGGCAGCTCTCTTACTCGGCAGTGCTACCGGGGAGGCAGTGGCTGTTGCCAGGATGGCACCCACTGGAGGCCCAGGACCGTGTCGTGACCCAGAGGTAAGTGATGGCGGGAGGGGTTTCACGAGATCTCAGCAGGCTGCCCCCGCCCTGGCAACATCCTGAGGTGGGGTCCCTTGATGAGGAGAGTGCCTTTGAACGAGGGATCTCCCCTCCCTCAGGAGACCACAAGCAACCCCGCACAGGTTTGCATGTCGTACTCCCCGTGTGGTAACAGGCCTACCAAGAGGCCTTGAATTGGGCATTAATTGCCCCTTAAGTGCCTCTTTTGGCAACATGGCAGGAAAGTATTGCACTGGCCTTCCAGTCATGGACTTAATCGAGGTGTAGGCAGGAATGTGGCGGGATCCTCACCCACCATCATCCCACCCGATTAAATGCCCTCCTCGCCTCCAAAATCCCCAAGGTGGGGGGGGAACGGAACATAAAGTCTCGCCCATCAACAGCTGAATATCAGGCGTGTCCTGTAACAGGCCAAGCAAGGCTGGAGATCAGAGCTTACCTGTTTACTAGAAGCTTGCCTCATGGAGGCCCACTCTGGCTGGTGAGGGAGTGCAGGCATTGTCATGGTAACTCCGCGCTCTCCTCTAAGTGCCTGAGGTGCTGCCAGCCTGGAGATAAACGGATGGAGTACAGGAGGGAGAGTTTGAGTTGTTGTCAGGTGATATTTTCATCTGCTGACTCTCACCGTCACACAGTCTTTGTCACCTGCCCCGAGTGGAGTCCAGACAGGGCCTGTTGGCAGGCTTTACAAAACTAGCACCAATTCTGTCTCCAACTACATAGAATTACGTCGACTTTTACAGGACGGAAACAGGCCATTCGGCCCATCTGCTCTGTGCTGGTGTTTCTGCGCCACGCGAGCCTCCTCCCACCCCCTACTTCATCTCACCCCATCACCACATCCTTCTGTTCCTTTCTCCCTCATGTGTTTATCCGGCTTCCCCTTAAATGTATCGACACCATTCACCTCAACCACTCCCTGTGGGAGCGACTTCCACATTCTCACCACTGGGTAAAGAAGTTTCTCCTGAATTCCTTACAGGATTTAGTTATAGGATTACCTTATGTTTATGAGCCCCAGTTCTGGTTGACCCTACAAGTGGGAGCACCTTAGAATTATAGAATAATACACTGCAGAAGCAGTCCATTCAGCCCCTCATGCTCTTTGGTCGAGCTATCCAATTATTCCCACATGCACTTGATGGGCCAAATGGCCTCCTTCTGTGCCATAATGACTCAATGACTGTTCCTCTTTCCTCATACCCCTGTAATAGTTTTCCCCTTCAAATATTTATCCAATTCCCCTTTTGAAAGTTACTATTGAATCTGCTTCCACCGCCCTTTCAGGCAACGCGTTCCAGATCACAACAACTCACTGCGTTAAAAAAAAATTCTCCTCATCTCCCCCCCCCCTCTGGTTCTTTTGCCAATTATCTTAAATTTGTGTCCCTCTGGTTACCGACCCTCCTGCCACTGGAAACAGTTTCCCCTTATTTACTCGATTAAAACCCTTAATTTTGAACACCTCCATCAAATCTCCCCCCAACCTTCTCTGCTCTAAAGAGAACAACCCCAACTTGTTCAGTCTCTCCAGACAACACTGAACTGTAGCTGCCACACGAGTGCCCATCCTGTTATCCTATCCTAGCCCTCCTGTATTCTTCCCCCCGCACCCCGCCCCCCCCGCTTGCAAACCCCCCCTAACTTTATATCAGCAAGGTTTGCTATTACTCCAGTTGGACCTGAATCCATATTATCCGCCTCACTTGTCAGAGAGTATCATGGACTTGGGTAAAGTTCATATGAATCGGAATTCTGATTAGGCAGGCTCCAGTCCCAGCCAACAAAGTGCTTTTGAATTGCAGTCATTGCTCTTGTACGGGCAACAGCAAGTTACGCACAGCAAGATCCCACATACGGCAATGAGATAAATGACCAGATAACCTGTCTGAGAGAGGGAAGGCACACCTGGCTAATGGCTGAATGACCTGGACTTTGAACTTGTGCCTCATCAGGTCTCGGTGCAGTTCTTCAAAATGTTTGAATTTCTTCTTCACCGTCCAGGTGAACTCCCCATGAGTTATCCTCATCATATAAACTGTGCTCGGCCGAACCTCGGGGCAAGGCAAAGACAAGAGGAAGGTTAGATTTGACTGCACAAAATGGTGAGGAGCAGAAGATGAAAAACTCATTCATTATATAGTCTACCTCATCCCAGCACAGATGCTCACACTATTGGATGCCAGTTGGACCTTCTCTAAACTCGAGCCTGCAAATCACCCTCTCCATCAGATTTGTTCTTCTTGAAATCGTACAACGCAGATTGGAGGCCCTTTCGGCCCATCGTCACTGTGCTGGCTCTTTAAAACAGCTATGTAAATAGCCGCACTCCCCTCACGCTTCCCCCATCGCCATTAGTTCTAGTTTTTCACCAATTTTGCTCCTCGGAACTTCCCTCTCCTCCAGGCTGCCATCCGACAGAAGATCCATAAAATAATCCTTCCACTAAATGTTTTGCACCTTCTCCCTCGAGTCAGCCATTCAGCTCCGCGTACACCAACCTTAATAAACACAGCTGAATGTGAAGCCTTTGTAAGTAGTCGAAGGTCCCTACCTTGAAGCCACGAAGATGACGCTCGATGCCTTCAATGTGGACAATCACTGGCACTCCCTTCAAGAACACCTGACGATGCCGCTCTTTAAATGGTTTTATATTATAGACCAAGAGATAGGGGCTGAGCAGCTCCTCTGAAAGTACAAAAATGACAACTTGCCCCGTGAACGTAGCTGAACATCCCAAGGCACTTCACAAAAACTGTTATCGAGCAATATTTCACAGCGAGTCACACAACGGGACTTGTGCACAGGTGAACCAAAAGCTTGGCCAGGGAGGGAGGTTGCAAACAGCATCTCAAAAGGAGGAGAGAGAGAGGTGGTGATGTGTTTCGGGAGGGAATTCCAGAGCTGAGGGCCCCAGGGAGCCGAAAGCACAGCCGGGAGCGAAGGAAAACAAGGACGCATAAAAGAGAAACAAAAGCAAGATCCTGCAGATGCCGGAGATCTGAAACAAAGATAGGAAAATGCTGCAGGTCAGGCAGCATCTGTGGGAGAGAAACACACAACCTGAAACGTTAACTCTGATGTATGAGAGAGCAGAGTTGGAGGAGGAGAAAGATCTGGAAGGGTTTAACTAACTTAATTCAGCTTTTGATGAGGTAACAAAAAGAGGATTGATGAGGGTAACGTAGTTGATGTGATGTACATAGACTTTTAAAAGATGTTTGATAAAATGCCACAGAACGGGCTGTGAGCAAAGTTGAAGCCTATGAAATAAAGGACAACAGCCGCATGGATTCAAGCTTGATTGAGTAACAGAAAACAGAGTGTAGTGGTGAACGGTTGTTTCTCAGATGACAGGAAGGGATACAGTGACCTTTCCCAGGGGTCAGTACATATTAATGATCTAGACTGGGGTGAAAAGGGCACAATTTCAAAAGAGGTGCAGGAGCAGAGAGACCTGGGGGTATCGGTGCACAAATCATTGAAGGGGGCAGAGCAGGTTGAAAAAGCTCGAATAAAGCATGCTGGATCCTTGACGTTACAAATAGGGACATAGAGTAAGAGAGTGAGGAAGTTACAGTGAACCCGTATAGAACACTCGTTCGGCCTCAACTGGAGTATTGTGTCCAAATCTGGACACTTTAGGAAGGGGGTGAAGGCTTTTAGAGAGGGTGCAGAAAAGATTGAGGAGAATGATTCCAGGGATGAGGACAGTCATGTGGATAGACTGGAGAAGCTGGGATTATTCTCCTTCGAGAAGAGAAGGTCGAGAGGAGATTTTTTTTTTTGAAGAGTTGTTAAAAATCATGAGGAGTCAGGATCTGGAATGCGCTGCCTGAGAGCGTGGTGGAGGCAGGTTCAAATTAAGCTTTCAAAGGGGAATTGGATAATTACCTGAAGGGAAAGGATTTGCTCGGTACGGGGAAAAGGTGGGTGAGTGGGACTTGCTGAGTGTCTCTTAGAGAGAGCCAGCACAGGCGCGATGGGCCAAATGGCCTACTTCTGCACTGTAACCATTCAATAATTCGACTGTTGTAGTGCTGGAGGAGGTTATAGAGATAAGGGGAGGGGTGAGGCCATGAGGGATTTGAACATGGTTCTGAACATTGAGTCCTCAAGGTTGGCATGAGCTGGTATAATTTTTTTGCACTAACTCTGTACGCAGTGATGTGGATGGTAAAAAGGTCGCATTTGAGTTAGCAATTGCCTGGTTGAGGGTACGTGCATCATGGGGACTTCACTTTCTTCTGAGCCAGGAACAGGAGGAGGCCATTCAGCCCTCGGCCTGCTCCGCCATTCAGTTAGATCAGGGCTGTTCTGTATCTAAACTCCATCTCCCGCCTTGGTTCTGTAACCCCTTAATCCCCTGACCCAACAAATATCCATCAATCTCAGTTTGGGAATTTTTAATTGACCCTCAGCCTCAACAGTTTTTCTGGGGGGTGGGGGGTGGGGGGAGGGCGGTGAGGGGGGAAAAGAGAGTGTTCCATATTTTCAGTACCCTTTGTGAAGAAGTGCTTCCTATCATCACCCCTGAACGGCCTGGCTCGAATTCTCAGGTGGACTTCCCCCACCCCACCACCAGAGGAAATAGTTTCTCTCGACTGACCGATTCGAATCCTTTAATCACCTTAAACACTTCGATTAGATCACCCCTTAATCTTCTACACTCGAGGGGAATACCTCTTCATTTTCATCAAGATGAGGAACGTTGGTAATGAGGAACAGAATTCATCCCAGTTCATCGAATTACACAAAATATGCAGCTCAGACGACTGGCCATTCTGTCCAACCAAGTTCATGCTAGCTTTTATGCTCCACTCAAGCATTCTCCCATCCTTCCTCACCTAATGCCATCAGCAGTGCAAAAGCAGGGAGGTTATGCTGAACCTTTATAAAAGCTCCGGTTCGGCCACAGCTAGAGTATTGTGTCCAGTTCTGGTCACCACACTTTAGGAAGGAGGTGAGGGTCCTTGAGAGGGTGCAGAGGCGATTTACCAGGATGGTTCCAGGGATGAGGGATTTTAGTTACAAGGTTAGGTTGGAGAAGCTGGGGTTGTTCCGCTTGGAGCAAAGGAGATTGAGGGGAGATTTGATAGAGGGTGTACAAGATTATGACAGGTTTAGATAATTTAGACAAAGAAAAGATGTTCCCATTAATTGATAGTACAAGGTCTAGGAGACACAGATTGAAAGTTTTGGCCATGAGATACAGGGGGAAATGTGAGGAAGAATTTTTTTTTTTACACAACGAATGGTAATGACCTGGAACTCACTGCCCACGAGGGTGGTGGAAGTGGAGACGATGAATGATTTCAAAAGTAAGTTGGATGGGCACGTGAGGGAAATAAACTTGCAGGGCTACGGGGATAGAGCAGGGGAATGGGACTGACTTGATTGCTCTACAAAGAGCTGGCATGGACTCAATGAGCCTTCTGTGCCATTTTGACTCTAGAATCTTCTATTGCTTTCTCCCTCAAATACTTAACTAATTTCCCCTTAAATGTATCTACACTAGTTACCTCAACCACTCCCTGTGGTAGTGAGTTCCACATTCTCACCACTCTCTACGAACAGAAGTTTCTCCTGAATTCACTATTGGATTTCTTGGTGACTGCTATGAGGTCACCCCTCGGTTCCCTCTTTTCAAGAGGAAAGAGGCCCAAGCCTCTTCAGCCTTTCATGCGGTGAAACCTCCAGGAACATGCTGGCAGCCCTGGTTAGCTCACCTGTCAGCGCTGAGGCGCAGAGTTGTGCTGTAGCCTCCTGCCCTTTACGGCCCCAGTTGACGTTGTCTAAAATCATTCCACAGAGAACCCCTGCAGCCAGGAGACAGAAAGAACTTCCATCCCATCATTCTGGCCTACAACCCAGGTTCTCAAGGTCAAAGGCCATAAATCATAGGCCGAAACATCACCGAAGAGGCCATTCGGCCCGTTCCATGTGCTCGCTCTTTCAAATAGCAATTAGTTGCAGTCCACCCCTCCACCCACCGCTCTTTCCCCATAATCCTGCAAATCTTTCCCCTCCTAGTATTTATCCAATACCCTTTTAAAATGTATTAAATCTGCTTCCACTGCCTTTGCGGATTGTAACAACTTGCTGCATAAGTCTTTTTCCCTCATGTTGCCTCTGGTTAATGACCCTTTTGCTACTGCAAACAGTTTCTCCTTAATTACTCTATAAAAACCCTTCATTATTTTGAACACAGTTGTCGCATTGTCAATTGTTTAATCCACTAAAACCACTCAGTTCCATAATCCAATGTATTGGCAGTGGTTTCGACTGGACCAGTTGAATCTTCCCAGGACCTGAACATCAAATAGGCCCAAACATGAGGAAGCCAAGCTTGACACTTCACTAACTGCCTCGCAGCGAGATGTCGACAGTGCAAACAGGGAGACCAGAACTAGGGGGTCATCAATATAAGACAGTCACTAATAAATCCAATGGGGAATTCAGAAGAAACTTCTTTACCCAGAGAGTGGGGAGAATGTGAAGAGCATGAATGCCTTTACTAATGCCTCTCTTTTTTTTTTTAATCTATTGCTTGGTTTATTTCTTAAATGGTCATGTTAACCCGCACGGCTACCTTTAACGGTTTGTGTATCTCTTCTCCTAGATCCCCTTGTTCCTCTACCGCAATTTAAATTCTTATTTTCCAAGGAGTAGGCGGTTCCATATTCCTCCAAGCAAAAGGTGCCCACTCACACTTACCCAAGCTGAAATGGCCAATTACATACCCATTCTACAAGTTTGTTCATGTAATCACGTGTCTTCTCACAGACTCTCTCAGTATTAACTATACCTCCCCCGCAATTTGGTGTCTGTTAAACACACACCGCCACTTGAAAAGGTGTCTACAGGCCTCACCTGTGCTCTCCTCCCATTCAATATGATCCACTTCATCCTCGTCCAGTTGGAGGTCATTTGGTCCAAGCTGTGGCTCAGGGTCCAACCTCAATACAGGCATAAATTCTTGAGACATTCTCCAGAACTAGTGTACGCAGTTCATCGAAGGACCTAAAACAGAGACAAGAGGGCAGTCTCACTATTGGGAGCTACGGCGATGGAAAAATAAAAGGACAGAAGGTCCAAATTTCAACGCTCCGCAAGAGCAGACTTTGGGCGCGTGTGTTTCCTACATTGCATCTCTGTAGCGCCTTTCACAATCACGAGACCGTCCCAAAACACTTCACAGCCAACGGAGTACGTTTGAAGCAGAATCACTCTTGCAACGTCGGAAATCTAACAGCCTCTTTGCGCGTGGCAAGATCCCACAAACGGCAACGTGATGAGGACCAGATCATCCATTGTTTTTAAGTGGTTGACTGATAAATAGTGGTCCCAGGACACAAGGGAGAACTCCCTTGCTCTCCTTCCAATAGTGGCTGTGGGATCTTTTACATCTGCTTGAGAGATAATGTCTCATCCCTCAGTATTGGCACCAGGAGTCTTGGCCTGGAGCATGGACTCAAATCTCTAGGGCGGGACTTGAACCCACAAGCTCTGACTCACAGACACGAGTGCAACCCACTGAGCCAACTAAACTACAGGCTGAGGGGTACGTGGAGCTGAAGAACTCAGTTCACGAGCGTCTTCAAATCCAAAAGAAGCTGCCGTGATGAATCTGTGGTGAAAGAGGATTAGACTGAGAAAATGTTTATGGTGCCTGTCTGAAATCCTGCGTCAAGCAGAGGGATTAAAGGTTTTGCTATTTAATAAGTACGTCCGCCTCAGTCTAGCTGGCAGTCTGAAAGGAGAGGGTTGTACGACAGCTCGAGAGTTAAAATCCATTATTTAGCCTCGTGGGAAAGGGGAATCTCTGCACATGTCCAGCAGGTAAATAAATTCTTAGAAGACGGCAGGTATCTCAAAAGGGAATTAAGATATACTTCTAATCTCAGGATTCAGGCAGTCAAATCCCACTAGATCCTCTCTCCGGAATCATGTCATTATTGGAATGGAGTTACAACACGGTAATCTCAAAGAGCCATTATAATCCCAGCGTCTTGGGCAAATCAGCCAGGATTGTTGTTCCACGTTGTAACATCAGTGTCTCTGATTGGATAGTCGCTGTGAAGCCATTTAAGAGCACATAACAGCACAGAAAGAGGTCATTCAGCCCAACTAGTCCATGCTAGTACTTTATGCTCCACACAAGACTGGATTTATTAGTTTTTTTTTTATTTCCAAAATATACTTTATTCATAAAAATCTGTAAAAAAAAAATACATGACATAACAGTTCCAAACAGCACCAAGTCAAAAATTACAAACAGTGCAAAGGAGGTCAGTTTCCTTCAATACAATCATGAGTTGCCTCACAACCCTTCCATTTCATTTTTCATACCATATACATTTTACAGCAAATGAAAATTTCCCGATACAGTTCGAGGGGTTTCCCATGGATCCAGCCCCTCAGTCCAGCTTGGTGGGGGGACCTTACACTGTGGTCTTTCCCCATCGAGCCTTTGCTGCGGCTGCCCCAAGCTTTAGTGCGTCCCTCAGCACGTAGTCCTGGACCTTGGAATGTGCCAGTCTGCAACACTCGGTCGTGGACAACTCTTTGCGCTGGAAGACCAGCAAGTTTCGAGCAGACCAAAGAGCGTCTTTCACCGAATTGATGGTCCTCCTGCAGCAGTTGATGTTTATCTCGGTGTGCGTCCCTGGGAAATGCCAGCAGAGCACAGACTCCTGTGTTAGAGCTGCTTGGGATGAACCTCGACAAAAACCACTGCATCTCTTTCCACACCTGTTTTGCAAAGGCACATTCCAGAAGGAGGTGGGCAACTGTCTCTTCCCCACCACAGCCACCGCGGGGGCATTGTGCGGAGGGGGTGAGACTTCGGGTGTGCATGAAGGATCTGACGGGGAGGGCCCTTCTGACCACCAGCCAAGCTACATCTTGGTGCTTGTTTGAAAGTTCTGGTGATGAGGCATTCCGCCAAATGACTTTGACGGTCTGCCCGGGGAACCATCCGACAGGATCCACCGTCTCCTTTTCCCGTAGGTCCTTGAGGACATTCCGTGCAGACCACTGCCTGATGAATCGGTGGTCAAAGGTGTTTTCCCGCAGAAACTGTTCCACGAAGGATAGGTGGTATGGCACGGTCCAACTGGATGGAGCATTCTGCGGCAATGTGACCAAACCCATCCTTCGCAACACGGGGGACAGATAGAACCTCAGCACGTAATTACACTTGGAGTTTGCGTACTGGAGATCGACACACAGCTTGATGCAGCCGCCCACGAAGGTAGTCATCAGGATGAGGGCCACGTTGGGTACATTTTTCCCACCCTTATCCAGAGGTTTGAGAATAGTGTCCCTCCGGACCCGGTCCATTTTGCATCCCCAGATGAAGCGGAAAAAGGCTCGGGTGACCGTCACAAGCACAGGAGTGGGGTATGGGCCAGACCTGCACCACATACAGCAACAACGTGAGCGCCTCGCTGACTGTCTTATATTAATGACCCCGAGGTCTGGTCTCCCCCACAAGTGGAAACATCTTCTCTCTGTCTACCCTATTGAAACCCCCTTCATAGATTTAAAGATCTCAATCAGGTCACCCCTCAGCCTTCTCTTTCCTAGAGAAAAGAGCCCCAGCCTGGTCAATCTATCCCGATAGGTAAACCCTAGCATGTGTCAGCATCTTGGGGAAAGCAAGGGGAAATTGGGGGTGTCAAGAACGCAAAGATAGACGCAAAATTGAACCTTATTTGGTTTCTAAAATTAACACATTGTGACCGCCACAACATCAGGACATTCCAATGAAGCAGTTTCTGAGGTTTAAGTCACTGTTGTAATGTTGGAAAAGTGGCAGCCAATTTGCACAGCAAGATCCCGCAACGTCATAATGACCAAATAATGTGTTCATATTTTTTTTTTTTAAAAAAAAGAACATCGGTTCACGGTTGAGCGAATTACATTGCTTTTCTTCCATTAATGCCCATTGGATTTTTAACGTTCACCCAAGAGGGTAGACGGGGCCTCGGGTAAACGTCTCATCTGAAAGATGGCACGTTCGACAGTGCAGTGCTCCCTCAGCTCTACACTAGCAGTGCCAACCGAGATTATAGCCTCAAATCTATGAATGGTGCCCACACCTAGAACCACTGACTCCGAGGTGAGAGAGCTACTCACTGTGCCAAGACTAACATGTCCTGGCTTTAAACAGAGGGCCCTCCTCATACTATAGGTGCCTCAATATTACAATAAATGTTATATCAAATTAATCAGCTGTCAGTCCACATTTAATCCTCATTAAATCAACAACCTGGCCAAACGCTAACAAACTACTCAAAGCCAGGCTTCTTTCTTTAAAAAAGTGAGTCTCCCTCTGGCCTAATCCTTTAACAGGCTCCTCCCCCTCTCCCGTCGTACTTGTTTTTTTTTTAATTCATGGGATGTGGGCGGATGTAGCTGGCGAGGCCAGCATTTATTGCCCATCCCTAATTGCCCTTGAACTGAGTGGCTTGTTGGCCATTTCAGAGGGCATTCACGAGTCAACCACATTGCTTTACATGTAGGCCAGACCAGGTAAGGACGGCGGATTTCCTTCGCTATAGGTCATTAGTACTAGGCCACCAGCTTGTGTGTTGGCGTTGAAATGGTGCCCAGATTCCACATCCCCACCCCCACCGCACAAAATTGGTGGGACCAGATTCAATTGTGACTTTCAAAAAGGAATTGGATAATTACCTGAAAAGGAAATAAATTGCAGGGCTGTGGATAAAGAGCAGGGGATGGGGACCAATTGGAAAGCTCCCTCAAAGGGCCAGTACAGGCACGATGGGATGAATGGCCTCCCTCTGTGTTATATGAAGCTATGACTCTATGAAATTAGCCTGGGTTTCTAATCTGGTTTATCGCCTCTCCCAGCAGATCTCAAGGCTTCTGGGTGGGATGTGGCAAGTATATATCACGAGGAACGAGGCATAGCAAATGTGTGAAAGAGGCTAAAAAGGACAAAAGGGTGTTTTCCTGGGTGTCATTGTTTGTTTGTTGGAAGACTCCCCACAACAGAATTCCTGCTCCAATTTGAATGATTTCTCCAAGAGTTGAAATGCATCCTAAGCTGTTAAGGGAAGCAAGAAAAGAAATAGTGGAGGCTCCGACCATCATTTTTCAATCCTCTCTGGCTACAGATGTGGTGCCAGAAGAATGGAGGAGAGTTAATGTTGTACCATTGTTTAAAAAGGCCAAGAGGACTAGACCGAGTGATTACAGCCCAGTCAGCCTAACCTTGGTGGTGGGAAAATTATTGGAAAAAATTCTGAGGGACAGGGTAAATCTTCTTTCAGACAGACACGGATTAATCAAAGACAGTCAGCATGGATTTGTTATGGGAAGGTCGTGTCTGACTAACGTGACTGAACTTTATGAGGAGGTAACGAGGGTCAATGAGGGTAGTGCATTTGATGTAGTTCACTTGGATTTTAGCAATGCTTTTGATAAAGTCCCGCATGGCAGACTGGTCCTGAAAATAGAAGCCTAGGGGGTCCAAAGCAAAGGGCAAGTTGGATCCAAAATGGGCTCAGAGGCAGGAAGCAAAGAGAAATGGCCGATGGGTGTTTTTCTGACTGGAAGGTCTGTTTCCAGTGGGGCTCCACAGGGCTCAGTACTTTTTGTGGTATATATCAGAGATTCGGTGTTAAATGTAGGGGGTATGATTAAGAAGTTTGCAGATGTACAAAGATTTGGCCGTGTGGTTGATAATGAAGAAGAAAGCTGTAGACTGCAGGAAGATATCAATGGAATGGTCAGGTGGGTGGAACAGTGGCAAATGGGGTTCAATCCGGAGAAGTGCAAGGTAATGCATTTGGGAATGCTAACAAGGCAAGGGAATACACAATAAATGGTAGGATACTGAGAAGTGTAGAGGAACAGAGGGACCTTGGAGTGCATGTTCACAGATCCCTGGTGGCTGGACAGGTAGATAAGGTGGTTAGGAAGATATACAGAACTTGCCTTTATTCGCCAGGGCGTAAAATATAAGAGCTGGGAGGTTACGCTGGAACTGTGTAAAACACTAGTGAGGCCACAGCTGGAGTGGAGTGCAGTTCTGGTCACCCCACTATAGGAAAGATACCATTGCACCAGAGAGGAGACAAAGGAGATTTACAAGGATATTTCCTGGACTGGAGAATTTTAGTTCTGAGGGAAGATTGAATAGGCTGGGGTTGTTTTCTTTGGAACAGGGGAGGCTGAGTGGAAATCTAATTGAAGTGTATAAATTTCTGAGGGGTCTAGATAGAATGAATAGGAAGACCCTATTCCCATTGGTTGATAACTAGGTTCTCCCCTCCCCCACAGAACTACAGCCAGTGTAGAGAGGGAGAATGGACAATAACACTCATCAAATCACTAAACACTCATTGAACTGCAAAACCACAAAGACAGACTCAGGAAAATAAAGTGTTCCTTTGAAGCGTCTGCAGCATTCACTACTGTGACCCCTCCACAAGAGGAAACTCCTCCCTTGACAAATGACTCACCTCCTTGTTATCCCTAACCGCACTTTACCTGTGGGCTCATATTGGCGACAGGCTCCGTCCAGCGCCCATGAAAAGGTGACCTTGCAGACAGAGCAGCAGCAGACACTGCCTCTCTTGACAGGCAACACCCAGCTTCTTGCAGTTGTAGCAAAACAGCGTGTGCATTTCACCACATACAGGGACCTTGACCAACTTCTGTCCAATCCGCTCTTTCCTTCGAACAAACAGCGCTGCAAACTAGTTCAACGCCAACCCCCAGGGCGTTCCAACCCTTTCTCAGCTATTTGTCCCCAGAAATAATGCCGCCCCCCCCTCTCCATTTCATATGAACTCCTCCAATTGGTGATGTCATGGGGGTAAGCACCATAGGTGAGCCTTGTTCTCATGACATCATGCGGAGCGGTTCATTTGCGAACTGGGGAGTAGGTGAGGATGGCTAGTTTTAAAGAAGGGCATATGAAGACAACAGGTGCTGAGTGTTAAATGAAAGATTAACAGTGAGCAGGGAACTGTGCGCCACTGTGCACAATGAGTACCTCTCAGTGGACTGCATTCTGCTAAACAAGCTTTTAAGTATGGGAAATGGAGATGCCCTGTGTTTTGGTTACAGTCTTGAATTTCACCAAGAATGATTAACTTGCATTTTACAAAGTGTTTTTTTTCCCCACAACCTAGGGGCATTCCTAAGCCAGGGGCATAGTTATAAACTCCAGAGACTTGAGCGCAGTTGATACCCCCTGTGCCAGTACCGAGGGCGTGCGGAGCTGTCGGAGGGGCCGTCTTTCAGCTGAGACGCCAACCGTTTCCCCCCTAAAAGCCCCCTATTTCGAGGAAGAGCAGGGGAGCTCTCCCACTGTCCTGGCCAATACTTATTCTGGTCATTTGTTTAACTGCTGCTTGTGGGAGCTTGCTGTGCACAAATTGGCTGCTCCACTTTCCTGCATTACAACAAGTGGCTACACTTCGAGAGTACTTCATCAGCTGTAAAGCGCTCCGGGAAGTCTTGAGGTTGCGAAAGGCGCTATAGAAATGCAAGTTCTGCCATCTTGCTTGCTTGAGCACAAAGGCACGACAGATCTTCGAGGGGAAATGCGTATTTTAAACGCGGTGAGCTGGAAATTGCCTCGTTGCGGTCGCCCAATTTCACACGAGGGGCCTCAAACAGGTGTTAGGTCCCCTCTTTTTGGTGGGGGGGGGGGGGGGGGGGAGGACAGTGGTGTAGTGGTAATGCCACTGAACAGGTAACCCAGAGGCCCAGGCTAATGCCCTGAGGACATGGGTTCAAATCCCACCATGGCAGCTGGTGGAATTTTATCTCAATTCATGAATTTAAAAAAAATCTGGAATTGAAATCTGGTCTCAGTCATGGTGCTGTGAAACAATCATCGATTGTCGTAAAAACCCATCTGGTTCACTCATGTCCTTTAGGGAGGGAAATCTGCCTTCCTTACCTGGTCTGGCCTACATGTGAGTCCAGACCCACTGCAATGGGGGTTGACTCTTAACTGCCTGCTGAAACGGCCTAGCAAGCCACTCAGTTGTCAAGGGCAATAAGGGATGGCTGACAAATGCTGGCCTTGCCAGTGACGCCAACATCCCATGGACCAATTTTTTTTTAAAGTGCATATGCAAAGGGCCCAAAACCTCTTTCAGGCACATACCCTGGACGCCTCTCTTTCTGCCTTCAGCAATATGGTGGGCAACGCATTCCACGGCTAAACGGGTGCATGCCCCGCCCACTGAACACTTAGGCGCTCGTTACGTGCCTGTAAAACAGGCGCAGTGCCATCACGTTTCTAGACCAATGACTTAATATAATGAACAAACTTTTATCATTACATGTTTATTTTTTAATGGATTGGGGCATTGTGCACATGGTGGAATGCCCAGGACCCCAAGAATATTTAATGCAGCCCTAATTGGAGGGGCCGTTTTTTGAATGAGACATTTTACCAAGGCCCCCTCTGCCCTCTCGAATGGACGTAAAAGATCCCATGATACTATTTCAAGAAAGAGCTGGCGAGTTCACCTCTTGGGTCCAATATTTATAACCTCAAGCAACGTCTCTAAAATAAACGATCTGGTCATTATCACATTGCTGTTTGTGGGGCCTTGCTGCATGCACACAGTGGCTGGCACGCACTGGGATGCATTGAGGTGGTGACAGTTGCTATATAAATGCAAGATCTCTTCCTTCTTGCAGTTAGTGTCTCCGATGCCTCCCAAAACCTGCGAGGTAAAATGGTGGGGGCAGGCCGGATTGTGTGTTCATTACTGGTGGAAAAGCTCCTCCGCCTCTTAGCCCACAAGCAGTGCTGGAAAAAGGCATATACCTTACAAATCCAGCCCCTCCTTGCCTCCATTTACCTGCTGAATTTCCCCGAGGCCTGGGAAATAGCTGTAAAAAGATAGAAAGCATGTAAAAATGTCGGCACCGAGCCTCCTTATCAAAACGATTTCAACGACTGACCTGCCTCCTGAGAGCAGACTTCGATGCACCTACGTTAAAACAGAGTGGACGGGTTTGAGGCAGATTGCGTTTGAGATTTTGACTTGCCGCCTGACTGGAATCCACCTGTTTTTGGCGGTTAAAATTAACCCTTTTCTTCAACTTTCCGGAGTGGGGCTTGAACCCAAAAACCTCCTGACTCAAAGGAGATCACGGCTGACAGACAGACAAAGGAGGATATTAATCAGAATGCACTTGCTTCAAACACACCCCCAGGTCTGAAACTGCAACCTAGCGAGATGTCTTCACTTCAGACATGGCAAGTATTAGCTTTGACTAGCAGACTTCCTTCTCAGTGACCCTTACATACGTATTTCTTCCAGGTCACTGACGCCGGGCAGCCAGAACTGGATAAACCAGGGTTTGGAATTCAGAGAAAAACAAAGTGCATTCTCCCTTTCCAAGCATGCATGCCATGCAAATTAGTTTGTAAATCAGAAGCAAAATAATAACTAAAATCCTGGAATAATTTTCATAATTATGCAAACCAGCCACCGAGCAAACATAGACCGAAACATTTGAGAAAATTCCACTCTGAGCTGAAATGAGTTCTCATTGTCCTCCTGACAATGGCAACACCCCACATCCATCCCGCCCTCGTCAACAACAAACAACTCCCATTCACACAGCATCTTTCATGTAAGAGATAGCAGCAGCAGGCCAAATGGCCCTTCGATCCTGCTTCTCCATTCGATGAGATCGTCCACTCAACCTCAACTCCGCCTTATCTCACTCTTCCCATATCCCTTAATTCCCTTTGTATCCAAAAATGCATCCAGTTCTTTCTTGAATATACTCAAAGACTGAACATCCACAGCTCCCTGGGGTAGAGAATTCCAAACATTTACAACCCATTGAGTGAAGAAATTTCTCCTCAGCTCAATCCAGAATAGCTGACCCTTTATTCTAAGACTGTGACCCCTTTACTCAGGTATGAACAGTATTTAATGACAAATCTCAGTGAGATTGGTGCTTCTCTTTGCAGAGTCTGTCTATCTTGGTGTGGTGTTTGACAATGTCATTTGGGAATCCTTCTCCACTTCCAGATGGGACCTGGGCCAACTTGGCGGCCTTCCTTCGAGTTCACATTAAAAAAAAAATCTTCCCTCTGACACGCTTACGATAAGTGCAACAATGAAAAAATACAAACTCAAGCTGAAGAGATATAAAAACCGACTTTACCTTTTTAAAAAAAAAGTGGACAATGCTGCAAAAGATGGCTACACTTGCCTTCAAACATTGCCACACTGCCTGTTTAGAACAAAAAATGCCTCACTAGGTTGAGAGGTGTCAATTGCAACCATCCTGAAACATGCCTGCATTGAACGGGTTCTACTGAAACAAAGAAGGCATGAAGTGAAAACATCAAAACTGGATTATTCTCATTGTGTGATCACCAGAACATAATGTGACAACTTTTTACCTTCAAAAGGCAGCCCTTGAGAGAGAGAGAGAGAGAGAGAGCGAGATCAAGAAAGAAGCATCACCAAGAAGCTTGTCCAGCTAGGAGAAAATCTAGTGAGCCAGACGGGAGGTGCCCTGCTGTAAATTCTACATTTTTAACTTATGCAGCAGTGAACTGGAAGTGATCCTCTTCAAACTGACCTTTCAACCAAGAGAAAAATCTACAAACCTTTCAGGCCTGCAACCAACGAGAACTTGACTTCCGAGAGAATTCAACAGGTTTACCCTGAACCCTGAAACCCTACTTCACCTGAAATCCAATTACCCCTTTTCCTCTCTACCTGTCTCTTGTGTGCGTGTGCACGTGTGCGTGCGTGCGTCTGTGAGTGGATGCAGTTGCAAAACCTTTGGGATAAAGCATGTTGCTCAATAAATAAGTAATCTGTTTTAAACTCACAAGAAAACCTGTCGCTGTCTGTTTATTTGACAAACAAAACACAAAGGGGTTAAACACTAATAACAAAAGACACTGACCGCAGTCAGGTGGGATTGAATGGGGGACCCACCCACACCCCTCATCATGAGCCCCTAACACCTCTGAAACAAGGCTGTTGTCTCCTGGTACTCACCACCAGCCTTGGTAATGTTGGGTCGGCCTGGTAATCGTAATGTCACTCTCAGGGCTCCTGCTTTCCCCTCCTTGGTAAGGCAGTCAGCCCACCCATGTGGCATCCGTTCCCACCTCGCATCAAGCCTGCAGCTCATTTGCTTCCTCTTGGGCAGGGCCCACTTCCCACACCCCTGGTTAAGGCCTGCTCGATAAGCACTTTCACATCACCTTGCAGACTCCCGTTTGAGAGCCACTGTGTTAAACAACTGGATTAATCTTGGCTCCCAGCCAAACAGCATTTTCACCCCATCCCCAATGTACCTCTCAGGAGGCGGGGTTAAAGACCCCACAACCTCTATTTCGAAGATAGAGCAGGGGAGTTCTCCCCAGTGTGCCCTGAACCAAAATGTACCCCTCAACCAAATTCACTGAAAGAAAAGGGAGATGATCTGGTCATTTATCGCAATGCTGTTTGTGGGAGCTTGCTGTGCGCAAATGGGCTGTCACATTTCCGACATTGAAGGGGGACTTTAGCTACAAGGTTAGGTTGGAGAAGCTGGGGTTGTTCTTCTTGGAGCAAAGGAGATTGAGGGGAGATTTGATAGAGGGTGTAGAAGATCATGACAGGTTTAGATAAGGTAGACAAAGAAAAGCTGTTCCCATTGGCTGATGGTACAAGGACTCGGGGGACACAGATTGAAGGTTTTGCGCGAGAGATACCGGGGCGACAGGAGGAAGAACTTTTTTTATGCAGCGCGTGTAACGACCTGGAACTCGCTGCCCACGAGGGAGGTGGAAGTGGAGACGATCAGTGATGTCAACAGGAAATTGGATGGGCACTTGGAAGGAAATAAACTTGAAAGGCTACGGGGATCCGGGTGGAGGAGGGG
This sequence comes from Heterodontus francisci, assembly GCF_036365525.1. Lineage (NCBI taxonomy): Eukaryota > Metazoa > Chordata > Chondrichthyes > Heterodontiformes > Heterodontidae > Heterodontus > Heterodontus francisci. Next base: position 13,476,022 of record NC_090418.1, on the reverse strand, counting down.
GAACCCCTGCAAGGGCTCGATGGGCCGAGTGGCCTCCTTTTATGCCGTGAAATGACTATTACACCAGTGACTACACTTCCAAAAGTACCATGGAGGTGAATCTTCAGAGGCAGTGCAAGGCTCTGTCAATCTGTGCAAGAATTCTCTCGAACTGATCTTGCAGCAATCTGGGGAAACCAGCTCACAGCTGTGTTTACATTTCACAGTACATCTCCATGGTAACTAGAGAACTCCGAAATGTCTTGGCACCAGCACGCCGGATTGGGAGCTTCCTGTCGGCTTTGCCTGAAGCAAACACACATGCATGAAAAGCCATAGAAGAAGCGTGGACACCTGCGAGCCGACATGCGATTTCAGTATCCTGGCCTTATCTCCAACCCAGTCGACAGACCCTCATTCAAAATCAATCTTTAATGCAGCCTCGAATTGTGCTCCCGAGATACCGGCTCACCAACTGCTCGCTACAAAGACTGGTCATGTGGGCCAATGGCACCAGCTAAATAATGAATGAGTGAGATGTTCAGGCCAAGGGTTGCCGGACCTGTCAAATTGCCCTCGATGGAGAGACCTTTTGGGCAGCATTTCACCAATGTCACTCTGTGGGATGGGTCTCTCCCAGACTTGCAGAGAAAGCTTGAACATCACAAGCCAGCGGCAAGTTAACAAACCATCTCTCAAACTGACAGCACAGCAACGGAAAAAAGGAAGAGGGGATGGGGGCGTGGGGGAGAGAGATAGAGAGGGGGGGGACGAGAGAGAGAGGGGGGGAGAGAGAAAGAGAGAGGGGGAGAGAGAGAGAGGGGGGGGGACAAGAGAGAGGGGGGGAGAGAGAGAGAGAGAGGGGAGAGAGAGGGGGAGAGAGAGAGAGAGGGGGGGAGAGAGAGGGGGGAGAGAGAGGGTGGATAGAGGGGGGGGAGAGAGAGAGGGGGAGAGAGAGAGAGAGGGGAGAGAGAGAGAGGGGGGGAAGAGAGAGAGGGGGGGAAGAGAGAGAGGGGGGGAAGAGAGAGAGGGGGGGAAGAGAGAGAGGGGGGGAAGAGAGAGAGGGGGGTAGAGAGAGGGGGGGGAAGAGAGAGAGGGGGGAAGAGAGAGAGGGGGGTAGAGAGAGGGGGGGGAAGAGAGAGAGGGGGGAAGAGAGAGAGGGGGGTAGAGAGAGGGGGGGAAGAGAGAGAGAGATGGGGGATAATGTGCTCATCGACAAGTGCAGTACATACTGAGCCACAGCTAACACCTGCTGTGCCTGATGAGATTGTTGGCTACATAAAATGATGCCCAATCATCTTGAAATCCTGTGGCCCTGTCCTACTCAGTAGATTGTCCCGAAAGCCCTCCCCTCTTGCTCAAAGCCAATCACCGCCATTGGGCCTAGTCAGCTCCCTTAACCCTTTACGTATTATTCGCCTGCTTTTCTCCTCTTTGAAACAGCCTTCACAGTACAAAGGGATTGGATGCTCATCCTTTCAAAATCACTGGTTCGGCCTCAGCTGGAGTTTTGTGCCCAATTCCCCAATTCCGGGCTCCGCACTTTAGGAAGGATGTCAAGGCCTCGGAAAGGGGTGCGGAGGTGATTTACTGGAATGATGCCAGGGATGAGGGACTTCAGTTAATGTGGAGAGACTGGAGAAGCTGGGATTGTTCTCCTCAGAGCAGAGAAGGTTAAGGGGGAGATTTAATTGAGGCGTTGAAAGTAGAGAAACTGTTTCCAGTGACAGGAAACTCAGTAACCAGAGGGACACAGATTTCAGATAATTGGTAAAAGAACAAGAGGGGGGGAAGATGAGGAGAATTCGTTTTTACACAGTGAGTTGTTGCGATCTGGAATCCGCTGCCTGAAAGGGCGGTGGAAGCAGATTCAATAGTAACTTTCAAAAGGGGAATTGGATCAACATTGAAGGGGGAAACAATTACAGGGCTGTGGGGAAAGCTCTGTAGGGGTGGGGAGGGAGGGAAAGTGGGAAGTGAGAGAAACTAGGGAATCCTTTCAAAAGGGCTAGCAGAGGGACGATGAGCCAAATGGCCTCCTTCTATGCGATACAATTCTACGGTCCTCCTGTCAGGATAGGGCCCTCGGCCTGCATCAATGCGATAGGCCTGCAGCCTCCTTCAGTCAGACAATCTCAGCTGCCTGCCAAACCCGGCAGGGCTTTAGATCGCAGGGGGCACAGAGCGGGTGAGCTGTGAGCGGGGTTAACATTGACGGCCACCCCCACCCCCCCAACCCCGACATTACCCCCCACCCTGGTGTGGATCTGTGTGGAATCTTCAGTAAGTGTTTGTTTTGGCTTCGGCCTGGTGCAAAATGGCCGCCTGGTTCCAGTGATCAGGTGGTTGTGGGTTTTCCCACAGGCTGGTCAGTGGGGGAATCGTGAACAGTGCTTTCTGCGCCAGAATACGCCAACGCTAAACTATTTAAGGCGGGGGGGGGGGAGTTGCTTCCCGTAATAAGCAACCGGCTTGAAAATTCCTGCCATGCACCCCCACAAATAAAATGGAGCTGTGTCGTAAACAGCCCTAACTCCTCTGTCTCCCTTTCAGTACAAACCAACCCAGTTCTCGTTCCGACAGTGTCTTTCCAAGCCCTGTACAAGAAACAACTCGCAGAATAAACAACCAAGATACACCACGCGCCCAGACGCAAACAGCCATATCGACAATCAGTTTGAGCCAGAACTTCCACAGAGCCAAACCTCCCGGAACACGCTCCACACATTCCACGCTGAGGTGCTCGTTGCGCTGAGCAACACCTCGGCTATTTCCGAGCACGGGGTTTTGCACAGTCGCTCAGCACCGAAGGAGGCCATTCAGCCCATCGTGCCTGCACCGCCTCTTTGAAAGAGCTATCCAATTAGTCCCACTAACCCCCCTGCTCTTTCTGCACCACCCTGACAATTTTTCCTTTTCCAAGTATTTCTCCAATTCCCCCTTTTGAAAGTTACTATTGAATCTGCTTCCACCGCCCTTTCAGGCAGCGCGTTCCAGATCACAACAACTCGCTGTGTAAACAAAACTCTCACCTCCCCCTCTGGTTCTTTTACCAATTACCTTAAATCTGTGCCCCTCTGGTTACTGACCCTCCTGCCACTGGAAACAGTTTCTCCTTATTTACTCTATCGAAACCCTTGCCAACTTCACCTCACCAAATTGGATCCCAAACTCCCAAGCACTGGTGTCCGCGGATAGTGATCAGGAGCAGAACACTGCCTGTTTTTGCCTGTCCCTCGTTCAGGGGGTACTGTGCCAAGTTGTGCCAAGTTGTGAATTCCGCCCTTGCTCCAATCAACAAGCTTGTATTTTATTTAAAACAATGGTTAGAGTAGCGAAGGTCAAAACCCTGGAACAATCATTGCTTTTCTTAACAAAAAATAGTCGAGGGTTATGACAGGGAAACTCCTCATTAGCGTTTCTCAACAACAACTTGCATTGATGTAGCGCTGTTAATGCAGTAAAACATCCCAAGGCGCTTTGTAGATAATCAGACAAAATTTGACACCGAGCCACATATGAGAGACCAAAGGCAAAGAGGTCCGTTTTACGGAGCATCTTAAAAGAAGGAGAGAGGGGGCGGAGAGGTTTGGGGGGGTGGGGGGGGAAATTCCAGTGTTGAGGGACCCAGGCAGCTGAAGGCACGGCCGCCGATGGTGGAACAAAGGGATGTGAAAGAGGCCAGAATTGCAGGAGTGCGGTGATCCTGGGCTTTGCCAGGCCGGCAGAGGTTAGAGAGATCGGGAGGAGAGAGGCTGGATCTGAGAGAGTCTCGGTGCAATTTAAAACCACACTCCAGCACTTTGCGGTCGGTGTCCTAAGTTGCATTTAGGAATGGACGGCAGAGCTTTGGGTGCAAAGCTCAGTGCAGTGAGAGCACCAGATGGAATGTGAGTCAGTGAGCTGGTTTCCCTCTCGTTCACGGAGACGGAAATGCTCAGTGAGTTGGTTTATGAAGCCCTCATATCCAGCAACACAAATTCCCAAAATCCGTCCTCGTCTGTGCAGCCTGTCCTGGTAATTTAACCCTTTCAGCCCCGGGATCATTCTGGTGAATCTGTGTTGCCCCCACTCAAAGGACAATATATCCATCCTGAGGTGCAGGGACCCAGAGCTAAATGCAATTAATCCAACTGGAGTGTGGCCAAGGTTTTATATAACTAACTGTAACACGACTGCCTCTCCTTTGTATTCCAGCCATCTGAGATAAAATGCCACATCCCATTAGCTTTTTAAATTATTGTAGCGTACCTGTCCACTAGTTTTTGGTGAGACTGTGCACAGACCCCCCACACCCCCAAGTCTTTCCGCTCGCCTGTTCCAACTGTTATTTGACCCAGTTTTGTAGCTCAGGATGTCTCACTGAAATGAGGAACACATACATGCTCACTATTTTCCTTTTAAACAAGCAGTCTGACTTTGGATCCAGGGCTTGACGTTCCCCGTTGACGTTGGGTGTCTGCCTCAGAATCAGCTCCCAGCAGCCCCTCTATGGCTTCACTCCCTCCTCATCTCTGTAACCGCCCCCCCCCCCCCCTCCTCCAGCCCTACAACCCTCCGAGATCTCTGCGCTCCTCTGATTCCAGACACTTTGCGCATCCCCCGATTTTCATCGCTCCACCATTGGGGGCCGTGCCTCCAGCCGCCTGGACCCTAACCTCTGGAATTCCCTCCCTACCTCTCTTTCCTCCTTCCTCAGCCTCCTCAAAACCGACCTCTTCGACCAAACTTTAGGTCACCTGCCCTAATATCTCCTTATGTGGCTCGGTGTCAAATTGTGTTTGATTACATCCTGTGAAGCATCTTGGAACATTTTACTACATCACAGGCACTATATAAATGCAAGTTTTCGGTGAGTGTAGAAGACTGAAGTGAGGTTTAAAATTCGAATAGAATTCGATAGGGTTGAGAGAGAGAAACTGAGGGGGCAAAACTTTAAAATTGGAGCCAGGCCGTTCAGGGGTGATGTCAGGAAGCACGTCTTCACACAAAGGGGGAGTGGGAATCTGGAACTCTCTCCCCCAGAAAGGTTCTTGAGGTTGGGGGAAATTTAAAATTTCAAAACTGAGTTTGCTCAATTTTTGTTGGGTAAGGGGATTAAGAGTTACGGAACCAAGACGGGTAGCTGGAGTTAAGATACTACTCAGCTGTGATCTAACAGAATGGTGGAACAGGCTCGAGGGGCTGAATGGCCACCTCCGGATACGGGAAGCAGAGTTTTGGATGAGCTGAAGTTTCCGGAGGGTGAAAACGGGCAAGTTTCTAGAAGAGTGATATAACAGTCAAGTCTGACAGTAACAAATGCATGGATGAGGGCTTCAGCAGCAGATGAGCTGAGACAGGGGCAGAGGTGGGAAACATTTCAGAAGTAAATCCATTAATGATGCAAAGATGTTTTTTTTTTGTGTGTTTCAGTTATATCCCGACAGCACAAGTTATCGACTCCAGGCTGCCTGTGGAGCTTAAGCTCGAGCAGGCTCACATCCCCGCTGCACTCTCAGTGTGATTATTTGTTTACACATGCTTACCCTGAAAGCAGACAACTGGGAAAATGCCTTTCTTGAAGCTGCTGGTCGGAAGAAGCTACTTTTACAAGGGAGGCTGGAAGTTACACTGTCTTCATAGCAAACTACGAACGGGGAAGCATTTATATTAGTAGAGCCAATGGAAAAGTAAAAGATAATTGGTCGAGGACCCTGCTCCTAATGAGCATGCATCAAAGCCTGAGGAAAGCCAGTGTGGATGTTTGAACGGGATGGGTTGGGGGGAGATGGGCTTGGAAAGTTTAAAGGAAGGAACAGCCAGTTTATTCCTCCATAGTTAAAATGAAATCTCACCCCACCCATCCAGTCTGAGTTGAACAGTGCAAGTGAGCCTTCTCTCAAAACCACACCCGTTACCACCCACCCCAGCCTGTATCCAGCAAACTTGGCCGGCTTGTGGTCTTGAGTAACTAAAAGCAAATTCCTACATGGAAATAAACAAGATCTCTCTCTCTCTCTCTTTGCGTGACACAGGAAGCTAAAACCTATTTTCAAAACCCTCCACGGCCTTCCCCTCTCCCGATCTCTCTGATGCCCTACAACCCTCCGGGTTCCCTGCGGCTCCTCTGATTCTACCCTCTTGCGCATCCCCCGATTCCCATCGCTCCACCATTGGCGGCCGTGCCTTCAGCTGCCTGGGGCCCCGAGCTCTGGAATTCCCTCCCTAAACCTCTCCGCCCCTCTCTCCTCCTTTAAGACGCTCCTTAAAACCGACCTCTTTGACTGAGCTGTTTCTCGCCTCTCCCTAATATCTCCTTAAATGGCTCGGGGCCAAATTGCATCTGAAAACACTCCTGCGAAGGGCCTTGGGACCTTTTACTATGTTAAAGGGGCTATATAAATGCAAGTTTGTGTTGTTGAAGACTTTTGACAGGGCAGAACAATGTACTAACCTCACTGGGCAGTAACACACAGCTCAATAACTCTGTGCAAACAGTCAGAAAAAGCGAACCGAGAGCTCAGCAAATACTTCTCAACAAAAACTCACCCCACTTGGCTTTCCCCAGGCAGGCGAGCCGCGAGTTGGCAGAGTTTGTAATTGATCAGTCAAACTCCTTCCCAGATTCCTGAATCAGTTCAGACCGTACCATCCAGCCCTTCGAAGGGAAGAGCAATGTAGCAATTTGGTTTGAATTCTTGCAGCAGGGCGGGGGATTAGTGCAGATTTATTGGCGGTGTCTTTATTGCAAAGCTCTGAGAGCTCGGAGATCAACTGGGAGCAGAATGTGAAGGAGAGCTGGCTGTCAGAGCACAGCAAGAAACAAAGCTACCCCAAAGATATGCCTCTGCTAAACAAGGCAGGAGACGCGCCTGCCTAGACAGGGAGAGCTGCGAGAGATTTAAAGGGACACTCCACTGGATTGGGGAACTTAAGCAGGCAGTCGAATTGTATCTGGGACATTAATGGAGCACAGTCAGTGGTTTGAAGGGTGCCATTTAACGGACTGAGTTTTAACATCTGGGAATATTTCAAGGGTCAATATAAAAAGAAAGGTTTTCATTTGCATGACGCCTTTCACGGCCTCCCGGGAGTCCCAAAGCCTCAGCAACCGAATAAGTACTTTTTGACTGCTGTCGTGATGCAGGCAATGCGGCAGCCAGCTTTCGCACAGGAAGATCCCGCAAACGCCAAGTGACAATGACCAGAGCGTCCGCTTTTGTGACTGAGGGGTAGATATTGGCCCCACTACACGGAGAGCGGGGGTGGGTGGTCTGGGAGGGGAGATCGCCCCCCCCCCAACCCCTGCTTTTCTTCTGTCACGGTATCAGCAGGAGATCTCTGCTGCTCCTCCAATTCCGGCCTCTTGCCCATCCCCCGATTCCCATCGCTCCACCATTGGCGGCCATGCCTTCAGCTGCCTGGGGCCCCAAGCTCTGGAACTCCCTCCCTAAACCCTCTCCACCTCTCTCCCTCCCCCTTTAAGAGGCTCCTTAAAACCGACCTCTTTGACCAAGCTTTCCGTCACCTGCCCCTAAATATCTCCTTGTGTGGCTCGGGGTCAATTGCACTTTTGTAACTTGCCCGTGAAGCGCCTTGGGATGTTTTTACTGCGCTAAAGGTGCTCTATAAATCAGTAAGTTGTTGTTGTTAGAGCAGTTCGAGCGACGGGGCCGGATTTTGTTTTTGAAGACGCCAATCCCGCCGTTGGGACTGGAAGGAGGTGATCCAGTGTCGGGTGGCCAATTAAGGGCGATGCGGGGTGGGGAGTGGCCAATTACATGGCCGGTGGTCGGGTGTGGTCGGGGGGAGGAGGAGGAGGAGAAGCAATTGGCGCAGGTGCGGGCGCCATTTTTAAAGAGCTGCTGGGCCTCGACTCAATATTTCTGCGTTCACTGATAGGATTTGTAGAGTGTCAAAAGGCTGCGGAGTAATGGCGGATAAAGGACTTCGGGTGGTCCCACCCTTCAGTACTTCCTCCCTCCAGACGCTCTTACAGGCTGCCAAGGAAAAGCGGGATCTTCTCTTCCCTAGGGAATGGGAGGAGGAGAGCTGGGACCCTGACTGAGCAAGTCTGGCTGCAGATTGCGGAGGAGGTCTGCAACCATGGGGTCATTCCAAAGACATGGATACGGCACCTCAAGTGGCTCAAGTATCTCATCCGGGCTGCGAAAGTGAGTATCTCATAAAGCCTTCAGCTCTTGGGTCTTGCATCTGTCAGAGGAGGAGGGTGCGTTGGGTGGAGAGGGTGATGCCCAACCAAGACGCGGGCAAAAAGTCAGGGGATGAAAGTGGCATACCCTAAAGTGAATCACACTGGTGGACATCACAAGAGAACTAAAAGTGAGGTCAACATGGATCTACCCACTGAAGAATCACATGAGCTGGTTCCAAATCCAAAACTAATCACGCCCAACATTTAGGGTCAGAACCCAGCTAGAACCAAGGGCAGGAGGATCTCCCAGACACCTCGCTCCAGAAATAAGAGCTATCAAAGTGCCAGAACCTGAATGGTGAACGCCATGTATTGTGAAAGCAGTAACCAAGGGGTTAAAGTTTGTTGAAACAGAGAACCTTGTCACAAGCAGCAACAGAAATTTGAATACCAACTGCATCAACAATCACATGGTCCTGGAGATTAACATCCCTAAAGTAGAACAAACTGGTGTGAGAGAGAAAAACAACCGCATTTGACAACATTTAACCAAAAGAAATGCAATTTTTTTAAGGGTACCGCATCCAAACGAACGATGATGCAAAACATAGGCCAGAAGCCTAAGGAGTGAATGAAATGAATGTGTAAAGTGATGTGACCCAAAACCTTTTAGTGTTTCTTTTTCCCTCTTTCCTAAACCCAAAAAGACATAAAATTTGCAATCCAAGGAGTTTCATTCTTTTTCCCTTTGTGGAGGTGTGATGCACATCAGAAATGCGATGATAAAACATTCACAGATTAACTCTGGAGAGTTATGAAAAAAACAGACTTTGTCTTTATTTTCAGAAGTGAACAATGGTCCAAAATGGCCACTGAAGAAAAGGGGGATTAGCCTTTTGTGTATTCAAACAGTCTCACAAAGACAAAGGACAAATCTTCAAAGCCAGAAGGTGTTAATCAAACCCATCTTACACCTATCCTAAAAACATTCCAGAATTGAATGTCTTCTTCTGAAACAGAGGAGGTGTGATGTAGCCACGTCCTGGGCCATTGTGTGATCACCGTGGGGAAGAAACCAGAGTGTCTCCGAACAGGAGGTGAGAAGTTTTAGCTTAAAAAAGACAGGCAAAGAGAGAGCGCGAGACTGACACAGAAGGTCTACTTGTAACAGCTGCCATTCCAGCAAGCCAGAAAGCACACGCCCCTCTGAAAAGATCTGACATCTACATTGTACAGCAGCGAGAGCTGGAAGTGACCCACCATCTTCAACAGAACCTTCAATCAAGAGAGAAATCTACAATCATTTCAGGCCTGCAACTATCTAGAACTTGAGTCTTAAGAGCAGAGAGCAGTCGGACCTGTGTGAGAGCAGTCTGGGCGTGCGAAGTTTTGAAAAAAGTTAACAGTGACATCACAGGAAAGCTGGAAGGTGATTGGTTGGTGAGTAACTGCTGCTAGGGAATAGCTCTAAATAGCTGGCTTAGTAACTAAGGTAAGAAAGGTCTACAGTTTATTTTCATAAAAAGTAAATAGTGTTTTTTAGGGAGTTCTGTAGTAACGAAGACCGGGAAGAAGAGCCCGAGAGAATTGATATTATTTGATATTAAGCATCTTCCAAAAGGTTTAATTTAAAGGTTTAAGTCATGGCAGGAGAGCTCAAAGCCAAGGTGTGCTCCTCGTGCTCTACGTGGGAAGCCGTGAACAATTCCAGTGCCCGGGACCAGCATGTGTGCATGAAGTGTCTCCAGCTGCAGCTCCTGGAAGCCCGGGTTTCAGAGCTGGAGCAGCGGCTGGGGACACTGTGGAGCATCCACGAGGCGGAGAATATCGTGGATAGCACGTATAGAGAGGTGGTCACACCACAAGCTCAGACTCCACAGGAGGGGAATGGGTGACCACCAGGCAGAGCAAGAGGACTAGGCAGGCAGTGCAGGAATCTCCCGTGGCTATTCCCCTTCAAAACAGATATACTGCTTTGGATACTGTTGGGGGGAATGGCCTCTCAGGGGAAAGCAGCAACAGCCCAATTTGTTGCACCACCTTTGGCTCTGCTGCACAGGGAAGGAGTAAAAAGTGTGGGAATGCAATAGTTATGGGGGATTCAATTGTAAGGGGAATAGATAGGCGTTTCTGTGGCCGCAAATGAGACTCCTGGATGGTGTGTTGCCACCTTGGTGCTAGGGTCAAGGATGTCTCCGGACATTCTGAAGGGGGAGGGTGAACAGCCAGTGGTCGTGGTACACATTGGTACAAACAACACAGGTGAAAAAAAGGATGAGGTCCTAAAAGCAGAATATAGGGAGCTAGGAAGTAAGATGAAAAGTAGGACCTCAAAGGTAGTGATCTCAGGATTACTACCAGTGCCACATGATAGTCAGAGTAGAAATAGCAGGATATATCAGATGAAAACGTGGCTGAAGAGATGGTGTGAGGGGGAGGGTTTTAGATTCCTGGGGCATTGGGACCAGTTCTGGGGGAGGTGGGACCAGTACAAACTGGACGGGTTACACCTGGGCAGGACCGGGACTGATGTCCTAGGGGGTGTATTTGCTAGAGTGGTTGGGGAGGGTTTAAACTAAAATGGCAGGGGGATGGGAACCTTTGCAAGGAGTCAGAGGAGGGGGATCAAAGACAAAAACAAAAGACAGTAAGGGGAATAAGAAAAGTGATAGGCAGAGAAATCAAGGGCCAGAATCAAAATGGGCCACAGTGATAAATAGTGGGAAGGGGACAGTATTGTTAAAAAGACAAGCCTTAAGTCTTTGTGCCTTAACACGCGGAGCATTCGCAATAAAGTGGATGAATTAATCGCGCAAATAGATGTAAATGGGTATGATATAGTCGGGATTACGGAGACATGGCTGCAAGGTGACCAGGGATGGGAAATGAACATCCAGGTGTATTCAGTATTCAGGAAGGACGGACAAAAAGTAAAAGGTGGTGGAGTTACATTGCTGGTTAAAAAGGAAATTAACGCAATAGTAAGGAAGGATATTAGCTCTGACGATGTGGTATCTGTATGGGTGGAGCTGAGAAACACTAAGGGGCAAAAAACGTTAATGGGGGTTGTATATAGACCCCCAAACTGTAGTGGTGATGTTGGGAATGGCACTAAACAGGAAATTAGAGACATATGCGATAAAGGAACATCTGTAATTACGGGTGACTGTAATCTGCATATAGATTGGGCAAATACAATTAGTCACAATACCATAGAGGAGCAATTCATGGAGTGTATATGGGATGGTTTTCGGGACCAATATGTTGACGAACCAACTAGAGAACAGGCCATCCTAGACTGGGTAGTGTGTGATGAGAGAGGACTAATTGACAATCTAGTTGAGCGAGACCCCTTGGGGATGTACGACCATAATGTGATAGAATTCTTCATCAAGATGGAGAGTGACATGGTTGATTCTGAGACTTAGGTCCTGAATCTTAATAAAGGAAACTACGAAGGTATGAGGCGCAAGTTGGCTATGATGGACTGGGAAATATTACTTAAAGGGATGACGGTGGATAGGCAATGGCAAACATTCAAAGACTGCATGGATGAGCTGCAACAATTGTTTATTCCTGTCTGGCGCAAAAGTAAAATGGGAAAGGTAGCCAAACCATGGCTTACAAGGGAAATTAGAGATAGCATTAGATCCAAGGAAGAGGCATACAAATTTGCCAGAAAAACAACAGACCGGAGGATTGAGAGCAGTTTAGAATTCAGCAAAGGAGGCCCAAGGGATTGATTAAGAAGGGGAAAATAGGGTATGAGAGTAAACTTGCGGGAAACATAAAAACTGACTGTACAAGTTTCTATAGGTATGTGAAGAGGAAAAGATTGGTGAAGACAAATATAGGTCCCTTACAGTCAGAAACAGGGGAATTTATTATAGGGAATAAAGAAATGGCTGACCAACTAAATGCATATTTTGGTTCTGTCTTCACAAAGGAGGACACAAATGTCATACCAGAAATGTTGGGGAACACAGAGGGAAGAACTGAAGGAAATCAGTATTAGTAGAGAAATGGTGTTGTGGAAATTGATGGGATCGAAGGCCGATAAATCCCCAGGGCCTGATAATCAACATCCCAGAGTACTTAAGGAAGTGGCCCTAGAAATAATGGATGCATTGGTGGTCATCTTCCAAGATTCTATAGACTCTGGAACAGTTCCTACAGATTGGAGGGTAGCTAATGTAACCCCACTATTTAAAAAGGGAGGTAGAGAGAAAGCAGGGAATTATAGACCAGTCAGCCTGACGGTAGTGGGGAAAATTCTCGAGTCCATTATCAAAGATTTTATAGCCGAGCACTTGGAGAACAGTGGTAGAATCGGACAGAGTCAGCATGGATTTACAAAAGGGAAATCATGCTTGACAAATTACTAGAATTCTTCGAGGATGTAACTAGTAGAGCTGATATGGGGGAGCCAGTGGATGTGGTTTATTTGGATTTTCAGAAGGCTTTCGACTAAGTCCCACATTAGAGATTAGCATGTAAAATTAAAGTACGTGGGATTGGGGGTAGTGTATTGCGATGGATAAAAAATTAGTTGACAGACAGGAAACAAAGAGTAGGGATAAACATGTCTTTTTCCGAATGGCAGGCAGTGACTAGTGGGGTACCGCAGGGATCGGTGCTAGGACCCCAGCTATTCACAATATATATTAATGATTTAGATGAGGGAACTAAATGTAATATCTCCAAATTTGCAGAAGACACAAAACTGATAGGGAGAGTGAGTTGTGAGGAGGATGCAGAGAGGCTTCAGGGTGATTTGGACAAGTTGACTGAGTGGGCTAATGCATGGCAGATGCAGTATAATGTGGATAAATGTGAGGTTATCCATTTGGTAGCAAAAACAGGAAGGCAGATTATTATCTGAACAGCTATAAACTGAGAGAGGGGAATATGCATCAAGACCTGGGTGTTCTCGTATACCAGTCGCTGAAGGTAAGCATGCAGGTGCAACAGGCGGTGACAAAGGCAAATGGTATGTTGGCCTTTTTAGCGAGAGGATTCGAGTACAGGAGTAGGGATGTCTTGCTACAATTATACAGGACCTTGGTGAGGCCACACCTGGAATATTGTGTGCAGTTTTGGTCTCCTTATCTGAGGAAGGGATGTTCTTGCTATAGAGGGAGTGCAGCGAAGGTTTACCAGACTGATTCCTGGGATGGTGGGACTGACGCATGAGGAGAGATTGAGTCGGTTAGGATTATATTCGCTGGCATTCAGAAGAGTAACGGGGGATCTCATAGAAACCTACAAAATTCTAACAGGACTTGACAGGGTAGATGCAGGAAGGATGTTCCCGATGGCGGGGGAGTCCAGAACCAGGGGCCATAGTTTAAGGATAAAGGGTAAACCTTACAGGACTGAGATGAGAAATTTCTTCACCCAGAGAGTGGTGAACCTGTGGAATTCACTACCACAGAAAACAGTTGAGGCCAAAACATTGTATGTTTTCAAGAAGGAGTTAGATATAGCTCTTGGGTCTAAAGGGGTCAAAGGGTATGGGGCGAAAGCGGGAACAGGCTACTGAGTTGGATGATTAGCCATGATCATAATGAATTGCGGAGCAGGCTCGAAGGGCCGAATGGCCTACTCCTGCTCCTATTTTCTATGTTTCTATTTAACAGGTTTATCGTGACCCTTCTCCCGCACTGAAAAGAAACCTTCCTCTTCCCTCCAGAGCTACACGTGGCTCTATAACATCTCATTTGCGGCTCCTAACCTTCTCCAGCTGGATCACGTGAACATGAAAAAATAAGTCAAGAAAAGTAAGAGCTGTGTTTTTAGCGTCGGGATAAAAGGTTAATTATTCTGCTGAACTTTACGGTTTCAATTATCTTAACGAGAAACACCATCACACTCTAAGTAAACCTGTTGGAGTGGTATAGCTACACCATGATGATCGATTCATAGAGTCATAGAGTCGTACAGCATAAAAACAGGCCCTTCGGCCCACCACGTCCATGCTGACCATAATGCCTATCTATACTAATCCCACCTGCCTGCATTAATTCCATATCCCTCTATGCCTTGCTCATTCAAGTACCTGTCCAGATGCCTCTTAAATGTCGCGACTGTTCCTGCCTCCACCACCTCCTCTGGCAGCTCATTCCAGATACCCACTATTCTTTGTGTGAAAAATTTACCCCTTTGATCCCCTTTAATCCTCCTCCCTCTCACCTTAAATTTATGCCCTATAGTTTTAGTCACCCCTACCATGGGACACAGACTCTGGCTATCAACCCTATCTATGCCTCTCATAATTTTATATACCTTTATCATGTCCCCTCTCAGCCTCATTCGCTCCAGGGAAAACAGACCCAGCCTATCCAATCTCTCTTTGTAACTCAAGCCCTCCAAACCAGGCAACATCCTTGTGAATCTTTTCTGCACCCTCTCTAGCTTAACCACATCTTTCCTGTAGTGCGGCGACCAGAACTGCACACAGTACTCCAAATGCGGCCTAACCAACGTTATGTACAACTGTAACATGATGTCCCAACTCTTGTACTCAATGCCCCGGCCAATGAAGGCAAGCATGCCATATGCCTTCTTCACCACCCTGTCTACCTGTGTTGCCACTTTCAGGGAACTATCTACTTGCACCCCAAGGTCTCTCTGATAAACAACACTCCACAGGGCCCTGCCATTCACTGTATATGTCCTGCCCTGGTTTAACTTCCCAAAATGCATCACTTCGCACTTGTCTGCGTTAAATTCCGTTTACCAATCCCTTGCCCACTTTCCCAGTTTATCTATATCCTGTTACAACCTTCTTCACTGTCCACTACACCACCAATTTTGGTGTCATCTGCAAACTTACTAATCATGCCCCCTACATTCACATCCAAGTCATTAATATATATGACAAGCAACAGAGGGCCCAGCACCGATCCCTGCGGCACACCACTGGTCACCGGCCTCCAATCTGAGAAACAACCCTCCACTACCACCCTCTGCCTCCTATCACCAAGCCAATTCTGTATCCAATTGGCTAGCTCACCCTGGATCCCATGTGTTCAAATCTTCTGGACCAGCCTACCATGCGGGACCTTGTCAGAAGCCTTGCTAAAGTCCATGTAGACAACGTCCATCGCCCTGCCCTTGTCAATCCTCTTGGTCACCTCCTCCAGCCTTCAGCTACCTCACCCGTGGCTAACGATGATACAAAAATCTCTGCCAGGGCCCCAGCAATCTCTTCCCTTGCTTCCCATAGCATCCTAGGATACACCTGATCAGGCCCTGGGGATTTATCCACCTTAATGCGCTTCAAAACCTCCAACACCACCTCCTTTGTAATGTTGATATGCTCCAGGATATCGCTGTTCCCTCCCTTGAACTCACTAGCTTCCATGACCTTCTCCACGGTAAATACAGATGAGAAGTATTCATAGATAACGCCTTTGATTGAAGGAACAGGTTTAATGGTTGCGAGCATTATTGTGTCACACTTACGAGGAGTGTGATGATGAAAAATTATGTACTAAAACTGAAGAGTTATAAAAATTAACTTTACCTTTTTAAAAAATGCTAAAAATGGCCACCAAAGATAAACCACCTGACCTTTGTATATTCAAACTGTCTGACACAGACAAAGGAATATCTTTTGAGCTGTGAGGGGTCAATTACACCCATCCAGAATCGAATGGGTTCTTCTGAAACAAAGAAGGTATAAAGTGGAAACATCATAACTGGATTACTGTTATCCCGAACCCATCAAGAGACACTTTTGAATTGAATGGGTTCTTCTGAAACAAAGAAGATGTGAAGTAGCTACATCCTGGACCATTGATGGTCACCACAGGGAGGATGATCCACATCTATCAACAGAGACAAAGATTGGAAGTCATTTTTGACCTTAAAGGTAGCTCCCTGAGGAGTGAAAGGAAGACACCCAGAAGGAAGCCTCACCGAGACCCTTGTTTCCAGTTAAGGGGCTGGGAGAAATCCAGCAAGCCAGAAGGGAAGTGCCCTGCTGTAGAATTCTATATCTTGATTTATGCATCAGTGAAATAGAAATGATCCATTGTATTCAACTGAGCTCTCAACCAAGAGAGTAATCTACAAACACCTTAAGCCTGCAACCAACAAGAACTTGACTTTCAGGAGATTTCAACAGGTTTACCGTGACCCCTGAAAGCCTACCTCACTTAAACCCACTTACCCCTTTTCCTCTCTGTTTCTTCGTGTGTGTGTGTGTGTGAGTGTGCGCGCATGAGTGAATGCGTGAGTGGGTGGGGTTGCAACAATTTCGAGATAAAGCATATTACTCAATAAATCATCAATCTTCTGTTTTAAACCTACAAGAAAACCTGTCTCGGTGTGTTTATTTGACAAATAAAACATAAAGGGGTTAAACCCTAATAGTAAAAGACACTTACTGCGGTCGAGTGGGAGTTGTGCAGGGGGAACCATTACAATGGTTTCTGATATAGCTGAGACGATCAATTATTCTGAATGTGCTGTTAGAAGCTCTTTTACATCATGTGAATCAATTGTCGAAAAGCATTGTCTTAATTCTACACACCTTATGTTAATGCTTGTTTTAAAGATGACTTTGCAAATAAAATTATAGATTTAAAAAAATCAAAAAAATATAATTCAGAGTTAATTCCATTTCAATTTCAGTCTTTTCCTCCACTGATATATAAATTCAGCCAGTGTTTTATTTCTCATGCAAGCAAATTATGCATTCTACCAGAGACATGTAATAATTTGCCAACTAGTTGGTTTAGAAATGTGGAAGTTTTGCCTTATGCCTCCCAATAGTTTTAGGCAATTTTTTTTCAAAGGCTCTTCCAGTGAAAAGGGTGGCCAATCCCAGGACTTGATTCCCCGCCCAGCAGAAATAGTTTCTCACTATCTACCTTATCAATTCCTCTGAAAATTCTAAAACCTCAAGCCATTCATGCCTCATGGGAGCTGGTGACGTAGTGGTAATGTCACTGAGTTAGTAATCCAGTGGCCCAGTCTTGGCAACACGGGTTCAAATCCCACCACGGCAGTTGGTAGAATTTAAATTCAATTATTCAATAAAAATCTGAAATTGAAAGCTCGTCTCAGTACTAGTGCTCTCATCAATTGTCGTAAAAACCCATCTGGGTTCACTCATGTCCTTTTGGGAAGGAAATCTGCCATCTGTAACCGGTCTGGCCTACATGCAACTGCAGACCCATTGCAATGTGGTTGACTCTTAACTGCCCTCTGAAATGGCCCCGCAAGACACTCAGTTGTCAAGGGCAGTTAGGGATGGGCAACAAATGCTGGCCTTGCCAGTGACGCCCACATCCCAAGAAAGAACTTAAAAATGTCCTCCTACATTCCAGTGAATTCAAGCCTAGTTTATGTAATCCCACCTCATAATTTAACTCTTGGGGCCCCGGTGAAATTCTGGTGAATCGGTGCGACATTCCTTCTGAAGGCAATATTTTTCTTTCTTTTTATCTCTTTTTCTCTTCAAATGTTCCCACCAATTTTTTTGTTGATCTTCCCATCCAGCATGCCCACCGGGGGATAATCTTTCCTATCTCCCACTCCAATGTAGACCCTGCGGACATTTCTCTCCACCCCTCTACACATCTCCCTCCCAAGGGCCTTGCCATCCAAGAGTTTGTTATGGATGAATGCATCAACATCATGGCCTTGATGGAAGCCTGGCTGAGGGGTAATGACTTCTTCCCCCTAAGTGAAGCCTCCCTGCCCGGCTAAACCTTTCAACCCTTGCCTCGCTCAGACCTCCGAAGTGGGGGCGGCGGGGTGGGGGGACAGTTGTTGCTCTTATTACCAAATCACACCTTAGTCTGTCTCCCTACTCCTCTGGCCTTTTCTCCTCCCTTAGCATCTGCACAAAGTTACTTCTCATCTGCAATGGTTTCAACCTCCATCTCAATTCATCAAGCCGTATCTCCTCTGAGTTCACTGCGCTCATCTCCTCCCTTAATCTCTCCCTCCATGTAAACTCCTCAACCCATATTTACGGCCATGTGCTTGAACTTGCCATCTCGCGTGGCCTCGCTGCCCCCATCACAGAAAAGGCCAACTCGAATCACTTCCTTGGATCAATCTCCACCCAAATCCTGCTTCCCTCTCCCAACTCCACTTCCTTCTGTCTCCGCCCCTGGGTAAAACTCTCCCACAAGTCACTGACAACTGCATTTTCGAATTCTCAATGCTCTAACCTTTGGCCTTTCGGTGTCCACAACATTTCAGCATCTATTGATCTGCTCAACCATGCCTTCAAGTCCACCTTCGTTGTCAGTAAAAGCATCACTATCTTTCACTCTGATTGCACTCCGGTACGGCCCTCATCTCTGCTCCCTTACGTCCAAGGGACGCAGACTCGAACATTTGTGCCATCAACTGGTTTAGCCATTATTCATCAGATCTGGCTGGCCCACATAAAGCACTGGGGTCCTGCCCTCTCTATCACTAACGTTACTCATGACGCAAGGATCATCTAACAACAGTGGCGCAGTGGTTAGCACCGCAGCCTCACAGCTCCAGCGACCCGGGTTCAGTTCTGGGTACTGCCTGTGTGGAGTTTGCAAGTTCTCCCAGTGACCGCGTGGGTTTTCTCCGGGTGCTCCGGTTTCCTCCCACAGCCAAAGACTTATAGGTTGATAGGTAAATTGACCATTGTAAATTGCCCTCAGTGTAGGTAGATGGTGGGGATGTGGTAGGGAATATGGGATTAATGTAGGATTAGTATAAATGGGTGGTTGTTGGTCGGCACAGACTCGGTGGGCCGAAGGGCCTGTTTCAGTGCTGTATCTCTAAATAAATAAAGTTAACCTCAGACATCTCGTCACTACAAGCTGTCTTTGTAAACCCCTCTTCCCTGTCTCCTCTGCTCTCGGCTCCAATAATGTGAGGAGCTCATAAAATCTTGAATGGTTTCAGCACAGAAGGAGGCCATTTGGTTCATAAGATCATAAGAACTAGGAGCAGGAGTAGGCCGTCCAGCCCCTCGAGCCTGCTCCGCCATTCAATAAGATCATGGCTGATCTTTTTGTGGACTCAGATCCACTTACCCGCGCTCTCACCGTATCCCTTACTTTCTTTATTGTTCAAAAAGATATCTACCTTAGCTTTAAAAACGTTTACTGAAGAAGCGTCAACTACTTCACTGGGCAAGGAATTCCATAGATTAACAACCCTCTGGGTGAAGAAGTTCCTTCTTAATTCAGTCCTAAATCTGCTCCCTCTAATCTTGAGGCTATGCCCTCTTGTCCTAGCTTCACCTGCCAGTGGAAACATCCTCTCTACTTGTATCTTATCTATTCCCTTCATAATTTTATATGTTTCTATAAGATCCCCCCTCATTCTTCTGAATTCCAATGAATATAATCCCAATCTACTCAGTCTCTCCTCATAAGCCAACCCCCTCAACTCCAGAATCAACCTAGTGAACCTCCTCTGCACCCTCTCTAGTGCCAGTACATCCTTTCTCAAGTAAGGAGACCAAAACTGCACACAGTACTCCAGGTGCGGCCTCACCAGTACCTTATACAGCTGCAACATAACCTCTCTGCTTTTAAACTCAATCCCTTTAGCAATGAAGGACAAAATTCCATTTACCTTCCTAATTACTTGCTGTACCTGCAGACCCACCTTCTGCGATTCATGCACAAGGACACCTAGGTCCCTCTGCATAGCAGCATGCTGCAACTTTTTACCATTCAAGTAATAATCCTTTTTACTGTTACTCCTACCGAAATGAATGACTTCACATTTATTAACATTGTATTCCATCTGCCAGACCTTTGCCCACTCACTCAATGTATCTATGTTCCTCTGCAAAGTTTAACAGTTATCTGCACACTTTGCTCTGCCACTCATCTTAGTGTCATCTGCAAACTTTGACACCCTACACGTGGTCCCCAACTCCAAATCATCTATATAAATTGTAAATAATTGCGGTCCCAACACCGATCCCTGAGGCACACCACTAGTGACTGATTGCCAACCAGAATAGCACTCATTTATCCCCACTCTCTGCTTCCTGTTAGTCAACCAATCCTCTATCCATGCTAATACTTTACCCCTAACGCCATGCATCCTTATCTTATGCAGCAGCCTCTTGTGCGGCACCTTGTCGAAGGCCTTTTGGAAATCTAGGTACACCACATCCACTGGGTCCCCATTGTCCACCTTGCTCGTAATGTCATCATAGAATTCCAAAAGATTTGTCAAGCATGACCTGCCCTTCATGAACCCATGCTGCGTCTGCCCAACGGGACAATTTCTATCGAGATGCCCCGCTATTTCTTCCTTGATAATAGACTCAAGCATCTTCCCCACTACAGAGGTTAAGCTAACCTGTCTATAATTCCCCATCTTTTGTCTACCTCCCTTTTTAAACAGTGGCGTCACATCTGCTGTTTTCCAATCTGCTGGGACTACCCCAGAGTCCAGCGAATTTTGGAAAATTACCGCCAGTGCACCTGCTATTTCTCCCGTCATCTCTTTTAGTCCCCTGGGATGCATTCCATCAGGGCCAGGAGACCTATCAATCCTTAGCTCCATTAGCTTGCCCAACACTACCTCTTCCGTAATAATTGTTTCCAGGTCCTCACCTGCGTTTGTCTCTTTGTCAATTACTGGCATGTTACTAATGTCCTCCACTGTGAAGACCGATACAAAATACCTGTTCAATGCCTCGGCCATTTTATCATATCCCATAACTAAATTCCCCTTCTCATCCTCTAAAGGACCAACGTTTACTTGAGCCACTCTTTTTTGTTTTATATATTTATAGAAACTTTTGCTATCTGTCTTTATATTCTGTGCTAGTTTTTTCTCATGTTCTATCTTACTTTTCTTTATAGCTCTTTTTGTGGCGTTCTGTTGACCTTTAAAGTTTTCCCAATCTTCTAGTTTCATGCTGTTTTTGGCCACTTTGTATGCCTTCTCTTTCAATTTGATAGCCTCCCTTATTTCCTTAGACACCCATGGCAGATTACCCCTTTTCTTCCAGTCCTTCCTTTTCACTGGAATATACTTTTGCTGAGCACTTTGAAAAATTGCTTTGAAAGTCCTCCACTGCTCGTCAACTGTCCCACCATAAAATCTTTGTTTCCAGTCTACTTTAGCCAAGTCCTCCCTCATTCTATTGTAGTCCCCCTTGTTCAAGCGCAGGACCCTGGTATTGGATTTTATCTTCACACTCTCCATCTGTATTCTAAATTCAACCATACTGTGATCACTCCTTCCAAGAGGATCCCTAACTATGAGGTCATTAATTATTCCTGTCTCATTACACAGGAATAGATCTGGGATAGCTTGCTCCCTCGTCGGTTCCATTACATACTGTTCAAGAAAACTATCACGGATACACTCAGCGAACTCCTCCTCAAGGCTACCTTGACTGAGCTGGTTCGACCAATCTACATGTAGATTAAAATCCCCCATGATAATTGCCGTACCATTTTTACAGGCATTAGTTATTTCTTTGTTTATTGCCCGCCCCAATGTGATGTTATTATTTAGGTGGCCTATAGACTATGCCTATCAATGACTTTTTCTGCTTAGAGTTTCTAATTTCCACCCAAATGGATTCAACCTCATTCTCCATAGAACCTATATCATCTCTCAGCACCGCCCTGATGTCGTCCTTGAATATCAGTGCTACAACACCTCCCTTACCTTCCTGTCTGTCCTTCCGAATAGTCTGGTACACCTGGATATTTAACTCCCAGTCGTGACCAACCTGTAACCATGTCTCTGTAATGGCTACCAAATCATATTCATTCGCGATGATTTGTGCCGTTAACTCATCAACCTTGTTATGAATGCTACGAGCATTCAGGTTCTTCGTGTCCGTGCTCTCTCATGGACTCCTTTGCCTCCAAATTTTTTCTTTGAGCATGGATGGGCAGCTGAGACCTGTTGCCTGCCATTCCTGCGCTGTGTGGGAACTTCAGGACATTTCATGTCTTGGGGGCCTCACGTGTGTGGGAAGTGTCTCCGGCTGTTTGAGTTCGAGCTCAGGGTTTCCGACCTTGAGGGGCAGCTGGAGTCACTGCGGAGCATCAGGGAGCAGGGGAGTTTCCTGGATTGTATGTTCCAAGAGGTGGTCACTCGACAGGCAGAGAGAGTTCAGGATAGTAGGTGGGTGACCATCCGGAAGAGTAGGAAGAGGCAGGAAATTAAGGAGTCTTCGGGGTGTGTGCCACTCTCAAACCAGCACTCAGCTTAGGAGTGACGACACCTTGAAGAAGTGCAGTCCAGACCATGGCACCAATGGGCAAGAGATTGCACAGGAGGGAACAGCAAAGAGTAGAAATTCGGTTGTTATAGGAGATTCCATAGTTAGGGGGACAGACAGGCATTTCTGTAACCGTGAGCACGAATCCTGCATAGTGTGTTGCCTCCCTGTTGTTGGGGAAAAGGACGTCACAGAGAGGATGCAGAATATTCTTCAGGGGGAAGGGAGTAAGCCAGAAGTTGTGGTACACGTTGCTACCAACGATATAGAGAGATCAGGTATTGAGGTCCTATGGCAAAGTTTCCAGGAGCTAAGGAGGAAGTTAAAAGTAGGACCTCAGGGTAGTAATCTCTGGATTACTCCCAGTGCCATGGGCTAGTGAGAGTAGAAATGGGAATATGGGCGGTGGGGGCGGGGGGGGGAGGTGGGTGGTGGTGGGTGGTGTAGCTTGAGGCATGATGCAGGATGGAGAGATTCAGATTCTTGGGGCATTGGCACCAGTTCTGGGGCAGGAGGCATCTATTCAAATGGAACAATTTGCACCTCAACAGGACTGGGACCAATGTCCTCTCAGGGAGGTCCACTAGTGTGGTTGGAGTGGGTTCAAACCAAACTGGCGGGGGAGGGTGGGCACTGGCATACAGAAGAAAAAAAGAGAGATAAGGTGCAAAAAGGACTGAGAGTGTTGGATAGCACTGGAGAAGGAAGTAGTATCTTATTGGATAGGAGCAGACTAAGAAGGACTATAAGGAATACAAAGACAGGTTTAGAATGCATGTATGTAAACACACAAAGTGTGGTGAATAAGGTTGGTGAGCTACAATCACAAATAGCCAGGCGGGAATATGTTGCAGTGGCAATAACAGAAACATAGCTTAAAATAGTGAGCACTGGGCACTTAATATTCAAGGATATAAAGTGTTCAGAAAAGAAAGAGAAGGAAAAAAGAGAGTTGGGGTGGCAGTACTGATTAGGGCAGATATTGTAGTGTTGGAAAGAGAGGAAGTTGTTGAGGGAGCTTTCATATGTTTGTTTGGTATGCTTCCACCTTATTGTAGTTGCACGTTAACCTTTATTACATAATAACTATTTACACTTAGCATTAGTCTGTATGACTCCTCCAAAAGCCACGCTGTATCTATCTTTGAGTCTCTCTCATATATGATCTCTTACATCATCATGGTAGGCGGTATTCTTTACACTGTTTCAAGATTAACCCTTTGAAGGACATGACCCCCAAGCTGTAAGAATATAAAATAGCTCAAAACCACACACAGAGGTGAGCTGTACAGACACTACGGGGTTAACTGTAACACACAGAGGGGTGAGCGAACTAAAATTCTGGCTCGTTAAGAGACTGAGAGAGCCATTGTCATGGACAATGGCACAGGGCAACTGCCATTACATAGCACAATTAGTTCCTGCCAGGAATGAAGGGAGCATTCACACCCCAGTCAACCTTGGAGCCAGGTATCCCTCACCATGGGGAAGGGATCACATTGTTTTCTGTTGTGTAAACAGCAGAAGGATTGACTATGTCCGTACAGTCCTGTCTAGACCAGGGCATGGAATAAACCAAGGAAATAGGTGTTAATCACTGGACGATTCAGCGGAATGGTAACAGGATCTGTGCCTGCGATGTGAAGCATCATAAAAGAGGGCAACATCAGAGCGTGGACACTGCAGACAAGAGAAGAACGGAGACCGGCCAAATCTGAGGTTGAGCCAAACCCTGTGTCACGTGCATTTTGTTCTCCTAATTCCTGGATTCCAAGAACTATTGTAAGGAGGAGTAGAATCTCTTAGACCTTTCTGGCCCTTATACAGGGGCAAAGATAGAATATATTTGGTCAGGGTTGAGAAGCATAAAGGAGATGATCACGCTGCTGGAAGTATAGCATGAGAGAGATAGAGGAGCAAATCTGCAAGGAAATCACAGAGATGTGCCAGAATTATAGAGTGGTGATATTGGGGAACTTTAATTACCCAAATATCGATTGGGATAATGTTAGAGGAAAGGGTAAGGAAGGGGGAGGAATTTCTGAAATGTGTTCAGGAGAACTTTATTGACCAGTATGTTCTCGGTCCAACTCAGAAGGAGGCCTTGCTGGATCTGGTGCTGGGGAATGGGGTGGGCCAAGTGGACCAAGTGTCTGTGGGGGAGCACTTGGGTAAGAGCGATCATTGTATCATAAGGTTTAGATTAGTAATGGAGAAGGGCAAGGAACAATCTAAAGTAGAACTTCTAAATTGGGAGAGTGTTAACTTCCCAATGGGATGGGAGGGGTTTGAGCCAGGGCAAAATGGAACCAACATTTGACAGGAGAAGCTGTAATGGAACAATGGGTGATCTTTAAGGAGGAGATGTCTCAGGTACTGGATATGTACATTCCAACAAGGGGGACATGTAGGGGAAACCAAAGCCAGGGCTCCTTGGAGGACGAGGGAGATAGGGAATATGATGAAACAAAAAAAGTGGGTGTATGTTGGGTGAATTCTTCGAGCAAAAACCAGGCCAAATACAATCAGTTGAGAGGGGAAGCGATGAGGAAAATAAGACTGGCAAAGAGAAAGAATATCATGGCAGTTAACATAAAAGAGAACCCAAAAATCTTCCACCCGCCTATAAATAGTAAGCGGGTTGTAAGAGGCGGGTGGGGGGCCTATTAGGGACAAAGAAGGTGATATATGTGTAGAGGCACAGGGCAAGGCTAGTATACTTAATGAGTACTTTGTCTTGGTGTTTACTAAGCAAGAGGATGCTCGCAATATATCTGTAGGAGTGGAGATAGTAGAGGTAATGGAAGGAATGAATATTGATAGGCAGAATGTATTGGAAAGGCTGGCTATGCTTAGAGTGGATAAGTCACCTGGTCTGGATGGCTTGCATCTCAGGTTGCGAAGGGGAATTGGGCTGGAAATAGGGGAAGGGCTGGTCATAATCTTCCCTGGATACGGGGAAGGTGCCAGAAGATTGAAAAGTGGCAAATGTGACACCCTTGTTCAAGAAAGTGTGTAAGGACATTCCTAGTAACTAAAGGCTGGTCAGTTTAACATCAGTGGTGGGTAAAGTTTTAGATACAAAAATCAGGGGAAAATATCCACAGGCACTTGGAACGTTAATTAAGGAGAGCCAGCCCTGATTTGTGAAAGGCCGATCATGTTTGACTAATCTAATTAAATGTTTTGATGCTGTAACACAGGAGATTGATGAAGTGGATAGAGTCGATGTTGTCTATATGGATTTTAAGAAAGTGTTTAACAAAGTACCACTTAAAAGGCTGGTTAACAAAATTGAAACTCATGGAATAGGAGAGTCAGTGTCAGCTTGGATAAAAAATTGGCTTCAGGACAGAAAACAGCGTGTCATGCTAAATGGTTGTTTTTCAGACTGAAGGATGGTAGACAGTGATGTTCAGTCTGGAGGATGGTAGACAGTGATGTTCAGTCTGGAGGACGGTAGACAGTGATGTTCAGTCTGGAGGACGGTAGACAGTGGTGTTCAGTCTGGAGGACGGTAGACAGTGATGTTCAGTCTGGAGGATGGTAGACAGTGATGTTCAGTCTGGAGGATGGTAGACAGTGGTGTTCAGTCTGGAGGACGGTAGACAGTGATGTTCAGTCTGGAGGACGGTAGACAGTGATGTTCAGACTGAAGGATGGTAGACAGTGATGTTCAGTCTGGAGGATGGTAGACAGTGGTGTTCAGTCTGGAGGACGGTAGACAGTGATGTTCAGTCTGGAGGACGGTAGACAGTGATGTTCAGTCTGGAGGACGGTAGACAGTGATGTTCAGTCTGGAGGATGGTAGACAGTGGTGTTCAGTCTGGAGGACGGTAGACAGTGATGTTCAGTCTGGAGGATGGTAGACAGTGGTGTTCCCCAAGGCTCAGTGCTGGGACCACTGCTTTTTTGATATATCTCAATGACTTGGATATTGGAATACAGAGTAAAAGTTCAAAACTTGCCGATGATACTGTAAAGGAATTCAGCATAATGAGGGGTTATAAGTTTAAAAGAGTCATTTTCCTGTGAATCAGGAATTGCAATTTTTTTTTAAAAAGTGTTCATCTTCCTAAAAGGTTAAAAAGTTCATTTCTATAATACTAAAAGCCTCAGTGAAAAAGCCTGCCTCATCTTGAGAACCATAAAGGCAGTTTAGATAACTCCCAAAGTCATGAACCTGATCACACGGTACAACAGTGATAACATCAACATCCTGGGGGTTACCATTAACCAGAAACTGAACTGGAGTTCATACCATGGCGACAAGAGCAGGTCAGAGGCTAGGAATCCTGCGGCGAGTAACTCACCTCTACAAGATGCACTGCAACAACACACCAAGGCTCCTTAGACCTCTACCAACTAGAAGGACAAGGGCAGCAGACACATGGGAACGCCACCACCTGCAAGTTCCCCTCCAAGCCACACACCATCCTGACTTGGAACTATATCGTCGTTCCTTCACTGTCGCTGGGTCAAAATCCTGGAACTCCCCTTCTAATAGCACTGTGTGTGTACCTACCCCACATGGACTGCAGCGGTTTAAGAAGACAGCTCACCACCACATTCTCAAGGGCAATTCGGGACGGGCAATAAACGCTGGTCTAGCCAGCGACACCCACATCCCAGGAACGAATTTTAAAAAACCATAGTTTTACAATCTGTCACGCAAGCTGCCACGGTGTAATAGTTAAATAAAAGCAAAATACTGCAGATGCTTGAAATCTGAAATAAAAACAAAAAGCGCTGGAAATACTCAGCAGGTCTGGCAGCATCTGTGGAGGGAGAAGCAGAGTTAACGTTTCAGGTCAGTGACCTTTCATCAGAAACGGTGCAATAGTTGATAAGATGGTTTTATGCTGACCGCCCTAAACCACAGACAACTGAATTTTTGAGATAACAAAAACTGAATTATAATCTTGAAACGCGGTGAGATGACGAATCAAACTTTGACCATCATGACACCTTAGCCTTTCTTAGAAATCGAAGAGGATGGATCTTAACCAGAAATCAACAGTTATACAGCCTTATTTGGGAAATAAAGGCAAACAAACTTATTGAGGAGAGATTCACGGATTCTTATCATATCCTGGTTATTATAATCCAGCTGAAACTTGTTATCTGGAGGATGGTAATATTCTCAGTGCATTCCTTTCCTTTAGGGACAGTTAGATCAGTCCTTCAGACCCATTCGAGTGTCTTCAGGATCTGTCTTTCTCAGCCTTAAGTGGAAGTGGTCACCTGACCTGGGATAGCCTCAAAAAGGGGGTAGGATTACAATCCACCACAATACCAAACTTGGAGGCAAACAGTGAGGATGATACAAATTAGCTGCAGGACGTAGATAGTGTCAGGAAATCCAGCTTTATGTCGAATGACGATTTTTCATCCACCGGCCGGAAACTCGAATCAAGCTTTTTGAAAAAAACAGAGCTTAAAGGTGACTCGATGCCTTGCAGCTGAAAATGGCTACCCCCAATTTCCATCACTGTACCTTACACATTCCAATATATTGAGATGGAGATGGCATGTCTGCACAGACCCATCAAGGACAATGTCCTGGGGGATCTGAGTGAACCACCTATCCTATTCCCATTAGCAAGGCATCAAGGCCATTCAACTGATACTTAAACCTAATCACTGAACAATGGGACCATAGCTGTGAGAAGGGGATTCCTGGACAGGAGCTAATTATGTTGCAAGAGGGAGTACACTAGTAACAACCATGCTTGAATCATTGGGTGATGGTCATGTGACAGGCCCACCCTTCGTGTGCTTAAGCTTTTGTTTTCTCTGCAGTAAGGAGACAAGCAGCTAGACATTGAAGAGAAAAGACCCGAGTGGGGTCCCTCCTTCCTTTCTCTCTCTCCAATCCATCTTGCAAGCTTCAAACCCTGTTTGCTGACCATGACCACCTAAGGATGTCCCGCTGCAGGCAGAGACTCCTTGAAGGAAATCAGCTGCACTATGGTCTGTAGGAGAACCACCAAATCAGCCATCCACATCTGCAACTCAGAAGCCTCAGGACAACTAAAGGAAAGTCACACCACCAACAAATTCAGCCTGAAGCCAGCTGAGTCACCAATCTCCACAGACTGTATACCCCTTTTATTTCTCTGGACTTTATTTTGCCCAATCTATCCTTCCCCACTCTGTAACCTATCTGCGTGTGTGTGTGTGTGTGTGTGTGTGTGTGTATGTGTGTGTGTTGAGAACTTTGAGTGTGTCTGTGTGAAGATCAGAGTGTATTTTATTGTTTTACTTCAATCAGTTTAAGTACAATTAAGCTAACCTCTCCTTGTTAAACTTAAGAAAACCTGTCCAATTGGTTCTTTTTATGATCACAGTGCATAAATTAGTGAAACACTCACTGAATTGGCAAGTACATCCTTTTAAAATAAAAATGAACCTATTGTGATCAAAAAAGGAAAGGGAAAAAAGGGGGAACCAGTCGACCCCTTCTCACATGATCATAACACGAGGCTGGCAGATTGGGCAGACAAGTGGCAGATAGAATTTAATACAGAAAAGTGTGAGGTGATGCATTTTGGCAGAAGTGATAGGGAGAGGCGATATAGACTTAATAGCACAGTTCTCAAGAGTGTGCAGGAACAGAGGGACCTGGGGGTGCATGTGCATTGATATTTGAAGGTGGCAGGACATATTGAGAGAGTGGTTAGCAAAGCATATGGGATCCTGGGCTTCATAAATAGAGGTATTGAGTACAAAAGCAGAGAAGTTATGCTGAACCTTTATAAAGCTCTGGTTAGGCCCCAGCTAGTGCATTGTGTCCAGTTCTGGCCACCACACTTTAGGAAGGAGGTGAGGGTCCTTGAGAGGGTGCAGAGGCGATTTACCAGAATGGTTCCAGGGATGGGGGATTTAAGTTACAAGGTTAGGTTGGAGAAGCTGGGGTTGTTCTCCTTGGAGTAAAAGGAGATTGAGGGGAGATTTGATACACAAGATTAACGCAGGTTTAGATAAGGTAAACAAACAAAAGCTGTTCCCATTAGCCCTATGGGTGGGGAAAAACATTTCCCACTCGTGAAAGGATCGAGAACGAGACGGCACGGATTTAAAGTGATTGGCAAAAGAAGGAAAAGTGACATGAGGGAAAAGGGTCTTCTTGCAATGAATGCTTCGGATCTGGAATGCTCTGCCTGAGAGTGTGGCGGAGGCAGGGAATTAGACTGTCATCTGAAAAGGAAGAATGTGCAGGGCTGTGGGGAGAAGGTGGGGGAGTGGCATTCGGTGAATTGCGTATTCGGAGGGCCAGTGCTGACACGAATAGCCTCCTTCTGCACTGTAATGACTCTCTGTCCACTCCAACACTGAAACCATCTATCGCCACCTCACACCACCTCCCGACTCCCTCCCTGCCTCAGCCCGTCTGCTGCGGATACCTCCGGCCACGCTTTTGTTACCTCGAGACACTAGTCACTTCCTTCCTGTTGAAGTACATCCCTATTCTCGGTCTTCCACCACCTGAGCAATGTCCTAATCAGGTCCATAACTTGCTTTCAACTCGGGAAGACAGTGGCATAGTGGTACTGTCACTGAACTAGTACTCCAGAGGCCCAGGCTAATGCCCTGGGGACATGGGTTCAAATCCCACCACAGCAGCTGGTGGGACTTAAATTCAATTGCTTAATAAATTCAATTAATTAATAAAAATCGGGAATTGAAAGCTATTCTCAGTCATGGTGCCATGAAACTGACATCGATTGTCATTAAAACCCATCTGGTTCACTTACGTCCTTTAGGGAAGGAAATCTGCCGTCCTCACCCGGTCTGGCCGACATGTGGCTCCAGATCCACAGCAATGTGGTTGACTCCTAACTGCCCTCTGAAATGGCCGAGTAAGCCATTCAGTTGGCAAGGGCAATTGGGGACGGGCAACAAATGCTGACCTTGCCAGCAGTGCCCAAATGCCATGAAAGAATTAAAAAAGACTTGAGCGAACTGTCTCTTCTGTGGAACCTTCAAGATGTCCATGCACATTCCGCCCATAGACATTCTCCTGTTGCTACTTTAGTTACTGCATCAAAAAATTCATCTGGGCTCATTAGACCCACCTTTTACACATCCATGTTCGTTCTCTAGCTTCAGCTTAAATTTATTTTCAGTGCTTAGTGACTCTGTCCTTCATCATCGATTCCGATAACTTCCCCACAACAGATGCACGTTAAACAAATCCAAAACTTGCTGGGTTTTTTCCCCTGTTAGCTTTCTTAAATAATAAAGTTAAGTTTGCAATTGGCAGTGCGAAGTGGTGTAACGAAGGTTCTCTCGATGGGTTCTTGAATGAGAAGGTTGTCCTCTGAGGAGCGGTTGAGTAGAAAGGGCCTATACTCGCTGCAGTGAATGAGGTGATCACATTGAAATATGTAAGATTCTGAGGGGGTTTTGACAGAGTAGATGCTGAGAGGATGTTTGCCCTGGTCGAGAACTAGGGAGCATAGTCTCAAAATAAGGGGTTGGACATTTCGGACTGAGATGAGGAGAAATCTCTTCACTCAGAGTGTGTATCTTTGGAATCCTCTACCGTAGAGAGCTGTGGATAGTTAGCTGTCGGATATATTCATGACTGAGATGGATACATTCTTGAAATCTCAGGAAATATAGTGTTACGGAGATAGGGCAGGAAAGTGGAGCGGAGGCAGACGATCAGCCAGGATCTTGTTGAATGGCGGAGTAGGTTCGAGGGGCCTTGTGGCCAATTCTGCGCCTATTTCTTACATTCTATTCCCAATTTCAAAGAACAATTCATGAAATGAGAGAGCTTTGGAAGATTGTGTCTTAACGCATCTGCAGTTTCACCACCTACTCCCTTTAAATCCCCGCGGTGGAAACTGTTGTGATATTGCTTTAATACTGATTAACATACTACTGAATATGTAAATAGTTTAGCATGCATCATCACAGGAAGTGATGCAAGTTAACGTATGATAGGGTAGTTGGGGCAGTGTTTGTGAATTGGTAGCTTGTCGATTGAAGAACTGTCTTGAAATCTTGTATTCCTCAATTTATTCTTGTATTCTTCATTTAGTTCACCAATCATTGTTATAGTGTTTGGTACATTAGTGTTAAAAGCCAATAACACAACAGAAACCATCAAGTCTTGATGAAGTGGTTATTATTATTGCACGAATAATCCAGAGGCTGGTGTTAATAATCTGAGAGATTATTCAAATCTCACAATGTCAGTTTGTGTACCCGACTTCAGTTTATAGGGGGAGAAAAATTAAATAAATCTGTAATTACAAACTAGTCGCAGTAATGGTGACCATGAAACTATTGGATTGTTGTAAAAACCCATATGGTTCACTAACATCCTTGTAGGGAAGGAAATCTGCCGTCCTTACCCGGTCTGGCCTACATGTGACTCCAGACCCACAGCAATGTGGTTGACTCTTAACTGCCCTCTGAAATGACCTAGCAAGTCACTCAGTTGTATCAAATTGCTACCAGAAACGATAAGAATATAACTGGGCGGACTACCGGGCACCAGGCATGACACAGGCACATTCCCCTCTCCAGTTAGCCCTGCAAAGTCCTTCTCACTAACATCTGGCTAATGTTGCTGAAATTGGGAGGGCTGTCCCACAAACTAGTCATGCAGAAGCCTGACAGTCATACTCACTGAATCATTACAACCAATGTCCCAGTCTCCTCCATCATCATCCCGGGCTATATCCTGTCTCACCGGCAGGATAGACCCACCAGAAGTGGCGGCACAGTCGTATACAGTCAGGCGGGAGTGGCCCCGGGAATCCTCAACATTGAGTCCCGACCCCGCAAAGTCTCATGGCATCAGATCAAACATGGGCAAGGAAACCTGCTGATTACCACCTACTGCCCTCTCTCAGCTGATGATTGAATGCCCGTCCATGTTGAACACCACTTGGAAGAAGCACTGAGGGTGGCAAAGGCACGAAATGACATTATTGGTAGGAGTGAGCACCGCACAGACCCTGTGGCGATGAAGTCCCGTCTCCGCACTGAGGGCACCTTCCAATGTGTTGTGTGACAATTCCACCCTGATAAACGAGATAGATTCAGAACAGATCTAGCACCACAAAACTGGGTATCCATGAGGTGCCAACCCTGGTTCAATGAGGAGCATTGGGGAGCATACCAGGAGCAGCACCAGGCATACCTGAAAATAAAGCTCTGATCCGGTGAAGCCACGACACAGGGCGACCTGCTTGTTAGATAGGGTGGAAGCAGCATGCGATAGCGCCAAGCGATCCCACAACTAACGCATCAGGTCAAAGCTTTGCAACTAAACAACAAAATGGGAGGAGGAACTCAGTTGTGCTTTTCTGAGTTGATGTCCTAACTTGAAGCATGATTGCCTGTAATCGGGTTGGACGGATTGCAGTCACACACAGCTCCAGGTGTGCAGTTGACCTCAATGGCACTTTTGCTATGGCCTGTGACCAGCGACAACCTTGGCCAATTAGCCAATGATCTCCTGAATACTCCAGTGGGTTTTGACTGAGAGCAACCCTTTGATTGGGCGTTGGACATGTTGCTGCTATTAAGGCATGGCCACACCACCAGGACGAGCCAATAACTAACTCGTTGTATATCAAGACCCTCTTAGCAAGGGCAGGTGTCTATGGATTGAGCTGTGGGGAAAAGAAAGACAAAGTATTAGTAAAAAAACATCACAGTGCACGTATCAGGCCAAATTAGCTCATCGGTAATGATCGACACTGGATCTTTGTCACAGAGAGAACATTAGATTGTCTGAAATTCTGAAGCCTTTCCTAGGCTTTATAAATAGAGGCATAGAGTACAAAAAGTAAGGATGTTATACTCAACCTTTATAAAATGGGCGTCTTTCCCCATAGCCTTCCAAATTTTTCCCCTTCAAGTATTTATCCAATTCCCCTTTTGAAAGTTACTATTGAATCTGCTTCTACCGCCCTTTCAGGCAGCGCGTTCCAGATCACAACAACTCCCTGCATCAAACAATTCTCCTCATCTCCCCCCTCTGGTTCTTTTACCAATTATCTTCAATCTGTGACCCTCTGCTTACCGACCCTCCTGCCACTGGAAACAGTTTCCCCTTATTTATTCTATCAAAACCCTTCATGATTTTGAATGCCTCGATTAAATCTCCCCTTAACCTTCTCTGCTCTAAGGAGAACAATCCCAGCTTCTCCCAGTCTCTCCACATTAACTGAAGTCCCTCATCCCTGGTCCCATTCCAGTAAATCTCCTCCGCACCCTCTCCGAGGCCTTGACATCCTTCCAAAAGTGCGGAGTCTGGAATTGGACACAAAAACTCCAGCTGGGGCCTAGCCAGTGATTAAATGAAAGTTGAAGAGTGGGCTAATTCTCCAACCATTGCTGCCCCTGATTGTGCCTCATTCCCTCGTGGATCATCCACTAGTAGACAGTTAGGGGTCAGGGACTCCAGGGGAGGAGGATGCGGAGAAGGGGGTGGTGGGGGGGTGGTCGCTGGCAGTGGGGGTGGAAATTGTGAACTATTTGGAGCACCAAGAGGTCAGGACAAAAAGCAGAGACTGATCAAAGAGTTGTCGGCACATCTCCTGGGGCTTAAGTGATGAGAAGACAGAGCCCAACAAGAGGAAATCGAAATTCTTGATTTTCAGACAGCTTCCCTCATATCTTGCTTGCCGATGCATGAGGGCTTCATTTTATCACGGAAGAGAGGAGCGATTGAGCCAAGCTGTAGTATTATTAAACACACTGGGAAGAAGTGGCAGCTCAGATTCATGCTTTTCTGCTTTGGACATGTTTCATACGCCAACAAAAGAGCCAGAGGGGCAGATGAGGAGAATTTATTTTTACGCAACGAGTTGGAACGCGCTGCCTGAAAGGGCGGTGGAAGCAGATTCAATAGTAACTTTCAAAGGGGGAATTGGAGAAATACCTGAAAAATCTGCAGGTCAATGGGGAAAGTGTGCGACTAATTAGATAACCCTTTCAAAGAGCCAGCCCAAGCATGAGGGGTCGAATGGCCTCCTTCTGTGCACGATGATTCGATAATTCTATGACCCTATGTTGGGGATGTGGGCGTCGCTGGCCAGGCCAGCATTTATTGCCCATCCCTAATTGCCCTTGAGAAGGGGGTGGTGAGCTGCCTTCTTGAACCGCTGCCGTCCATGTGGGGTAGGTACACCCACAGTGCTGTTAGGAAGGGAGTTCCAGGATTTTGACCCAGCAACGGAGAAGGAACGGCGATACAGTTCCAAGTCAGGATGGTGTGTGGCTTGGAGGGGAACTTGCAGGTGGTGGTGTTCCCATGCATCTGCTGCCCTTGTCCTTCGAGGTGGTAGACGTCACGGGTTTGGAAGGTGCTGTCGAAGGAGCCTTGGTGAGTTGCTGCAGTGCATCTTGTAGATGGTACACACTGCTGTCACTGTGCGTCAATGGTGGAGGGAGTAAATGTTTAAGGTGGTGGATGGGGTGCCAATCTTGTCTTGGATGTTGTCGAGCTTTTTGAGTGTTGCTGGTGCTGCACTCACCCAGGCATGGCAAGGTACCCAGCCTCTGACCTGCTGTAGTAGTCACAGCATTTAGGTGGCAATCTATTGATCAAAATAAACTTGGTGGCCAACAGTCGCAAAGGTTTTTCTACCCACAATGCACGCTGCCTAGCTCCTAAATATGTCTCACTCTGTCCTGCTCTTTCATTGGTTCTCTGTCTCACTGTTTCTCGTGCTCTCTCAGACTAATTCGGCATCATTCCACAGTCTCCCGTCACAGAGCCCCAGTGGACGGGCATGTGGTCTGGAGCCCACCCAGCCTGGCTGTGCGACTCGCAGTGCTGTCTGCCACGAGAGAGGTTGAGCTCTCTCTCTGAGCTGTATGTTGCTCCTCAAAATGTAAGGGGCAGGTTTCCATCCATTTGTGTCATTTGCTGGCAGTGTGGGTGTTTGGAAGGTCTGTCCTTTCCGTCAGAGGATGGAATCAGTTAGTCAAATCACGTGTTAAACATGGTCTGTTTCATACTCAGATTATACAGGTGGAACCTAACCCCACTCTTTCCCTCCTGAGACAGAAGATTGGGCTTCAGGTCCTACTCCAGACTCTCGAGCACAGAATCCTGACTCGGAGTCACTCACTTTTGGATAAGATGTTCAACTCCGTCTGCTCTCTCAGGTGGAGGTAGAAGATCCCACAGCCACTATTGGAAGAAGAGCAGGGGGCGGGAGGGAGTTCTCCCCAGTGTCCTGGGGCCAATATTCATCCCTCGACCAACATCACCACAAAAAACAGTCATCGTCACATTACTGTTCGTGGGATCTTCCTGTGTGCAAACTGGCTGCTGCATTTTCTACATTCCAACAGTGACTACACTTCACAAAGTACTTAATTTTCTCTAAAGAGCTTTTTGACGTCCTGAGATTGTGAAAAGGTGCTATAGAAATGCAAGTTCTTTCTTTCATCTGTTGTTTTGTATATTTCCTCCCTCATTTATCCCAGCATTGTCTGAAAACCCTTCAGCAGCCTGCGTTCCATTTGCTGGAATTCACTCACGGAACCTCCCTGGTTCCCTACCTTGCTCTCCTCTTCTGAAAACCTTGTTACGACCAGGTGAGAAAGGGGTCTAGGGTTCCTTCTCAGCCTTCACCTGGTCTGACTGTAACAGAGTCTAATTTTAAACACACCGTGTTTTTAGCTCCCCCCTTGGTGAATCCTTATTCACTGCTTTCCAATTATAAGGCAAAGAAACCAACACAAACAGGCTTTCTTAGGTTTAAAGAAGAAAAGTTGAAATTTATTAAACTTGAACTTAAACTCCAATTTGGTTGACGCCTATGGATACACGACACACCCACGCTAGCATGCACAGGTGATACACATATGCAAATAGAGACAGAAAAGAGCAGAAGAAATAAAGTGGAAAAATTTGAGGCAATATCTGAAGAGCCTTTGTCACGGTCCTTCGAACTCACTGTGGAGTCCTTGATTGTTGGTAGATCTTGCTTTTCGTTGGGGCCTGCAATTCTTCTTAAACCTTGTTCGCTGTAGGAGACTTTTCTCTCTTGGGGTTCATGTGTCTTCAGTGAATTCAGAGGCTTGTGAGAAAGAGATGGGAGCAAACAGGAGAGATCTTCTCAGTCCAGGAGCAAACAGTCTTTCTGAGTTCAAACTCTCGGTGGCCAGTTCAAATGAAAACCTTGGAACAGCCAGTTAGTCATGTGACCAGCTGGTCTAACCAGCCCTGGCCCTTGTGGATTGTATCCTCCTTAGCTGGCCCTGGAATGCATTTTCTCACCTTCGATGTCTGATAGTATGTAAATGTTTTTTTTTCCAGCCATGTTTGGTCTGGTTAACAAGTCATTTCCTCACTCCAACAATAGTTAAACATCAATGTTCATGACAAAATTGATGTGCCTCATTCTTGGCAGGTGGGGGCCTAGCATGACAACCTTCTCACTACTCATGTCTACAACCAAGACTTTGGTCAACCCACTCCACAGTCATAAGTGGCAAGTAATATTCGCGCCAGACAAGTTCCAGGCAATGACGATCTCCAACAAGAGAGAATCTAACCACCTCCCCTTGACGTTCCGTGGCATTACCGTCACTGAATCCCCCACCATCAATATCCTGGGATTGTTACAGTCAGGTGAGGTGGGGTTGAAAGGGCTTCCCTCTTTTCCCTCTCCTTGTTTGACCACGACAAGTTTAATTTTTTTTAAGGTGGATGTATTGTCCAATTCAGTCAGGGTTTTATTATTTATTTGCTGTGATCATGACAAGAACCAATCAGACAGGTTTTCTTGAGTTTAACAAAGTGTTAAGTCTGGGGCAGGAGGAATGCAGTCTTAATTCAGTCCCACATTTCCACAGGTCACAACATATCTTTCAATTCAATTCCCACTTGTTGAAACAGTCGATCAGTTACACTATTTTCCCCAGAATAGATCAAAATTAACAGTTTATTTAAAACAAGTCTTAACTAGTAATAAGGGAAAACAATATCACATGGATCAAAGTTTTAAGCG
Source organism: Heterodontus francisci (assembly GCF_036365525.1). Lineage (NCBI taxonomy): Eukaryota > Metazoa > Chordata > Chondrichthyes > Heterodontiformes > Heterodontidae > Heterodontus > Heterodontus francisci. Next base: position 13,438,692 of record NC_090418.1, on the reverse strand, counting down.
AAGGCATTGGGGATTGCACAAGAGATCATGGAATGAATTATTATGTGCTCAACTTAGATTGAATAGGCTGGGCCCTATTATCTAGAAAAGTGTAAATTGAAAGGTGACCTGGTGGAGATCTTCAAGATTATGAAAGGGTTTGATAGTGTAGGCACAGAGAAAATAGTTCCTCTTGTGGGGGGAGACCAGAACTCGGGGACATCAATTCAAGATAATCACTAATAAATCCCGATTGGTAATTCAGGAGAAACCTCTTTCCCCAGAGAGTGGTGAGAATGTGGGACTCGCTCCCACAGGGAGTGGTGGAGGTGAATCGTGTCGACACATTTAAGGGGAAGCTGGATAAACACATGAGGGGGAAATAAATAGAAGGATATGCTGATAGGGTGAGATGGAGAGGGGTTGGGAGGAGGCTCGTGTGGAGTATGAACACCAGCAGTTGGGCCGAATGGCCTGTTTCTTTGCTGTAAATGTTTTGCAAGACTCTAAATCATGATAAGGAGAAAAGCCTCAATGTGTTGAATCTCTCCTTTCCTTACAATCTTCTCGCTGTTTGGTTGTTTTCCAACAGTTCCTCAGGCCTGTGGCTGGAAGAAGCCGTGTTTGCTTATTTATGCCCCCGTGACTCATCAGGGTGCTCCGTTCTCTCAGAGAGATTTGCAATCCTACCTGGGACCTAGGTTTAAACTTTTTCTTTCTGACCCTGTGCCAATTTAATTGCGTCAAAGAAAACAGTTTCACAGAAAAGCTGTGAAGTTGTGACAATGTCACTCGCCCACAATGCACGAAGGTCATGGTAATTTCACCCTGAAGAAGTGGGCACTGAAGAGGTGAACAGTGCCTGAGCAACAGTCAAATTAATTAAACAGAGACAACCGTGAGTGAGAGGAGGTCAGATTTATCACTGATAGTTTTAACGCTTTGCCTGGACAATATAACGAAGAGAGCCATCAGTGGCAGATTAGGAACATAAATTCAGGAGCAAGTCATTCAGCCCACTGAGCCTGTTCCGTCATTCAGTTAGATCAGGGATGATCTGCACCTTAACTCCATGATCTTCTCAATAAGCTAACAAAAATCTATCCCAGTCTCACAAGCTTCAGTTGTCCTCCAGTATCCACAGCCTTTGGGAGGGGAGAGTTCCAGATTTCCACTACCCTTAGTATGCAGAAGTTCCTCAACAGCTGAGCTCGAATTTTCAGTTTCTATCCCTTCATTCTTGATTCCCCCACCAGAGGAAAGAGTTTCTCTTAATCTACCTTATTGAATCCTTGTGACATTTTATCCACCTCCATCAGACACCCTTCAATATTCCACGCCCATTGATCCAACTGATCTGTGAGACTTTTTTTTTATTCATTCATGGGATGTGGGCATCTCTGGCCAAGCCAGCATTTATTGTCCATCGCTAATTGCCCTTGAGAAGGGGGTGGTGAGCTGCTTTCTTGAACCGCTGCAGTCCATGTGGGGTAGGTACACCCACAGTGCTGTTAGGAAGGGAGTTCCAGGATTTTGACCCAGCGACAATGAAGGAACGGCAATATAGTTCCAAGTCAGGATGGTGTGTGACTTGGAGGGGAAGTTGCAGGTGGTGGTGTTCCCATGCATCTGCTGCCCTTGTTCTTCTAGTTGGTAGAGGTCGTGGGTTTGGAAGGTGCTGTAGTGCATCTTGTAGATGGTACACACTGCTGCCACTGTGTGTCGGTGGTGGAGGGAGTGATGTTTGTACATGGTGTGCCAATCAAGCGAGCTGCTTTGTCCTGGATGCTGTCGAGCTTCTTGAGTGTTGTTGGAGCTGCACCCATCCAGGTAAGTGGAGAGTATTCCATCACACTCCTGACTTGTGCCTTGTAGATGGTGGACAGGCTTTAGGGAGTCAGGAGGTGAGTTACTTGCCGCAGGATTCCTAACCTCTGACCTGTTCTTGTAGCCATGGTATTTATATGGCTACTACAGTTCAGTTTCTGGTCGATGGTAACCCCTAGGATGTTGACAGTGGGGGATTCAGCGATGATAATGCCATTGAATGTCAAGGGAAGATGGTTAGATTCTCTCTTGTTGGAGATGGTCTTTGCCTGGCACTTGTGTGGCGCGAATGTTACTTGCCACTTATCAGCCCAAGCCTGGATATTGTCCAGGTCTTGATGCATTTCTACACGGACTGCTTCAGTATCTGAAGAGTCACGAATGGTGCTGAACATTGTGCAATCATCAGCGAACATCCCCACATTTGACCTTATTAAATTATGAGGACAGGTTGCACAGACGAGGCTTGTATTCCCTCGAGTGTAGAAGATTAAGAGGTGATCTAATTGAATTGTTTCAGATAATTAAAGGATCCGATAGGGTCGATAGAGAGAAACTATGAACTCTGGCGGGGGCAGTCCTTAAAATTGGAGCCAGGCCGTTCAGGGGTGATGTCAGGAAGCACTTCTTCACACAAAGGGGAGTGGGAATCTGGAACCGTCTCCCCCCAAAAAGCTGTTGAGGCCGGGGGACAGTTGAAAATGTCAAAACTGTGATTGATAGAGTTTTGTTAGGCAAAGGTATTAATGGTTACAGAACCAAGGCGGGGAGATGGAGTTGAGGTACAGAACAGCAATGATCTAATTGAATGAGGGAACAGATTCGAGGGGCTGAATGGCCTCCTCCTGCTCCTATGTTCTCTCTTATACAGTTATACAGCCTCTACCGACAGTAGTAGGCATAGCGACATCATGGGAACACCACCACCCCCCTACATCCCCTCCAACTCCCGCCTCATCTTGATGTGGAACATATATCGGCCGTTCCTTCATTACCGCCAGGTCAAAATTCTGGGATTCCCTTCCTGACACCATTCCGGGAGCACTTTCACCGCTGACATTATCTAACTTAGCACAGACCATCACTCTGAATAGACCCCGGTATTCAAACCACAATTACAATAAGTAGGAACTGGCATTTGTATAATGCCTTTTGTGATCTCAGGACATAGCAAAGCGCTCTGCAACCAACAGAGTACTTTTGAAGTGAAGTCACTGCGAAAGTCATGCCTGTTCCAGCTCTTGGAAGAGTTATCCAATTCGTCCCACTCCCCTGCTCGCTCCCTTTAACCTTTGCAACTACATGAACCTCAGCTTCTCCAATCTCTCCACATAACTGAAGTCCCTGATCACTGGTATCATTCTCGTAAATCTCCTCCGCACCCTCCCCAAGGCCTTGACATCCTTCCTTATCTGCCCAGATCTGGACACAATAACCAGTAGTTAACGGTAATGGAGGGAATTTTATGCTGGTGTCGGGGGTCTCAACAACAGGGGAAACTGACGCTGAGATCCCGGTGTCGCCTCCTCTATGGAAGGCCCACCAAATTTTGTGCCAATCAGGCACTAAGGTGGACAGCGTCTGGTCTTCCATATGATTGAGGACCCCATCGCCGCAAGTCCCGCCCTCGGTGAGCTGCAGGCCAACCGGAGGCCGGCAGCTGCAGTGCCATTATGGAGGATGTGGCTGTTGCTTTAGCTGTTGTGTGATTGCCTTTAAGAGTGATGTCCATTCAAGATCTTTGTAAGCTAATGAGCCAAGTACCAGTCACATGACTCAAAGCCAGAGACACTCTGCAACTGTAGCAACCAGAGTGAGGTTCTGTAAATAGCTCATTTATGTTGCATCAGACAATACAAAAAGAACACATTACATGGTGGCAGCCCCTCATTACATGGTGGCAGCTGTGGTGAGAAGACAGAATATAAGATTGAAGACCACAGGTGAAACAGCTTTAAAAACTACCTTTCCACAGCCAGAAGAGGGAAAGTTAACAAGAAATACTGTCCCAAACAGTAAAAGAAAGAGAGAACTTACCTGCAGCTGCAGAAGAAAGAGTGCTGAATGACAGGCTGCAAATCAATCATTGTGATTGGATGAGTCAGTGTGCCATCAATACAGGAATCCCAGTTGACAAAAAGGAGCTCTGAGGTGCTTAAAAGGTTGATTTTTTTTGAAGGCTCCATGAAAAGAAAAATGGTGGGGGGGTGGGGAGGAGCAATTCACCTCTTGAGCTGATTGTGGTCAGCACCATTACAGAAGGTGTCCAACAGCAAAAAGTGTGGGAATCCTCTAGTCACACAGCACGCAGCTAAAGCTATAAAAAACCCATTAAATCACTCAAGCGTGAACAGCTTTCATTCACTCAGCCAAAGTTTTAAAAAACCCATAAAACCACTCAAACCTGAAGCCTATTGAACAGCTGTAGAAACAAACTCTAGCAGGAAAAAAACACTTGAAATGCCTATTGAATAGCTGTATAAACAGACTAGGGTGCTGGAAGCTAGCTAAACAGACAAGCACTGCTAAACACCTGCTCCTGTCAATCAAAGCAACCAAGTGAGTTTTTTAAATGGGCTATCAGTACAGAGTCACAGAACCAAGTCTTAAAGCAAGTTTTAAGCAAAGGAACAGCAGAAAAATGGATACCAAACTTCCCAGCATGAACTGGAAGGCCATTTCTATCTGCGTTCAAACTTTTTAAACAAAGAATGCAGTTATACTTCACAGACCCTGGTTCATAACCAGAAAAGCAGGCTGTAAAAATACTGATAACAGTTGGAAATCAGGCTTTACATCGAATCAATACCTCAGGCTTATCTGAAGAGGACTAGAAAGATCCCACAAAGATATGGAAAGTGCTTGTAGTTCAGCTCCAATTAAGAGTGAATTTTAGAATTCACGCCTGGAATTGATGTCCTCAAGGCAACAGCCACAGGAGTCAATAGTAGATGCTGCAGCAAGGGCAAGGGGTGCGATCTTTCAGAAACTGAGGTGTCAGAGCGACTAATGGAGCTGGTGATTGTAACATAGAAACATAGAAACATAAAAAAATAGGTGCAGGAGGAGGCCATTCAGCCCTTCAAGCCTGCTCTGCCATTCATTATGATCCTGGATGATCATCCAACTCAGTAACCTGTTCCCGCTTTCCCCCCATAGCCTTTGATCCCTTTCGCTCCAAGAGCTATATCTAACTCCTTCTTGAAAACATACAATGTTTTGGCCTCAACTGCTTTCTGTGGTAGCGAATTCCACAGGCTCACCACTCTCTATGTGAAGTAATTTCTCCTCATCTCAGTCCTGAAAGGTTTACCCTGTATCCTTAGACTATGACCACTGGTTCTGGACTCCCCTACCATCGGGAACATCCTTCCTGCATCTACCCTGTCAAGTCCTGTTAGAATTTTATAGGTTTCTATGAGATCCCCCCTCACTCTTCTGAACTCCAGCCAATATAATCCTAACTGACTCAATCTCTCCTCATGCATCAGTCCTGCCATCCCAGGAATCAGTCTGGTAAACCTTTGCTGCACTCCCTCCATAGCAAGAACATCCTTCCTCAGATAAGGAGACCAAAACTGCACACAATATTCCAGGTGCAGTCTCACCAAGGCCCTGTATAATTGCAGCAAGACATCCCTGTTCCTGTACTTGAATCCTCTCACTATGAAGGTCAACATACCATTTGCACTTTTTACCGCCTGTTGCACCTGCATGCTTACCTTCAGCGTCTCGTGTACGAGAACACCCAGGTCTTGTTGCATATTCCCCCTCTCTCAGGCTATAGTCTTTCAGATAATAATCTGCCTTCCTGTTTTTTCTACCAAAGTGAATAACCTCACATTTATCCACATTATACTGCATCTGCCATGCATTTGCCCACTCACTCAACTTGTCCAAATCACCCTGAAGCCTCTCTGCATCCTCGTCACCACTCACACTCCCACCAGTTTTGCGTCATCTGCAAATTTGGAGATATCACATTTAGTTCCCTCATCTAAATCATTAATATATATTGTGAATAGCTGGGGTCCTAGCACCAATCCCTGCAGTACCCCACTGGTCACTGCCTGCCATTCGGAAAAAGACCCATTTATCCCTACTCTTTGTTTCCTGTCTGCCAACCAATTTTCTATCCATCGCAATACACAACCCCCAATCCCATGTGCTTTAATTTTACACGCTAACCTCTCATGTGTGATTTTGTCGAAAGCCTTCTGAAAGTCCAAATAAACCACATCCACTGGCTCCCCCTCATCAACTCTACTAGTTACATCCTCGAAGAATTCTATTAGATTTGTCAAGCATGATTTCCCTTTCGTAAATCCATGCTGACTCTGTCCGATTCTACCACTGTTCTCCAAGTGCTCTGGTATAAAATATTTGATAATGGACTCTGGAACTTTCCCCACTACCGACGTCAGGCTGACTGGTCTATAATTCCTGCTTTCTCTCTACCTCCCTTTTTAAATAGTGGGGTTACATTAGCTACCCTCCAATCTGTAGGAACTGTTCCAGAGTCTATAGAATATTGAAAGATGACCACCAATGCATCCACTATTTCTGGGCCACTTCCTTAAGTACTCTGGGATGCATACAATCAGGCCCTGGGGATTTATCGGCCTTCAATCCCATCAATTTCCACAACACCATTTCTCTAGTAATACTGATTTCCTTCAGTTCCTCCCTCCACTAAACCCTGTGTTCCCCAACATTTCTGGTATGATATTTGTATCCTCCTTTGTGAAGACAGAACCAAAGTATGCATTTAGTTGGTCAGCCATTTCTTTATTCCCCATAATAAATTCCCCTGTTTCTGACAGTAAGGGACCTATAATTGGCTTCACCAATCTTTTCCTCTCCACATACCTAGAGAAACTTTTACAGTCAGTTTTTATGTTCCCCGCAAGCTTACTCTCGTACTCTATTTTCCCCTTCTTAATCAATCCCTTGGTCCTCCCTTGCTGAATTCTAAACTGCTCCCAGTCCTCAGGTCTGTTGTTTTTTCTGGCAAATTTATATGCCTCTTCCTTGGATCTAATGCTATCTCTAATTTCCCTTGAAAGCCATGGTTTGGCTACCTTTCCCGTTTTACTTTTGTGCCAGACAGGCATAAACAATTGTTGCAGCTCATCCATGCACTCTTTGAATGTTTGCCATTGCCTATCCACCGTCATCCCTTTAAGCAACATTTCCCAATCCATCATCGCCAACTCACGCCTCATACCTTCGTATTAAGATTCAGGACCCTAGTCTCAGAATCAACCATGTCACTCTCCATCTTGATGAAGAATTCTATCATATTATGATTGCTCATCCCCAAGGGGTCTCGCACAACTAGATTGTCAATTATTCCTCTCATTACACAATATCCAGTCTAGGATGGCTTGTTCTCGAGTTATTTTTATTTTTTTAATTTTTTTATTTAGAGATACAGCACTGAAACAGGCCCTTCGGCCCACCGAGTCTGTGCCGACCATCAACCACCCATTTATACTAATCCTACACTAATTCCATATTCCTACCACATCCCCACCTGTCCCTATATTTCCCTACCACCTACCTATACTAGGGGCAATTTATAATGGCCAATTTACCTATCAACCTGCAAGTCTTTGGCATGTGGGAGGAAACCGGAGCACCCGGAGGAAACCCACGCAGACACAGAAAGAACTTGCAAACTCCACACAGGCAGTACCCAGAATTGAACCCGGGTCGCTGGAGCTGTGAGGCTGCGGTGCTAACCACTGCGCCACTGTGCTATCAACACCCATTGAAGGGTTTCAGAAAAACCTCTTGGGGGAAAAAGAAAGATCACAGCATTGATGTACTGTTAGAAGATGGCAGGGAATATGATGTCATTGTAGCTGGGCAACAGCATCTGCAAGCACTAGGTACAGCCAACAGTGTCAGCACGATAACCAGGTCGAAAAGAGCATGCAAGCTGTGTGGTAAGTGTGGTTGGTCCCACTTACCGCGACGTTGTCCTGCATTTCAAGACCTGTGTAAGGCGTGCGGTGCAAAAGGACACTGGGGCTACCTACGCAAGAAATATGGCTCCAACGGTGCAGCCAGAAATCACAGTAGGGCGCAGACAAACAGACGACAGGCGCAGAAATAGGACAACAGCAGCAATGAGAGCTCCAGAGACCGGCGTAAGCGCAAGCCGATACACGAAGTCCACAGCAAAACAAACCCAGAAAGAAACAATACTCAGCCAAAAGATGAACAGGCGTTCCACATCGTGAACCTGACACACCATGTTGATGAAGTCAAACAACTGGAAGTTTTCGCCACTATTAGCATCACGTGCACAAAGAAAGTTATCTGCATACAATGGGTCGCCCATCCCTTGCAGTGGCACATTGACAATGCAATACAGCTATGGCAAGTTGGCATAGAAACCACAAATATTCTACCTAGTAGGCATGAGCAGACCAGCAGTGGCAGGACTACCAGCATGTAAGGACCTCAACATCATAACTATTCACGAGAGCATTGCCAAGGGGAAATCTCCAAGGACCGGAACCCGCTCGCAGACTCTGGCCAGCATCACACGGTGCAATCTGGAAACCCAGCAAGAGCACAACTATGCCACGTCTTCACCTCTGTTATCTAGAGAACTGCCATCACCATAACGAGCCATAATGGACAGGTATCTCCATGAGGCCAAGTACTCTTCCCCTAACAAGTCCTCAACTTTGAGCCCAAGACCTTCAGACACGGAGGATGAGGCAAAGGACACACAATGTTCTGAGAAAGCAGAAGAGGAATGAGCTGAAGCATTGTTGGTTGTTAGAGATGAGGTGCTGGAACTTTCCAAGAATGACATGGCCTCAAAAGTTGTCATCTTGAGAAAAGCAACAGAGTATATTAGCAGGCTGAAGGCAGAGCAACAGAAACTGAATGCAGAGAGGGAGAACCCTTAAAACAAACAGCAACAGCAAACTCCCCGAGCAAGAGTGGTCAAACCACTGAGACAATATATGGACTTTTGAGCCACTACATTTGTAAATTTCACAATCTTTATCCATGTGTAAATAATTTTGATGTTATCTAAATTTATGTATTTTTACTTTTAGCATATGAGACTTATCTTTGGAAAGAAAAGGGATATAAAGGAAAAGTGTGATTGCCTTTAAGAGTGATGTCCCTTTAAGATTTCCAGTGTTTGTTTACTCAATGTACAATGCTCATAAGCCAAGTACCAGGATGCAGTCACGTGACAGGAAGCCACAGGCACTCTGCAACTGTAAATAGTTAGCTCTGTACTGTATATAGTAGTTTACAACCTGTTTGAGATCTTCAAACAACTGGACTCCAAGCATCCCATTTCTGTTGTATGCTCATAAGCCAAGTACCAGGATGCAGTCACGTGACAGGAAGCCACAGGCACTCTGTAACTGTAAATAGTTAGCTCTGCGCTGTATATAGTAGTTTACAACCTGTTTGAGATCTTCAAGCAACTGGACTCCAAGCATCATACAAAGAACACATTACATGGTGGCAGCTGTTCATTATAGTAACTGCAGCGAACAGACACCGAGGAGCAGCGCTGGAACCAGGCTCAAGGTAGGTCAGGGTGGGAGGGGTCTCGTGGGGTGGGGGTTGGGAGAGAGGGGTGTCAGCAGGAAGGGCGGGGAGGGAGTGGCCTTCATTGGGCCCCCACTTCCCCATGCTGGGTCCCTCGTTCAGGCCTTTGAAATAGGGATTCCAAGCTTTCGGTTGCCTGTCCCGAATGTGGCCCGGTGTCAAATTTTGTCCGATAACGCTGCTGTGAAGCAACTCGGGATGTTTTAAAGGCGCTATATAAATGCAAGTTGTTGTTACTGTTTAGCCTCAGACATCTAACCTACTGAGTCCAGATTGTCGGTGTGCTGGGGAACAGGTAGATGACGTGGGCTCTTCTTAATATTGGTGCCCAAGAGAGCAGAGCTAATTATCCAGCAGCTGGTGCCCATGTGGGCATCAACCCAAGTGCCAGCTGCATAATTAAAATCTAACTCTTACCATTAGAACTGGAGCACACAGTTGACCAATAGCATTTGGCATTGTACATTGAATAAACAAACACTGGAAATTGAATCTCGTTCACTAATAAACCTATAGATGGGTCTAATTCATTAACAAACTGAAATTATAGGCCAAAATTGGAGGTTTGTCACATTGGACCGTTGCTGTCTCTGCATGCAAATTATTATGTGCCTGATCAAGAAGTGTTTGATGGGACTTTACACTGTATCTAAGGTCGTGCTGTACCTGTCCTGTGTGATAGGGACAGTGTAGAGGGAGTTTTACTCTGTATCTAACCCCATTTTTTGTTTAAGGTGGCCTTTATACCCCAGGCCCCTATTATATTTTCACATTGAGGGGGCCTTTATTCCTCAGGCCCCCTTTATATACATATTTACAGTTTTAAAATAACTTTATTAAAATCAGATAAATAAACAAAAAACTCAAATTAAAATGCCATTTTCGGCGTCGACAATGCACTCCAGTCCCTGCGGTGCCCACCGGTCGCGGAAGGCCTCAAGCGTACCGGCGGACACCGCATGCTCCATCTCCAGGGACAACTGGGCGCGAACGTAACCGCGGAAGAGGGGCAGGCAATCGGGGAGGACGGACCCCCCGACGGCCCGCAACCTGGACCTGTGAATTGCCACCTTGGCCAGGCCCAGGAGCAGACCGACGAGGAGATCCTCCTCCCGACCCAAGCCCCTCCGCTCCGGGTGCCCAAAGATCAGGAGCGTGGGACTGAAGTGCAGCCAGAATTTGAGGAGCAGCCCCTTCAGATACTGAAATAGGGGCTGCAACCTCGCACACTCCGTATAAATGTGGAACACGGACTCGTCCAGGTCGCAGAAAGTACAGGTGGCCTGGGAGTCCGTGAACCTACTTAAAAGCCTATTGCACGGGACTGCTCTGTGCAGCACCCTCCACCCCAGGTCCCCGATGACTCCTGCGTAGAGAGACCTCCATCAGGGTTTCCTCTCGCTGCCAGATGGCAACGCGGACCGCCAGGGCGTGTCCGGCCGGCTGGCGAGGACGAGGGCGAGGAAGTGGAGAGTGTGCAGGAGCAGCCCGTACAGGAAACCCCTCCGCGCCGATTGGAATGGCACGGAGGGCATTTCCGAGAGGCGGCTCGGGTTGTGTGGGACCGGCTCCCGAGGAGGGTTTCGGGGCCTGGGTCCGATGAGCAGTCCCGGCCGAGCGGGAGTGAGCTCGGCCGGGATCGCTCCACACTCCTGAGCCCCCTCGCCACCCGCAGTGAGGGGCGTCCCGGGGGTTTCGGCGACTCCTCCGCCCGCCGGACCGTCCCCGGAGTCGGCCGCCCGGACAGCCGAGGCGCTCTCCTCCGCCAGCGGGGGAGCGCCCTGACTGGAGGCGACCATGTTCCAGACTCGGAATAGATCCCGGTAAAATACAGACAACTCCCTCAGAGAGGCGCGGCGAACGGACTCCACCGGGAGCTGCGTGTCGTCTTGAAGGCAGTGACACTGGCGGAAAAAATACGTCGCCAGCGCACACCATCTGGGAGGACGCTCGACGTACAGGTATCTCTGCAGGGTCCGAAGGCGGAGAGTCGCAGACTGGGTGCGGACGCACACCAGCGACTGGCCGCCCTGCTCAATCGGGAGACTCAGGACCGCAGCAGAGACTCAGTGTTTCCTCTTGCCCCAGAAGAAATCGACAAGTTTCTTCTGGATCTTGGTGGCAAATACAGGGGGCGGGCCAAAGTGACCAACCGGTACCACAGCATGGAGGCCACCAGTTGGTTTATGACCAGTGCTCGGCCCCTGTAGGAAAGCATTCGGAGCAGTCCTGTCCAGCGCCCCAGCCGAGCGGTGACTTTCGCCTCCAACTCCTGCCAGTTTGCCGGCCAGGCTTCCTCAGCGGGGCGAAGGTGGACTCCCAGATAGAGGAGGTGCGTGGTGCTCCACGCAAAAGGTGTCATCTCCTCCGGCAGGGAGTCCACCCGCCACTGACCCAACAGGAGTCCGGAACATTTCTCCCAATTGATCCTTGCGGAGTACGCGGCAGAAAAGGTCTGCTGGCAGTCGCGCATCCTCCGCAAGTCAACGGGATCTGTGACCGCGAGGAGCACGTCGTTGGCGTAAGCCGAGAGGAGGACGCGCATGGCCGGCTCGCGCAGAGCCAATCCCGTCAACCTCCTGCGAAGCAGGCACAGGAAGGGCTCCATGCAGATGGTATACAAATGGCCGGACATGGGGCATCCCTGACGTACTCCTCTCCCAAAGCAAAGGGGCGCCGTAAAGGACCCGTTAACTTTGACTCGACACTCTGCGGCGGCGTATAAAAGTCGGACCCAGGCCACAAAATGCGGCCTGAGTCCGAAAGCGCGCAGAGTCCCGAAAAGGTATTCGTGATCCACCCTGTCGAACGCCTTCTCCTGATCGAGGGAGAGAAAGGCGACCGACTGACCAGTCCTCTGGGAAAGATGGATCAGGTCCCGGACCAGGTGGATGTTGTCCTGGATGGACTGGCCCAGGACCGTGTAGGACTGGTCGGGGTGGATCATGTGGGCCAGCACGGAGCCCAGGCAGGTAGACATAGCCCGGGCAAAGATCTTACAATCCGTGCTGAGGAGGGAGACCGGGCACCAGTTTTTAAGCAGGCGGAGATCGCCCCTCTTCGGCAGCAGGTCGATGACTGCCCTGCGCCACGAGAGGGGCATCTCCCCGGTCGCCAGGCTTTCCCCCAGGACCCGTGCGTAATCGTCCCCCAGGACGTCCCAGAACGCCCTGAGGAACTCCACGGTCAACCCAGCCAGCCCTGGGGATTTGCCCCTCGAGAGCTGGTGGAGGGCGCCAGTCAGCTCTGGCAACGTGAGCGGAGCCTCCAATCCTTCGACGCCTTCCGGGCTGACCTGCGGCAGGTCCTCCCACAAAACTCTGCGCGCATCCTCGCTGGACGGATCCGGAGAGAACAACGCACTGTAAAAAGAACGGGCCAGGAGGCCCATTCCCTCCGGATCCGTGATGGAGGATCCGTCGTCGGCCAGCAGCTCGACGAGCTGCTTACGGACCCCCCGCCATTTTTCCAGCGAGTAGAAGAAGGGTGAGGCGCGGTCCAAATCTTCCAGGATCTGGATCCGCGACCTCACGTACGCGCCTCGGGACCCGATGAGCTGCAGGTCCCTCAGCGCACCCTTCTTTTCTTTGTACGCCTGCCACAGGGCCGGGTCCACGACGGCATGACCGAGGCAGGACTCCAAGTCGAGCACCTCCCTCTCAAGGCGCCCAATCTCGGCTTCCCGCCTCTTGGTCGACCCCTTCGCGTACTCCTGACAGAAGACGCGGATGTGAGTCTTGCCCACATCCCACCATAGCCTCAACGAGGGGAAACCCCCCTGCTTCCTTCTCCAGTCGGCCCAGAATCGACAGAACGAGTCCCGAAATCACTCGTCCTCCAGCAGCCGGTTGTTGAAGTGCCAGTACGTGGACCCTGCCCGCGTGCGGAGCGGAGTGCACTCCACCCACAACAGACGGTGGTCCAAGCACGGCACCAGCCACATGGAGGCCACCGAGACGCGGGAGACGTACGCCTGCGAAATGTAGAGGCGGTCGATTCGGGACCCTCCTCCTCCAAACCTCCACGTGAAGGCGCTGGAGTCGGCATGGAGATTCTGCCAGATGTCCACCAAGTTAAGGGAGCAGATCAGTCCCCTCAACTTCTCCACCGACGCTTGGCCGCGCTGGGGACCGGAGCGATCCACCACCTCGAGGGTGCAGTTAAAATCCCCCCCGAGGATGATGCACTCGCCGCTATCGATGGAGCTCAAGACAGTGGACACTTCTTCAAAGAAGCGCGCTTGCATCGCGCCAGGCCTGGGCGCGTACACGTTCACAAAGTGGAGCGGCACGCTACCCAGGCGAACGGCGAGGTGGAGCAAGCGGCCCGGCACGAGCTCCTTGACCCCCAAGATCTCCGGCTGAAAGGTCGGGGCCAACAAGATAGCCACCCCACTAGAAATAGGGGTGAGGTGACTCATGTAGACCCCACCCTGCCACTCCAGGAGCCAGGTGGCTTCGTCTCCCGGAACGGTGTGGGTTTCCTGCAGAAAGCTCACCGCATATCTCCCTTCCCTAAGGACTGAGAGATTGTGAAATCTGCGGTGAGACCCCCTGCTGCCGTTGATGTTGAGGCTGGCTATGGTTATCTTCATGTCAAAGGTACTTAAAACCCGTCACCAACACCTCACTGTGAGGAGGGAGTGGAAGTGCACCTGGCCTTCCACTCCCCCAGCAACCCATTGAGGAACACATTAAAACGGTGCCTCTCAACCAGTTTCACGCCCGCGCGCTTGCCCGCTTTCTTCAGGTCGGCACGGACGGACTGTATGATCAGCGCCAGATTCGACCACCGGCCGAGGGCCAGCTGAACTTTATTGCGGCAACCTCTGCAAGCCGTGAGGAAATCCCGGAGTTCCGCCGTGGGGATGAGAGGAGATTCGGTGGGAGGCACGAGGGACTCCACCACCTCACTGGCGATGGAATCAAGATCATCCTCCGTGCCCCACACCGAATCCCCATCCTCCTCCGGGTCGTCACTGCCAGCGGCCGATACATCCACCACACACTGTGGGGCGGACATCCCGGCCGCGCCAGCTGATCCCGCCTCCGTCACGATCCCACCCCCAGGATCGATGGCGGAGGAGCCCTCTCTGGGTTCTATTGTGAAACTGGAGCCTGTGGGTACCAGCAGTTCAGGACCCCACTCCACCTCCATCCCCAGGCCAATGAGCGGTCCAGGGGAGACAGAAGTTCCCGACTCCGGAAATCCAGCCGGAGCTGAGACTGGAGGCGGAGAGAGGAGGCCATCTCCCACTCCGCCAGCACCCACAGGCCCAGCAGATGGGGCAGCATTCTCGGTTATAACCGGGCCGGGTGTCTCCTGGTTGGTGGTGGACTCCGGCTGGGAGGGCCGACCCTTTGGGGCCTCGCTCTCCCCTTCACTCAGGGCACCCGACCCAGTGGCAGTGGCAGAATGGGCGGCGTCCCCAGGCTCCCCCACAACAAGCAGGGCTCCACTGGCTTCCCCTGGAGGGGCCACATGTACAGGTGTCTCCCCCTCCACTCCATCCTGAGGAATAGGGTGCTCCTGCCCGGACTTTGCAGCCTTGATGTTGGAGGTGGTGTTAGGGGAAACCTGGGGACCTGAAACAGGAGACAGCTCCCCTCCAACAGATGGACCCTACGCCTCAGGGCCCCTTGTCACCTCTGTGGAGGGGTGCCTTCTCCTCTTTCTCCCAGTTGGGTGCGGAGGCTCAGAGACCTCCATGTCATCAGAGGCCTCCGCCTCCGCACTCTCTTTTTTCTTAGTCACCCTGGGCCTGAGCCCAGCCCTGGGGCAAGTTGACTCCCCGAGATCGGGCTTTGTGCTGAGCTCAGACTCGGGTTGTTTCAATCTGTCCAGGGGACGCGCCTCTCGACGTTTATTTTTCCTCCGTGCCTTCCTTCCACTTGGACGGGCACCCTCCTCCCTGCTGGAGGCCGTGAAAACCACAGCCTCCGGTACCGACTGAATAGTATCTGGTAGAGGTGTAGGGGGGGGGTGGGAGGAGGTGCAGCGGCGCCACCCTGGGCCGCCGAGTTGGAGTTGGCAGCCGGGAGGTTGGGGCAGTTCTTGCAGACATGGCACCGCACCCCGTCCAAGGTCCAGAAGACGCGGTAGGCCGTCCCCTGGAAGTCTACATAAAAGTGGCCCTCTGTCACCTCCTCCCGCGCCAGCTGCATGAATAACTGGCGGCGGAAGGAGTACACGTGTCGGAGGCTGTTCTCCCGAAGACCGAGCGGGACTGGGGTGAGCCCCGTCTTTACCTCCCCCAGATGGTGCAGGTGGGGAAGGAGGAGCTCACCAGGAATGAAGGGCGGGAAGGTGGATAAAATGACCCTTTGCGCAGTGGCCTCCAGGGGGTCCACTGGCAGAAAGGTCCCGCCCACGGTGAGCCCCTTATTCAGAGCCAGGGACACCGCCCGCTCGGTCTTCAGGAAAAACACTGCCTTCCCATACATTTTAGAGGCTGCAACAATGGCCGAAGGGCTGACAACCTCGGCCATTGCTTTCACGCATGCCTCGATAGTCATGTTCGGGTGGACGTAACTCTTGACCCCATGCTTCGATGTTATTAATGCAAACGGTGACAGGGCAACAGGTGCAGCTGCAGCAGCATATGTGCGAGTAGGCCCCGCCACCAGTGCAGAGGGACTTGCCATGGGGTCTAAGAGCCACGGCCACCCCCAAGAAACAAAACAAATTTACACAATTGAAACAAAAAAAAGCGAACTTTAAACAAGGTGGAGTGGGAGTAGAGGAGGATGGGGTAGGATGGTAAAGGAAAAGGGGAGGATAGGTGACTGAGGCGACTGAGTGGAGGAAGGGAGAGAAAGGCTGAAAAGGATGTTTGATCCAACTGCCAGTTGGAGCACCTTTATCAAAATTAGTCCAAAACTGTTTGTTGTCTTCCAGTTGGGGGAGGCTTCTTCGCCCGGGACGGCTGGAGCCGCCCGGTACTCTCCTCTTCTGATTTTAACAAGACAGTCTTCACCCGGGCAACTCCAGCTGTCCCGAGCAGGCAGTTGGGGTGGGGAGGGAGCTCCCTGTGTGCAAACACCAATACAAATACAGGGGCCCCTACTGGATTTGGCTGCCCCACCCCTGAGTCTTCCGGCCTCTTCTCCCTCCCCCAAACAGTTCAAACTTAATAGTCTTTCAGGTGCCCTGACAGCCACCTCTCCAAAACAATTGCAGCCTTCCTTGATGGTTTCTCTCCACTCTGTATTCACCTTTCTCCACTCTCCTCTCCCCAGTTGCTGCAGTTTCCACTCTCCACTCTGCAATTGCTGCAACACAGGTGCAGCTGCTCCCCCTGATTGCTGGCAGTAAGTGCTCCAAATTGTCCAGCCAATCCCAGTGCTGTACCTGTCCTGGGAGTGTTTGATGGGGACAGTGTAGAGGGAGCTTTACTCTGTATCTAACCTTGTTTTTTTTCCGTTTTTTTTTGCTTCTTTTTTTTAGTGTGACATCCTGTCACTGCCTGGGAGTTATTTACACTCCATTCAGTCAATGATTTTCTCCCCTTCATATTTGTAAATTAAAATTAATCTCACAACTTCAGAGCTGTGATGTTCCTAACATTAAAATTCACAATGGAAATGATTCATTTTCACAATCATTCCCAAATCCATCCCCGTTTTTTTTTCGTTTTTTTCCCTTGGGAGTGTTTGATGGGGACAGTGTAGAGGGAGCTTTACTCTGTATCTAACCCCCGTACTGTACCTGTCCTGGGAGTGTTTGATGGGGACAGTGTCGAGGGAGCTTTACTCTGTATCTAACCCCCGTGCTGTCTCTATCCTGGGAGTGTTTGATGGGGACATTGTAGAGGGAGCTTTACTCTGTATCTAACACCCGTACTGTACCTGTCCTGGGAGTGTTTGATGGGGACAGTGTAGAGGGAGCTTTACTCTGTATCTAACACCCGTACTGTACCTGTCCTGGGAGTGTTTGATGGGGACAGTGTAGAGGGAGCTTTACTCTGTATCTAACCCCATGATGTACCTGTCCTGGGAGTGTTTGATGGGACAGTGTAGAGGGAGCTTTACTCTGTATCTAACCCCGTGATGTACCGGTCCTGGGAAAGTTTGATGTCCATAAGATCAAAGTGTGTCGAGGAATTGCACTGATGAGGCACCCTGGGCTGTATTTCCAAAACACTGGACCAACATCCTGTGCACTCGATTGGTTCTTATGCAAGAAACTGAAAACGGGACACAATCTGTTGCCATTGAAAGACCCAGGAAAACTAGCCCATCCATTGCAGGCCAGATTGTCAGAGCACTATGGAGCAGGTACATGACCTGGCCTCTGTCTAATGTAGGCCTCTCAAGGGAGCGTTACTAATCAGCCAGCTAGCTGCTGAATGCTAATGGGCACTGCCCAGAGTGCCAGGGGCATAATTCAAATGGATGTTTCAGCTTGAAGTGGAAGCTGCCAATTGGCAATGGGCAGAACATCAGTCCAATCAGAGAAAATTCCTGGAAAACGATCCGCAACTTCTGGGGATTGCAAATTTCTCAGCTGATTAATAAATTCCAGATTCCAATGAAGCACTTTTGAATTGTGGACGCTGTCATAACCTAGGAAACACATTTGCCAGTTTAAGCACAGCAAGCTCCCACAAACAGCAATGAAATAATGGTCAGATAATCTAGTTTTTGTGATGCTGATTGAGAGATAGATATTGGGCCCAGGACACTGGCGAGAACTGCCCCTGCTCTTCGAAATAGTGGCTGTGGCGTCCGTTATGTCCACCTGAGAGGGCTGATGGGAACTCAATTAAATGTTTCATCTGCAAGACAGCACCTCTGACATTGCAACACTCCCTTGTACTGTCAGCCGAGATTAGACTTATTTTTTCCGTTCTTGGAATGTTGGCATCGCTGGCCAGGCCAGCATTTATTGCCCATCCCTAATTCCCCTTGAGAAGGTGGTGGTGAGCTGCCTTCTTGTACTGCTGCAGTCCTTGGGGTGTAGGTACACCCACAGTGCTGTTAGGAAGGACGTTCCAGGGCAGTGAATGATATAGTTCCAAGCCAGGATGGTGGGTGGCTTGGAGGGGAACTTGCAGGCGGTGGTGTTCCCATGCATCTGCTGCCCTTGTTCTTCGAGGTGGTAGAGGTCGCGGGTTTGGAAGGTGCTGTCGAAGGAGCTTTGGTGCGTTGCTGCAGTGCATCTTGTAGATGGTACGCACTGCTGTCACTGTGCGTCGGTGGTGGAGGGAGTGAATGTTGATGGTGGTGGATGTGGTGCCAATCCCGTGGGCTGCTTTGTCCTGGATGGTGTCGAGCTTCTTGAGTGTTGTTGGAGCTGCACCCATCCAGGCAAGTGGAGAGTATTCCATCACACTCCTGACTTGTGCCTTGTAAATGGCGGACAGGTACTTGGGAGACAGGAGGTGCAGAATTCCCAGCCTCTGACCTGCTCTTGTAGCCACAGTATTTATGTGGCTGGTCCAGTTCAGTGATTCCAGGGATGAAGGGGTTATCTTATGAGGAAAGGTTGGACAGGTTGGGCCTGTATCCATTGGATCTTGAGGGGCTTGACAGGGTGGATGCTAGGAGGATGTTTCCGCTTATGAGAGAGACTAGAACCAGGGGACACAGTTTAAAAATAAGGGGTCTCCCATTTCAGACGGAGATGAGGAAGAATTTTTTTTTCTCAGAGGTTAGTCTGTGGAATTCTCTTCCCCAGACAGCAATGGAGGCAGGGTCATTGAATAAATTTAAAACTGAGGTAGATAGATTCTTGATTGACAGGGGAGTCAGAGGGTATAGCGGGCAGACAGGAACCTGGAGTCGAGGCCACAATCAGATCAGCCATATCAAATGCTCAAGGGGCCAAATGGCCTGTTCCTAATTCACATGTTTGTATTAAGGGGCTAAAGTCCCTGGGTCGCGAACCCACGGCCTTCCGACGCAGAGTTGAAAGTGTTACCCACTAAGTTAGAGTTGACACCTTCAACAGGCCTAGTGTTAGGCATGTCGAATAGCTGTCCAGGTAAGGTAGCGGAAGACAACTACTTTGCACTCTTAACAAATGCTGGCATGTGGGGACTGCATGTCTAAGGTGGGCCCAAAGGCCTTACTCAGTAAAAGAAACACACGGAGAGGCAGGCTGGAGAACTGGTAGACCAGAAAGGGAGGTAGAGATACAAATGGATAACAGAGAGGGACAGCTTCAGGTGGGCACCGAGGGAGAGACCATTAACAACTGGCAGGCCGACAGGTTAGAATGGGGAGATTGCCATGCACTGACCATCCTGTCAGCTTCCTAGGTGTACACTCGGGGTTGTCAAGTGTCCAGTGATTAAAGTTTAATCTTCTGGATGCAACTGTGAGCAGCTCCGGGACAAAAGTCAAGGGGCATTAAAAGACATGGGCTGGAATTTTACGCCCCTCCCCACAAAGAGCGGGCTGGTGGTGGTGGTGGGGGGGGGGGGGTGGGGATGGTAAAATGGAGTGGGAGGCTCGGGGGACCCTTCCCAATCCGTTCCCATGTCTACCTCCATTTTACCTGGGGCAGCTGTGGAGAGAAACAGCCTGCCCGCCCTAGGCCAATCACAGCTCTTAAGTGGCCAATTAACGACCACTTAAGGGCCTCCACCCACCGCCACGGGGATTTTAATGTTGACAGGCGGGTGTCCCAGGCCTGAGAAAAGCCGCCTGAGGAAAGTAGGTGGCCTTCTGACGGTCTAGGGGTGGGGAGCCGCCTGATCGGGCACCATGTGCCCGACGGAGTTCCGCCCCCAATGCCCCAACTGCTGTCAATGCCCAACACGCCCCCCTTACACCCCCAATGGATCCCCCTTTGCCTTGGTGGGGCCTGACTGATCACCTCCCCGCAAGGCCCCAGAAACTTACCCGTTCTCTGGAGCTCCCCGACATCTTCAGTCTTCAGCTGGGTTGCAGTCCCAACAGTGGCCACTACTCCCAGTGGCGCTGCTGGGCCATTGAGCTGCCAGTTCACTGGTTGGCAGCTCCATTGGGTAGAATTTCCTGCCTCAATGAGGTGGAAGTTCTGCCCATTAGCAATTAAGGGCCTGGGGACTGTAAAATCCAGTCTGAATCTTCAGTCCCGGCAGAGGCGGGATTGGCACTGATCTTTCGGTTGGTGGACGCATCCTGGCCGGCCACCGTAAGATTCCGGCCATAGGTGGGAATTTTCAGGTACAGGGCATATCCTTCAATTTAAAAATATTTTGCCCTCCATGTTGCATGTTATGTGAGCTGATAATGGAACAATGAGAGCAACAGGGGATCCAGGGACCTTGGCGGATGAAGGGACCAATGAGATTTAAGTATAAAGAGAGGAAGGACTGAATGAAGGGTGAATTAGAGTTTGTGAATTAAATCTCAAAACTGAAAAATAAATATAGAGGGCAAGAAAATTTGAATAAAGAGCAAGATGATTAAAAAAACGACAGAAAGTAAGAAAAAAAGTTAAAATTTGGTATTTTTAAAACATGCACAACTTGAAGGAATGAGACACCGCACTTTTAATTGTTCTCTTTCTGTGCCAGGGAGGTTGATGGGCAGTCATTCACAATAATCACCTTGCTGAAAGGGTACTTACGTTATTAAGTACAAGACTTAACTTTCTGTGATGTGTTTGATGGGTAATTAATGTGCAAATGCAGCCATTCCGGTTTTGGCCAAATTCTGGTCCACTGTTGGTCACTTTTAAAATTTCCTTTGACTATTTCTCCGTTGTAAAAATATTGGAGACGGGATAATAAAAATGGCATTTGACAGAGAATGCCGCATCGTCCATCCAATCAGGTAAGAAAGAGTCTCTTTACTGTCCAATCAGTGAGGAGAAGGGAGAGTCCTGCCAGGATTGACATGTTGTGCGGCCAATGGCAGGAGTGCTTGGGGGGCGGGGGGGGGGGTTTTGTTTGCAGTCAGTTGGTCAACCCTGGAGTGACATTAATCTTGAAATGCCATCTATTGCATGCAGGGGGATCTCAAGGGGTTTTGCAAAGCAGTGCTGAGCAAAAGGTCACCCATTGTCACTGCAAGCCATCCACCCATGTTGAGGCACAGCCTCAGGGGCCATGAGTTATGGCCCCTGACTAAACGAATTTGTGCGATTCGCTGTCACTGGTGAGGGATTCTGTTTACTCTGTGGGAACGAATAGTCCCTCAACCATTAAATGAGTTCTCGAATGAACAAGTGCGGCTGTCGGGTATTAAATGATAATAATCTATTCCCGACAGTGACAGTTCCTCCAATTTGCTGTGTCTGCAAAAAAATACATAGCCTGATAACTCTTTCGATTTTATTGCGTATATTCCACACTCCTTCAAGTCCTCAATGACTTTTTTTTTAATTCGTTCCTGGGATGTGGGCATCGCTGGCTAGGCCAGCGTTTGCTGCCCATTCCTAACTGCCCTTGAGAAGGTGGTGGTTGGCCTCTTCTTTGAACCACCATTCATGTAGCGATGATGCTACCACGATGGGGAAAAATTGTCGGATTTTGACCCAATGGTGAGACTGGCAGCAAATGGTCCAATACCCGGAGGGTAGCTTTGTCGTGATTAGGGGTCATCATAGAGTCTTATAACGCAGAGGGAGCCCATTCGGCCTATCTTGTCCGTGCTGGCACTTTGGTTGGGCTATCCAATTCATCCCAGTGCCCCATGCTCTTTCCCCATCGCCCGGCAATTATTTTTTTCCTTTTCAATTATTTATCCAATTCTCCTTTTGAAAGTTCCTGTTGAATCTGCTTCCACCTTTCAGGCAGCACGTTCCAGCTCACAGCAATGCACTGCGTACAAACACTTGCTCCGCATCTCCCCTAGTTCTTCTGCGAATTATCTGTGACCTCTGGTTAACAGCCCTTCTGCCCCTGCAAACCGTTTCTCCTCATTTACTCTCTAACTTTACAAAGTTGTACCAGATTCAAAGATTTGTGTCAAAGTCAATGAAAATGATAATCAGCAGAGACGTTCAGCGAGAGATTCATCTTTTTATGCCAGTGGCCCAAGACAAAATGAACCCCCCCTTGTGGTCCCATGGCTGCCCTTGACCTCCTTGCCAGAGTGAGGACATGGGCCTGGTAATCTAACCTGCGGAGCTGCTGCACTGCCTCCAGTAGATAGTACGTGTTGCAGCTTAATGGTGGTGATGCGTGAGAGGCGGTGGTGTAGTGGTATTGTCACTGGACTAGTAACCCGGAGACCCAGGGTATTGCTCTGGAGACATGGGTTCAAATCCCACCACAGCAGAAGGTGGAATTTGAATTCAATTAATAAATTTGGGATTAAAAGCTAGTCTAATGATGGCCATGAAACCATTGTCGATTGTTGTAAAAACCCATCTGGTTCACTCATTCCCTTTAGGGAAGAAAATCTGCTGTCCTTACATGGTCTGGCCTACATGTGACTCCAGATCCACAGCAATGTGGTTACTCTTACATGCCCTCTGAAATGGCCTAGCAAGCCACTCAGTTGTATCTAACCGCTACAAAGTCAATGAAAAGGAATGAAACCGGACGGACCACCCGGCATTGACCAAGGCACCGACAACGGCAAACCCAGCCCTGTCGACCCTGCAAAGTCCTCCTTACTAACATCTGGGGGCTTGTGCCAAAGTTGGGAGAGCTGTCTCACAGACTAGTCAAGCAACAGCCTGACATAGTCATACTCACGGAATTATACCTTACAGACACTGTCCCAGACACTGCCATCACCATCCCCGGGTATGTCCTGTCCCACCGGCAGGACAGACCCATCAGAGGTGGTGGCACAGTGGTATACAGTAGAGAGCGAGTTGCCCTGGGAGTCCTCAACATCGATTCTGGACCTCATGAAGTCTCATGGCATCAGGTCAAACATGGACAAGGAAACCTCCTACTGATTACCACCTACCGCCCTCCCTCAGCTGATGAGTCAGTACTCCTCCATGTTGAACACCACTTGGAGGAAGCACTGAGGGTGGCAAGGGCACAAAATGTACTCTGGATGGGGGACTTCAATGTCCATCACCAGGAGTGGCTCGGTAGCACCACTACTGACCGAGCTGGCCAAGTCCTAATGGACATATCTGCTAGACTGGGTATGCGGCAGGTGGTGAGGGAATCAACAAGAGGGGAAAACATACTTGACCTTGTCTTCACCAATCTGCCTGTCGCAGATGCATCTGTGGGCCATCAGCAGCAGCAAAATTGTACTCAACCACAATGTGTAACCTCATGGCCCGGCATATCCCCCGCTCTACCATTACCATCAAGCCAGGAGGTCAACCCTGGTTCAATGAAGAGTGCAGGAGGGCATGCCAGGAGCAGCACCAGGCATATCTCAAAATGAGGTGTCAACTGGTGAAGCTACAACACAGGACTATCTGCATGCCAAACTGCGTAAGCAGCATGCGATAGACAGAGCTAAGCGATCCCACAACGAAAGGATCAGATCTAAGCTCTGCAGTCCTGCCACATCCTGCCGTGAATGGTGGTGGACAATTAAGCAACTAACTGGAGGAGGTGGCTCCACAAATATCCCCATCCTCAATGATGGGGGAGCCCAGCACATCAGTGCGAAAGATAAGGCTGAAGCATTTGCAACAACCTTCAGCAAGAAGTGCCGAGTTGATGATCCATCTCGGCCGTCTCCTGAAGTCCCCAGCATCACAGATAACAGACTTCAGCCAATTCGATTCACTCCACGTGATATCAAGAAATGACTGAAGGCACTGGATACTGCAAAAGCTATGGGCCCTGACAATATTCCGGCAATAGTACTGAAGACCTGTGCTCCAGAACTTGCCACGCCCCTAGCCAAGCTGTTCCAGTACAGCTACAACTTTGGCATCTACCCTGCAATGTGGAAAATTGCCCAGGTATGTCCTGTACACAAAAAGTCCAACCCAGCCAATTACCGCCCCATCAGTCTACTATCAATCATCAGTAAAGTGATGGAAGGTGTCATTAACAGTGCTATCAAGCGGCACTTGCTTAGCAATAACCTGATCAGTGACGCTCAGTTTGGGTTCTGCCAGGGCCACTCAGCTCCTGACCTCATTACAGCCTTGGTTCAAACATGGACAAAAGAGCTGAACTCAAGAGGTGAGGTGAGAGTGACTGCCCTTGACATCAAGGCAGCATTTGACCGAGTATGGCATCAAGGAGCCCGAGCAAAACTGAGGTCAATGGGAATCAGGGGGAAAACCCTCCGTTGGCTGGAGTCATACCTTGTGCAAAGGAAGATGGTTGTGGTTGTTGGAGGTCAATCATCTCAGCTCCAGGACATCACTGCAGGAGTTCCTCAGGGTAGTGTCCTCGGCCCAACCATCTTCAACTGCTTCATCAATGACCTTCCTTCAATTATAAGGTCAGAAGTGGGGATGTTCGCTGATGATTGCACAATGTTCAGCACCATTCGTGACTCCTCAGATACTGAAGCAGTCCGTGTAGAAATGCAACAAGACCTGGACAATATCCAGGCTTGGGCTGATAATTGGCAAGTAACATTCGTGCCACACAAGTGCCAGGCAAAGACCAGCTCCAACAAGAGAGACTCTAACCATCTCCCCTTGACATTCAATGGCATTACCATCGCTGAATCCCCCACTATCAACATCCTCGGGGCTACCATTGACCAGAAACTGAACTGAGGTAGCCATATAAATACCATGGCTACAAGAGCAGGTCAGAGGCTAGGAATCCTGAGGCGAGCAACTCACCTCCTGACTCCCCAAAGCCTGTCCAAGGCACAAGTCAGGAGTGTGATGGAATACTCTCCACTTGCCTGGATGGGTGCAGCTCCAACAACACTCAAGAAACTTGATATCATCCAGGACAAAGCAGCCCACTTGATTGGCACCCCATCTACAGACATTCACTCCCTCCACCACCGACGCACAGTGGCAGCAGTGTGTACCATCTACAAGGTACACTGCAGCAACACGCCAAGGCTCCTTAGACAGCACCTTCCAAACCCGCGACCTCTACCAACTAGAAGGACAAGGGCAGCAGACGCATGGGAACACCACCACCTGCAAGTTCCCCTCTAAGTCACACACCATCCTGACTTGGAACTATATCGCTGTTCCTTCACTGTCGCAGGGTCAAAATTCTGGAACTCCCTTCCTAACAGCACTGTGGGTATACCTACCCCAAATGGACTGCAGCGGTTCAAGAAAGCAGCTCACCACCACCTTCTCAAGGGCAATTAGGGATGGGCAATAAATTCTGGCCTGGCCAGCGACGCCCGCATCCCATGAATGAATGAAAACAAAATGCCCCAACTTGGGACAGGAGCATCATGGGCAAGGCCAGCATTTATTGCCCATTCCTAATTGCCCTTGAGAAGGTGGTGGTGAGCCCCCTTCACTGCAATCCATGTGCTGTGGGTTTACCCACAACTGAGTGTCTTGCTAGGCCATCTGGGGTCGCATGTAGGCCAGACCAGGTAAGGATGGCAGATTTCCTTCCCCTGAAGGGCATTATTTATTTTAGTTATTTAGAGATACAGCACTGAAACAGGCCCTTTGGTCCACTAAGTCTGTGCTGACCATCAACCACCCATTTATACTAATCCTACATTAATCCCATATTCCTGCCACATCCCCACACCACCTACCCATACTAGGTGCAATTTATGATGGCCAATTTATCTATCAGCCTGCAAGTCTTTGGCTGTGGGAGGAAACCGGAGCACTCAGCAGAAACTCACATTGTCACAGGGAGAACTTGCAAACTCCACACAGGTAGTATCCAGAATTGAACCCAGGTCGCTGGAGCTGTGAGGCTGCGGTGCTAACCACTGCGCCACTGTGCTGTACCAGATGCACTTATTATGAGTTTAGTAGTCTCACAATTAATGAGGCTTGCATTTTACTTCGGATTTTTGAAAACTAATGACATTTTGGGGAGTCAGGAGGCGAGTTACTTGCTGCAGAATTCCCAGCCTCTGACCTGCTCTTGCAGCCAAGAAATTTATATGGCTGCTCCAGTTAAGTTTCTGGTCAATGGTGACCCCCAAGATGTTGATAGTGGGGGAATTCAGCGATGGTAATGCCATTGAACGTCAAGGGGCAATGGTTCGCTTCTCTCTTGTTGGAGATGGTCATTGCCTGGCACTTGTGTGTCGCGAATGTTACTTGCCACTTATCAGCCCAAGCCTGGATGTTGTCCAGGTTTTGCTGCACGAGGGCATGGACTGCTTCGGTCGCGAGCAGTCACAAATTGTTGAGAAAACTCAAATAAGAATCTGAGATCTACTTCTGCTATGTTGTACTAACTCAGTTCAACACTGCTGCCAGGAAAAGGTAGGAAAAGAGCATAAAGAATAACTTTATAACAGAAAGGGAGCCGATTAGTTAGTTGACACTTCAGGAGCAAAGGATTTGGATTCTGTCCCCAGAGGGGTATCCCCTTGGTGAGAGCAAGCACTGGCTAGCAAGCTTGTAACTTGTCTTAGATTTGTATCATAGAACTAAGATCTGTCTGTGAACATAATGTTTAATTAAGTTTGATTGCGTTTTGGACGGAATGAAGTTAAGCACTGTCTTGTGAGATTCCTGAATTACTGAGAAAGAAAGATTTGCGTTTATGTAGCGCCTTTCACTACAGCCTCAAAGCACTTTCCAGCCAATCAAGTACTTTTAACGTGCAGTCACTGTTGCAATGGGGGAAACGTGACAGCCAATCTGTGCACAGCAAGATGCCACAAGCAACAACATACTACTGGACAGATCAGCTATTTCGTTCTACTGTCGGCTGAGTGATATAGAGGGACCAGGACTTCATATCCGACTCGAAATGTCAACTCCGTTTCTCTCTCTCTACAGTTTCCGCCAGACCTGCTGAGTATTACCAGCACTTTCCTGGTTTATTTCAGACCCCCCCCCCCCACCCCCAGCCCTTCTCTTTGGCTCAATAGTGCCCTGGGATCGTTTGCATTCTCCTGCGAGGGAACGACAAGGCTGCATTTAAATATCTCATCTGAAAGACATCACCTCTCTCAGTGCACTGGGTCAGGCTGGATTACAGGGGGTAAGACTTGAACTGACACCCTGTGCGAAGAGTATGACCCACTAATGCATTCCTGGGCCAGGGGGCTGGGATAGGATAGAACAGAAATGCATTTAGTCTGGACATGTGCAAAGGAGATAGGAGGGAGAGGAACAGTGAGCAGAGGAGATTGAGAGCACAGTGGAGCTCAAGTCTTCTTTGGCCTCCTTGTCTCGCGAGACAATGGGTAAGCACCTGGAGGTGGTCAGTGGTTTGTGGGGATCAGGTAGTGGGGAGCAAGGTTCTTAGTGGGGGGGGTGGGGGGTGGGTACGATGAGAAATAGGGATTGAGAACATAACATATAATATATCCGATAGACCATTGGACATGGCAGCTTTTTGCATGGCAAGACTGTTAAGGGATAGGGAACCAAGGAGACTGGATGGAGTTAAGTACATATCAACCATGATCTAATGGGATGCTTGAAGGGCTGAATGGCCTCCTCCTGTCCCTTTGTTTTAGAACCCTTGCTGGTTGAACACATAGTAATAATGAATCCATTCATAAAATAAGAAATGAACGAAGACTACAGAAGGTTGAAAAGCAATGTGCAGGAATTAAGTTTATTATATTTTTGGTCATGGGGAAACTCAAATAAAGGACCGAGGAAACGTTAGCATTGGGAAAGGCCAGTGGAGTGAGGAAAATAGATACCAAATTGGGGAAAGCAGCGAGCAACTTTATTTAGTCATTTAGTTATTTGTGGGCTCATAGTATGGTTTAGATATAGAGTAAAGCTCCCTCTGCACTGTCCCCATCAAACACTCCCAGGACAGGTACAGCACGGGGTTTAGATACAGAGTAAAGCTCCCTCTACACTGTCCCCATCAAACACTCCCAGGACAGGTACAGCACGGGGTTTAGATACAGAGTAAAGCTCCCTCTACACTGTCCCCATCAAATGCTCCCAGATAAAGCATAGCAAAGGTCAGATGCAATATAAATCTTCCTTTAATCTGTTCCAACTGTCTGTACAAATTTATTTCATATGACTATACAAATTAGGAGTAGGAATAGGCCACTTGGCCCCTCGAGCCTGCTCCACAGTACAACAAGATTTCCTAAGTTGTGCGTTCCTCACTGCAGCACTGTGAACTGACGATTCACTCCTACATGGTATTTCTCATTTGCATGCTGCACCTTGACGACATCACCTGAAAACGCAGCGTGAGTTTCCACATGTACGCTGATGCTACACACTCCTGGACGGCCTCCCTACATCCACTCTCCACAAACCTGAGGTCATTCAAAACTCTGTTGCCGGTGTCCTAACTCACAACTGGCCCAGTCACCCATCACACCCTGTGCACTCTGACCTACACTGGCTCCCAGTTAAGCAAACATTTTAAAATATTCATCCGTGTTTCCAAATTCCCCCCCCCCCCATGGCCTCATCCCTCCTCCAGCTCCACAATCCTCTGAGATCTCTGCGCTCCTCCAATTCTGGCCTCTTGAGTGTCCCTGATTTTAATCGTTCCACCATTGTGGCTGTGCCTTCATTGGCTGCCTGGGCCCTAAGTTCTGGAATTCCCTCTGTGATGAAAACACCGCCTGCCAAGAATGAAGCACATTAATTTAATCATATAGAACATTAATTTCAAACTCTTACTGGACAGAAAACATGGCTGCACCTGCATTCTAAAAGGACAGTGACTGGAAATATTTGCATTCTAAAATACAGTTACCTGGAGAAGACAATGGAACTGCTCCCTGATTCAATTAACCAAATGGATTTTGATCAAAAGACAGTGAACTTGTGCAAGTCAGCATTCCAGCCCCTACCAAGGATGTCTACTAAGATTGAAAGAATCCACAAAACCTCGCCGGGCAGGTTGTCCTAAAAAAGGAGCTAATCACATGACTGGCCTGCTGGCCCAGGTTCGGTTTGAATTACGACATAGGTAAAAATCAGACTGCAACCGAACTTGAAGAGAGAGCATCTCTCCCTGTCTCTGTCTCTCTCCCACGAAAAGAAAAAAACTGCAACTGCATTTCAAGAAGACAGAAAGCCGTCGAGACGAGTTTGAAAGTGTGTACTGGGCCCCAACGAGACGGCAAGATTTAACTGCAACCAAAGACTTTACATTGAACTCAAAAGACAGCAAATGAACTCCAGCTGTTGCTTCAAACCTTTCCCCTTGATTCTTTCTCCTTTCATTTCTCTATCTGCGTGTGTGTTTATCGCGTGTGCATGGTTGTGTTGCGTATTTTTAGTAGTTTTAGAGTTAGAGTTTTAAGGTTAATAAACGTACACCTTTCTTGTTTAAATCTAAGAAAACGTGTCTAGTTGATTTCTTTGCCGTTACAGTTGGAGAGCAGTGAACAAGGATTCACTGAGGGGAAGCTAAAAACATGGTGTTTTAAAAATTAAACCCTGTTACGGTCAAACCAGGAAAAGGCTGAGACGGAACCCCTAGACCCCTTTCTCACCTGGTTGGACCACCTCCCTATACCTCTCCGCCCCCATTCTGCCTTTAAGGCACTCCTTGAAACCAGCCTCTTTGACCAAATATTGACCTGTCTCAATATCTCCTTATTCGGCTCGGTCAGATTTTGCTTTTTTAGTGCTCCCATGAGGCACCTGAAGATGTTTTATTATATTAAAGGCGCTATATAAATAGAAGTTGTTGTTGGTACCTGTACTGTTTCCATGTTTCTCAGTATCAGTTCCTGTACTGTGTAGAGTGCATACTGGGGTGTGAAATTGCATGGTTGATCCTCATTAATGCTGAATCGCAGAGATGTGGAGAGGAAGATAAAGGTTTAAATAAAGCACATGATTGTGAAAGGTTACCTGTGATCTCCTTGGGCATTGTATGCCCATACTGATGGTGACAAGGGTTCTTCAGTGTTTTAAGGAGATGCTGGCCTCCGCACTGAGAAATCCAGGAAGATTTTCACCTGTCCTATTTAGCTTGTCAAGAGCTCGCAGTAAGTGTTGCTCTGGTTCCTGTCACATGTCTAGTTTCTGTGTTCTTTGAAGGGCATTGCTAATTTGTGAATGTTGAATCGTTTTAATAGGCTGGCAACATGTCAGGAGAAATAATATTACGCAGAGTTATATTACACAGTGATCCAGAATGCACTGCCAGAGAGTGCAGTGGATTTGTGGTGTGGAATGCGGTGAGAATGAATAATAAAGTGTCAAAGGGGAATTGGATAAATACTTGAAAAGGAAAAAAGTTGCCGGGTTATGGGGAAAGAGCAGGGGGAGAGTGGGACTTATCGGGGGTCAGCGCAGGCACGAAGGGCTGAATGGCCTCTTTCTCTTTGCTGCAGTGTCTGCCGCGATGCAGTCAAATGCATCCAGCTGCTTTCGCACCCAGCAAGGGTCCGCCAAAGAGGAAACGTGAAACTCTGCTTTCGATGGCGTTGGGCCGGGGCGCGCCACTGACCAGGAAGCTGAGAAAACATTCCCAATTCTCTGGCGGCCGATGGCGTGGGAGGTTGGGGGGGGGTTGGTGGGGGGGGAGTGTAAACCGATTGGTCCACCTGAACCCACCCATCCCCACTATTACCGAGATGGCGGCCTAGTGGTGATGTCACTGAGCTGGTAATTCAAAGGCTCAGGCTAATCCCCGGAAAAAGGGGGGGGGGGGGGGGGGACACGGGTTCAAATCCCACCACAGCAGCAGATGGAATTTCAATTCAATTAATGAATAAATTCAACGAATTAACAACAATCTGGAATTGAAAGCTAGTCTCAGTAATGGTGCCATGAAACTATCATCGATTGTCGTGAAAACCCATCTGGTTCACTAATGCCCTTTAGGGAAGGAAATCTGCCTTCCTTACCCGGTCTGGCCTAAATGTGACTCCATACCCACAGCGATGTGGTTGACACTTTACTGCCCTCTGAAACAGCCTCGCAAGCCACTCAGTTATAAAGGGCAATTAGGGATGGGCAATAAATGCTGGCCTTGCCAGCGCCGCCCACATCCCATGAAAGAATTTATAAAAATTGTATCAGTGGCGACTTAGTGGGTAGAATTCTATTATTTGAGTCAGAAGGTCGTGGGTTCATGTGTCACTGCAGCCAACTGAGCTGAGAATCCAGGCTGACACAGCCAGTGTGGTACTGTGGGAGAGCTGCACTGTTGGAGGTGCTGTCTTTCGGATGAGGCATGAATGGGAGGCCCTGTCTGCCCCCTCAAGTAGACGTAAAGTAACCCGTGACACTAATTCAAAGTGGGGGAGGGAGGGGGGGGAGTTCTCCGAGGCATCCTGAAACGATTATCTGGTCATTATCGCTTTGCATTTTGTGGGATCTTGCTGTGCACAAATTGGCTGCCACGTTTCCTACATTACAGCGACTTTGCCAGAAAAAAAATGCCACAGTTATTTGGGACGTCCTGAAATCGGGAAAGGCTCTTATATAAATGCAAGTTTATTCTTGTTTCCATTCACCAGGCAGGTTAAGTCAAAACCCGGTCTCAAGTCTAGTGTCGTGTATTGGAAAAAGAAGTGAAGGATATAATTACTCAATGATTAGAGTTAAACTAGCTGGAGAAGAGATACAGCTATCATCCCGTATCAACTCTTCAAAAGGTTCAAACAATTTCTTAATTAAAAAGGAAAAAGAAAGACTAGCATTTCTATAGCATCTTTCACAACTTCAGAATATTGTTACTGACAGGTGGTAAGGGGTGTGGGTGGTTCCAATGTTCACCTCCAAACTGATCACAATCGTGTTTTGTTTAAAATGATGGATTAATCCCTGAATGTTTTACTTGCCAAATAAACAGACTGTGGCAGGTTTTCTTGTAGGATTAAAACAGAAGATTGACAATTTACTGAACAATATTCAGCCCCTAAAATGTTCGCAACACCACTCACACACACATTAACTCTCACATGCACTCTCAAGAGAAGTCAGATAGAAGGCCTAGGGCAAGGGTTGAAGGTGTGGTAGGTGTTCATGGTTTCCAGTAAACCTGTTGAATCTTCTAAGTAGAACAGCCTCTTTTTAAAGATGCAGGCCTGGATTGTTTGTAGTCTTGACTTGTTAAGGTGTTGTAGATTTCTGGTGGTTCAGATTTCAGATTGGAGATTGTGGTCACTTTCAGTTCCCTGCTGCACCAAGTTGAGGTGTAGAATTAGCAGCAGGGCTCCTTCCTTGCCTGGCTGGACTTCTTTCCACAGCCACTGACTGAACTGCTTTTCAGTGATGTTCTTGTGATCTCCCTCTCTCTCCAGCCAGAGGGTTACATTTTAAGGTCACAATTTAGCATTTCTGTGACCTGACACATGGTTTTTCTCCCCAAGTGTGACCACACAATGGGCCAGGATGTGGAATCTATGGCCATCCATTAATGTCTGGATGAATATAATCCTGTTATGATGTGGCTACTTCACACCTTCTTTGTTTCAGAAGAACCCATTCAATTTAAGAATGTCTCTTGATAGTTTCAGGATCGGTGTAATTGATACTTCTTAACCTGGAATGTATGCATTTTTCCTTAACAAGACAGTGAGACAGTATTCAAATACACAGGCTAGGTCATCTGACCTTCAGAGGCCATCTTTTGCAGCATTGTCCACCATTTTTTAAAAGGTAAAGTCCATTTTAAGGAGTCCATCTTGAATAAAGTCAGTATCTTGAAAGTAGGAATTGGATATGTCTTTACTTGGCCGGACAATAGCCAATGAAGTACTTGTGAAGTCATAATGTAGGAAATGCAGAAGTCAATTGTGCACAGCAAGCTCCCACAGACAGCAATGTGATAATGATCGGATAATCTGTTTTAACGATGTTGCTTAAGGGATAAATATGGACTTCAGTACACAGGGGAGAACTCTCCCTGCTCTTCTTCGAAATAGAGTCCGTGGGATCTTTCACCTGAGATGGCAGATGCGGGGGGGGGGAGGGAGGGGGGGGGAGGTGAGGGCCCTTAGGTTAATGTCTCATTCGAAAGACGGCAAATGAAAGGGGGCCTTGTTGCGGCATACCTTTTCACGACATATTAAAATTCTTACATCCGCATCCTGTCAATTTTGTTGTGATAATTTACGATGTCCATATTTATAATGGGAATTGCCCATGTAATCTTTTAGGGAACGATTTTCGATGGTGTGTTCAGGAGCTAAAGAGCCTCCAAGGTGGGCAAGATGAGCAAAAGTGCTGGTTTAGCCCCTGTTTAGTGCGTGACGCCATCTTGGTAAAGGAGTTGAAACTTTCACTAGGAATGGCTGCCCAGAGGCTTGACCTCGGACGAGGTCCTCCGAGAAATTCCTAAATAAATGTTGAAAGTGATGTGGAGTCTTGACAAAGTGTCCTAGAAAGACTCCCGATATGTTTCGAAAGTCCTCTTCATACCTCCAGGAGCAAACGAAGAGTAAACGGTGACATTCCTTTAAGTAGTACTCATAATCCTCAGCAACGACTAATTTACTTCTAATCGGCTGTTCACTGTTAGGAGAGGGTGTTAATAGAAGCTCTATCCAACAAAATGCCATGCAGCCGCTTAAATGAACGCTAACAGGCCAATTAAATGGCAATCAGCTGCTTAACATGCCTCCAGGCTGCTGTCCTAGTGCAAGCTTCAACTCCTTTACCAAGATGGCGTCTTGCACTAAAACAAGGGCTACACCAGCGTTTCGGCCCAAAACCATATCTTGTCCACCCTGAAAGTTCTTTAGTGTATAAAGTATCCGGGAAAAATAGCTCCCTTTGTAGAATAGAATTTGTTCATCCGGACCACTGTTACATGCTAATGTCCACCCAGTGGCCCTGTTATCAAATTGAGCGTCAGAAGAGAAACTGGCTCATAGTGTGATAGAAATGTTTAACATTATGAAAGGATGAGACGGGGTAGATAGAAGCAGTCTGCTTCCTGTAGTTGAGGGGTCAAGAAAGAGGGGCGATGGATACAAGATGAAATGGGGGAGACTTGGAACACAGGGCGGGAAACTTCTGAAACTTCCTCGTACAGAGTTGTAAGGCTGCAGCATTGACTTCCAGGATTAAAGGTTTGCACAGAGGCTATGTATCATTGTTCAGGGTATTGACAGATATGGAGCCAAGCCATACAGATACAGATCAGCCATTGGCAAGAATGGTAGAACAGGCTAGATGGGCTGAATGGCCTCTTCCTGTCCCTATGCTAACATACGAAAGCTAGGTCTCAGCTGGAGTTTTGTGTCTTTTTCTGGCCACCTCACTTTAGGAACGATGCCAAGGCCTTGGAGAGGGTGCGGAGGAGATTTACTAGAATTGTACCAGGGATGAGGGACTTAATGTGGAGAGGCTGCCGAAGTTGGGATTGTTCTCCTCAAAACAGAGCAGGTTAAGGGGAAATTTAATTGAGACGTTCAAAATCATGAAGGGCTTTGATAGAGTAAATAAGGAGAAACCGTTTCCAGTGACAAGAGGGTCGGTAACCAGAGGGACGCAGTTTTAAGATAATTGGTAAAAGAACCGGGGTGGGGGGTGGTGAGGAGAATTTTTTTAACGCAGGGAGTTGTTGTGATCTGGAACGCGCTGCCTGAAAGGGCGGTGGAAGCAGATTCAATAGTAACTTTCAAAAGGGGAATTGGGTAAGTACTCGAAGGGGAAAAATGTGCAGGGCTGTGGGGAAAAGCAGTGGGGGTGGGGAATGAGATGAATTGGATAACTCATGCAAAGAGTTGGCACTGGTACGATGGGCCGAATGGCCTCCTTCTGTGCTGTAAACCTCTATGATTCGTGATAAGGTGGGATATGTGAATGAAGAGAAAAGGGGTTGAAGAGGGTGGGAAAACATGCTTGGAACAATTTGCTCGCAGGGAGGGGAAGCAGCATACAGGATGGACTGAATGGCCTGATTTCCTCTCTCAACTTCTGCATGTTAAATCAGAATACTGCGAAAAGTAACGACGTTAATTTCAGGACAGAATGACCTCGGCGACATTTGAGATTGTATTTTGACCCGCTTTTGTGTTGCCAGGCCTGTCCGGTTGATTTCGTTTTCAGACGACACTTTCGGATCCCGGGCAGCATTGGCCACTCTTGCTGCGGCCTGGGGGAGATTGCGTCCTCTTCCTCCTCATCCTCCTCCTCCTCCTCCTCCTGCTTTCCTCAGCTTGCCTCAGCCCCAGCAGCTTCCCCGCGGCGGTCCTGTACTTGGCCGACATGAGGTTGTAGAGGACGGGGTTGATGGCGGCACTGAGGTAAAAGAGGGCGAAGGAGACGGCATGGAGGTACTGACGGACTGTGTACACCTCCGCGCTGCCCGCCGTCAGCAGAAAGAGGTTGTGCTCGATGTGGAACGGCAGCCAGCAAAGCACGAACACCAGGACGATGACAGCTGTGGCAAAACACACACCAGTTTACATCCTTTTCAGCAATTTCTCTCATGTTTTCATACTCCCCTTGTGAAGGTGATGGCTCTCCCAGTGTCCCACTGGTACCTTGACCTCCCCACTCCCCATCCCACCCTAGGGAAACCTCATTCCCATCCTGAGGTGCCATCCTGAGGCAACCAGGAGGCAGAATGATGTCCGATTCCCCCTCCCATGAGACAGGTACACTGGGCCCAGTTATAGTGCCCCTGGCAATCACCCAGAAGAGAGGAACTAACTTCGAATAATCTGGGACTTGAATAAGGTGCATCTCAGTAGGTTAGGATTTGAGCCCTGTTCCAGAGGCTTGAGCCCGTAAGCCAGGATGACACTCCCCGTGCAGTACTGAGGGAGTGCTGCACAGTCAGAGACGCAGTCTTTACTATGAGGCATTAAACCGGGGCACCATCTGCCCTCTCAGGTGGGGCATAAAAGATCCAATGGGCACTATTGGAAGAAGAGTAGGGGGGAGTTCTGCCTGGTATCCTGGGGGGGGCCAATATTTACCCCTCAACCGCCATCACTAAAACCAATGATCTGGTCAATATCACATTGCTGTCCGTGGGAGCTTGCTGTGCGCAAATGGGCAGCTACGTTTCCTACATTGCAACAGCGACCACACTTTTAAAGTACTTTTGGGATGCCCTGAGGTTGTGAAAGACGCTATATAAATGCAACTTCTTTCTTTCATTCTGGCTCGGATTCCCACCAGGCTTTGTGCTTACCTCAGACTGTTTAATGATCGAACATGAGATGAAGTGATAGTTACAGGCCGGGAGCTGACATGACCCAAATCTCCAGTCTGCACCCTCATTGCATTGCTCTCCGCCCTCCTTTTTGATACGGATTGCTCCAGTGCACGATGTTAGAGGGGGAACTGATAATACAAAGAGATGCAAGCCGTGGCATCATGGTCCATTTTGAGAGGGAGCAACATCAATTTTTGCAGAAGGTAGTTTTCTGAACGTCAAAGCCTGGAGTTTGATCATTTACAACGGGCCCTGCGCCCTCCCCCGACTTGTTTCCAAAGCTGGCTAGAGTATGGTCACAACGATTGCCAAAAGAAAGCTCCCGCAGGTTAATTTAACCCGTCACATTTGAAATCAGCTGAAGAACAGATGCGTCCCCAAATTTTATTTTGTGCTCATTGAGGTGAAAGTCGTGTTGCCAACTCCGGTTGGATGTATTCCGGGAGCTTTCATCACATGGTTATTCCACAGCCAAATCGCCCCGCCGCCCCCCCC
Organism: Heterodontus francisci; assembly: GCF_036365525.1. NCBI lineage: Eukaryota > Metazoa > Chordata > Chondrichthyes > Heterodontiformes > Heterodontidae > Heterodontus > Heterodontus francisci. The sequence continues at coordinate 13,401,731 of NC_090418.1, read as the reverse complement.
CCCACCCCCCACAACGCTCCCTCACGCCCACTATTGGTTGCCCCACACGCCCATCCTCATGACGTCCCACCTTCTCATGGCCAATTGGACAGCGAGCAGGCTGTTACCCGATTGGACGACAGTAAAGAGAGTCCTATTAAACTGTCTTATATCAGATCATGTCAGGGGAGCAAGCCTGGCAAGAATAATTCCTTAGCTCAGGGTAAATCTCCTTTTGCATTTTGGCAGAAGGAATAGGGAGAGGCAAAATATACTTAATGGCAAAGTTCTAAAGAGTGTGCAGGAACAGAGAGCTCAGGGGGTGCATGTGTATCGATCTTTGAAGGTGGTAGAACATATTGAGAGAGTGGTTAGTAAAGCATATGGGATCTTGGGCTTCATAAATACAGGCAATTGAGTACAAAAGCAGCAAAGTCATGCTGAACCTTTATAAAGCTCCGGTTAGGCCCTAACTGGAGTACTGCGTCGAGTTCTGCTCACCACACTTGAGGAAGGAGTTGAGGGTCCTTGAGAGGGTGCAGACGAGATTTACCAGGATGGTTCCAGGGATGCAGGGGGAAATATGAGGAAGCACTTTTTTTTTTTTTACACAGCGGGTGGTAATGACCTGGAACTCTCTGCCCACAAGGGTGGTGGAAGCGGGGATGATCAATGACTTCACGAGGAAGTTGGACGGCCACCTGAGAGAAATAGGCTACGGGGATCGAGCCAGGGCGTGGGACTGACTGCACGGCTCCCGTGGAGAGCCAGCCTGGACCCGATGGGCTGAATGGACTCCTTCTGTGCTGTAATCGACTCAATGGACTGTATGGAGTATTTTAGTTGCAAGGTTCAGTTGGAAAAGCTATCTTTGCTGTCCTCAGAACAAAGGCGATTGAGGGGAGATTTAACAGAAGAGTCTACTCTATGACCTGCCTTGGAGACAGTGCAACGGAGATTCACTAGATTGGTTCCTGAGGTGGGAGAGTTGTCCTATGAGGAGAGATTGAGTAGACTAGGCTGATATTCTCTGCAGTTTAGAAGAATGGCCTATTCCAGCTTCTATTTCTCAAATTCTCCCTCCCCATCCCTCTTCCCTCCGAGCAGCCGCTGGCCAAACATCTGTTTAACTCGGTCCGCTCGACAGTGGGGGCCTCAGTGATTCTCAAGGAGGGGTGAAGGTGGGGTGGAGCGGGCAGAGAGGTGAGTGGATCCTGATCCACGCCCAGGATCTGGGCCGTGGTCGGTGTCAGCTATTCTTCGGGGTGGCCCAGGCTGAAAGCAGCTGGAGGCATTTCATTGAGGATGAAGATAAAGTTGGAAGTGACGACTTCTTTCATCAGCTGCAGTGTTGACGCTAAGAGAGAATGGCAATGGGTTGTTGACCATTAGTAACCCACCTTAGGTCTATTCAGCAGCTCTAAGGGGAACGGATACAGTGAAGGATCTTCTATTCAAGTGAATCTACATCTAGTGGGATAGGGAGGGGTTGAACTTGACCTGATGCGTCTACAGCTCCTGTAAGTCACCTTAATCCCCGTGCAGAACCACCTCGACTGACAGTATTGTCTAATGCTGTCCCTTTCCACAAAATAGGAACACAAGCAACGTGAGTAGGCCCTTTAATCCCTCAATCCTGTTCCCATGTTGCTGAATCTGCCCTGCTTTACCATGGGCTGAACGCAGCAGTCTTGTAGCCAAAGCAGTCAACAGTGAGGGAGATGGCAACAAACCTCGGGAGGGCATAGACTGATGAAATGGGCAGACAGCTGGCAGATGAAAATTAGTGCAGAGGTGGGTGAAGGGATGCATTTCCGTGGACAGAATGAGGAGAGGCAACGTAAACCCAAATGGTACCATTCCAAAGGCGGCGCAGGAGAACAGATACCTGGGGCGGGGAGGGTGGTGAATATGTACACAAATTGTTGAATGCTGGCAGAATCCATTGATGAAGCAGTTGAAACATACAGGATCCTGGGCTTTATGACGACAAAAGCAAGGAGGTTAGGCTAAACCTGTAAGATTCACTGGGTTAAGCCCCGGCAGGAGGAACACGTCCAGTTCTGGGCACCACACTTTCGGAAGGATGTCAAGGTGTTTGGAAAGGGTGCGGAGGAGATTTACTGGAACGGGACCAGGGATGAGGGATTTCAGCTCTCTGGAGAAACTAGGATTCTTCCCCTGAGAGCAGAGACAGTTAATGGAAAAATAGAGGTGTTTAATATTGTGAAGTGTTTTGACAGAATAAATAAGGAGAAAGTGTTTCCACTGGCAGGAGGAAAGGTAACCAGGGGAACAGATGTATGATCTAAAGCAGCCATGGTGGAGATGACTAATTAACTCCAGTACCATCAATCTTTGTTCAGTCGTGGAAGGACGTGCCACAATAGACACAGTGGCACAGTGGTTAGCATCGCAGCCTCACAGCTCCAGCAACCCGGGTTCAATTCCGGGTACTGCCTGTGTGGAGTTTGCAAGTTCTCCCTGTGTCTGCATGGGTTTCCTCCGGGTGCTCCGGTTTCCTCCCACATGCCAAAGACTTGCAGGTTTGATAGGTAAATTGGCCATTATAAATTGCCCCCAGTATAGGTAGGTGGTAGGGAAATATAGGGACAGGTGGGGATGTGGTAGGAATATGGAATTAGTGTAGGATTAGTATAAATGGGTGGTTGACGGTCGGCACAGACTCGGTGGGCCGAAGGGCCTGTTTCAGTGCTGTATCTCTAAACTAAACTAAACTAGACCAGTACTGTAGGAGGCTATTTGGCCCATCGAGCCTGTGCTGGCTCTTTCGCAGAGCACATTCTAGTTAGTTCCACTCTCCTGCTCTTTCCCCCAGGTCCCTGCGACCCTTTCTCCTTCAGGAATTCATTCAATTCCCTTTTAAAATCCACCATTGCATCTCTTTCCACCACCCTATTGTAGAACCATAGAATGGTTACAGCACAGAAGGCAGCCATTCGGCCTGTCAAGCTCGTGCTGGCTCTCTGCAAGAGCAATTCAGCTCAGCCTCCTCCTCCGCCTTTCCCCTGTAGCCCTGCAAATCTTACTTTTTCTGTGCTTATCCACTTCTTGTTTGAAAGTCACAATTGAATCTGCCTCCACCACACTCTCAGACAGTGCAGTCCAGATCCTAAACACTCACTGAACCTGCCTCCACCACACTCTCAGACAGTGCATTCCAGATCCTAAACTCTCACTGAACCTGCCTCCACCTCAATCTCAGACAGTGCATTCCAGATCCTAAACTCTCACTGAATCTGCCTCCACCGCACTCTCAGACAGTGCATTCCACATCCTAAACACTCAATGAACCTGCCTCCACCACACTCTCAGACAGTGCATTCCAGATCCTAAACACTCACTGAACCTGCCTCCACCACACTCTCAGACAGTGCATTCCAGATCCTAAACACTCACTGAACCTGCCTCCACCACACTCTCAGACAGTGCATTCCAGATCCTAAACACTCACTGAACCTGCCTCCACCACACTCTCAGACAGTGCATTCCACATCCTAAACACTCAATGAACCTGCCTCCACCACACTCTCAGACAGTGCATTCCAGATCCTAAACACTCACTGAACCTGCCTCCACCACACTCTCAGACAGTGCATTCCAGATCCTAAACACTCACTGAACCTGCCTCCACCACACTCTCAGACAGTGCATTGCAGATCCTAAACACTCAATGAACCTGCCTCCACCACACTCTCAGGCACAGCATTCAAGATCCTAAACACTCACTGAACCTGCCTCCACCACACTCTCAGACAGTGCATTCCAGATCCTAAATACTCACTGAACCTGCCTCCACCACACTCTCAGACACTGCATTCCAGATCCTAAACACTCACTGAACCTGCCTCCACCACACTCTCAGACAGTGCATTCCAGATCCTAAACACTCACTGAACCTGCCTCCACCACACTCTCAGACAGTGCATTCCAGATCCTAAACACTCACTGAACCTGCCTCCACCACACTCTCAGACAGTGCATTCCAGATCCTAAACACTCACTGAACCTGCCTCCACCACACTCTCAGGCACAGCATTCCAGATCCTAAACACACACTGAACCTGCCTCCACCACACTCTCAGACAGTGCATTCCAGATCCTAAACACTCACTGAACCTGCCTCCACCACACTCTCAGACAGTGCATTCCAGATCCTAAACACTCACTGAACCTGCCTCCACCTCACTCTCAGACAGTGCATTCCAGATCCTAAACACTCACTGAACCTGCCTCCACCACACTCTCAGACAGTGCATTCCAGATCCTAAACACTCACTGAACCTGCCTCCACCACACTCACAGGCAGTGCATTCCAGATCCTAAACACTCACTGAACCTGCCTCCACCACACTCTCAGACAGTGCATTCCAGATCCTAAACACACACTGAACCTGCCTCCACCACACTCTCAGACAGTGCATTCCAGATCCTAAACACTCACTGAACCTGCCTCCACCACACTCTCAGACAGTGCATTCCAGATCTTAAACACTCACTGAACCTGCCTCCACCACACTCTCAGACAGTGCATTCCAGATCTTAAACACTCACTGAACCTGCCTACACCACACTCTCAGACAGTGCATTCCAAATCATAACCACTCACTGAACCTGCCTCCACCACACTCTCAGACAGTGCATTCCAGATCCTAACCACTCACTGAACCTGCCTCCACCACACTCTCAGACAGTGCATTCCAGATCCTAAACACTCACTGAACCTGCCTCCACCACACTCTCAGACAGTGCATTCCAGATCCTAAACACTCACTGAACCTGCCTCCACCACACTCTCAGACAGTGCATTCCAGATCCTAACCACTCACTGAACCTGCCTCCACCACACTCTCAGACAGTGCATTACAGATCCTAAACACTCACTGAACCTGCCTCCACCACACTCTCAGACAGTGCATTCCAGATCCTAAACACTCACTGAACCTGCCTCCACCACACTCTCAGACAGTGCATTCCAGATCCTAAACACTCACTGAACCTGCCTCCACCACACTCTCAGACAGTGCGTTCCAGATCCTAAACACTCACTGAACCTGCCTCCACCACACTCTCAGACAGTGCATTCCAGATCCTAAACACTCACTGAACCTGCCTCCACCTCACTCTCAGACAGTGCATTCCAGATCCTAAACACTCACTGAACCTGCCTCCACCACACTCTCAGACAGTGCATTCCAGATCCTAAACACTCACTGAACCTGCCTCCACCACACTCTCAGACAGTGCATTCCAGATCCTAAACAATCACTGAACCTGCCTCCACCACACTCTCAGACAGTGCATTCCAGATCCTAAACACTCACTGAACCTGCCTCCACCACACTCTCAGACAGTGCATTCCAGATCTTAAACACTCACTGAACCTGCCTCCACCACACTCTCAGACAGTGCATTCCAGATCTTAAACACTCACTGAACCTGCCTCCACCACACTCTCAGACAGTGCATTCCAGATCCTAAACACTCACTGAACCTGCCTCCACCACACTCTCAGACAGTGCATTCCAGATCTTAAACACTCACTGAACCTGCCTCCACCACACTCTCAGACAGTGCATTCCAGATCCTAACCACTCACTGAACCTGCCTCCACCTCACTCTCAGACAGTGCATTCCAGATCCTAAACACTCACTGAACCTGCCTCCACCACACTCTCAGACAGTGCATTCCAGATCCTAAACACTCACTGAACCTGCCTCCACCACACTCTCAGACAGTGAATTCCAGATCCTAAACACTCACTGAACCTGCCTCCACCACACTCTCAGACAGTGCATTCCAGATCCTAACCACTCACTGAACCTGCCTCCACCACACTCTCAGACAGTGCATTCCAGATCCTAACCACTCACTGAACCTGCCTCCACCGCACTCTCAGACAATGCATTCCAGATCCTAACCACTCACTGAACCTGCCTCCACCACACTCTCAGACAGTGCATTCCAGATCCTAAACACACACTGAACCTGCCTCCACCTCACTCTCAGACAGTGCATTCCAGATCCTAAACACTCACTGAACCTGCCTCCACCACACTCTCAGACAGTGCATTCCAGATCCTAAACACTCACTGAACCTGCCTCCACCACACTCTCAGACAGTGGATTCCAGATCTTAAACACTCACTGAACCTGCCTCCACCACACTCTCAGACAGTGCATTCCAGATCCTAAACACTCACTGAACCTGCCTCCACCACACTCTCAGACAGTGCATTCCAGATCTTAAACACTCACTGAACCTGCCTCCACCACACTCTCAGACAGTGCATTCCAGATCCTAAACACTCACTGAACCTTCCTCCACAACACTCTCAGACAGTGCATTCCAGATCCTAACCACTCACTGAACCTGCCTCCACCACACTCTCAGACAGTGCATTCCAGATCCTAAACACTCACTGAACCTGCCTCCACCACACTCTCAGACAGTGCATTCCAGATCCTAAAAACTCACTGAACCTGCCTCCACCACACTCTCAGACAGTGCATTCCAGATCCTAAACACTCACTGAACCTGCCTCCACCACACTCTCAGACAGTGCATTCCAGATCCTAACCACTCACTGAACCTGCCTCCACCACACTCTCAGACAGTGCATTCCAGATCCTAAACACTCACTGAACCTGCCTCCACCACACTCTCAGACAGTGCATTCCAGATCCTAACCACTCACTGAACCTGCCTCCACCACACTCTCAGACAGTGCAGTCCAGATCCTAACCACTCACTGAACCTGCCTCCACCACACTCTCAGACAGTGCATTCCAGATCCTAAACACACACTGAACCTGCCTCCACCTCACTCTCAGACAGTGCATTCCAGATCCTAAACACTCACTGAAACTGCCTCCACCACACTCTCAGACAGTGCATTCCAGATCCTAAACACTCACTGAACCTGCCTCCACCACACTCTCAGACAGTGCATTCCAGATCCTAAACACTCACTGAACCTGCCTCCACCACACTCTCAGACAGTGCAGTCCAGATCCTAAACACTCACTGAACCTGCCTCCACCACACTCTCAGACAGTGCAGTCCAGATCCTAAACACTCACTGAACCTGCCTCCACCACACTCTCAGACAGTGCATTCCAGATCCTAAACACTCACTGAACCTGCCTCCACCACACTCTCAGGCACAGCATTCCAGATCCTAAACACTCACTGAACCTGCCTCCACCACACTGTCAGACAGTGCATTCCAGATCCTAAACACTCACTGAACCTGCCTCCACCACACTCTCAGGCACAGCATTCCAGATCCTAAACACTCACTGAACCTGCCTCCACCACACTCTCAGACAGTGCATTCCAGATCCTAAACACTCACTGAACCTGCCTCCACCACACTCTCAGACAGTGCGTTCCAGATCCTAAACACTCACTGAACCTGCCTCCACCACACTCTCAGACAGTGCATTCCAGATCCTAAACACTCACTGAACCTGCCTCCACCTCACTCTCAGACAGTGCATTCCAGATCCTAAACACTCACTGAACCTGCCTCCACCACACTCTCAGACAGTGCATTCCAGATCCTAAACACTCACTGAACCTGCCTCCACCACTCTCTCAGACAGTGCATTCCAGATCCTAAACAATCACTGAACCTGCCTCCACCACACTCTCAGACAGTGCATTCCAGATCCTAAACACTCACTGAACCTGCCTCCACCACACTCTCAGACAGTGCATTCCAGATCTTAAACACTCACTGAACCTGCCTCCACCACACTCTCAGACAGTGCATTCCAGATCTTAAACACTCACTGAACCTGCCTCCACCACACTCTCAGACAGTGCATTCCAGATCCTAAACACTCACTGAACCTGCCTCCACCACACTCTCAGACAGTGCATTCCAGATCTTAAACACTCACTGAACCTGCCTCCACCACACTCTCAGACAGTGCATTCCAGATCCTAACCACTCACTGAACCTGCCTCCACCACACTCTCAGACAGTGCATTCCAGATCCTAAACACTCACTGAACCTGCCTCCACCACACTCTCAGACAGTGCATTCCAGATCCTAAACACTCACTGAACCTGCCTCCACCACACTCTCAGACAGTGCATTCCAGATCCTAACCACTCACTGAACCTGCCTCCACCACACTCTCAGACAGTGCATTCCAGATCCTAACCACTCACTGAACCTGCCTCCACCGCACTCTCAGACAATGCATTCCAGATCCTAACCACTCACTGAACCTGCCTCCACCACACTCTCAGACAGTGCATTCCAGATCCTAAACACTCACTGAACCTGCCTCCACCACACTCTCAGACAGTGCATTCCAGATCCTAAACACACACTGAACCTGCCTCCAACTCACTCTCAGACAGTGCATTCCAGATCCTAAACACTCACTGAACCTGCCTCCACCACACTCTCAGACAGTGCATTCCAGATCCTAAACACTCACTGAACCTGCCTCCACCACACTCTCAGACAGTGCATTCCAGATCCTAAACACTCACTGAACCTGCCTCCACCACACTCTCAGACAGTGCATTCCAGATCTTAAACACTCACTGAACCTGCCTCCACCACACTCTCAGACAGTGCATTCCAGATCTTAAACACTCACTGAACCTGCCTCCACCACACTCTCAGACAGTGCATTCCAGATCCTAAACACTCACTGAACCTGCCTCCACCACACTCTCAGACAGTGGATTCCAGATCCTAACCACTCACTGAACCTGCCTCCACCACACTCTCAGACAGTGCATTCCAGATCCTAACCACTCACTGAACCTGCCTCCACCACACTCTCAGACAGTGCATTCCATATCCTAAACTCTCACTGAACCTGCCTCCACCACACTCTCAGACAGTGCATTCCAGATCCTAAACACTCACTGAACCTGCCTCCACCACACTCTCAGACAGTGCATTCCAGATCCTAAACACTCACTGAACCTGCCTCCACCACACTCTCAGACAGTGCATTCCAGATCCTAAATACTCACTGAACCTGCCTCCACCACACTCTCAGACACTGCATTCCAGATCCTAAACACTCACTGAACCTGCCTCCACCACTCTCTCAGACACTGCATTCCAGATCCTAAACACTCACTGAACCTGCCTCCACCACACTCTCAGACAGTGCATTCCAGATCCTAAACACTCACTGAACCTGCCTCCACCACACTCTCAGACAGTGCATTCCAGATCCTAAACACTCACTGAACCTGCCTCCACCACACTCTCAGGCACAGCATTCCAGATCCTAAACACACACTGAACCTGCCTCCACCACACTCTCAGACAGTGCATTCCAGATCCTAAACACTCACTGAACCTGCCTCCACCACACTCTCAGACAGTGCATTCCAGATCCTAAACACTCACTGAACCTGCCTCCACCTCACTCTCAGACAGTGCATTCCAGATCCTAAACACTCACTGAACCTGCCTCCACCACACTCTCAGACAGTGCATTCCAGATCCTAAACACTCACTGAACCTGCCTCCACCACACTCACAGGCAGTGCATTCCAGATCCTAAACACTCACTGAACCTGCCTCCACCACACTCTCAGACAGTGCATTCCAGATCCTAAACACACACTGAACCTGCCTCCACCACACTCTCAGACAGTGCATTCCAGATCCTAAACACTCACTGAACCTGCCTCCACCACACTCTCAGACAGTGCATTCCAGATCTTAAACACTCACTGAACCTGCCTCCACCACACTCTCAGACAGTGCATTCCAGATCTTAAACACTCACTGAACCTGCCTACACCACACTCTCAGACAGTGCATTCCAGATCCTAACCACTCACTGAACCTGCCTCCACCACACTCTCAGTCAGTGCATTCCAGATCCTAAACACTCACTTAACCTGCCTCCACCACACTCTCAGACAGTGCATTCCAGATCTTAAACACTCACTGAACCTGCCTACACCACACTCTCAGACAGTGCATTCCAGATCCTAACCACTCACTGAACCTGCCTCCACCACACTCTCAGTCAGTGCATTCCAGATCCTAAACACTCACTGAACCTGCCTCCACCACACTCTCAGTCAGTGCATTCCAGATCCTAAACACTCACTGAACCTGCCTCCACCACACTCTCAGACAGTGCATTCCAGATCCTAACCACTCACTGAACCTGCCTCCACCACACTCTCAGACAGTGCATTACAGATCCTAAACACTCACTGAACATGCCTCCACCACACTCTCAGACAGTGCATTACAGATCCTAAACACTCACTGAACCTGCCTCCACCGCACTCTCAGACAGTGCATTCCAGATCCTAAACACTCAGTGAACCTGCCTCCACCACACTCTCAGACAGTGCATTCTAGATCCTAAACACTCACTGAACCTGCCTCCACCGCACTCTCAGACAGTGCATTCCAGATCCTAAACACTCACTGAACCTGCCTCCACCACACTCTCAGACAGTGCATTCCAGATCCTAAACACTCACTGAACCTGCCTCCACCACACTCTCAGACAGTGCATTCCAGATCCTAAACACTCACTGAACCTGCCTCCACCACACTCTCAGACAGTGCATTCCAGATCTTAAACACTCACTGAACCTGCCTCCACCACACTCTCAGACAGTGCATTCCAGATCTTAAACACTCACTGAACCTGCCTCCACCACACTCTCAGACAGTGCATTCCAGATCCTAAACACTCACTGAACCTGCCTCCAGCACACTCTCAGTCAGTGCATTCCAGATCCTAAACACTCACTGAACCTTCCTCCACAACACTCTCAGACAGTGCATTCCAGATCCTAACCACTCACTGAACCTGCCTCCACCACACTCTCAGACAGTGCATTCCAGATCCTAAACACTCACTGAACCTGCCTCCACCACACTCTCAGACAGTGCATTCCAGATCCTAAAAACTCACTGAACCTGCCTCCACCACACTCTCAGACAGTGCATTCCAGATCCTAAACACTCACTGAACCTGCCTCCACCACACTCTCAGACAGTGCATTCCAGATCCTAACCACTCACTGAACCTGCCTCCACCACACTCTCAGACAGTGCATTCCAGATCCTAAACACTCACTGAACCTGCCTCCACCACACTCTCAGACAGTGCATTCCAGATCCTAACCACTCACTGAACCTGCCTCCACCACACTCTCAGACAGTGCAGTCCAGATCCTAACCACTCACTGAACCTGCCTCCACCACACTCTCAGACAGTGCATTCCAGATCCTAAACACTCACTGAACCTGCCTCCACCACACTCTCAGACAGTGCATTCCAGATCCTAAACACTCACTGAACCTGCCTCCACCACACTCTCAGACAGTGCATTCCAGATCCTAAACACTCACTGAACCTGCCTCCACCACACTCTCAGACAGTGCATTCCAGATCCTAAACACTCACTGAACCTGCCTCAACCACACTCTCAGACAGTGCATTCCAGATCCTAAACACTCACTGAACCTGCCTCAACCACACTCTCAGACAGTGCATTCCAGATCCTAAACACTCACTGAACCTGCCTCAACCACACTCTCAGACAGTGCATTCCAGATCCTAAACACTCACTGAACCTGCCTCAACCACACTCTCAGACAGTGCATTCCAGATCCTAAACACTCACTGAACCTGCCTCAACCACACTCTCAGACAGTGCATTCCAGATCCTAAACACTCACTGAACCTGCCTCCACCACACTCTCAGGCACAGCATTCCAGATCCTAAACACTCACTGAACCTGCCTCCACCACACTGTCAGACAGTGCATTCCAGATCCTAAACACTCACTGAACCTGCCTCCACCACACTCTCAGACAGTGCAGTCCAGATCCTAAACACTCACTGAACCTGCCTCCACCACACTCTCAGACAGTGCATTCCAGATCCTAAACACTCACTGAACCTGCCTCCACCACACTCTCAGGCACAGCATTCCAGATCCTAAACACTCACTGAACCTGCCTCCACCACACTGTCAGACAGTGCATTCCAGATCCTAAACACTCACTGAACCTGCCTCCACCACACTCTCAGACAGTGCATTCCAGATCCTAAATACTCACTGAACCTGCCTCCACCACACTCTCAGACACTGCATTCCAGATCCTAAACACTCACTGAACCTGCCTCCACCACACTCTCAGACAGTGCATTCCAGATCCTAAACACTCACTGAACCTGCCTCCACCACACTCTCAGACAGTGCATTCCAGATCCTAAACACTCACTGAACCTGCCTCCACCACACTCTCAGGCACAGCATTCCAGATCCTAAACACACACTGAACCTGCCTCCACCACACTCTCAGACAGTGCATTCCAGATCCTAAACACTCACTGAACCTGCCTCCACCACACTCTCAGACAGTGCATTCCAGATCCTAAACACTCACTGAACCTGCCTCCACCTCACTCTCAGACAGTGCATTCCAGATCCTAAACACTCACTGAACCTGCCTCCACCACACTCTCAGACAGTGCATTCCAGATCCTAAACACTCACTGAACCTGCCTCCACCACACTCACAGGCAGTGCATTCCAGATCCTAAACACTCACTGAACCTGCCTCCACCACACTCTCAGACAGTGCATTCCAGATCCTAAACACACACTGAACCTGCCTCCACCACACTCTCAGACAGTGCATTCCAGATCCTAAACACTCACTGAACCTGCCTCCACCACACTCTCAGACAGTGCATTCCAGATCTTAAACACTCACTGAACCTGCCTCCACCACACTCTCAGACAGTGCATTCCAGATCTTAAACACTCACTGAACCTGCCTACACCACACTCTCAGACAGTGCATTCCAGATCCTAACCACTCACTGAACCTGCCTCCACCACACTCTCAGTCAGTGCATTCCAGATCCTAAACACTCACTGAACCTGCCTCCACCACACTCTCAGACAGTGCATTCCAGATCCTAACCACTCACTGAACCTGCCTCCACCACACTCTCAGTCAGTGCATTCCAGATCCTAAACACTCACTGAACCTGCCTCCACCACACTCTCAGACAGTGCATTCCAGATCCTAAACACTCACTGAACCTGCCTCCACCACACTCTCAGACAGTGCATTCCAGATCCTAACCACTCACTGAACCTGCCTCCACCACACTCTCAGACAGTGCATTACAGATCCTAAACACTCACTGAACATGCCTCCACCACACTCTCAGACAGTGCATTACAGATCCTAAACACTCACTGAACCTGCCTCCACCGCACTCTCAGACAGTGCATTCCAGATCCTAAACACTCAGTGAACCTGCCTCCACCACACTCTCAGACAGTGCATTCTAGATCCTAAACACTCACTGAACCTGCCTCCACCGCACTCTCAGACAGTGCATTCCAGATCCTAAACACTCACTGAACCTGCCTCCACCACACTCTCAGACAGTGCATTCCAGATCCTAAACACTCACTGAACCTGCCTCCACCACACTCTCAGACAGTGCATTCCAGATCCTAAACACTCACTGAACCTGCCTCCACCACACTCTCAGACAGTGCATTCCAGATCTTAAACACTCACTGAACCTGCCTCCACCACACTCTCAGACAGTGCATTCCAGATCTTAAACACTCACTGAACCTGCCTCCACCACACTCTCAGACAGTGCATTCCAGATCCTAAACACTCACTGAACCTGCCTCCACCACACTCTCAGACAGTGCATTCCAGATCTTAAACACTCACTGAACCTGCCTCCAGCACACTCTCAGACAGTGCATTCCAGATCCTAAACACTCACTGAACCTTCCTCCACAACACTCTCAGACAGTGCATTCCAGATCCTAAACACTCACTGAACCTGCCTCCACAACACTCTCAGACAGTGCATTCCAGATCCTAACCACTCACTGAACCTGCCTCCACCTCACTCTCAGACAGTGCATTCCAGATCCTAAACACTCACTGAACCTGCCTCCACAACACTCTCAGACAGTGCATTCCAGATCCTAACCACTCACTGAACCTGCCTCCACCACACTCTCAGACAGTGCATTCCAGATCTTAAACACTCACTGAACCTGCCTCCAGCACACTCTCAGACAGTGCATTCCAGATCCTAAACACTCACTGAACCTTCCTCCACAACACTCTCAGACAGTGCATTCCAGATCCTAACCACTCACTGAACCTGCCTCCACCACACTCTCAGACAGTGCATTCCAGATCCTAAACACTCACTGAACCTGCCTCCACCACACTCTCAGACAGTGCATTCCAGATCCTAAAAACTCACTGAACCTGCCTCCACCACACTCTCAGACAGTGCATTCCAGATCCTAAACACTCACTGAACCTGCCTCCACCACACTCTCAGACAGTGCATTCCAGATCCTAACCACTCACTGAACCTGCCTCCACCACACTCTCAGACAGTGCATTCCAGATCCTAAACACTCACTGAACCTGCCTCCACCACACTCTCAGACAGTGCATTCCAGATCCTAACCACTCACTGAACCTGCCTCCACCACACTCTCAGACAGTGCAGTCCAGATCCTAACCACTCACTGAACCTGCCTCCACCACACTCTCAGACAGTGCATTCCAGATCCTAAACACTCACTGAACCTGCCTCCACCACACTCTCAGACAGTGCATTCCAGATCCTAAACACTCACTGAACCTGCCTCCACCACACTCTCAGACAGTGCATTCCAGATCCTAAACACTCACTGAACCTGCCTCCACCACACTCTCAGACAGTGCATTCCAGATCCTAAACACTCACTGAACCTGCCTCCACCACACTCTCAGACAGTGCAGTCCAGATCCTAAACACTCACTGAACCTGCCTCCACCACACTCTCAGACAGTGCATTCCAGATCCTAAACACTCACTGAACCTGCCTCCACCACACTCTCAGGCACAGCATTCCAGATCCTAAACACTCACTGAACCTGCCTCCACCACACTCTCAGACAGTGCATTCCAGATCCTAAACACTCACTGAACCTGCCTCCACCACACTCTCAGACAGTGCAGTCCAGATCCTAAACACTCACTGAACCTGCCTCCACCACACTCTCAGACAGTGCATTCCAGATCCTAAACACTCACTGAACCTGCCTCCACCACACTCTCAGGCACAGCATTCCAGATCCTAAACACTCACTGAACCTGCCTCCACCACACTGTCAGACAGTGCATTCCAGATCCTAAACACTCACTGAACCTGCCTCCACCACACTCTCAGACAGTGCATTCCAGATCCTAAACACTCACTGAACCTGCCTCCACCACACTCTCAGACAGTGCATTCCAGATCCTAAACACTCACTGAACCTGGCTCCACCACACTCTCAGGCACAGCATTCCAGATCCTAAACACTCACTGAACCTGCCTCCACCACACTGTCAGACAGTGCATTCCAGATCCTAAACACTCACTGAACCTGCCTCCACCACACTCTCAGGCACAGCATTCCAGATCCTAAACACTCACTGAACCTGCCTCCACCACACTCTCAGACAGTGCATTCCAGATCCTAAACACTCACTGAACCTGCCTCCACCACACTCTCAGACAGTGCATTCCAGATCCTAAACACTCACTGAACCTGCCTCCACCACACTCTCAGACAGTGCATTCCAGATCCTAAACACTCACTGAACCTGCCTCCACCACACTCTCAGACAGTGCGTTCCAGATCCTAAACACTCACTGAACCTGCCTCCACCACACTCTCAGACAGTGCATTCCAGATCCTAAACACTCACTGAACCTGCCTCCACCTCACTCTCAGACAGTGCATTCCAGATCCTAAACACTCACTGAACCTGCCTCCACCACACTCTCAGACAGTGCATTCCAGATCCTAAACACTCACTGAACCTGCCTCCACCACACTCTCAGACAGTGCATTCCAGATCCTAAACACTCACTGAACCTGCCTCCACCACACTCTCAGACAGTGCATTCCAGATCCTAAACACTCACTGAACCTGCCTCCACCACACTCTCAGACATTGCATTCCAGATCTTAAACACTCACTGAACCTGCCTCCACCACACTCTCAGACAGTGCATTCCAGATCTTAAACACTCACTGAACCTGCCTCCACCACACTCTCAGACAGTGCATTCCAGATCCTAAACACTCACTGAACCTGCCTCCACCACACTCTCAGACAGTGCATTCCAGATCTTAAACACTCACTGAACCTGCCTCCACCACACTCTCAGACAGTGCATTCCAGATCCTAACCACTCACTGAACCTGCCTCCACCACACTCTCAGACAGTGCATTCCAGATCCTAACCACTCACTGAACCTGCCTCCACCACACTCTCAGACAGTGCATTCCAGATCCTAAACACTCACTGAACCTGCCTCCACCACACTCTCAGACAGTGCATTCCAGATCCTAAACACTCACTGAACCTGCCTCCACCACACTCTCAGACAGTGCATTCCAGATCCTAAACACTCACTGAACCTGCCTCCACCACACTCTCAGACAGTGCATTCCAGATCCTAAACACTCACTGAACCTGCCTCCACCACACTCTCAGACAGTGCATTCCAGATCCTAAACACACACTGAACCTGCCTCCACCACACTCTCAGACAGTGCATTCCAGATCCTAACCACTCACTGAACCTGCCTCCACCGCACTCTCAGACAATGCATTCCAGATCCTAACCACTCACTGAACCTGCCTCCACCACACTCTCAGACAGTGCATTCCAGATCCTAAACACACACTGAACCTGCTTCCACCTCACTCTCAGACAGTGCATTCCAGATCCTAAACACTCACTGAACCTGCCTCCACCACACTCTCAGACAGTGCATTCCAGATCCTAAACACTCACTGAACCTGCCTCCACCACACTCTCAGACAGTGCATTCCAGATCTTAAACACTCACTGAACCTGCCTCCACCACACTCTCAGACAGTGCATTCCAGATCTTAAACACTCACTGAACCTGCCTCCACCACACTCTCAGACAGTGCATTCCAGATCCTAAACACTCACTGAACCTGCCTCCACCACACTCTCAGACAGTGGATTCCAGATCCTAACCACTCACTGAACCTGCCTCCACCACACTCTCAGACAGTGCATTCCAGATCCTAACCACTCACTGAACCTGCCTCCACCACACTCTCAGACAGTGCATTCCAGATCCTAACCACTCACTGAACCTGCCTCCACCACACTCTCAGACAGTGCATTCCAGATCCTAACCACTCACTGAACCTGCCTCCACCACACTCTCAGACAGTGCATTCCAGATCCTAAACACACACTGAACCTGCCTCCACCTCACTCTCAGACAGTGCATTCCAGATCCTAAACACTCACTGAACCTGCCTCCACCACACTCTCAGACAGTGCATTCCAGATCCTAAACACTCACTGAACCTGCCTCCACCACACTCTCAGACAGTGCATTCCAGATCCTAAACACTCACTGAACCTGCCTCCACCACACTCTCAGACAGTGCATTCCAGATCCTAAACACTCACTGAACCTGCCTCCACCGCACTCTCAGACAGTGCATTCCAGATCCTAAACACTCACTGAACCTGCCTCCACCACACTCTCAGACAGTGCATTCCAGATCCTAAACACTCACTGAACCTGCCTCCACCATACTCTCAGACAGTGCATTCCAGATCCTAAACACTCACTGAACCTGCCTCCACCACACTCTCAGACAGTGCATTCCAGATCCTAAACACACACTGAACCTGCCTCCACCTCACTCTCAGACAGTGCATTCCAGATCCTAAACACTCACTGAACCTGCCTCCACCACACTCTCAGACAGTGCATTCCAGATCCTAAACACTCACTGAACCTGCCTCCACCACACTCTCAGACAGTGCATTCCAGATCCTAAACACTCACTGAACCTGCCTCAACCACACTCTCAGACAGTGCATTCCAGATCCTAAACACTCACTGAACCTGCCTCCACCGCACTCTCAGACTGTGCATTTCAGATCCTAAACACTCAGTGAACCTGCCTCCACCACACTCTCAGACAGTGCATTCCAGATCCTAAACACTCACTGAACCTGCCTCCACCGCACTCTCAGACAGTGCATTCCAGATCCTAAACACTCACTGAACCTGCCTCCACCACACTCTCAGACAGTGCATTCCAGATCCTAAACACTCACTGAACCTGCCTCCACCACACTCTCAGACAGTGCATTCCAGATCCTAAACACTCACTGAACCTGCCTCCACCACACTCTCAGACAGTGCATTCCAGATCCTAAACACACACTGAACCTGCCTCCACCTCACTCTCAGACAGTGCATTCCAGATCCTAAACACTCACTGAACCTGCCTCCACCACACTCTCAGACAGTGCATTCCAGATCCTAAACACTCACTGAACCTGCCTCCACCACACTCTCAGACAGTGCATTCCAGATCCTAAACACTCACTGAACCTGCCTCCACCACACTCTCAGACAGTGCATTCCAGATCCTAAACACTCACTGAACCTGCCTCCACCGCACTCTCAGACAGTGCATTCCAGATCCTAAACACTCAGTGAACCTGCCTCCACCACACTCTCAGACAGTGCATTCCAGATCCTAAACACTCACTGAACCTGCCTCCACCGCACTCTCAGACAGTGCATTCCAGATCCTAAACACTCACTGAACCTGCCTCCACCACACTCTCAGACAGTGCATTCCAGATCATAAACACTCACTGAACCTGCCTCCACCACACTCTCAGACAGTGCATTCCAGATCCTAAACACTCACTGAACCTGCCTCCACCACACTCTCAGACAGTGCATTCCAGATCCTAAACACTCACTGAACCTGCCTCCACCACACTCTCAGACAGTGCATTCCAGATCCTAAACACTCACTGAACCTGCCTCCACCATACTCTCAGACAGTGCATTCCAGATCCTAAACACTCACTGAACCTGCCTCCACCACACTCTCAGACAGTGCATTCCAGATCCTAAACACACACTGAACCTGCCTCCACCTCACTCTCAGACAGTGCATTCCAGATCCTAAACACTCACTGAACCTGCCTCCACCACACTCTCAGACAGTGCATTCCAGATCCTAAACACTCACTGAACCTGCCTCCACCACACTCTCAGACAGTGCATTCCAGATCCTAAACACTCACTGAACCTGCCTCAACCACACTCTCAGACAGTGCATTCCAGATCCTAAACACTCACTGAACCTGCCTCCACCGCACTCTCAGACTGTGCATTTCAGATCCTAAACACTCAGTGAACCTGCCTCCACCACACTCTCAGACAGTGCATTCCAGATCCTAAACACTCACTGAACCTGCCTCCACCGCACTCTCAGACAGTGCATTCCAGATCCTAAACACTCACTGAACCTGCCTCCACCACACTCTCAGACAGTGCATTCCAGATCCTAAACACTCACTGAACCTGCCTCCACCACACTCTCAGACAGTGCATTCCAGATCCTAAACACTCACTGAACCTGCCTCCACCACACTCTCAGACAGTGCATTCCAGATCCTAAACACACACTGAACCTGCCTCCACCTCACTCTCAGACAGTGCATTCCAGATCCTAAACACTCACTGAACCTGCCTCCACCACACTCTCAGACAGTGCATTCCAGATCCTAAACACTCACTGAACCTGCCTCCACCACACTCTCAGACAGTGCATTCCAGATCCTAAACACTCACTGAACCTGCCTCCACCACACTCTCAGACAGTGCATTCCAGATCCTAAACACTCACTGAACCTGCCTCCACCGCACTCTCAGACAGTGCATTCCAGATCCTAAACACTCAGTGAACCTGCCTCCACCACACTCTCAGACAGTGCATTCCAGATCCTAAACACTCACTGAACCTGCCTCCACCGCACTCTCAGACAGTGCATTCCAGATCCTAAACACTCACTGAACCTGCCTCCACCACCCTCTCAGACAGTGCATTCCAGATCATAAACACTCACTGAACCTGCCTCCACCACACTCTCAGACAGTGCATTCCAGATCCTAAACACTCACTGAACCTGCCTCCACCACACTCTCAGACAGTGCATTCCAGATCTTAAACACTCACTGAACCTGCCTCCACCACACTCTCAGACAGTGCATTCCAGATCTTAAACACTCACTGAACCTGCCTCCACCACACTCTCAGACAGTGCATTCCAGATCCTAAACACTCACTGAACATGCCTCCACCACACTCTCAGACAGTGCATTACAGATCCTAAACACTCACTGAACCTGCCTCCACCACACTCTCAGACAGTGCATTCCAGATCCTAAACACTCACTGAACCTGCCTCCACCGCACTCTCAGACAGTGCATTCCAGATCCTAAACACTCAGTGAACCTGCCTCCACCACACTCTCAGACAGTGCATTCCAGATCCTAAACACTCACTGAACCTGCCTCCACCGCACTCTCAGACAGTGCATTCCAGATCCTAAACACTCACTGAACCTGCCTCCACCACACTCTCAGACAGTGCATTCCAGATCATAAACACTCACTGAACCTGCCTCCACCACACTCTCAGACAGTGCATTCCAGATCCTAAACACTCACTGAACCTGCCTCCACCACACTCTCAGACAGTGCATTCCAGATCTTAAACACTCACTGAACCTGCCTCCACCACACTCTCAGACAGTGCATTCCAGATCTTAAACACTCACTGAACCTGCCTCCACCACACTCTCAGACAGTGCATTCCAGATCCTAAACACTCACTGAACCTGCCTCCACCACACTCTCAGACAGTGCAGTCCAGATCCTAAACACTCACTGAACCTGCCTCCACCACACTCTCAGACAGTGCATTCCAGATCCTAAACACTCACTGAACCTGCCTCCACCATACTCTCAGACACTGCATTCCAGATCCTAAACACTCGCTGCATTTAAAAGGTTTTCCTGATGTTGACATTGATTCTTTTGCCATTCACTGTAAATTGCTGTGCTCGGCTTCTTGACCCTTCCACCGATGGGAACTCTGCTCTGTCTCGATCCCTGATGATTTTGAACACCTCTATCGAATCTCCTCTTAATCTTCTCTTCTCCAAGGAGAGCAGTCCCAGCTTCTCCAATCTGTCCACGTAACTGAAGTTCCTCATCCCTGGAACCATTCTCGTGAATCTCCAAGTAAATCTAGTATTAGTTTTCTAAAGGTTCATCGAAATTTCCTTGCTCACTCTATAACCTCGATGTATAAAGCACAGGATCCCGTATGCCTTTTTAACCACTTTCTCAATCTGTTCTGCCACCTTCAATGATTTATACACATATAGCCTGTCACAAAAGCATGCTCTGCCAAATGATGATTTTTTTAAAAATTCAACAGCTGGATACTTGAATATTTAAAAAAGAAAGGAAGAAAAGGAACAGATAAAGGGGGCACAGTGGCGCAGTGGTTAGCACCGCAGCCTCACAGCTCCAGGGACTCGGGTTCAATTCTGGGTACTGCCTGTGCGGAGTTTGCAAGTTCTCCCTGTGTCTGCGTGGGTTTCCTCCGGGTGCTCCGGTTTCCTCCCACAGCCAAAGACTTGCAGGTGATAGGTAAATTGGCCATTGTAAATTGCCCCTAGTGTAGGTAGGTGGTAGGAGAATGGTGGGGATGTGGTAGGGAATATGGGATTAATATAGGATTAGTATAAATGGGTGGTTGTTGGTCGGCACAGACTCGGTGGGCCGAAGGGCCTGTTTCAGTGCTGTATCTCTAAATAAAATAAATAAAAGGTGATTGCTAGCTGCTAAGATGGCCGCCACAATTTGCATCACTGTACCCTACATTCCAATGCATCGAGGTGGCCGGCTCAGTCCCCAGCCGGAATTATGACCTGGGAATTTTGAGTGAACTACCTGTCCTGTCCCCATTAACAAGACATTGAGGCAATCACCTGGGACATTAAACTGGTGTAGACGAATCACTCACACCTAATCACTTGAACAAAGAGACCCTGGTTGAGAGAAGGGAATTCCTAGACATGAACTTATTAAGTTGTAAGAGGGGATACTCACTGGGTGACGGTCATATGACAGGCCCACCATCTGTGTGTTTAAGCTGTCTTTTCTCTCTCTGCATATCAGATAAGCAAATAGACACTGACCAGAGAAGGCACAAGTGTGGTCCCTCTTTCTCTCTCTCTCTCTCTCCAGTCCACCTTACAAACTTCAAACCCTGCCTGCTGGCCGTAACCACTTAGGTCTATCACTGCTGCAGACAGAGACTCCATGAAGGAAATTATCTGCCTCGGTGTTCTCCACAAGAATTGTCCCCTTTATTTTATATTGCTTCTCCTCATTCTGCCAAAATCTATCACTTCACACTTCTCTGTAGTAAATGTCATCCACCACTTGTCCGCCTATTCCACCAGCCTATGTCTTGAAGTCTATCACTACCCTCCTCATAGTTGGCAATACTTCCAAGTTTTGTGTCGTCTGCAAAATTCTGAAATTGTGCCCAAGTCTAGCTCCTTAATATAGATCAAGGAAAGCAATGCTCCTAATACTGACTCCTGGGGAACCCCACTATATACCTTTCCCCAGTCCGAAAAACAACCATTCATCACTACTCTCTGTCTCCTGTCACTCAGGCAAATTTGTAGCCATGCTGCCTCGATTCCTTTTAATCCACGGGCTTCAAAATTGCTGGAAAGCCTACCGTGTGGAACTTTATCAAAAAGCCTTTTGGAAGTCCATATACACCACATCACCCTCATCAACCCTCTCTGTTACCTCATCAAAAAACTCCATTATGTCAGTTAAACACAATATGCCTGTAACAAATCCATGTTGCCTTTCATTAATTAATCCACATTTGTTCAAGTGACTGATAATTCTGCCCCAAATTATCATTTCTAAAAGCTTTCCCACCACCAAGGTTAAACTGTCTGGCCTTCAGTTCCTGGATTTATCCTTACATCCTTTTTTGAACTAGGGTGTAACATTTGCAATTCTCCAGTCCTCTGGCACCACCCTGCATCTATCAGGCAATGCATTCCAAATCCGAACCACTCATTGCGTTAAAAAAAAACTTTTTTCTCATGTCACCTCTGGTTCTTTTGCCAATCTCCTTAAATCTGTGTCCTCTATTGGAAATGGTTTCTCTTTACTTACTCTATCTAAACCCTTCATGGTTTTGAACACCTATATCAAATCATCTCTTAGCCGTCTCTGCCCTAAAGAGAACAACTCATGGATCCAGTCTATCCATGTATCTGTAATCCCTCATCCCTAGAAAAATGTTAGTAAATTTCTTCTGTATCCTCCTTTGCGTCTTTCCTAAAATGTGGTGTCCAGAATTGGATGCAATATTCTAGCAAATCATTTATGAGAACAGGGTGTGCTAGCTTCGTTGTTATGTTATTGGACTTGTAGTCTAGGGGCATGGAACATCTAATCTGTAAGATTGCTGAATATAGAGACATGTTGTCGAAGCTTTTCATCTTGCACTCTCCAGGACAATTCGCAAGAATACCAATGTAAGAGAAAGCAACAACTTACATTGGTATTCTTGCGAATTGTCCTGATGAGTGCAAGAGGAAAAGCTTTGACAACATGTCTCTATATTCAGCAATACTCCAGCTCTGCACCACTAAATCACAATCTGGTAGCTATGAGTTCAAATGGCAATTTGTGAATTGAATTCATTTAATTAAAGAAACTTGGAATAAAAAAAGCTTTTATTAGCAATGGTGACCGTGAAGCTAACTTTTCTTGTAAAACTCCTATCTGGTTCATTAATGCCCTTCAGGGATGGAAATCTGTCGTCCTTACCTGGTCTGGCCTACACAGAGCCACCTCAATGTGGTTTCCTCTTAACTGCCCTGTGAAATGGCCTAGCAAGCCACGAAAGCAGCTCACCACCACCTTCTCAAGCGATGGGCACTAAATGCTGGCTTTGCCAACGACACCCACACTGGGTGTATGAATAAATTAGAAAAAAGTTAAAATAAATTCCTCAGGTTTCAACAGGTTACCGATGACAATTGAGAGAAAGTTAACCAACGGAGGTTCACCCAAACTCATAGTGAACAATCCTGGCTTCAGGATGATCTGAATCTGACCCCGTTCAGTCAAAGGGCTTGTCAAATGGCTCGGTCTCCACATACCACTTCTCCTCAAGAATACATGTGAGAGGACCTTAGTTATCAACAAAGAGAGAATTTGCCCTGCTATAACATCTTTCACAATCTCACAATGTCCCAAAGCACTTTAAAGCTAACTAAGTACTTTTTGAGGCACAGTTTCTGCTATAATGTTGGAAACGCGGCAGCCAATTTGCGCACAGCAAGCTCCCACAAACAGCAATGGAGTAATGACCAGATCATCTGTTTTAGTGATGTTGATTGGGGGATAAATGTTGGCCAGGACACCAGGGGGGGGAAACTCCTTTGTCTTTCCTGGAAATAGTGGTCGTGATCATTTAGGTCCACCTTAGAGGCCAGATGGGGCCTTGGTTTAATGTCTCATCAGAAAGGCGGCACCTTCGACGGTGCCGCACTCCCTCGGTACTGCACTGGGAGTGTCGGCCTGGATTATGTACTCAAGTCTCTGGATTAGGGGCTTAAAAATACATACAGACCAAATGACAGGAGGAGCGTGTTCATCTAATGTGAGGTAAAGGTGTGAATTCATCGTCCAGGCAGGGAAGCAGAGTCTTTCAGGTCAGAAAAACACAGTTGGATGCTGGGTTGGGAAGAGCTAGAAGGATGGGCGGCAGTCGGCCCATGACCTTAACTTACATCCTTGACAGAACCAATCCTTAGCCTGTCCTCCCTCCATTTCTACGCTCCTAGAAACTGGCTTGCGCAGCACCTGTTTTTCAGGCACGACCTGGACTCCTAAGGCCCAAAGTGGGGGGCACAAAGCTCGCTTATATTTCTAGTCATAAGTGTGCCATCCTCCATACTAAGTAAGGGCAGTCTAGAGGCGTCCTTTACCCATGCCTGGAGTAGGCCTCAGATCCTTTGCATATGCTAATAGGGGGACCTACCGCTGTTTGAGGACCTCGTTCCAATCTTGGTCTGCCTGCGCCAGTGCCCGCACTAAGGGAAGCCAGCCCTAGTGCTTGCCTACAACAAAGAAGGGAGGTAGCTTACCTCTGAATGTCGAGTTGGAATCCTTGGAACTCGCCATCCCAGTGCGGGGATCAGATCCTGCAGTCCCCGCCAACCCCTGCGCCCATACATGGGCACGCCTGGATTTCTGGGTCCTACACTTTCCAGTTGGGACAGGGTTCGGGAATGGCAACTCCATGCCTGTTCTGTTTTCCGCCTTCCTAAATTCCTGAGTGTTCAGACCAATTACTCCCCTGGTTGGCCCTACACTCATCACGGGATTGGTCTGAGGAGTTCCTGTTTGGATACGATACAGGGGGGGCTGCTTGTTTCTGCAAAGTCATCAGGATTCACTGTGCTTATGATAGAGAAATAACAGACCTCAAAGCATGCCCCAAGCTGATAATGCAAGTTGGGACCAATCATAGAAAACGAGAGCAAACCGGCCAGGCTCCTTTCTCCTGTGGCTGAGGTCATAAGTTCAAGTCCTGCTCCAGCCCATATTCCAGGCGGACGCTCCCAGTGTAGTACGGAGGGAGTGCTGGGCTGTCAGAGATACAGTCTTTCGAATGAAAAGTTAAACTGAGGCCCTATCTGCCCTCTTGGATGGGTGTAAGAGATCCCATGGCCACTGTCAGAAGCAGAGCAGGGGAGTTTCCCCCTCGTGTCCTGGCCAATATTTATTGAAAACAGCGAAGGCCTTTGAGGAGTATAGAAAGTGTAAGGGGGGTACTTAAAAAAAGAATTAGGAGAGCAAAGAGGGGGCATGAAAAAACACTGGCGGGCAACATAAAGGAAAATCCCAAGGTGTTTTATAAGCATATTAAGGGCAAGAGGATAAGTAGGGAAAGAGTAAGGCCCATTAGGGACCAAAGTGGCAACCTGTGTTTAGAACCGGAGGATGTAGGTGAGATTTTAAATGATTACTTTTCATCTGTGTTCGCTATGGAGAAGGATGATATAGGTGTATAGATCAGGGAGGGAAATTGTGATATACTTGAACAAATTGAAAGAGAGGAAGTATTAATAGTTTTAGCGGGCTTAAAAGTGGATAAATCCCCAGGCCCAGATGAGATGTATTCCAGGCTGTTATGAAAGGCAAGGGAGGAGATAGCGGGGGCTCTGACACAAATTTTCAAATTCTCTCTGGCCACAGGAGAGGTGGCAGAGGACTGGAGGACAGCGAATGTGGTACCATTATTCAAGAAGGGTAGCAGGGATAAACCAGGTAATTACAGGCTAGTGCGTCTAACATCAGTGCTAGGGAAACTATTGGAAAAAATTCTGAGGAACAAGATTAATCTCCACTTGGAGAGGTAGGGATTAATCAGGGATAGTCAGCATGGCTTTGTCAGGGGGAGATCGTGTCTAACAAATTTGATGAATTTTTCAAGAAGGTGACTAGATATGTAGATGAGGGTAAAGCAGTTGATGTTGTCGACATGGACTTCAGTAAGGCTTTTGATAAGGTCCCGCATGGGAGATTGCTCAAGAAGGTAAGAGCCCATGGGATCCAGGGCAATTTGGCAAATTGGATCCAAAATTGGCTTCGTAGCAGGAGGCAGAGGGTGATGGTCGAGGGTTGTTTTTGCGATTGGAAGCCTGTGACCAGTGGTGTACCGCAGAGATCGGTGCTGGGGCCCTTGCTATCTGTAGTGTACATTAATGATTTAGACGTAAATATAGGAGGTATGATCAGTAAGTTCGCAGATGATACGAGAATTGGTGGTGTCATAAATAGTGAGGAGGAAAGCCTTAGATTACAGGATGCTATAGATGGGCTGGTAAGATGGGTGGAGCAGTGGCAAATGGAATTTAATCCGGAGAAATGTGAGGTGATGCATTTTGGAGGACTAACAAGGCAAGGGAATATACAATGGATGGTAGGACCCTAGGGAGTACAGAGGGTCAGAGGGACCTTGGTGTACTTGTCCATAGATCACTGAATGCAGCAGCACAGGTGGTTAGGAAGGCATATGGGATACTTGCCTTTATTAGCCAACGCATAGAATATAAGAGCAGGGAGGTTATGATGGAGCTGTATAAAATGCTAGTTAG
This sequence comes from Heterodontus francisci, assembly GCF_036365525.1. Classification (NCBI taxonomy): domain Eukaryota; kingdom Metazoa; phylum Chordata; class Chondrichthyes; order Heterodontiformes; family Heterodontidae; genus Heterodontus; species Heterodontus francisci. The sequence continues at coordinate 13,374,566 of NC_090418.1, read as the reverse complement.
GCCACAGCTGGAGTACTGTGTACAGTTCTGGTCACCACACTATAGGAAGGATGTGATTGCACTGGAGAGGGTGCAGAGGAGATTCACCAGGATGTTGCCTGGGCTGGAGCATTTCAGCTATGAAGAGAGACTGGATAGGCTGGGGTTGTTTTCCTTGGAGCAGAGAAGGCTGAGGGGGGACCTGATTGAGGTATACAAAATTATGAGGGGCATAGATAGGGTAGATAGGAAGAAATATTTTCCCTTAGCGGAGGTGTTAATAATCAGGGGGCATAGATTTAAGATAGGGGGCAGGAGGTTTAGAGGGGATTTGAGGAAACATTTTTTCACCCAGAGGATGGTTGGAATCTGGAATACACTGCCTGAAGGGGTGGTAGAGGCAGGAACCATCACAACATTTAAGAAGTATTTAGATGAGCACTTGAAACGCCACAGCATAGAAGGCTACGGGCCAAGTGCTGGAAAATGGGATTAGAATAACTCGGTGCTTGATGGCCGGCACAGACACGATGGGCTGAAGGGCCTGTCTCTGTGCTGCATAACTCTATGACTATGACTAAGTAGTTAATCAATTATGTAATCAATGGTATATTATTAATTGTGAACTTGTGTTTTTTCCAAACGCTTCTTCCTTTTGTGCCTGTGCTGGCCAGGCCAGGACATGCACAGTTGTTGTTTTATCTAAACTACAGTTTATCTAAACAACAGTTGCTTTCTCACTGTGTAAAGAGAAGTCAGTTCTTAATAGTATTTGATGACCCTTGAACTACAAGGCAGGACAATGAATTACCTTGCACATGGGGTTGTCTACTATGGTGTGGCATCAGAAGGTGGAGTTTAATTGATGGACAGTATAACCTAATTGATGGCAGGTGAGAGACATCATCAAAGGATGTGTCAAGAGCCTGAATGGCCTCGTCGTGCCTGTGGGAAGAATTTGATGAGGACTCCTGGTTGCTGGACCTTTGTTTTTGAGGATGGAAGCCTCGGGAAGCTGGATGGAGCCAGAAATTGGACGTTGGGGCTGCAGCCGGAGTGGACCAGTCAACCACTGAAGACTATAAGGAAGGGACGTTGACGGAGTGACTGATCGGAGAGTCCGCCCCGTGCAAGGTGCTCCGGAGGCTTGGTGATTTATTTATTGAGATACAGCACTGAAACAGGCCCTTCAGCCCACCAAGTCTGTGCTGACCAACAACCACCCATTTATACTAATCCTACATCAATCCCATATTCCCTACGACATTCCCACCGTTCTCCTGCCACCTACCCTTACTCGGGGCAATTTACAATGGCCAATTTACCTATCAACCTGCAAGTCTTTGGAGTTGGGAGGAAACCGGAGCAGCTGGTGGAAACCCACACAGTCACAGGGAGAACGTGCAAACTCCGCACAGGCAGTACCCAGAACTGAACCCGGGTAGCTGGTGCCAACCACTGCGCCAATGTGCCGCCCATATACCGAGGGGGAACGGTAACATTTTAGGGAGCAGTGTGCTGTAGGTTTATTTGGCTTTCTATACTCTTTTCCTTTATTTATTTTTAACAAAGTTATCTTTCATTCCTTTTTTTTATCATTAATAATTATTTAATTACTCAATAAATACTGTTTTTGCACATTATTTGATGTTGAGCCACTCGTTCCCTGTTACGTCTGGAGTATGACTCCGAACCCGAGAGAGACTCCGCAGGGGACGCCCCACACCCTGAACCAACAAATGGTACTGGCCGTTACGACATTGCTGTCAAGGGATCTTGCTGTGCATACGTTGGCTGCTGCGTTTCGTACCTTACAACAGTGACTGCACTTCGTAGAAAGTATTCCATTGGCTGTGAAGTGCTCTGGGGTGCCCCTACTTTGTGAAAGGCGCTATAGTAATGAAAGTTCTTTTATTTCAATGGTCTTAGTGGGCTATTATCTGGGGCGACCCACTCGGATCTGTCAGATTTAACATGCAAGCTTGAGAATCTTACCGTCCCTTCAGTCTAATAACCGATAACGGTTAGGCTTTGAGTGAGCATTGGGCTCCAATGGCTGGAATCTCTCAACCCGGCAATCCCTGAGCTAGGAGGAGCGTGTGGCAGCGCGGTCAGTAACGGGGGGGGGGGGGGGGAGGGGGTGCTTACCCAACATCTTGACTGTGTGCCTGCTACTCCTGTCCCCGTGTATCCTCTGCCTCCTCCACAGCTTCCGTCCTATCAGCCCATACAGGACGGTGAGACAGCAGGCCGGCACGAAGAAGTAAAGGCTGGACATCCAAAGCATCGCATTGAGCAGGCCTGAGCGCACGCCGTACTCAGTGCACTTGCACTCGCCCGTCTCGGCGGGATCCGTGCCGTTCTCGAACTCCACCCCCACCAGAGCCAACACCGGCCCGGCGCTGGCCAGGGCCGCCGTCCACAGGCCCAGAATGACCGCCTTGACCCTGGACCTGCTGACCAAGACCTTCGCCTTGAGAGGGAAGCAGATGGCCACGTACCGTTCCACGCTCAGGGCAGTGATGTGGAGGGCGGAGCTGTACGTGCAGCCCTCGCTGACGAACTGGGGCAGCTTGCAAAGGAGCTGGCCCAAGCTCCAGGGCCTGTGCTTCCAGATCTTGTACAGGTCGAGCGGCATGCCCAGGAAGATCAGGAGATCCGACAGGGCCATGCTGGACAGATACAAGTTGGTGGTGGTCTTCATCTCCTTATACCTGGACACCAAGAGGATGGTGATGACATTCCCCACCACGCCGACAGCAAAGAGCAGAATGCAGACTGCCATCACTCCGATCAGGACCGGCCGGGGTAAGAGGCCTTGGGGAGGGTCATAGAACAGGGAGGAGTTAGCATTTTTGAGGTAGGTGGGAAATGGGCTGTTCATGCTGTCGCGAATCACCTCAGGCGATGAGTCCATCTCCGCTGAACAAGCTGCTCCCAACCTACAGTCTCCAGCTCAACGACAGCCTGTGCATTATCTGAAGCCTAATCGAGAAGGCCCGGAATGATTAAGATCTGAAGAGGCAGTTTTGTTCCACGCTTTTCAATGCTGACACATCTCCGAACCCAGACACCATCCCCGGTTTAATTATCATTCTGCAGCCTTTGGTCTGTGAAGAGATTGTTTGGATTAACATATTATTAATTCAAAAACTAAATCTAGAAAATAATTGACGTGATTAATGATTTAGCGGGTTTTACAAAGTTTCCAAGAATATATATTAAAAAAATAGGCTTGCGAAACGAATTCTGAAACAGGAAGAATTCTATGGGACCATAATGAGATAGGAGGGAATCTATGGGTCAGTGTCTGTCAGTGATTGGACAGAAGGGTATCTATGGGTCAGTGTCTGTCAATGATTGGACAGAAGGGAATCTATGGGTCAGTGTTTGTCAATGATTGGACAGAAGGGAATCTATGGGTCAGTGTTTGTCAATGATTGGACAGAAGGGAATCTATGGGTCAGTGTTTGTCAATGATTGGACAGAAGGGTATCTATGGGTCAGTGTCTGTCAGTGATTGGACAGAAGGGTATCTATGGGTCAGTGTCTGTCAGTGATTGGACAGAAGGGAATCTATGGGTCAGTGTTTGTCAATGATTGGACAGAAGGGAATCTATGGGTCAGTGTCTGTCAGTGATTGGACAGAAGGGTATCTATGGGTCAGTGTCTGTCAGTGATTGGACAGAAGGGAATCTATGGGTCAGTGTTTGTCAATGATTGGACAGAAGGGAATCTATGGGTCAGTGTCTGTCAGTGATTGGACAGAAGGGTATCTATGAGTCAGTGTCTGTCAGTGATTGGACAGAAGGGAATCTATGGGTCAGTGTTTGTCAATGATTGGACAGAAGGGAATCTATGGGTCAGTGTTTGTCAGTGATTGGACAGAAGGGAATCTATGGGACTCTTTACACAGAGGGTGGTGAGTGCCTGGAACTTGCTGCCGGGGGAGGTGGTGGAAGCAGGTACGATAATGACGTTTAAGAGGTATCTTGACAAATACATGAATAGGATGGGAATAGAGGGATACGGTCCCCGGAAGTGCAGAATGTTTTAGTTTAGGCAGGCTTCAAGATCGGTGCAGGCCTGTTCCTGTGCTGTACTGTTCTTTGTTCTTTGTTCTATGGGTCAGTGTCTGTCAGTGATTGGACAGAAGGGAATCTATGGGTCAGTGTCTGTCAGTGATTGGACGAGAGGCACTCTATTTTCAGTCAATGGTGTGACAGGACACTCCGACCACTGACATTCCAGCTCATGGGCTGACTGGTGAAATGGGCAGACACACGGCAGGTGTTATGTAATGCAGATAAGTACGCACTGATCTACTTTGTGAAGAACAGCATGGAGAGGCAGCGTAATCTCAACGGTGCTATTTTGAGGGGGTGCAAGAGGTGAAGGACACGGGGCTGCTCACAAATCTTTAACGGCAGTCCAGCAGGTCAATAAGGCGGTTAAGAAAGTGTACTGGCAACTCGGTTTTGTAAACGAGGGCATTGAGCACAACAATAGGGAACCTGCACAAATCCCTGGCTAAGCCTCAGCTGGAGGACTGTATCCAATTGTGAAATACACTCCAGGAAAGATGTCAAGGCCTTGGAGAGCGTGCAGACAAGATTTACGAGACCGGGGGATGAGAGACTGCAGTAATTTGGAGAGACCGGAGAAGCTGGGATTGTTCTGCTTGGAGCAGGGAAGGTAGAGAGGAGATTTAATCGAGATATTCAGAATTATGAGGGGTTTTGATTGGGCATGTAGGGAGCAACTGTTTCCCCTGGTAACCAGAGATTATGCTTTTAGAATAAAGGAACTGGAGGGAAAATGAGGAGAATTTTTTTCATGCAGGGTCACTATTATCTGGAAGACGCTAACTGAAGGCATGGCAGTATCAATTTCCATTGGAACCTCCAAGATGCATTGAACAAGTATTTTCAGATTAAAAACCACCAGTTCTATTTTTTTCAGACAGCAGCTGCCGGTAGTGGCCCCGCTCTTGCCGTTTACACCTCCTCGAGACCCATACGAAAGCAAAACCAATCGGAAACAAAACCAGAAGATGTTGGCATTTGCTGACCCTCCGATTATCTCCGCTTCTCCCTCCCCAGATGCTGCCAGACCTGCTGAGCATCTCCAGCAGCCACTGCTTTTATTTTAGATTGACAGCATCTGCAGTACTTCGCTTTTGCGCAAAAAGAAGACTAATTTGCAGGGCTGCGCGGTGAAGCTGGGGTGTGGGTTGAATTGGATAGCTCGGCCAATGAGCTTGCACAGGCAGGATGGGCAGACTGGCCTCCTTCTGTGCTGTGTGAGTCCGTAGTTCTATGAGGAACTCGATGGCTGGAAGTTGACATTGGGCGGGTGGCCCCATCCTGCAGCCGAAACGTCGGTGGCGTGCCGGCCTCTGCCAGGCCTGGGGAGCCAGATTTGGATTTTTCGCTCCCCAGGCCTTTAATTGGAGCTGCCGGCCAATCAGCGGGTTCGGCGGCTCTTAGGCCCAGCAGCGCCAGCGGGAGCGGTGGCCACTGCTGGGACTGCACCCAGCCATCGCAAGCGAGATGAAGGATCGCCCCGGAATTAAGGCACGTTTCTTGAACCTCACCAGGGACAATCGGTCGGGCCCTGGCGAGACGGGGGTGGGGTCGGCTCGGGGGGGCAGGGGGAGTGTTGTGCATTGTGGGGGGGGCGTTGGGGCTTCGGGTGCGGCCACAGGGTGCCTGATCAGGATGTTAACCCTCCCACCAGCCCACAAGAAGGCCGGCTGGTTCCACCAGGCGAGGTTCTTAAGGCTTTTGCCGTCTGGCTGCCGAGGGTAAAATACCCACGGCAGCAGGCGGAGGCCCTTAAGCGCCAGTTAATTGGCCACTCAAGGGCCTTAATCGGCCTAGGACGGGAGGGCCATGTCCTGCCGCTGCCAGCCCGCATTTGGAGGCCTATGGCTCAGTTTCTGTCAGTAATAATACAGGAAAGACTATGAATTTTTGCTTTCAACCTTGTAAATTGACACAAACTGACTGGATGGATTAATGATGTCAAAGGTTAGAAGCCTAAACTGTCTGGCCTGCTTCAACTGCTCTATAAAGAAACTCAAATGCAGAATTAGTCATCAGCTCAAACATTAATCCCACACAAAGATCCAGGTAGGGTGAAAATCTTGCTTTGCTAATTCAGTGCCACTACAGTCATTTGCAGCAGCCCCCCACATCACTGCATCCCACTCGCCCTTTTTTTTGTGAATGGATGTGAGTCAATTTTGGGCACTTGAGTCAGTATCAAACACTCTCAGGACAGGTACAGCATGGGGTTAGATACCCTGAGGAATAAAGGCCCCCTCGACATAAAATATATGAATGGGGCCTGGAGTATAAAGGCCACCTTGTTAAATGATACGGCATTAGATACAGAGTAAAGCTCCCAAAAAAAAAAGAAAAATGGGGTTAGATACAGAGTAAAGCTCCCTCTACACTGTCCCCATCAAACACACCCAGGACAGGTACAGCACGGGGGTTAGATACAGAGTAAAGCTCCTCTACACTGTCCCCATCAAACACTCCCCAGGACAGGTACAGCACGGGGGTTAGATACAGAGTAAAGCTCCTCTACACTGTCCCCATCAAACACTCCCCAGGACAGGTACAGCACGGGGGTTAGATACAGAGTAAAGCTCCCTCTACACTGTCCCCATCAAACACACCCAGGACAGGTACAGCACGGAGTTAGATACAGAGTAAAGCTCCCTCTACACTATCCCCATCAAACACTCCCAGGACAGGTACAGCACTGGGATTGGCTGCTCTCTGATTTGGGAGCCTGAGTGCATCAACGAGGTGCAGCTGACTGTGGCTGTGTGCACAGGTTGGAGGCTGCAGGCTGTGTGACTGCTGTAAGAGGGAGACTCAAACTGAAACAAAAGTTTTTTCCAAATTTCAACAAAGGAAGGAAGGCGAAGAACTGGAAGCTCTTTTTGTGAGTTTGCTTGGTACTGAAAGTCTTTTTCATTGATTGTTGGGGGTGGGGAAAGAAGAGACCTGAAGACCTTGGGTGGGGCTGTATTGTTCAATAGGGAGCTCCTGTGTTTAACATCTTTGGATAGGGAGCTCCCTCCCCACCCCAACTACTAAGCCTGGGACAGCTGGAGCTGCCCAGGTGAAGAGACTTATTATCTGAACATCGAAGGAGGCGTGTGCCTGGGCAGCTTACAGCTGACCCAGGTGAAGACATCACCCCACCCTCCCAACTGGAAGACCAGCTACAGGGGCGATGCCACATTGGATTTGGTACTGGGTAATGAACCCGGCCAGGTGTTAGATTTAGATGTAGGTGAGCACTTTGGTGATAGTGATCACAATTCGGTTAGGTTTACCTTAGCGATGGGCAGGGACAGGTATATACCGCAGGGCAAGAATTATAGCTGGGGGAAAAGGAAATTATGATGCGATTAGGCAAGATTTAGGATGCGTAGGATGGGGAAGGAAACTGCAGGGCATGGGCACAATCGAAATGTGGAGCTTATTCAGGGAGCAGCTACTGCGTGTCCTTGATAAGTATGTACCTGTGAGGCAGGGAGGAAGTTGTCGAGCGAGGGAGCCGTGGTTTACTAAAGAAGTTGAAGCGCTTGTCAAGAGGAAGAAGAAGGCTTATGTTAGGATGAGATGTGAAAGCTCAGTTAGGGCGCTTGAGAGTTACAAGCTAGCCAGGAAGGATCTAAAGGGAGAGCGAAGAAGAGCGAGGAGAGGACACGAGAAGTCATTGGCGGATAGGATCAAGGAAAACCCTAAGGCTTTCTATAGGTATATCAGGAATAAAAGAATGACGAGAGTTAGATTAGGGCCAATCAAGGATAGCAGTGGGAAGTTGTGTGTGGAATCAGAGGAGATAGGGGAAGTGTTAAATGAATATTTTTCGTCAGTATTTACAGTAGAGAAAGAAAATGTTGTCGAGGAGAATACTGAGATTCAGGCTACTAGGCTAGATGGGATTGAGGTTCACAAGGAGGAGGTGTTAGCAATTTTGGAAAGTGTGAAAATAGATAAGTCCCCTGGGCCAGATGGGATTTATCCTAGGATTCTCTGGGAAGCCAGGGAGGAGATTGCAGAGCCTTTGTCCTTGATCTTTATGTCGTCATTGTCGACAGGAATAGTGCCGGAAGACTGGAGGATAGCAAATGTTGTCCCCTTGTTCAAGAAGGGGAGTAGAGACAGCCCTGGTAATTATAGACCTGTGAGCCTTACTTCGGTTGTGGGTAAAATGTTGGAAAAGGTTATAAGAGATAGGATTTATAATCATCTTGAAAAGAATAAGTTCATTAGAGATAGTCAGCACGGTTTTGTGAAGGGTAGGTCGTGCCTCACAAACCTTATTGAGTTTTTCGAGAAGGTGATCAAACAGGTGGATGAGGGTAAAGCCGTGGATGTGGTGTATATGGATTTCAGTAAGGCATTTGATAAGGTTCCCCACGGTAGGCTATTGCAGAAAATACGGAAGTATGGGGTTGAAGGTGATTTTGTGCTTTGGATCAGAAATTGGCTAGCTGAAAGAAGACAGAGGGTGGTGGTTGATGGCAAATGTTCATCCTGGAGTTTAGTTACTAGTGGTGTACTGCAAGGATCTGTTTTGGGGCCACTGCTGTTTGTCATTTTTATAAATGACCTGGATGAGGGTGTAGAAGGGTGGGTTAGTAAATTTGCGGATGACACGAAGGTCGGTGGAGTTGTGGATAGTGCCGAAGGATGTTGCAGGTTACAGAGGCTGCAGAGCTGGGCTGAGAGATGGCAAATGGAGTTTAATGCGGAAAAGTGTGAGGTGATTCACTTTGGAAGGAGTAACCGGAATGCAGAGTACTGGGCTAATGGGAAGTTTCTTGGTAGTGTAGATGAGCAGAGAGATCTTGGTGTTCAAGTACATAAATCCCTGAAAGTTGCCACCGAGGTTAATAGGGCTGTTAAGAAGGCATATGGTGTGTTAGCTTTTATTAGTAGGGGGATCGAGTTTCGGAGCCACGAGGTCATGCTGCATCTGTACAAAACTCTGGTGCGGCCGCACCTGGAGTATTGCGTGCAGTTCTGGTCACCGCATTATAGGAAGGATGTGGAAGCTTTGGAAAGGGTGCAGAGGAGATTTACTAGGATGTTGCCTGGTATGGAGGGAAGGTCTTACGAGGAAAGGCTGAGGGACTTGAGGTTGTTTTCGTTATAGAGAAGGAGGAGGAGAGATGACTTAATAGAGACATATAAGATAATCAGAGGGTTGGATAGGGTGGATAGTGAGAGTCTTTTTCCACGGATGGTGATGGCAAACACGAGGGGACATAGCTTTAAGTTGAGGGGTGATAGATATAGGACAGATGTCAGAGGTAGTTTCTTTACTCAGAGAGTAGTAGGGGCGTGGAACGCCCTGCCTGCAACAGTAGTAGACTCGCCAACTTTAAGGGCATTTAAGTGGTCATTGGATAGACATATAGATGAAAATGGAATAGTGTAGGTCAGATGGTTTCACAGGTCGGCGCAACATCGAGGGCCGAAGGGCCTGTACTGCGCTGTAATGTTCTATGTTCTATGTTCTATACTTGTGCAATATTAACAAAGACTGATTCCTCTTGGCCTTCCTCTCCCTCAGCCTCTTCCCCTGTGCTGCATCCTTTAAGTGTTACATTTTTGATTTATTGTATTTGCTCTTTTTTTTTGCTCTCAACAAAGTGCTTGTAACTCTTCCACCCCATGACTTCTCAGTCCTCTCCAGTGGCGGGGCCCTCCTATGCTGCAGCAGCTGCGACAGCTGCTCCTGTGGCCCCGTCACCATTTAAAATCTTAACATCAAAGCATGGGGTAAAGAGTTACACCAATCCTAAGATGACTATTGAGGCTTGTGTTAAGGCAATGGCCGTGGTTGTCGGCCCCTCGGCCATTGTTGCAGCCTCAAAGATGTATGGGCAGGCTGTGTTCTTCCTGAAGACCGAGCGGGCTGTGTCCCTCGCCCTAAGTACTGGGCTCACAGTGGGTGGGATTTTCCTGCCAGTGGACCCTCTGGGGGCCACTGCGCATCGGGTAATCTTGTCGAATGTCCCACCCTTCATTCCTGATGAGCTCCTCCTCCCCCACCTATACCATCTGGGGGAGGTGAGGTCAGGGATCACCCCAGTCCCGCTCGGTCTTCGGGAGCACAGCCTCCGACATGTCTACTCCTTCCGCCGCCAGCTATTCATGCAGCTGGCACGGGAGGAGGTCTTGGAGGGCCACTTCGGTATCGAGTTTCCGGGGACGGCCTACCGCGTCTTCTGGACCTCGGATGGAGCGCGGTGCCACGTCTGCAAGGGGGTGGGGCATGGTCGTAAGAACTGCCCCAACCTCCCGGCCGCCAGCTCCACCTCGGCAGCCCAGAGTGGTTCTACAGCACCTCCTCCCACTCCCCCCACACATCCAATAGACACCGCTCAGTCGGTTCCAGAGGCTGTGGTTTTCACAGCCTCTGGCGGGGAGGGGAGCGTCCGTCCGAGCGGAAGGAAGACGCGGGGAAAAAAGAGACATCATGAGGCGCGTCCCCTGGACACTTTGACACAACCCGAGCCTGAGCTCAGCCCAAAGCCCATTCCCATGGAATCCACCTGTCACAGGGCTGGGCTCAGGCCCAGGGTGACTAAAAAGGTAAAAAGGGTGCGGAGGCGGAGGCCTCTGATGACATGCAGGTCTCTGAGTCTCCGCGCCCTAGTGCGAAAAAGAGGAGAAGGCACCCCTCCACAGAAATAACACAGGGCCCTGAGGTGCAGGGCCCATCTGTTGGAGGGGAGCTGTCTCCTGTTTCGGGTCCTCAGGTTCCCCCTACCGCCACCACCAAGGCTACAAAGTCCGGGCAGGAGCTCCCTATTCCTCAGGATGGAGGGGAGGGGAAGGCTCCAGTTCATGAGGCCCCTCCTGAAGGAGTAAGTGGGGCCCTGCTTGTGGTGGGGGAGCCTGGGGACGCCGCCCATTCTGCCACTGCTACTGGGTCGGGTGCCCTAAATGAAGGGGAGGGCGACGCCCCAGAGGGTCATCCATCCCAGCCGGAGTCCACCACCAACCAGGAGACACCCAACCTGGTGAAAACTGAGAATGCTGCCCCATCTGCTGGACCTGTGGGTGCTGGCGGAGCGGGAGATGGCCTCCTCTCTCCGTCTCCGGTCTCGGCTCCGGCTGGATTTCCGGTCGGGATCTTATGTCTCTCCTGGACCACTCATTGCCCTGGGGACGGAGGTGGAGGGGGTTCCTGTGCTGCTGGTGCCTACAGGCACCAGTTTCACAATAGAACCCAGAGAGGACTCCTCCGCCATCGATCCTGGGGGTGCGATCGTGACGGAGGCGGGACCAGCTGGCGCGGCTGGGACGTCCGCCCCACAGTGTGTGGTGGATGTGTCGGCCGCTGGCGGTGACGACCCGGAGGAGGATGGGGATTCGGTGTGGGCCACGGAGGATGATCTTGATTCCATCGCCAGTGAGGTGTGGAGTCCCTCGTGCCTCCCACCAAATCTCCTCTCATCCCCACGGCGGAACTCCAGCATTTCCTCGCGGCTTGCAGGGGTTGCCGCGATAAAGTTCAGCTGGCCCTCCGCCGTTGGTCGAATCTGGCGCTGATCATACAGTCCGTCCGTGCCGCCCTTAAGATAGCGGGCAAGCGCGCGGACGTGAAACTGGTTGAGAGGCGCCGTTTTAATGTGTTCCACAATGGGTTGCTGGGGGAGTTGAAGGCCAGGTGCACTTCCACTCCCTCCTCACAGTGAGGTGTTGGTGACGGGTTTTAAGTACCTTTGACATGAAGATAACCATAGCCAGCCTCAACATCAACGGCAGCAGGGGGTCTCACCGCAGATTTCACAATCTCTCAGTCCTCAGGGAAGGGAGATACGCGGTGAGCTTTCTGCAGGAAACCCACACCGTTCCGGGAGACAAAGCCACCTGGCTCCTGGAGTGGCAGGGTGGGGTCTACATGAGTCACCTCACCCCTATTTCTAGTGGGGTGGCTACCTTGTTGGCCCCGACGTTTCAGCCAGAGATCTTGAGGGTCAAGGAGCTAGTGCCGGGCCGCTTGCTCCACCTTGCCGTTCGCCTGGGTAGCGTGCCGCTCCACTTTGTGAACGTGTACGCGCCCAGGCCCGGCGCGTTGCAAGCGCGCTTCTTTGAAGAAGTGTCCGCTCTCTTGAGCTCCATCGATAGCGGCGAGTGCATCATCCTCGGGGGGGGATTTTAGCTGCACCCTCGAGGTGGGGGATCGCTCCGGTCCCCAGCACGGCCAAGCGTTGGTGGAGAAGTTGAGTGGACTGATCAGCTCCCTTAACTTGGTGGACGTCTGGCGGAATCTCCATCCCGACTCCAGCGCCTTCACGTGGAGGTCTGGAGGAGGAGGGTCGTGAATCGACCGCCTCTGCATTTCGCAGGCGTACGTCTCCCGCGTCTCGGCGACCTCCATGTGGCTGGGGTACAGTACTTTTGCCAATTACCTTAAATGGGTGTCCGCTGGTTCTCGGCCGTTCTGCCAAGGGGAACAGTTTCTACCTACTTTGTCAAGATTTTGAACACCTCTATCAAGCCTCCTGTCAGCCTTCTTTTCTGTCAGGAGAACAGCCCCAGCCTCTCCAAACTATCCACAAAACACATGTCCCTCAAACCTGGATCTATTCTCGTCAATCGTTCTTTGCACCCTCTCTAAAGTCTTCATATCCTGACTCATTAGATCAGGATCAGCAGCGAGAGAACAGCAGTTTCCCAGCACTGAGGTCAATGATTGCACCTCATCATCTGAGGCCTGGCTGAGATCAGGTAACTGAGCGCAGGCCTGAGATCAAACCGGGGCCTACCGGCTCAGGCCCAAGCGGGAAGCAGAATGTCTGTTCAGGGGGGAGCTGAGTGCCATCGATTTGTTTATTTGTCGTTTGGATACATTGCTGAACCAGATGGAATCAGGGAGCTGGGCTATCTCCCAGAGGGATACAATCTTGGATTTCCCTCAGCGACAGATCCCTGGCATGGTAACATCCCAGGATGCTGACCCAGGCTGAAATTCCTTGCTCCCCCTTTCGATAGAGGGAAGTGCAGTGGTCTGAGTGGTTGCAAAAATTGGTGATTAATTGCACTGGATCTTATAAATTTTACATCCCACCAACCCTCGATCCGTTTCCATAGCAACACGGGGAATTCATGGCGTTCCCTCCCCCAATGGTACTATGGTGCCAGCGACATGATATGAAAGAAAAGACTTGTATTTATGTCGCCCCTTTCACCCCCTCAGTAATTTTGAAGTGTAGGCATTGTTGTAAATGCAGGAAATGTGGCAGCCAATTTGTGCACAGCAAGATCCCACAAATCGCAACGCGATAATGCCCAGCTAATCTGTTGTAGTGATGCTGATTTTCGGGATGGATATTGGCAAAGACACCAAAGAAAACACCAATAGCACCGTACGATATTCAGACCTTACCCAGAAGGGTAGATGAGGCCGCGCAGAGCTCCCTCACTACCGCACTGGGGAGCGCCGGCCGGGATTACGTGCTCAAGTGTCAGTTGTGCCATTTTAACACAGGACTTGGGCGGGAGCTGGCCACCGACGTAAAAGTTGGCGGCGAGCCCGCTTCCGCCTAGCCAGGGGATCTGTCCCACATTTTACGGGCTCCCCGGAGCGGTGGCCACGGCTGGGTCTGCAGCCCAGCCGAGGACATAGAGCCAGGACTGCAGGTAAGTTTGGGTTGCCTCGCTGGGGGGGTAATCGGTCGGGCTCTGGTGAGGCAAGGGTGGTCGTTTGGGGGGAAGTGGGGGGGGGGCATCTTGGGTCATGGGAGTGGTTGGGGAAGCGGGGGCAGCCTTCAATCGGGCACCCCCGCTAGGTCTCTGAGAGGCCGCCAACTTTCACCAGGCAGCCTTTCCCGGCTCCAGGATGCCCGTTTGCCACGGGTAAAATCCCTGTGGAGGCGGGCGAAGGCCTTTAACTGGCCGTATGCCTCAGAATTACAGTCAATGAAGTTGTTTTGAAGTGCTGTCACTGTTGTCATGTAAGGACACACTTCAGCCAATTTGCGCACAGCAAGCTCCCATGAACAGCAATGGGATAATGACCAGATAATCTGTTTTTTAGCAATGTTGATTGAGAGATAGATATCGGCCCAGGGAGAACTCCCCTGCTGTTCTTCACCATAGTGGCGGCAGGATCCTTTATGTCTGCCTGAGAGGGCAGACAGGGCCTTGGTTTAAACGTCTCACCCGAAAGGCAGGATGGTTGTGGGGGGAGGGGGGGGGAGGGGCAAGGATTTGAGCATGAGGGCGAGAATGTTAAAATCGAGGGCTAGCTGGACTGGGAGCCAGTGTAGGTCAGCGAGCACAGGGTGAGTTCAGAAAACGGGGCTACAGAATTTTGGATGAGCTCAGGGTTCTGGAGGGTACAAGGTAGGGCACCGACTGGCACAGAAGGAGGCCATTCGGCCTATCGTGCCTGTGCCAGCTCTTTGAAAGAGCTCTCCAAACAGTCCCACTCCCCGCACCCCCCCAACCCCGCTCTTTCCCCATGGCCCTGCGAATTTATCCGTTCGAACTCGACAGTCAAACCCACTCTGAAAGTTACCAGCGAATTTCCAGATCAGAACAGCACGATGGGGAAAAAGAAATTCTCCTCGTTTTCCCGCTGGTTTGCACTTGGGTCGCATTCCAGTTAAATCCAGTCGGGAATTCAGGAGAAACCCTTTCATCCAGAGAGTGGTGAGAATGTGGAACTCGCTCCCACAGGGAGTGGCTGAGGTGAATAGTGTCGATACATTTAAGGGGAAGCTGGATAAACACACGAGGGAGAAAGGAATAGAAGGATGTGGTGATAGGGTGAGAGGAAGTAGGGGGTGGAAGGAGGCTCGTGTGGAGCATAAACACCAGCACGGAGCAGATGGGCCGAATGGCCTGTTTCTGTGCTGCACACTTTACCTAATTCTATGTAAGTCATCGAAGTTTGATCGAGGTAAAAGCAGGAAATATAACAATGGCTCGCCACTGAAGGGTTAAAAAGCAAATCTGCCGTTGGAGCGCCCGACACCTTCAATCCTTACCTCCTCGGGTAATCCAGTCATTGTCCGAGTTACAATCCCCCCTCTCTGCCGCCACCAAGTTTAGCACTCAGGTCGCTTCATCCAGTCTGGGATCTTCCTGTGCGACGACGGAACCCCCCCCCCTGCGCCAGACACCTTTCTGTTTGTACTGTCCCGCCGCGCCCAGCTCCCGATATCCGTGTAAAGAGTTACAGGAGGGAGGAATCAGCTCCGGTTATGAGCACTGCTAATTCCCTTCAGCTTGTGCTGGGCACTGCTTGGAACATTTAGCATCTGTGACTGGCTCCTGCTTCAGCGCTGAACGCAGATACTTCTCAATGAACAGATTTAAAGAGACAGTACCCGTTTTCATTCCACTGCTCAGGGAAAGCGACTTTCCTTTCCCTAAATGTTTGCTATCTCTCCGAGTCCTCTATTTATGAAAGATTGACTTCTGGTGTTTGTCTCCTGCCCCTGTCTCTATCTAATCCCCTCAGGTGTGCCTCACTGTCAAGCAACTTGAGACGTGTTACTGCTTGTTACAGGAAAGAAAGAAGGTGGCGCATTTGTCCCCAAAGTGAGCTTCCGACCACATATCCCGGCCATCACTAAGACCACCTCAGTAACATCGCCCGGCTCCTCCCCTGCCTCAGCTCATCTGCTGCTGGAGCTCTCATCCGTGTCTTTTTTTGCCTCCAGACTTCACTATTCCGACGCTCTCCCGGCCGGCCACATTCTACCTTCCGTGAGCTTCAGCTCGTCCCGCGCTCCGCTGCCCGTGCAACGGGACTCGCACCGAATCCCGTTCCCCCCCCCCCCCCCCCCCGCCATCACCCCCTGTGCTCCCTGACCTACACTGGCTCCCGGTCAAGCAAGGCCTCCATTTTAAAATTCTCGGCCTTGTCTTCGTATCCCGTCCGTGGCCTCGCCCTCCTCTCTTTCTCTGTCATCTCCTCCAATCCCACAACCCTCCGGGGATCTCTGCGCTCCTCTAACTCTTGAGCATTGCTGATTTTAATCTCTCCACCATTGGTGCCTTCAGCTGCCTGGGGGCCCTAAGCTCTGGAATTCCCTCCCTAAACCTCTCCGCCTCTCTCTCTCCTCCTTTAAGACGCTCCTTAAAACCCACCTCTTTGAAAGCACCTGTCCTGAATATCACCTTATGTGGCTCGGTGTCAAATTTTGCTTTATATCGCTCCTGCGGAGCATCTTGGAATGTTTTGTTACGTTAAAGACACTATATAAATGCAGGTTGTTGTTGTTATTGTTGAAGGACGGAAAGAGAGAAAGGCTTACATTTCTCTAGCGCCTTCCACCACCTCAGGACATTCCAAAGTGCTTTACAGCCAATGAGCTGCTGTCGACGTGTAGTCACTGTTGTATTTGTGGGTGGGGAACGTCTCTCCCAGGTGATTGCAGAGCAACCAATGGGTGACAGCAATGGGACCATGTGGCTTGGGGAGGGGCCCAGTGCTGATGCTGCACTCTGATGCCAAGGATCGAGTTTGTCATGCTGTGAGACTCGAGGATTGGGAATTTGATTGCCCTGTTCACAGAGGTTAACGTAGCTTTGCCACAGTTCTGAATTTTAACCCCCCCCCAAAAAGGGTGGGGATCTGAAAATATTAAAATTCCCAAGCCCAACCTGCCTCAAACCCGCCCACGTCCAGTTTTAACAAAGTCAAACTGAAGAAATGCTGGACCAGTTTTTTTTTCGAGAGTCATCTAGGGGACGCTGAAAGAACTGGTTTGGCAACAATGTTTACTGGTTGTTACATGACTCAAGTTAAAAATAGAACAGAAACCCTGGTAACAGAGGAAGATGTGGGCAGAGAAGTGACAGGTGTCCTTTAATAGGACAAGCCCAGGAGCGCCCTGAGAGAGCAGCAAACTCACACGCTTTTGGTCGTAGTGTCAGTGTGTTTTACCTTCTGGAGTGAGATAAAGTTAGCTCCTGCTGCTGAGGAAGTGTCAAGGAAGGAGGGAAGACCACAACCCAGCTCATTTTCCAGCAACTCTGTAAAAGACCCTGAGAAGTCCACTGTGTCAATTCATCTTGTCTCCTGTCTCTGAAGAAAAGCCGACTCAATTAATTCTCTACACCGCCTGAAAAGAACTCAGTGACCCATCTACATGTAATCGAAAGTTAGACTGTATTCCAGTTTTGGAACACGATATGTCACATCTGCTGTTTGCTTCTGGAATGAGCCCAAGTGTTTTTTTTTTGTCTGTAATAGAGCTCTGAACCAAAAAAATCCCTTTTTTTCCAGCTAGAGAGAGTGTGTGTGTGTGTGTGTGTGTGTGTGTGTGTGTGTGTGTGTGTGTGTGTGTGTGTGTGTGTGTGTGTGTGTGTGTGTGTGTGTGTGTGTGTGTGTGTGTGTGTGTGTGTGTGCGTGCGCGAGTGTCAGGGGCTAAGGTAAAAAGGGAACTTTAAAATTTCAATCTGTGTGTTTATGCTTTGCTTCATTACTAGTTAAGACTTGTTCTATAATAAAATGATCATTTTGTTGTTCATTTAAGAAACCTGGTTCATGTGTTCTATTCTGTATTAGTAAGTGAAAACATTTAAATATATGTTGTGACCTGTGGGGAAGTGGGACGAGAATAAACAGTGTACTCCTCCCGCCTCAGTCGTAACACCCTCCCCAATCAGGCAGCCACATCACAATCGGACGTCCCCCCACAATCATTGTCCTGCCCCCACCCCCTGGTCACCCTCACTTCTTCCTCACAATCACCAAGCCCCCCCACCCCCATCCCCGATCTTCCCAGTACCTGATTTCCCCCAGCTCTCTCGCAACATTCAATGATCACCCCACACCCCGACCCTCCAAATCAAACTGCATCCGCTCCCTTGCACTCTCCACCCCGGCTGCAGGATCCCTACCTGTTCCTGGCCTCCTCCAGAGCGTTCCCTGCCCGAGTCAATCAGTCTGGGATCCTGTTTCAAAAAGGAAAACTCGCGATCAAACTCCACAACTTGCAGGGAAACTCAGAATTCCAGAGCAGGACTCCCATTTCTCGGCTTGGAAATCCCACCCCAGTAAAGATCGGAGCCGTTTTTAATCCATTCCCCTAGCTCTTAGCTCACTGCAGATTGGCAAGTTCAAAAAAAAAATGTCACTCAGTCCACAAGGGCTAGTGGGGCAATGGGAGGAGAATGTCACTGAGGGCGGGGCTTCTGTTCTGTGGTTGAGATGTGAGAAATTCGAGACATGGCATGTGTTGAGTGTAACATGCTTGGGAGGAAACAGTGACTGTAAGATCCCAAAGCTCTCTACCACTAGAGGTTTCCTCACCTCATGTCTGGGTCTGTTGTACACTGATTGATGGAGATCAATCACATGATGAGTCAACAACTCCATTATCGTTGTATCATGTGGCTGCCGGAATGGTAGATGGTGAACGAGGGGCACTTGGAGAGGCAGGGATTAATCAGGGATAGTCAGCGTGGCTTTGTCAGGGGGAGTTCGTGTCAAACTAACTTGATTGAATTTTTTGAGGCGGTGACTAGATGTGTAGATGAGGGTAAAGCTAATGATCCTGTGTGGAGTTCGACATGGACTTTTGATAAGGTCCCGCATGGGAGATTGGTTAAGAAGGTAGGAGCCCACGGGATCCAGGATAATTTGGCAAATTGGATCCAAAATTGGCTTAGTGGCAGGAGGCAGAGGGTGATGGTCGAGGGTTGTTTTTGCGAGTGGAAAGCCTGTGACCAGTGATGTACCACAGGGATCGGTGCTGGGACCCTTGCTGTTTGTAGTGTACATTAATGATTTAGACATGAATACAGGAGGTATGATCAGTAAGTTCGCAGATGACATGAAAATTGGTGGTGTTGTAAATAGTGAGGAGGAAAACCTTAGATTACAGGATGATATAGGTGGGCTGGTAAGATGGGCGGAGCAGTGGCAGATGGAATTAAATTCTGAGAAGTGTGAGGTGATGCATTTTTGGAAGACTAACAAGGCAAGGGAATATACAATGGATGGTAGGATCATAGGAAGTACAGAGGGACCTTGGTGTACTTGTCCATAGATCACTGAAGGCAGCAGCACAGGTAGATAAGGTGGTTAGGAAGGCGTATGGGATACTTGCCTTTACTAGCGGAGGCACAGAATATAAGAGCAGGGAGGTTATGATGGAGCTGTATAAAACACTAGTTAGGCCACAGCTGGAGTACTGTGTACAGTTATGGGCACCACACTATAGGAAGGATGTGATGGCACTGGAGAGGGTGCAGAGGAGATTCACCAGGATGTTCAGTTCAGTTCAGAGATACAGCACTGAAACAGGCCCTTCGGCCCACCGAGTCTGTGCCGACCATCAACCACCCATTTTATACTAATCCTACACTAATCCCATATTCCTACTGCATCCCCACCTGTCCCTGTATTTCCCTACCACCTACCTATACTAGGGGCAATTTATAATGGCCAATTTACCTATCAACCTGCAAGTCTTTTGGCTTGTGGGAGGAAACCGGAGCACCCGGAGAAAACCCACGCAGACACAGGGAGAACCTGCAAACTCTACACAGGATGTTGTCTGGGCTGGAGCATTTCAGCTATGAAGAGGGACTGGATAGGCTGGGGTTGTTTTCCTTAGAGCAGAGAAGGCTGAGAGGGGGGACCTGATTGAGGTATACAAAATTATGAGGGGCATAGATAGGGTAGATAGGAAGAAACTTTTTCCCCTTAGCGGAGGTGTCAATAACCAGGGGGCATAGATTTAAGGTAAGGGGCAGGAGGTTTAGAGGGGATTTGAGGAAAAGTTTTTTCACCCAGAGGGTGTTTGGAATCTGGAATGCACTGCCTGAAGGGGTGGTAGAGGCAGGAACCCTCACAACATTTAAGAAGTATTTAGATGAGCACTTGAAATGCCATAGCAAACAAGGCTACGGGCCAAGTGCTGGAGAATGGGATTAGAATAGTTAGGTGCTTGATGGCCGGCCTGGACACGATGGGCCGAAGGGCCTGTTTCTGTGCTGTATAACTCTATGACTATGACTCTATGACCTGTGCCTTCCCCCTTCTAGCAATTCCTATATTGCAATTACAATAACTTTTATACAGCCTCTTTCATGTAGTAAAACAGCCCAAAGCCCTTCACAGGCACATTATCAATAAAATTTGACCCTAAGCCACCTAAGGAGATATTAGGGACAGGTGGCCAAAAGCTGGCTCAAAGATGTAGGTTTTAAGGAGCATTTTAACTCGGGGGAGGGAGATTTGGGGAGGAAATTCCAGAGGTTGGGGCCCAGGCAGCTGAAGGCACGCCCACCAAGGGTGGAGCGATGGAAATCAGTGGGATGCACAAGCACTGGAGGAGCTCTTAAAGTTTTCTAGCACGGCCAGAGACTTCCAGGGAAAGACCGAGCACAGGAATGGACTCTGGTATGGACTTGATGGGCAGAATGGCCTCCTCCTGAGCTGTTACCGACTGTCGGATAGAAGCCCGATCCCTATACCCACATCAGGCATGGCCATTAGAATAATTTCTATGTCGGCAAATAGGGTCAGAGGGTAGAAGCAAAGTCCCTTGTCACTGCCTCAATACACAGTCTAAAGGCAATGGAGTGGGGCAGTCTCTGCAATAGCATGCACTGTACGGGGTTTGTGGTTCGGTTGGACATCACATAACAAGAAAAAAGACAGACTTGTATTTCTGCAGCAGATTCCGTGCCCTCAGCCAATGAAGCTTAGTCATTGTTGCAATGGAGGGAACATGACAGCCAATTTGCACACAGCTGGATCCCACAAGCAGCAATGTGATTACTGATGCCAGTTGAGGGATAAAAATTGGTTGCTGCACAGCAGGGAGAGCCTCCCTGCTCTTATCCCAATCGTCAGAATCAGATCTGGTGGGATCGTCTGTTTAATGTTGTATCTGAAAAACAGCACAGCTCTCCCTCAGTATTGACATTGGGAGTGTTGGCCTGGATTGTGGGTTCAGGAGTCCAGACCAGGACTTGAACTCACAACTTTCCTGACATAGAGGTGAAAGTGCTGCCCACTCAGCCACAGCTGACCTACACTGGTTAAACCCCGGTTTAACCATGTTGCTCACTAGTTCAGCGGTACTGAGGTCAATTGCAATGTCTCGATGCATGGATCCAGCACAGTCTGCGTATCAAGACTCGATCCTTCCCAATCCAGCAGAGACTCTTGATAATTCCCGATCCGGCAACCCCTCGATCTTAAAATTCTCATCCTTGTTTTCAAGTCCTCGCCCACTCCCTATCTCTGTCACATCCTCCAGCCCTGTAACCCTCCGAGATCTCTGCTGCTCCTCCAATTCCGGCCTCTTGCGCAGCCCCCGATTCCCATCGCTCCACCATTGGCGGCCGTGCCTTCAGCTGCCTGGGGGCCCTAAGCTCTGGAATTCCCTCCCTAAACCTCTCCGCCTCTCTCTCTCTCCTCCTTTAAGAAGCTCCTTAAAACTCTTTAACCAAGCATTTGTTCACTGTGACTCAGAGTTAATTATCTGACAACGCTCATTATCGAGTTGTTGTTGGTAAGATGTGGAACACATCACCTGAAAGGGTGGCGGAATCAGATTGCATGGGAGTTTTCCAAGGACAACTTGACAGGTACTTGCAGAGTTTCTTGGGGAAAAGGCTGGGATGTGAATTGGAAAACTCTTTCAAAGAGGAGGGTTGCCGGACTGGAGTAAGTTACAGAGATAAATTATATACAACCCTTTGTGCGAGAAAGATCCTCCTCCGTTCCCCTGTAGCTCTTTAACCAATTATTTTAAATATGACCTCTTGTTACTGATGCCACAGGAAACTGTTTCACCCAACTTGCTCTGTTGAAACCCCTTCATGATTTTCAACGCCTCTATTGAATCTCCCCTTAACCTTCTCTGCTCTGAGGAGAACAATCCCAGCTTCTCCACTCTCTCCACCTAACTGACGTCCCTCATCCCTGATGTCGTTCTGGTAAACCTTGTGCCTCGGGAACGTTGGAACAAGAGGAGGCCATTCGGCCCCTCGAGCCTGTGCCAGCATTCAATGAGATCATGGGTGATCTCGACCTTAAATTCAGCCACCTGCCCTAGCTCCCTCGTCTTTTATCTCCTCGTCGGGCAGAGGAAGTCTATCGATCTCAGTTTTGAATACACTCAACGAGTGAGCATTCTGCAACTCTCTGGGGTCGAGGATTCCAAAGATTTGCAACCCTCCGAGTGAAGAAATTTCTCCTCATCTCAGTCCAAAATGGCCGAGCCCTTATCCTGAGACTGTGACCCCCGACCCCTCTCGTTCTAGACTCTCCATCCGGTGGGGGGGGGGGAAACAGCCTCTCAGCATTGACCCTGTCAAATCCCTTCAGAATTGTACACATTTCAACGAAATCATCTCCCATTTTTGAAGCTATGGTGAACGGTTTGCACAGTGGTAATGTTACCGGACTAGTAGTCCAGAGGCCTCTTGTGGCATGAGTCCAAATCTCACCGCAGCAGCTAGTGGAATTTGAGCTCAATTCATTAATAAAGCTGGAATTGAAAGCTAGTCTCAGTAATGGTGAGCATGAGCCTCCCGGATTGTCGTAAAAAAAACCCCATCTGATTCACTAATGTCCTTGAGGGAAGGAAATCTGCCGCCCTTACCTGGTCTGGCCTACATGTGACTCCAGACCCACAGCTCTTAACTGCCCTCTGAAATGGCCGAGCGAACTAGTCAGGTTATATCAAACCGTGCCAGAATTGGGGATGCAAGCTACGAGACTGCAAGAGATGCAGACAGGTTAGGTGAGCGGGCGACAAGGCAGCGGATGGAGTATAATGTGGGGAAGTGTGAGGCTATTCACTTTGGTCGTCAGCAGACTATTTTTTTATCAAAGGCGTGCAACTTTTAAATGTGGATGCTCAGAGAGACTTGAGTGTACTTGTACAAGGAACATAGAAAGCTTGGACGCAGGTATCGCAAGCAATTAGGAAGGCAAATGGCATGTGGGCCGATATTTGAAGAAGACTGGAGTGCAAGAATAAGGAAATCTTGCTCCAATTGTGTGGGGCTTTGATGAGACCACCCCTGGAGTACAGTGCACAGTCTCCACATTTAAGGAGGCGGTGCAGAAAAAGTTCCCTGGATTGGTTCCTGGAATGAGAGGGTTGCCCTATAATGAGAGTCTGAGTATGTTGGACCTATACTCTCTGGAGTTTAGAAGAATGAGAGGTGATCGCGTTGAAACATACAAGATTCTGAAAGGGCTCAAGAGGGTAGACACTGAGGGGTAGTCCAGGATTTTCCTGGCATGGGATAAATCCTGACGTTGGGGACCACTGAGGGTGGGCAGCTGGACCGCAGCGGCATACTTCCCGGAGCTGACCAATTAAGGACGGTGTGCGACCTCGCCAAGTTGCTGGTCCAATCAGAGGGCTGGCAGCTCTGTAACCTCGACAGCGGCACCAATAGAGGAGGACCCTGCTGGGGCTGCAATATGGAGGGCAGGTAGGCCCCGGCGTTCGGAGGGGAGACCCCACCAGCGGTAGCCCCCTCCTCGGTCTATGGAGCCTCCGAAAACCCAGGCCTCCCACCGCTCCCCACCCTCGGGAAGCTGCTGGGAGGCTGCCTCCTTGTGGCAGAGGGCTGCTCTGCGGCTGTCAAAATGCCGTCAACTGGGCCGTTTAATTATTTAAATTGGCGCTCGCCTAGCTGTGCCGCTGCTGTTCCCGTGGCTGCGTGAATTGCCCAGAGGCAGGACTGCGTCGGGGAGCCCTCCCGATGCCACCCCACGCCATGTTCCCGCCCTTCTGGCCTCCGAGAATGAAATCAGAGCACGGACAAAATCCCGGTCTTTGCTCCCCCCGCTCCCCCCCCGCACCCCGGCTAAGGATTCTGCAACACTGGGGTCACAGTTTCAGGCGAAGGGGTCAATCTTTTAGGACCGAGATGAGGAGGAATTTCTTCACTCAAAAGGTTGTGCATCTTTGGAATTCTCTATCCCAGAGGGTTGTGGATGCTCAGTCATTGAGGATATATTCAAAACTGAGATTGATAGATTTTTTTATCCCTCAGGGAATCAGGGAATATGGGAGCGGACAGGAAACTGGAGTTGAGGTAGAAAATCAGCCATGATCGTATTGAATGACAGAGCAGGATTGAGGGGCCGAATGGTCTATTCTGCTCCTATTTCTTACATTCTTATGTTTGAGGGGCGCATGTACGTTAATGACTAAAACATAGTAATTAGAAACAAAAAATATTCAACATAATGGAATGCGGCCTTTATTGTCAGGAATCGATCGAGTGAAATCTCTCTCAGGCAAGTATATCCTTCCATAGGTACGGAGACCAACATTGCACACAGTATTCCAGGTGTGGTCTCACCTAAACCCTGTACAATTGCAGCAAGACTTCCTTATACTCCAATTCCTCTTGCAACAAAGGCCAACATGCCATTTGCCTTCCTAATTGCTTGCTATACCTGCATGTTAGCTTTCTACGTGCCTTCTTCAACTAGATCCAAATCCCTCCGAGCACCAACATTTAATAGTTTCTCACTGTTACGTTTACACTGGGTTACACTGGATTTAGTTTTGATATCCGATTTATCTCAGAGCAATGCAGATATCACGTTTCAGGTCAGTGACCTGCTGCCAGACCTGCTGAGTATTTCCAGCATTTCTTATTTTTATTTCAGATTTCCAGCGTCTGCAGTATTTTGCTTTTATTTTAATGCAGATAGTACACTTGTGTTAAATCACCAACTGGTTTATTTACAACACATTAACTATAAAAGTTCTTACACAATTTCTTCCAGAGCAGCCAGTGTGTGGATTCTGTACAAGATCCAACCTGTGTGTTTTTCACTTTCACTTTTGACTCTGTAGCCTTGCCCATAGGCTTAAGCAATCAAACACAGTGAACACAGATAAGTGGGCAGAATTATACAATCAAACCCTGATCAATCAAACACTACACTCACCATTTAAAACATATTCTGTTTTTCTCTGCTTCCTACCAAAGTGAGTAACCTCACATTTCCCCACATTATGCACCATCTGCCACCTTGTTGCCCACTCACTTAATCTGTCTATATCCGTTTGTAGACTCTTTGCATCCTCCTCGCAGCTTACATTCCCACCTAGTTTTGTATCATCAGCAAATTTGGGTACATTGCGCTCAGTCCCTTCATCTCAGTCATAAATGGCTAAGGTCCCAGCACTGAGCTTTGCTGTAAAGTACCTTGGAATGTTTTTATTGTGTTGAAGGCACTATATAAATGCACATTGCTGTTGTTGTTGCACTCCTCTGTCACAGGAACCATTTTGAATCTGGTACCTAATGGCCCCCGCTGGGCACTGTTAACAAATGTTGGCAGGAGATAGTTCAAGTTGCGGTGTTGGACTGCCACCCAGTGGCCGCACACAATAATGCCGATCTCTTTAAACAATATCCACGCAATATTGCAAAAAGAATCCTACAGCACAGGAACAGGCCATTCGGCCCATCTGCTCCGTGCTGGTGTTTATGCTCCACACGAGCCTCCTCCCACCCCCTGCTTCATCTCACCCTATCAGCATATCCTTCTATTCCTTTCTCCCTCGTGTGTTTATCCAGCTTCCCATTAAATGTATCGACACTATTCACCTCAACCACTCCCTGTGGGAGCGAGTTCCACATTCTCACCACTCTCCGGGGAAAGAGGTTTCTCCTGAATTCCCGATTGGATTTATTGGTGACTGTCTTATATTGATGGCCCCCTCGTTCTGGTCTCCCCCACAAGTGGAAACATCTTCTCTACGTCTACCCGATCGAAACCCCTTCATCATTTTAAAGACCTCTATCAGGGTGCCCCTCGGCCTTCTCTTTCCTAGAGAAAAGATCCCCAGCCTGTTGTTACTACTTTTCAGTTCCGGTATCATCCTTTATCGTATCTTCTCCAGTGCCTCTATCTGCTCGTCTGTGCACGGTGCTCCAAGTGTGATCGAACCAAGTTACAATATAACTTTTAAACATAAGTGCTCCGCTTTTGAATTCTATTCCTCTAGAACTGAATCCTCGTGCTTTGTTGCACATTTTATGACCTTGTTACTCTTTGTTGCTATGTTTAATGTCTTATAAATTTGTGCTTCCATTCCTTTTCTCCGCATTGTAGACACTTAATATAGCACACCTTTTAGCAAGTCAGGGCATCCCACAGACAATGAAGCACCTTTTAGAAGTGTGTTTACTTTTGTAACGTAGGGAAACATGGCAGCCAATTTGTGCACAGCAAGATCCCACCAACAGCAGCATGATGAAAATGATAAGATGATGTTGAATGAAAGATAAATATTGGCCAGTACACCAGGGGAGAATTCCCCTGCACATCTTCAAAACAGTGCCAATGGGATCTTGAGGGGACAAACGGGGCCTTGGCTTAACGTCTCATCTAAAAGACGGCACCTCCGACAGTGCAGCACTGGGAGTGTCGGCCTGGGTTATGCCTTCAAGTCTCTGAAGACTCGAGCCCACAAACTTCTGAATCAGCGACAATAAGGGGGGGGGGGGAATCTCTGGAAAATTTCTCTTCCACCTCCTCAGATGATTGAAACCAGTCCCAGGGGGGGGAGTCACACAGACCAAATGTTATCCAGAAAGGCCTTGTATATATTGTGATCTCTGCCCCAGTCAGGAACCAGTCCAGCTGTCTCTGAACATCAGCGAGTCAGTACCTACCCACACCAGCCAGCAACACATTTCAGAAGGCTCGTGGAATAGAAGGGTCAGTTTCAGCTTGGATAAGATAATTGGCTTAAGGACAGAAAACAGCGAGTTGTGGCAAATGGTTGTTTTTCAGACTGGACAATGGTAGACAGTGGTGTTCCCCAAGTGTCAGTACTAGGACCACTGTTTTTACTGATATATATAAATGATTTAGATATTGGAATATACAGTAAAATTTCAACATTTTCTGATGATGCAAAACTTGGAGGAATGGCAAACAATGAGGATGATACCAGGTGACGCAACAGGACACAGATAGGCTAGCAGAGCGGACAGACAAGTGGCAGATGGAATTTAATGCGGATCAGGGTGAGCTATTTCATTTTTGCAGCAGGGATAGAGAGAAGGAAATATACTAAATGAGACGGTTTGAAAGAGTGTGCAGGAACAGAGGGACCTGGAAGTTCCTGTGCATAGATTTTTGAAGGTGGCAGTGCATATTGAGAGAGTAATTAGCAAAGCATATAATCTTAGACTCATAGAGTAATACAGTTACACAGCACAGACAGAGGCCCTTCGACCCATCGTGTCTGTGCCGGCCATCACGCATCTATTCGAACCTATTTTCCAGCGCTTGGCCCGTAGCCTTGTATGCTATGGTGTTTCAAGTGCTCATCTAATTATTTCTTAAATGTTGCGAGGGTTCCTGCCTCTACCACCCCTTCAGGCAGTGCGTTCCAGATTCCAAACACCCTCTGGGTGAAATATTTTTCCTCAAATCCCTTCCAAGGTCACTATTATCACCTGTGAGTTTAAACCTCCTCCAGCCCAACAACCCTCCGAGATCTCTGCACTCCTCCACTTCCGGCCTCTTGAGCATCCTCGATTTCCACCGCTCCACCATTGGTGGCCTTGCTTTCAGTTGCCTGGGCCTCAAGCTCTGGAATGCCCTCCCTAAAGCTCTCCGCCATTACAGAGACATGGTTGCAAGGTGACCAAGGCCAGGAACTGAATATTCAATGGCATTTGGCATTTCGGAAGGATAGGAAGAAAGGAAAAGGAGGTGGGGTAGCTCTGTTACTAAAGGATGAGGTCCGTACAGAAATGAAAAATTATCTTGGCTCAGAAGTTGAAGACGTAAAATCAGTTGGGTAGAGATAAGAAATAGCAAGGGAAAGATGTCACTGGTGGGAGTAGTCTATCCCCTCCCTCCCCCCAACATTAGTTTACTGTAGGATAGAGTATAAATCAAGAAATAATGGGGACTTGAAAGTCATTGCAATAATCGTGGGTGACTTCAGTCATACAGATTGAACAAATCAAATTGACAAAAGGGTAGACTTGAGGATGAGTTCATAGAGTGTATTCGAGGCAAATTCTTATGGAACAGGCTATTTTAGATCTGGTAATGTGCAATGAGACAGGATTAATTAATGATCTCACAGTAAAAGATCCTCTAGGGAAGAATGATCATAACATGATAGAATTTCACATTCAATTTGAGGGTGGGAAACCTGGGTCTGAAACTAGTATCTTCAACTTAAATTAAAGCAGTTACAAAGGTATGAGACAGAATTGGCTAAAGTGGGCTGGGAAAATAGATTAAAAGGTAAAACAGTGGCAGACATTTAAGGAGATATTAAATAATTCTCAACAAAGATATTTTCTATAGAGAAAGAAAGACTATGAGAAGGATGAACCATCTGTGGATAACTAAGGAAGTTAAGGATGTTATCAAAATGAAAGAAAAGGTGTACAATGTTGTGAACATTAGTGGCAGGCCAAAAGATTGGGAACATTTTAGAAACTAGCGAAGAATGACTAAAAAAGGAGGTAGAAAATACATCATGAGAGTAAATGAGCAAGAAATATAAATACAGACAGTAAGAGTTTCTACAAGTATGTAAAAAGGAAGAGAGTAGCTAAAGTAAACATTAGTCCCTGAGAAGTTGAGACTGGGGAAGTAATAATGGGAAACAAGAAATGGCAGAGACTTTGAACAAATATTTTGTATCTGACTTGATGGTAGAAGACACCAAAAGCATCCTAATAGTAGTAGAAAATCAGGGGGCAAAAGGGAGGGAGTAACTTAAAACAATCACTATCACTAGATAAAAAGTACTAGGAAAACTAATGGAACTAAAGGCTGACAAGTCCCCTGGACAAGATGACCTGCATCCTAGGGTCTTCAAAGAAGTGGCTACAGAGATAGTGGATACACTGGTTGTAATCTTCCAAAATTCCCTAGATTTTGGAAAGGTCCCGGCAGATTAGAAAACTGCAAATGCTCTATTCAA
Organism: Heterodontus francisci; assembly: GCF_036365525.1. Classification (NCBI taxonomy): domain Eukaryota; kingdom Metazoa; phylum Chordata; class Chondrichthyes; order Heterodontiformes; family Heterodontidae; genus Heterodontus; species Heterodontus francisci. Next base: position 13,345,612 of record NC_090418.1, on the reverse strand, counting down.
AAGAGGAGGGAGACAGAAAGCAGGAAACTATAGGCCACTTAGCTTAACATCAGTCATTGGGAAAATGCTGGAATCCAGCATTAAGGAAGTAGTAGCAGGACATATTGAAAATTGTGATGCAAGCAAACAGAGTCAACATGGTTTTACGAAAGGGAAATCATGTTTGACCAATTTATTGGAGTTCTTTGAGGATGTGACAAGCAGGGTGGATAAAGGGGAACCTGTAGATGTAGTATATTTGGATTTCTAAAAAGCATTCAATAAGGTGCCACATAAAAGGTTACTGTACAAGATAAGGGCTCATGTTGTGGGGATAAAATATTAGCATGATAGAGGATTGGTTAACGAACAGAAAACAGAGAGTCAGATAATTGGGTCATTTTTCAGGTTGACAAACTGTAACTAATGGAGTGTCACAGGGATCAGTGCTGGGGCCTCAGCTATTTACAATCTGTATTAATGACTTGGATGGAAGGACCCAATGTATTATAGCCAAATCTGTGGGCGATATGAAGATAAGTGAGTGAGCAAGTTGTGAGGAGGACATAAAGTGTCCGCAAAGGGATATAGAGAGGTTAAGGAGTGGGAAAAATTTGGCGGATGGAGTATAATTTGGGAAAAGGTGAGGTTATCCTCTTCCCAGGAGCTATCGAAACGCAAAGTATTATTTACATTGAGAGAGACTACAGAATGCTGCGGTACAAAGGGATCTGGGTGTCCTCATACATCAAACACAAAAAGTTAGCATGTAGATACAGCAAATAATAGAGAAGGCAAATGTAATGTTGGCCTTTATTGCAAGGGGGATGGAGTATAAAAGTAGGGAAGTCTTGCTACAACTATACATGCTGTTGGTGAGACCACATCTAGAGTACTGCATGCAGTTTTGGTCTTTTTATTTGAGGAGGGATATGCTTGCATTGGAGCCAGTTCAGAGAAGGTTCACTAGTTTCATTCCTAGAATGAAGGGGTTGTCTTATGAGGAAAGGTTGAGCAGGTTTCGAAGAATGAGAGGTGATCGTATTGAAACAAGATTCTGAGGGGGCTTGACAGGGCAGGTGCTGGGAGGATGTTTCCCCTCATGGGAGAATCTAAAACTAGGGGGCACAGTTTCGGAATAAGGGATCGACCATTTAAGATGGAGGTGAAGAGTAACATCTTCTCCCAGAGGTTTGTGAATCTTTGGAATTCTCTACCCCAGACAGTGTTGGAGGCTGGGTCATTGAATATATTCAAGGCTGAGATAGATTTTTGAACTATAGGGGAGTCAAGGGTTATGGGGAACAGGCAGGAAAGTGGATTGAGGACACGATCAGATCAACCATGATCTTATTGAATGGCGGAGCAGGCTCGAGGGGCCGAATGGCCTACGCGTGCTCCTATTTCTTATGTTCTTATGCCCAGAATTGCACGCAGTACTCCAGCTGAGGCCAAACTAGTGCCCTGTTTCCAAATCCCATTATCTCCATTTGCTTCACCTCCTGATCCATTCTAATCAAAAATAGGCTCCTGCTTCAAGCCACAACCCTGCTTGCAAAAGCACCACAGGTCTTACACATTCACCTGAGAGGGCAGACGGGACCTCAGTTGAACACCTCATCCAAAAGACGTACCCTCCACTGGTACAGCCCTCTCTCAGCAGTGCCTCTGCAAGCATTGGCCTAGATTATCAGCTCAAATCCCCAGAGTAGGACTTGAACCCATTAACTTCTGACCTAAAGCCAACAGTGCTCGTCACTGAGCCACAGCTGACACCTTCAAGTGTGCATGGGTGAGATTTCCAAAAGAAAAGCCTGCGTTCTGGCTTCAGAGCAGAGACGGTTAAGTGGAGACCTGAATCCAAATTATTCAGCCATTTTGATAGAACAAGTAGGGGGAACCTATTCTGGTCAGTAACCAGAGATGATAGATTGAAAATAATTGGCAAAGAACTAGAGGTGAAATGATGAGAAATTTCTTCATGCAGGCTTTGTTAAGATCTGAAACAGACTGTCAGAAAGGGCGGTGAAATCAGATTCTATAGGAACTTTCAAAAGACAATTAAGCATTTCTGGAGAGAGGGAGAGTGGGGTTAAATTGATATCATTAGCAAAGAGCTGACACAGGCTCAATGGGCTGAATGGCCTCCTTCCATTGCCTATAATTGCGCAAAGATGGGAGGCAGGTCAGAAGATAGGACAGAATACAAAAAACAGCAAAGAATGACTAAAAGATTGATAAGGAAGGTAAAATTAGAGTTCGAGAGAAAGCTAGCTGGAAATATAAAGACAGATAGTAAGGGTTTCTATAGATACTTAAAAAAGAAAAGAGTTAACAAAGTGTGCGTTGGTCCTATAGAAAGTGAGTTTGGGGAATTAATGTTGGATAATAAGGAGATGGCAGACGAATTTAACAGATATTTTGCATCAATTTTCACTATTGAGGATAAAAGTAACATCCCAGTATTAGCTGTAAGTCAAGAAATGGAAGGAAGGGAGGAACTCAAGAAAATTACAACCACCAGGGAAGTGGTACTGAACAACTTGTCGGAGCTGCGGGCTGACAAGTCCCCAGGTCCTGACGGACTTCATCCTCGGGTGTTAAAAGAAGTGGCTAGTGAAATAGTTGATGCATTAGTTTTAATCTTCCAAAATTCCCTAGATTCGGGGAAGGTTCCGTTAGATTGGAAAATAGCGAATGTAACTCCTTTATTCAAAAAGGTAGGGAGACAGAAAGCTGGAAACTACAGGCCAGTTAGCTTAACATCTTAGGGAAAATGTTAGAAGCTATTATTAAAGATGTTATAGCAGGGCATTTAGAAAAATTCAAGGTAATTAGGCAGAGTGAACATGGTTTTGTGAAAGGGAAATCATGTTTAACCAATTTATTGGAGTTCTTTGAGGGAGTTACATGTGCTGTGGTTAAAGGGGAACCAGTGGATGTATTGTACTTAGATTTCCAGAAGGCATTTGATAAGGTGCCACATCAAAGGTTATTGCAGAAAATAAAAGTTCATGGTATAGGGGGTAACATATTGGCATGGATAGAAGATTGGCTAGCCATCAGGAAACAGAGTAGGCATAAATGGGTCATTTTCTGGTTGGCAAGATGAAACGAGTGGTGTGCCACAGGGATCTGTGCTGGGACCTCAACTTTTTACAGTTTATATAAATGACTTAGATGAAGGGACCGAAGATATGGTTGCTAAATTTGCTGATGACAAAGATAGGTAGGAAAGTAACTTGTGAAGAGGACATAAGGAGGCTACAAAGGGGTATAGATAGGTTAAGGAGTGGGCAAATGGAGTAGAATGTGGGAAAGTGTGTAATTGTCCATTTCGGCAGGAAGAATAAAAAAGAAGCATATTATCTAAATGGCGCGAGATTGCAGAGCTCTGAGATGCAGAGGGATCTGGGTGTCCTGATGCATGAATCAGAAAAGGTTAGTATGCAGGTACAGTACGTAATGAGGAAAGCTAATAGAAAGTTATTGTATATTGTGAGTGGAATTGAATACAAAAGTAGGGAGGTTATGCTTCAGCTATATAGGGCATTGGTGAGACCACATCTGGAGTACTGTGTACAGTACTGGTCTCCTTACTTAAGGATGTAAATGCGTTGGAGACAGTACAGAGAAGGTTTACTAGGCTAATACCTGGAATGGGCGGGCTGTCTTACGAGGAAAGACAGGACAAGCTTGGCTTGTATCCACTGGAGTTTAGAAGAGTAAGAGGCGACTTGATTGAAACATATAAGATCCTGAGGGGAATTGACAGGGTGGATGTGGAAAGGATGTTCCTCCCTTGTGGGAGAATCTAGAACTAGGGGTCACTGTTTAAAAATAAGGGGTCCGCCCATTTAAGACAGAGATGAGGAGAAATCCTTTCTCTCCAAGGGTCGTGAGTCTTTGGAATTCTCTTCCTCAATATGGCAGTGGAAGCAGAGATGTTGAATATATTTAAGGCAGAGATAGATAGATTCTTGATAAGCAAGTGGGTGGAAGGTTATCGGGGGTGGGTGGAAATGTGGAGTAATCAGTTCAGCCATGAACTTATTGAATGGCGGAACAGGCTGGAAGGGCCGAGTGGCCGAATCCTGCTCCTAATTCGCATGTTTGTATGATGATACTATTCCAATCTGGTTCTGTACATGCAACAGCAAATGGCCCGGATTTCACTGGCCCAATTGGAGAGGGGCTGGGAGGCAGGTGGATTTGGGAAAATGGTGGTGAAAGGCACCTCCCCCCAACCCCATGGGGAGCTGCCAGGCGCATAGAGGCAGCCCCCCAGCAGCTTCCCTTGAGGACCCCTTGGTTTCCTCAGGCTCCGGGCCACGAAGAGGGGGCCCCAGCGACACTGGCCACCACCACGGCCCCAGCACCACCACTGCAGGGATTACCCCTCCGACCACCGGCAATAGCCAGCCCGGCTCTGGGAGGGAAATAAATGTGTCTGTTTTCCCCGGCGAGGGCGGCTAATTATGGAGGCTCTGGGCAGGGCCAATGCCAAGGTGCAGGAGCTGCCGGATCTCTGCTTGGGCCAGTAGCAGGGAGAGGCAGGCCGCTGTCCGTAATTAGACGCCAGTATCGGTGGCATCCCCTTAATAGGCTGCTGCCGGGAACATTGTCGAGGTGGTCCTGAAGCCAACCCCCACCAGACGGAGTCCCAATGGCGGGACTAACGTCATGGTGAAAATATCTAGGCCATCCTTCCAATTAAGAAAGATTTTGAACTGAAATCTCCACATTCTCAGATCGAAACTCCCATTTTATGAATCGAAAGAATGTGAACGAGGTACTGGCCAAAGATCTGAAACAGTGTGTTCCAACAGGAACAAGATAAAGGAGGAGGCCATTCGGCCCCTCCAGCCAGTTCTGCAGTTCAGCTAAATCAGGACAGATGTGTATCGCAGATCAATCTGCCCACCTTAGATTCATGATCCCAATCAGCACCCTTTGCAAAGAAAAATCGATCATATACAACTTCAGAAATTTTTAACTGATCACCAACTTCAACTGCTATTTAAGGAGAGCCCTCTGGACAAAGGAATCAACATAATTAACTTCATCACATCAAGGTGTTCCCCATTCGTTGACTGATCCGCCCCCACCAGTACTGTACCCCAGTGTTATACAGTGACAGACGAGTCTCCACCAGTACTGTACCCCAGTGTTACACACTGACAGACCTGTCCCCACCAGTACTGTACCCCAGTGTTATACAGTGACAGACCAGTCCCCACCAGGACTGTACCCAAGTGTTATACAGTGACAGACCAGTCCCCACCAGTACGGTACCCCAGTGTTATACAATGACATACCTGCCCCACCAGGACTGTACCCAAGTGTTATACAGTGACAGACCTGTCCCCACCAGTACTGTACCCCAGTGTTATACAGTGACAGACCTGTCCCCACCAGTACTGTACCTCAGTGTTATACAGTGACAGACCTGTCCCCACCAGTACTGTACCTCAGTGTTATACAGTGACAGACCTGTCCCCACCAGTACTGTACCCCAGTGTTATACAGTGACAGACCAGTCTCCACCAGTACTGTACCCCAGTGTAATACACTGACAGACCTGTCCCCACCAGTACTGTACCCCAGTGTTATACAGTGACAGACCTGTCCCCACCAGTACTGTACCCCAGTGTTATACAGTGACAGACCTGTACCCACCAGTACTGTACCTCAGTGTTATACAGTGACAGACCTGTCCCCACCAGTACTGTACCTCAGTGTTATACAGTGACAGACCTGTCCCCACCAGTACTGTACCCCAGTGTTATACAGTGACAGACCAGTCTCCACCAGTACTGTACCCCAGTGTAATACACTGACAGACCTGTCCCCACCAGTACTGTACCCAGTGTTATACACTGACAGACCTGTCCCCACCATTACTGTACCACAGTGCAATCCAGTGACAGACCTGTCTCCACCAGTACTGTACCCCAGTGTTATACAGTGAATGACCTGTCCCCACCAGTACTGTACCCCAGTGCTATACAGTGACAGACCTGTCCCCCACCAGTACTGTGCCTCAGTGTTATACAGTGACAGACCTGTCCCCACCAGTACTGTACCCCAGTGTTATACAGTGACAGACCTGTCTCCACCAGTACTGTACCTCAGTGTTATACAGTGACAGACCTGTCCCCCACCAGTACTGTACCTCAGTGTTATACAGTGACAGACCTGTCCCCACCAGTACTGTACCCCAGTGCTATACGCTGACAGACCTGTCCCCCACCAGTACTGTACCCCAGTGTTATACAGTGACAGACCAGTCTCCACCAGTACCGTACGCCAGTGTTATACACTGACAGAACTGTCCCCACCAGTACTGTACCCAGTGTTATACAGTGACAGACCTGTCCCCACCATTACTGTACCCAAGTGTTATACAGTGACAGACCTGTCCCCCACCAGTACTGTACCTCAGTGTTATACAGTGACAGACCTGTCCCCACCAGTACTGTACCTCAGTGTTATACAGTGACAGACCTGTCCCCACCAGTATTGTACTCCAGTGTTTTACAGTGACAGACCTGTCCCCACCAGAAGTGAACCCCACTGATATACAGTGACAGACCAGTCTCCACCAGTACTGTACCCCAGTGTTATACAGTGACAGACCTGTCCCCACCAGTACTGTACCCCAGTGTAATCCAGTGACAGACCTGTCTCCACCAGTACTGTACCCCAGTGTTATACAGTGAATGACCTGTCCCCACCAGTACTGTACCCCAGTGTTATACAGTGACAGACCTGTCCCCACCAGTACTGTACCTCAGTGTTATACAGTGACAGACCTGTCCCCACCAGTACTGTACCCCAGTGTTATACAGTGACAGACCAGTCTCCACCACTACTGTACCCCAGTGTAATACACTGACAGACCTGTCCCCACCAGTACTGTACCCCAGTGTTATACAGTGACAGACCTGTCCCCACCAGTACTGTACCCCAGTGTTATACAGTGACTGACCTGTCCCCACCAGTACTGTACCTCAGTGTTATACAGTGACAGACCTGTCCCCACCAGTACTGTACCTCAGTGTTATACAGTGACAGACCTGTCCCCACCAGTACTGTATGCCAGTGTTATACAGTGACAGACCTGTCCACACCAGTACTGTACCCCAGTGTTATACAGTAACAGACCAGTCTCCACCAGTACTGTACCCCAGTGTAATACACTGACAGACCTGTCCCCACCAGTACTGTACCCAGTGCTTTACACTGACAGACCTGTCCCCACCATTACTGTACCACAGTGCAATCCAGTGGACAGACCTGTCTCCACCAGTACTGTACCCCAGTGTTATACAGTGAATGACCTGTCCCCACCAGTACTGTACCCCAGTGTTATACAGTGACAGACCTGTCCCCACAAGTACTGTACCCCAGTGCTATACAGTGACAGACCTGTCCCCCACCAGTACTGTACCTCAGTGTTATACAGTGACAGACCTGTCCCCACCAGTACTGTACCCCAGTGTTATACAGTGACAGACCTGTCTCCACCAGTACTGTACCTCAGTGTTATACAGTGACAGACCTGTCCCCCACCAGTACTGTACCTCAGTGTTAGACAGTGACAGACCTGTCCCCACCAGTACAGTACCCCAGTGTTATACAGTGACAGACCTGTCCCCACCAGTACTGTACCCCAGTGCTATACACTGACAGACCTGTCTCCACCAGTACTGTTACTCAGTGTTATACAGTGACAGACCAGTCTCCACCAGTACTGTACGCCAGTGTTATACACTGACAGAACTGTCCCCACCAGTACTGTACCCAGTGTAATACAGTGACAGACCTGTCCCCACCATTACTGTACCCAAGTGTTATACAGTGACAGACCTGTCCCCCACCAGTACTGTACCTCAGTGTTATACAGTGACAGACCTGTCCCCACCAGTACTGTACCTCAGTGTTATACAGTGACAGACCTGTCCCCACCAGTACTGTACCCCAGTGTTTTACAGTGACAGACCTGTCCCCACCAGAAGTGTACCCCATTGATATAGAGTGACAGACCAGTCTCCACCAGTACTGTACCCCAGTGTTATACAGTGACAGACCTGTCCCCACCAGTACTGTACCCCAGTGTAATCCAGTGACAGACCTGTCTCCACCAGTACTGTACCCCAGTGTTATACAGTGAATGACCTGTCCCCACCAGTACTGTACCCCAGTGCTATACAGTGACAGACCTGTCCCCACAAGTACTGTACCCCAGTGCTATACAGTGACAGACCTGTCCCCCACCAGTACTGTCCAGTACTGTACCTCAGTGCTACACAGTGACAGACCTGTCCCCACCAGTACTGTACCCCAGTGTTATACAGTGACAGACCTGTCCCCACCAGTATTGTACCCCAGTGTTATACAGTGACAGACCTGTCTCCACCAGTACTGTACCCCAGTGTTATACAGTGACAGATCTGTCCCCACCAGTCTTGTACCCCAGTGTTATACAGTGACGGACCTGTCTCCACCAGTACTGTACCTCAGTGTTATACAGTGACAGACCTGTCCCCCACCAGTACTGTACCTCAGTGTTATACAGTGACAGACCTGTCCCCACCAGTACTGTACCCCAGTGTTATGCAGTGACAGACCTGTCCCCACCAGTACTGTACCCCAGTGTTATACAGTGACAGACCTGTCCCCACCAGTACTGTACCCCAGTGTTCTCCATTGACAGACCAGTACCCACCAGTGCTGTACCCCAGTGTTATACAGTGACAGACCTTTACCCACCAGTACTGTACCCCAGTGTTATACAGTGACAGACCTGTCTCCACCAGTACTGTACCTCAGTGTTATACAGTGACAGACCTGTCCCCCACCAGTACTGTACCTCAGTGTTATACAGTGACAGACCTGTCCCCACCAGTACTGTACCCCAGTGTTATACAGTGACAGACCTGTCTCCACCAGTACTGCACCTCAGTGTTATACAGTGACAGACCTGTCCCCCACCAGTACTGTACCTCAGTGTTATACAGTGACAGACCTGTCCCCACCAGTACTGTACCCCAGTGCTATACGCTGACAGACCTGTCCCCCACCAGTACTGTACCCCAGTGTTATACAGTGACAGACCAGTCTCCACCAGTACCGTACGCCAGTGTTATACACTGACAGAACTGTCCCCATCAGTACTGTACCCAGTGTTATACAGTGACAGACCTGTCCCCACCATTACTGTACCCAAGTGTTATACAGTGACAGACCTGTCCCCCACCAGTACTGTACCTCAGTGTTATACAGTGACAGACCTGTCCCCACCAGTACTGTACCTCAGTGTTATACAGTGACAGACCTGTCCCCACCAGTATTGTACTCCAGTGTTTTACAGTGACAGACCTGTCCCCACCAGAAGTGTACCCCACTGATATACAGTGACAGACCAGTCTCCACCAGTACTGTACCCCAGTGTTATACAGTGACAGACCTGTCCCCACCAGTACTGTACCCCAGTGTAATCCAGTGACAGACCTGTCTCCACAAGTACTGTACCCCAGTGTTATACAGTGAATGACCTGTCCCCACCAGTACTGTACCCCAGTGTTATACAGTGACAGACCTGTCCCCACCAGTACTGTACCACAGTGTTATACAGTGACAGACCTGTCCCCACCAGTACTGTACCCCAGTGTTATACAGTGACAGACCAGTCTCCACCACTACTGTACCCCAGTGTAATACACTGACAGACCTGTCCCCACCAGTACTGTACCCCAGTGTTATACAGTGACAGACCTGTCCCCACCAGTACTGTACCCCAGTGTTATACAGTGACAGACCTGTCCCCACCAGTACTGTACCTCAGTGTTATACAGTGACAGACCTGTCCCCACCAGTACTGTACCTCAGTGTTATACAGTGACAGACCTGTCCCCACCAGTACTGTATGCCAGTGTTATACAGTGACAGACCTGTCCACACCAGTACTGTACCCCAGTGTTATACAGTAACAGACCAGTCTCCACCAGTACTGTACCCCAGTGTAATACACTGACAGACCTGTCCCCACCAGTACTGTACCCAGTGTTATACACTGACAGACCTGTCCCCACCATTACTGTACCACAGTGCAATCCAGTGGACAGACCTGTCTCCACCAGTACTGTACCCCAGTGTTATACAGTGAATGACCTGTCCCCACCAGTACTGTACCCCAGTGTTATACAGTGACAGACCTGTCCCCACAAGTACTGTACCCCAGTGCTATACAGTGACAGACCTGTCCCCCACCAGTACTGTACCTCAGTGTTATACAGTGACAGACCTGTCCCCACCAGTACTGTACCCCAGTGTTATACAGTGACAGACCTGTCTCCACCAGTACTGTACCTCAGTGTTATACAGTGACAGACCTGTCCCCCACCAGTACTGTACCTCAGTGTTAGACAGTGACAGACCTGTCCCCACCAGTACAGTACCCCAGTGTTATACAGTGACAGACCTGTCCCCAGCAGTACTGTACCCCAGTGCTATACACTGACAGACCTGTCTCCACCAGTACTGTTACTCAGTGTTATACAGTGACAGACCAGTCTCCACCAGTACTGTACGCCAGTGTTATACACTGACAGAACTGTCCCCACCAGTACTGTACCCAGTGTAATACAGTGACAGACCTGTCCCCACCATTACTGTACCCCAGTGTTATACAGTGACAGACCTGTCTCCACCAGTACTGTACCTCAGTGTTATACAGTGACAGACCTGTCCCCACCATTACTGTACCCAAGTGTTATACAGTGACAGACCTGTCCCCCACCAGTACTGTACCTCAGTGTTATACAGTGACAGACCTGTCCCCACCAGTACTGTACCTCAGTGTTATACAGTGACAGACCTGTCCCCACCAGTATTGTACCCCAGTGTTTTACAGTGACAGACCTGTCCCCACCAGAAGTGTACCCCATTGATATAGAGTGACAGACCAGTCTCCACCAGTACTGTACCCCAGTGTTATACAGTGACAGACCTGTCCCCACCAGTACTGTACCCCAGTGTAATCCAGTGACAGACCTGTCTCCACCAGTACTGTACCCCAGTGTTATACAGTGAATGACCTGTCCCCACCAGTACTGTACCCCAGTGCTATACAGTGACAGACCTGTCCCCACAAGTACTGTACCCCAGTGCTATACAGTGACAGACCTGTCCCCCACCAGTACTGTCCAGTACTGTACCTCAGTGCTACACAGTGACAGACCTGTCCCCACCAGTACTGTACCCCAGTGTTATACAGTGACAGACCTGTCCCCACCAGTATTGTACCCCAGTGTTATACAGTGACAGACCTGTCTCCACCAGTACTGTACCCCAGTGTTATACAGTGACAGACCTGTCCCCACCAGTCTTGTACCCCAGTGTTATACAGTGACGGACCTGTCTCCACCAGTACTGTACCTCAGTGTTATACAGTGACAGACCTGTCCCCCACCAGTACTGTACCTCAGTGTTATACAGTGACAGACCTGTCCCCACCAGTACTGTACCGCAGTGTTATGCAGTGACAGACCTGTCCCCACCAGTACTGTACCCCAGTGTTATACAGTGACAGACCTGTCCCCACCAGTACTGTACCCCAGTGTTCTCCATTGACAGACCAGTACCCACCAGTGCTGTACCCCAGTGTTATACAGTGACAGACCTTAACCCACCAGTACTGTACCCCAGTGTTATACAGTGACAGACCTGTCTCCACCAGTACTGTACCTCAGTGTTATACAGTGACAGACCTGTCCCCCACCAGTACTGTACCTCAGTGTTATACAGTGACAGACCTGTCCCCACCAGTACTGTACCCCAGTGTTATACAGTGACAGACCTGTCTCCACCAGTACTGCACCTCAGTGTTATACAGTGACAGACCTGTCCCCCACCAGTACTGTACCTCAGTGTTATACAGTGACAGACCTGTCCCCACCAGTACTGTACCCCAGTGCTATACGCTGACAGACCTGTCCCCCACCAGTACTGTACCCCAGTGTTATACAGTGACAGACCAGTCTCCACCAGTACCGTACGCCAGTGTTATACACTGACAGAACTGTCCCCACCAGTACTGTACCCAGTGTTATACAGTGACAGACCTGTCCCCACCATTACTGTACCCAAGTGTTATACAGTGACAGACCTGTCCCCCACCAGTACTGTACCTCAGTGTTATACAGTGACAGACCTGTCCCCACCAGTACTGTACCTCAGTGTTATACAGTGACAGACCTGTCCCCACCAGTATTGTACTCCAGTGTTTTACAGTGACAGACCTGTCCCCACCAGAAGTGTACCCCACTGATATACAGTGACAGACCAGTCTCCACCAGTACTGTACCCCAGTGTTATACAGTGACAGACCTGTCCCCACCAGTACTGTACCCCAGTGTAATCCAGTGACAGACCTGTCTCCACCAGTACTGTACCCCAGTGTTATACAGTGAATGACCTGTCCCCACCAGTACTGTACCCCAGTGTTATACAGTGACAGACCTGTCCCCACCAGTACTGTACCTCAGTGTTATACAGTGACAGACCTGTCCCCACCAGTACTGTACCCCAGTGTTATACAGTGACAGACCAGTCTCCACCACTACTGTACCCCAGTGTAATACACTGACAGACCTGTCCCCACCAGTACTGTACCCCAGTGTTATACAGTGACAGACCTGTCCCCACCAGTACTGTACCCCAGTGTTATACAGTGACAGACCTGTCCCCACCAGTACTGTACCTCAGTGTTATACAGTGACAGACCTGTCCCCACCAGTACTGTACCTCAGTGTTATACAGTGACAGACCTGTCCCCACCAGTACTGTATGCCAGTGTTATACAGTGACAGACCTGTCCACACCAGTACTGTACCCCAGTGTTATACAGTAACAGACCAGTCTCCACCAGTACTGTACCCCAGTGTAATACACTGACAGACCTGTCCCCACCAGTACTGTACCCAGTGTTATACACTGACAGACCTGTCCCCACCATTACTGTACCACAGTGCAATCCAGTGGACAGACCTGTCTCCACCAGTACTGTACCCCAGTGTTATACAGTGAATGACCTGTCCCCACCAGTACTGTACCCCAGTGTTATACAGTGACAGACCTGTCCCCACAAGTACTGTACCCCAGTGCTATACAGTGACAGACCTGTCCCCCACCAGTACTGTACCTCAGTGTTATACAGTGACAGACCTGTCCCCACCAGTACTGTACCCCAGTGTTATACAGTGACAGACCTGTCTCCACCAGTACTGTACCTCAGTGTTATACAGTGACAGACCTGTCCCCCACCAGTACTGTACCTCAGTGTTAGACAGTGACAGACCTGTCCCCACCAGTACAGTACCCCAGTGTTATACAGTGACAGACCTGTCCCCACCAGTACTGTACCCCAGTGCTATACACTGACAGACCTGTCTCCACCAGTACTGTTACTCAGTGTTATACAGTGACAGACCAGTCTCCACCAGTACTGTACGCCAGTGTTATACACTGACAGAACTGTCCCCACCAGTACTGTACCCAGTGTAATACAGTGACAGACCTGTCCCCACCATTACTGTACCCAAGTGTTATACAGTGACAGACCTGTCCCCCACCAGTACTGTACCTCAGTGTTATACAGTGACAGACCTGTCCCCACCAGTACTGTACCTCAGTGTTATACAGTGACAGACCTGTCCCCACCAGTATTGTACCCCAGTGTTTTACAGTGACAGACCTGTCCCCACCAGAAGTGTACCCCATTGATATAGAGTGACAGACCAGTCTCCACCAGTACTGTACCCCAGTGTTATACAGTGACAGACCTGTCCCCACCAGTACTGTACCCCAGTGTAATCCAGTGACAGACCTGTCTCCACCAGTACTGTACCCCAGTGTTATACAGTGAATGACCTGTCCCCACCAGTACTGTACCCCAGTGCTATACAGTGACAGACCTGTCCCCACAAGTACTGTACCCCAGTGCTATACAGTGACAGACCTGTCCCCCACCAGTACTGTCCAGTACTGTACCTCAGTGCTACACAGTGACAGACCTGTCCCCACCAGTACTGTACCCCAGTGTTATACAGTGACAGACCTGTCCCCACCAGTATTGTACCCCAGTGTTATACAGTGACAGACCTGTCTCCACCAGTACTGTACCCCAGTGTTATACAGTGACAGACCTGTCCCCACCAGTCTTGTACCCCAGTGTTATACAGTGACAGACCTGTCTCCACCAGTACTGTACCTCAGTGTTATACAGTGACAGACCTGTCCCCCACCAGTACTGTACCTCAGTGTTATACAGTGACAGACCTGTCCCCACCAGTACTGTACCCCAGTGTTATGCAGTGACAGACCTGTCCCCACCAGTACTGTACCCCAGTGTTATACAGTGACAGACCTGTCCCCACCAGTACTGTACCCCAGTGTTCTCCATTGACAGACCAGTACCCACCAGTGCTGTACCCCAGTGTTATACAGTGACAGACCTTTACCCACCAGTACTGTACCCCAGTGTTATACAGTGACAGACCTGTCTCCACCAGTACTGTACCTCAGTGTTATACAGTGACAGACCTGTCCCCCACCAGTACTGTACCTCAGTGTTATACAGTGACAGACCTGTCCCCACCAGTACTGTACCCAAGTGTTATACAGTGACAGACCAGTCTCCACCAGTACTGTACCCCAGTGTAATACACTGACAGACCTGTCCCCACCAGTACTGTACCCAGTGTTATACAGTGACAGACCTGTCCCCACCATTACTGTACCACAGTGCAATCCAGTGACAGACCTGTCTCCACCAGTACTGTACCCCAGTGTTATACAGTGAATGACCTGTCCCCACCAGTACTGTACCCCAGTGCTATACAGTGACAGACCTGTCCCCCACCAGTACTGTACCTCAGTGTTATACAGTGACAGACCTGTCCACACCAGTACTGTACCCCAGTGTTATACAGTGACAGACCTGTCTCCACCAGTACTGTACCTCAGTGTTATACAGTGACAGACCTGTCCCCCACCAGTACTGTACCTCAGTGTTATACAGTGACAGACCTGTCCCCACCAGTACAGTACCTCAGTGTTATACAGTGACAGACCTGTCCCCACCAGTACTGTACCCCAGTGCTATACACTGACAGACCTGTCCCCCACCAGTACTGTACCCCAGTGTTATACAGTGACAGACCAGTCTCCACCAGTACCGTACGCCAGTGTTATACACTGACAGAACTGTCCCCACCAGTACTGTACCCAGTGTTATACAGTGACAGACCTGTCCCCACCATTACTGTACCCAAGTGTTATACAGTGACAGACCTGTCCCCCACCAGTACTGTACCTCAGTGTTATACAGTGACAGACCTGTCCCCACCAGTACTGTACCTCAGTGTTATACAGTGACAGACCTGTCCCCACCAGTATTGTACTCCAGTGTTTTACAGTGACAGACCTGTCCCCACAGAAGTGTACCCCACTGATATACAGTGACAGACCAGTCTCCACCAGTACTGTACCCCAGTGTTATACAGTGACAGACCTGTCCCCACCAGTACTGTACCCCAGTGTAATCCAGTGACAGACCTGTCTCCACCAGTACTGTACCCCAGTGTTATACAGTGAATGACCTGTCCCCACCAGTACTGTACCCCAGTGTTATACAGTGCCAGACCTGTCCCCACCAGTACTGTACCTCAGTGTTATACAGTGACAGACCTGTCCCCACCAGTACTGTACCCCAGTGTTATACAGTGACAGACCAGTCTCCACCACTACTGTACCCCAGTGTAATGCACTGACAGACCAGTCCCCACCAGTACTGTACCCCAGTGTTATACAGTGACAGACCTGTCCCCACCAGTACTGTACCCCAGTGTTATACAGTGACAGACCTGTCCCCACCAGTACTGTACCTCAGTGTTATACAGTGACAGACCTGTCCCCACCAGTACTGTACCTCAGTGTTATACAGTGACAGACCTGTCCCCACCAGTACTGTACCCCAGTGTTATACAGTGACAGACCTGTCCACACCAGTACTGTACCCCAGTGTTATACAGTGACAGACCAGTCTCCACCAGTACTGTACCCCAGTGTAATACACTGACAGACCTGTCCCCACCAGTACTGTACCCAGTGTTATACACTGACAGACCTGTCCCCACCATTACTGTACCACAGTGCAATCCAGTGGACAGACCTGTCTCCACCAGTACTGTACCCCAGTGTTATACAGTGAATGACCTGTCCCCACCAGTACTGTACCCCAGTGTTATACAGTGACAGACCTGTCCCCACCAGTACTGTACCCCAGTGCTATACACTGACAGACCTGTCTCCACCAGTACTGTTACTCAGTGTTATACAGTGACAGACCAGTCTCCACCAGTACTGTACGCCAGTGTTATACACTGACAGAACTGTCCCCACCAGTACTGTACCCAGTGTAATACAGTGACAGACCTGTCCCCACCATTACTGTACCCAAGTGTTATACAGTGACAGACCTGTCCCCCACCAGTACTGTACCTCAGTGTTATACAGTGACAGACCTGTCCCCACCAGTACTGTACCTCAGTGTTATACAGTGACAGACCTGTCCCCACCAGTATTGTACCCCAGTGTTTTACAGTGACAGACCTGTCCCCACCAGAAGTGTACCCCATTGATATAGAGTGACAGACCAGTCTCCACCAGTACTGTACCCCAGTGTTATACAGTGACAGACCTGTCCCCACCAGTACTGTACCCCAGTGTAATCCAGTGACAGACCTGTCTCCACCAGTACTGTACCCCAGTGTTATACAGTGAATGACCTGTCCCCACCAGTACTGTACCCCAGTGCTATACAGTGACAGACCTGTCCCCACAAGTACTGTACCCCAGTGCTATACAGTGACAGACCTGTCCCCCACCAGTACTGTCCAGTACTGTACCTCAGTGCTACACAGTGACAGACCTGTCCCCACCAGTACTGTACCCCAGTGTTATACAGTGACAGACCTGTCCCCACCAGTATTGTACCCCAGTGTTATACAGTGACAGACCTGTCTCCACCAGTACTGTACCCCAGTGTTATACAGTGACAGACCTGTCCCCACCAGTCTTGTACCCCAGTGTTATACAGTGACAGACCTGTCTCCACCAGTACTGTACCTCAGTGTTATACAGTGACAGACCTGTCCCCCACCAGTACTGTACCTCAGTGTTATACAGTGACAGACCTGTCCCCACCAGTACTGTACCCCAGTGTTATGCAGTGACAGACCTGTCCCCACCAGTACTGTACCCCAGTGTTATACAGTGACAGACCTGTCCCCACCAGTACTGTACCCCAGTGTTCTCCATTGACAGACCAGTACCCACCAGTGCTGTACCCCAGTGTTATACAGTGACAGACCTTTACCCACCAGTACTGTACCCCAGTGTTATACAGTGACAGACCTGTCTCCACCAGTACTGTACCTCAGTGTTATACAGTGACAGACCTGTCCCCCACCAGTACTGTACCTCAGTGTTATACAGTGACAGACCTGTCCCCACCAGTACTGTACCCAAGTGTTATACAGTGACAGACCAGTCTCCACCAGTACTGTACCCCAGTGTAATACACTGACAGACCTGTCCCCACCAGTACTGTACCCAGTGTTATACAGTGACAGACCTGTCCCCACCATTACTGTACCACAGTGCAATCCAGTGACAGACCTGTCTCCACCAGTACTGTACCCCAGTGTTATACAGTGAATGACCTGTCCCCACCAGTACTGTACCCCAGTGCTATACAGTGACAGACCTGTCCCCCACCAGTACTGTACCTCAGTGTTATACAGTGACAGACCTGTCCACACCAGTACTGTACCCCAGTGTTATACAGTGACAGACCTGTCTCCACCAGTACTGTACCTCAGTGTTATACAGTGACAGACCTGTCCCCCACCAGTACTGTACCTCAGTGTTATACAGTGACAGACCTGTCCCCACCAGTACAGTACCTCAGTGTTATACAGTGACAGACCTGTCCCCACCAGTACTGTACCCCAGTGCTATACACTGACAGACCTGTCCCCCACCAGTACTGTACCCCAGTGTTATACAGTGACAGACCAGTCTCCACCAGTACCGTACGCCAGTGTTATACACTGACAGAACTGTCCCCACCAGTACTGTACCCAGTGTTATACAGTGACAGACCTGTCCCCACCATTACTGTACCCAAGTGTTATACAGTGACAGACCTGTCCCCCACCAGTACTGTACCTCAGTGTTATACAGTGACAGACCTGTCCCCACCAGTACTGTACCTCAGTGTTATACAGTGACAGACCTGTCCCCACCAGTATTGTACTCCAGTGTTTTACAGTGACAGACCTGTCCCCACAGAAGTGTACCCCACTGATATACAGTGACAGACCAGTCTCCACCAGTACTGTACCCCAGTGTTATACAGTGACAGACCTGTCCCCACCAGTACTGTACCCCAGTGTAATCCAGTGACAGACCTGTCTCCACCAGTACTGTACCCCAGTGTTATACAGTGAATGACCTGTCCCCACCAGTACTGTACCCCAGTGTTATACAGTGCCAGACCTGTCCCCACCAGTACTGTACCTCAGTGTTATACAGTGACAGACCTGTCCCCACCAGTACTGTACCCCAGTGTTATACAGTGACAGACCAGTCTCCACCACTACTGTACCCCAGTGTAATGCACTGACAGACCAGTCCCCACCAGTACTGTACCCCAGTGTTATACAGTGACAGACCTGTCCCCACCAGTACTGTACCCCAGTGTTATACAGTGACAGACCTGTCCCCACCAGTACTGTACCTCAGTGTTATACAGTGACAGACCTGTCCCCACCAGTACTGTACCTCAGTGTTATACAGTGACAGACCTGTCCCCACCAGTACTGTACCCCAGTGTTATACAGTGACAGACCTGTCCACACCAGTACTGTACCCCAGTGTTATACAGTGACAGACCAGTCTCCACCAGTACTGTACCCCAGTGTAATACACTGACAGACCTGTCCCCACCAGTACTGTACCCAGTGTTATACACTGACAGACCTGTCCCCACCATTACTGTACCACAGTGCAATCCAGTGGACAGACCTGTCTCCACCAGTACTGTACCCCAGTGTTATACAGTGAATGACCTGTCCCCACCAGTACTGTACCCCAGTGTTATACAGTGAGAGACCTGTCCCCACAAGTACTGTACCCCAGTGCTATACAGTGACAGACCTGTCCCCCACCAGTACTGTAACTCAGTGTTATACAGTGACAGACCTGTCCCCACCAGTACTGTACCCCAGTGTTATACAGTGACAGACCTGTCTCCACCAGTACTGTACCTCAGTGTTATACAGTGACAGACCTGTCCCCCACCAGTACTGTACCTCAGTGTTAGACAGTGACAGACCTGTCCCCACCAGTACAGTACCCCAGTGTTATACAGTGACAGACCTGTCCCCACCAGTACTGTACCCCAGTGCTATACACTGACAGACCTGTCTCCCACCAGTACTGTACCTCAGTGTTATACAGTGACAGACCAGTCTCCACCAGTACTGTACGCCAGTGTTATACACTGACAGAACTGTCCCCACCAGTACTGTACCCAGTGTAATACAGTGACAGACCTGTCCCCACCATTACTGTACCCAAGTGTTATACAGTGACAGACCTGTCCCCCACCAGTACTGTACCTCAGTGTTATACAGTGACAGACCTGTCCCCACCAGTACTGTACCTCAGTGTTATACAGTGACAGACCTGTCCCCACCAGTACTGTACCCAAGTGTTATACAGTGACAGACCAGTCTCCACCACTACTGTACCCCAGTGTAATACACTGACAGACCAGTCCCCACCAGTACTGTACCCCAGTGTTATACAGTGACAGACCTGTCCCCACCAGTACTGTACCCCAGTGTTATACAGTGACAGACCTGTCCCCACCAGTACTGTACCTCAGTGTTATACAGTGACAGACCTGTCCCCACCAGTACTGTACCTCCGTGTTATACAGTGACAGAACTGTCCCCACCAGTACTGTACCCCAGTGTTATACAGTGACAGACCTGTCCACACCAGTACTGTACCCCAGTGTTATACAGTGACAGACCAGTCTCCACCAGTACTGTACCCCAGTGTAATACACTGACAGACCTGTCCCCACCAGTACTGTACCCCAGTGTTATACACTGACAGACCTGTACCCACCATTACTGTACCACAGTGCAATCCAGTGGACAGACCTGTCTCCACCAGTACTGTACCCCAGTGTTATACAGTGAATGACCTGTCCCCACCAGTACTGTACCCCAGTGTTATACAGTGACAGACCTGTCCCCACAAGTACTGTACCCCAGTGCTATACAGTGACAGACCTGTCCCCCACCAGTACTGTACCTCAGTGTTATACAGTGACAGACCTGTCCCCACCAGTACTGTACCCCAGTGTTATACAGTGACAGACCTGTCTCCACCAGTACTGTACCTCAGTGTTATACAGTGACAGACCTGTCCCCCACCAGTACTGTACCTCAGTGTTAGACAGTGACAGACCAGTCCCCACCAGTACAGTACCCCAGTGTTATACAGTGACAGACCTGTCCCCACCAGTACTGTACCCCAGTGCTATACACTGACAGACCTGTCTCCCACCAGTACTGTACCTCAGTGTTATACAGTGACAGACCAGTCTCCACCAGTACTGTACGCCAGTGTTATACACTGACAGAACTGTCCCCACCAGTACTGTACCCAGTGTAATACAGTGACAGACCTGTCCCCACCATTACTGTACCCAAGTGTTATACAGTGACAGACCTGTCCCCCACCAGTACTGTACCTCAGTGTTATACAGTGACAGACCTGTCCCCACCAGTACTGTACCTCAGTGTTATACAGTGACAGACCTGTCCCCACCAGTACTGTGCCCCATTGATATACAGTGACAGACCAGTCTCCACCAGTACTGTACCCCAGTGTTATACAGTGACAGACCTGTCCCCACCAGTACTGTACCCCAGTGTTATACAGTGAATGACCTGTCCCCACCAGTACTGTACCCCAGTGCTATACAGTGACAGACCTGTCCCCACAAGTACTGTACCCCAGTGCTATACAGTGACAGACCTGTCCCCCACCAGTACTGTCCAGTACTGTACCTCAGTGCTACACAGTGACAGACCTGTCCCCACCAGTACTGTACCCCAGTGTTATACAGTGACAGACCTGTCCCCACCAGTATTGTACCCCAGTGTTATACAGTGACAGACCTGTCTCCACCAGTACTGTACCCCAGTGTTATACAGTGACAGACCTGTCCCCACCAGTATTGTACCCCAGTGTTATACAGTGACAGACCTGTCTCCACCAGTACTGTACCTCAGTGTTATACAGTGACAGACCTGTCCCCCACCAGTACTACACCCCAGTGTTATACAGTGACAGCTCTCTACCCACCAGTACTGTACCCCAGTGTTATACAGTGACAGCCCTGTACCCACCAGTACTGTACCCCAGTGTTATACATTGACAGACCTGTACCCACCAGTACTGTACCCCAGTGTTATACACTGACAGACCTGTACCCACCATTACTGTACCCCAGTGTTATACACTGACAGACCTGTACCCACCGGTATTGTACCTCAGTGTTATACACTGACAGACCTGTACTCACCGGTATTGTACCCCATTGTTACACAGTGACAGCCCTGTACCCAACAGTACTGTACCCCAGTGTTATACAGTGACAGACCTGTCCCCACCAGTACTGTACCTCAGTGTTATACAGTGACAGACCTGTACCCACCAGTACTGTACCCCAGTGTTATACAGTGACAGACCTGTCCCCACCAGTACTGTACCTCAGTGTTATACACTGACAGACCTGTACCCACCAGTACTGTACCCCATTGTTATGCAGTGACAGACCTGTCCCCACCAGTACTGTACCTCAGTGTTATACACTGACAGACCTGTACCCACCAGTACTGTACCCCAGTATTATACAGTGACAGACCTGTACCCACCAGTACTGTACCCCAGTGTTATACAGTGACAGACCTGTACCCACCAGTACTGTACCCCAGTGTTATACAGTGACAGACCTGTCCCCACCAGTACTGTACCCCAGTGTTATACAGTGACAGACCTGTCCCCACCAGTACTGTACCCCAGTGTTATAAAGTGACAGACCTGTCCCCACAGAAGTGTACCCCACTGATATACAGTGACAGACCAGTCTCCACCAGTACTGTACCCCAGTGTTATACAGTGACAGACCTGTCCCCACCAGTACTGTACCCCAGTGTAATCCAGTGACAGACCTGTCTCCGCCAGTACTGTACCCCAGTGTTATACAGTGAATGACCTGTCCCCACCAGTACTGTACCCCAGTGTTATACAGTGACAGACCTGTCCCCACCAGTACTGTACCTCAGTGTTATACAGTGACAGACCTGTCCCCACCAGTACTGTACCCCAGTGTTATACAGTGACAGACCAGGCTCCACCACTACTGTACCCCAGTGTAATGCACTGACAGACCAGTCCCCACCAGTACTGTACCCCAGTGTTATACAGTGACAGACCTGTCCCCACCAGTACTGTACCCCAGTGTTATACAGTGACAGACCTGTCCCCACCAGTACTGTACCTCAGTGTTATACAGTGACAGACCTGTCCCCACCAGTACTGTACCTCAGTGTTATACAGTGACAGACCTGTCCCCACCAGTACTGTACCCCAGTGTTATACAGTGACAGACCTGTCCACACCAGTACTGTACCCCAGTGTTATACAGTGACAGACCAGTCTCCACCAGTACTGTACCCCAGTGTAATACACTGACAGACCTGTCCCCACCAGTACTGTACCCAGTGTTATACACTGACAGACCTGTCCCCACCATTACTGTACCACAGTGCAATCCAGTGGACAGACCTGTCTCCACCAGTACTGTACCCCAGTGTTATACAGTGAATGACCTGTCCCCACCAGTACTGTACCCCAGTGTTATACAGTGAGAGACCTGTCCCCACAAGTACTGTACCCCAGTGCTATACAGTGACAGACCTGTCCCCCACCAGTACTGTACCTCAGTGTTATACAGTGACAGACCTGTCCCCACCAGTACTGTACCCCAGTGTTATACAGTGACAGACCTGTCTCCACCAGTACTGTACCTCAGTGTTATACAGTGACAGACCTGTCCCCCACCAGTACTGTACCTCAGTGTTAGACAGTGACAGACCTGTCCCCACCAGTACAGTACCCCAGTGTTATACAGTGACAGACCTGTCCCCACCAGTACTGTACCCCAGTGCTATACACTGACAGACCTGTCTCCCACCAGTACTGTACCTCAGTGTTATACAGTGACAGACCAGTCTCCACCAGTACTGTACGCCAGTGTTAAACACTGACAGAACTGTCCCCACCAGTACTGTACCCAGTGTAATACAGTGACAGACCTGTCCCCACCATTACTGTACCCAAGTGTTATACAGTGACAGACCTGTCCCCCACCAGTACTGTACCTCAGTGTTATACAGTGACAGACCTGTCCCCACCAGTACTGTACCTCAGTGTTATACAGTGACAGACCTGTCCCCACCAGTACTGTACCCCAGTGTTATACAGTGACAGACCAGTCTCCACCACTACTGTACCCCAGTGTAATACACTGACAGACCAGTCCCCACCAGTACTGTACCCCAGTGTTATACAGTGACAGACCTGTCCCCACCAGTACTGTACCCCAGTGTTATACAGTGACAGACCTGTCCCCACCAGTACTGTACCTCAGTGTTATACAGTGACAGACCTGTCCCCACCAGTACTGTACCTCAGTGTTATACAGTGACAGACCTGTCCCCACCAGTACTGTACCCCAGTGTTATACAGTGACAGACCTGTCCACACCAGTACTGTACCCCAGTGTTATACAGTGACAGACCAGTCTCCACCAGTACTGTACCCCAGTGTAATACACTGACAGACCTGTCCCCACCAGTACTGTACCCAGTGTTATACACTGACAGACCTGTCCCCACCATTACTGTACCACAGTGCAATCCAGTGGACAGACCTGTCTCCACCAGTACTGTACCCCAGTGTTATACAGTGAATGACCTGTCCCCACCAGTACTGTACCCCAGTGTTATACAGTGACAGACCTGTCCCCACAAGTACTGTACCCCAGCGCTATACAGTGACAGACCTGTCCCCCACCAGTACTGTACCTCAGTGTTATACAGTGACAGACCTGTCCCCACCAGTACTGTACCCCAGTGTTATACAGTGACAGACCTGTCTCCACCAGTACTGTACCTCAGTGTTATACAGTGACAGACCTGTCCCCCACCAGTACTGTACCTCAGTGTTAGACAGTGACAGACCAGTCCCCACCAGTACAGTACCCCAGTGTTATACAGTGACAGACCTGTCCCCACCAGTACTGTACCCCAGTGCTATACACTGACAGACCTGTCTCCCACCAGTACTGTACCTCAGTGTTATACAGTGACAGACCAGTCTCCACCAGTACTGTACGCCAGTGTTATACACTGACAGAACTGTCCCCACCAGTACTGTACCCAGTGTAATACAGTGACAGACCTGTCCCCACCATTACTGTACCCAAGTGTTATACAGTGACAGACCTGTCCCCCACCAGTACTGTACCCCAGTGTAATCCAGTGACAGACCTGTCTCCACCAGTACTGTACCCCAGTGTTATACAGTGAATGACCTGTCCCCACCAGTACTGTACCCCAGTGCTATACAGTGACAGACCTGTCCCCACAAGTACTGTACCCCAGTGCTATACAGTGACAGACCTGTCCCCCACCAGTACTGTCCAGTACTGTACCTCAGTGCTACACAGTGACAGACCTGTCCCCACCAGTACTGTACCCCAGTGTTATACAGTGACAGACCTGTCCCCACCAGTATTGTACCCCAGTGTTATACAGTGACAGACCTGTCTCCACCAGTACTGTACCCCAGTGTTATACAGTGACAGACCTGTCCCCCACCAGTACTACACCCCAGTGTTATACAGTGACAGCTCTCTACCCACCAGTACTGTACCCCAGTGTTATACAGTGACAGCCCTGTACCCACCAGTACTGTACCCCAGTGTTATACATTGACAGACCTGTACCCACCAGTACTGTACCCCAGTGTTATACACTGACAGACCTGTACCCACCATGACTGTACCCCAGTGTTATACACTGACAGACCTGTACCCACCGGTATTGTACCTCAGTGTTATACACTGACAGAACTGTACCCACCGGTACTGTACCCCAGTGTTATACAGTGACAGACCTGTACTCACCGGTATTGTACCCCATTGTTACACAGTGACAGCCCTGTACCCAACAGTACTGTACCCCAGTGTTATACAGTGACAGACCTGTCCCCACCAGTACTGTACCTCAGTGTTATACAGTGACAGACCTGTCCCCACCAGTACTGTACCTCAGTGTTATACAGTGACAGACCTGTCCCCACCAGTACTGTACCCCAGTGTTATACAGTGACAGACCTGTCCACACCAGTACTGTACCCCAGTGTTATACAGTGACAGACCAGTCTCCACCAGTACTGTACCCCAGTGTAATACACTGACAGACCTGTCCCCACCAGTACTGTACCCAGTGTTATACACTGACAGACCTGTCCCCACCATTACTGTACCACAGTGCAATCCAGTGGACAGACCTGTCTCCACCAGTACTGTACCCCAGTGTTATACAGTGAATGACCTGTCCCCACCAGTACTGTACCCCAGTGTTATACAGTGACAGACCTGTCCCCACAAGTACTGTACCCCAGTGCTATACAGTGACAGACCTGTCCCCCACCAGTACTGTACCTCAGTGTTATACAGTGACAGACCTGTCCCCACCAGTACTGTACCCCAGTGTTATACAGTGACAGACCTGTCTCCACCAGTACTGTACCTCAGTGTTATACAGTGACAGACCTGTCCCCCACCAGTACTGTACCTCAGTGTTAGACAGTGACAGACCAGTCCCCACCAGTACAGTACCCCAGTGTTATACAGTGACAGACCTGTCCCCACCAGTACTGTACCCCAGTGCTATACACTGACAGACCTGTCTCCCACCAGTACTGTACCTCAGTGTTATACAGTGACAGACCAGTCTCCACCAGTACTGTACGCCAGTGTTATACACTGACAGAACTGTCCCCACCAGTACTGTACCCAGTGTAATACAGTGACAGACCTGTCCCCACCATTACTGTACCCAAGTGTTATACAGTGACAGACCTGTCCCCCACCAGTACTGTACCTCAGTGTTATACAGTGACAGACCTGTCCCCACCAGTACTGTACCTCAGTGTTATACAGTGACAGACCTGTCCCCACCAGTACTGTGCCCCATTGATATACAGTGACAGACCAGTCTCCACCAGTACTGTACCCCAGTGTTATACAGTGACAGACCTGTCCCCACCAGTACTGTACCCCAGTGTTATACAGTGAATGACCTGTCCCCACCAGTACTGTACCCCAGTGCTATACAGTGACAGACCTGTCCCCACAAGTACTGTACCCCAGTGCTATACAGTGACAGACCTGTCCCCCACCAGTACTGTCCAGTACTGTACCTCAGTGCTACACAGTGACAGACCTGTCCCCACCAGTACTGTACCCCAGTGTTATACAGTGACAGACCTGTCCCCACCAGTATTGTACCCCAGTGTTATACAGTGACAGACCTGTCTCCACCAGTACTGTACCCCAGTGTTATACAGTGACAGACCTGTCCCCACCAGTATTGTACCCCAGTGTTATACAGTGACAGACCTGTCTCCACCAGTACTGTACCTCAGTGTTATACAGTGACAGACCTGTCCCCCACCAGTACTACACCCCAGTGTTATACAGTGACAGCTCTCTACCCACCAGTACTGTACCCCAGTGTTATACAGTGACAGCCCTGTACCCACCAGTACTGTACCCCAGTGTTATACATTGACAGACCTGTACCCACCAGTACTGTACCCCAGTGTTATACACTGACAGACCTGTACCCACCATTACTGTACCCCAGTGTTATACACTGACAGACCTGTACCCACCGGTATTGTACCTCAGTGTTATACACTGACAGACCTGTACTCACCGGTATTGTACCCCATTGTTACACAGTGACAGCCCTGTACCCAACAGTACTGTACCCCAGTGTTATACAGTGACAGACCTGTCCCCACCAGTACTGTACCTCAGTGTTATACAGTGACAGACCTGTACCCACCAGTACTGTACCCCAGTGTTATACAGTGACAGACCTGTCCCCACCAGTACTGTACCTCAGTGTTATACACTGACAGACCTGTACCCACCAGTACTGTACCCCATTGTTATGCAGTGACAGACCTGTCCCCACCAGTACTGTACCTCAGTGTTATACACTGACAGACCTGTACCCACCAGTACTGTACCCCAGTATTATACAGTGACAGACCTGTACCCACCAGTACTGTACCCCAGTGTTATACAGTGACAGACCTGTACCCACCAGTACTGTACCCCAGTGTTATACAGTGACAGACCTGTCCCCACCAGTACTGTACCCCAGTGTTATACAGTGACAGACCTGTCCCCACCAGTACTGTACCCCAGTGTTATAAAGTGACAGACCTGTCCCCACAGAAGTGTACCCCACTGATATACAGTGACAGACCAGTCTCCACCAGTACTGTACCCCAGTGTTATACAGTGACAGACCTGTCCCCACCAGTACTGTACCCCAGTGTAATCCAGTGACAGACCTGTCTCCACCAGTACTGTACCCCAGTGTTATACAGTGAATGACCTGTCCCCACCAGTACTGTACCCCAGTGTTATACAGTGACAGACCTGTCCCCACCAGTACTGTACCTCAGTGTTATACAGTGACAGACCTGTCCCCACCAGTACTGTACCCCAGTGTTATACAGTGACAGACCAGGCTCCACCACTACTGTACCCCAGTGTAATGCACTGACAGACCAGTCCCCACCAGTACTGTACCCCAGTGTTATACAGTGACAGACCTGTCCCCACCAGTACTGTACCCCAGTGTTATACAGTGACAGACCTGTCCCCACCAGTACTGTACCTCAGTGTTATACAGTGACAGACCTGTCCCCACCAGTACTGTACCTCAGTGTTATACAGTGACAGACCTGTCCCCACCAGTACTGTACCCCAGTGTTATACAGTGACAGACCTGTCCACACCAGTACTGTACCCCAGTGTTATACAGTGACAGACCAGTCTCCACCAGTACTGTACCCCAGTGTAATACACTGACAGACCTGTCCCCACCAGTACTGTACCCAGTGTTATACACTGACAGACCTGTCCCCACCATTACTGTACCACAGTGCAATCCAGTGGACAGACCTGTCTCCACCAGTACTGTACCCCAGTGTTATACAGTGAATGACCTGTCCCCACCAGTACTGTACCCCAGTGTTATACAGTGAGAGACCTGTCCCCACAAGTACTGTACCCCAGTGCTATACAGTGACAGACCTGTCCCCCACCAGTACTGTACCTCAGTGTTATACAGTGACAGACCTGTCCCCACCAGTACTGTACCCCAGTGTTATACAGTGACAGACCTGTCTCCACCAGTACTGTACCTCAGTGTTATACAGTGACAGACCTGTCCCCCACCAGTACTGTACCTCAGTGTTAGACAGTGACAGACCTGTCCCCACCAGTACAGTACCCCAGTGTTATACAGTGACAGACCTGTCCCCACCAGTACTGTACCCCAGTGCTATACACTGACAGACCTGTCTCCCACCAGTACTGTACCTCAGTGTTATACAGTGACAGACCAGTCTCCACCAGTACTGTACGCCAGTGTTAAACACTGACAGAACTGTCCCCACCAGTACTGTACCCAGTGTAATACAGTGACAGACCTGTCCCCACCATTACTGTACCCAAGTGTTATACAGTGACAGACCTGTCCCCCACCAGTACTGTACCTCAGTGTTATACAGTGACAGACCTGTCCCCACCAGTACTGTACCTCAGTGTTATACAGTGACAGACCTGTCCCCACCAGTACTGTACCCCAGTGTTATACAGTGACAGACCAGTCTCCACCACTACTGTACCCCAGTGTAATACACTGACAGACCAGTCCCCACCAGTACTGTACCCCAGTGTTATACAGTGACAGACCTGTCCCCACCAGTACTGTACCCCAGTGTTATACAGTGACAGACCTGTCCCCACCAGTACTGTACCTCAGTGTTATACAGTGACAGACCTGTCCCCACCAGTACTGTACCTCAGTGTTATACAGTGACAGACCTGTCCCCACCAGTACTGTACCCCAGTGTTATACAGTGACAGACCTGTCCACACCAGTACTGTACCCCAGTGTTATACAGTGACAGACCAGTCTCCACCAGTACTGTACCCCAGTGTAATACACTGACAGACCTGTCCCCACCAGTACTGTACCCAGTGTTATACACTGACAGACCTGTCCCCACCATTACTGTACCACAGTGCAATCCAGTGGACAGACCTGTCTCCACCAGTACTGTACCCCAGTGTTATACAGTGAATGACCTGTCCCCACCAGTACTGTACCCCAGTGTTATACAGTGACAGACCTGTCCCCACAAGTACTGTACCCCAGCGCTATACAGTGACAGACCTGTCCCCCACCAGTACTGTACCTCAGTGTTATACAGTGACAGACCTGTCCCCACCAGTACTGTACCCCAGTGTTATACAGTGACAGACCTGTCTCCACCAGTACTGTACCTCAGTGTTATACAGTGACAGACCTGTCCCCCACCAGTACTGTACCTCAGTGTTAGACAGTGACAGACCAGTCCCCACCAGTACAGTACCCCAGTGTTATACAGTGACAGACCTGTCCCCACCAGTACTGTACCCCAGTGCTATACACTGACAGACCTGTCTCCCACCAGTACTGTACCTCAGTGTTATACAGTGACAGACCAGTCTCCACCAGTACTGTACGCCAGTGTTATACACTGACAGAACTGTCCCCACCAGTACTGTACCCAGTGTAATACAGTGACAGACCTGTCCCCACCATTACTGTACCCAAGTGTTATACAGTGACAGACCTGTCCCCCACCAGTACTGTACCCCAGTGTAATCCAGTGACAGACCTGTCTCCACCAGTACTGTACCCCAGTGTTATACAGTGAATGACCTGTCCCCACCAGTACTGTACCCCAGTGCTATACAGTGACAGACCTGTCCCCACAAGTACTGTACCCCAGTGCTATACAGTGACAGACCTGTCCCCCACCAGTACTGTCCAGTACTGTACCTCAGTGCTACACAGTGACAGACCTGTCCCCACCAGTACTGTACCCCAGTGTTATACAGTGACAGACCTGTCCCCACCAGTATTGTACCCCAGTGTTATACAGTGACAGACCTGTCTCCACCAGTACTGTACCCCAGTGTTATACAGTGACAGACCTGTCCCCCACCAGTACTACACCCCAGTGTTATACAGTGACAGCTCTCTACCCACCAGTACTGTACCCCAGTGTTATACAGTGACAGCCCTGTACCCACCAGTACTGTACCCCAGTGTTATACATTGACAGACCTGTACCCACCAGTACTGTACCCCAGTGTTATACACTGACAGACCTGTACCCACCATGACTGTACCCCAGTGTTATACACTGACAGACCTGTACCCACCGGTATTGTACCTCAGTGTTATACACTGACAGAACTGTACCCACCGGTACTGTACCCCAGTGTTATACAGTGACAGACCTGTACTCACCGGTATTGTACCCCATTGTTACACAGTGACAGCCCTGTACCCAACAGTACTGTACCCCAGTGTTATACAGTGACAGACCTGTCCCCACCAGTACTGTACCTCAGTGTTATACAGTGACAGACCTGTCCCCACCAGTACTGTACCTCAGTGTTATACAGTGACAGACCTGTCCCCACCAGTACTGTACCCCAGTGTTATACAGTGACAGACCTGTCCACACCAGTACTGTACCCCAGTGTTATACAGTGACAGACCAGTCTCCACCAGTACTGTACCCCAGTGTAATACACTGACAGACCTGTCCCCACCAGTACTGTACCCAGTGTTATACACTGACAGACCTGTCCCCACCATTACTGTACCACAGTGCAATCCAGTGGACAGACCTGTCTCCACCAGTACTGTACCCCAGTGTTATACAGTGAATGACCTGTCCCCACCAGTACTGTACCCCAGTGTTATACAGTGAGAGACCTGTCCCCACAAGTACTGTACCCCAGTGCTATACAGTGACAGACCTGTCCCCCACCAGTACTGTACCTCAGTGTTATACAGTGACAGACCTGTCCCCACCAGTACTGTACCCCAGTGTTATACAGTGACAGACCTGTCTCCACCAGTACTGTACCTCAGTGTTATACAGTGACAGACCTGTCCCCCACCAGTACTGTACCTCAGTGTTAGACAGTGACAGACCTGTCCCCACCAGTACAGTACCCCAGTGTTATACAGTGACAGACCTGTCCCCACCAGTACTGTACCCCAGTGCTATACACTGACAGACCTGTCTCCCACCAGTACTGTACCTCAGTGTTATACAGTGACAGACCAGTCTCCACCAGTACTGTACGCCAGTGTTAAACACTGACAGAACTGTCCCCACCAGTACTGTACCCAGTGTAATACAGTGACAGACCTGTCCCCACCATTACTGTACCCAAGTGTTATACAGTGACAGACCTGTCCCCCACCAGTACTGTACCTCAGTGTTATACAGTGACAGACCTGTCCCCACCAGTACTGTACCTCAGTGTTATACAGTGACAGACCTGTCCCCACCAGTACTGTACCCCAGTGTTATACAGTGACAGACCAGTCTCCACCACTACTGTACCCCAGTGTAATACACTGACAGACCAGTCCCCACCAGTACTGTACCCCAGTGTTATACAGTGACAGACCTGTCCCCACCAGTACTGTACCCCAGTGTTATACAGTGACAGACCTGTCCCCACCAGTACTGTACCTCAGTGTTATACAGTGACAGACCTGTCCCCACCAGTACTGTACCTCAGTGTTATACAGTGACAGACCTGTCCCCACCAGTACTGTACCCCAGTGTTATACAGTGACAGACCTGTCCACACCAGTACTGTACCCCAGTGTTATACAGTGACAGACCAGTCTCCACCAGTACTGTACCCCAGTGTAATACACTGACAGACCTGTC
This sequence comes from Heterodontus francisci, assembly GCF_036365525.1. Taxonomy (NCBI): domain Eukaryota; kingdom Metazoa; phylum Chordata; class Chondrichthyes; order Heterodontiformes; family Heterodontidae; genus Heterodontus; species Heterodontus francisci. The sequence continues at coordinate 13,313,290 of NC_090418.1, read as the reverse complement.
CCACCAGTACTGTACCCAGTGTTATACACTGACAGACCTGTCCCCACCATTACTGTACCACAGTGCAATCCAGTGGACAGACCTGTCTCCACCAGTACTGTACCCCAGTGTTATACAGTGAATGACCTGTCCCCACCAGTACTGTACCCCAGTGTTATACAGTGACAGACCTGTCCCCACAAGTACTGTACCCCAGCGCTATACAGTGACAGACCTGTCCCCCACCAGTACTGTACCTCAGTGTTATACAGTGACAGACCTGTCCCCACCAGTACTGTACCCCAGTGTTATACAGTGACAGACCTGTCTCCACCAGTACTGTACCTCAGTGTTATACAGTGACAGACCTGTCCCCCACCAGTACTGTACCTCAGTGTTAGACAGTGACAGACCAGTCCCCACCAGTACAGTACCCCAGTGTTATACAGTGACAGACCTGTCCCCACCAGTACTGTACCCCAGTGCTATACACTGACAGACCTGTCTCCCACCAGTACTGTACCTCAGTGTTATACAGTGACAGACCAGTCTCCACCAGTACTGTACGCCAGTGTTATACACTGACAGAACTGTCCCCACCAGTACTGTACCCAGTGTAATACAGTGACAGACCTGTCCCCACCATTACTGTACCCAAGTGTTATACAGTGACAGACCTGTCCCCCACCAGTACTGTACCCCAGTGTAATCCAGTGACAGACCTGTCTCCACCAGTACTGTACCCCAGTGTTATACAGTGAATGACCTGTCCCCACCAGTACTGTACCCCAGTGCTATACAGTGACAGACCTGTCCCCACAAGTACTGTACCCCAGTGCTATACAGTGACAGACCTGTCCCCCACCAGTACTGTCCAGTACTGTACCTCAGTGCTACACAGTGACAGACCTGTCCCCACCAGTACTGTACCCCAGTGTTATACAGTGACAGACCTGTCCCCACCAGTATTGTACCCCAGTGTTATACAGTGACAGACCTGTCTCCACCAGTACTGTACCCCAGTGTTATACAGTGACAGACCTGTCCCCCACCAGTACTACACCCCAGTGTTATACAGTGACAGCTCTCTACCCACCAGTACTGTACCCCAGTGTTATACAGTGACAGCCCTGTACCCACCAGTACTGTACCCCAGTGTTATACATTGACAGACCTGTACCCACCAGTACTGTACCCCAGTGTTATACACTGACAGACCTGTACCCACCATGACTGTACCCCAGTGTTATACACTGACAGACCTGTACCCACCGGTATTGTACCTCAGTGTTATACACTGACAGAACTGTACCCACCGGTACTGTACCCCAGTGTTATACAGTGACAGACCTGTACTCACCGGTATTGTACCCCATTGTTACACAGTGACAGCCCTGTACCCAACAGTACTGTACCCCAGTGTTATACAGTGACAGACCTGTCCCCACCAGTACTGTACCTCAGTGTTATACACTGACAGACCTGTACCCACCAGTACTGTACCCCAGTGTTATACAGTGACAGACCTGTCCCCACCAGTACTGTACCCCAGTGTTATACACTGACAGACCTGTCCCCACCAGTACTGTACCCCAGTGTTATACAGCGACAGACCTGTCCCCACCAGTACTGTACCCCAGTGTTATAAAGTGACAGACCTGTCCCCACCAGTACTGTACCTCAGTGTTATACACTGACAGACCTGTCCCCACCAGTACTGTACCTCAGTGTTATACAGTGACAGACCTGTCCCCACCAGTACTGTACCCCAGTGTTATACAGTGACAGACCTGTCCCCACCAGTACTGTACCCCAGTGTTACACAGTGACAGACCTGTCCCCACCAGTACTGTACCCCAGTGTTAGACAGTGACAGACCTGTCCCCACCAGTACTGTACCCCAGTGTTATACAGTGACAGACATGTCCCCACCAGTACTGTACCTCAGTGTTATACAGTGACAGACCTGTCCCCACCAGTACTGTACCCCAGTGTTATACAGTGACAGACCTGTCCCCACCAGTACTGTACCCCAGTGTTATACAGTGACAGACCTGTCCCCACCAGTACTGTACCTCAGTGTTATACAGTGACAGACCTGTCCCCACCAGTACTGTACCCCAGTGTTATAAAGTGACAGACCTGTCCCCACCAGTACTGTACCCCAGTGTTATACAGTGACAGACCTGTACCCACCAGTACTGTACCCCAGTGTTATACAGTGACAGCTCTCTACCCACCAGTACTGTACCCCAGTGTTATACAGTGACAGCCCTGTACCCACCAGTACTGTACCCCAGTGTTATACAGTGACAGACCTGTACCCACCAGTACTGTACCGCAGTGTTATACACTGACAGACCTGTACCCACCATTACTGTACGCCAGTGTTATACAGTGACAGACCTGTACCCACCAGTACTGTACCGCAGTGTTATACACTGACAGACCTGTACCCACCATTACTGTACGCCAGTGTTATACACTGACAGACCTGTACTCACCGGTATTGTACCCCATTGTTACACAGTGACAGCCCTGTACCCACCAGTTCTGTACCCCAGTGTTATCCATTGACAGACCTGTACCCACCATTACTGTACCCCAGTGTTATACAGTGACAGCTCTCTACCCACCAGTACTGTACCCCAGTGTTATACACTGACAGACCTGTACCCACCATTACTGTACCCCAGTGTTATACAGTGACAGCTCTCTACCCACCAGTACTGTACCCCAGTGTTATACAGTGACAGACCTGTCCCCACCAGTACTGTACTCCAGTGTTATACAGTGACAGACCTGTACCCACCAGTACTGTACCCCAGTGTTATACAGTGACAGCTCTCTACCCACCAGTACTGTACCCCAGTGTTATACAGTGACAGCCCTGTACCCACCAGTACTGTACCCCAGTGTTATACAGTGACAGACCTGTACCTACCATTACTGTACGCCAGTGTTATACACTGACAGACCTGTACCCACCAGTACTGTACCCCAGTGTTATACAGTGAGAGACATGTACCCACCAGTACTGTACGCCAGTGTTATACAGTGACAGACCTGTACCCACCGGTACTGTACCCCAGTGTTATACAGTGACAGACCTGTACCCACCATTACTGTACGCCAGTGTTATACAGTGACAGACCTGTCCCCACCAGTACTGTACCCCAGTGTTACACAGTGACAGACCTGTACCCACCATTACTGTACGCCAGTGTTATACAGTGACAGACCTGTCCCCAACAGTACTGTACCCCAGTGTTATACACTGACAGACCTGTCCCCACCAGTACTGTACCTCAGTGTTATACACTGACAGACCTGTCCCCACCAGTACTGTACCCCAGTGTTATACAGTGACAGACCTGTCCCCACCAGTACTGTACCCCAGTGTTGTACAGTGACAGACCTGTCCCCACCAGTACTGTACCTCAGTGTTATACAGTGATAGACCTGTCCCCACCAGTACTGTACCCCAGTGTTATACAGTGACAGACCTGTCCCCACCAGTACTGTACCTCAGTGTTATACAGTGACAGACCTGTCCCCACCAGTACTGTACCCCAGTGTTATAAAGTGACAGACCTGTCCCCACCAGTACTGTACCCCAGTGTTATACAGTGACAGACCTGTACCCACCAGTACTGTACCCCAGTGTTATACAGTGACAGCTCTCTACCCACCAGTACTGTACCCCAGTGTTATACAGTGACAGCCCTGTACCCACCAGTACTGTACCCCAGTGTTATACAGTGACAGACCTGTACCCACCAGTACTGTACCGCAGTGTTATACACTGACAGACCTGTACCCACCATTACTGTACCCCAGTGTTATACACTGACAGACCTGTCCCCACCAGTACTGTACCCCAGTGTTATACAGTGACAGACCTGTACCCACCATTACTGTACCCCAGTGTTATACAGTGACAGCCCTGTACCCACCAGTACTGTACCCCAGTGTTATACAGTGACAGACCTGTACCCACCAGTACTGTACCGCAGTGTTATACACTGACAGACCTGTACCCACCATTACTGTACGCCAGTGTTATACACTGACAGACCTGTACCCACCATTACTGTACGCCAGTGTTATACACTGACAGACCTGTACTCACCGGTATTGTACCCCATTGTTACACAGTGACAGCCCTGTACCCACCAGTACTGTACCCCAGTGTTATACATTGACAGACCTGTACCCACCAGTACTGTACCCCAGTGTTATACATTGACAGACCTGTACCCACCAGTACTGTACCCCAGTGTTATACAGTGACAGACCTGTCCCCACCAGTACTGTACCCCAGTGTTATAAAGTGACAGACCTGTCCCCACCAGTACTGTACCCCAGTGTTATACAGTGACAGACCTGTACCCACCAGTACTGTACCCCAGTGTTATACAGTGACAGCTCTCTACCCACCAGTACTGTACCCCAGTGTTATACAGTGACAGCCCTGTACCCACCAGTACTGTACCCCAGTGTTATAAAGTGACAGACCTGTCCCCACCAGTACTGTACCCCAGTGTTATACAGTGACAGACCTGTACCCACCAGTACTGTACCCCAGTGTTATACAGTGACAGCTCTCTACCCACCAGTACTGTACCCCAGTGTTATACAGTGACAGACCTGTACCCACCAGTACTGTACCCCAGTGTTATACACTGACAGACCTGTACCCACCAGTACTGTACCCCAGTGTTATACAGTGAGAGACATGTACCCACCAGTACTGTACGCCAGTGTTATACACTGACAGACCTGTACCCACCGGTACTGTACCCCAGTGTTATACAGTGACAGACCTGTACCCACCAGTACTGTACCCCAGTGTTATACAGTGAAAGCTCTCTACCCACCAGTACTGTACCCCCGTGTTATACAGTGACAGACCTGTACCCACCATTACTGTACGCCAGTGTTATACACTGACAGACCTGTACCCACCAGTACTGTACCCCAGTGTTATACAGTGAGAGACATGTACCCACCAATACTGTACGCCAGTGTTATACACTGACAGACCTGTACCCACCGGTACTGTACCCCAATGTTATACAGTGACAGACCTGTACCCACCAGTACTGTACCCCAGTGTTATACAGTGAAAGCTCTCTACCCACCAGTACTGTACCCCAGTGTTATACAGTGACAGACCTGTACCCACCATTACTGTACGCCAGTGTTATACAGTGACAGACCTGTCCCCACCAGTACTGTACCCCAGTGTTACACAGTGACAGACCTGTACCCACCATTACTGTACGCCAGTGTTATACAGTGACAGACCTGTCCCCACCAGTACTGTACCTCAGTGTTATACACTGACAGACCTGTCCCCACCAGTACTGTACCCCAGTGTTATACAGTGACAGACCTGTCCCCACCAGTACTGTACCCCAGTGTTGTACAGTGACAGACCTGTCCCCACCAGTACTGAACCCCAGTGTTATACAGTGATAGACCTGTACCCACCATTACTGTACGCCAGTGTTATACACTGACAGACCTGTACCCACCGGTACTGTACCCCAGTGTTATACACTGACAGACCTGTACCCAGCAGTACTGTACCCCAGTGTTAAAATATTCTTTCACCTGGCATAACCCACGTTTTGAAGCACAAAACGGCGGCACAGTGGCGCAGTGGTTAGCACTGCAGCCTCACAGCTCCAGGGACCCGGGTTCGATTCCGGGTGCTGCCTGTGTGGAGTTTGCAAGTTCTCCCTGTGTCTGCGTGGGTTTTCTCCGGGTGCTCCGGTTTCCTCCCACAAGCTAAAAGACTTGCAGGTTGATAGTTAAATTGGCCATTATAAATTGTCACTGGTATTGGTAGGTGGTAGGGAAATATAGGGACAGGTGGGGATGTTTGGTAGGAATGTAGGATTAGTATAAATGGGTCGTTGATGTTCGGCACAGACTCGGTGGGCCGAAGGGCCTGTTTCAGTGCTGTATCTCTAATCAGATATAGTATTTTAAATCCATGCAGTTCCCATTTTGAAGTGGATATGGTGAATTTTCTGTCCCCCGCTATTACACTTTAAGTTTGACACTTTATTTAATGAGCCACAGCCACTCACTCATATTATCAGCTCCTGACTGTACTGGCTGTTTCATGAAACGATAAATCCCACGAGTGTATAAAAAGATAATTTTAATATTTACACAGAGTTTTGGGAGGAATAATGAGCTCCACTGTTCTCCCAGTGAGAATCACTGCCTCAGTCTCTATCTGTCTTCAGTGGAATCTAGGACTGGTGTAAGGGGGAAAATTGGGAAGAAACTTGCATTTTCCTTTCACGACCTCAGGCCCTCCAAATTGTTTCCAGCCAATCAACTTGTAATGTCAGAAACGTGGTAGCCAGTTTGCGCACAGCAAGATCCCAGAAACAGCAAGGTGATAATGACCAAATAATTTGTTCGGGATGAACACCACCCACTGCCGCCCTTCCCCCCCCTCCCCCCATCCCCTGCTTTTCTTCAAAAGAGTGGTCTTGGGATCTTTTACATTCACCTGAGAGGAAATCTCTTTCCCCCAGAGAGTGGTGAGAATGTGGGACTCGCTCCCACAGGGAGTGGTCGAGGTGAATAGTGTCGATACATTTAAGGGGGAAGCTGGATAAACACATGAGGGAGAAAGGAATAGAAGGATCTGAAGGTAGGGTGAGATGAAGTGGGGGTGGGAGGAGGCTCGTGTGGAGCATAAAACACCAGCACGGAGCAGATGGGCCGAATGGCCTGTTTCTGTGCTGCAATGTAAAACCCACCAGCACGTGACTGGAGAACAGACCTTTATCACCCACCGCTCCAGCACCCACTCGGCTACGTCCCGCACGCACGCCTGGATGCAGTGGGCCACAGTCTGACTGGTTTATCACTGTAATTGTCCGATATCCAGTATGAACTGGGCAGGAGCACCATCTGCATTGCCCCCAGTGTCCCAACACAGGTGTCTCTCAACTGGAAGAGCAGAAAATTCACCAAAACACAGTTGTCTCGCGATCGCCACCAGATGGCAGTCACGGACTTGGCGTCCGTCTGAAAGGCCCAGTCTCGAAAAGAAGTTCCTTCAGACCGTGCTGGGGCCCCTTTATACAGGACCGCCAACTCGAGTTACATGTACCCCTGGAACTATCATTAAAATGCTTCCAGTCTGCTCACAGCTCGCCCAGTCAAACTGCCACTTTTTCCCATCCTCAAATTATCCTCACAAAATGCAAAAAAAAAAAGACAATCCACCAGTTCAAACAAAAAACGTCCCCTCTGCCTTTTCTCCCGGGTGTTCTTTGCAGCAGTCCTGGTGATTAATCGTTCATTCCTGGAGACTCCAGAGCAAGTCTAGACGGTTGGCAACCCCGCATATGTATACACGCAGCCGTGCCTTCAGCTGCCTGGGGGCCCCCAGCTCTGGAATTCCCTCCCGAAACCTCTCCGCCTCGCACTCTCTCCTCCTTTAAGACGCTCCTCAAAACCGACCCCTTTGACCAAGCCTGTCCCGGCTATCTCCTTATGTGGCTCGGTGTCAAATATTGTCTGATGAAGCGACTTTGGACGGTTTCCGACATTAAAGGCGCTATGCAAATGCAATTGTACCTGTCTGTCTCCGTCTATCTCTTTCTTCGAATGTCAATCAGTGAGGCTTTAACATTTACCGATCTTTATAAGTTTTTAGAAGGTCAAAAATGACTCGTTCTTAAAATGCACAGAGGGCCAGATCAGAATGAAAAGAAAAAGAGCTTTAAACAGATCACAAATTGGTGTGAACAGGTGGAGCAGGGCTCACTTTGAGAGATGTTTTAAACGGGTGGCATTGTTAAAACACAATGAGTGGGTGTCAATCGATCTCTGAGCGAGATGCGGCAGCTTCATGCACCTGTAATTTCCAATCTTTTTACTGAAAAATAGATGACCCAATCGACCCCTGTATCTTAGCAACAATGTCGCCAGGGGGGGTTGTGGTGTGGGGGTAGCTGTTCTGCTCAGCTGGTGATTTATTCAATCCCTTGTTAGGCCCAAAATTAATCCTGGAGACTTTCCATTGTGTTTGAACCCAAGGGAATGAGTTGCAAAGCCAGAGAAGCGTTAGGCCTGTGTCCTAAGTAAGTTTTTATTATACCGGCCGTGTAACATGGCAGTAACCCAGAGGCCGGGCCTAGTAATCCAGAGAATGTCAGATCATTTAAAAATCTGGAAGCAGTATCAATGGTAACTTTCAAAAGGGGAATTGGATTAAAACCTGCAAAGGAGAAATTTGCAAGGCGATGGGGAAAGAGGAGGGGGGGGGGGGGGGAGGTGGGGAGCGGGTCTAATTGGATCATAGAATCGGAGAAGGTTTACAGCACAGAAAGAGGCCACTTGGCCCATCGTGTCTGCCCCGGCCGAAAAAACGAGCCACCCAGTCCGATCCCACCGTCCAGCATTTGGTCCGTCGCCCTGCAGGTTGCGGAACTGGAGGTGCATGCTCCGGACTGCTTTTAAATGAGTTGAGGGTCTCTGCCTTGTTGAAAACTACAATGGGGGAAACCGTAGCAAGGTGGCATATGGGGCAGGGGGTTTGGGGGGTGGAGTTATCCCTGGTGTCCCGCGCCAATATTTACCTCTCAACCAACATCCCTTAAAAAGAAAATGAGCAGAACATCTGGTCATTGTCACATTGCTGCTGCTGGGATCTTGCTGTGCGCAAAGTAGGGTGGGGGAGTGGTGGTGGTCAGGGAGGAGAAAGGTATCAGATGTATACACGCACACGCATGCGCACGCACACGCACACGCACACACGCACACGCACACAGCTCCTTCAGGTATTGCCTTGGCCAAGTTGCTCCTCATTAAAGGTTCAAGTTCTTGCCAGTGGCCTTCATCCCACATTCCTGGTCCACACTCCCAGTGCCAGTACTGAGGGAGTGCTGCACTGTCGGAGGCGCCGTCTTTCGGAGGTGATGTTAAACCAAAGGCCCCACAGCCACCATTTCGAAGAAGAGCATTGGTGTTCTCCCCAGTGCCCTGTGCATGGCTGTTTGTGGGAGCTTGCTGTGCACAAATTGGCTGCTGTGTTTCTTACGGCACCACAGATCAAAATGACTGAATTGCCCCTAAGGTGCTTTATGATAGTCTCAGGTTGTGAAAGGTTTTCTCTTTCTCCTGGATCTCTACGCCACACTCTCCAGGAATCAGCGACACAGGCTGACGTGAAAAGCGCCTTTTATTTAAGGCCCTGGATAGAGTGATGGAGAAAGGCCGGAGAGAGAGAGAGAGAGGTAGAGGACATCGGGCAGCCTGGCATGGAGAGGTGAAAGGAATTGTGAAGGAGTGTGGCTCGTATCCCAGACAGACATGAAGGGATTAAGGGATTAGGAGAGGAGATGAAGTATTGAAATGTTAATGCAGCAAAGGTGCTAATGATATGTCAGTTCACGCCTAGTTTAGCTTTCACTAGATTTGTCGCGACTTCCACTTAAAGCCACGTCGTGAAGTCTCTCTAAATCTTTAAATCCTTTGGGCTCTGATTTACTTTTAATCGTTCCTTTGGTTTCAGTTATTCAATCTCCCCGTCCCCAGTTCCCCTGGAAGCACTTAATGGTGCAGGGAGACACCTCCACAGGCCAATCTCCCGTCCCTCTGCATCGTGAGCATGCGGAAGCTATTCGGCCACGGAAGGCGTCCTCGCTGCCCACCTCAGCTCCACACTCGCACACGCGCGCTGCCTCCAGCAGGGGGTGAGAACAGGAGTAGGAACCCGGGCAGACTTTCCCTCTCCCTTAGTCCTGGGGTCACTGAGGGGAACTGTGGGGATCTGGGATGGAATGTGGCTCCTTCCTGGTCTGATTGCATTCCTGTGAAACGCCATTGGGAGGTCCTGAATCAGGTGAAAGGCACTATATAAATGCAGGTTGTTGTTTGGATCGGCGACACAACATAGACAGAAATACCCACACACAAGGGGGGCACAACACAGAAACAGGCCATTCGGCCCCGCCAGTCTGTGTTGGCGATGCCTTCCATACCGGAATACCTCACATTTCCCCACCCTGATCCCATATCCCTTCAGCCCCCTTTTGTCCCTCATCCACCTGCCCAATCTCACCTCAAACACTGACACAGCTTCTTCCTAACCCTGCCAGTGAATTCCACCTCCCACAGTTCTGTGTGCGAAGCATTTGCCCCCAGCCTCTGTGCGGAGGCCATTTAATCTTCTTTCTTTATCTCGCTCTCTTTTTCTTTCCATCCTTTCTGTCATTTTCCCCCTGCCGCTCAATCTTAATTTCACTCCTCCGCATGTGAAATGTACGAAGGGAAATTGATCGGCAGAACAGTTGACATTGTGCACCAGCCAATCATCAGCCAAGATGATATTTCAAGTATATTGCCCATTAAGTATATTGTGTTCTGACGATGGGACCGGGCGTTGACAGAAATGGCCCCAAACACAGGTAAAGGGGCTCGTTTTCAGGAGCATAGTCAGAGGCCTGTGTGATATACGCCATCATTATAATTAGTCACGGGAAATGCCACTCAGACTGGGGAGATGGAGGGAGGTTGTTGTCTGGGGGAGCCCTCCGCAACCCCACTGAGGTCTGGTGCCTTTGGGACTTGGGGTTGTGAGACTGAGAAGGGGAAAGGAAAGGTTAACCAGAGATATTAAGAGTTATGGGGCAAAGCGGGCGTATCGACGTAGTTCACAGAGCAGCCATGCTCTCAATGAATGGCAGAACAGGCTTGAGGGGCTGAATAGCCTCCTCCTGTTCCTATGTTCCTGTCCTGGGACAGGGAATCTCGACGGGGGTGAATCCACTTCACTTTACAGACACTGTTGTAGTTTGGAGCACCCTTTGAGTTGAGCTATGTGTTCTGTGATTAGGCCGGGTGGCTCGTTTTCTCTTTTGGCTGGCTCAGACCCGATGGGCCGAGTGGCCTCTTTCTGTGCCACAAACTTTCTCTGTTTCTTTCTACGTATCTAAGCTGGTGTTGTTTGAATAGGATGGACAGGAGGAAAGCAGCTCCCATTAGATGATGGACTAAGGACTGAGGATTTTCAGGTTTTGGGCAGGAGATGCAAGCGGAGATGGGAGGAGGAACTTTATTACGCAGCCAGTGGTAATGACCTGGAACTCACTCGCTGCCTACGAGGGCGGTGGAAACGGAGACGATGGCTAATTTCAAACGGGAATTGGATGGGCACGTGAGGGAAATAAGCTTCCAGGGCTACGGGGATCGAGCTGGGGGCGAGGGACCGACTGGATTGCTCCGCAGAGAGCCAGCACGGACTCGATGGGCTGAACGGCCTCCTCCTGCGCCGTTACCACGCTATGACATGCTCCATTTGATATCTATTAATGGCCTGGGCTTGGGTAGACCGGGGCTTTGTCGCATAGCTGGCAGATGACCCGAAACCTGGGAATGAGTGGGGAGCAGAGCAAGAGACTTCAGGAGGATGTCGACGGTCTGGTGAAATGAGCAGACGCGTAGCAGGCGAAATTGAGTGCAGAGAAGTGTGAAGTGATTAATTTGGTAGGACGATTAACGAGAGGAATAGAAATGCAATGGTACAATTTTACAGGAACAGAGTGCGGGTGTATGTACACACATGTTTATAGGTGACAGAACAAGTTGAGATGACCTAAAAATGCGGAGGAGATCCTTGGCTTTATCGAGTGCAAAAGCTGGTTAGGCCCAGGCTTAACTACTGCGGCCAGTTCTGGGCACCACACTTTTAGAAGGATGGCAAGTCCTTAGGGTGAAGGCAAAGGAGCGTCACCCGGGATGAGGGCCTTCAGTTATGTGGAGAGACTGGAGAAGGTGGGATTGTTCTCCTTAGAGCAGAGAAGGTTGAGAGGAGATTTAACAGAGGATGTCAAAAAAGCTCGGAGAGTTTTGATGGAGAAAATAAGGGGAAACTGTTTCCCGTCTCGTGATAAGGGGTCGGCCATTTTGGATTGAGATTCGGAGAAATTTCTTCACTCAGAGGGTCGTGAATCTTTGGAATGCTTGACCTCACGGAACTGTGGGGGCTCAGTCGTTGAGCATGTTCGGGACAGAGATCAATAGACATTTGGACACTGAGGGAATCAAGGAATAGAGGGTTAGTGTGACAAAGTGGAGCTGATGGAAAAGTTCAGCCACGATGTTATTGAATGGAGTGCAGGTTTGAGGGGCCGAATGGCCTACTCCTGCTCCTGTTTCTGATGTTCTTACGTAGAAGGGTAAGTAATTAGATTTGAAATAATTGTCAAAAGGACCAGAGGGGGGGTGGGAGATGAGGAGAATTTTTTCTTTTAACGCAACGAGTTGTTGTGATCTGGAACGCGCTGCCTGAAAGGGCGGTGGAAGCAGATTCAACAGTAACTTTCAAAAAGGGGGAATCGGGAGAAATACTTGAAGGGGAAAAATTTGCAGGGTTATGGGGGAAAGAGCGGGGGAGGGGCACTAATTGGATAGCTCTCTCAAAGAGCTGGCACAGGTATGATGGGTCAAATGGCCTCCTCCTGTATGATTCGATGTGCTCAGAATTAACCCAATAAAAGGGAGGCGAGTGGGGGGGGGGTGGGGTGGGGGGGGAGATGGGTGACGGGGGAGGGCTACTGACAGGTTTTTTTGCGCGGTCTTTCAAAAGAACTGAATGGACTCCAATGATTTACTTAATGTGGACAGATATGTGTAGCGAGCCTTCCCCTTTTTCTCTCCTTGACAAGGGTCTCCATGGTAACACGGCCTCTTGTTGCCATGGCAACTGCTTTCTGGCTACGGATGTTTCAACGTTCACAATGTCATCGACACGCATGTGTGTGGAAAGAGTCGGCTGCACGGACTGGCATATCCAGTGGGGGCCTCAACTCTTTCTTCTGTGATGAATTTGCCAGCAGGACCCGATATTCCCAATTCCCCACAAGCTAGCATTGCATGTATATAGGTGGCTAATATTGTATACCAAACCCTGACTAGGAAGGAAAGAAGGAAACATTTTCATTTCTATCGTGCCCCTGAGGTCCTCAGGACATCCCCAAAGCCCCTCGCAGCCAATGAAATGCTTTGCAAGCGTTGCCACGGGGGGGCCGCCAATTGTGCACAGCAAGATCCCTGAATCGGACAGTGACCCGGTACTCTGTTTTTAGGCGCTGTTTGAGGGGTAAATGTTGACCCAGGACACCGGGGTGAACGCCCCATGCTCCTCTTCCAAGGGTGGCCGTGGGAACCTTTACATCCACCTGAGAGGGCGGACAGGGCCTCAATTTAACGCCTCGCCCCTCCGTGCTGCACTGGAGTGTCAGCCTTGGTTACGGTCTCAAGTCTCTGGAGTGGTTTCTGAACCCCACTCAGACAGAAGTCGTGTTAAACTTGTAAAGAGCCTTGGTTAGACCACTTGGAGTACAGTGTAGAGCCCTGCATCTCTATATTACAACAAAAAGAGATAGAGACACTGGAGAAGCGACAAACCAGACTAACAAGGATGACACCAGAACGAAGAGGTTATAACTCTGAAAGACTGAACAGGCTGGGGCTCTTTTCTCGAGAAAAGCTAAAGCTGAGGGGTGATTAGATCAGGGAAAAACCTCTTACCCCAGAGAGTGGTGAGAATGTGGGACTCGCTCCCACAGGGAGTGGTTGGGGTGAATCGTGTCGATACATTTAAGGGGAAGCTGGATAAACACACGAGGGAGAAAGGAATAGAAGGATATGGTGATAGGGTGAGATGAAGTAGGGGGTGGGAGGAGGCTCGTGTGGAGTGTAAACACCAGCACGGAGCAGATGGGCCGAATGGCCCTTTTACTGACAATCTAAATACGTGTGCGTAAGAGTCCAATCCACTGAGCCGCAGCTGTGGCAATAAAATGTCCAACTGTGCCAAATATGCAACCCAATGTATCACCTTGCTCCCAAAAATGCTTCATTGAAGTGCTTCACGATGCCCCAAGGATGTGAAAGGCACAAACATCCAATCGTCCAGTCCCGTATCCAATGTAGAGCTTCCTCACAACTGATGGAAGTGGAGAGACAAGTGGACAAGGAGCAACCCCAAACGTACCCATCATTGAAAGTTACAATCAACAGCAATTAGGCCCAGTACAGGAGAAGGTTCAACAAGTCAACAATATACATACATAGCCCTTCTCAAACTACTGCTTCCTGAGTCTTCAGCTCAAGGAATATCAAGTGCCTGACCATAACTCAGCTCCCCAACAAATTCGACACCAAGAAATTGATCAATTGTCTCTGTAATCTCTATACCCTCCAATTCCCCCCCTTCAACAGTTGCCGACACATCGGGAAGTTGCTTTTAAAGCTACCGATTGGCCCTGAGTCAATCAGCTGCTCAGATAGCCCGCTCCGTCTGTCCCCGGGGCGCAAATCTATTTCCAAGTTGTCCTTTAGAACTTCTAACCCCCTTCTTGTGAATTCTGTACCCTCCTTTAGTCCGATGCTGGCGTTTTGTCATCCTTGGGTCTCCCTCCTCACCCTCACTCACACCGGTCCCCACATCCCCATCCTCCCCCACCCTCTCACTGGCAGTGAGGTGCAAATTGCTTCCCTACCGGTGGCCTTTTCATGCTCCACAGTGCCATGTCCGATGGCTAATCATAGACTCATACAACGCAGAGGGAGGCCATTCGTGCCATCGAGCCTGTTCCTGCTCTCCGTAACCGCGATTCCATCCGTCGCACTCCCCAGGCATGGACTCCTGCTGGCGTCTGCTCCACAAAACTGACAAACGCACATTGTTCAGACCTGACCCTGGACAAGAACAGCAACGTGCATTTATGTAGCGCCTTCGATGAAGCGGAGCGTCCCGAAGCTCTTCAAAGGAGCGTTTATCAAACATATATAGACACCCAGCGACGTAAAGGAGATATTCGGGTCAGGTGAGCAAAGGCTCGGTCAAAGAGGTCGGTTTTAAGGAGCGTCTTAAAGGAGGAGAGAGAGAGAGAGAGAGAGACGGAGAGGGTTTAGGGAGGGAATTCCAGAGCTCGGGGCCCCCAGGCAGCTGAAGGCACGGCCGCCAGTGATGGAGCGATGGGAATCGGGGGGATGCTCAAGAGGGCAGGATTGGAAGGAGTGCAAAGATCTCGGAGGCTGGAGGAGGGTTACAGAGATGGTGAGGTGTGGGTGCAGGTCGGGGGTGACGAGGCCGAGGAGGGATCTGGAAACAAAGAGGAAAATGTTAACATCAAGGCTTTGCTGGATCGGAAGCCAGTGTTGGTAGGAGAGCGTGGAGGAGCGCTGGGGAGGAGGGGGGGATGGAGTGGGGGGGTGGGGTGTGCGACTTAGTGTTCCAGCCGAGGTCATCACCAAAGGAATAACTTTTATCCGACTGATTGCAGCTGGATGTATTTTTAAATCACACAATTCTGAACCCCCTCCCAACCTCTTCAGAACAATATACAAGATTATCTCTCTGCCCGGACGATCTTTCATTCTGCAACATTGAACATAATTAAGCCATAAATAATTGATTTGCGGTGCATACTTTGGGCCTCATTAATAATTGACTCAAAGACTTTGGATTGCAGGGAGGAAATAAGTTGAAATCTTTCCTTTTCTAGCAGTTCGGCCTTGTTTCACGGTCGTGGCTCCATCCCTACTGTAGGCTGCCAACTCGACAGTAACATCTGACTGATACATTTAGAATTGCTGCACCTCCCTTTCTACAACGGCCCCAGGGATGAAAGGGCTGAGGGGTTGATATCCACTACAGCAAGTAGATACGGTTGTTCGTTTAAGCTCCTTCAGGGTGTAGCACTCCCGACAGTGCGGCACCCCCTCAATAACATACAGGCGGGTCAGTCCTGGGCTTTGTTCTTAAGTCCTGCACTGGGGCGTGAACTCATAACCTTGTGACTGAAAAAAAAAAGCAAGGATGTATATAGTGCCTTACAGGACATTGCCCGCCCAAAGAAGTACTTTTCAAATGTTGTAAATGTCGGAAACACAGCAGCCTATTTGTGCACAGCAAGCTCCCACAAACAGCAACGTGACAATGACCAGATCATCTGTTTTAGTGATGTTAGTCAAGGGATAGACGTTGGCCCAGGACAGTGCGAGGGGGAATCTTTTTCATTCGTCACTGAGGGCCAAGGTCCCTTTCACGTTGACCTGAGCGAGCAGACTTGACTAAAGGACAACACCGCTGACCGTGCGGCACTCCCCCGGGAGCGTCAGGCTAGATTTCCTGCTTAGGTTTCTGGAGTGGGTCTTTGGGATGAGCGAAAGGAGCAGTGCTCCACACAAAGCCTCACAGCTCCTGCGATGATGCACTCAAGCATGGAGTCTTAAAGTCAGGCCCCCCGAACATAGAAGGTAAGAAGGAGAGGAAACTCATTCAGAGGCGTGCACGTGCGACTCTCAAACACAGGAGTGAGTTTTCATTAAAAGAAAGAACAAAGATGATAAAATGTGACTGGCAAAATAGCACGGCTGTTATCGGGCATTGGCTGTATACATAAATTCATCATTATCCATGTCTCAAATCATTGGAGACTTTACAGGATTGCCTGATTGGTTGTGACAGTTCAGTTCCTGATCTGCTTCCTTGTGAGGTAATACTGGGATCTCGGAGAATACACGGTAGGTCGGGATAAGAGAGGGGGAGCATACCAGTCTCACGTACCAGCCCTAAGCACTATATTGGACCGCCTGTCCTGCCGCTGAATTTGCAGGAACATGCGGAGGCACCGCTGGTGATATCTCTCCAGGGCTTCGGGATGTCTGCTGTACAGTGTCCATGGTTCCGACACACACAGGTAACACTGCAGCCCTGCAGACCATCAGCTTGGTGCCAGGTTTGAGGTCTTTGTCGTCAAGCTCTCTTTTGCTCAGGCGACCGATGGCTGCGTTGGCATGAGTGCACACAAACACACACACACAAACACACTCACGCACGCACACACAAACACACTCACGCACGCACGCACACGTGCACACACACATGCATACACAGACACACGCACACACATGGCCATAGGGAGGTGATCGGGAGCAAGAGTCATTCGGCTCCTTGATGGGGGACGAGGCAAGGGAAGGGCATCGAGACCAATTGTGTTCCAACTATCACCTCAGCTGAGAGGACTGAAGCGAAGTGGGAGCCCCGCCTCAAAAGCCATAACCAATCCCGCTCACAGAGCATCCTTTCCCAGCAGCCTTTGTAAACTCACCAAGTGCCGTCCAATGATTGTGCAGATCTCAGCTCAACAAATACAACTCTTTACCATGAAAAAAACACATCAAGAATACAAACAACAGGCTGCATTAAAATAGCGCCATTAACTTAGTAAAAACATGCCAATCCGCTTTACAGGAAATGTGAAACAAAATGTGACACCCCCCCCCGCAATCCCCCCACCAAGTCACATAATATTAGGAGAGGGGGCCAAAACCTTGATCAAATCGGTCGCTTTTAAGGAACGTCCCAAATGAGGGGAGAGAAGGAGACACAAAGAAGTTTAAGGAGGGAATTCCAAAGCCTAGGCCCAGGCAGCTGAAGGCACAGCCGCCAACAGTGGGGCAATTGGAATCGAGGATGCATAAGAGGCCAGAATTAGGTTACGGTGTCACAGTGTTTTAACAGCAAAGAAGGAGGCCACTCAGCCCATGTCTGCACTGGCTCTTTGTAGAAGACGTTTACCCAGTGCCACTCTCCCGCCTTCTCTCCGGAGCCCTGCAAATTCTTCCTTTTCAGGTGACAATCCAATTCCCTCTTGACGGCCTCAATTGAACCTGCCTCCACCGCACTCTCAGACAGTGCATTCCAGATCCTAAACACTGACTGAACCTGCCTCCACTGCACTCTCAGACAGTGCATTCCAGATCCTGAACACTCACTGAACCTGCCTCCACTGCACTCTCAGACAGTGCATTCCAGATCCTAAACTCGCACTGAACCTGCCTCCACTGCACTCTCAGACAGTGCATTCCAGATCCTAAACTCTCACTGAACCTGCCTCCACTGCACTCTCAGACAGTGCATTCCAGATCCTAAACTCTCACTGAACCTGCCTCCACTGCACTCTCAGACAGTGCATTCCAGATCCTAAACACTGACTGAACCTGCCTCCACCACACTCTCAGACAGTGCATTCCAGATCCTAAACTCTCACTGAACCTGCCTCCACCTCACTCTCAGACAGTGCATTCCAGATCCTAAACTCTCACTGAACCTGCCTCCACCACACTCTCAGACAGTGCATTCCAGATCCTAAACTCTCACTGAACCTGCCTCCACCACACTCTCAGGCAGTGCATTCCAGATCCTAAACACTCACTGAACCTGCCTCCACCTCACTCTCAGACACTGCATTCCAGATCCTAAACTCTCACTGAACCTGCCTCCACCACACTCTCAGACAGTGCATTCCAGATCCTAAACTCTCACTGAACCTGCCTCCAAAACACTCTCAGACAGTGCATTCCAGCTCCTAAACTCTCACTGAACCTGCCTCCACCTCACTCTCAGACAGTGCATTCCAGATCCTAAACTCTCACTGAACCTGCCTCCACCACACTCTCAGACAGTGCATTCCAGATCCTAAACACTCACTGAACCTGCCTCCACCACACTCTCAGACAGTGCATTCCAGATCCTAAACTCTCACTGAACCTGCCTCCACCACACTCTCAGACAGTGCATTCCAGATCCTAAACTCTCACTGAACCTGCCTCCACCACACTCTCAGACAGTGCATTCCAGATCCTAAACTCTCACTGAACCTGCCTCCACCACACTCTCAGACAGTGCATTCCAGATCCTAAACACTCACTGAACCTGCCTCCACCACACTCTCAGACAGTGCATTCCAGATCCTAAACACTCACTGAACCTGTCTCCACCACACTCTCAGACACTGCATTCCAGATCCTAAACTCTCACTGAACCTGCCTCCACCACACTCTCAGACAGTGCATTCCAGATCCTAAACTCTCACTGAACCTGCCTCCACCACACTCTCAGACACTGCATTCCAGATCCTAAACTCTCACTGAACCTGCCTCCACCACACTCTCAGACAGTGCATTCCAGATCCTAAACACTCACTGAACCTGCCTCCACCACACACTCAGACAGTGCATTCCAGATCCTAAACACTCACTGAACCTGCCTCCACCACACTCTCAGACAGTGCATTCCAGATCCTAAATAACTCACTGAACCTGCCTCCACCACACTCTCAGAGACTGCATTCCAGATCCTAAACACTCACTGAACCTGCCTCCACCACACTCTCAGACAGTGCATTCCAGATCCTAAACATTCACTGAACCTGCCTCCACCACACTCTCAGACAGTGCATTCCAGATCCTAAACACTCACTGAACCTGCCTCCACCACACTCTCAGACAGTGCATTCCAGATCTTAAACACTCACTGAACCTGCCTCCACCGCACTCTCAGACAGTGCATTCCAGATCCTAAACACTGACTGAACCTGCCTCCACTGCACTCTCAGACAGTGCATTCCAGATCCTAAACACTCACTGAACCTGCCTCCACCGCACTCTCAGACAGTGCATTCCAGATCCTAAACACTCACTGAACCTGCCCCCACCACACTCTCAGACAGTGCATTCCAGATCCTAAACTCTCACTGAACCTGCCTCCACCACACTCTCAGACAGTGCATTCCAGATCTTAAACTCTCACTGAACCTGCCTCCACCTCACTCTCAGACAGTGCATTCCAGATCCTAAACTCTCACTGAACCTGCCTCCACCTCACTCTCAGACAGTGCATTCCAGATCCTAAACTCTCACTGAACCTGCCTCCACCTCACTCTCAGACAGTGCATTCCAGATCTTAAACTCTCACTGAACCTGCCTCCACCTCACTCTCAGACAGTGCATTCCAGATCCTAAACTCTCACTGAACCTGCCTCCAAAACACTCTCAGACAGTGCATTCCAGATCCTAAACTCTCACTGAACCTGCCTCCACCTCACTCTCAGACAGTGCATTCCAGATCCTAAACTCTCACTGAACCTGCCTCCAAAACACTCTCAGACAGTGCATTCCAGATCCTAAACTCTCACTGAACCTGCCTCCACCACACTCTCAGACAGTGCATTCCAGATCCTAAACTCTCACTGAACCTGCCTCCATCACACTCTCAGACAGTGCATTCCAGATCCTAAACTCTCACTGAACCTGCCTCCACCACACTCTCAGACAGTGCATTCCAGATCCTAAACACTCACTGAACCTGCCTCCACCACCCTCTCAGGCAGTGCATTCCAGATCCTAAACACTCACTGAACCTGCCTCCACCACACTCTCAGACAGTGCAATCCAGATCCTAAACACTCACTGAACCTGCCTCCACCACACTCTCAGACAGTGCATTCCAGATCCTAAACACTCACTGAACCTGCCTCCACCACACTCTCAGACAGTGCATTCCAGAACCTAAACTCTCACTGAACCTGCCTCCACCACACTCTCAGACAGTGCATTCCAGATCCTAAACTCTCACTGAACCTGCCTCCACCTCACTCTCAGACAGTGCATTCCAGATCCTAAACTCTCACTGAACATGCCTCCACCACACTCTCAGGCAGTGCATTCCAGATCCTAAATAACTCACTGAACCTGCCTCCACCACACTCTCAGACAGTGCATTCCAGATCCTAAACACTCACTGAACCTGCCTCCACCACAGTCTCAGACAGTGCATTCCAGATCCTAAACACTCACTGAACCTGCCTCCACCACAGTCTCAGACAGTGCATTCCAGATCCTAAACACTCACTGAACCTGCCTCCACCACACTCTCAGACAGTGCATTCCAGATCCTAAATAACTCACTGAACCTGCCTCCACCACACTCTCAGACACTGCATTCCAGATCCTAAACACTCACTGAACCTGCCTCCACCACACTCTCAGACACTGCATTCCAGATCCTAAACACTCACTGAACCTGCCTCCACCACACTCTCAGACAGTGCATTCCAGATCCTAAATAACTCACTGAACCTGCCTCCACCACACTCTCAGACAGTGCATTCCAGATCCTAAACACTCACTGAACCTGCCTCCACCACACTCTCAGACACTGCATTCCAGATCCTAAACACTCAATGAACCTGCCTCCACCACACTCTCAGACACTGCATTCCAGATCCTAAACACTCACTGAACCTGCCTCCACCACACTCTCAGACAGTGCATTCCAGATCCTAAATAACTCACTGAACCTGCCTCCACCACACTCTCAGACAGTGCATTCCAGATCCTAAACACTCACTGAACCTGCCTCCACCACACTCTCAGACAGTGCATTCCAGATCCTAAACACTCACTGAACCTGCCTCCACCACACTCTCAGACAGTGCATTCCAGATCCTAAACACTCACTGAACCTGCCTCCACCACACTCTCAGACACTGCATTCCAGATCCTAAACACTCACTGAACCTGCCTCCACCACACTCTCAGACAGTGCATTCCAGATCCTAAATAACTCACTGAACCTGCCTCCACCACACTCTCAGACAGTGCATTCCAGATCCTAAACACACACTGAACCTGCCTCCACCACACTCTCAGACACTGCATTCCAGATCCTAAACACTCACTGAACCTGCCTCCACCACATTCTCAGACAGTGCATTTCAGATACTAAATAACTCACTGAACCTGCCTCCACCACACTCTCAGACACTGCATTCCAGATCCTAAACACTCACTGAACCTGCCTCCACCACACTCTCAGACAGTGCATTCCAGATCCTAAACACACACTGAACCTGCCTCCACCACACTCTCAGACAGTGCATTCCAGATCCTAAACACACACTGAACCTGCCTCCACCACACTCTCAGACAGTGCATTCCAGATCCTAAACACTCACTGAACCTGCCTCCACCACACTCTCAGACAGTGCATTCCAGATCCTAAACACTCACTGAACCTGCCTCCACCACACTCTCAGACAGTGCATTCCAGATCCTAAACACTCACTGAACCTGCCTCCACCACACTCTCAGGCAGTGCATTCCAGATCCTAAATAACTCACTGAACCTGCCTCCACCACACTCTCAGACAGTGCATTCCAGATCCTAAACACTCACTGAACCTGCCTCCACCACAGTCTCAGACAGTGCATTCCAGATCCTAAACACTCACTGAACCTGCCTCCACCACAGTCTCAGACAGTGCATTCCAGATCCTAAACACTCACTGAACCTGCCTCCACCACACTCTCAGACAGTGCATTCCAGATCCTAAATAACTCACTGAACCTGCCTCCACCACACTCTCAGACACTGCATTCCAGATCCTAAACACTCACTGAACCTGCCTCCACCACACTCTCAGACACTGCATTCCAGATCCTAAACACTCACTGAACCTGCCTCCACCACACTCTCAGACAGTGCATTCCAGATCCTAAATAACTCACTGAACCTGCCTCCACCACACTCTCAGACAGTGCATTCCAGATCCTAAACACTCACTGAACCTGCCTCCACCACACTCTCAGACACTGCATTCCAGATCCTAAACACTCAATGAACCTGCCTCCACCACACTCTCAGACACTGCATTCCAGATCCTAAACACTCACTGAACCTGCCTCCACCACACTCTCAGACAGTGCATTCCAGATCCTAAATAACTCACTGAACCTGCCTCCACCACACTCTCAGACAGTGCATTCCAGATCCTAAACACTCACTGAACCTGCCTCCACCACACTCTCAGACAGTGCATTCCAGATCCTAAACACTCACTGAACCTGCCTCCACCACACTCTCAGACAGTGCATTCCAGATCCTAAACACTCACTGAACCTGCCTCCACCACACTCTCAGACACTGCATTCCAGATCCTAAACACTCACTGAACCTGCCTCCACCACACTCTCAGACAGTGCATTCCAGATCCTAAATAACTCACTGAACCTGCCTCCACCACACTCTCAGACAGTGCATTCCAGATCCTAAACACACACTGAACCTGCCTCCACCACACTCTCAGACACTGCATTCCAGATCCTAAACACTCACTGAACCTGCCTCCACCACATTCTCAGACAGTGCATTTCAGATACTAAATAACTCACTGAACCTGCCTCCACCACACTCTCAGACACTGCATTCCAGATCCTAAACACTCACTGAACCTGCCTCCACCACACTCTCAGACAGTGCATTCCAGATCCTAAACACACACTGAACCTGCCTCCACCACACTCTCAGACAGTGCATTCCAGATCCTAAACACACACTGAACCTGCCTCCACCACACTCTCAGACAGTGCATTCCAGATCCTAAACACTCACTGAACCTGCCTCCACCACACTCTCAGACAGTGCATTCCAGATCCTAAACACTCACTGAACCTGCCTCCACCACACTCTCAGACAGTGCATTCCAGATCCTAAATAACTCACTGAACCTGCCTCCACCACACTCTCAGACAGTGCATTCCAGATCCTAAACACACACTGAACCTGCCTCCACCACACTCTCAGACAGTGCATTCCAGATCCTAAACACTCACTGAACCTGCCTCCACCACACTCTCAGACAGTGCATTCCAGATCCTAAATAACTCACTGAACCTGCCTCCACCACACTCTCAGACAGTGCATTCCAGATCCTAAACACACACTGAACCTGCCTCCACCACACTCTCAGACAGTGCATTCCAGATCCTAAACACTCACTGAACCTGCCTCCACCACACTCTCAGACAGTGCATTCCAGATCCTAAATAACTCACTGAACCTGCCTCCACCACACTCTCAGACATTGCATTCCAGATCCTAAACACTCACTGAACCTGCCTCCACCACACTCTCAGACACTGCATTCCAGATCCTAAACACTCACTGAACCTGCCTCCACCACACTCTCAGACAGTGCATTCCAGATCCTAAATAACTCACTGAACCTGCCTCCACCACACTCTCAGACAGTGCATTCCAGATCCTAAACACTCACTGAACCTGCCTCCACCACACTCTCAGACAGTGCATTCCAGATCCTAAACACACACTGAACCTGCCTCCACCACACTCTCAGACAGTGCATTCCAGATCCTAAACACACACTGAACCTGCCTCCACCACACTCTCAGACAGTGCATTCCAGATCCTAAACACTCACTGAACCTGCCTCCACCACACTCTCAGACAGTGCATTCCAGATCCTAAATAACTCACTGAACCTGCCTCCACCACACTCTCAGACACTGCATTCCAGATCCTAAACACTCACTGAACCTGCCTCCACCACACTCTCAGACACTGCATTCCAGATCCTAAACACTCACTGAACCTGCCTCCACCACACTCTCAGACAGTGCATTCCAGATCCTAAATAACTCACTGAACCTGCCTCCACCACACTCTCAGACAGTGCATTCCAGATCCTAAACACTCACTGAACCTGCCTCCACCACACTCTCAGACAGTGCATTCCAGATCCTAAACACACACTGAACCTGCCTCCACCACACTCTCAGACACTGCATTCCAGATCCTAAACACTCACTGAACCTGCCTCCACCACACTCTCAGACAGTGCATTCCAGATCCTAAACACTCACTGAACCTGCCTCCACCACACTCTCAGACAGTGCATTCCAGATCCTAAATAACTCACTGAACCTGCCTCCACCACACTCTCAGACAGTGCATTCCAGATCCTAAACACTCACTGAACCTGCCTCCACCACACTCTCAGACAGTGCATTCCAGATCCTAAACACACACTGAACCTGCCTCCACCACACTCTCAGACAGTGCATTCCAGATCCTAAACACTCACTGAACCTGCCTCCACCACACTCTCAGACACTGCATTCCAGATCCTAAACACTCACTGAACCTGCCTCCACCACACTCTCAGACAGTGCATTCCAGATCCTAAACACTCACTGAACCTGCCTCCACCACACTCTCAGACAGTGCATTCCAGATCCTAAATAACTCACTGAACCTGCCTCCACCACACTCTCAGACACTGCATTCCAGATCCTAAACACTCACTGAACCTGCCTCCACCACACTCTCAGACAGTGCATTCCAGATCCTAAATAACTCACTGAACCTGCCTCCACCACACTCTCAGACAGTGCATTCCAGATCCTAAACACTCACTGAACCTGCCTCCACCACACTCTCAGACAGTGCATTCCAGATCCTAAATAACTCACTGAAGCTGCCTCCACCACACTCTCAGACACTGCATTCCAGATCCTAAACACTCACTGAACCTGCCTCCACCACACTCTCAGACAGTGCATTCCAGATCCTAAATAACTCACTGAACCTGCCTCCACCACACTCTCAGACAGTGCATTCCAGATCCTAAACACTCACTGAACCTGCCTCCACCACACTCTCAGACAGTGCATTCCAGATCCTAAATAACTCACTGAACCTGCCTCCACCACACTCTCAGACACTGCATTCCAGATCCTAAACACTCACTGAACCTGCCTCCACCACACTCTCAGACAGTGCATTCCAGATCCTAAATAACTCACTGAACCTGCCTCCACCACACTCTCAGACACTGCATTCCAGATCCTAAACACTCACTGAACCTGCCTCCACCACACTCTCAGACAGTGCATTCCAGATCCTTAATAACTCACTGAACCTGCCTCCACCACACTCTCAGACACTGCATTCCAGATCCGAAACACTCACTGAACCTGCCTCCACCACACTCTCAGACAGTGCATTCCAGATCCTAAATAACTCACTGAACCTGCCTCCACCACACTCTCAGACACTGCATTCCAGATATAAACACTCACTGAACCTGCCTCCACCACACTCTCAGACAGTGCATTCCAGATCCAAAACACTCACTGAACCTGCCTCCACCACACTCTCAGACAGTGCATTCCAGATCCTAAACACTCACTGAACCTGCCTCCACCGCACTCTCAGACAGTGCATTCCAGATCCTAAACACTCACTGAACCTGCCCCCAGCACACTCTCAGACAGTGCATTCCAGATCCTAAACACTCACTGAACCTGCCTCCAACGCACTCTCAGAAAGTGCATTCCAGATCCTAAACACTCACTGAACCTGCCTCCACCGCACTCTCAGACAGTGCATTCCAGATCCTAAACACTCACTGAACCTGCCCCCAGCACACTCTCAAACAGTGCATTCCAGATCCTAAACTCTCACTGAACCTGCCTCCACCACACTCTCAGACAGTGCATTCCAGATCCTAAACTCTCACTGAACCTGCCTCCACCACACTCTCAGACAGTGCATTCCAGATCTTAAACACTCACTGAACCTGCCTCCACCTCACTCTCAGACAGTGCACTCCAGATCCTAAACTCTCACTGAACCTGCCTCCAAAACACTCTCAGACAGTGCATTCCAGATCCTAAACTCTCACTGAACCTGCCTCCACCTCACTCTCAGACAGTGCATTCCAGATCCTAAACTCTCACTGAACCTGCCTCCACCGCACTCTCAGACAGTGCATTCCAGATCCTAAACACTCACTGAACCTGCCTCCACTGCACTCTCAGACAGTGCATTCCAGATCCTAAACACTCACTGAACCTGCCCCCAGCACACTCTCAGACAGTGCATTCCAGATCCTAAACTCTCACTGAACCTGCCTCCACCACACTCTCAGACAGTGCATTCCAGATCCTAAACACTCACTGAACCTGCCTCCACCACACTCTCAGACAGTGCATTCCAGATCCTAAACACTCACTGAACCTGCCTCCACTGCACTCTCAGACAGTGCATTCCAGATCCTAAACACTCACTGAACCTGCCCCCAGCACACTCTCAGACAGTGCATTCCAGATCCTAAACTCTCACTGAACCTGCCTCCACCACACTCTCAGACACTGCATTCCAGATCCTAAACACTCACTGAACCTGCCTCCACCACACTCTCAGACAGTGCATTCCAGATCCTAAATAACTCACTGAACCTGCCTCCACCACACTCTCAGACAGTGCATTCCAGATCCTAAACACTCACTGAACCTGCCTCCACCACACTCTCAGACAGTGCATTCCAGATCCTAAACACACACTGAACCTGCCTCCACCACACTCTCAGACAGTGCATTCCAGATCCTAAACACACACTGAACCTGCCTCCACCACACTCTCAGACAGTGCATTCCAGATCCTAAACACTCACTGAACCTGCCTCCACCACACTCTCAGACAGTGCATTCCAGATCCTAAATAACTCACTGAACCTGCCTCCACCACACTCTCAGACACTGCATTCCAGATCCTAAACACTCACTGAACCTGCCTCCACCACACTCTCAGACACTGCATTCCAGATCCTAAACACTCACTGAACCTGCCTCCACCACACTCTCAGACAGTGCATTCCAGATCCTAAATAACTCACTGAACCTGCCTCCACCACACTCTCAGACAGTGCATTCCAGATCCTAAACACTCACTGAACCTGCCTCCACCACACTCTCAGACAGTGCATTCCAGATCCTAAACACACACTGAACCTGCCTCCACCACACTCTCAGACAGTGCATTCCAGATCCTAAACACTCACTGAACCTGCCTCCACCACACTCTCAGACAGTGCATTCCAGATCCTAAACACTCACTGAACCTGCCTCCACCACACTCTCAGACAGTGCATTCCAGATCCTAAATAACTCACTGAACCTGCCTCCACCACACTCTCAGACAGTGCATTCCAGATCCTAAACACTCACTGAACCTGCCTCCACCACACTCTCAGACAGTGCATTCCAGATCCTAAACACACACTGAACCTGCCTCCACCACACTCTCAGACAGTGCATTCCAGATCCTAAACACTCACTGAACCTGCCTCCACCACACTCTCAGACACTGCATTCCAGATCCTAAACACTCACTGAACCTGCCTCCACCACACTCTCAGACAGTGCATTCCAGATCCTAAACACTCACTGAACCTGCCTCCACCACACTCTCAGACAGTGCATTCCAGATCCTAAATAACTCACTGAACCTGCCTCCACCACACTCTCAGACACTGCATTCCAGATCCTAAACACTCACTGAACCTGCCTCCACCACACTCTCAGACAGTGCATTCCAGATCCTAAATAACTCACTGAACCTGCCTCCACCACACTCTCAGACAGTGCATTCCAGATCCTAAACACTCACTGAACCTGCCTCCACCACACTCTCAGACAGTGCATTCCAGATCCTAAATAACTCACTGAACCTGCCTCCACCACACTCTCAGACACTGCATTCCAGATCCTAAACACTCACTGAACCTGCCTCCACCACACTCTCAGACAGTGCATTCCAGATCCTAAATAACTCACTGAACCTGCCTCCACCACACTCTCAGACAGTGCATTCCAGATCCTAAACACTCACTGAACCTGCCTCCACCACACTCTCAGACAGTGCATTCCAGATCCTAAATAACTCACTGAACCTGCCTCCACCACACTCTCAGACACTGCATTCCAGATCCTAAACACTCACTGAACCTGCCTCCACCACACTCTCAGACAGTGCATTCCAGATCCTAAATAACTCACTGAACCTGCCTCCACCACACTCTCAGACACTGCATTCCAGATCCTAAACACTCACTGAACCTGCCTCCACCACACTCTCAGACAGTGCATTCCAGATCCTTAATAACTCACTGAACCTGCCTCCACCACACTCTCAGACACTGCATTCCAGATCCGAAACACTCACTGAACCTGCCTCCACCACACTCTCAGACAGTGCATTCCAGATCCTAAATAACTCACTGAACCTGCCTCCACCACACTCTCAGACACTGCATTCCAGATATAAACACTCACTGAACCTGCCTCCACCACACTCTCAGACAGTGCATTCCAGATCCAAAACACTCACTGAACCTGCCTCCACCACACTCTCAGACAGTGCATTCCAGATCCTAAACACTCACTGAACCTGCCTCCACCGCACTCTCAGACAGTGCATTCCAGATCCTAAACACTCACTGAACCTGCCCCCAGCACACTCTCAGACAGTGCATTCCAGATCCTAAACACTCACTGAACCTGCCTCCAACGCACTCTCAGAAAGTGCATTCCAGATCCTAAACACTCACTGAACCTGCCTCCACCGCACTCTCAGACAGTGCATTCCAGATCCTAAACACTCACTGAACCTGCCCCCAGCACACTCTCAAACAGTGCATTCCAGATCCTAAACTCTCACTGAACCTGCCTCCACCACACTCTCAGACAGTGCATTCCAGATCCTAAACTCTCACTGAACCTGCCTCCACCACACTCTCAGACAGTGCATTCCAGATCTTAAACACTCACTGAACCTGCCTCCACCTCACTCTCAGACAGTGCACTCCAGATCCTAAACTCTCACTGAACCTGCCTCCAAAACACTCTCAGACAGTGCATTCCAGATCCTAAACTCTCACTGAACCTGCCTCCACCTCACTCTCAGACAGTGCATTCCAGATCCTAAACTCTCACTGAACCTGCCTCCACCGCACTCTCAGAAAGTGCATTCCAGATCCTAAACACTCACTGAACCTGCCTCCACTGCACTCTCAGACAGTGCATTCCAGATCCTAAACACTCACTGAACCTGCCCCCAGCACACTCTCAGACAGTGCATTCCAGATCCTAAACTCTCACTGAACCTGCCTCCACCACACTCTCAGACAGTGCATTCCAGATCCTAAACACTCACTGAACCTGCCTCCACCACACTCTCAGACAGTGCATTCCAGATCCTAAACACTCACTGAACCTGCCTCCACTGCACTCTCAGACAGTGCATTCCAGATCCTAAACACTCACTGAACCTGCCCCCAGCACACTCTCAGACAGTGCATTCCAGATCCTAAACTCTCACTGAACCTGCCTCCACCACACTCTCAGACAGTGCATTCCAGATCCTAAACACTCACTGAACCTGCCTCCACCACACTCTCAGACAGTGCATTCCAGATCCTAAACACTCACTGAACCTGCCCCCAGCACACTCTCAGACAGTGCATTCCAGATCCTAAACTCTCACTGAACCTGCCTCCACCACACTCTCAGACAGTGCATTCCAGATCCTAAACTCTCACTGAACCTGCCTCCACCACACTCTCAGACAGTGCATTCCAGATCTTAAACACTCACTGAACCTGCCTCCACCTCACTCTCAGACAGTGCACTCCAGATCCTAAACTCTCACTGAACCTGCCTCCAAAACACTCTCAGACAGTGCATTCCAGATCCTAAACACTCACTGAACCTGCCTCCACTGCACTCTCAGACAGTGCATTCCAGATCCTAAACACTCACTGAACCTGCCCCCAGCACACTCTCAGACAGTGCATTCCAGATCCTAAACTCTCACTGAACCTGCCTCCACCACACTCTCAGACACTGCATTCCAGATCCTAAACACTCACTGAACCTGCCTCCACCACACTCTCAGACAGTGCATTCCAGATCCTAAATAACTCACTGAACCTGCCTCCACCACACTCTCAGACAGTGCATTCCAGATCCTAAACACTCACTGAACCTGCCTCCACCACACTCTCAGACAGTGCATTCCAGATCCTAAACACACACTGAACCTGCCTCCACCACACTCTCAGACAGTGCATTCCAGATCCTAAACACACACTGAACCTGCCTCCACCACACTCTCAGACAGTGCATTCCAGATCCTAAACACTCACTGAACCTGCCTCCACCTCACTCTCAGACAGTGCATTCCAGATCCTAAATAACTCACTGAACCTGCCTCCACCACACTCTCAGACACTGCATTCCAGATCCTAAACACTCACTGAACCTGCCTCCACCACACTCTCAGACACTGCATTCCAGATCCTAAACACTCACTGAACCTGCCTCCACCACACTCTCAGACAGTGCATTCCAGATCCTAAATAACTCACTGAACCTGCCTCCACCACACTCTCAGACAGTGCATTCCAGATCCTAAACACTCACTGAACCTGCCTCCACCACACTCTCAGACAGTGCATTCCAGATCCTAAACACACACTGAACCTGCCTCCACCACACTCTCAGACAGTGCATTCCAGATCCTAAACACTCACTGAACCTGCCTCCACCACACTCTCAGACAGTGCATTCCAGATCCTAAACACTCACTGAACCTGCCTCCACCACACTCTCAGACAGTGCATTCCAGATCCTAAATAACTCACTGAACCTGCCTCCACCACACTCTCAGACAGTGCATTCCAGATCCTAAACACTCACTGAACCTGCCTCCACCACACTCTCAGACAGTGCATTCCAGATCCTAAACACACACTGAACCTGCCTCCACCACACTCTCAGACAGTGCATTCCAGATCCTAAACACTCACTGAACCTGCCTCCACCACACTCTCAGACACTGCATTCCAGATCCTAAACACTCACTGAACCTGCCTCCACCACACTCTCAGACAGTGCATTCCAGATCCTAAACACTCACTGAACCTGCCTCCACCACACTCTCAGACAGTGCATTCCAGATCCTAAATAACTCACTGAACCTGCCTCCACCACACTCTCAGACACTGCATTCCAGATCCTAAACACTCACTGAACCTGCCTCCACCACACTCTCAGACAGTGCATTCCAGATCCTAAATAACTCACTGAACCTGCCTCCACCACACTCTCAGACAGTGCATTCCAGATCCTAAACACTCACTGAACCTGCCTCCACCACACTCTCAGACAGTGCATTCCAGATCCTAAATAACTCACTGAACCTGCCTCCACCACACTCTCAGACACTGCATTCCAGATCCTAAACACTCACTGAACCTGCCTCCACCACACTCTCAGACAGTGCATTCCAGATCCTAAATAACTCACTGAACCTGCCTCCACCACACTCTCAGACAGTGCATTCCAGATCCTAAACACTCACTGAACCTGCCTCCACCACACTCTCAGACAGTGCATTCCAGATCCTAAATAACTCACTGAACCTGCCTCCACCACACTCTCAGACACTGCATTCCAGATCCTAAACACTCACTGAACCTGCCTCCACCACACTCTCAGACAGTGCATTCCAGATCCTAAATAACTCACTGAACCTGCCTCCACCACACTCTCAGACACTGCATTCCAGATCCTAAACACTCACTGAACCTGCCTCCACCACACTCTCAGACAGTGCATTCCAGATCCTTAATAACTCACTGAACCTGCCTCCACCACACTCTCAGACACTGCATTCCAGATCCGAAACACTCACTGAACCTGCCTCCACCACACTCTCAGACAGTGCATTCCAGATCCTAAATAACTCACTGAACCTGCCTCCACCACACTCTCAGACACTGCATTCCAGATATAAACACTCACTGAACCTGCCTCCACCACACTCTCAGACAGTGCATTCCAGATCCAAAACACTCACTGAACCTGCCTCCACCACACTCACAGACAGTGCATTCCAGATCCTAAACACTCACTGAACCTGCCTCCACCGCACTCTCAGACAGTGCATTCCAGATCCTAAACACTCACTGAACCTGCCCCCAGCACACTCTCAGACAGTGCATTCCAGATCCTAAACACTCACTGAACCTGCCTCCAACGCACTCTCAGAAAGTGCATTCCAGATCCTAAACACTCACTGAACCTGCCTCCACCGCACTCTCAGACAGTGCATTCCAGATCCTAAACACTCACTGAACCTGCCCCCAGCACACTCTCAAACAGTGCATTCCAGATCCTAAACTCTCACTGAACCTGCCTCCACCACACTCTCAGACAGTGCATTCCAGATCCTAAACTCTCACTGAACCTGCCTCCACCACACTCTCAGACAGTGCATTCCAGATCTTAAACACTCACTGAACCTGCCTCCACCTCACTCTCAGACAGTGCACTCCAGATCCTAAACTCTCACTGAACCTGCCTCCAAAACACTCTCAGACAGTGCATTCCAGATCCTAAACTCTCACTGAACCTGCCTCCACCTCACTCTCAGACAGTGCATTCCAGATCCTAAACTCTCACTGAACCTGCCTCCACCGCACTCTCAGACAGTGCATTCCAGATCCTAAACACTCACTGAACCTGCCTCCACTGCACTCTCAGACAGTGCATTCCAGATCCTAAACACTCACTGAACCTGCCCCCAGCACACTCTCAGACAGTGCATTCCAGATCCTAAACTCTCACTGAACCTGCCTCCACCACACTCTCAGACAGTGCATTCCAGATCCTAAACACTCACTGAACCTGCCTCCACCACACTCTCAGACAGTGCATTCCAGATCCTAAACACTCACTGAACCTGCCTCCACTGCACTCTCAGACAGTGCATTCCAGATCCTAAACACTCACTGAACCTGCCCCCAGCACACTCTCAGACAGTGCATTCCAGATCCTAAACTCTCACTGAACCTGCCTCCACCACACTCTCAGACAGTGCATTCCAGATCCTAAACACTCACTGAACCTGCCTCCACCACACTCTCAGACAGTGCATTCCAGATCCTAAACACTCACTGAACCTGCCCCCAGCACACTCTCAGACAGTGCATTCCAGATCCTAAACTCTCACTGAACCTGCCTCCACCACACTCTCAGACAGTGCATTCCAGATCCTAAACTCTCACTGAACCTGCCTCCACCACACTCTCAGACAGTGCATTCCAGATCTTAAACACTCACTGAACCTGCCTCCACCTCACTCTCAGACAGTGCACTCCAGATCCTAAACTCTCACTGAACCTGCCTCCAAAACACTCTCAGACAGTGCATTCCAGATCCTAAACTCTCACTGAACCTGCCTCCACCTCACTCTCAGACAGTGCATTCCAGATCCTAAACTCTCACTGAACCTGCCTGCACCACACTCTCAGACAGTGCATTCCAGATCCTAAACTCTCACTGAACCTGCCTCCACCACACTCTCAGACAGTGCATTCCAGATCCTAAACTCTCACTGAACCTGCCTCCACCACACTCTCAGACAGTGCATTCCAGATCCTAAACTCTCACTGAACCTGCCTCCACCACACTCTCAGACAGTGCATTCCAGATCCTAAACTCTCACTGAACCTGCCTCCACCACACTCTCAGACAGTGCATTCCAGATCCTAAACTCTCACTGAACCTGCCTCCACCACACTCTCAGACAGTGCATTCCAGATCCTAAACTCTCACTGAACCTGCCTCCACCACACTCTCAGACAGTGCATTCCAGATCCTAAACACTCACTGAACCTGCCTCCACCACACTCTCAGACAGTGCATTCCAGATCCTAGACACTCACTGAACCTGCCTCCACCACACTCTCAGACAGTGCATTCCAGATCCGAAACACTCACTGAACCTGCCTCCACCACACTCTCAGACAGTGCATTCCAGATCCTAAATACTCACTGAACCTGCCTCCACCACACTCTCAGACACTGCATTCCAGATCCTAAACTCTCACTGAATCTGCCTCCACCACACTCTCAGACAGTGCATTCCAGATCCTAAACTCTCACTGAACCTGCCTCCACCTCACTCTCAGACAGTGCATTCCAGATCCTAAACTCTCACTGAACCTGCCTCCACTGCACTCTCAGACAGTGCATTCCAGATCCTAACCACTCACTGAACCTGCCTCCACCACACTCTCAGACAGTGCATTCCAGATCCTAAACACTCACTGAACCTGCCTCCACCACACTCTCAGACAGTGCGTTCCAGATCCTAAACACTCACTGAACCTGCCTCCACCACACTCTCAGACACTGCATTCCAGATCCTAAACACTCACTGAACCTGCCTCCACCACACTCTCAGACAGTGCATTCCAGATCCTAAACACTCACTGAACCTGCCTCCACCACACTCTCAGACAGTGCATTCCAGACCCTAAACACTCACTGAACCTGCCTCCACCGCACTCTCAGACAGTGCATTCCAGACCCTAAACACACACTGAACCTGCCTCCACCGCACTCTCAGACAGTGCATTCCAGATCCTAAACTCTCACTGAACCTGCCTCCACTGCACTCTCAGACAGTGCATTCCAGATCCTAAACACTCACTGAACCTGCCTCCACCACACACTCAGACAGTGCATTCCAGATCCTAAACACTCACTGAACCTGCCTCCACCACACTCTCAGACAGTGCATTCCAGATCCTAAATAACTCACTGAACCTGCCTCCACCACACTCTCAGACACTGCATTTCAGATCCTAAACACTCACTGAACCTGCCTCCACCACACTCTCAGACAGTGCATTCCAGATCCTAAACACTCACTGAACCTGCCTCCACCACACTCTCAGACAGTGCATTCCAGATCCTAAACACTCACTGAACCAGCCTCCACCACACTCTCAGACAGTGCATTCCAGATCCTAAACACTCACTGAACCTGCCTCCACCACACTCTCAGACAGTGCATTCCAGATCCTGAACACTCACTGAACCTGCCTCCACCACACTCTAAGACAGTGCATTCCAGATCCTAAACACTCACTGAACCTGCCCCCACCACACTCTCAGACAGTGCATTCCAGATCCTAAACTCTCACTGAACCTGCCTCCACCACACTCTCAGACAGTGCATTCCAGATCCTAAACTCTCACTGAATCTGCCTCCACCTCACTCTCAGACAGTGCATTCCAGATCCTAAACTCTCACTGAACCTGCCTCCACCACACTCTCAGACAGTGCATTCCAGATCCTAACCACTCACTGAACCTGCCTCCAAAACACTCTCAGACAGTGCATTCCAGATCCTAAACACTCACTGAACCTGCCTCCACCACACTCTCAGACAGTGCATTCCAGATCCTAAACACTCACTGAACCTGCCCCCACCACACTCTCAGACAGTGCATTCCAGATCCTAAACTCTCACTGAACCTGCCTCCACCTCACTCTCAGACAGTGCATTCCAGATCCTAAACTCTCACTGAACCTGCCTTCACCGCACTCTCAGACAGTGCATTCCAGATCCTAAACTCTCACTGAACCTGCCTCCACCTCACTCTCAGACAGTGCATTCCAGATCCTAAACTCTCACTGAACCTGCCTCCACCTCACTCTCAGACAGTGCATTCCAGATCCTAAACTCTCACTGAACCTGCCTCCACCACACTCTCAGACAGTGCATTCCAGATCCTAAACACTCACTGAACCTGCCTCCACCGCACTCTCAGACAGTGCATTCCAGATCCGAAACACTCACTGAACCTGCCCCCAGCACACTCTCAGACAGTGCATTCCAGATCCTAAACACTCACTGAACCTGCCTCCACCGCACTCTCAGACAGTGCATTCCAGATCCTAAACACTCACTGAACCTGCCTCCACCGCACTCTCAGACAGTGCATTCCAGATCCTAAACACTCACTGAACCTGCCTCCACCGCACTCTCAGACAGTGCATTCCAGATCCTAAACACTCACTGAACCTGCCTCCACCTCACTCTCAGACAGTGCATTCCAGATCCTAAACACTCACTGAACCTGCCCCCAGCACACTCTCAGACAGTGCATTCCAGATCCTAAACTCTCACTGAACCTGCCTCCACCACACTCTCAGACAGTGCATTCCAGATCCTAAACTCTCACTGAACCTGCCTCCACCACACTCTCAGACAGTGCATTCCAGATCTTAAACACTCACTGAACCTGCCTCCACCTCACTCTCAGACAGTGCACTCCAGATCCTAAACTCTCACTGAACCTGCCTCCAAAACACTCTCAGACAGTGCATTCCAGATCCTAAACTCTCACTGAACCTGCCTCCACCTCACTCTCAGACAGTGCATTCCAGATCCTAAACTCTCACTGAACCTGCCTCCACCACACTCTCAGACAGTGCATTCCAGATCCTAAACTCTCACTGAACCTGCCTCCACCACACTCTCAGACAGTGCATTCCAGATCCTAAACTCTCACTGAACCTGCCTCCACCACACTCTCAGACAGTGCATTCCAGATCCTAAACTCTCACTGAACCTGCCTCCACCACACTCTCAGACAGTGCATTCCAGATCCTAAACTCTCACTGAACCTGCCTCCACCACACTCTCAGACAGTGCATTCCAGATCCTAAACTCTCACTGAACCTGCCTCCACCACACTCTCAGACAGTGCATTCCAGATCCTAAACTCTCACTGAACCTGCCTCCACCACACTCTCAGACAGTGCATTCCAGATCCGAAACACTCACTGAACCTGCCTCCACCACACTCTCAGACAGTGCATTCCAGATCCTAAATACTCACTGAACCTGCCTCCACCACACTCTCTGACACTGCATTCCAGATCCTAAACTCTCACTGAATCTGCCTCCACCACACTCTCAGACAGTGCATTCCAGATCCTAAACTCTCACTGAACCTGCCTCCACCTCACTCTCAGACAGTGCATTCCAGATCCTAAACTCTCACTGAACCTGCCTCCACTGCACTCTCAGACAGTGCATTCCAGATCCTAAACACTCACTGAACCTGCCTCCACCACACTCTCAGACAGTGCATTCCAGATCCTAAACACTCACTGAACCTGCCTCCACCACACTCTCAGACAGTGCATTCCAGATCCTAAACACTCACTGAACCTGCCTCCACCACACTCTCAGACACTGCATTCCAGATCCTAAACACTCACTGAACCTGCCTCCACCACACTCTCAGACAGTGCATTCCAGATCCTAAACACTCACTGAACCTGCCTCCACCACACTCTCAGACAGTGCATTCCAGATCGTAAACACTCACTGAACCTGCCTCCACCGCACTCTCAGACAGTGCATTCCAGACCCTAAACACACACTGAACCTGCCTCCACCACACTCTCAGACAGTGCGTTCCAGATCCTAAACTCTCACTGAACCTGCCTCCACTGCACTCTCAGACAGTGCATTCCAGATCCTAAACACTCACTGAACCTGCCTCCACCACACACTCAGACAGTGCATTCCAGATCCTAAACACTCACTGAACCTGCCTCCACCACACTCTCAGACAGTGCATTCCAGATCCTAAATAACTCACTGAACCTGCCTCCACCACACTCTCAGACACTGCATTTCAGATCCTAAACACTCACTGAACCTGCCTCCACCACACTCTCAGACAGTGCATTCCAGATCCTAAACACTCACTGAACCTGCCTCCACCACACTCTCAGACAGTGCATTCCAGATCCTAAACACTCACTGAACCAGCCTCCACCACACTCTCAGACAGTGCATTCCAGATCCTAAACACTCACTGAACCTGCCTCCACCACACTCTCAGACAGTGCATTCCAGATCCTGAACACTCACTGAACCTGCCTCCACCACACTCTCAGACAGTGCATTCCAGATCCTAAACACTCACTGAACCTGCCCCCACCACACTCTCAGACAGTGCATTCCAGATCCTAAACTCTCACTGAACCTGCCTCCACCACACTCTCAGACAGTGCATTCCAGATCCTAAACTCTCACTGAACCTGCCTCCACCTCACTCTCAGACAGTGCATTCCAGATCCTAAACTCTCACTGAACCTGCCTCCACCACACTCTCAGACAGTCCAATCCAGATCCTAACCACTCACTGAACCTGCCTCCAAAACACTCTCAGACAGTGCATTCCAGATCCTAAACTCTCACTGAACCTGCCTCCACCACATTTTCAGACCGTGCATTCCAGATCCTAAACTCTCACTGAACATGCCTCCACCTCACTCTCAGACAGTGCATTCCAGATCCTAAACACTCACTGAACCTGCCTCCACCACACTCTCAGACAGTGCATTCCAGAACCTAAACTCTCACTGAACCTGCCTCCACCACATTTTCAGACCGTGCATTCCAGATCCTAAACTGTCACTGAACATGCCTCCACCTCACTCTCAGACAGTGCATTCCAGATCCTAAACACTCACTGAACCTGCCTCCACCACACTCTCAGACAGTGCATTCCAGATCCTAAACTCTCACTGAACCTGCCTCCACCACACTCTCAGACAGTGCATTCCAGATCCTAAACACTCACTGAACCTGCCTCCAACACACTCTCAGACAGTGCATTCCAGATCCTAAACACACACTGAACCTGCCTCCACCACACTCTCAGACACTGCATTCCATATCCTAAACTCTCATTGAACCTGCCTCCACCTCACTCCCAGACAGTGCATTCCATATCCTAAACTCTCACTGAACCTGCCTCCACCACACTCTCAGACAGTGCATTCCATATCCTAAACTCTCACTGAACCTGCCTCCACCACACTCTCGGACAGTGCATTCCATATCCTAAACACTCACTGAACCTGCCTCCACCACAATCTCAGGCAGTGCATTCCAGATCCTAAACTCTCACTGAACCTGCCTCCACCACACTCTCAGACAGTGCATTCCAGATCCTAAACACTCACTGAACCTGCCTCCACCTCACTCTCAGACAGTGCATTCCAGATCCTAAACTCTCACTGAACCTGCCTCCACCACACTCTCAGACAGTGCATTCCAGATCCTAAACACTCACTGAACCTGCCTCCACCACACTTTCAGACAGTGCATTCCAGATCCTAAACACTCACTGAACCTGCCTCAACCACACTCTCAGACACTGCATTCCAGATCCTAAACTCTCACTGAACCTGCCTCCACCTTACTCTCAGACAGTGCATTCCAGATCCTAAACTCTCACTGAACCTGCCTCCACTGCACTCTCAGACAGTGCATTCCAGATCCTAAACACTCACTGAACCTGCCTCCACCACACTCTCAGACAGTGCATTCCAGATCCTAAACACTCACTGAACCTGCCTCCACCACACTCTCAGACACTGCATTCCAGATCCTAAACACTCACTGAACCTGCCTCCACCACACTCTCAGACAGTGCATTCCAGATCCTAAACACTCACTGAACCTGCCTCCACCACACTCTCAGACAGTGCATTCCAGATCGTAAACACTCACTGAACCTGCCTCCACCGCACTCTCAGACAGTGCATTCCAGACCCTAAACACACACTGAACCTGCCTCCACCACACTCTCAGACAGTGCGTTCCAGATCCTAAACTCTCACTGAACCTGCCTCCACTGCACTCTCAGACAGTGCATTCCACATCCTAAACACTCACTGAACCTGCCTCCACCACACACTCAGACAGTGCATTCCAGATCCTAAACTCTCACTGAACCTGCCTCCACTGCACTCTCAGACAGTGCATTCCACATCCTAAACACTCACTGAACCTGCCTCCACCGCACTCTCAGACAGTGCATTCCAGACCCTAAACACACACTGAACCTGCCTCCACCACACTCTCAGACAGTGCGTTCCAGATCCTAAACTCTCACTGAACCTGCCTCCACTGCACTCTCAGACAGTGCATTCCAGATCCTAAACACTCACTGAACCTGCCTCCACCACACACTCAGACAGTGCATTCCAGATCCTAAACACTCACTGAACCTGCCTCCACCACACTCTCAGACAGTGCATTCCAGATCCTAAATAACTCACTGAACCTGCCTCCACCACACTCTCAGACAGTGCATTCCAGATCCTAAACACTCACTGAACCTGCCTCCACCACACTCTCAGACAGTGCATTCCAGACCCTAAACACACACTGAACCTGCCTCCACCACACTCTCAGACAGTGCGTTCCAGATCCTAAACTCTCACTGAACCTGCCTCCACTGCACTCTCAGACAGTGCATTCCAGATCCTAAACACTCACTGAACCTGCCTCCACCACACACTCAGACAGTGCATTCCAGATCCTAAACACTCACTGAACCTGCCTCCACCACACTCTCAGACAGTGCATTCCAGATCCTAAATAACTCACTGAACCTGCCTCCACCACACTCTCAGACAGTGCATTCCAGATCCTAAACACTCACTGAACCTGCCTCCACCACACTCTCAGACACTGCATTTCAGATCCTAAACACTCACTGAACCTGCCTCCACCACACTCTCAGACAGTGCATTCCAGATCCTAAACACTCACTGAACCTGCCTCCACCACACTCTCAGACAGTGCATTCCAGATCCTAAACACTCACTGAACCAGCCTCCACCACACTCTCAGACAGTGCATTCCAGATCCTAAACACTCACTGAACCTGCCTCCACCACACTCTCAGACAGTGCATTCCAGATCCTGAACACTCACTGAACCTGCCTCCACCACACTCTCAGACAGTGCATTCCAGATCCTAAACACTCACTGAACCTGCCCCCACCACACTCTCAGACAGTGCATTCCAGATCCTAAACTCTCACTGAACCTGCCTCCACCACACTCTCAGACAGTGCATTTCAGATCCTAAACGCTCACTGAAACTGCCTCCACCACACACTCAGACAGTGCATTCCAGATCCTAAACACTCACTGAACCTGCCTCCACCGCACTCTCAGACAGTGCATTCCAGATCCTAAACACACACTGAACCTGCCTCCACCACACTCTCAGACAGTGCATTCCAGATCCTAAACTCTCACTGAACCTGCCTCCACCTCACTCTCAGACAGTGCATTCCAGATCCTAAACTCTCACTGAACCTGCCTCCACCACACTCTCAGACAGTCCAATCCAGATCCTAACCACTCACTGAACCTGCCTCCAAAACAGTCTCAGACAGTGCATTCCAGATCCTAAACACTCACTGAACCTGCCTCCACCACACTCTCAGACAGTGCATTCCAGATCCTAAACACTCACTGAACCTGCCCCCACCACACTCTCAGACAGTGCATTCCAGATCCTAAACTCTCACTGAACCTGCCTCCACCTCACTCTCAGACAGTGCATTCCAGATCCTAAACTCTCACTGAACCTGCCTCCACCGCACTCTCAGACAGTGCATTCCAGATCCTAAACTCTCACTGAACCTGCCTCCACCTCACTCTCAGACAGTGCATTCCAGATCCTAAACTCTCACTGAACCTGCCTCCACCTCACTCTCAGACAGTGCATTCCAGATCCTAAACTCTCACTGAACCTGCCTCCACCACACTCTCAGACAGTGCATTCCAGATCCTAAACTCTCACTGAACCTGCCTCCACCACATTTTCAGACCGTGCATTCCAGATCCTAAACTCTCACTGAACATGCCTCCACCTCACTCTCAGACAGTGCATTCCAGATCCTAAACACTCACTGAACCTGCCTCCACCACACTCTCAGACAGTGCATTCCAGAACCTAAACTCTCACTGAACCTGCCTCCACCACATTTTCAGACCGTGCATTCCAGATCCTAAACTCTCACTGAACCTGCCTCCACCTCACTCCCAGACAGTGCATTCCATATCCTAAACTCTCACTGAACCTGCCTCCACCACACTCTCAGACAGTGCATTCCATATCCTAAACTCTCACTGAACCTGCCTCCACCACACTCTCAGACAGTGCATTCCATATCCTAAACACTCACTGAACCTGCCTCCACCACAATCTCAGGCAGTGCATTCCAGATCCTAAACTCTCACTGAACCTGCCTCCACCACACTCTCAGACAGTGCATTCCAGATCCTAAACACTCACTGAACCTGCCTCCACCTCACTCTCAGACAGTGCATTCCAGATCCTAAACTCTCACTGAACCTGCCTCCACCACACTCTCAGACAGTGCATTCCAGATCCTAAACACTCACTGAACCTGCCTCCACCACACTTTCAGACAGTGC
This sequence comes from Heterodontus francisci, assembly GCF_036365525.1. Lineage (NCBI taxonomy): Eukaryota > Metazoa > Chordata > Chondrichthyes > Heterodontiformes > Heterodontidae > Heterodontus > Heterodontus francisci. The sequence goes on along the minus strand of NC_090418.1, from coordinate 13,270,646 downwards.
ATTCCAGATCCTAAACACTCACTGAACCTGCCTCAACCACACTCTCAGACACTGCATTCCAGATCCTAAACTCTCACTGAACCTGCCTCCACCACACTCTCAGACAGTGCATTCCAGATCCTAAACACTCACTGAACCTGCCTCCACCTCACTCTCAGACAGTGCATTCCAGATCCTAAACACTCACTGAACCTGCCTCCACCACACTCTCAGACAGTGCATTCCAGATCCTGAACACTCACTGAACCTGCCTCCACCACACTCTCAGACAGTGCATTCCAGATCCTAAACACTCACTGAACCTGCCCCCACCACACTCTCAGACAGTGCATTCCAGATCCTAAACTCTCACTGAACCTGCCTCCACCACACTCTCAGACAGTGCATTCCAGATCCTAAACACTCACTGAACCTGCCTCCACTGCACTCACAGACAGTGCATTCCACATCCTAAACACTCACTGAACCTGCCTGCACCTCACTCTCAGACAGTGCATTCCAGATCCTAAACTCTCACTGAACCTGCCTCCACCACATTCTCAGACAGTGCATTCCAGATCCTAACCACTCACTGAACCTGCCTCCAAAACACTCTCAGACAGTGCATTCCAGATCCTAAACACTCACTGAACCTGCCTCCACCACACTCTCAGACAGTGCATTCCAGATCCTAAACACTCACTGAACCTGCCCCCACCACACTCTCAGACAGTGCATTCCAGATCCTAAACTCTCACTGAACCTGCCTCCACCTCACTCTCAGACAGTGCATTCCAGATCCTAAACTCTCACTGAACCTGCCTCCACCTCACTCTCAGACAGTGCATTCCAGATCCTAAACTCTCAGTGAACCTGCCTCCACCACACTCTCAGACAGTGCATTCCAGATCCTAAACTCTCACTGAACCTGCCTCCACCACATTTTCAGACAGTGCATTCCAGATCCTAAACTCTCACTGAACCTGCCTCCACCTCACTCTCAGACAGTGCATTCCAGATCCTAAACACTCACTGAACCTGCCTCCACCACACTCTCAGACAGTGCATTCCAGATCCTAAACACTCACTGAACCTGCCTCCACCACACTCTCAGACAGTGCATTCCAGATCCTAAACTCTCACTGAACCTGCCTCCACCTCACTCTCAGACAGTGCATTCCAGATCCTAAACTCTCATTGAACCTGCCTCCAAAACACTCTCAGAAAGTGCATTCCAGATCCTAAACTCTCACTGAACCTGCCTCCACCACACTCTCAGACAGTGCATTCCAGATCCTAAACTCTCACTGAACCTGCCTCCACCTCACTCTCAGACAGTGCATTCCAGATCCTAAACTCTCACTGAACCTGCCTCCACCACACTCTCAGACAGTGCATTCCAGATCCTAACCACTCACTGAACCTGCCTCCAAAACACTCTCAGACAGTGCATTGCAGATCCTAATCAGTCACTGAACCTGCCTCCACCACACTCTCAGACAGTGCATTCCAGATCCTAAACACTCACTGAACCTGCCCCCACCACACTCTCAGACAGTGCATTCCAGATCCTAAACTCTCACTGAACCTGCCTCCACCTCACTCTCAGACAGTGCATTCCAGATCCTAAACTCTCACTGAACCTGCCACCACCTCACTCTCAGACAGTGCATTCCAGATCCTAAACTCTCACTGAACCTGCCTCCACCACATTCTCAGACAGTGCATTCCAGATCCTAAACTCTCACTGAACCTGCCTCCACCTCACTCTCAGACAGTGCATTCCATATCCTAAACTCTCACTGAACCTGCCTCCACCACACTCTCAGACACTGCATTCCAGATCCTGAACACTCACTGAACCTGCCTCCACCACACTCTCAGACAGTGCATTCCAGATCCTAAACACTCACTGTACCTGCCTCAACCACACTCTCAGACACTGCATTCCAGATCCTAAACTCTCACTGAACCTGCCTCCACCACACTCTCAGACAGTGCATTCCAGATCCTAAACTCTCACTGAACCTGCCTCCACCTCACTCTCAGACAGTGCATTCCAGATCCTAAACTCTCACTGAACCTGCCTCCACTGCACTCTCAGACAGTGCATTCCAGATCCTAAACACTCACTGAACCTGCCTCCACCACACTCTCAGACAGTGCATTCCAGATCCTAAACACTCACTGAACCTGCCTCCACCACACTCTCAGACAGTGCATTCCAGATCCTAAACACTCACTGAACCTGCCTCCACAACACTCTCAGACACTGCATTCCAGATCCTAAACACTCACTGAACCTTCCTCCACCACTCTCTCAGACTGTTCATTCCAGATCCGAAACACTCACTGAACCTGCCTCCACCACACTCTCAGACAGTGCATTCCAGATCCTAAACACTCACTGAACCTGCCTCCACCGCACTCTCAGACAGTGCTTTCCAGACCCTAAACACACACTGAACCTGCCTCCACCGCACTCTCAGACAGTGCATTCCAGATCCTAAACACTCACTGAACCTGCCTCCACTGCACTCTCAGACAGTGCATTCCAGATCCTAAACAGTCACTGAACCTGCCTCCACCACACTCTCAGGCAGTGCATTCCAGATCCTAAACTCACACTGAACCTGCCTCCACCACACTCTCAGACAGTGCATTCCATATCCTAAACTCTCACTGAACCTGCCTCCACCTCACTCTCAGACAGTGCATTCCAGATCCTGAACTCTCACTGAACCTGCCTCCACCACACTCTCAGATAGTGCATTCCAGATCCTAAACACTCACTGAACCTGCCTTCACCACACTCTCAGACAGTGCATTCCAGATCCTAAACACTCACTGAACCTGCCTCCACCGCACTCTCAGACAGTGCATTCCAGACCCTAAACACACCCTGAACCTGCCTCCACCGCACTCACAGACAGTGCATTCCAGATCCTAAACACTCACTGAACCTGCCTCCACCACACTCTCAGGCAGTGCATTCCAGATCCTAAACTCTCACTGAACCTGCCTCCACCACACTCTCAGACAGTGCATTCCAGATCCTAAACTCTCACTGAACCTGCCTCCACCTCACTCTCAGACAGTGTATTCCAGATCCCAAACTCTCACTGAACCTGCCTCCACCACACTCTCAGACAGTGCATTCCAGATCCTAAACACTCACTCAACGTGCTTCCACCACACTCTCAGACAGTGCATTCCAGATCCTAAACACTCACTGAACCTGCCTCCACCACACTCTCAGACAGTGCATTCCAGATCCGAAACACTCACTGAACCTGCCTCCGCCACACTCTCAGACACTGCATTCCAGATCCTAAACTCTCACTGAACCTGCCTCCACCACACTCTCAGACAGTGCATTCCAGATCCTAAACTCTCACTGAACCTGCCTCCACCTCACTCTCAGACAGTGCATTCCAGATCCTAAACTCTCACTGAACCTGCCTCCACCGCACTCTCAGACAGTGCATTCCAGATCCTAAACACTCACTGAATCTGCCTCCACCACACTCTCAGACAGTGCATTCCAGATCCTAAACACTCACTGAACCTGCCTCCACCACACTCTCAGACAGTGCATTTCAGATCCTAAACACTCACTGAACCTGCCTCCACCGCACTCTCAGATAGTGCATTCCAGATCCTGAACACTCACTGAACCTGCCTCCACCACACTGTCAGACAGTGCATTCCAGATCCTAAACACTCACTGAACCTGCCTCAAAAACACTCTCAGACAGTGCATTCCAGATCCTAAACACTCACTGAACCTGCCTCCACCACACTCTCAGACAGTGCATTTCAGATCCTAAACACTCACTGAACCTGCCTCCACCGCACTCTCAGATAGTGCATTCCAGTTCCTAAACTCTCACTGAACCTGCCTCCACCACACTCTCAGACAGTGCATTTCAGATCCTAAACACTCACTGAACCTGCCTCCACCGCACTCTCAGATAGTGCATTCCAGATCCTAAACACTCACTGAACCTGCCTCCACCACACTGTCAGACAGTGCATTCCAGATCCTAAACACTCACTGAACCTGCCTCAAAAACACTCTCAGACAGTGCATTCCAGATCCTAAACTCTCACTGAACCAGCCTCCACCACACTCTCAGACAGTGCATTTCAGATCCTAAACACTCACTGAACCTGCCTCCACCGCACTCTCAGATAGTGCATTCCAGATCCTGAACACTCACTGAACCTGCCTCCACCGCACTCTCAGATAGTGCATTCCAGATCCTAAACACTCACTGAACCTGCCTCCACCACACTCTCAGACAGTGCATTTCAGATCCTAAACACTCACTGAACCTGCCTCCACCGCACTCTCAGATAGTGCATTCCAGATCCTGAACACTCACTGAACCTGCCTCCACCACACTCTCAGACAGTGCATTCCAGATCCTCAACACTCACTGAACCTGCCTCCACCACACTCTCAGATAGTGCATTCCAGATCCTAAACTCTCACTGAACCTGCCTCCACCTCACTCTCAGACAGTGCATTCCAGATCCTAAACTCTCACTGAACCTGCCTCCACCACACTCTCAGACAGTGCATTCCAGATCCTAAACTCTCACTGAACCTGCCTCCACCACATTCTCAGACAGTGCATTCCAGATCCTAAACTCTCACTGAACCTGCCTCCACCTCACTCTCAGACAGTGCATTCCATATCCTAAACTCTCACTGAACCTGCCTCCACCACACTCTCAGACACTGCATTCCAGATCCTAAACATTCACTGAACCTGCCTCAACCACACTCTCAGACAGTGCATTCCATATCCTAAACTCTCACTGAACCTGCCTCCACCACACTCTCAGACACTGCATTCCAGATCCTAAACTCTCACTGAACCTGCCTCCACCTCACTCTCAGACAGTGCATTCCAGATCCTAAACATTCACTGAACCTGCCTCCACCACACTCTCAGACAGTGCATTCCAGATCCTGAACTCTCACTGAACCTGCCTCCACCTCACTCTCAGACAGTGCATTCCAGATCCTAAACTCTCACTGAACCTGCCTCCACTGCACTCTCAGACAGTGCATTCCAGATCCTAAACACTCACTGAACCTGACTCCACCACACTCTCAGACAGTGCATTCCAGATCCTAAACACTCACTGAACCTGCCTCCACCACACTCTCAGACAGTGCATTCCAGATCCTAAACTCTCACTGAACCTGCCTCCACCTCACTCTCAGACAGTGCATTCCAGATCCTAAACATTCACTGAACCTGCCTCAACCACACTCTCAGACAGTGCATTCCATATCCTAAACTCTCACTGAACCTGCCTCCACCACACTCTCAGACACTGCATTCCAGATCCTAAACTCTCACTGAACCTGCCTCCACCTCACTCTCAGACAGTGCATTCCAGATCCTAAACATTCACTGAACCTGCCTCCACCACACTCTCAGACAGTGCATTCCAGATCCTGAACTCTCACTGAACCTGCCTCCACCTCACTCTCAGACAGTGCATTCCAGATCCTAAACTCTCACTGAACCTGCCTCCACTGCACTCTCAGACAGTGCATTCCAGATCCTAAACACTCACTGAACCTGACTCCACCACACTCTCAGACAGTGCATTCCAGATCCTAAACACTCACTGAACCTGCCTCCACCACACTCTCAGACAGTGCATTCCAGATCCTAAACTCTCACTGAACCTGCCTCCACCTCACTCTCAGACAGTGCATTCCAGATCCTAAACTCTCACTGAACCTGCCTCCACCACACTCTCAGACAGTGCATTCCAGATCCTAACCACTCACTGAACCTGCCTCCAAAACACTCTCAGACAGTGCATTCCAGATGCTAAACACTCACTGAACCTGCCTCCACCACACTCTCAGACAGTGCATTCCAGATCCTAAACACTCACTGAACCTGCCCCCATCACACTCTCAGACAGTGCATTCCAGATCCTAAACTCTCACTGAACCTGCCTCCACCACACTCTCAGACAGTGCATTCCAGATCCTAAACACTCACTGAACCTGCCTCCACCACACTCTCAGACAGTGCATTCCAGATCCTAAACACTCACTGAACCTGCCTCCACCACACTCTCAGACAGTGCATTCCAGATCCTAAACACTCACTGAACCTGCCTCCACCTCACTCTCAGACGGTGCATTCCAGATCCTAAACTCTCACTGAACCTGCCTCCACCACACTCTCAGACAGTGCATTCCAGATCCTAAACTCTCACTGAACCTGCCTCCACCACATTTTCAGACAGTGCATTCCAGATCCTAAACACTCACTGAACCTGCCTCCACCACACTCTCAGACAGTGCATTCCAGATCCTAAACACTCACTGAACCTGCCTCAACCACACTCTCAGACACTGCATTCCAGATCCTAAACACTCACTGAACCTGCCTCCACCACACTCTCCGACAGTGCATTCCAGATCCTAAACTCTCACTGAACCTGCCTCCACCACATTTTCAGACAGTGCATTCCAGATCTTAAACACTCACTGAACCTGCCTCCACCACACTCTCAGACAGTGCATTCCAGATCCTAAACACTCACTGAACCTGCCTCCACCTCACTCTCAGACGGTGCATTCCAGATCCTAAACTCTCACTGAACCTGCCTCCACCACACTCTCAGACAGTGCATTCCAGATCCTAAACTCTCACTGAACCTGCCTCCACCACATTTTCAGACAGTGCATTCCAGATCCTAAACTCTCACTGAACCTGCCTCGACCACACTCTCAGACAGTGCATTCCAGATCCTAAACACTCACTGAACCTGCCTCCACCACACTCTCAGACAGTGCATTCCAGATCCTAAACTCTCAATGAACCTGCCTCCACCACATTTTCAGACAGTGCATTCCAGATCCTAAACACTCACTGAACCTGCCTCCACCACACTCTCAGACAGTGCATTCCAGATCCTAAACACTCACTGAACCTGCCTCCACCACACTCTCAGACAGTGCATTCCAGATCCTAAACACTCACTGAACCTGCCTCCACCACACTCTCAGACACTGCATTCCAGATCCTAAACTCTCACTGAACCTGCCTCCACCACATTTTCAGACAGTGCATTCCAGATCCTAAACACTCACTGAACCTGCCTCCACCACACTCTCAGACAGTGCATTCCAGATCCTAAACACTCACTGAACCTGCCTCCACCACACTCTCAGACAGTGCATTCCAGATCCTAAACTCTCACTGAACCTGCCTCCACCACATTTTCAGACAGTGCATTCCAGATCCTAAACACTCACTGAACCTGCCTCCACCACACTCTCAGACAGTGCATTCCAGATCCTAAACTCTCACTGAACCTGCCTCCACCTCACTCTCAGACAGTGCATTCCAGATCCTAAACTCTCACTGAACCTGCCTCCACCACACTCTCAGACAGTGCATTCCAGATCCTAAACTCTCACTGAACCTGCCTCCACCTCACTCTCAGACAGTGCATTCCAGATCCTAAACTCTCACTGAACCTGCCTCCACTTCACTCTCAGACAGTGCATTCCAGATCCTAAACACTCACTGAACCTGCCTCCACCACACTCTCAGACAGTGCATTCCAGATCCTAAACACTCACTGAACCTGCCTCCACCACACTCTCAGACAGTGCATTCCAGATCCTAAACTCTCACTGAACCTGCCTCCACCTCACTCTCAGACAGTGCATTCCAGATCCTAAACTCTCACTGAACCTGCCTCCACCTCACTCTCAGACAGTGCATTCCAGATCCTAAACTCTCACTGAACCTGCCTCCACCACACTCTCAGACAGTGCATTCCAGATCCTAACCACTCACTGAACCTGCCTCCAAAACACTCTCAGACAGTGCATTCCAGATCCTAAACACTCACTGAACCTGCCTCCACCACACTCTCAGACAGTGCATTCCAGATCCTAAACACTCACTGAACCTGCCTCAACCACACTCTCAGACAGTGCATTCCAGATCCTAAACACTCACTGAACCTGCCTCCACCACACTCTCAGACAGTGCATTCCAGATCCTAAACACTCACTGAACCTGCCCCCATCACACTCTCAGACAGTGCATTCCAGATCCTAAACTCTCACTGAACCTGCCTCCACCTCACTCTCAGACGGTGCATTCCAGATCCTAAACTCTCACTGAACCTGCCTCCACCACACTCTCAGACAGTGCATTCCAGATCCTAAACTCTCACTGAACCTGCCTCCACCACATTTTCAGACAGTGCATTCCAGATCCTAAACACTCACTGAACCTGCCTCCACCACACTCTCAGACAGTGCATTCCAGATCCTAAACACTCACTGAACCTGCCTCCACCACACTCTCAGACAGTGCATTCCAGATCCTAAACTCTCACTGAACCTGCCTCCACCTCACTCTCAGACAGTGCATTCCAGATCCTAAACTCTCACTGAACCTGCCTCCACTTCACTCTCAGACAGTGCATTCCAGATCCTAAACACTCACTGAACCTGCCTCCACCACACTCTCAGACAGTGCATTCCAGATCCTAAACACTCACTGAACCTGCCTCCACCACACTCTCAGACAGTGCATTCCAGATCCTAAACTCTCACTGAACCTGCCTCCACCTCACTCTCAGACAGTGCATTCCAGATCCTAAACTCTCACTGAACCTGCCTCCAAAACACTCTCAGACAGTGCATTCCAGATCCTAAACTCTCACTGAACCTGCCTCCACCACACTCTCAGACAGTGCATTCCAGATCCTAAACTCTCATTGAACCTGCCTCCACCTCACTCTCAGACAGTGCATTCCAGATCCTAAACTCTCACTGAACCTGCCTCCACCACACTCTCAGACAGTGCATTCCAGATCCTAACCACTCACTGAACCTGCCTCCAAAACACTCTCAGACAGTGCATTGCAGATCCTAATCAGTCACTGAACCTGCCTCCACCACACTCTCAGACAGTGCATTCCAGATCCTAAACACTCACTGAACCTGCCCCCACCACACTCTCAGACAGTGCATTCCAGATCCTAAACTCTCACTGAACCTGCCTCCACCTCACTCTCAGACAGTACATTCCAGATCCTAAACTCTCACTGAACCTGCCACCACCTCACTCTCAGACAGTGCATTCCAGATCCTAAACTCTCACTGAACCTGCCTCCACCACACTCTCAGACAGTGCATTCCAGATCCTAAACTCTCACTGAACCTGCCTCCACCTCACTCTCAGACAGTGCATTCCATATCCTAAACTCTCACTGAACCTGCCTCCACCACACTCTCAGACAGTGCATTCCAGATCCTGAACATTCACTGAACCTTCCTCCACCACACTCTCAGACAGTGCATTCCAGATCCTAAACACTCACTGAACCTGCCTCAACCACACTCTCAGACAGTGCATTCCAGATCCTAAACTCTCACTGAACCTGCCTCCACCTCACTCTCAGACAGTGCATTCCAGATCCTAAACACTCACTGAACCTGCCTCCACCACACTCTCAGGCAGTGCATTCCAGATCCTAAACTCACACTGAACCTGCCTCCACCACACTCTCAGACAGTGCATTCCAGATCCTAAACACTCACTGAACCTGCCCCCACCACACTCTCAGACAGTGCATTCCAGATCCTAAACTCTCACTGAACCTGCCTCCACCTCACTCTCAGACAGTGCATTCCAGATCCTAAACTCTCACTGAACCTGCCTCCACCACACTCTCAGACAGTGCATTCCAGATCCTAAACTCTCACTGAACCTGCCTCCACCTCACTCTCAGACAGTGCATTCCATATCCTAAACTCTCACTGAACCTGCCTCCACCACACTCTCAGACAGTGCATTCCAGATCCTGAACACTCACTGAACCTTCCTCCACCACACTCTCAGACAGTGCATTCCAGATCCTAAACACTCACTGAACCTGCCTCCACCACACTCTCCGACAGTGTATTCCAGATCCTAAACACTCACTGAACCTGCCTCAACCACACTCTCAGACACTGCATTCCAGATCCTAAACTCTCACTGAACCTGCCTCCACCACACTCTCAGACAGTGCATTCCAGATCCTAAACTCTCACTGAACCTGCCTCCACCTCACTCTCAGACAGTGCATTCCAGATCCTAAACACTCACTGAACCTGCCTCCACCACACTCTCAGACAGTGCATTCCAGATCCTAAACTCACACTGAACCTGCCTCCACCACACACTCAGACAGTGCATTCCAGATCCTAAACTCACACTGAACCTGCCTCCACCACACTCTCAGACAGTGCATTCCAGATCCTAAACACTCACTGAACCTGCCTCCACCACACTCTCAGACAGTGCATTCCAGATCCTAAACACTCACTGAACCTGCCTCCACCACACTCTCAGACAGTGCATTCCATATCCTAAACTCTCACTGAACCTGCCTCCACCTCACTCTCAGACAGTGCATTCCAGATCCTAAACTCTCACTGAACCTGCCTCCACCTCACTCTCAGACAGTGTATTCCAGATCCCAAACTCTCACTGAACCTGCCTCCACCACACTCTCAGACAGTGCATTCCAGATCCTAAACACTCACTCACCGTGCTTCCACCACACTCTCAGACAGTGCATTCCAGATCCTAAACACTCACTGAAGCTGCCTCCACCACACTCTCAGACAGTGCATTCCAGATCCGAAACACTCACTGAACCTGCCTCCGCCACACTCTCAGACACTGCATTCCAGATCCTAAACACTCACTGAACCTGCCTCCACCACACTCTCAGACAGTGCATTCCAGATCCTAAACTCTCACTGAACCTGCCTCCACCTCACTCTCAGACAGTGCATTCCAGATCCTAAACTCTCACTGAACCTGCCTCCACCGCACTCTCAGACAGTGCATTCCAGATCCTAAACACTCACTGAATCTGCCTCCACCACACTCTCAGACAGTGCATTCCAGATCCTAAACACTCACTGAACCTGCCTCCACCACACTCTCAGACAGTGCATTTCAGATCCTAAACACTCACTGAACCTGCCTCCACCGCACTCTCAGATAGTGCATTCCAGATCCTCAACACTGACTGAACCTGCCTCCACCGCACTCTCAGACAGTGCATTCCAGATCCTAAACACTCACTGAATCTGCCTCCACCGCACTCTCAGACAGTGCATTCCAGATCCTAAACACTCACTGAACCTGCCTCCACCACACTCTCAGACAGTGCATTTCAGATCCTAAACACTCACTGAACCTGCCTCCACCGCACTCTCAGATAGTGCATTCCAGATCCTCAACACTGACTGAACCTGCCTCCACCACACTCTCAGACAGTGCATTCCAGATCCTCAACACTCACTGAACCTGCCTCCACCTCACTCTCAGACAGTGCATTCCAGATCCTAAACTCTCACTGAACCTGCCTCCACCTCACTCTCAGACACTGCATTCCAGATCCTAAACACTCACTGAACCTGCCTCCACCACACTCTCAGACACTGCATTCCAGATCCTAAACTCTCACTGAACCTGCCTCCACCACACTCTCAGACACTGCATTCCAGATCCTAAACACTCACTGAATCTGCCTCCACCACACTCTCAGACACTGCATTCCAGATCCTAAACTCTCACTGAACCTGCCTCCACCACACTCTCAGACAGTGCATTCCAGATCCTAAACTCTCACTGAACCTGCCTCCACCTCACTCTCAGACAGTGCATTCCAGATCCTAAACTCTCACTGAACCTGCCTCCACTGCACTCTCAGACAGTGCATTCCAGATCCTAAACACTCACTGAACCTGCCTCCACCACACTCTCAGACAGTGCATTCCAGATCCTCAACACTCACTGAACCTGCCTCCACCACACTCTCAGATAGTGCATTCCAGATCCTAAACTCTCACTGAACCTGCCTCCACCTCACTCTCAGACACTGCATTCCAGATCCTAAACACTCACTGAACCTGCCTCCACCACACTCTCAGACACTGCATTCCAGATCCTAAACTCTCACTGAACCTGCCTCCACCACACTCTCAGACACTGCATTCCAGATCCTAAACACTCACTGAATCTGCCTCCACCACACTCTCAGACACTGCATTCCAGATCCTAAACACTCACTGAACCTGCCTCCACCACACTCTCAGACACTGCATTCCAGATCCTAAACTCTCACTGAACCTGCCTCCACCACACTCTCAGACAGTGCATTCCAGATCCTAAACTCTCACTGAACCTGCCTCCACCTCACTCTCAGACAGTGCATTCCAGATCCTAAACTCTCACTGAACCTGCCTCCACTGCACTCTCAGACAGTGCATTCCAGATCCTAAACACTCACTGAACCTGCCTCCACCACACTCTCAGACACTGCATTCCAGATCCTAAACTCTCACTGAACCTGCCTCCACCACACTCTCAGACACTGCATTCCAGATCCTAAACACTCACTGAATCTGCCTCCACCACACTCTCAGACAGTGCATTCCAGATCCTAAACACTCACTGAACCTGCCTCCACTGCACTCTCAGACAGTGCATTCCAGATCCTAAACACACACTGAACCTGCCTCCACCACACTCTCAGACAGTGCATTCCAGATCCTAAACACTCACTGAACCTGCCTCCAGTGCACTCTCAGACAGTGCATTCCAGATCCTAAACACTCACTGAACCTGCCTCCACTGCACTCTCAGACAGTGCATTCCAGATCCTAAACACTCACTGAACCTGCCTCCACTGCACTCTCAGACAGTGCATTCCAGATCCTAAACACTCACTGAACCTGCCTCCACTGCACTCTCAGACAGTGCATTCCAGATCCTAAACACTCACTGAACCTGCCTCCACTGCACTCTCAGACAGTGCATTCCAGATCCTAAACTCTCACTGAACCTGCCTCCACCACACTCTCAGACACTGCATTCCAGATCCTAAACTCTCACTGAACCTGCCTCCACCACACTCTCAGACAGTGCATTCCAGATCCTAAACTCTCACTGAACCTGCCTCCACCTCACTCTCAGACAGTGCATTCCAGATCCTAAACTCTCACTGAACCTGCCTCCACTGCACTCTCAGACAGTGCATTCCAGATCCTAAACACTCACTGAACCTGCCTCCACCACACTCTCAGACAGTGCATTCCAGATCCTAAACACTCACTGAACCTGCCTCCACCACACTCTCAGGCAGTGCATTCCAGATCCTAAACTCTCACTGAACCTGCCTCCACCACACTATCAGATAGAGCATTCCAGATCCTAAACACTCACTGAACCTGCCTTCACCACACTCTCAGACAGTGCATTCCAGATCCTAAACACTCACTGAACCTGCCTCCACCGCACTCTCAGACAGTGCATTCCAGATCCTAAACACTCACTGAACCTGCCTCCACCACACTCTCAGGCAGTGCATTCCAGATCCTAAACTCTCACTGAACCTGCCTCCACCACACTCTCAGACAGTGCATTCCAGATCCTAAACTCTCACTGAACCTGCCTCCACCTCACTCTCAGACAGTGTATTCCAGATCCCAAACTCTCACTGAACCTGCCTCCACCACACTCTCAGACAGTGCATTCCAGATCCTAAACAATCACTCAACGTGCTTCCACCACACTCTCAGACAGTGCATTCCAGATCCTAAACACTCACTGAACCTGCCTCCACCACACTCTCAGACAGTGCATTCCAGATCCGAAACACTCACTGAACCTGCCTCCGCCACACTCTCAGACACTGCATTCCAGATCCTAAACTCTCACTGAACCTGCCTCCACCACACTCTCAGACAGTGCATTCCAGATCCTAAACTCTCACTGAACCTGCCTCCACCTCACTCTCAGACAGTGCATTCCAGATCCTAAACTCTCACTGAACCTGCCTCCACCGCACTCTCAGACAGTGCATTCCAGATCCTAAACACTCACTGAATCTGCCTCCACCACACTCTCAGACAGTGCATTCCAGATCCTAAACACTCACTGAACCTGCCTCCACCACACTCTCAGACAGTGCATTTCAGATCCTAAACACTCACTGAACCTGCCTCCACCGCACTCTCAGATAGTGCATTCCAGATCCTGAACACTCACTGAACCTGCCTCCACCGCACTCTCAGACAGTGCATTCCAGATCCTCAACACTGACTGAACCTGCCTCCACCACACTCTCAGACAGTGCATTCCAGATCCTCAACACTCACTGAACCTGCCTCCACCACACTCTCAGATAGTGCATTCCAGATCCTAAACTCTCACTGAACCTGCCTCCACCTCACTCTCAGACAGTGCATTCCAGATCCTAAACTCTCACTGAACCTGCCTCCACCACACTCTCAGACAGTGCATTCCAGATCCTAAACTCTCACTGAACCTGCCTCCACCACATTCTCAGACAGTGCATTCCAGATCCTAAACTCTCACTGAACCTGCCTCCACCTCACTCTCAGACAGTGCATTCCATATCCTAAACTCTCACTGAACCTGCCTCCACCACACTCTCAGACACTGCATTCCAGATCCTAAACACTCACTGAATCTGCCTCCACCACACTCTCAGACAGTGCATTCCAGATCCTAAACATTCACTGAACCTGCCTCAACCACACTCTCGGACACTGCATTCCAGATCCTAAACTCTCACTGAACCTGCCTCCACCTCACTCTCAGACAGTGCATTCCATATCCTAAACTCTCACTGAACCTGCCTCCACCACACTCTCAGACAGTGCATTCCAGATCCTAAACTCTCACTGAACCTGCCTCCACCTCACTCTCAGACAGTGCATTCCAGATCCTAAACTCTCACTGAACCTGCCTCCACTGCACTCTCAGACAGTGCATTCCAGATCCTAAACACTCACTGAACCTGCCTCCACCGCACTCTCAGACAGTGCATTCCAGATCCTAAACACTCACTGAACCTGCCTCCACCACACTCTCAGACAGTGCATTCCAGATCCTAAACTCTCACTGAACCTGCCTCCACCTCACTCTCAGACAGTGCATTCCAGATCCTAAACTCTCACTGAACCTGCCTCCACCGCACTCTCAGACAGTGCATTCCAGATCCTAAACACTCACTGAATCTGCCTCCACCACACTCTCAGACAGTGCATTTCAGATCCTAAACACTCACTGAACCTGCCTCCACCGCACTCTCAGATAGTGCATTCCAGATCCTGAACACTCACTGAACCTGCCTCCATCGCACACTCAGACAGTGCATTCCAGATCCTCAACACTGACTGAACCTGCCTCCACCACACTCTCAGACAGTGCATTCCAGATCCTCAACACTCACTGAACCTGCCTCCACCACACTCTCAGACAGTGCATTCCAGATCCTAAACACTCACTGAATCTGCCTCCACCACACTCTCAGACAGTGCATTCCAGATCCTAAACTCTCACTGAACCTGCCTCCACCACACTCTCAGACAGTGCATTCCAGATCCTAAACTCTCACTGAACCTGCCTCCACCCCACTCTCAGACAGTGCATTCCAGATCCTAAACTCTCACTGAACCTGCCTCCACCACATTCTCAGACAGTGCATTCCAGATCCTAAACTCTCACTGAACCTGCCTCCACCACATTCTCAGACAGTGCATTCCAGACCCGAAACACACACTGAACCTGCCTCCACCGCACTCTCAGACAGTGCATTCCAGATCCTAAACACTCACTGAACCTGCCTCCACTGCACTCTCAGACATTGCATTCCAGATCCTAAACACTCACTGAACCTGCCTCCACCACACTCTCAGGCAGTGCATTCCAGATCCTAAACTCACACTGAACCTGCCTCCACCACACTTCACAGACAGTGCATTCCAGATCCTAAACTCTCACTGAACCTGCCTCCACCTCACTCTCAGACAGTGCATTCCAGATCCTAAACTCTCACTGAACCTGCCTCCACCACACTCTCAGACAGTGCATTCCAGATCCTAAACACTCACTGAACCTGCCTTCACCACACTCTCAGACAGTGCATTCCAGATCCTAAACACTCACAGAACCTGCCTCCACCGCACTCTCAGACAGTGCATTCCAGATCCTAAACACTCACTGAACCTGCCTCCACCACACTCTCAGGCAGTGCATTCCAGATCCTAAACTCTCACTGAACCTGCTTCCACCACACTCTCAGACAGTGCATTCCAGATCCTAAACTCTCACTGAACCTGCCTCCACCTCACTCTCAGACAGTGTATTCCAGATCCCAAACTCTCACTGAACCTTCCTCCACCACACTCTCAGACAGTGCATTCCAGATCCTAAACACTCACTCAACCTGCTTCCACCACACTCTCAGACAGTGCATTCCAGATCCTAAACACTCACTGAACCTGCCTCCACCACACTCTCAGACAGTGCATTCCAGATCCGAAACACTCACTGAACCTGCCTCCACCACACTCTCAGACACTGCATTCCAGATCCTAAACTCTCACTGAACCTGCCTCCACCACACTCTCAGACAGTGCATTCCAGATCCTAAACTCTCACTGAACCTGCCTCCACCTCACTCTCAGACAGTGCATTCCAGATCCTAAACTCTCACTGAACCTGCCTCCACCGCACTCTCAGACAGTGCATTCCAGATCCTAAACACTCACTGAATCTGCCTACACTGCACTCTCAGACAGTGCATTCCAGATCCTAAACACTCACTGAACCTGCCTCCACCACACTCTCAGACAGTGCATTTCAGATCCTAAACACTCACTGAACCTGCCTCCATCGCACTCTCAGATAGTGCATTCCAGATCCTGAACACTCACTGAACCTGCCTCCACCGCACTCTCAGACAGTGCATTCCAGATCCTCAACACTGACTGAACCTGCCTCCACCACACTCTCAGACAATGCATTCCAGATCCTCAACACTCACTGAACCTGCCTCCACCACACTCTCAGATAGTGCATTCCAGATCCTAAACACTCATTGAACCTGCGTCCACCACACTCTCAGGCAGTGCATTCCAGATCCTAAACACTCACTGAACTTGCCCCCACCGCACTCTCAGACAGTGCATTCCAGATCCTAAACACTCACTGAACCTGCCTCCACCACACTGTCAGGCAGTGCATTCCAGATCCTAAACTCTCACTGAACCTGCCCCCACCACACTCTCAGACAGTGCATTCCAGATCCTAAACACTCACTGAACCTGCCTCCACCACACTCTCAGACAGTGCATTTCAGATCCTAAACACTCACTGAACCTGCCTCCACTGCACTCTCAGACAGTGCATTCCAGATCCTAAACACTCACTGAACCTGCCTCCACCACACTCTCAGACAGTGCATTCCAGATCCTAAACACACACTGAACCTGCCTCTACCGCACTCTCAGACAGTGCATTCCAGATCCTAAACACACTCTGAACCTGCCTCCACCGCACTCGCAGACATTGCATTCCAGATCCTAAACACACACTTAACCTACCTCCACCACACTCTCAGACAGTGCATTCCAGATCCTAAACTCTCACTGAACCTGCCTCCACCTCACTCTCAGACAGTGCATTCCAGATCCTAAACTCTCACTGAACCCGCCTCCACCGCACTCTCAGACAGTGCATTCCAGATCCTAAACACTCACTGAATCTGCCTCCACCACACTCTCAGACAGTGCATTCCAGATCCTAAACACTCACTGAACCTGCCTCCACCACACTCTCAGACAGTGCATTTCAGATCCTAAACACTCACTGAACCTGCCTCCACCGCACTCTCAGACAGTGCATTCCAGATCCTCAACACTGACTGAACCTGCCTCCACCACACTCTCAGACAGTGCATTCCAGATCCTCAACACTCACTGAACCTGCCTCCACCGCACTCTCAGACAGTGCATTCCAGATCCTAAACACTCACTGAATCTGCCTCCACCACACTCTCAGACAGTGCATTCCAGATCCTAAACACTCACTGAACCTGCCTCCACCACACTCTCAGACAGTGCATTTCAGATCCTAAACACTCACTGAACCTGCCTCCACCGCACTCTCAGATAGTGCATTCCAGATCCTGAACACTCACTGAACCTGCCTCCATCGCACACTCAGACAGTGCATTCCAGATCCTCAACACTGACTGAACCTGCCTCCACCACACTCTCAGACAGTGCATTCCAGATCCTCAACACTCACTGAACCTGCCTCCACCACACTCTCAGACAGTGCATTCCAGATCCTAAACAATCACTGAATCTGCCTCCACCACACTCTCAGACAGTGCATTCCAGATCCTAAACTCTCACTGAACCTGCCTCCACCACACTCTCAGACAGTGCATTCCAGATCCTAAACTCTCACTGAACCTGCCTCCACCACACTCTCAGACAGTGCATTCCAGATCCTAAACTCTCACTGAACCTGCCTCCACCACATTCTCAGACAGTGCATTCCAGATCCTAAACTCTCACTGAACCTGCCTCCACCACATTCTCAGACAGTGCATTCCAGACCCGAAACACACACTGAACCTGCCTCCACCGCACTCTCAGACAGTGCATTCCAGATGCTAAACACTCACTGAACCTGCCTCCACTGCACTCTCAGACATTGCATTCCAGATCCTAAACACTCACTGAACCTGCCTCCACCACACTCTCAGGCAGTGCATTCCAGATCCTAAACTCACACTGAACCTGCCTCCACCACACTTCACAGACAGTGCATTCCAGATCCTAAACTCTCACTGAACCTGCCTCCACCTCACTCTCAGACAGTGCATTCCAGATCCTAAACTCTCACTGAACCTGCCTCCACCACACTCTCAGACAGTGCATTCCAGATCCTAAACACTCACTGAACCTGCCTTCACCACACTCTCAGACAGTGCATTCCAGATCCTAAACACTCACAGAACCTGCCTCCACCGCACTCACAGACAGTGCATTCCAGATCCTAAACACTCACTGAACCTGCTTCCACCACACTCTCAGACAGTGCATTCCAGATCCTAAACTCTCACTGAACCTGCCTCCACCTCACTCTCAGACAGTGTATTCCAGATCCCAAACTCTCACTGAACCTGCCTCCACCACACTCTCAGACAGTGCATTCCAGATCCTAAACACTAACTCAACCTGCTTCCACCACACTCTCAGACAGTGCATTCCAGATCCTAAACACTCACTGAACCTGCCTCCACCACACTCTCAGACAGTGCATTCCAGATCCGAAACACTCACTGAACCTGCCTCCACCACACTCTCAGACAGTGCATTCCAGATCCTAAACTCTCACTGAACCTGCCTCCACCTCACTCTCAGACAGTGTATTCCAGATCCCAAACTCTCACTGAACCTGCCTCCACCACAATCTCAGACAGTGCATTCCAGATCCTAAACACTCACTCAACCTGCTTCCACCACACTCTCAGACAGTGCATTCCAGATCCTAAACACTCACTGAACCTGCCTCCACCACACTCTCAGACAGTGCATTCCAGATCCGAAACACTCACTGAACCTGCCTCCACCACACTCTCAGACACTGCATTCCAGATCCTAAACTCTCACTGAACCTGCCTCCACCACACTCTCAGACAGTGCATTCCAGATCCTAAACTCTCACTGAACCTGCCTCCACCTCACTCTCAGACAGTGCATTCCAGATCCTAAACTCTCACTCAACCTGCCTCCACCGCACTCTCAGACAGTGCATTCCAGATCCTAAACACTCACTGAATCTGCCTACACTGCACTCTCAGACAGTGCATTCCAGATCCTAAACACTCACTGAACCTGCCTCCACCACACTCTCAGACAGTGCATTTCAGGTCCTAAACACTCACTGAACCTGCCTCCATCGCACTCTCAGATAGTGCATTCCAGATCCTGAACACTCACTGAACCTGCCTCCACCGCACTCTCAGACAGTGCATTCCAGATCCTCAACACTGACTGAACCTGCCTCCACCACACTCTCAGACAGTGCATTCCAGATCCTCAACACTCACTGAACCTGCCTCCACCACACTCTCAGATAGTGCATTCCAGATCCTAAACACTCATTGAACCTGCGTCCACCACACTCTCAGGCAGTGCATTCCAGATCCTAAACACTCACTGAACTTGCACCCACCGCACTCTCAGACAGTGCATTCCAGATCCTAAACACTCACTGAACCTGCCTCCACCACACTGTCAGGCAGTGCATTCCAGATCCTAAACTCTCACTGAACCTGCCCCCACCACACTCTCAGACAGTGCATTCCAGATCCTAAACACTCACTGAACCTGCCTCCACCACACGCTCAGACAGTGCATTTCAGATCCTAAACACTCACTGAACCTGCCTCCACTGCACTCTCAGACAGTGCATTCCAGATCCTAAACACTCACTGAACCTGCCTCCACCACACTCTCAGACAGTGCATTCCAGATCCTAAACACACACAGAACCTGCCTCTACCGCACTCTCAGACAGTGCATTCCAGATCCTAAACACACACTGAACCTGCCTCCACCGCACTCTCAGACATTGCATTCCAGATCCTAAACACACACTTAACCTACCTCCACCACACTCTCAGACAGTGCATTCCAGATCCTAAACTCTCACTGAACCCGCCTCCACCGCACTCTCAGACAGTGCATTCCAGATCCTAAACACTCACTGAATCTGCCTCCACCACACTCTCAGACAGTGCATTCCAGATCCTAAACACTCACTGAACCTGCCTCCACCACACTCTCAGACAGTGCATTTCAGATCCTAAACACTCACTGAACCTGCCTCCACCGCACTCTCAGACAGTGCATTCCAGATCCTCAACACTGACTGAACCTGCCTCCACCACACTCTCAGACAGTGCATTCCAGATCCTCAACACTCACTGAACCTGCCTCCACCACACTCTCAGATAGTGCATTCCAGATCCTAAACTCTCACTGAACCTGCCTCCACCACACTCTCAGACAGTGCATTCCAGATCCTAAACACACACTGAACCTGCCTCCACCACACTCTCAGACAGTGCATTCCAGATCCTAAACACTCACTGAACCTGCCTCCACCACACTCTCAGATAGTGCATTCCAGATCCTAAACACTCACTGAACCTGCCTCCACCACACTCTCAGATAGTGCATTCCAGATCCTAAACTCTCACTGAACCTGCCTCCGCCTCACTCTCAGACAGTGCATTCCAGATCCTAAACTCTCACTGAACCTACCTCCACCACACTCTCAGACAGTGCATTCCAGATCCTAAACTCTCACTGAACCTGCCTCCACCACATTCTCAGACAGTGCATTCCAGATCCTAAACTCTCACTGAACCTGCCTCCACCTCACTCTCAGACAGTGCATTCCATATCCTAAACTCTCACTGAACCTGCCTCCACCACACTCTCAGACACTGCATTCCAGATCCTAAACACTCACTGAACCTGCCTCCACCACACTCTCAGACAGTGCATTCCAGATCCTAAACATTCACTGAACCTGCCTCAACCACACTCTCAGACACTGCATTCCAGATCCTAAACTCTCACTGAACCTGCCTCCACCTCACTCTCAGACAGTGCATTCCAGATCCTAAACTCTCACTGAACCTGCCTCCACCTCACTCTCAGACAGTGCATTCCATATCCTAAACTCTCACTGAACCTGCCTCCACCACACTCTCAGACACTGCATTCCAGATCCTAAACACTCACTGAACCTGCCTCCACCTCACTCTCAGACAGTGCATTCCAGATCCTAAACTCTCACTGAACCTGCCTCCACCTCACTCTCAGACAGTGCATTCCATATCCTAAACTCTCACTGAACCTGCCTCCACCACACTCTCAGACACTGCATTCCAGATCCTAAACACTCACTGAACCTGCCTCCACCACACTCTCAGACAGTGCATTCCAGATCCTAAACATTCACTGAACCTGCCTCAACCACACTCTCAGACACTGCATTCCAGATCCTAAACTCTCACTGAACCTGCCTCCACCACACTCTCAGACAGTGCATTCCAGATCCTAAACTCTCACTGAACCTGCCTCCACCTCACTCTCAGACAGTGCATTCCAGATCCTAAACTCTCACTGAACCTGCCTCCACTGCACTCTCAGACAGTGCATTCCAGATCCTAAACACTCACTGAACCTGCCTCCACCACACTCTCAGACAGTGCATTCCAGATCCTAAAATCTCACTGAACCTGCCTCCACCACACTCTCAGACAGTGCATTCCAGATCCTAAACTCTCACTGAACCTGCCTCCACTGCACTCTCAGACAGTGCATTCCAGATCCTAAACACTCACTGAACCTGCCTCCACCACACTCTCAGACAGTGCATTCCAGATCCTAAACTCTCACTGAACCTGCCTCCACCTCACTCTCAGACAGTGCATTCCAGATCCTAAACACACACTGAACCTGCCTCCACCGCACTCTCAGACAGTGCATTCCAGATCCTAAACTCTCACTGAACCTGCCTCCACCTCACTCTCAGACAGTGCATTCCAGATCCTAAACACTCATGAACCTGCCTCCACCACACTCTCAGACAGTGCATTCCAGATCCTAAACTCTCACTGAACCTGCCTCCACTGCACTCTCAGACAGTGCATTCCAGATCCTAAACACTCACTGAACCTGCCTCCACCACACTCTCAGACAGTGCATTCCAGATCCTAAACACTCACTGAACCTGCCTCCACCACACTCTCAGACACTGCATTCCAGATCCTAAACACTCACTGAACCTGCCTCCACCACACTCTCAGACTGTTCATTCCAGATCCTAAACATTCACTGAACCTGCCTCCACCACACTCTCAGACAGTGCATTCCAGATCCTGAACACTCACTGAACCTGCCTCCACCGCACTCTCAGACAGTGCATTCCAGACCCTAAACACACACTGAACCTGCCTCCACCGCACTCTCAGACAGTGCATTCCAGATCCTAAACACTCACTGAACCTGCCTCCACTGCACTCTCAGACAGTGCATTCCAGATCCTAAACACTCACTGAACCTGCCTCCACCACACTCTCAGGCAGTGCATTCCAGATCCTAAACTCACACTGAACCTGCCTCCACCACACTCTCAGACAGTGCATTCCAGATCCTAAACTCTCACTGAACCTGCCTCCACCTCACTCTCAGACAGTGCATTCCAGATCCTAAACTCTCACTGAACCTGCCTCCACCACACTCTCAGACAGTGCATTCCAGATCCTAAACACTCACTGAACCTGCCTTCACCACACTCTCAGACAGTGCATTCCAGATCCTAAACACTCACTGAACCTGCCTCCACCGCACTCTCAGACAGTGCATTCCAGACCCTAAACACACACTGAACCTGCCTCCACCGCACTCACAGACAGTGCATTCCAGATCCTAAACACTCACTGAACCTGCCTCCACCACACTCTCAGGCAGTGCATTCCAGATCCTAAACTCTCACTGAACCTGCCTCCACCACACTCTCAGACAGTGCATTCCAGATCCTAAACTCTCACTGAACCTGCCTCCACCTCACTCTCAGACAGTGTATTCCAGATCCCAAACTCTCACTGAACGTGCCTCCACCACACTCTCAGACAGTGCATTCCAGATCCCAAACTCTCACTGAACCTGCTTCCACCACACTCTCAGACAGTGCATTCCAGATCCTAAACACTCACTGAACCTGCCTCCACCACACTCTCAGACAGTGCATTCCAGATCCGAAACACTCACTGAACCTGCCTCCACCACACTCTCAGACACTGCATTCCAGATCCTAAACTCTCACTGAACCTGCCTCCACCACACTCTCAGACAGTGCATTCCAGATCCTAAACTCTCACTGAACCTGCCTCCACCTCACTCTCAGACAGTGCATTTCAGATCCTAAACACTCACTGAACCTGCCTCCACCGCACTCTCAGATAGTGCATTCAAGATCCTGAACACTCACTGAACCTGCCTCCACCGCACTCTCAGACAGTGCATTCCAGATCCTCAACACTGACTGAACCTGCCTCCACCACACTCTCAGACAGTGCATTCCAGATCCTCAACTGTCACTGAACCTGCCTCCACCACACTCTCAGATAGTGCATTCCAGATCCTAAACTCTCACTGAACCTGCCTCCGCCTCACTCTCAGACAGTGCATTCCAGATCCTACACTCTCACTGAACCTGCCTCCACCACACTCTCAGACAGTGCATTCCAGATCCTAAACTCTCACTGAACCTGCCTCCACCACATTCTCAGACAGTGCATTCCAGATCCTAAACACTCACTGAACATGCCTCCACCACACTCTCAGACAGTGCATTCCAGATCCTAAACACTCACTGAACCTGCCTCCACCACACTGTCAGACAGTGCATTCCAGATCCTAAACATTCACTGAACCTGCCTCAACCACACTCTCAGACACTGCATTCCAGATCCTAAACTCTCACTGAACCTGCCTCCACCACACTCTCAGACAGTGCATTCCAGATCCTAAACTCTCACTGAACCTGCCTCCACCTCACTCTCAGACAGTGCATTCCAGATCCTAAACTCTCACTGAACCTGCCTCCACTGCACTCTCAGACAGTGCATTCCAGATCCTAAACACTCACTGAACCTGCCTCCACCACACTCTCAGACAGTGCATTCCAGATCCTAAACTCTCACTGAACCTGCCTCCACCACACTCTCAGACAGTGCATTCCAGATCCTAAACTCTCACTGAACCTGCCTCCACCTCACTCTCAGACAGTGCATTCCAGATCCTAAACTCTCACTGAACCTGCCTCCACCTCACTCTCAGACAGTGCATTCCAGATCCTAAACTCTCACTGAACCTGCCTCCACCACACTCTCAGACAGTGCATTCCAGATCCTAAACTCTCACTGAACCTGCCTCCACTGCACTCTCAGACAGTGCATTCCAGATCCTAAACACTCACTGAACCTGCCTCCACCACACTCTCAGACAGTGCATTCCAGATCCTAAACACTCACTGAACCTGCCTCCACCACACTCTCAGACACTGCATTCCAGATCCTAAACACTCACTGAACCTGCCTCCACCACACTCTCAGACTGTTCATTCCAGATCCTAAACATTCACTGAACCTGCCTCCACCACACTCTCAGACAGTGCATTCCAGATCCTGAACACTCACTGAACCTGCCTCCACCGCACTCTCAGACAGTGCATTCCAGACCCTAAACACACACTGAACCTGCCTCCACTGCACTCTCAGACAGTGCATTCCAGATCCTAAACACTCACTGAACCTGCCTCCACCACACTCTCAGGCAGTGCATTCCAGATCCTAAACTCACACTGAACCTGCCTCCACCACACTCTCAGACAGTGCATTCCAGATCCTAAACTCTCACTGAACCTGCCTCCACCTCACTCTCAGACAGTGCATTCCAGATCCTAAACTCTCACTGAACCTGCCTCCACCACACTCTCAGACAGTGCATTCCAGATCCTAAACACTCACTGAACCTGCCTTCACCACACTCTCAGACAGTGCATTCCAGATCCTAAACACTCACTGAACCTGCCTCCACCGCACTCTCAGACAGTGCATTCCAGACCCTAAACACACACTGAACCTGCCTCCACCGCACTCACAGACAGTGCATTCCAGATCCTAAACACTCACTGAACCTGCCTCCACCACACTCTCAGGCAGTGCATTCCAGATCCTAAACTCTCACTGAACCTGCCTCCACCACACTCTCAGACAGTGCATTCCAGATCCTAAACTCTCACTGAACCTGCCTCCACCTCACTCTCAGACAGTGTATTCCAGATCCCAAACTCTCACTGAACCTGCCTCCACCACACTCTCAGACAGTGCATTCCAGATCCCAAACTCTCACTGAACCTGCTTCCACCACACTCTCAGACAGTGCATTCCAGATCCTAAACACTCACTGAACCTGCCTCCACCACACTCTCAGACAGTGCATTCCAGATCCGAAACACTCACTGAACCTGCCTCCACCACACTCTCAGACACTGCATTCCAGATCCTAAACTCTCACTGAACCTGCCTCCACCTCACTCTCAGACAGTGCATTCCATATCCTAAACACTCACTGAACCTGCCTCCACCACACTCTCAGACAGTGCATTCCAGATCCGAAACACTCACTGAACCTGCCTCCACCACACTCTCAGGCAGTGCATTCCAGATCCTAAACTCACACTGAACCTGCCTCCACCACACTTCACAGACAGTGCATTCCAGATCCTAAACTCTCACTGAACCTGCCTCCACCTCACTCTCAGACAGTGCATTCCAGATCCTAAACTCTCACTGAACCTGCCTCCACCACACTCTCAGACAGTGCATTCCAGATCCTAAACACTCACTGAACCTGCCTTCACCACACTCTCAGACAGTGCATTCCAGATCCTAAACACTCACAGAACCTGCCTCCACCGCACTCACAGACAGTGCATTCCAGATCCTAAACACTCACTGAACCTGCTTCCACCACACTCTCAGACAGTGCATTCCAGATCCTAAACTCTCACTGAACCTGCCTCCACCTCACTCTCAGACAGTGTATTCCAGATCCCAAACTCTCACTGAACCTGCCTCCACCACACTCTCAGACAGTGCATTCCAGATCCTAAACACTCACTCAACCTGCTTCCACCACACTCTCAGACAGTGCATTCCAGATCCTAAACACTCACTGAACCTGCCTCCACCACACTCTCAGACAGTGCATTCCAGATCCGAAACACTCACTGAACCTGCCTCCACCACACTCTCAGACAGTGCATTCCAGATCCTAAACTCTCACTGAACCTGCCTCCACCTCACTCTCAGACAGTGTATTCCAGATCCCAAACTCTCACTGAACCTGCCTCCACCACACTCTCAGACAGTGCATTCCAGATCCTAAACACTCACTCAACCTGCTTCCACCACACTCTCAGACAGTGCATTCCAGATCCTAAACACTCACTGAACCTGCCTCCACCACACTCTCAGACAGTGCATTCCAGATCCGAAACACTCACTGAACCTGCCTCCACCACACTCTCAGACACTGCATTCCAGATCCTAAACTCTCACTGAACCTGCCTCCACCACACTCTCAGACAGTGCATTCCAGATCCTAAACTCTCACTGAACCTGCCTCCACCTCACTCTCAGACAGTGCATTCCAGATCCTAAATAACTCACTGAACCTGCCTCCACCACACTCTCAGATAGTGCATTCCAGATCCTAAACACTCACTGAATCTGCCTACACTGCACTCTCAGACAGTGCATTCCAGATCCTAAACACTCACTGAACCTGCCTCCACCACACTCTCAGACAGTGCATTTCAGGTCCTAAACACTCACTGAACCTGCCTCCATCGCACTCTCAGATAGTGCATTCCAGATCCTGAACACTCACTGAACCTGCCTCCACCGCACTCTCAGACAGTGCATTCCAGATCCTCAACACTGACTGAACCTGCCTCCACCACACTCTCAGACAGTGCATTCCAGATCCTCAACACTCACTGAACCTGCCTCCACCACACTCTCAGATAGTGCATTCCAGATCCTAAACACTCATTGAACCTGCGTCCACCACACTCTCAGGCAGTGCATTCCAGATCCTAAACACTCACTGAACTTGCCCCCACCGCACTCTCAGACAGTGCATTCCAGATCCTAAACACTCACTGAACCTGCCTCCACCACACTGTCAGGCAGTGCATTCCAGATCCTAAACTCTCACTGAACCTGCCCCCACCACACTCTCAGACAGTGCATTCCAGATCCTAAACACTCACTGAACCTGCCTCCACCACACTCTCAGACAGTGCATTTCAGATCCTAAACACTCACTGAACCTGCCTCCACTGCACTCTCAGACAGTGCATTCCAGATCCTAAACACTCACTGAACCTGCCTCCACCACACTCTCAGACAGTGCATTCCAGATCCTAAACACACACTGAACCTGCCTCTACCGCACTCTCAGACAGTGCATTCCAGATCCTAAACACACACTGAACCTGCCTCCACCGCACTCTCAGACATTGCATTCCAGATCCTAAACACACACTTAACCTACCTCCACCACACTCTCAGACAGTGCATTCCAGATCCTAAACTCTCACTGAACCCGCCTCCACCGCACTCTCAGACAGTGCATTCCAGATCCTAAACACTCACTGAATCTGCCTCCACCACACTCTCAGACAGTGCATTCCAGATCCTAAACACTCACTGAACCTGCCTCCACCACACTCTCAGACAGTGCATTTCAGATCCTAAACACTCACTGAACCTGCCTCCACCGCACTCTCAGACAGTGCATTCCAGATCCTCAACACTGACTGAACCTGCCTCCACCACACTCTCAGACAGTGCATTCCAGATCCTCAACACTCACTGAACCTGCCTCCACCACACTCTCAGATAGTGCATTCCAGATCCTAAACTCTCACTGAACCTGCCTCCACCACACTCTCAGACAGTGCATTCCAGATCCTAAACACACACTGAACCTGCCTCCACCACACTCTCAGACAGTGCATTCCAGATCCTAAACACTCACTGAACCTGCCTCCACCACACTCTCAGATAGTGCATTCCAGATCCTAAACACTCACTGAACCTGCCTCCACCACACTCTCAGATAGTGCATTCCAGATCCTAAACTCTCACTGAACCTGCCTCCGCCTCACTCTCAGACAGTGCATTCCAGATCCTAAACTCTCACTGAACCTACCTCCACCACACTCTCAGACAGTGCATTCCAGATCCTAAACTCTCACTGAACCTGCCTCCACCACATTCTCAGACAGTGCATTCCAGATCCTAAACTCTCACTGAACCTGCCTCCACCTCACTCTCAGACAGTGCATTCCATATCCTAAACTCTCACTGAACCTGCCTCCACCACACTCTCAGACACTGCATTCCAGATCCTAAACACTCACTGAACCTGCCTCCACCACACTCTCAGACAGTGCATTCCAGATCCTAAACATTCACTGAACCTGCCTCAACCACACTCTCAGACACTGCATTCCAGATCCTAAACTCTCACTGAACCTGCCTCCACCTCACTCTCAGACAGTGCATTCCAGATCCTAAACTCTCACTGAACCTGCCTCCACCTCACTCTCAGACAGTGCATTCCATATCCTAAACTCTCACTGAACCTGCCTCCACCACACTCTCAGACACTGCATTCCAGATCCTAAACACTCACTGAACCTGCCTCCACCACACTGTCAGACAGTGCATTCCAGATCCTAAACATTCACTGAACCTGCCTCAACCACACTCTCAGACACTGCATTCCAGATCCTAAACTCTCACTGAACCTGCCTCCACCACACTCTCAGACAGTGCATTCCAGATCCTAAACTCTCACTGAACCTGCCTCCACCTCACTCTCAGACAGTGCATTCCAGATCCTAAACTCTCACTGAACCTGCCTCCACTGCACTCTCAGACAGTGCATTCCAGATCCTAAACACTCACTGAACTTGCCTCCACCACACTCTCAGACAGTGCATTCCAGATCCTAAACTCTCACTGAACCTGCCTCCACCACACTCTCAGACAGTGCATTCCAGATCCTAAACTCTCACTGAACCTGCCTCCACTGCACTCTCAGACAGTGCATTCCAGATCCTAAACACTCACTGAACCTGCCTCCACCACACTCTCAGACAGTGCATTCCAGATCCTAAACTCTCACTGAACCTGCCTCCACCTCACTCTCAGACAGTGCATTCCAGATCCTAAACTCTCACTGAACCTGCCTCCACCTCACTCTCAGACAGTGCATTCCAGATCCTAAACACTCATGAACCTGCCTCCACCACACTCTCAGACAGTGCATTCCAGATCCTAAACTCTCACTGAACCTGCCTCCACTGCACTCTCAGACAGTGCATTCCAGATCCTAAACACTCACTGAACCTGCCTCCACCACACTCTCAGACAGTGCATTCCAGATCCTAAACACTCACTGAACCTGCCTCCACCACACTCTCAGACACTGCATTCCAGATCCTAAACACTCACTGAACCTGCCTCCACCACACTCTCAGACTGTTCATTCCAGATCCTAAACATTCACTGAACCTGCCTCCACCACACTCTCAGACAGTGCATTCCAGATCCTGAACACTCACTGAACCTGCCTCCACCGCACTCTCAGACAGTGCATTCCAGACCCTAAACACACACTGAACCTGCCTCCACCGCACTCTCAGACAGTGCATTCCAGATCCTAAACACTCACTGAACCTGCCTCCACCGCACTCTCAGACAGTGCATTCCAGATCCTAAACACTCACTGAACCTGCCTCCACCACACTCTCAGGCAGTGCATTCCAGATCCTAAACTCACACTGAACCTGCCTCCACCACACTCTCAGACAGTGCATTCCAGATCCTAAACTCTCACTGAACCTGCCTCCACCTCACTCTCAGACAGTGCATTCCAGATCCTAAACTCTCACTGAACCTGCCTCCACCACACTCTCAGACAGTGCATTCCAGATCCTAAACACTCACTGAACCTGCCTTCACCACACTCTCAGACAGTGCATTCCAGATCCTAAACACTCACTGAACCTGCCTCCACCGCACTCTCAGACAGTGCATTCCAGACCCTAAACACACACTGAACCTGCCTCCACCGCACTCACAGACAGTGCATTCCAGATCCTAAACACTCACTGAACCTGCCTCCACCACACTCTCAGGCAGTGCATTCCAGATCCTAAACTCTCACTGAACCTGCCTCCACCACACTCTCAGACAGTGCATTCCAGATCCTAAACTCTCACTGAACCTGCCTCCACCTCACTCTCAGACAGTGTATTCCAGATCCCAAACTCTCACTGAACCTGCCTCCACCACACTCTCAGACAGTGCATTCCAGATCCCAAACTCTCACTGAACCTGCTTCCACCACACTCTCAGACAGTGCATTCCAGATCCTAAACACTCACTGAACCTGCCTCCACCACACTCTCAGACAGTGCATTCCAGATCCGAAACACTCACTGAACCTGCCTCCACCACACTCTCAGACACTGCATTCCAGATCCTAAACTCTCACTGAACCTGCCTCCACCACACTCTCAGACAGTGCATTCCAGATCCTAAACTCTCACTGAACCTGCCTCCACCTCACTCTCAGACAGTGCATTTCAGATCCTAAACACTCACTGAACCTGCCTCCACCGCACTCTCAGATAGTGCATTCCAGATCCTGAACACTCACTGAACCTGCCTCCACCGCACTCTCAGACAGTGCATTCCAGATCCTCAACACTGACTGAACCTGCCTCCACCACACTCTCAGACAGTGCATTCCAGATCCTCAACTGTCACTGAACCTGCCTCCACCACACTCTCAGATAGTGCATTCCAGATCCTAAACTCTCACTGAACCTGCCTCCGCCTCACTCTCAGACAGTGCATTCCAGATCCTACACTCTCACTGAACCTGCCTCCACCACACTCTCAGACAGTGCATTCCAGATCCTAAACTCTCACTGAACCTGCCTCCACCACATTCTCAGACAGTGCATTCCAGATCCTAAACACTCACTGAACATGCCTCCACCACACTCTCAGACAGTGCATTCCAGATCCTAAACACTCACTGAACCTGCCTCCACCACACTGTCAGACAGTGCATTCCAGATCCTAAACATTCACTGAACCTGCCTCAACCACACTCTCAGACACTGCATTCCAGATCCTAAACTCTCACTGAACCTGCCTCCACCACACTCTCAGACAGTGCATTCCAGATCCTAAACTCTCACTGAACCTGCCTCCACCTCACTCTCAGACAGTGCATTCCAGATCCTAAACTCTCACTGAACCTGCCTCCACTGCACTCTCAGACAGTGCATTCCAGATCCTAAACACTCACTGAACCTGCCTCCACCACACTCTCAGACAGTGCATTCCAGATCCTAAACTCTCACTGAACCTGCCTCCACCACACTCTCAGACAGTGCATTCCAGATCCTAAACTCTCACTGAACCTGCCTCCACCTCACTCTCAGACAGTGCATTCCAGATCCTAAACTCTCACTGAACCTGCCTCCACCACACTCTCAGACAGTGCATTCCAGATCCTAAACTCTCACTGAACCTGCCTCCACTGCACTCTCAGACAGTGCATTCCAGATCCTAAACACTCACTGAACCTGCCTCCACTGCACTCTCAGACAGTGCATTCCAGATCCTAAACACTCACTGAACCTGCCTCCACCACACTCTCAGACAGTGCATTCCAGATCCTAAACTCTCACTGAACCTGCCTCCACCACACTCTCAGACAGTGCATTCCAGATCCTAAACTCTCACTGAACCTGCCTCCACCTCACTCTCAGACAGTGCATTCCAGATCCTAAACTCTCACTGAACCTGCCTCCACCACACTCTCAGACAGTGCATTCCAGATCCTAAACTCTCACTGAACCTGCCTCCACTGCACTCTCAGACAGTGCATTCCAGATCCTAAACACTCACTGAACCTGCCTCCACCACACTCTCAGACAGTGCATTCCAGATCCTAAACACTCACTGAACCTGCCTCCACCACACTCTCAGACACTGCATTCCAGATCCTAAACACTCACTGAACCTGCCTCCACCACACTCTCAGACTGTTCATTCCAGATCCTAAACATTCACTGAACCTGCCTCCACCACACTCTCAGACAGTGCATTCCAGATCCTGAACACTCACTGAACCTGCCTCCACCGCACTCTCAGACAGTGCATTCCAGACCCTAAACACACACTGAACCTGCCTCCACTGCACTCTCAGACAGTGCATTCCAGATCCTAAACACTCACTGAACCTGCCTCCACCACACTCTCAGGCAGTGCATTCCAGATCCTAAACTCACACTGAACCTGCCTCCACCACACTCTCAGACAGTGCATTCCAGATCCTAAACTCTCACTGAACCTGCCTCCACCTCACTCTCAGACAGTGCATTCCAGATCCTAAACTCTCACTGAACCTGCCTCCACCACACTCTCAGACAGTGCATTCCAGATCCTAAACACTCACTGAACCTGCCTTCACCACACTCTCAGACAGTGCATTCCAGATCCTAAACACTCACTGAACCTGCCTCCACCGCACTCTCAGACAGTGCATTCCAGACCCTAAACACACACTGAACCTGCCTCCACCGCACTCACAGACAGTGCATTCCAGATCCTAAACACTCACTGAACCTGCCTCCACCACACTCTCAGGCAGTGCATTCCAGATCCTAAACTCTCACTGAACCTGCCTCCACCACACTCTCAGACAGTGCATTCCAGATCCTAAACTCTCACTGAACCTGCCTCCACCTCACTCTCAGACAGTGTATTCCAGATCCCAAACTCTCACTGAACCTGCCTCCACCACACTCTCAGACAGTGCATTCCAGATCCCAAACTCTCACTGAACCTGCTTCCACCACACTCTCAGACAGTGCATTCCAGATCCTAAACACTCACTGAACCTGCCTCCACCACACTCTCAGACAGTGCATTCCAGATCCGAAACACTCACTGAACCTGCCTCCACCACACTCTCAGACACTGCATTCCAGATCCTAAACTCTCACTGAACCTGCCTCCACCACACTCTCAGACAGTGCATTCCAGATCCTAAACTCTCACTGAACCTGCCTCCACCTCACTCTCAGACAGTGCATTTCAGATCCTAAACACTCACTGAACCTGCCTCCACCGCACTCTCAGATAGTGCATTCCAGATCCTGAACACTCACTGAACCTGCCTCCACCGCACTCTCAGACAGTGCATTCCAGATCCTCAACACTGACTGAACCTGCCTCCACCACACTCTCAGACAGTGCATTCCAGATCCTCAACTGTCACTGAACCTGCCTCCACCACACTCTCAGATAGTGCATTCCAGATCCTAAACTCTCACTGAACCTGCCTCCGCCTCACTCTCAGACAGTGCATTCCAGATCCTACACACTCACTGAACCTGCCTCCACCACACTCTCAGACAGTGCATTCCAGATCCTAAACTCTCACTGAACCTGCCTCCACCACATTCTCAGACAGTGCATTCCAGATCCTAAACACTCACTGAACATGCCTCCACCACACTCTCAGACAGTGCATTCCAGATCCTAAACACTCACTGAACCTGCCTCCACCACACTGTCAGACAGTGCATTCCAGATCCTAAACATTCACTGAACCTGCCTCAACCACACTCTCAGACACTGCATTCCAGATCCTAAACTCTCACTGAACCTGCCTCCACCACACTCTCAGACAGTGCATTCCAGATCCTAAACTCTCACTGAACCTGCCTCCACCTCACTCTCAGACAGTGCATTCCAGATCCTAAACTCTCACTGAACCTGCCTCCACTGCACTCTCAGACAGTGCATTCCAGATCCTAAACACTCACTGAACCTGCCTCCACCACACTCTCAGACAGTGCATTCCAGATCCTAAACTCTCACTGAACCTGCCTCCACCACACTCTCAGACAGTGCATTCCAGATCCTAAACTCTCACTGAACCTGCCTCCACCTCACTGTCAGACAGTGCATTCCAGATCCTAAACTCTCACTGAACCTGCCTCCACCACACTCTCAGACAGTGCATTCCAGATCCTAAACTCTCACTGAACCTGCCTCCACTGCACTCTCAGACAGTGCATTCCAGATCCTAAACACTCACTGAACCTGCCTCCACTGCACTCTCAGACAGTGCATTCCAGATCCTAAACACTCACTGAACCTGCCTCCACCACACTCTCAGACAGTGCATTCCAGATCCTAAACTCTCACTGAACCTGCCTCCACCACACTCTCAGACAGTGCATTCCAGATCCTAAACTCTCACTGAACCTGCCTCCACCTCACTCTCAGACAGTGCATTCCAGATCCTAAACTCTCACTGAACCTGCCTCCACCACACTCTCAGACAGTGCATTCCAGATCCTAAACTCTCACTGAACCTGCCTCCACTGCACTCTCAGACAGTGCATTCCAGATCCTAAACACTCACTGAACCTGCCTCCACCACACTCTCAGACAGTGCATTCCAGATCCTAAACACTCACTGAACCTGCCTCCACCACACTCTCAGACACTGCATTCCAGATCCTAAACACTCACTGAACCTGCCTCCACCACACTCTCAGACTGTTCATTCCAGATCCTAAACATTCACTGAACCTGCCTCCACCACACTCTCAGACAGTGCATTCCAGATCCTGAACACTCACTGAACCTGCCTCCACCGCACTCTCAGACAGTGCATTCCAGACCCTAAACACACACTGAACCTGCCTCCACTGCACTCTCAGACAGTGCATTCCAGATCCTAAACACTCACTGAACCTGCCTCCACCACACTCTCAGGCAGTGCATTCCAGATCCTAAACTCACACTGAACCTGCCTCCACCACACTCTCAGACAGTGCATTCCAGATCCTAAACTCTCACTGAACCTGCCTCCACCTCACTCTCAGACAGTGCATTCCAGATCCTAAACTCTCACTGAACCTGCCTCCACCACACTCTCAGACAGTGCATTCCAGATCCTAAACACTCACTGAACCTGCCTTCACCACACTCTCAGACAGTGCATTCCAGATCCTAAACACTCACTGAACCTGCCTCCACCGCACTCTCAGACAGTGCATTCCAGACCCTAAACACACACTGAACCTGCCTCCACCGCACTCACAGACAGTGCATTCCAGATCCTAAACACTCACTGAACCTGCCTCCACCACACTCTCAGGCAGTGCATTCCAGATCCTAAACTCTCACTGAACCTGCCTCCACCACACTCTCAGACAGTGCATTCCAGATCCTAAACTCTCACTGAACCTGCCTCCACCTCACTCTCAGACAGTGTATTCCAGATCCCAAACTCTCACTGAACCTGCCTCCACCACACTCTCAGACAGTGCATTCCAGATCCCAAACTCTCACTGAACCTGCTTCCACCACACTCTCAGACAGTGCATTCCAGATCCTAAACACTCACTGAACCTGCCTCCACCACACTCTCAGACAGTGCATTCCAGATCCGAAACACTCACTGAACCTGCCTCCACCACACTCTCAGACACTGCATTCCAGATCCTAAACTCTCACTGAACCTGCCTCCACCTCACTCTCAGACAGTGCATTCCATATCCTAAACACTCACTGAACCTGCCTCCACCACACTCTCAGACAGTGCATTCCAGATCCGAAACACTCACTGAACCTGCCTCCACCACACTCTCAGACACTGCATTCCAGATCCTAAACTCTCACTGAACCTGCCTCCACCACACTCTCAGACACTGCATTCCAGATCCTAAACACTCACTGAACCTGCCTCCACCACACTGTCAGACAGTGCATTCCAGATCCTAAACTCTCACTGAACCTGCCTCCACCACACTCTCAGACAGTGCATTCCAGATCCTAAACTCTCACTGAACCTGCCTCCACCTCACTCTCAGACAGTGCATTCCAGATCCTAAACTCTCACTGAACCTGCCTCCACTGCACTCTCAGACAGTGCATTCCAGATCCTAAACACTCACTGAACCTGCCTCCACCACACTTTCAGACAGTGCATTCCAGATCCTAAACTCTCACTGAACCTGCCTCCACCACACTCTCAGACAGTGCATTCCAGATCCTAAACACTCACTGAACCTGCCTCCACCACACTCTCAGACAGTGCATTCCAGATCCTAAACTCTCACTGAACCTGCCTCCACCTCACTCTCAGACAGTGCATTCCAGATCCTAAACTCTCACTGAACCTGCCTCCACCTCACTCTCAGACAGTGCATTCCAGATCCTAAACACTCACTGAACCTGCCTCCACCACACTCTCAGACAGTGCATTCCAGATCCTAAACTCTCACTGAACCTGCCTCCACCTCACTCTCAGACACTGCATTCCAGATCCTAAACTCTCACTGAACCTGCCTCCACCACACTCTCAGACAGTGCATTCCAGATCCTAAACACTCACTGAACCTGCCTCCACCATACTCTCAGACAGTGCATTCCAGATCCTAAACTCTCACTGAACCTGCCTCCACTGCACTCTCAGACAGTGCATTCCAGATCCTAAACACTCACTGAACCTGCCTCCACCACACTCTCAGACAGTGCATTCCAGATCCTAAACACTCACTGAACCTGCCTCCACCACACTCTCAGACACTGCATTCCAGATCCTAAACACTCACTGAACCTGCCTCCACCACACTCTCAGACTGTTCATTCCAGATCCTAAACATTCACTGAACCTGCCTCCACCACACTCTCAGACAGTGCATTCCAGATCCTGAACACTCACTGAACCTGCCTCCACCACACTCTCAGACTGTTCATTCCAGATCCTAAACATTCACTGAACCTGCCTCCACCACACTCTCAGACAGTGCATTCCAGATCCTAAACACTCACTGAACCTGCCTCCACCGCACTCTCAGACAGTGCATTCCAGATCCTAAACACTCACTGAACCTGCCTCCACTGCACTCTCAGACAGTGCATTCCAGATCCTAAACACTCACTGAACCTGCCTCCACCACACTCTCAGGCAGTGCATTCCAGATCCTAAACTCACACTGAACCTGCCTCCACCACACTCTCAGACAGTGCATTCCAGATCCTAAACTCTCACTGAACCTGCCTCCACCTCACTCTCAGACAGTGCATTCCAGATCCTAAACTCTCACTGAACCTGCCTCCACCACACTCTCAGACAGTGCATTCCAGATCCTAAACACTCACTGAACCTGCCTTCACCACACTCTCAGACAGTGCATTCCAGATCCTAAACACTCACTGAACCTGCCTCCACCGCACTCTCAGACAGTGCATTCCAGACCCTAAACACACACTGAACCTGCCTCCACCGCACTCACAGACAGTGCATTCCAGATCCTAAACACTCACTGAACCTGCCTCCACCACACTCTCAGGCAGTGCATTCCAGATCCTAAACTCTCACTGAACCTGCCTCCACCACACTCTCAGACAGTGCATTCCAGATCCTAAACTCTCACTGAACCTGCCTCCACCTCACTCTCAGACAGTGTATTCCAGATCCCAAACTCTCACTGAACCTGCCTCCACCACACTCTCAGACAGTGCATTCCAGATCCCAAACTCTCACTGAACCTGCTTCCACCACACTCTCAGACAGTGCATTCCAGATCCTAAACACTCACTGAACCTGCCTCCACCACACTCTCAGACAGTGCATTCCAGATCCGAAACACTCACTGAACCTGCCTCCACCACACTCTCAGACACTGCATTCCAGATCCTAAACTCTCACTGAACCTGCCTCCACCACACTCTCAGACAGTGCATTCCAGATCCTAAACTCTCACTGAACCTGCCTCCACCTCACTCTCAGACAGTGCATTTCAGATCCTAAACACTCACTGAACCTGCCTCCACCGCACTCTCAGATAGTGCATTCCAGATCCTGAACACTCACTGAACCTGCCTCCACCGCACTCTCAGACAGTGCATTCCAGATCCTCAACACTGACTGAACCTGCCTCCACCACACTCTCAGACAGTGCATTCCAGATCCTCAACACTCACTGAACCTGCCTCCACCACACTCTCAGATAGTGCATTCCAGATCCTAAACACTCACTGAACCTGCCTCCACCACACTCTCAGGCAGTGCATTCCAGATCCTAAACTCTCACTGAACCTGCCTCCACCACACTCTCAGACAGTGCATTCCAGATCCTAAACTCTCACTGAACCTGCCTCCACCTCACTCTCAGACAGTGTATTCCAGATCCCAAACTCTCACTGAACCTGCCTCCACCACACTCTCAGACAGTGCATTCCAGATCCCAAACTCTCACTGAACCTGCTTCCACCACACTCTCAGACAGTGCATTCCAGATCCTAAACACTCACTGAACCTGCCTCCACCACACTCTCAGACAGTGCATTCCAGATCCGAAACACTCACTGAACCTGCCTCCACCACACTCTCAGACACTGCATTCCAGATCCTAAACTCTCACTGAACCTGCCTCCACCACACTCTCAGACAGTGCATTCCAGATCCTAAACTCTCACTGAACCTGCCTCCACCTCACTCTCAGACAGTGCATTTCAGATCCTAAACACTCACTGAACCTGCCTCCACCGCACTCTCAGATAGTGCATTCCAGATCCTGAACACTCACTGAACCTGCCTCCACCGCACTCTCAGACAGTGCATTCCAGATCCTCAACACTGACTGAACCTGCCTCCACCACACTCTCAGACAGTGCATTCCAGATCCTCAACACTCACTGAACCTGCCTCCACCACACTCTCAGATAGTGCATTCCAGATCCTAAACACTCACTGAACCTGCCTCCACCACACTCTCAGACAGTGCATTCCAGATCCTAAACACTCACTGAACCTGCCTCCACCACACTCTCAGACAGTGCATTCCAGATCCTAAACTCTCACTGAACCTGCCTCCACCTCACTCTCAGACAGTGCATTTCAGATCCTAAACTCTCACTGAACCTGCCTCCACCACATTCTCAGACAGTGCATTCCAGATCCTAAACTCTCACTGAACCTGCCTCCACCTCACTCTCAGACAGTGCATTCCATATCCTAAACTCTCACTGAACCTGCCTCCACCACATTCTCAGACAGTGCATTCCAGATCCTAAACTCTCACTGAACCTGCCTCCACCTCACTCTCAGACAGTGCATTCCAGATCCTAAACTCTCACTGAACCTGCCTCCACCTCACTCTCAGACAGTGCATTCCAGATCCTAAACTCTCACTGAACCTGCCTCCACCACACTCTCAGACAGTGCATTCCAGATCCTAAACACTCACTGAACCTGCCTCCACCATACTCTCAGACAGTACATTCCAGATCCTAAACATTCACTGAACCTGCCTCAACCACACTCTCAGACAGTGCATTCCAGATCCTAAACATTCACTGAACCTGCCTCAACCACACTCTCAGACACTGCATTCCAGATCCTAAACTCTCACTGAACCTGCCTCCACCACACTCTCAGACAGTGCATTCCAGATCCTAAACTCTCACTGAACCTGCCTCCACCTCACTCTCAGACAGTGCATTCCAGATCCTAAACTCTCACTGAACCTGCCTCCACCTCACTCTCAGACAGTGCATTCCAGATCCTAAACTCTCACTGAACCTGCCTCCACTGCATTCTCAGACAGTGCATTCCAGATCCTAAACTCTCACTGAACCTGCCTCCACCACATTCTCAGACAGTGCATTCCAGATCCTAAACTCTCACTGAACCTGCCTCCACCTCACTCTCAGACAGTGCATTCCATATCCTAAACTCTCACTGAACCTGCCTCCACCACACTCTCAGACACTGCATTCCAGTTCCTAAACACTCACTGAACCTGCCTCCACCACACTCTCAGACAGTGCATTCCAGATCCTAAACATTCACTGAACCTGCCTCAACCACACTCTCAGACACTGCATTCCAGATCCTAAACTCTCACTGAACCTGCCTCCACCTCACTCTCAGACAGTGCATTCCAGATCCTAAACTCTCACTGAACCTGCCTCCACTGCACTCTCAGACAGTGCATTCCAGATCCTAAACACTCACTGAACCTGCCTCCACCACACTCTCAGACACTGCATTCCAGATCCTAAACACTCACTGAACCTGCCTCCACCACACTCTCAGACTGTTCATTCCAGATCCTAAACATTCACTGAACCTGCCTCCACCACACTCTCAGACAGTGCATTCCAGATCCTGAACACTCACTGAACCTGCCTCCACCACACTCTCAGACAGTGCATTCCAGATCCTAAACACACACTGATCCTGCCTCCACCACACTCTCAGACACTGCATTCCAGATCCTAAACATTCACTGAACCTGCCTCCACCGCACTCTCAGACAGTGCATTCCAGATCCTAAACACTCACTGAACCTGCCTCCACCACACTCTCAGACAGTGCATTCCAGATCCTAAACTCTCACTGAACCTGCCTCCACCTCACTCTCAGACAGTGCATTCCAGATCCTAAACTCTCACTGAACCTGCCTCCACCTCACTCTCAGACAGTGCATTCCAGATCCTAAACTCTCACTGAACCTGCCTCCACCACACTCTCAGACAGTGCATTCCCGATCCTAATCACTCACTGAACCTGCCTTCACCACACTCTCAGACAGTGCATTCCAGATCCTAAACACTCACTGAACCTGCCTCCACCGCACTCTCAGACAGTGCATTCCAGACCCTAAACACACACTGAACCTTCCTCCACCGCACTCACAGACAGTGCATTCCAGATCCTAAACAATCACTGAACCTGCCTCCACCACACTCTCAGGCAGTGCATTCCAGATCCTAAACTCTCACTGAACCTGCCTCCACCACACTCTCAGACAGTGCATTCCAGATCCTAAACTCTCACTGAACCTGCCTCCACCTCACTCTCAGACAGTGTATTCCAGATCCCAAACTCTCACTGAACCTGCCTCCACCACACTCTCAGACAGTGCATTCCAGATCCTAAACATTCACTCAACCTGCTTCCACCACACTCTCAGACAGTGCATTCCAGATCCTAAACACTCACTGAACCTGCCTCCACCACACTCTCAGACAGTGCATTCCAGATCCGAAACACTCACTGAACCTGCCTCCACCACACTCTCAGACAGTGCATTCCAGATCCTAAACTCTCACTGAACCTGCCTCCACCTCACTCTCAGACAGTGCATTCCAGATCCTAAACTCTCACTGAACCTGCCTCCACCGCACTCTCAGACAGTGCATTCCAGATCCTAAACACTCACTGAATCTGCCTCCACCACACTCTCAGACAGTGCATTCCAGATCCTAAACACTCACTGAACCTGCCTCCACCACACTCTCAGACTGTGCATTTCAGATCCTAAACACTCACTGAACCTGCCTCCACCGCACTCTCAGATAGTGCATTCCAGATCCTGAACACTCACTGAACCTGCCTCCACCGCACTCTCAGACAGTGCATTCCAGATCCTCAACACTGACTGAACCTGCCTCCACCACACTCTCCGACAGTGCATTCCAGATCCTCAACACTCACTGAACCTGCCTCCACCACACTCTCAGATAGTGCATTCCAGATCCTAAACACTCATTGAACCTGCGTCCACCACACTCTCAGGCAGTGCATTCCAGATCCTAAACACTCACTGAACCTGCCTCCACCGCACTCTCAGACAGTGCATTCCAGATCCTAAACACTCACTGAACCTGCCTCCACCACACTGTCAGGCAGTGCATTCCAGATCCTAAACACTCACTGAACCTGCCCCCACCACACTCTCAGACAGTGCATTCCAGATCCTAAACACTCACTGAACCTGCCTCCACCACACTCTCAGACAGTGCATTTCAGATCCTAAACACTCACTGAACCTGCCTCCACTGCACTCTCAGACAGTGCATTCCAGATCCTAAACACTCACTGAACCTGCCTCCACCACACTCTCAGACAGTGCATTCCAGATCCTAAACACACACTGAACCTGCCTCTACCGCACTCTCAGACAGTGCATTCCAGATCCTAAACACACACTGAACCTGCCTCCACCGCACTCTCAGACAGTGCATTCCAGATCCTAAACACACACTTAACCTACCTCCACCACACTCTCAGACAGTGCATTCCAGATCCTAAACACTCACTGAACCTGCCTCCACCACACTCTCAGACAGTGCATTCCAGATCCTAAACACTCACTGAACCTGCCTCCACCACACTCTCAGACAGTGCATTCCAGATCCTAAACACTCACTGAAACTGCCTCCACCACACTCTCAGACAGTGCATTCCAGATCCTAAACACTCACTGAACCTGCCTCCACCACACTCTCAGACAGTGCATTCCAGATCCTAAACACTCACTGAACCTGCCTCCACCGCACTCTCAGGCAGTGTATTTCGGATCCTAAACACTCACTGCGTGAAAAAGTCCTCATGTCGCCATTGCTTATTTTGCCAATTACCTTAAATCTGTGCTCTCTTGTTCTCGATACTTCCACCAATGGGAACAGCTTCTCCCTATCTACTCTATCCAGACCCCTCAAGATTTTGAACACCTCTGTCAAATCTCCTCTCAACCTTCTCTTCTCCAAGGAAAAAAATTCCAACATCTCCAATCTATCTGTGAAATGAAGTTCCTCTTCCCTGGAACCATTCTCATGAATCTTTTCTGCACCCTCTCTAACGCCTTCACATCTTTCCTAAAGTCTGATGCCCAGAACACTGGACACAATACTCCATTTGAGGACAAACCAGTGTTCTCTGCCCCTTATTAATGAAGCCTTGAATGCTGAATGATCTATGAACCGCTCTCTCAAGCTGTTCTGCCACCTTCAATGATTTATGCACATTTTCACCCAGGTCCCTCCGCTCCTGCACCCCCTGTAGAATTGTATTCTTTATTTTGTATTGTCTCGCCGCCTTCGTCCTACCAAAATGAATCATTTCACACTTCACCGCATTGAACTTCATCTGCCACCTGCCTGCCCATACCACCTACCTATGTCCTTTTGAAATACTACAGGGGCACAGTGGTTAACACCGCAGCCTCACAGCTCCAGCGACCCGGGTTCAATTCTGGGTACTGCCTGTGTGCAGTTTGCAAGTTCTCCCTGTGTCTGCGTGGGTTTCCTCCGGGTGCTCCGGTTTCCTCCCACATGCCAAAGACTTGCAGGTTGGTCGGTAAATTGGCTGTTATAAATTGCCCCTAGTATAGGTAGGTGGTAGGGAAATATAGGGACAGGTGGGGATGTAGTAGGATTAGAGAGAGATACAGCACTGAAACAGGCCCTTCGGCCCACCGAGTCTGTGCCGAACATCAACCACCCATTTATACTAATCCCACACTAATCCCATATTCCTACCAAACATCCCCACCTGTCCCTATATTTCCCTACCACCTACCTATACTAGTGACAATTTATAATGGCCAATTTGCCTATCAACCTGCAAGTCTTTTGGCTT
Organism: Heterodontus francisci; assembly: GCF_036365525.1. NCBI lineage: Eukaryota > Metazoa > Chordata > Chondrichthyes > Heterodontiformes > Heterodontidae > Heterodontus > Heterodontus francisci. The sequence goes on along the minus strand of NC_090418.1, from coordinate 13,226,566 downwards.
GTGGGAGGAAACCGGAGCACCCGGAGGAAACCCACGCAGACACAGGGAGAACTTGCAAACTCCACACAGGCAGTACCTGGAATCGAACCCGGGTCCCTGGAGCTGTGAGGCTGCGGTGCTAACCACTGCGCCACTGTGCCGCCCTGTAGGAGTGTAGGATTAGTATAAATGGGTGGTTGATGGTCGGCACAGACTCGGTGGGCCGAAGGGCCTGTTTCAGTGCTGTATCTCTAAACTAAACTAAACTAAACTATTCTCCTCGCAGTTCACAACGCTTCCAAGTTTTGCATCATCCACAAACTTTGAAATTGTGCCCTGTGCACCAAGGTCTAAGTCATTAATATATATCAAGATTGGCCTTGGGGAACTCCACAACAAGCCTTCCTCCAGTCTGAGAAACAGCCATTAACCACTACTCCCTGTTTCCTGTCACTCAGCCAATTACATCTCCATAATATAAGCGCAGTACATCCTTTTTTGCTCAATAAAGCATCGGGTTGTATTATGTGCTGTGGTGTCGGCATTGGGATGTGAACCAAAAACCTGCTGGACTCTGAAGGAAGAGGACGACGACTGAGTCACGGCTGGCAATGAATCCAGCCATCTCAGAGGAGCTGGAGGAGGTGAGGCCATGAATGCATTTGAAAACAAGGATGAGGAATTTTAAAATGGAGGCGTTGCTTAACCACGTGCCAGTGTGGGTCAGCGAGCGCAGGGATGAGGGGTGAAGTAGTCTTGATGTGAGTTAGGATATGGGGCAGCAAACAAAGCTTCCTGCATTCAGTGATAAACTGCCTCTTGAAGCATCACAGTGGGACTTCCAACTTCCAGCTACAGGAGAACAGATCAACCGCAGATGGTGGACGAGATGGCGGACATGAAATGAAGGGCCCTGTCTGTTCTCTCAGATGGTTGTAAAAGATCCCGTGGACACTATTAGAAGAAGCGCAGAGGAGAACACCTAGTCCAGGCCAACATTTATCCTTCAACTGCCTTCACCAGCAAAAAATAAATCAGGTCGTTATCATGTTATTGTTTGTGGGATCCTGCTGTGCCCAAATTAGCTACTGTGTTTCTTACATTCTAACACTTCAAGAACGCACTTCATTGGCTGTAAAGCATTTAGGACATCCTGAGGTTGCAAAAGGCGCTTTAGAAATGCACTTCCTTCCTTTCTTTATTGCTATCTGTGGGAGCTTGCTGTGCGTAAGTTGACTGCCACATTTCCTACATTACAACAGCATGTAACACTTACAAAGGTATGTCATTGGCCACACCGATCTTTGAGATATCCTGAGAATGTGATGATTTTGCGACCCGAATCTTTTTCTGTCTTCTCTTCTCTGTGGGACAGAAGTTTATTGTTATGGACAGGTGGAAAGGGGTGTGGGTAGTTCCCTCTGTTCACCTTCCAATTGACAATATCATGTTTTGTTCAAAAATGAGGCCTTAGCCCCTGAGTGGCTTTCAAGTCAAATAAGCAGACAACTGACAGGTTTGCTCATCGATTAAAAAAGGATAACTATTTATTTTTACACAATTCGCAAAACGGTTGTAACCTCACCCACGTACACATTCACTCACACATACACAAGAATATGTAAATAGACAGAAAGGGGTAGGATAGTTTAAACTCCAAAGTGAAGTAAGTGTTTGTGCTTTACAGTAAATTTGTTGAATCTTCTTAGGTGGAATGTCTGTTTAAAGGTGCAGGCCTGGGTGTTTGTAGTCTTGAACTTGTTGAGGTGTTGTAGAGTTCTGGTGGTTACAACTCAGCACAAGGCTGGAGGTGTGGATGTTGTTATCGTCACAGATGGAGAGTCTTAAAGTTACTTGTGATGTCTCTGCTGCAGTTGTTCAGTTTGTTCAGCAGCGTTCTACTTGCTTAGCTGGATCTCATGCACAGCCTCTGACTGGACTGCTTTTTCTGAGGTGTTGGCTTGATATCCCTTCTCTCTCCAGAGGGCTATCTTTTTAAGGTAAAAATCCATCACATTAGAGTTTCTGTTAGGACACACATGGCCCTCTACCCTGGTGTGACCACACAATGGGCCAGGATGAAAACCATGGCTATAGATTAATGTATGAATGGAGACCATTCTGTGAACATGGTGCTACCTCACACCTATTCTTTTAGGTTTGGGCTGTGAGTCAGTCTGTATCCTTGGAGAGACCTTGAAGTTGCATGTCCACAGATCCCTAAAAGTGGCAGGTAGATAGAGTGGTGAAGAAGGCATATGGGATGCTTGCCTTTATTGGCCGAGGTATAGAATACAAAAGCAGGGATGTATTGCTGGAACTGTATAAAATGCTGGTTCGGCCACAGTTGGAGTATTGTGTACAGTTCTGGTCACCACATTACAGGAAGGACATAATTGCTCTGGAGAGAGTGCAGAGGAGATTTACAAGAATGTTGCCAGGGCTCAAAAGTAGCAGCTATGAGGAAAGATTGGATAGGCTAGGGTTGTTTTCCTTCGAACAGAGGAGGCTGAGGGGGTGACTTAATTAAGGTGTACAAAATTATGAGGGGCCTAGATAGAGTAGATAGGAAGGACCTGTTTCCCCTAGCGGAGAGGTCAGTTATCAGGGGGCACAGATTTAAGGCGATTGGTCGAAGGATTAGAGGGGAAATGAGGAAAAACTTTTTCACCCAGAGGGTGGTGGTTGTCTGGAATTCACTGCCCAGATCGGTGCTGGAGCAGAAACCCTCAACTCATTTAAAATGTACCTGGACCCGCACCTGAAGTGATGTAACCTGCAAGGCCACGGACCAGGTGCTGAAAGGTGGGATTAGATTGGGCGGCTAGTTTTCTTTTGGCTGGCACAGTCACGACGGGCTGAATGGCCTCTTTCTAAACTGTAATTTTTCAATGGTTCTATCCAGAATCATTTGTTAGTCCATTCATGCTGATGAGTCATTAATATGCAATGGTGCCCCTTTTAATTTCAAAGGGGTTCTCCCCAGAGCCACGTCAGACGAGGTTAATGAGGTCCAGTTCTGCACGGGTTCTGTTGATTTACAGTACAGAAGGGGTCACATGGCTGCTGCTCCACTTTGATTGCGGTGCAAGGGTCCATATCCTTGTGGTTTTGTTTAACAGCTGACATTTTAATTCATAATTCTTCCATTTCATTGTTTATTTCATCACACCTCCTTCCGTGCATGACAAAGTCCAAATGTAAAAACAAATGATTAAAAATCCCAAGTTATATATTCTGCAAACCATGACGTGAGTAGCTGAACTTTGAAGAGCAGGAAGATATGAGACTCAGTCCTTGCTCGGTGCTGAATAAATCCGCCTACTCCTGCTCTTTACAATATCTCAATGGTTCAGCAGTCACTCACTGTCTAGATCACAGGTAGAAACATAGGAATCAGTGGCCATTCAGTCCTTCAAGCCCGTTCCGCCCTGGAGTAGGGAGTAAAAAACCCTAATCTTCTGTCTCAGAGAAGCAAGTGATGGGTAGGTGCAGGTGCAATTTGGAGGAGCAGCCCCTGTCCGTGCGCGACATGTGCGCGTGTGCAAGATAGTGAACACAGTTACACGTTCACATGTTAGCGTCTCTTTGCTCCACAACTTGGAGACTGGGTCAAGGTGAAGGAAACAAAGGCTTGCATTCGTATAGCACCTCTCATGACCTCAGGATGTCCCAAAGCGCTTTACAGCCAATGAAGTACTTTTGAAGTAGTCGTACAGAACTTAAGTATCGCTGAAAGTAGGGACATTTTGTCGAAGCTTTTCATCTTGCACTTATCAGGACAATTCGCAAGAATACCAATGCAAGGGAAGCAACAAATTTATACTGTATAGGGAGAAAGTGCTAATTGGTTGGCAAGTGTACTCTGATTGGTAGAGGCGTTGCCATTGGAGAATGCACCAGTTTAATAAGTTACAGCCGTTCACTGGTTCATTCCTCAAGGCAACACCTCTACCAATCAGAGTCTAGATTTGGTGCTCCAGAATGGGAATTAAACCCATAAACATTTCACTCAGAAGCTCAGGTGACGCTAGCTGGGGATTTGTTAGTCCCTGCGCCTTATTTTACGCAGGGTGAGTTCTTGGAATTGCAAAAACCGTCAACAAAATATTCCATCTCGTTGCTGTTTTATGTGTGACAGCTGCCATGGCAACCACAACCAAAATCAATGATTTTCATGGAATTAGCTTCTCTTCTTGAGTTTCATGTGTGATAAAGCCATCAGATTGAAGAAAAATATTTCAGCTGTCTTATTAATAAAACAGTGGTATTTTTAGACTGGTTTGACACAGAGGCATGAGTAGCAACAGAGAAACTAGAGGAATCCATCGAGATTCAGCCCTTCGAGCCTGTTCCGCCATTCAGTGGCTGATCTGAGGCCTAACTCCATCTATCTACCTTTGCCCCGCACCCCTTAATAACTTTGGTTAACAAAAATCTACCAATCTCAGATTTAAAACTAACAACTGATCCAGCATCAATAGCCTTTTGTGGAAGAGAGTTCCAAACTTCTACCACCCTGAGTTGGATGATCAGCCATGATCATAATGAATGGCTGAGCCGGCTCGAAGGGCCGAATGGCCTACTCCTGCTCCTATTCTCTATGTTTCTATGTTTCCGAATTTCACTCCTGAAAGGTCTGGCTCGAATTTCTAGACTACGACCCCTAGTCCGAGCCCCCTCACCAAGTTCCCCTCCATCGCCCCCATCTATTCCCCTTAATATCTTGAAATTGTCACCCCTTAACCTTCTAAATTCCAGGGAATACAACACTAGTTTGTGTAATCTCTCCTCGTAATTTAACCGTTGGAGACCAGGTATTATTCTGTTAAATCTACGCTGCACTCCCTCCAAGGCTAATATATCCCGGTGGTTAAGTATTAGACGTTTACCTATCAGGACTGGAATCACATCCAACCAGGACTGCTGTGATAAAATTCTCTTCAGTCATCTATCTGCAAGAATCTGCTGTTCACAAGATCATTATGGATGAGGAAGGCTATTTGGCCCATCTAAATTCACCCAAACTGGAAAATCGGAAAGTTCACATTGCTTCTGCCCACCCTATTTCCACATCCTAATTGTTCCTCAGATGATCGGTGTCACAGTCATAGAGTTATACAGCACAGAAACAGGCCCTTCGGCCCATTGTGTCCGTGCCGGCCATCAAGCACCTATCTATTCTAATCCCATTTTCCAGCACTTGGCCCGTAGCCTTGAATGCTATGACATTTCAAGTGCTCATCTAAATACTTCTTAAATGTTGTGAGGGTTCCTGCCTCTACCACCTCTTCAGGTAGTGTGTTCCAGATTCCAACCACCCTCTGAGTGAAAAAAAATTTCCTCAAATCCCCTCTAAACCTCCTTCCCCTAACCTTAAATCTATGCCCCCTGGTTATTGACACCTCCGCTAAGGGAAAATGTTTCTTCCTATCTAACCTATCAATGCCCCTCATAATTTTGTACACCTCAATCATGTCCCCCCCTCAGCCTTCTCTGTTCGAAGGAAAACAACCCTAGCCTATCCAGTCTCTATTCATAGCTGAAATACTCCAGCCCAGGCAACATCCTGGTGAATCTCCTCTGCACCCTCTCCAGTGCAATCACATCCTTCCTATAGTGTGGCGACCAGAACTGTACACAGTACTCCAGCTGTGGCCTAACTAGTGTTTTATACAGCTCCGTCATAACCTCCCTGCTTTTATATTCTATGCTTCGACTAATACAGGCAAGTATCCCATATGCCTTCCCAACCACCTTATCTACCTGTGCTGCTACATTCAGTGATCTATGGACAAGTACACCAAGGTCCCTCTGACCCTCTGTACTTCCTAGGGTCCTACCATCCATTGTATATTCCCTTGCCTTATTAATCCTCCCAAAATGCATCACCATTCTCAGGATTAAATTCCATTTGCCACTGCTCCGCCCATCTTACCAGCCCATCTATATCGTCCTGTAATCTAAGGCTTTCCTCCTCACTATTTACGACACCACAAATTTTCGTGTCATCTGCAAACATACTGATCATACCTTCTATATTCACGTCTAAATCATTAATGTACACTACAAACAGCAAGGGTCCCAGCACCGATCCCTGTGGTACACCACTGGTCACAGGCTTCCACTCGTAAAAGCAACCCTCGACCATCACCCTCTGCCTCCTGCCACTGAGCCAATTTTGGATCTAATTTGCCTAATTGCCCAGGATCCCATGGGCTGTTACCTTCTTAATCAATCTCCCATGCGGGACCTTATCAGAAGCCTTACTGAAGTCCATGTAGACTACATCAACTGCTTTACCCTCATCTACACATCTAGTCACCGCCTCAAAAAATTCAGTCAAGTTAGTTTGACACGATCTCTCCCTGACAAAGTCATGTTGACTATCCCTGATTAATCCCTGCCTCTCCAAGTGTAGATTAATCCCTCAGAATATTTTCCAATAGTTTCCCAACCACTGATGTTAGACTCACTGGCCTGTAATTACCTGGTTTATCCCTGCTACCCTTCTTGAATAATGGTACCACATTCGTTGTCCTCCAATCCTCTGGTACCTCTCCTGTGGCCAGAGAGGATTTGAAAATTTGTGTCAGAGCCCCTGCTATCTCCTCCCTTGCCTCACATAACAGCCTGGGATACATCTCATCTGAGCCTGGGGATTTATCTACTTTTAAGCCCGCTAAGACAGCTAATACTTCCTCCCTTTCAATGCTAATATGTTCAGGTATATCACAATCCCCCTCCCTGATCTCTACACCTACATCGTCCTTCTCAATAGTGAACACAGATGAAAAATAATCATTTAAAACCTTACCTATGTCCTCTGGCTCCACACACAGATTGTCACTTTGGTCCCTATTGGGTCCTACTCTTTCCCTGGTTATCCTCTCGCCCTTAATATACTTATAAAACACCTCAGGATTTTCCTTTATCTTTCCCGCCAGTGTTTTTTCATGTCCCCTCTTTGCTCTCCTAATTACTTTTTTTTAGTACCCTCCCTACACTTTCTATACTCCTCTAATGCCTTCCGTGTTTTCAGTGCTCCGAATCTGCCATAAGTCTCCTTTTTTTTCCTAATCCAATCCTCTATATTCCTTGACATCCAGGGTTCCCTGGACTTGTTGGTCCTACCCTTCACCTTTACAGGTACATATTGGCTCCGAACTCCCACTATTTCCTCTTTGAAGGACTCCCAGTGGTCTGATGTAGACTTTCCGACAAGTAGTTGCTCCCAGTCCACTTTGGCCAGATCCTGTTTTATCATATTGAAATTGGCCTTCCCCCAATTCAGTACCTTTATTTCTGGTCCATCTTTGTCCTTTTCCATAACTACCTTAAATCTTACAGAGTTATGGTCACTATGTACAATCTTACAGAGTTATGGTCACTATGAGCAATATGTACAATGCAATTCTCAATACACTACGGATTCCAGCTGGAGCTGAGAAAGACATTTGCTACTTCAGACTGAGCACAATGGTCAGTATCTGAAAATATCCGGACCCCACTGACTGGGTAAGGGTGCAGGATAGGAGGATGTAAACAAAATTTATCGGGGCCTCCCCATGCCCCAGCATGAGTTGGGTGGTGTACAACACTGTGCATTTATGCAGAGCCTTTCATGGAATAAAATAACCCAAAACTCTTGACAGGTGCATCACCAAACAAAACATGGCACCGAGCCTCATAATGGAGATATGAGAGCAGATGAACAAAAGGTGAGTCAAGGAGGTAGGTTGTAAGGACCTTCTCGAAGGAGGGAAGTGAGGTAGAGAGGCTTAAGGAGAGAATTCCAGAGCTTAGGGCCCAGGCAGCTGAAGGCACGGTCGCCAATGGTGGAGTGATGGAAATCAGGGGATGCAAAGGAGACCGGAATTAGAGGAGCCCAGATATCTCAGAGGGTTGTGGGGCTGGAGGAGATTACAGAGAAAGGGAGGGGTGAGGCCGTTGAGGGATTTGAAGACAAGGATGAGAATTTTAACATTGAGGTCTTGCTAAACCGGGAGCCGAGGTAGATCAGTGAACACAGGAGTGATGGGTGAACAGGACCTGGGTGCGAGTTGGGTTACAGGTAGCAGAGTTTGGATGAGTTTACATTTACACATACCCGTGATTTGGCCTCAGTTGAGCCTAACATACTTTGTGCGACAGAATGAATGAACTTATACTGTCATAGCGCCTTTCATAACATCCAGAATTACTTTACAGCCAACAAAGTCATTTTCTGAAGTGTAGTCACTGTTGCAATGTAGGAAGCACAGCAGCCAATTTAGGCACAGCAAGATCCCACAAGAAACAATGAGATAAGCTGGCAGTTGAGGGACGACTGTCGACAAGGAGACTACAGAGAACTCTCTCTTAGGCAGTCCCTCGGGAATGAGGATGACTTTCTTTCCACTCCAGGGTTGTGGATCTTTAGGTGACTGAATAGTCCTTTCTGGATCCACACACTCTGCCACAGGTGGGGCAAGTGACTGGGATGCTGGGAATTCCGAACGCTCCTTCCGCTCAGTTGCTGCCTGGGCATGTCGACGTTGTTCGAACGGGCTGGCGGATGCTTCCTCTCCATTTTGGGCGGTCCCGGGCAAGAGATTCCCACCAATCGGTGGAGATGTCACATTTTTTTCAGCGAGGCTTTAAGGACATCCTTGTAGAGTTTCCTCTGCCCTCCTGGTAGCCTCTTGCCGTGACGCAGCTCGGAGTAGAAACCTTTGTTTTGGGAATCTTGTGTCAGGCATGCGGATGATGTAACTGACTAGCCGTGACCAGTGTCTCAATACTGGGGATGTCGGGCTGAGAGAGGACACTGATATTGGACCGCCTGTCCTGCCACTGAATTTGCAGGATCTTGTGGAGGCACTGCTGGTGATATCGCGCCAGGGCTTTGAGAACTACCCTGCACTTCTTCCAATGGTGAAATGGGAACCGTTGCTTTAATTACTGAAAGATGGCACCTCTGACAGTGCAGCTTTCCCTCAGCACTGGGAATATCAGACTGGATCTCATAATCAAGAATCATTGGAGTGGAACTCGAATCCACAACCAGCTAGCTTAGAGGGAAATGGACTACGTACTGAGCCACAGTTGTCTCAGCATTTTAACAATAGGCGTTGCCTGTCTCCTTTAATCATCACTGAGCCTTTACCCAGGCCAATTAACTGCATTTTGCTCAAGTCTAGTCAGGTTCCTGGTGACCTTTGAAGAGAGATTGACATTTGATTAATTCATCAGCAAGGTCTGAGTGCAAGGGGAAAAAAAACTGCTCTTTCTTTGCTGGTGCCTCGGTCAGTTTCTTCGGGAGTTTTTCTTCCTCACTTATCCCAGAATCAATTCTTTGTGGAAAAACCACATCAGTCAGTGCCTGACTAATTAACATGTCCTGTCAAAGACGATTATCAGGACTGTCTCATCTGCAGGGATTAAAAGATTGATGGGTGCTGACACTGTAAGGATTTGTCTCAAAGTCGTTACATTTTGTTTTCTTACATTTGTTTATTTTTTTCCTATGCGTCTCTTTTCTCCTCCTGAAGATGTTGGCACTTCCCAAAATACAATAGCTTACATTTAAATAATATCTTTAAAACGATGGAACATCGCCAAAAGTATTAACAAATAACATTTGACACCGAGCCACAGAAGGAGATATTAGGGACAGGTGACCCAAAGCAACGAGGTCGGTTTTAAGGAGCGTCTTAAAGGAGAGAGAGAGAGAGAGGCGGAGAGGTTTAGGGAGGGAATTCCGGAGCTTGGGGCCCCAGGCAGCTGAAGACACGGCCGCCAATGGTGGAGCAATGGGAATCGGGGAGGGGTGCGCAAGAGGCCGGAATTGGAGGAACGCAGAGATCTCGGAGGGTTGTGGGGCTGGAGGAGAGTTACAGAGATAGGGAGGGGGTGAGGCCGTGGAGGGATTTGAAAACATAGACGGACATTTGGAAAAAAACAAACAGTTGCATTTGCACACCGCACTGGAGTCCTCAACATAATGCATCCCTTGTGCAGAATCAAAGCTGCCAGGAATGCATCACAGATGCTGAATGAAGAAGTCATTTTAATAGAGTGAGTGTGTCCCGGTCCACGTTGTCTCGGAGTCTCTGTGAGTCGGTGCTCCAAAGATGTGGTAATTGGGTAAAGACCACATATTTCAGGACTGGGTTGCGAATGAGTGCTTTAAAGCCATCAACCCCACAAGCAGGTATTAAAAGACACAACCAAACACAGTACAGACCAGTGCAATAATGACTCATCCTTCCAGCTTCGTGTGCCAGTTCCTCAGCCTGCACACAGGTTTCTGTATCAAAGGCTTGTCCACATTGTGTTAGCACTGCTCAACTCCTCGCAGCTCTGCTGATTTGCGGTGGAGAAGTCTCTCTGTCTGGCTCCCTCCCTCATCCTCCCACCCTGGGTCCCCCTAACAGAATCCACTTCATCTCTGTTCTGCCGTGAACCCTGTGGCAGGTATGATAGCATAGTAGTCATGTTACTGGACTTATAACTCAAAGGCCAAGACTATTAATGCAGAGAATAGATATTTAAATCCCACCAGTGGTGGTGGAAATGTGCAGGAGGTCAGGGTTCAGTGGTGGGGTGAAGGAGGTCAGGGTTCAGTGCTGTTGTACAGGAGGTCAGGGTTCAGTGGTGGTGTACAGGAGGTCAGGGTTCAGTGGTGGTGAGCAGGAGGTCAGGGTTCAGTGGTCGTGTGCAGGAGGTCAGGGTTCAGTGGTGGTGTACAGGAGGTCAGGGTTCAGTGGTGGTGTACAGGAGGTCAGGGTTCAGTGCTGTTATACAGGAGGTCAGGGTTCAGTGCTGTTATACAGGAGGTCAGGGTTCAGTGGTGGGGTGAAGGAGGTCAGGGTTCAGTGCTGTTGTACAGGAGGTCAGGGTTCAGTGGTGGTGTACAGGAGGTCAGGGTTCAGTGGTGGGGTGAAGGAGGTCAGGGTTCAGTGCTGTTGTACAGGAGGTCAGGGTTCAGTGGTGGTGTACAGGAGGTCAGGGTTCAGTGCTGTTATACAGGAGGTCAGGGTTCAGTGGTCGTGTGCAGGAGGTCAGGGTTCAGTGGTGGTGTGCAGGAGGTCAGGGTTGAGTGATGGTGTACAGGAGGTCAGGGTTCAGTGGTAGTGTGCAGGAGGTCAGGGTTCAGTGGTAGTGTGCAGGAGGTCAGTGTTCAGTGGTGGTGTGCAGGAGGTCAGGGTTGAGTGCTGGTGTACAGGAGGTCAGGGTTCAGTGGTAGTGTGCAGGAGGTCAGGGTTCAGTGGTGGTCCATAAGGTCTATTTGAAGTGTTGGACATAACCCAAATGACCTTCCCTTGCTCTGTACTTTCAAAAATGTTCCCATTCTCTCCCCATTCCTTTTAAAACTGCCTCAAGCGATCAATCATTCCGAAGGCTTGCTGGTATTAGATTCCGTCACAGGGATGTGACCAGCTGGCCTGCATCTAATGCTGAGTGCCCGAGGATTTCAGGCTGCCCGGAGAAAGCAACGGCAGCTGTTTCGGAAGTTTGCTGGGGATTCAAGGGGGAACTGGGAAGAAGCCCTCTGTTGGAAACCAAGGCTTCACGTCAAATCGTTCATGGTGAATGTCAAGGTGCCCAGAACATAGGACTGTAGCGGCCCCTGTGTTCTCGTGTTGTTACAGGGGTTATTGAATGGGCAATTGGCGGAACGTTGGTGTTGCAGATTGCAAGAAATGTCACATTTCAAATAATGTTCAGCTTGGAAACTTGTTGGGAAAGTGAGTCTGCTTAAAAGTCAAGTGTTTAATGGGGTAATTCTCAAAATAGGCTGGTGATTGTGTTTGATGGCAGAACTGGTCGTGGAGCATAGAAGGGAGAACAGTTTGAGCCAAATTGGAGTCCAAAATAAAAGAACCTACAAATTCTAGAGATCTGGAATAAAGAGGGTGAAACACAAGGACAGTGATGGAGAGGGAAAAACCCTCTGATCTATTCTATCTGTCCCACACAACTGCCACACCTTGTCTCTCATGCCCCACGTCACCCAAAAGCCTCGTGATCCCCCGGAGAGGCACCAATCCAGATTAAAAACCTGGGCACCTTCAGGGAGGATCACTCTGGACCTGATAATTCTATACTGTACCTGCCTCTTGGTACGAGGTTACGTTTACTCGAGCTAGAAAGAGGTATGTCTCTTGCTCATAAGAATTCAACGAATCAGCAATCATCTTGCGAGCTGGCAACTTGTTCCAGATATTTACTTTTCTCAGGGAAAAGAACCACCTCTAGTTACCTGACCAAATATTGACCTTGTACAGCTAGAGACAGTGATCCCTTTTCCTCCGTAACCTATTTAGTTGCAAATATTGCACAGCAGTCAACGGCTGAAGGAGAAAAGTTGGGGAAACCTTTCAGGAGGGAGGTTGTGTGTAAATTGCTTTTGGGACTAAGTCTTCTTAGCCTCTCCCTAGCAGAGGTCGGAGACTAAGACGGACTCTTCACGTCCTTAGCGTCGTACTTGACCTGAGATCAGACGCAGGACACATATCTGCAGCGTCACTAAGACGGCCCATTTCCACCTCCGTAACATCGCCCGACTCCGCCCCTGCCTCAGCTCACCCACTACTGAAACTTTCATCCATGCCTTTGTTACCTCTAGACTTGACTGTTCCAGCGCACTCCTGGACATTCACCCAAACTCTTCCCTCAGCAAACTTCAGGTCACCCAAAACTCAGCTGCCCGTGTCTTAACTCACGCCAAGTCCTGTTCACCCATCACCCCCTGTTTTCGCTGACCTACACTGGCTCCCGGTCAAGCAATGCCTCGATTTTAAAATTCTCATCCTTGTTTTCAAATCCCTCTATAGTCTCGTCCCCTCCCTATCTCTGTAATCTCCTCCAGCCCTACAACCGTCTGAGGTATCTATGCTCATCTAATTCTGATCTCTTTCATGGGATGTGGGCATCGCTGGCAAGGCCAACATTTATTGCCCATCCCTAATTGCCCTTGAGGTGGTGCAGTTCATAAATATTGGTAAGATGGACTCGACCAATTGGAATGGCCCACTTTTGATGTGTAGTGTCAGGCAAACCCCTCACCTGCCAAGACTGAGGCACACCCAAATGCACCACACGAACATTAAAACTTAAAATTGCAAGCCCCTGACTGGAAAGACATTTGCATAGTAACCGACAGTGTTGGAACAATGGGGACCCAGTCATTGATTCCACAGTACACAGAAGAAGTGGTCAGACCAGTTTTGGACACATGACAGACTGACTGTTGGAGATTTTGAATTTGAACTTCCAACAGAGGATTTGAACTGAGAAAGCCGTGTGCTCTCGGTTGGAACAGAACCTCCTCTCCAGACCTGCCTGCCTCCATCTCTTTCCCATGGAACTGAATCTTGTGAAAACTCGTGAACCTCAAAGAGAGAAATGTCTCCTACATGAACAAGGTTTAAGAAGAATACTGGGCCCCAATGAACAGCAAGACTACCTTCAATCAAGTGAGCTCGAAGCACTGTAAACTAGAAACAATTCTGATATTGTCTCAAACCTTTCCATTTTAGTTTCTTCTCTTTTCTGTACCTATTTGCACGTCTGTATCGCGTGTGCATGCTCATGTGGGCACAACATACATCCATAGTTGTGAACCGTATTAGAGTTTAAGTTTAAGTAAGTTTAATAAATTTCACTTTCCCTCTTTAAGCCAAAGAAAGCCCCTTTGTGCTCATTTCTTTGCCTTATCATTGGAAAGCTGTGAACAAGGATTCACAAAGGGGGAGCTCAAAACACAAGTGTGTTTAAAAATTAACACCCTGCTACAATAAGACCAGGGGAAGATAGTAACAGACCTCTAGACACCTTTGCCACCTGGTCGTAACAGTAGTCACTGCTGCAATGTCGAAACACGGCAGCCAATTTGCGCACAGCAAGCTCCCACAAACAGCAACATGATAATGACCAGATCATCTGTTTTAGTGATGGTGGCCGAGGAACAAACGTTGGCCTAAAGCACGAGGGAGAGCTCTCTAGCTCTGCCTGCAATAGTGGCCGCGGGATCTTTTACGGCCATCGAGAGGGCAGACAGGGCCTCGGTTTAATGTCTCATCTGAAAGACGGCACCTCCAATGGTGCAACACTCCCTCAGCGCCGGCACTGGGTTTGTCAGCCTGGATTATGGGCTCAAGCCTAACCTGGTGGAACTTGAACCCATGACCTCTGGACTCAGGGAAAGAGTGTGCCACCCACTGAGCCATGACTGGCACCTGATAGGCCATAGCCCGCAGGGGGGAGGTGCCTCATGTTGCAAGGCATCCTTCCCACATGGCGGAGGCCCCCTCCCGCACACCACTGGTAAGATCCCAGCAGCGGCGGGAAGAGGCCCTTGATTGGACATTGATAGGCCACTTAAGGGCCTCAACTGGCCTCTGGGCAGGAAGGCCTTCATCGGCCTAAGCTGCCCCTGGGAAGATCGCTTGGCGATGGGAAGGCGACGGGCCCTCTGCACCCCCTCCTGTCACCCATCACGATACTCCATGCAAAACAGCTGGGAAAATTGGCAGAGGATGGGAATTCTCTGAATAATACAGCCGAGAAGGAAGGCCATTCAGCCCTTGTGCCTGTACTGGCTCTTTGAAAGAGCTAGCCAGTTAAATCCCACTCCCCTACTCTTTCCCCATAATCCTGCACTTGCTTTTTCCCGGTTGAAGTACTTATCCAATTCCCTTTTTGCAAGTGACTATATTCTTTGAATGTATTCGTTCATGGGATGTGGGCGTCTCTGGCAAGGCCTGCATTTATTGCCCTGGAGAAGGGTTATCGAATTTTCTTCCATCGCCCTTTCAGCGCATTCCAGATCAGGACAAACCCACTGTGTGAAAAAAATGTCTCCTCATCTTACTTCTGATTTCTATGCTAATTATCTTAAACACGTTCCATTTGGCGATGTAAGTGTGACCCATGCTGTACCTTTCTGCAATGTATAGATAGGGGGCGCAGGGAAGACCCAGGTAGGTCATCCTTCCTAGGAACCTAAGGTTCCTGCCCATCACTATGTCTAGAAGATTAATGATTTCAGAGTTTGTCTCCATGCACTAAATGACTCCCATTACCAAACATGATTCCTAATCTTGCCCTTTTGCCAGTTGAGACTAACATGAAGAAAGCAAGATCTGTGCACTGTCACTGGGCCAGTAACCCAGAGGGCCCAGACTAATGCCCTGGGGACACTGGTTCAAATCCCACCACGGCAGCTGGTGGAATTTAAATTCAATTACTTAATAAAAATCTGAAATCTGAATCAGTAACGGTGCCATGAAACGACCATCGATTGTCGTAATAACCCATCTGGTTCACTAAACCCGCCGTCCTTACCCGGGTCTGACCTACATGTGACTCCAGACCCCCAGCAGTGCACTAGGCTCTGAACTGCTCTCTGAAATGGCCCAGTAAGCGCCACTCAGTTGTCAAGGGCAATTAGGGACAGGCAATAAGTGCTGGCCTTGCCAGCGACTCCCACATCCCATGAAAGAATTAAAAAAAACATTCGATGCCAGACAAAGAAATAAGCACCAGTGATGGCATCTCACACACACATCACTTCCCCTAAGACAGGGCCTGCCAGCCAACACCAACCAACACACTGCTAAACTGTGCTGGCGGGAGCAGTCCAAAGGGCTTACTACTTGGCACCTTACAATAACACCAACTTGCATCTATATAGCACCTTTGATGTAGTAAAACATCCCAGGAGTGTTAGCAAACAAAATTTGGCACCGAGCCATTATAAGGAGCTATTCGGACAGGTGGCCAAATGCTTGGTCAACAGGTTGGTTTTAAGCATTGTCTTAAAGGAACAGGGAGATTTGGAGAGGTTTAGGGAAGGAATTCCTGAGCTTAGGGGCCCAGGTAGCTGAAGGCACGGCCGCCAAAGGTGGAGAGATCGAGATCGTGGATGCTCAAGAGGCCGGAATTGGAGGAGTGCAGAGATCTCGGAGGGTTGTGGGGCTGGAGGAGATTATAGGGAGGGAGGGGCGAGGCCATTGTTGGATTTGAAAACAAGGATGAGGATTTTAAAATTGAACCGTTGCTGTAGATGGGCTGAAGGGCCTGTTTCTGTGCTGTATAACCTCTGTGACTCTATGCATTGAGAGCCAATGCAGGGGTGACGAGCGAATGTGACATGGTGCGAGTTAGGACATGGGCGACAGAGTTTTCAGAGGAGCTCAAGATTATGGAGCGCAGAAGGTGGGAGAGCGGCCAGGAGTGTGTTGGAATAATCAATTCACATGGTAACAAGGCAGGGCCGAGAGTTCCAGCAGAGAGTGAGCTGAGGCAGAGGTGGAGATGGACGATGGTATGGAGGTGGAAATAGGCAATCTTAGTGCAGTGGAACTCATTATATAGCCCGCAGGCTGTTTGCAACTCAAAATTCAACCCACATCTCCAGCCCAAAGCAAATGTGCTTTTCCATTCCCTTTCTCTTCCTAAACAGAGGCCAAGTTGTCCCAGATTCAGGGCATGTAAAAGGGCCTCACTAATCGAGAGGTGATAGAACTTCTAGTTCCCGGGGGCAAGTGTCCCATACCTCGCAAAAGTGGGTGCAATGGAACTTCGGAGCTCACCGTGGGGGAAATCACAGCTTTGTCCCATGTCCCAGCCATTTGAGAGATGGTCCTTCACTAAGATAATGATGAATCTTGATTCAACGATTCTTCTCTCCACACCGCTTTGTGGGTCACTGTGGTTAGGTTGCAGTGTGGTCTGGTGCACTTTTGCCACGTGTGTCTTACCTTAGCTTGGTGATGACTTAAAATTGTCCGTTTTGGCAGGAAAAATAAAAAAGAAGCATATTTTCTAAATGGTGAGAGATTGCAGAGCTCTGAGATACAGAGGGTGTCCCAGTACATGAATCGGAAAAGGTTAGTATGCAGGTACAGCACGTAATTAGGAAAGCTAATAGAATGTTATTGTTTGTCGCGAGGGGAATTGAATACAACAGTAAGGAGGTAATGCTTCAACTACACAGGGCATTGGTGAGACCACATCTGGAATACTGTGTATAGTATTGGTCTCCTTATTTAAGGAAGGATGTAAATGCATTGGAAGCTGTACAGAGAAGGTTTACTAGACTAATACCTGAAATGGGCGGGTTGTCTTATGGGGAAAGATTGGACAGTCTAGGCTTGTATCCACTGGAGTTTAGAAGAGTAAGAGGCGACTTGATTGAAACATATAAGATCCTGAGGGGTCTTGACAGGGTGGATGTGGAAAGGATGTTTCCCCTTATGGGAGAATCTAGAACTAGGGGTCACTGTTGAAAAATAAGGGGTCGCCCATTTAAGACAGAGATGAGGAGACATTTTTTCTTTGAGGGTCGTGAGACTTTGGAATTTTCTTCCTCAAAAGGCAGTGGAAGCAGAGTCTTTGAATATTTTTAAGGCAGAGATAGAGAGACTGTTGATAAGCAAGGAGGTGAAAGGTTATTAGGGGTAGGCAGGAATGTGGAGTCGAGTTTGCAATCAGATCCGCCATGATCTTGTTGAATGGCGGAGCAGGTTCGAGGGGCCGAGTGGCCTACTCCTAATTCGCATGTTCGTATGTTCGTAAAGGAAAAGCCTTGGCACCAATAATGGTAGAAACATTGGATATCCAAAGAGACTGGGTATATAGATAACTAAAATGTCATGAACAGGGACAGAAAAAATAATCAAAAAGGCTAATGGAATGCTGGCCTTTCTATCCAGAGGACGAGTATATAAAGGGGTAAAAAGCATGCCTCAGCTAGACAAAACCCTGGTTAGACCACACCTGGAGTTACTGTGAGCACCATACCTTAAGATTGCAGGATGTAACTAGTGGTGTCCCACAGGGATCTGTGTTGGGGCCTCAATTATTCACATTATTCATTAACAACTTGGATGATGGCATAGTAAGTCATATATCCAAATTTGCTGATGATACAAAGTTCTGTGGCATTGTAGACAGTCTAGCTGATAGTATAAAATTGCAAGGAGATATTGACAGACTAGGTGAGTGGGCAAAACTGTGGCAAATGGATTTCAATGTGGGCAAGTGTGAGGTTATTCATTTTGGACCAAAAAAGGATAGAGCAGGGTACTTTCTAAATGGGAAGAGGTTAAGTACAGTGGATGTCCAAAGAGACTTGGGGGTTCAGGTGCATAGATCTTTAAAATGCCACGAGCAAGTGCAGAAAATAATCAAATAGGCTAATGGAATGCTAACCTTTATATCTGGAGGATTGGAGTATAAAGACACAGAGGTTATGCTGCAGCTGTACAAAACCCTGGTTAGATCCCACTTGGAGTACTGTGAGCAGTTCTGGGCACCACACCTTAGGACGGATATATTGGCCTTGGAGGGAGTGCAACGTAGGTTTACAAGAATGATACCCGGACTACAGGGGTTAAGTTACGAGGAGAGATTACACAAATTAGGCCTGTTTTCGCTCGAATTTAGAAGGTTAAGGGGTGATCTGATCGAAGTCTTCAAGATATTAACAGGAAAAGACAGGCTAGATAAAGATAAACTATTTCAACTAGTTGGAGATTCTAAAACTAGGGGGCATAGTCTAAAAATTAGGACCAGACCGTTCAGGAGAGATGTTAGGAAGCACTTCTTCCCGCAAAGGGTGGTAGAGGTTTGGATCTCTCTCCCACAAACAGCAGCTGAAGCTAGAACAGTTGTCAATTTTAAATCTGAGATAGATTTTTGTTAAGCAAAGATATTAAGGGATATGGGCCAAAGGCAGGTATATGGAGTTAGGCCGCAGATCAGCCATGATCTCATTGAATGGCGGCACAGGCTCGAGGGGCTGAATGGCCTCCTCCTCTTCCTACATTCGTGCGTTGCTAGTATTGTGTTCATACACCCCACTGGTTCAGTAATACATTACAGGGAAGGGAACTTGTCGCTCTTCCCCAGTCTGGCCTACATGTGACTCCAGTCTCATACAGGTCTTAATGCCCTCTGTAGTGGACCCTTAATTGCACAATCGTTGTCAAAAAAGACCATCACCTCCTCAGGGCAATTGAGGAAGGAGGAGAATTATGAGTACACTAACATCACCCACTTGCTAAGAGCAAGTTAAGTGCTCCCTCTGTTAAGCACTTTACAAGCCAACACCTCCCCTTAATGACCTATTCCAGTCTGGAAATAATGAACCAGCTGCAGTCTCCAAGCAACCAAGATCATCCAATTGAGCAGCAGACACCGGAGAACTCACATTAGATCAAATCAGACCGACCCTCACCGACACCTGTAAAACGTTTCAAGCACCACTCTAATTTCCAATGTGCTTTGAGGTTTTCTAATTTGTTCTCGGGATGTGGGCAAGGCTGGCATCTGTTGCCCATCCTTAGTCGCCCTTGATTCCGGGTGGCGACACAGTGCTGTTAGGGAGGGAATTTCAGGATTTTGACGAGGCGAGCTTGAAAGGATGGTGTGTGACTTGAAAAGGCACTGGTGTCCCCATTGTGGCCATTGTGCTTGCTGGAGGTTGCGGGTTTGAGATATGTTATTGAAGTTACAGTGCACTGGTGTTAATGGCTTTGTTGGATTCAGTACACAAGGCGCAGACTGCACAGTGCGGTGTGAAAGCAGCTTGTGGAGGCTATGGTTTGGGGAGGAGCTGCCGTTTTACCTGTCTGTCCGACTCTATTCGAATTACTACGAGGCGAGATGAGGTGCAGACTCGAGGAGTGGCAAGCTGGTCCATCTACATCAGGGGTCACCTTTGCTTAAGTGAGCACTACTTCTGATGAAGGAAAAGTATCACAAGCCACTCCTCCCAGCTGGCTCCCCCACCCCCCTTCGCGGCTCGCTCCTTCCCCCCACTCACCGCTTGCTCCCCTCCTCCTTGCCACTCACTCCCTCTCTCGTCGCTGCTCATTCCCCCCCTCCTCGCCTCGCGCTCATCCCATTGTGACGTGTTACAACCGAGTTGAGAGTAATGCACTGTCAATTCAGTCCCAATACTCCACAGGTCACAGCATATTATTAAAGTTTTCCCACCTTCTGGAAATTAGCCAAATTAAAACACTTTCACTACCCCCAGAATAAAACCAGGTATCTTTAAATGACAACAAATTAACTATTTATTAATAAACTAAATCTTAAAACACTATTGAGATAAACCTATGTCTCAAGACTTCTTATTTATCCAAACTTCACCATTCACACACATGCATTCAAAAATCAACGGTTAACCAGTTTTAAAAATAGTATTTCTTAGGAATAAAATAAGTAGCTGTGTTGTAAGTCCTGGTGAGGTTTCCCAGTTTAGAACAATCAGATGCCACTCAAAATCTCCAGGCGAATTTGATGAAACAGCCTTTTAAAAGATAGACATTCGAAGCACTTCAGTTGCAGCAGGCGTCACACAGTTCTTTTAACAAGGAGTACAGTCACAGGTCTATTTGGATTCTAAAACTGGTAGTTTTTCAGTAGAAACTTCACTAAGAATTCCAGCAAACACAAACAAATGACAGAGAGTGCCTCTGAAAGGCAAATATTCTTTTTTCCTAGGGTTTTCTTTCTCTCCTTAGGCAATACAGAGCCTGAAGATAACTGTAGATTTTCCTGCTAAGAGAGAGGGATCCTTCCTGTCAGTGAAGCACACTTTGCTGGACTCCAGTTCAAACTGGTTGAAGCCAATCTTTATCCACAGTTAAAAGTTACAGTACACCACGTGACCTTCTCTCCCTCCTGCTGTGGCCCAGGAAACAGGTGCAGCTGCTGGTACACTGTGCTCAATCTTAAAGGCACACTGTTTTTAAACAGAGTCTTAAAGGCACACTGTTTCAAACAGAGGAGAAAAAAGACAGTTCTGTGACAGACGTCAGTGCCCGCGATGACGTCAGGATGCGCATGTGCAGATTAACGCTGGCAGGATGACATGCGAGTGACTCAAAGGCCAGCACAAGCCAGCAGTAGTTCACGAGTGTCATGTTGGCCAGCCCTGATGACTGATGATGACTGAGACTGACCTGACTGAGCACAGTGAGCGTTTCTGCAGACGGTGCTTTAAAGGGATAAGCCAACCTAGGTCATAGGTCAACGTGATATGGCGTCAGGGAGGGAGGGGGAGGCGTCCGTCTCTGATCTTTTCTGACCTGCTAGAACGGCCAGGGCTCCAATTGGCCAGGGTCACTCGCTCGCGATCACTGCCCAGTGTCCTCTCCTGCTGGGAGGTGCGCGTTGCAAAGTTTTGAACGAGTTGTTCAATTGGTACCTTAGTTCGTTAATGGCATTGGTGGATCGTCACACACTCGGGGATCGAGGTCTGTAATCCAGTGAACAACAACAAGGAACCTGGAAAACTGTCTCAAGGGGCTTCGGCAGAAGCGTAATCAGACAGCAACAGAACAGCGAGTCACCAAGAGGGGTGGATAAAAGTCCTAGTCAAAGAGATAGTTATCAAGGAGGATCTTAAAGAGGGAGAGGGAGATGGCAAGGTTGAGAGAATTCCAGAACTGCCGCCAATGGATGGGAAAAGGGATTTGGGGGCATGGGTGTTGCTGCAGGAGGCTCGAGTTAGAGAGAGTTCTGAGGAGGGTTGGAGTCGGGAAGGATAACTGGGGGCTTACTCATACGTTACGTAAGCTACATCAGAGAAATAGGAGCAGGAGTAGGCCATTCGGCCCTTCGAGCCTGTTCCTGAGGGGTTCAAACCTGGGATGGCCACAGGTGAGCCGCGATAGATTGAGGGAACCGCAGAAGTGATGGGAGGCGAAACTGGGAGAGTGGAAGGGCAGGAGACAGCAGAGAAGCTGAGGTCTGGAGTGGCCGACAAAGAGCGCATTAAAATACACGCAGAGGGAATTTGGATATCATAGACGTGGTAGAGATTGGAAGGGACATGTCCTGATCAGAAACAAATGACTTTACTCCAGATGCCTTGTATCAGATAGACTAGAAATTGTTCCACTCAGTAACTCTCAGGAGGTGGGTTGCTCACCGCAGAATTCCCAATCTCTTGTAGACACTGTATTTAAAGGACTGAGTACTGAGTCAGTACTGCGGGAGCATTGCACTGTCGGAGGGTCAGTATTGAGAGAGCACAGTTACGCTTTGCTCAATGATAACCCCCAGGATGTTAATGGGGGGGATTCAGTGATGGTAATGCCGTTAAGGGGAGATATTTAAGCTCAGAAGATTTAAGGTCTGCACATGGTGGTGATGTAAATGATGATTCATTGGAAAATCAGCCCATCGGTGTAAAACCTCACTGGATCGAAAATCTCACCAAACACTAAAGCTGTCCACCAAACCAGCCTCATGAAGTGAACAGAACCTGTCTTTGATCAGTCAGTCTCTCTTTGCGGGTTTATTGGTTCAAACCCCTGGACTGTGCTGAGGGAGCGGGTGAAGAGGAGAGGCAAACTGTGAGCCAGTGAGGGGGGAGGGGCAAACAGTGAGCCAGTGAGGGGGGAGGGGCAGACAGTGAGCCAGGGAGGGGGAGGGGCAAACTGTGAGCCAGTGAGAGGGGAGGGGCAGACAGGGAGCCAGTGGGTGTGGAGGGGCAGACAGGGAGCCAGTGAGTGGGGAGGGGCAGACAGGAGCCAGTGAGGAGGGAGGGGGAAACTGTGAGCCAGTGAGAGGGGAGGGGCAGACAGGGAGCCAGTGGGTGTGGAGGGGCAGACAGGGAGCCAGTGAGTGGGGAGGGGCAGACAGGGAGCCAGTGAGGGGGGAGCGGCAGGCAGGGAGCCAGTGAGGGGTGAGGGGCAGACAGTGAGCCAGTGAGTGGGAAGGGGCAGACAGGGAGCCAGTGAGGGGGGAGGGGCAGACAGGGAGCCAGTGAGCGGGGAGGGGCAGACAGGGAGCCAGTGAGGGGGGGCAGACAGGGAGCAAGTGAGGGGGGAGGGGCAGACAGGGAGCCAGTGAGGGGGGAGAGGCAGACAGGGAACCAGTGAGCAGGGAGGGGCAGACAGGGAGCCAGTGGGGGGGGGGGGGGGCAGACAGGGAGCAAGTGAAGGGGGAGGGGCAGACAGGGAGCCAGTGAGCGGGGAGGAGCCGACAGGGAGCCAGTGAATGGGGAGGGGCAAACAGTGAGCCAGTGAGGGGGGAGGGGTAGACATGGAGCCAGTGAGGGGGTAGAAGCAGGGAGGGGCAGACAGGGAGCCAGTGAGGGCGGAGGGGCAGACAGGGAGCCAGTGAGGGGGGAGGGGCAGACAGGGGGCCAGTGAGGGGGGAGGGGCAGACAGGGGGCCAGTGAGGGGGGAGGGGAAGACAGTGAGTGGGGAGGGGCAGACAGGGAGCCAGTGAATGGGGAGGGGCAGACAGGGAGCCAGTGAGTGGGGAGGGGCAGATAGGGAGCTTTGAGGGGGGAGGGGCAGACACTGAAGGGGAGGGGAAGACAGTGAGTGGGGAGGGGCAGACAGGGAGCCAGTGAGGGGGGAGGGGCAGACAGGGAGCCAGTGAGTGGGGAGGGGCAGACAGTGAGCCAATGAGGGGGGAGGGGCAGACAGGGAGCCAGTGAGAGGGGAGGGGTATACAGGGAGCCAGTGAGCGGGAGGGGCAGAAAGGGAGCCAGTGAGGGGGGAGGGGCAGACAGTGAGGGCGGAGGGGCAAACAGGGAGCCAGTGATGGGGAAGGGGCAGACAGGGAGCCAGTGAGGGTTGAGGGGCAGACAGCTAGCTAGTGAGGGGAGAGAGGCATACATGGAGCCAGTGAGGGGGGAGGGGCAGACAGGGAGCCAGTGAGGGGGGAAGGGCAGACAGTGAGGGCGGAGGAGCAAACAGGGAGTCAGTGATGGGGAAGGGGCAGACAGGGAGCCAGTGAGGGTTGAGGGGCAGACAGCTAGCTAGTGAGGGGAGAGAGGCATACAGGGAGCCAGTGAGGGGGGAGGGGTAGACAGGGAGCCAGTGAGCGGGGAGGGGCAGACAGGGAGCCAGTGAGGGGGGAGGGGCAGACAGTGAGTGGGGAGGGGCAAACAGGGAGCCAGTGATGGGGAAGGGGCAGACAGGGAGCCAGTCAGGGTTGAGGGGCAGACAGCTAGCTAGTGAGGGGAGAGAGGCATACAGGGAGCCAGTGAGGGGGGAGGGGCAGACAGGGAGCCAGTGAGTGGGGAGGGGCAGACAGGGAGCCAGTGAGGGGAGAGGGGCAGACAGTGAGTGGGGAGGGGCAGACAGGGAGCCAGTGAGGGGCAGACAGTGAGTGGCGAGGGGCAGACAGTGAGTTGGGGGGGGCAGACAGGGAGCCAGTGAATGGGGAGGGGCAGACAGTGAGGGGGAGGGGCAGACAGGGAGCCAGTGAGGGGGTGGGGCAGACAGGGAGCCAGTGAGGGGGTAGGGGCAGACAGGGAGCCAGTGAGTGGAGAGGGGCAGACAGGGAGCCAGTGAGGGGGGAGGGGCAGACAGGGAGCCAGTGAGAGGGGAGCGGCAGACAGGGAGCCAGTGAGGGGGGAGGGGCAGACAGTGAGCCAGTGAGGGGGGGAGGGGCACACAGGGAGCCAATGAGGGGGGTGGGGCAGACAGGGAGCCAGTGAGGCGCGAGGGGCAGACAGTGAGTGGGGAGGGGCAGACAGGGAGCCAGTGAGAGGAGGGGAAGAGAAGAAGGGTTGATTACAATCATGGGCAAAGCATGGGCAGGTGCTTGGATACCAAGGCAGCTCGAGGTGCTGAGCAGAGAGGCACCAGAGCAGGAGAGGAAAGGGGACAAAGGCCGGTACAGACTGTATAAGACCACGCACACCAGGCCCAGGAGCAACTGCTTGTAAACAACATCAACATTCATGCAGTAATGACAGTGGACATTAATTACACTCACTTCTTCTGAGGTTGTCAGGCTGTGTAATGCAGTCGGTATATCACACAATAAAACATTGTTTACTATACAGGAATTGGAAGAAGAAGCAGAGGCGACACGGGGAAAAGAATATTTAACACAGCGAGTTGTTGTGAGCTGGAACGCGGGGAATTGGAGAAATACTTGAAGGGGAAAAATTTTCAGGGCTGTGGGGGAAAGAGCGGAGGGGGATTGGGACCAATTGGATAGCTCTTTCAAAGAGCTAGCACAGGCACGATGGATCGAATGGCCTCCTGTGCTTTCTCAGTCTATGTTTCTATGATTATTATATTTTATCCACAGATACCATTCCTGTTAATGTTGCTCCCAGTTCTCCTCTCATTCCTCCAAAGCTCCCATTACCCAACCCAGCTCCTGGCTTCCTTCTAGCTGAATTCTCCCTGAGAGCAAATTGAGTTCATCGCACTCCCAACTCATTCTTTCCCCGCATGTTGAAACTGCGGAACTCCTCAGCTCAATCAGCCTCTCCTGCTTCCCACAGTCTACAGGCCGTTAGAACTCAAATTAACTGTCAGCCCATCAGTGTTTAGTTAGAATGAATTACTCCATTCCTTCTTTGACTTTTTTAACTCGACCACTTAATCCCAGCCGACACTCCCATTTGCAGTACTGAGGGAGTGCCGCACTGTTGGAGGTGCAGTACTGAGGGAGCACTGCACTGTTGGACGGGCAGTACTGAGGGAGTGCTGCACTGATGGAGGGTCAGCAGTGAAGGAGTGCTGCACTGTCAGAGGGACAGTACTGAGGGAGCACTGCACTGTTGGAGGGGATAGCACTGAGGGAGTGCTGCACTGTCAGAGGTGCCATCTTTCAGATGAAATGTTAAACTGATGCTCCCGTCAGCCCTCTTGATGGATATAAACGATACCATGGCATCTATTTCGATAAGGAGAAGAGAAGTTCACCCAATGTCCAGCCAGTATTTATTCCCCAACCAACAGATAATCTGGTCATTACCACATTGTATTTACTTCATTTTAATAGTGACTACTCCTCAGAAATAGAAAAAAAGATAGATTTGCATTTATATAGCACTTTTCACAAGGACAGTGTGTTTCAAAGCATCAATGAGGTGTTTTTTTTTTTGAAGTACAGTCATTGTTGTATTGTAAGAAATTCTGCAGCCAAATTGTGCACAGCAAGCTCCCACAAACATCAATGTGATAAATGATCAGGATTGTCTGTTTTCTAGTGACGTTGGTTGAGAGATAAATATTGGCCAGAGGAAGTGTAATGTTTGATTGATTAGGGTTTGATTGTATCAGTCTGTCTACTTATCTGTGTTCACTGTCTTTGATTGCTTAAGCCTACGGGTGGAAGTGAACAATGAAAAGTGAAACTAAAAGACACAACTTGGATCTTGTACAGGAACACACACTGGCTGCTTTGAGGAGACATGTACTGAGATCATGTAAGAAGTAATATAGTTTAAACTGCTGCAAATAAACCAGTTGGTGATTTGAAACAAGTGTGATATCTGCATTGTTCTGAGATAAATCAGATATACGTACTATATCCAGCGACCCAGCGTAAACGTAACAGGAGGAGTTCCACAGCTCCACGTGGCCATGGGATCATTTTTGTTGACCTGACAGCAAAGACAGGGCCTTGGTTTAACTTCTCAACAGAAAGATAGCACCTCTGACAGAGCAGCACTCCCTCAGTACTGTACTGGGAGCGTCAGCCTTGATTTTTATGCTCTTGGAGTGGGAACTTGAACCCAGAGCCTTACAACTCAAAGATAAAAGTGCTACCCACTGAGCCACAGCTGACAAAGGCATTATATGCACTGTAAACCATATCCTGCAGGTACAAAAAGATGCTAAAAAGGGTCATTTTCTGTGGTGTAATGCTCTGTTGTTCATGTTTTAACATCATGACCTTTTCAGTAAGAAAACCTCCAGAGGGATTTCATAATTAGAGAATTAATGACCAAATTAAAATTAATTCTGAAATGCAAGAGTTCAATGAAAAAAGCAGAAGGGGAGATTGAAAATAGATTGCCTTATTTATAAATCTAAAAATGGAAACTTCTATGCAAATTTTACATCTGACTTAAGAAGGATAGGGTCATTGGAGATAACAGCTCACGTTCCCTGTCTACTGGCCTGTGACTCATTCAGGATAACAGCTTTATCATAATTTTATTTTTGGGTCTACACGACAGCATATTTATGAGGCAGTGCCTCTATTTGAAAGCTTTCTATCGGTTATAATTTCTGGCATCTTCTTGCAACAGGTGTCAGAACTGGAAAATAGGCTGAGTCGAAACTCCTGCTATCCCCATCAAACATTCCCAGGACAGGTACGGCACCCGGTGCGGAGGGGCTTGGGCCGGGGGGAGGATCTCCTCGTCGGTCTGCTCCTAGGCCTGGCCAAGGTGGCAATTCACAGGTCCAGGTTGCGGGCCGTCGGGGGGTCCGTCCTCCCCGATTGCCTGCCCCTCTTCCGCGGTTACATTCGCGCCCGGGTGTCCCTGGAGAAGGAGCATGCGGTGTCCGCCGGAACGCTTGAGGCCTTCCGCGACCGGTGGGCACCGCAGGGACTGGAGTGCATCGTTGACGCCGAGAATGGCATTTTAATTTGAGTTTTTTTTGTTTATTTATCTGGGTTTAATAAAGTTATTTTAAAACTGTAACAAAAAAAAAAAAACGGGGTTAGATACATAGTAAAGCTCCTTCTACACTGTCCTCATCAAACACTCCCAGGACAGGTACAGCACTGGGATTGGCTCCTCTGTGATTGGGAATACTGAGTGCCTCAACGAGGTGCAGCTGACAGTGCTGCAGTCAGTTGCTGCTGGAGAAGGAGTGCTGAGAAGATAGTGCAAAAACTTTTCAACAACTTTTGCTGCAGAGGAGGAAAGACTTTTGGATTAAGCCTGTATTTCGAGGTAGGTGTTGAGCACCAGACTCTTACTTTATTTGGACTGTTGTGGGAGGTGGAAGAGGCCAGAAGAACAAGGGGTGGGGGCTATACAATTCTGCAGGGAGCTGTGCAGTTGCACTAAAGTTGCAGGGAAGCTCCCTCCCCACCCCAATTGCCCAGCCTGAGTCAGCTGAAGCTGCCTGGCTAATATACAGAAGGGGATAAATAGTGCCTGGGCAGCTTCAGCTGGCCCAGGTGAAGACGCCTCCCCCAACCAGAAGTGTTTACAGTGCTCAGAGTGCCACCCTTTAAGGAGGAAAAAAAAGCAAAGTCATCGCTTGCAGCCTGTCTTTCCCCTTTCCTGTATACCCTCAGCCTCTCCCCAAACCTCCTAGTTGGTTTCTTTGTTTGTTTGTTTGCCTGCAATTTGGGGGTGGGTTTGGCTCTTGAGCCATGGCAAGTCCATCATCACTGGTGGCAGGGCCTTCTCATACCTATGCGGCTGTAGCCTCTGTGGCCGCCCGTGTGACCCCGTCACCTTTTAAATTAATTACTTTGAGCCATGGGGTGAAGAGCTATCCCCACCCCAATATGCCTATAGAGGCCTGTGTAAAGGCAATGGCTGAGGTTGTCGGCCCCTCGGCCATTGTGGCAGCCTCAAAGATGTACGGGAAGGCTGTGTTCTTCCTGAAGACCGAGCGGGGCGTGTCCCTGGCCCTGAGTAAAGGGCTCACTGTGGGTGGGACTTTCCTGCCGGTGGACCCTCCAGGGGCCACTGCGCAGCAGATAATGTTATCAAGCGTCCCGCCCTTTATTCCCAGTGAGCTCCTCCTTCCCCACCTGCACCACAAGGGGGAGGTGAGGTCGGGGATCACCTCAGTCCGGCTTGGTCTTCGGGAACACAGCCTCCAACATGTCTACTCCTTCCGCTGCCAGTTATTTATGCAGCTGACGCGGGAGGAGGACTCGGAAGGCCAATTTAATGTGGAGTTCCAGGGGACGGCCTACCGCGTCCTTTGGACCTCGGACGGGGCACGGTGCCACGTGCAAGGGGGTGGGGCATGTTCGTAAGAACTGTCCCAACCTCCCGGCCGCCAGCTCCACCTCGGCGGCCCAGAGTGGTTCCACAGCACCTCCTCCCACTCCCCCCACACATCCAACAGACACCGCTCAGTCGGTTCCGGAGGCTGTGGTTTTCACAGCCTCCAGCGGGAAGGGGAGTGCCCGTCTGAGTGGAAGGAAGACGCGGAGGCAAAAGAAACATCAAGAGGTGTGTCCCCTGGACACATTGAAACAACCCGAGCCTGAGCTCAGCCCAAAGCCTGTTCTCACGGAATCCACCTGTCCCAGGGCTCGGCTCAGGCCCAGGGTGACTAAAAAGAAGGAGGGTGCAGAAGCGGAGGCCTCTGATGACATGGAGGTCTCTGAGCCTCTGCGACCTAGTGGGAAAAAGAGGAGAAGGCACCCCTCCACAGAGGTAACGAGGGGCCCTGAGGCGCAGGGCCCATCTGTTGGAGGGGAGCTGTCTCCTGTTTCGGGTCCCCAGGTTTCCCCTACCGCCACCACCAAGGCTACAAAGTCCAGGCAGGAGCACCCTATTCCTCAGGATGGAGGGGAGGAGTTGGCCCCGGTACATGAGGCCCCTCCTGAAGAAGTAAGTGGGGCCCTGCTTGTGGTGGGGGAGCCTGGGGACGCCGCCCATTCTGCCACTGCTACTGGGTCGGGTGCCCTGAGTGAAGGGGAGGGTGAGGCCCCAGAGGGGCGGCCCTCCCAGCCGGAGTCCACCACCAACCAGGAGACACCTGACCCGGTTATAACTGAGAATGCTGCCCCGTCTGCTGGACCTGTGGGTGCTGGCGGAGCGGGAGATGGCCTCCTCTCTGCCTCCGGTCTCGGCTCCGGCTGGATTTCCGGAGTCGGGAACTTCTGTCTCCCCTGGACCACTCATTGGCCTGGGGACGGAGGTGGAGGGGGGTCCTGAACTGCTGGCGCCCACAGGCTCCAGTTTCACAGTAGAACCCAGAGAGCACTCCTCCGCCATCGATCCTGGAGGTGGGATCGTGACGGAGGCTGGACCAGCTGGCGCGGCCGGGACGTCCGCCCCACAGTGTGGTGGATGTGTCGGCCGCTGGCGGTGACGACCCGGAGGAGGATGGGGATTCGGTGTGGGGCACGGAGGATGACCTTGATTCCATCGCCAGTGAGGTGGTGGAGTCCCTCGTGCCTCCCACCGAATCTCCTCTCATCCCCACGTCGGAACTCCGGGATTTCCTCGCGGTTTGCAGGGGTTGCCGCAATAAAGTTCAGCTGGCCCTCAGCCGTTGGTCGAATCTGGTGCTGATCATCCAGTTTGTCCGTGCCGCCCTTAAGAAAGTGGGCAAGCGCACGGGCGTGAAACTGGTTGAGAGGCGCCGTTTTAATGTGTTCCTCAAGGGGTTGCTGGGGGAGTGGAAGGCCAGGTGCACTTCCGCTCCCTCCTCACAGTGAGGTGTTGGTGACGGGTTTTAAGTACCTTTGACATGAAGATAACCATAGCCAGCCTCAACATCAACGGCAGCAGGGGGTCTCACCACAGATTTTACAATCTCTCAGCCTCAGGGAAGGGAGATACGTGATGAGTTTTCTGCAGGAAACCTACACCGTTCCGGGTGACAAAGCCACCTGGCTCCTGGAGTGGCAGGGTGGGGTCTACATGAGTCACCTCACCCCTATTTCTAGTGGGGTGGCTTTCATGTTGGCCCCGACTTTTCAGCCGGAGATCTTGGGGGTCAAGGAGCTAGTGCCGGGCCACTTGCTCCACCTCGCCGTTTGCCTGGGTAGCGTGCCGCTCCACTTTGTGAACGTGTATGCGCTCAGGCCCGGCGCGTTGCAAGCGCGCTTCTTTGAAGAAGTGTCCGCTCTCTTGAGCTCCATCGATAGCGGCGAGTGCATCATCCTCGGGGGCGGGGGGGGGATTTTAACTGCACCCTCGAGGTGGGGGATCGTTTCGGTCCCCAGAGCGGCCAAGCGTCGGTGGAGAAGTTGAGGGGACTGATCAGCTCCCTTAACATGGTGGACGTCTGGCGGAATCTCCATCCCAACTCCAGCGCCTTCACGTGGAGGTCTGGAAGAGGGGGGTCCCGAATCGACCGCCTCTACTTTTCGCAGGCGTACGTCTCCCGCGTCTCGGCGGCCTCCATGCGGCTGGTGTCGTGCTCCGACCACCGCCTGGTGTGGGCGGAGTTCACTCCGCTCCGCACGCGGGCGGGGTCCGCGTACTGGCACTTTAACAACCGGGTGCTGGAGGACGAGTGATTTCGGGACTCATTCTGTCGATTCTGGGCCGACTGGAGAAGGAAGCAGGGGGGCTTCCCCTTCTTGAGGCTATGGTGGGATGTGGGCAAGACTCACATCCGCGCCTTCTGTCAGGAGTACGCGAAGGGGTCGACCAAGAGGCGGGAAGCCGAGATTGGGCGCCTTGAGAGGGAGGTGCTCGACTTGGAGTCCCGCCTCGGTCATGCCGTCGTGGACCCAGCCCTGTGGCAGGCGTACAAAGAGAAGAAGGGCGCGCTGAGGGACCTGCAGCTCATAGGGTCCTGAGGCGCATACGTGAGGTTGCGGATCCAGATCCTGGAAGATTTGGACTGCGCCTCACCCTTCTTCTACTCGCTGGAAAAATGGCTGGGGTTCCATAAGCAGCTCATCGAGCTGCTGGCCGACGACGGATCCTCCATCACGGATCCGGAGGGAATGGACCTCCTGGTCCGTCCTTATTCCAGTGGATTGTTCTGTCCGGATCCGTCCAGCGAGGAGGCGTGCAGAGCTTTGTGGGAGGACCTGCCGCAGGTCAGCCCGGAGGGCGCCGAAGGATTGGAGGCTCCGCTCAAGTTGGCGGAGCTGACCGGCGCCCTTCACCAGCTCTCGAGGGGCAAATCCCCAGGGCTGGATGGGTTGACCGTGGAGTTCCTCAGGGCGTTCTGGGACGTTTTGGGGGACAATTACTCGCGGATCCTGGGGGAAAGCCTGGCGACCGGAGAGATGCCCCTCTCGTGGCACAGGGCGGTCATCGTCCTACTGCCGAAGAGGAGCGATCTCCGTCTGCTTAAAAACTGGCGTCCGGTCTCCCTCCTCAGCACGGATTATAAGATCTTTGTCCAGGCTATGTCTACCCGCCTGGGCTCCGTGCTGGCCCACATGATCCACCCCGACCAGTCCTACACGGTCCCGGGCCGGTCCATCCAGGACAACATCCACCTGGTCCGGGACCTGATCCATCTTTCCCAGAGGACTGGTCAGTCGGTCGCCTTTCTCTCCCTCGATCAGGAGAAGGCGTTCGACAGAGTGGATCACGAATACCTTTTCGGGACTCTGCGCGCTTTTGAACTTTTATACGCCGCCGCAGAATGTCTGGCCTAAGTTAACAGGTCCTTGACGGCGCACCTTCGCTTTGGGAGAGGAGTGGGTCAGGGATGCCCCATGTCCGGCCAATTGTATGCCATCTGCCTGGAGCCCTTCCTGTGCCTGCTTCGCAGGAGGTTGACGGGATTGGTTCTGCGCGAGCCGACCATTCGGGTCATCCTCTCAGCTTACGCCGACGACGTGCTCCTCGCGGTCACAGATCCTGTTGACTTGCGGAGGATGCGCGACTGCCAGCAGACCTTTTCTGCCGCGTCCTCCGCGAGGATCAATTGGGAGAAATGTTCCGGACTCCTGTTGGATCAGTGGCGGGTGGACTCCCTGCCGGAGGAGATGACGCCTTTTGCGTGGAGCACCACGCACCTCCTCTATCTGGGAGTCCACCTTAGCCCCACTGAGGAAGCCTGGCCAGCAAACTGGCAGGAGTTGGAGGCGAAAGTCACCGCTCGGCTGGGGCGCTGGACAGGACTGCTCCGAGTGCTTTCCTACAGGGGCCGAGCGCTGGTCACAAACCAACTGGTGGCCTCCATGTTGTGGAACCGGTTGGTCACTTTGGCCCCGCCCCCTGTATTCGCCACCAAGATCCAGAAGAAACTCGTCGATTTCTTCTGGGGCAAGAGGAAACACTGGGTCTCTGCCGCGGTCCTGAGTCTCCCGATTGAGGAGGGCGGCCAGTCGCTGGTGTGTTTCCGCACCCAGGCTGTGACTCTCCGCCTTCGGACCCTGCAGAGATACCTGTACATCGAGCGTCCTCCCAGATGGTGTGCACTGGCGACGTATTTTTTCCCGCCAGTGTTACTGCCTTCAAGACGACACGCAGCTCCCGGTGGAGTCCATTAGCCGCGCCTCTCTGAGGGAGTTGCCTGTATTTTACCAGGATCTATTCCGAGTCTGGAACATGGTCGCCTCCAGTCAGGGCGCTCCCCCTCCGGCGGAGTAGAGCGCCTCGGCTGTCCGACTCTGGGGACGGACGAGTGGGCGGATGAGTAGCCGAAGCCCCCATGACGCCCCTCACTGCGGGTGGCGAGGGGGCTCGGGAGTGTGGAGCGATCTCGGCCGAGCTAACCCCCGCTCGGCCGGAACTGCTCATCGGACCCAGGCCTTGAAACCCTCCTCGGGAGCCGGTCCCGCACAACCCGAGCCGCCTCTCGGAAATGCCCTCCGTGCCATTCCAATCGGCGCGGAGGGGTTTCCTGTCCGGGCTGCTCCTGCACACTCTCCACTTCCTCGCCCTCGTCAGCCGGCCGGACACGCCCTGGCGGTCCGCGTTGCCATCTGGCGGCGAGGGGAAACCCCGATGGAGGTCTCTCTACGCGGGAGTCTTCCCCCTTTACATCGGGGACCTGGGGTGGATTGTGCTGCACAGAGCAGTCCCGTGCAATAGGCTTTTAAGTAGGTTCACGGACTCCCAGGCCGCCTGTACTTTCTGCAGCCTGGACGAGTCCGTGTTCCATGTTTATACGGAGTGTGCGAGGTTGCAACCCCTATTTCAGTATCTGAAGGGGCTGCTCCTCAAGTTCTGGCTGCACTTCAGTCCCACGCTCCTGATCTTTGGACACCCGGTGCGGAGGGGCTTGGGCCGGGAGGAGGATCTCCTCGTCGGTCTGCTCCTGGGTCTGGCCAAGGTGGCAATTCACAGGTCCAGGCAGCGGACCGTCGGGGGTGTCCGTCCTCCCTGATTGCCTGCCCCTCTTCCGCGGTTACGTTTGCGCCCGGGTGTCCCTAGAGAAGGAGCATGTGGTGTCCGACGGTACGCTTGAGGCCTTCCGCGGCCGGTGGGCACCGCAGGGACTGGAGTGCATCATCGATGCCGAGAATGGCATTTTAATTTGAGTTTCTTGTTTACTTGATTTTAGTAATATTTTTTTAAAGATGTTTGCA
Organism: Heterodontus francisci; assembly: GCF_036365525.1. NCBI lineage: Eukaryota > Metazoa > Chordata > Chondrichthyes > Heterodontiformes > Heterodontidae > Heterodontus > Heterodontus francisci. Next base: position 13,192,657 of record NC_090418.1, on the reverse strand, counting down.
AAGGGGGCCAGAGGAATAAAGGCCCCCTCAACAAAAAAAAAATGTGGTTGGCTGCTGTCTAATTGGACTGTTGACTGCTGATTGCAGCAACGAGCCTCAGCTGACAGTGCTGGTGGCAGTTGGAAGTTGTTGAGGTGGAGAGAGGGGCTACACTGAGTCGAGAGAAACTTCAACAACAATCACCATTAAAGAGAAGAGACTTTTGTTGGAAACAAGGCTTTGGAGGTGGGTGCTGAAAAATAAAGCGGTGTGTAAAGCTCCTCACAAGCATAAATGTCAGGGCATTTTTATTGCACACTATTAAACTATTGGGAAACCTACAGCTGACCACAATTAACCCATAAAGCAACTGAGAAGTATTTCTGCTGAAGCATTCGGACTCGCTGGGATTCTCACCCTCTGAGTCCCGGTTCCGAGGGAGTGGCTCCCGCTGGGTCCCGGTTCCGAGGGAGTGGCTCCCGCTGGGTCCCGGTTCCGAGGGAGTGGCTCCCGCTGGGTCCCGGTTCCGAGGGAGTGGCTCCCACGAACATATGATCTAGGAGCAGGAGTAGGCCATTCTGTAAGATCATGGCTGATCTGTTTGAGGACTCAACGCTACTTTCCCACCTACCCCCCATACCCTTTGTCTCCCTTGTTTGTCAATAATCTGTCTACTTCTGCCCTAAAACATTCAATAACCCTAATTCCACCGCTGTCCGGGGAAGAGAGTTCCACAGACTCACGATCCTCTGAGAGAAAAAATTTCTCCTCATCTTCGTCTTAAATGGGAGGCCCGTTATTTTTAGCTAACCAATGTGCCCCCTAGTTTTAGTCTCGCCTACAAGGGGAAACATCCTTTCAGCATCCACCCTGTCAAGTCCCCTCAGGATCTTATATGTTTCAATAAGATCACCTCTCATCCTTCTAAACTCCAATAAATACAGACCAACTTGTCCAAACGTTCCTCATAAGATAACCCTCTCATCCCAGGAATCAGTCGAGTGAACCTTCTCTGAACTGCTTCCAATGCAATTATAGTTTTCTTAAGTAAACAGACCAAAACTGTACACAATACTCTAGATGTGGTCTCACCAATGCCATGTACAACTGTAGCAAAACATCTCTGCTTTTACATTCCATTCCCTTTGCAATAAATGACATTGCATTTGCCTTCTTAATCACTTGCTGTACCTGCATACTAACTTCTTGTGTTTCGTGTACTAGGACACCCAGATCCCTCTGCATCTCAGAGTTCTGCAAACTCTTTCCATTTAAATAATATGGTGCTTTTCTATTTTTCTGGCCAAAGTGGACAAGTTCACACTTTCCCACATTATACTCCATCTGCCAAATCTTTACCCACTTAACCTATCACTATCCCTTCGGCGACTCCTTATGTCCTCTTCATAACTTACTCTCCTACCTATCTTTGTGTCATCAGCAAATTTAGCAACCACACATTCTGTCTCTTCATCCAAGTCATTAATATAGATTGTAAATAGTTGAGGCCCCAGCACTGATCCCTGTGGCCCTCCGCTAGTTACATTTTGCCAACCCGAGAATGATCCCTTTATGCCTACTCTCTGCTTCCTGTTAGCTAACCAATCCTCTATCCATTTTAGTACATTACCCCCGACACCCTGGGCTTTTATTTTGTTTCGTAACCTTTGACGTGGCACCTTGTCAATGCCTTCTGGAAATCCCAGTACACCACATCCACAGGTTCCTCTTTATCCACATTGCTGGTTACTTCCTCAAAGATCTCTAATAAGTTAGTCAAACACCATTTCCCTTTCACAAAACCATGTTCACCCTGTCTGACTGCACTGATATTTTCTAATTGACCTGCTACAACCTCCTCAATAATAGATTCCTGCATCTCCCCCAATGACAGATGTTAAGCTAACTGGCCTGTAGTTTCCTACTTTCTGTCTTCCTCCTTTCTTGATTAGCGGAGTTACATTCGCTATTTTCCAATCTGATGTGACCTTTCCAGAATCCAGGGAATTTTGAAAAGTGAAAACCAATGCATTCACTATCTCAGCAGCCACTTCTTTTAAGAGCCTCGGATGAAGTCCATCAGGACCTGGGGACTTGTCAGCTTTTAAGTTCTAATAATTTTCTCAGTCCCCTTTCTATAGTAATGGTAACTCTTGACTCTTGCTGGGGTTCAGTTCTGAGGGAGCGACTCTTTCTGGGGTTCAGCCCTGAAGAGTAATCAAGGATACTGGTACAAATTACGAAGGATTTTACTTAAGCATCGAAGAACAATCAATAATATTCACAACAGTGGAATATGGTTCTGAATGCAGAAGTTCAGGCTGTTCTGGGAGGACCTGGAGTGTCTAGCAAAGGCTTTCTTCCTTGTATTCATCTCTTCCATCTCCTGTTGACAGCAGAGTTTATCCACAGTTTAAACTGAGCTTGGTCGGTACGTTTTAAGGCAATGTTTTTTGTCTTGGTCTTATGGCTTTTGATGGGACTTCTCTGCCATTCAGTATCAAAGTCTTGATCTATTCGTGTATAATTTATGTTAAACATTTATAAAATGCTACTTCAGCCCCAGCTGGAGTATTTTGTCCAATTGTGGGCAGCACATTTTTGGAAGGACATGAGTGTGGTGTTTGATAGTTTGAATGTATTAGTCTGTCCACTTGTCTGTATTCACTGTGTTTGATCGCTTAAGCCTATGGGTGGAGCCGAAGAATTAAAAGTGAAACTAAAAAACATAATGACCTCTATGAGGAGACGTACTGTGATCGCGTAAGAACTTTTGTATTTTAAAGTGCTTTAAATAAACCAGTTGAGACAAGTGCGATATCTGCATTGCTCTGAGATAAATCAGATATACATACCATATCCAGCAACCCGGCATAAATATAACAGTGAGGGCTTTGGAGAGGGTGCAGTAGAGATTTACTAGAATGGATCCAGGGATGAGGAATTACAGTCATTGTGGAGAGACTGGAGAAGCTGGGTTGTTCTCCTTAGAGCAGGGAAGGTGAGGGGATATTTGATAGAGGTGTTCAAAATGCCAAAGGGTTTCGATAAAGGAAATAAAGCGAAACTCTTTCCAGTGGCTGAAGTGTCGATAACCAGAGGGCACAGATTGAATGTGATTGGCAAAAGAAATGGAGGTGACATGAGGGGAAAAAATTTTATGCAGTGAGGAGTTATTATTTGGAATGAGCTTCAAAAGAGAATTGGATAAATACTTGAAGGAGAAAATGTTACAGGGATATGGGGAAAGATCGCAGGGAGTGGGGCAAAACAGATCTTCGAAGAGGCCAGCACAAGACTCGATGGGTCGAATGGCCTCCTCCTGTGCTGTACCGAATCTCTGTTTTCTGCTTTTTGTTTGACAGCAGGCGAAAAGGTCTGTGGTTTGTGGTTAAATGACAACTTCTCTTCCATTGATCAAAGGGTCAAAGGTTCATCATATTGAAATCAAAAATGGCCGCGTGACCTTCGATCCCTAAGTCAGAAGGTTGTGGGTTCAATTCCCACTCCAGAGACCTAGACATAAAAACCAGGCCAACACTTCCACTACCAGTACTGAGGGAGTGCTGTTGGAGGTGCCGTCTTTCAGATGAGACTCTAAGTCTCCGGTCACTATTTAGAAGATGAATAGTGAAGGTGGGTTGGGCTAGGTGGGGAAGAGAACAATAGGGAAAGTGTTTGAGCGGCAGAGGGCAGGAGAGATTAAATAACAAAACTGTCCTGGGACAAAGGCAAAGAGCATGTTAATGGTAAAAGACAAAGCATTAGTCCAGAGAGAGTGTTGATGGCAGAATAGTGAGCAGCTCTGTCCACATGATAAAACGGGCACATGGTTAAAAAATAAAATAATTTTTATAAAAGCCAGTCATGCTCTGAAATTGTTGAACTCAAGGTTGAGTCTGCGAGGCTGTAGAGTGCCTAATCGGAAAATGAGGTGCTGTTCTTCGAGCTTGTGTTGATGTTCACTGGAACACTGCAGCAGGCTAAAGACAGAAATGTGGGCATGAGAGCAGGGGGATGTGCTGAAATGGCAAGTGACCGGAAGCTCGGGGTCATGCATTTGGACTGAGCGGAGGTGTTCCGCAAAGCGGTCACCCAGTCTGCGCTTGGTCTCCCCAATGTAGAGGCGAATGCATTGTGAGCAGCGAATACAGTATACTACACTGAAAGAAGTACAAGTAAATCGCTGCTTCACCTGAAAGGAGTGTTTGGGGCCTTGGAGAGTGAGGAGAGAGGAGGTAAAGGGGCAGGTATTACACCGCTTGTGATTGCATGGGAAGGTGCCATGGGAAGGGGACGAGGTGTCAAGAGTGATGGAGAAGTGGACCAGGGTGTCGTGGAGGGAACAATCCCTTCGGAATACTGATAGGGAGGGGAGGGGAAGATGTATTTGGTGGTGGCATCACACTGGAGGTGTCGGAAATGGCGAAGGATGATCCATTGGATGTGGAGGCTGGTAGGGTGGAAAGTGAGGACAAGGAGAACCCTGTTGTGGTTCTGGGAGGGAGGGGAAGGGATGAGAGCAGAAGTGCAGGAATTGGGCCGGACACAGTTGAGGGCCCTGTCAGCCACAGTGGTGGGGAATCCTCGGTTGAGGACAAAGGAAGACATATCAGAAGCGCTGACGTGGAAGGTAGCATCATCAGAGCAGATGCGTCGGAGACGGAGAAACTGGGAGAATGGAATGGAGTCCTTACAGGAGGCTGGGTGTGAAGAAGTGTAGTCGAGGCAGCTGTGGGAGTTGGTGGGTTTATAATAGATATTAGTGAATAGCCTATCCCCAGTGATGGAGGCAGAAAAGTCGAGGAAGGGAAGGAAGTGTCGGAGATGGACCATGTAAAGGTGAGCGAAGGGTGGAAACTGGAAGCAAAGTTGAAGTTTTCCAGTTCGGGGTGAGAGCAGGAAACGGCACCAATACAGTCATCAATGTACCGGAAAGAAAGGTGAGGGAGGGGACCTGAGTAGGACTGGAACAAGGAATATTCAACATTTCCCACAAAAAGATAGGCATCCCTAGGACCCATGCAGGTACCCATAGCAACACCCTTTACTTGAAGGAGGAGTTCAATGTGAGAACAAGTTCAGCCAGGCGGAGGAGGGTGGTGGTGGATGGGGACTGGTTGGGCCTCTGAAGAAGCGGAGAGCCCTCAGACAGTCCTGGTGGGGGATGAAGGTGTAGAGAGACTGGACGTCATTTCTCTTTACAGGCCTGGGGCCTTCACTTAGGCTTTTCAATGCTAATTTCCACTGCCCCCTCCCCCTTTGCCCAGTTACAGTAGCAAGAGAGCATTGACCTTCCGTTGTAAAACCTTTGGGGTTGAGATTTTGGACATGCCACTAAAACCAGCAGATCGCGACTGTCGTGTCCGATGCCTGCATTACGCACTCTTGCCAGTTGCATGGCAACCAATTGGCCAAGAAGCTAAATTGTCAAACAAAATAGTGCGTGTGTGGAATGCCATTTCTCCCAGAATCCAGTTTTAGTTCCAATCTGTACGTTATTAATATTTCAGTGTGAAATTTTGATGAGAGAATAAAATGTTGAGCAAAGCTGGTTATTCGCTGATTAGGGCCCAAGTGTAGAGAGGGGAAAACATAATGCATAAAATTACTGCCTCTGGTTTAAAGGGACAGATTCCTCTGGTTTAAAGGGACAGGTTCCTCAGGTTTAAAACGCCATTCCTGCACTTGCTGGATCAAAATCCTGGAACTCCCTCCCTAACAGCACTGTGGGTGTACCTACCCCCCCATGGGCTGCAGCGGTTCAAGAAGGCAGCTCACCACCACCTTCTCAAGGGCAATTAGGGATGGGCAGTAAATGCTGTCCTCGCCAGCGATGCCCACATCCCATGAACGAATAAAAAAAAAAGTCTGCAACGGGACAACCCTTTGACTTTAGACAAGAATGACACCAACAAGCTGACACAGCTGAAGAATTCCAGGTCCAATCCCTACACTAAGTTACAATCTCAACTGGGGTGACGAAGATGGTGGTATTCATCAACTGAGTGCAGAATCCTTGGAATATAGAGGAACGGGAACAAAAAAACTACTGGCAGATGGGACTCGGTGGATGCCATCTTACCTTTGAGTCAGAAGATTGTGGGTTCAAGTCCCACTCCAGAGACTTGAGCCCATAATCCAGGCTGACGCTCCCAGTGCACTACTGAGGGAGTGCCGCCCTGTTGGAGGTGCCGTCTTTTGAATGAGATGATAAACTGAGACCCCCTTTTCAGGTGGATGTAAACGATCCTGAGGGAGTAATTCAAAGTGCGGGGGTGGGGGGGAAGGGGGGAGTCCTCCCCCGTGTGCTGGGCCAATATTTATCTCTCAATCAATGTCACTGAAACAGATAACCGGGCAATTATCTCATGGCTGTTTGTGGGATCTTGCTGTGCACCGATCTTCAGAAAACAGTACCTTGGCTGTAAAGTGCTTCAGGACGATCTAAAGTGGGAGACTTTCTTCCTCTCCGAGGAGCTGGCTTACCTAGTTGAATAGCATGCCTTGGTAGTGGCTCACCCACAAAGAATGGGTGACGATATTGAGGGCAGCCGGAGCCCGTGAAGCCTGTAGCCCATTGCGAATCGGGGCCTTCGGTCGCAGGGGCGTGGGCGTGGAGAGGGGGGTGGGTGCAGGTTTGGAAGGGGAAGGAGGGCAAATGTTGCAAGGACCCTCGCTGGGATATGTTCCTTCACTATCCCGCTGTTCCTAAGCATGTATCCTTCTGCAGATGTTGGATGGAAAGGCTGGGGAAGGGGGAGGTTTGCATTATGTTTAACATGAAGGAACCACTCGGAAGTAAGCTGACAATGCTCTGCAGTAAGAGGGGCAGCTTTGTCTGGGCAGACACAGAATTGAGAGAGCCGTCTCTTTTTTCTCTTTCAAAAATCTTTCTCGATCGGGCCCGACCCAGCTGAGAAGGAGACGACCTGCGTTTCGACAGCGCCCGACGCCCCCAAAGCGCTGCACAGCCGGTGAGGTACTCTATGAAGCGCAGGTGCGGTGCAGGAAACCAGCCAAGTTGTGCACAGCAAGATCCCACAGACGCCAATGTAATAAACAAGCGGATAATCTGTTTCTTTCCAGTGATGATGATCAAGGCATTAAATATTGGCCGAGACAGCGGGAGAATATTTCCCCCCCCCTGTTCTTCTTGCAAAATTACCGGTGGGATCTTTCACTTTCACCTGGGCAGACGGAGCTACATCAATTCTTTCTCTGATTTAAGCAGACGGTTTCTAGATCACCAGACAGCTCCCAGTTGACTGCAGAAGCGGCTCCACTTGAAGTAACTTTCTCTCTAACGCAGCGAGTGACATGAATGATCCTTGTAAGTGCCTCCTTCCCTCTTGACGATAGAATTGAAGGGAATGTAGCAATTCCGATGAATGACGGCCGCCCTAACAGTTGACATGCTAATGCGGAGAACATTAAAAGCCTGTGAGACTCAGCCACAGGTGTTGCCAGCCAATGAAAGCAGGCTGTGCGACTGCCGTTAATTAGATTCATATATGCTAATATCTGCGGCTCCGTATTTAAATGTGCTTCTCAATCAAAGCCGGCAGTCATTAAAACCAAGGCTCTCCGAACCATACTTGGGATTTTTGCCAGGCGAAATCCAGTGACCATTTCTGCAGTGCCAGAGTGTTTGGGAGCGATTTTTTCAGAGCTGGCTAGGCCGAGGATTGACCTGATTTTAATGAGCAATTTGCTTAACGATCCCGAGCCTCATTAGCTCAAGGGGAGGGGTCCCAGGACAGCTTCCATTTAACGTAACATCCACTCTTCTGACTCTGAACGTCCGCCCAGCTCCCGATGACAACCCCTGCCAATCTGTCTTTCTGCTGAGACGTTTTAACCGATGCCCCTCGCCGTCTGCCCTCTCGGGTGACGTATCAAAGATCCTCATGGCCGATGTCCCGGGGCCCATATTTGCCCCTCAACCCACATCACAAAAAAACAGATGATGTGGCCGTGATCCGACGGCTGTTTGCGGGATCTTGCTGTGCACCAATTGGCTGCCGTGTTTCCAACATGACAACAGTGACTACCTCACTTCAAAAGTATCAGCGTAGGAGGCCGAGCGCTTTGCAATGCTTCTGAGAGACGGTAAGTCCCTCGCTGAATCCCCCACTATCAACATCCTGGGGGCTACCATTGACCAGAAACTGAACTGGAGTAGCCATATAAATACCATGGCTGCAAGAGCAGGTCAGAGGCCAGGAATCCTGCAGCGAGTAACTCACCTCCTGACTCCCCAAAGCCTATCCACCATCTACAAGACACAAGTCAGGAGTGTGATGGAATACTTTCCACTTGCCTGGATGGGTGCAGCTCCAACAACACTCAAGAAGCTCAACACCATCCAGGACAAAGCAGCCCGCTTGATTGGCACCCCATCCACAAACATTCACTCCCTCCACCACTGACGCACAGTAGCAGCAGTGTGTACCATCTACAAGATGCACTGCAGCAACTCACCAAGGCTCCTTAGACAGCACCTTCCAAACCTGTGACCTCTACCCACTAGAAGGACAAGGGCAGCAAATGCATGGGGATACCACCACCTGCAAGTTCCCCTCCAAGTCACACACCATCCTGACTTGGAACTATATCGCCGTTCCTTCACTGTCGCTGGGTCAAAATCCTGGAACTCTCTCCCTAACAGCACTGTGGGTGTACCTACACCACGTGGACTGCAGCGGTTCACCAGAAGGCAGCTCACCACCACCTTCTCAAGGGCAATTAGGGATGGTCAATAAATTCTGGCCTGGCCAGTGATGCCCACATCCCATGAATGAATGAATTAAAAAAAAAAAAAAGTTGTGACATGAATGGAATCCTTTTGTATTAAAAATATATCCCGTTAATGATTACCAATTTTAACTGAAGAAAAGACTTGCATTTCTATAGCGCCTCTCATGACCTCAGCATGTCCCCAAAGCACTTTGCTTCCACACCTCTGAAGAATGGTCATGGTTGTAATGTAACTCGGCGGCCAATTTGCGCACAGCAAGCTCCCACAAACAGCTATGAGGTCATGTCAAGATTTCAGTGATGTTTTTTTTTTAGAACATTACAGCGCAGTACAGGCCCTTCGGCCCTCGATGTTGCGCCGATCATCTGACCTACACTATTCCATTTTCATCCATATGTCTATCCAATGACCACTTAAATGCCCTTAAAGTTGGCGAGTCTACTACTGTTGCAGGCAGCGCGTTCCACGCCCCTACTACTCTCTGCGTAAAGAAACTACCTCTGACATCTGTCCTATATCTTTCACCCCTCAACTTAAAGCTATGTCCCCTCGTGTTTGCCATCATCATCCGAGGAAAAAGACTCTCACTATCCACCCTATCTAACCCTCTGATTATCTTATATGTCTCTATTAAGTCACCTCTCCTCCTCCTTCTCTCTAACGAAAACAACCCCAAGTCCCTCAGCCTTTCCTCGTAAGACCTTCCTTCCATACCAGGCAACATCCTAGTAAATCTCCTCTGCACCCTTTCCAAAGCTTCCACATCCTTCCTATAATGCGGTGACCAGAACTGCACGCAATACTCAAGGTGCGGCCTCACCAGAGTTTTGTACAGCTGCATCATGACCTCGTGGCTCCGAAACTCGATCCCCCTACTAATAAAAGCTAACACACCATATGCCTTCTTAACAGCCCTATTAACCTGGGTAGCAACTTTCAGGGATTTATGTACCTGGACACCAAGATCTCTGCTCATCTACACTACCAAGAATCTTCCCATTAGCCCAGTACTCTGCATTGCTGTTACTCCTTCCAAAGTGAATCACCTCACACTTCTCCGCATTAAACTCCATTTGCCATCTCTCAGCCCAGCTCTGCAGCCTATCTATGTCCCTCTGTACCCTACAACACCCTTCGACACTATCCACAACTCCACCGACCTTGGTGTCATCCGCAAATTTACTAACCCACCCTTCTACACCCTCATCCAGGTCATTTATAAAAATGACAAACAGCAGTGGCCCCAAAACAGAACCTTGCGGTACACCACTAGTAACTAAACTCCAGGATGAACATTTGCCATCAACCACCACCTTCTTTCAGCTAGCCAATTTCTGATCCAAAGCTCTAAATCACCTTCAACCCCATACTTCCGTATTTTCTGCAATAGCCTACCGTGGGGAACCTTATCAAACGCCTTACTGAAATCCATATACACCACATCCACGGCTTTACCCTCATCCACCTGTTTGGTCACCTTCTCGAAAAACTCAATAAGGTTTGTGAGGCACGACCTACCTTTCACAAAACCGTGCTGACTATCGCAAATGAACTTCATCTTTTCAAGATGATTATAAATCCTATCTCTTATAACCCTTTCCAACATTTTACCCACAACCGAAGTAAGGCTCACAGGTCTATAATTACCAGGGCTGTCTCTACTCCCCTTCTTGAACAAGGGGACAACATTTGCTATCCGCCAGTCCTCCGGCACTACTCCTGTCGACAATGACGACATAAAGATCAACAACAACGGCTCTGCAATCTCCTCCTTGGCTTCCCAGAGAATCCTAGGATAAATCCCATCTGGCCCAGGGGACTTATCTATTTTCACTCTTTCCAAAATTGCTAACACCTCCTCCTTGTGAATCTCAATCCCATCTAGCCTAGTAGGCTGTATCTCAGTAATCTCCTCGGCAACATTTTCTTTCTCTACTGTAAATACTGACGAAAAATATTCATTTAACGCTTCCCCTATCTCCTCTGATTCCGCACACAGCTTCCCACTACTATCCTTGATTGGCCCTGTTCTAACTCTTATCATTCTTTTATTCCTGATATACCTATAGAAAGCCTTAGGGTTTTCTTTGATCCTATCTGCCAATGACTTCTCGTGTCCTCTCCTTGCTCTTCTTAGCCCTCCCTTTAGATCCTTCCTGGCTAGCTTGTAACTCTCAAGCGCCCTAACTGAGCCTTCACGTCTCATCCTAACATAAGCCGCCCTCTTCCTCTTGACAAGCGCTTCAACTTCTTGAGTAAACCACGGCTCCCTCGCTCGACAACTTCCTCCCTGCCTGACAGGTACATACTTATCAAGGACACGCATTAGCTGCTCCTTGAATAAGCTCCACATTTTGTTTGTGCCCATCCCCTGCAGTTTCCTTCCCCATCCTACACATCCTAAATCTTGCCTAATTGCATCATAATTTCCTTTCCCCCAGCTATAATTCTTGCCCTGCGGTATATACCTGTCCCTGCCCATCGCTAAGGTAAACCTAACCGAATTGTGATCACTATCGCCAAAGTGCTCACCTACATCTAAATCGAACACCTGGCCGGGTTCATTACCCAGTACCAAATCCAATGTGGCATCGCCCCTGGTTGGCCTGTCCACATACTGTGTCAGAAAACCCTCCTGCACACACTGGACAAAAACAGACCCATCTAAAGTACTTGAACTATAGTATTTCCAGTCAATATTTGGAAAGTTAAAGTCCCCCATAACCACTACCCTGTTACTCTCGCTCCTGTCGAGAATCATCTTCGCTTTGAGGGATAGATGTTGGTCGCAAGACGCTGGGGAGAATCAGAATTAGAAGAGCAGTATCATTGGATGGGAGTCCCAATGAAGATTAAGCTTATAGGTAGGTGGCGCCAGCTCGGGTTGGGCCTATCCCTGGAGGTTTCATCACTTGACCTCTCACCTTCAAAGACCCCGCCCTCAGGCTCCCACCATTGGTTGCCCATCCTCATGGTGCCCCGCCTTCCCGTGGCCAATTGGACAGCTCACTGAATCCTCACTAACCGATTGGATCATGTCTGACTTTAAGTCAAACAGCCCTTTATTGTCCCCGTCTCCGATATTTTTATAACTGATAAACAAAGGTGCTTTTTAAAAAAAAAAGTTTAAAAAAAATCATGATTTTCATCTCGAGTGTTCCATCTTCAATTCCTGGAAATTCCAGGGTACCTCTGGATAGTTGGCAACCCCTACTTATGGCATGTCAATTTTTTGTCCGTTCAGCCCGTCAAGAAAAATCAATCAGTTTTGAAATTTTCAATTGACTCCCAGCCTCAACAGTTTTTTTGGGAGAGAGATTCCCACTCCCCTTTGTGTGAGGAAGCGCTTCCTGACATCAGCCCTTGAACAGCTTGGCTCTAATTTTAAGGTTCTGCGCCCGTGTTCTGGACTCCCGCCAGAGGAAATAGTTTCTCTCTATCGACCCGATCAAATCCTTTAACCACCTTAAACACCTCAATTAGATCACCCCGTAATCTTCGACACTCGAGCGAAGACAAGTCTGCGGTCATGTGGGCACAAGGATAAGGCGCACAATGAAGAGGGCTTCCACTCCCCGTCGAGCGAGACCGAACACAAAGAAAGCTCCAGAGGTTCCAAGGAGGTGGGTTCCAACGTACGTCCCCCCCCCTCCCCAGTGAAGTTACACCCCTCAGCCAAAGTATCGCCCACGAATTTGGATTCAGCAGCTGGCGACGATAATGCGCATTTAAAATTTGGACACCCGCACCACAGCATAAAGAGTTGAAAAAAGCAAAGACTTTCACATTGACAGGCGGCCCGAGGACAGTTTCAAACTTACGCAAGGCCCCTTTCGGACCAAATTCCCAAAGTTATTCACACTACAATTGATCAACATCTGCAATGGGCTCCAGAAACTTGTATTAATATGCCGCCTTTCTGTAGGAGAGAGAGGCGGAGAGGTTTTAGGGAGGGAATTCCAGAGCTTAGGGCCCCCAGGCAGCTGAAGGCACGGCCGCCAATGGTGGAGCGATGGGAATCGGGGGGTGGTCAAGAGGCCGGAATTGGAGGAGTGCAGAGATCTCGGAGGGTTGTGAGGATGGAGGCTGGGTTACAGAGATAGGGAGGAGGTGAGGCCATGGAGGGATTTGAAAACAAGGATGAGAGTTTTCAAATCGAGGCAGTGCTTGACTTGGAGCCAGTGTAGGTCAGCGAGCACAGGGTGGGTGATGGGTGAATGGGACTTGGTGCGAGTTAGGATACAGGCAGCCGAGTTTGAGGCAACCTCAAGTTTACGGAGGGTAGAACGTGAGACGCCGGACAGGAATATGTTGGAATAGTAAAGCCTAGAGGTAAAAAAAGGCATGGATGAGGGTTTCAGCAGCAGAGGAGCTGAGGCAGGGGTAGAGTTGGACAATGTTACAGAGGTCGAAGTTGGTCAACTTAGGGAGGATGAAAATATGTCATTGGAAGTTCAGCTTGGGGTCAGATATGACACGGAGACTGCAGGGGCTTCATGGATGAATGGACTAAGTTGGGATGAATGTCCTCCCTCTACTGTATTGATCTTCAGCGTGACATTGAAATGTCGTACTGATGTAACGGGACACCATACTGAGAGTGGAATTTACAAATGTTGGGACAGTGTAGAGGGAGTTTTACTCTGTATCTAACCCCCGTGCTGTACCTGTCCCGGGAGTGTTTGATGGGGGACAGTGTCGAGGGAGCTTTGCTCTGTATCTAACCCTGTGCTGTTCCTGTCCTGGGAGTGTTTGATGGGGGACAGTGTAGAGGGAGCTTTACTCTGTATCTAACCCTGTGCTGTTCCTGTCCTGGGAGTGTTTGATGGGGGACAGTGTAGAGGGAGCTTTACTCTGTATCTAACCCTGTTTTTTTTTTGTTTTTTTTCTCTAACCCCGTTTTTTTGTTTGTTTTTTTTTCTTTTCTGCTGCAACTCTCCTGGGAGTGTTTGATGGGGACAGTGTAGAAGGAGCTTTACTCTATATCTAACCCCGTGCTGTACCTGTCCTGGGAGCGTTTGATGGGGACAGTGTAGAGGGAGCTTTACTCTGTATCTCACCCCGTACTGTACCTGTCCTCGGAGTGTTTGATGGGGGACAGTGTAGAGGGAGCTTTACTCTGTATCTAACCCCGTGCTGTACCTGTCCTGGGAGTGTTGATAATATGTTACTGACACTGGGTATAAAATAGAACAATAAACTCTGTTACATTTCCATCTTCACCTTGACACATACAGAAATTCACCTCCAAATATAATATTGCAGGAAAATGAGATCACTGTTGCTCAGTGATGACTTTATATCCATCCCAGACTCTTCAATCCTGTGCACTTCTGAGAGGCAATCAATCAAAAATCTGAATAACTCCCTGATGAATTATCCATTGAACTCACCCAGCTGGCACTCTGCTTTGCTATACACCATTGAAGGCAAAATGAATTTTAACACCTGATTAAGCAACTCCGCAGACGAACATCACAAAAGACACCTGAAATATCCAGAACACGTCCCTCCCCTTCTCTCCTGAAGGCAGTGGGTGACTTGTTTAAAAAGAAGTTATTTTTTTAAGAATGGGGCAAAAGCCACATTTGGTGCCCGTCCTTAGTTAGAAGGAAAGACAGGTAAAGCTCCTCGAACAAGCTCAGGATGTCTCATCCTGCTTAACAGCCACTGAGAAGGGTGGAGAGAGGGAGGTGAAGGGAGAGGACCTGAGGGGAGTGGCTGGGAGGGGGAAGGAGAGGGGAGGTGCGGAGGGGGGGGGGGGGATGGGGAGGGAAGGAGATGGCAGGGGAGAGGAGGAAAGGGAAACAGAGAGGAGTGAAGAGGAAAAGACAGGGGGAAGGGTATGGGGCAGGGGAGGTGTGAGGAGGGGAGCGTAGGGAGAGGGGGGCATGAGAGGAGAGTCGAGATTAGAGGAGTGGTGGGAAGGAGTGGAAGGGGAGAGGACAGGGAAAGAATGGTGAGCAGGGGAGGTGGAGGGAGTGGAGGTGATGAGAGAGGAGGGGAATGAAAGGGAGTGCTGGGGAAAGTTGGGGGGGGGGCCGTGGATAGTAGGAGGGGAGGGAAAGGGACAGCAGAAGGAGAGGTGGAAGATGATGAGGGAGTTACTGGGGGGGGAAAAAAAATTACCAAGGAAGCCTCTTTGAATTAAAACCCCTCGATCGTCCAGAAGTGGGTGGATGAGACAATCCCAACACTGCCTCCATGGGTTATACATCTCCGAATTTAATATTCACCAATGTTGCAGGGGGAAATAAATGTAATTGACAAGGGCAGTAAAAAGAGGCAGTTCATCGAATGTATTAGTTTAGCAAAAGCAGTTCAGAGCAGATGGTGACAAGAGGGAAAATGAAAGTAATTGATCATAGCAGATGAATGTTTGGTGATGGTCAGCCATGGGGATTGGAAATGTTTTGTTTTTTCCTCAGTATGGTTTGCCTTATCCCTTTGCATATTTCTTTGGGAAAGGTCATCTTTCACGTGTCAGTTACGAAATGTGTGACTTTCCCTCTACTCAGTCCAACAGGTTCCTTACTCCTGTTACCCTAACAACCAAGTTCCGTTCACCCATCATCCCCTGGGCTCGCTGACCTACATTGGCTCCCAGTCAAGCAACGTCTCCATTTTAACATTCTCATCCTTGCGTTCAAATCCCCTCATGGCCTCGCTCCCCCCCGCCTCCCTATCTCTGTACTCGCTCCCAGCCCCACGACACGCCCCTCCTGCCCCCCCTCCCAACCCACCACTCCCCCCCCCGAGATCTCTGTGCTCCTGCAATTCACTAGCTGTCGGAAGAGGGAAATGGCGACACTTCCTATGGACTGGTGTGCACTGCCACGACGGCCAGTTGCTACAGCAGCTTGGCAACAACCGCCAACGTCAGAAAGAAAACTCACGCCGCCACTTGGCAGCTTCATGTGCGGCACTTGTGGCTGAACCCGCCCCTCGAGGATTGGCCTTTCACAGCCATCAGCAAAGGTGCACCAGGAGAAGACGCCCCACCCAAATGGATTGTTTGTTGCACGTCCATCATCCTTCGTAGATGGAAGGATGCCAACTGGTTCGGGGTTAAAGTTGGACTGATAACGCTGCGGTGAAATGCTGTGGATTTTCTGTGCTAAAGGCACTAGGTAAATGCAATTTCTTATTGAGTGCAAGCTGCCTGAAATCCCGTGAACTCCTTACAAACAGGGTCTGATTATTGGTGCTGTGGGAAACAGCAACAGGGCCATATTGATGACTGTGGCTCACTAATTATCTCTCTATCAGCAGATCGTGAGTTCAAATCCCACTCCAGGGACTTGATCACGTAATTCCTGCCAGTAATCTCAGTGCAGCAATGAGGGAGTACTGCACTGTTGGAGGTCCCGTCTTTTGGATGAGATGATAATTTGAGGCCCTGCCCTCTTGGGTGGACGTAAAAGAGCCCGCCCCCTCGTGATTGAGTACTGCAGCTGCTGCAAAGAAGTCCTGAGATTGTGGAGGGTGCTATATAAATGCAGGTTCTTTCTTGGATCTTTTTTTTCTCACAACCATCTGCGCAAAATGGTCTCTCTTTACACTTTGGCTGACGGTTCTTGTGTGCCGGCCGCGATGTCAACTGTGGCCTAGTTGATGGCACTGTGCCCTCTGAGTCAGCACGCCCTGGGTTCCAGTTCCACCGCTGTGGTTTTGGCCACACACCGCAGGACCGGCGGTCTGAGACGCACGGCCGGCTCTCACTGGCAGGCAACGCCCGTGGGCTCGGGCGCAGTGGGTTCCTTTTTCCAATCTTCCCAGCGTTACCGTGTCAGTTGCTCGGGCGGCAGTGATCCATCGGAATTGCTGCATTCCCTTCAATTCTCTCGTCAAGGGCAAAGGAGGCACTTACAAGGACCATTCACACCACTCACTCGATGATAGAGGAAGTCACTTCAAGTGAAGATGCTTCTGCAGTTGACTGGGAGCTGTCTGGTGCAGTCGAAACCGTCTCTTTATGTTATAGCATCAACATCGCTGGAGACTGGTGGTTGACTGTGTGCAGCGTGTACAGAGCAAGAGGTATTCCTGATCAGCGAACGCCAACCCCTCTATCTCTCCCCGCTCCTCCGCTCCCCCTCCAGCGCCATCCCAGCTGACTCGCTGAGGGAATGCGGCCCTGTTGGAGGTGCAGGCTTTCGGTTGAGACGTTAAGCCATGCGGCCGTAAGAGACCCCACGGCCAGCGTTTTGCAAAAGGGCAGGCGGGGATCTCCCCGGTTGCCCGGCCAATATCCCTCAACAGTACTGAAACAGACTTTTTGTGCTCCACGGGGATTGTCGGACAGGATGGCAGGACGAATTCGGAAAATGGCGAGAAAGGAGGCAGAGTTTTTTCAACAACGTAAGATTCCGATGTATGGAGGGCGGTGGAAAGAAATTTCAAGCTGTTATCGAGCTTAGGTCAGGTTCTATTCTAAGCTGGGCTGCTTGGACGTTCGGCCGAGCATTTTCGCCTGCCGAGCTCTATAAGACAATAACAAAGAAAAAGAACTGTGTTATGCGAAAAACGCCGTGCACGAGGGACATGTAGGTTTACAATACAGTAATGGACAATAGTAAGATGATGGTAAACTAATAAGGTTGGTTTCACCCCACTCAAGTGCAACCTAATCAGTCACCTCTTCAGGCACAAGGCTGGACTCAAAAAGGGTATGAGACGAAGAGACTTGTGACCCTTAACCAACAACCAAGAGAAGAAGAGATAGGCTATGGTCGACAAGAATGTAGCAGCAGCAAGAAGAGAGCAGGGGACAGTACCCCAATAACCCGGAGATTCTGGGAGCTGGTGTTTTGTAAGAGAGTGTGACTACTCCCTTGCTACCACTTAATAAACTTACCCCTGCTTATAACCGAATGCCTCATACCCGGAGTGGTCGGTGGCCAAGCAGAACTAAAGGTCCCAAACGTTGACTTGAACTCACATTACAGTACTGAAACAGACTAGGTGGCTCATGGGATCTTGCTGTACACAAGCCGGCTCCCGCGTTTCCCGACCTGACAGCAGTGACTGCTTCATAAAATCACACAGAGCTCCGTGAAGAATTTACGACCCCTAGTTTTGGACGTCCCCGGGATGGAGCGACCTTCTCTGCGCCTGCTTTATCGAAACCCCGTCATAATCTTAAAGACCTCCATCAGCTCACCCCTCAGCCGTACCCAGAGAAAAGAGCCCCAGCCTGTTTAGTTTAACCCTGATAGTTGTACCCACAACACTTCATTGGCTCGAAAGCACATTGGGGCATCCTGAGGTCGTGACAGGTGCTATATAAATGCAAGTCTTTTTTCAATTTATGCCATCTAGTTTTTCCTAATTTGTCAGAACAAAATCTCTCATAATTTTGACAACCCACAAATCAGATCTCCTCTTAAGATTCTCAGTTACACAGAAAAGAGCCGCAATTTTAAAAAAAAATTCATTTGTGGGCATCGCTGGCAAGGCCAGCATTTGCTGCCCATTCCTAATTGCCCTTGAACTGCGTGGCTTGCTCAGACATTTCAGAGTCAACCACATTGATGTGGGACTGGAATCACATGTAGGCCAGGCCAGCTAAGGAGGGCAGATTTCCTTCCCTAAAGGATGTTAGTGAACCAGATGGGTTTTAACAACAGTCAACGATGCTTTTTCTTTTAAAACCCCGTATTAATTAATTGAATTCAAATTTCACCATCTGCGATCGGTGGTCTTGAACCCATGTCTCCAGAGCATTAGCTTGGGCTCTGGATTACTAGGCTAGTGACATTACCACGACACCACTACCTTGCCAATAATTATCTGCTCCTCTCTCTTTGACATCCTTTCTGAATACAAGTAGGCTCGGTGCTACAGGGGAACAGAGGGATTTGGAGGGCCCTGCAGCACATTAAAGGCAGCGGCCCAGTTTGATAAGGCTGTTCAGACAAAAACTCATGGAAATCTAGGTTTTCTCTCAAGTGGTATAGATTGCAAAAGCCAAGGCGTAATGATGAATTCACATAAAACCTTAATGACCTCAGTTGCAGTGCTGTGTGCGGTTTTGAGCTTCACACAATAGGAAGGTTTGCGAGGCTTCAGAGGGGTTCACGACAGTTCTGCCTGGGATGGGGCAACGCAAAGGAAGACGTGAAAAATTGCGTCATTTTCCAACAGAACGACGCAGAAAATTGGAAGACATAATAAGTGTAATAGGTTTTTTGCTGGAGAAACTGTTTCCAGTGGCAGGAGGGTCGGTAACCAGAGGGACACAGATTTAAGACAATTGGCAAAAGCACCAGAGGGGGAGATTAGGAGGATTTGTTCAACGCAGCGAGTTGTTGTGAGCTGGAACGTGCTGCCTGAAAGGGAAGCAGATTCAATAGTATGATTCGGTTAGTGTGAGGAGTGGGTGGGCCAGTGTAGATAGAAGTGGACAGTTCCGAGCAGTTGAGGGACCACATATAAGGAGGCACATATACAAGATTCAATGCAAGGGGATTAGCAGAGAGGCCGGGGGCAAATGCTTCGCACGCAGAGCTGTGAGGGGGGGGGGGGGGGGCGGGTGGCGGGAGGGTGCCACAGAGACTCGCCACCGCAGGGAGAATCGGGCCAGGCCCTCCTGGCATCGAGGTCCGTGACAAGCCTCATACAGACCCATCTTTAGGCGCCCGCCCCACTCCCCGCACCACTGATCAGGACGTCCAGGGCTTGGTAAAATCCAGCCCATAATATGTGCGGGTATTTCTGTCTATGTGTCGCCGCGTCAAACAACAACCTGCATTTACATAGCGCCTTTCACCTGATTCAGAAGCTCCCAATGGCTTTTCACAGGAATGCAATCAGACCAGGAAGGAGCCACATTCCATCCCAGATCCCCACAGTTCCCCTCAATGACCCCAGGACTAAGGGAGAGGGAAAGTCTGCCCGGGTTCCTACTCCTGTTCTCACCCCCTGCTGGAGGCAGCGCGCGTGTGCGAGTGTGGAGCTGAGGTGGGCAGCGAGGACGCCTTCCATGGCCGAATAGCTTCCGCATGCTCACGATGCAGAGGGACGGGAGATTGGCCTGTGGAGGTGTCTCCCTGCACCATTAAGTGCTTCCAGGGGAACTGGGGACGGGGAGATTGAATAACTGAAACCAAAGGAACGATTAAAAGTAAATCAGAGCCCAAAGGATTTAAAGATTTAGAGAGACTTCACGACGTGGCTTTAAGTGGAAGTCGCGACAAATCTAGTGAAAGCTAAACTAGGCGTGAACTGACATATCATTAGCACCTGTGTTGCATTAACATTTCAATACTTCATCTCCTCTCCTAATCCCTTAATCCCTTCATGTCTGTCTGGGATACGAGCCACACTCCTTCACAATTCCTTTCACCTCTCCATGCCAGGCTGCCCGATGTCCTCTACCTCTCTCTCTCTCTCTCTCTCCGGCCTTTCTCCATCACTCTATCCAGGGCCTTAAATAAAAGGCGCTTTTCACGTCAGCCTGTGTCGCAGGTTCCTGGAGAGTGTGGCGTAGAGATCCAGGAGAAAGAGAAAACCTTTCACAACCTGAGACTATCATAAAGCACCTTAGGGGCAATTCAGTCATTTTGATCTGTGGTGCTGTAAGAAACACAGCAGCCAATTTGTGCACAGCAAGCTCCCACAAACCGCGACGTTGACCAGGTTTTCTTTCCCCACGATATTAGTTATTGGCCCACACACAAGCGAGAGCGTCCCCTCTGTTTTCTTCAAAATAGCGGCCGCAGGATCGTTTACGCCCGCCTGAGAGGGCAGACAGGGCCCTGGGTTTAACATCTCACCACAGCGACGGCACCCCTGACACCGCAGCACTCCCTCGGCACTGGCACTGGGAATGTCGGCCTGGATTATGGGATCCTGTCTCTGGGGTGGGACTTGACCCTTGACCTTCTGAACCCGGGAAGTGACAGATAGTGCTACCGCTGAACGAAACGTGACACCAGTTAAACATGAATTTTTCATCTTCGATGGTGCTGGCCTCACGTGTTGAGTGAGACATTTTTAGAGCTTTGAGCATGAGTCAGAGGAACTGTGTGTAATTTTTGTGTTATAATCTGACAATTTGATGGCAGAATATTGCCTCACAATATGACTCATTGCATTGCTTCATTGTGGAGTAAATAAAAACGCAGGACACAGCGTTCAGAACATTGTCCGCACATTACTGCACTCGACTCCAGCAGTAGGCCCAGCGCCTCCTCACTGGGTCCTGCCCCTCACCCTCTCACCTCTGACCTCCGCAGTTCACTTTACGCTCGTGTCTGATACAAAACATGAGGCGGATCTGCGCTCTGCATCATCTCGATGACCTCCAGCCCCACAGCGCCCCGAGACCTCGACAATTCCGGCCTCTTGAGCACCCCCCCCCGATTCCCATCGCTCCACCTTCAGCTGCCTGGGGCCTAAGCTCTGGAATTCCCTCCCTAAACCTCTCCGCCCCTCTCTCCTCCTTTAAGACGCTCCTTAAAACTGAACTCCTTGACCAAGCTTTAGTCGCATGTCCTATTAGCTCCTTCAAATTTTTGTATCTGATAACATAAGCAATAGAATCAGGAGTAGGCCATTCGGCCCCTCAAGCCTGCTTCGCCATTCAGGAAGATCCTGGCTGCCCCTACCCTTACTTTGCTGCCCCCTCCCCCCCCACCCCAAGTCTCCTAATTAGCAAATCGCAGACGCAGATTGGCTGATGGTTTTGCTGACTGCCTCCGTTCAGTCCACTAGCCCGACCCTGAGCTTCCAGTCATTTCCGCTTTCAGTGCTACACCCTCACTCCCACTCTGACCTCTCCGTCCTCGGCCTCCCACACTCGTCGAATGAAGCTCGACATAAGCTCAAGGGTCGGCACCACGTCTTTCTGCTAGACACTCTGCAGCCTTCTGGAGTCAATATTGAGGTTCACAACTTTAGAGCAGAATCATTTTCTCTTGGGTATCCTGTAGCCATTTACCCTTCCTCTAGACCCATCTTCTGTTCCCTGTTTGTCCCATTACCAACCCCATTTTGCCTTGTACCATCATCCCTTTTCTCGTTTCATCACTCTTGCCCTTCACTCCATTGCACATCTTTCCTTAATCGTTTTCCCTGCGCTCCTTTATTCCTGGCTGTGTACTTGCTTAAAAGCTGATGGAATCCTAGAAACACACAGCACAGAAGGAGGCCATTTGGCCCATCGTGCCTGTGCCAGCTCTTTCGTAGAGCTCTCCAATTAATCCCACTTCCCTGTTCATTCCCCCAAACCATCCAGTTCTGATGAAAGATCATCAACCTTATTTTTAATTCATTCACAGCATGTGGGCGTCACTGGCCAGGCCAGCATTTGTTGCCCATCCCTAACTGCCCTTGAGAAGGGGGTGGTGAGCTGCCTTCTTGAAACGCTGCAGTCCATCTGGTGTAGGGACACCCACAATGCTGTTGGGAAGGGAGTTCCAGGATTTTGACCCAGCGACAGTGAAGGAACAGCGATATAGTTCCAAGTCAGGATGGTGTGTGACTTGGAGGGGAACCTGCAAGTGGTGGTGTTCCCATGCATCTGCTGCCCTTGTCCTTCTAGTTGGTAGAGGTTGCGGGTTTGGAAGGTGCTGTCTAAGGAGCCTTGGTGCGTTACTGCAGTGCATCTTGTAGATGGTACACACTGCTGCCACTGTGCGTCGGTGGTGGAGGGAGTGAATGTTTATGGATGAGGTGCCAATCAAGCGGGCTGCTTTGTCCTGGGTGGTGCCGAGCTTCTTGAGTGTTGTTGGAGCTGCACCCATCCGGGCAAGTGGAGAGTGTTCCATCACACTCCTGAGTTGTAGATGGTGGACAGGCTTTAAGGAGTCTGCAGGTGAATTACTCACTGCAGAATTCCCAGCCTCTGACCTGCTCTTGTAGCCATAGTATTTATGTGGTTGGTCCAGTTCGGTTTCTGGTCAATGGTAACCCCAGGATGTTGATAGTGGGGGATTCAGTGATGGTAATGCCATTGAATGTCAAGGGGAGATGGTTAGATTCTCTCTTGTTGAGGATGGTCATTGTCTGGCACTTGTATTGCGCGAATGTTACTTGCCACTTATCAGCCCAAGCCTGGATATTGTCCAGGTCTTGCTACATGCAGGCATGGACTGCTTCATTCTCTGAGTAGTTGTGAATAGAACTGAACACACTGGGGGGAATTTTATGCTGGCGGCAGGGGTCTCAACGACGATGGAAACCAACACCGAGATCCCCGCGTTGCCTCTTTTCCAGAAGCCCAGCCGAATGCAGTTCCAATCAGGCACTTAAGTGGACAGCGGTGGGCTTTCCACAGGATTTAGGACCCCATCGGCAGAAGTCCTGACCTTAACAGTGGTGGCTACTGAAGATGGTGGTCGTGGAGGCCAAGGATCATCGCTTTGACCCAGGCCTAGGTAGGTAAGGGCGGTCAGGGTCTTGCGGGGTGGGAGGTCATGGGGAAGAGGGGTTGGCAGGGAGGTGGCATTCAGCTTGCCAGATCCCTTGTGCAGGCACTAAGTGCCTTTTGAAGGAGGGACCTTCATCACTCCCACCCACCCCTGGAGCCGACAAACAGCCCAGACAGTTTTTTTTCTGCCGTGCTTCCTGTGCCCGCACGCTTGGCTAATTGCGGCTGCGGCGGGAAGTGGCCCTTGATTGGGGGTTAATTGCCCAGTTAAGGACCTCAGTTGGCAGCAGAGCGGGAAAGCCATTCACAGGCCTTCCCACCCCGGACTAAATTTCGTCAGAGGCGGGAACCCCACTCCCGCCACCATCCCGCCCGATTTATGCTCCCCCCCCGCCTCCAAACCAGCCACAAGAGAGAGCATAAAATTCCACCCCACCTCACCCCGCCGTTAACTCTGTTTCCCTCTCCATAGCTGCTGGGCGTTTTCTGTTTTGTGACCATTCTAATTTACTAGTGATAAAAATATTGGCGATGAAAGAAGCTTCACTAACAGTCAAGAATCAGCCCATTGGATAACAGTCAGTTCTCTTTCTAATTGGCTGTGGGACAGACCAATGGTGGGAGGGTGTGGGGTCAGGGGGGTTTGAGGCAGGAGGTCATGTGATGGAACCTCGAGGAATGCAGCCAATCAGGGTTGCCAACCCTGCTCAGGGACCTCTGACCCCTCCTGACAGCCACCAATTGAAACAAATTCCTTATGAAGTGTTAATGCAGTCAGCATAAGCTGCAAATCTGTCCCACATAACTGGTACTCTGTGGATTGATCCAAGTTGGTAAAAAATATGACAGATAGTGAATAAGAAAAGTGAAGTAAGAATGGTATTATACATTATTAAAAGACTGAGAAGGCGGACCCAGCCTACTATCTAATCTTCCCTGATATACTGTGGTTTTTAAAGTAACTCAATGCCACAAGAATCAGGTTTCATGTCTAACACATCACTGGGAATTGATGATAATTTGAGTATATCTTTAGAAGCATTGAGTAATACAGCACAGGCGATGCTCTTCAACCCATCATACCTGTTAACGTTAACTCTGTCTCTCTCTCTCCACAGATGCTGCCCGACCTGCCGAGTGTTTGCAGTATTTTCTGTTTTTGTTTCAGATTTCCAGCATCTGCAGTATTTTGTTTTTGTCATTTTTTTCTTTTTTATGCGGGGTCTTTGAAAAAGATGTCCAATTATTCCCGCTGTCCCACTGACCCATTGTCCCACTGACCCACTGTCCCATTGTCCTGCTGTCCCACTGACCCATTGTCCCACTGACCCACTGACCCACTGACCCACTGTCCCACTGTCCCACTGTCCCACTGTCCCGCTGTCCCACTGTCCCGCTGACCCATTGTCCCGCTGTCCCACTGACCCATTGTCCCGCTGACCCACTGTCCCGCTGTCCCACTGACCCATTGTCCCACTGACCCGCTGTCCCACTGACCCATTGTCCCGCTGTCCCACTGACCCATTGTCCCACTGACCCGCTGTCCCACTGACCCATTGTCCCACTGTCCCGCTGTCCCACTGACCCATTGTCCCGCTGACCCACTGTCCCACTGTCCCACTGACCCATTGTCCCGCTGTCCCACTGACCCATTGTCCCGCTGACCCACTGTCCCGCTGTCCCACTGACCCATTGTCCCGCTGACCCACTGTCCCGCTGTCCCACTGACCCATTATCCCACTGACCCATTGTCCCACTGTCCCATTGTCCCACTGACCCATTGTCCCACTGTCCCATTGTCCCACTGTCCCATTGTCCCGCTGTCCCATTGACCCACTGTCCCGCTGTCCCACTGACCCACTGTCCCACTGACCCACTGTCCCATTGACCCACTGTCCCATTGACCCACTGTCCCATTGACCCACTGTCCCATTGACCCATTGTCCCACTATCTCACTGTCCCACTATCTCACTGTCCCACTATCTCACTGTCCCACTATCTCACTGTCCCACTATCTCACTGTCCCATTGATCCACTGTCCCATTGATCCACTGTCCCATTGATCCACTGTCACACTGACCCACTGTCACACTGACCCACTGTCACACTGACCCACTGTCACACTGACCCACTGTCCCTCTGAACCACTGTCCCTCTGAACCACTGACCCTAGCTCTTTCCCCATAGCCCTGTGAATGTATTAAAAGAAATATTTACATTTATTATGCCCTTTTCACAATGTCAGGGCCTTCCAAAACACAGTCTCTGTTCTAATGTCGGAAATGCGGCACAGCAAGATCCCGCAGACAGTACTATTACTCCAAACGCCTCACTACACTGAGGGACTCAGTGTTAAAACACATGAAGAATGTGAAGTTGCTGTACTTACCTACTTTGTATCTATGAAAGGTGATGGACAGGCAGCAAACAATCCATTTGGGTCGGGTGTCTTCTCTTGGTGCACCTTTGCTGATGGCTGTGAAGGCCAATCCTTGAGCGGCGTATAGCTGCCAGGTGAGGCTGTGAGTTGGTGTTTTTGACGTTGGCACCTGTTGCCAAGCTGCTGTAGCGACTAGTCATCGTGGTAGTGCACATCAGTTCCACAGGACGTGACGTCACTTCCCTCTTTCGCCAGCTAGTGACTCCCAGGTGCGATAGTCGACATTTTCGGGCCTTCATGTCACGCTCGCAAGCATCTTTGAAGCGGAGGTTTGGGCATCCCACTGGTCGTCTGGGCCCAGCTACCTCGCCATACAGATGGTCCTTGGGTACGCAACCATCTTCTATCCTGCAGACGTGTCCGATTCACCGAAGCTGCCTCTGTTTGATTAGTGCCTGCATACTTGAGAGCTCTGCTTTTGAGAGAACTGCCACATTTGTGATTTTGTCCTGCAGGATATACCCATAATGCACTGCAGACAGCGACGATGGAAATTATTGAGTTTCTTTTCCTGGCAACTGTAAGTCACCCATGTTTCACAGCCATAGATACATACATACAGTCATACATACTAAATATGATAGAAAATGTTAGGCCTTGTTCATTACAATGTAAGTTTATTTTCAACTGCGTGATCAGTCTTAATTACTGCCAAACAACCTCTCTAGTCCTGAAAATTAACTTTTACAACCATGAGTCTCATTGCTTCAGAATTTAATTGTTGTTGGAGATTTCAAAAAACATGTATTGCATTTATTTCGCTTTCTGTGTATAGTATATTGAATTGACTATTCTAATTCACACTTCCTGGTGTAGACTCTGTGGCCAGAATTTTCAATTGCACACGGGGATGAGAACAGGTACAGGTGCGCTTTGAAAGTAGTGCTCCTGGATGGCATGCCAGTGTCCTGACACCTCCAGGATGCACTGGTATTTTCAAAGCGAGGGCTGGGGGGGAGGCGGAGGGAGCTGGGAATCCGCCTACCTCCAACTAACGGCCTGTTAAACTCCTCGAGGAGCTCGTTAACGGGTGAGGGAGCTGCCAGAAGGAGATTTTCAATTCGGCGTTCACCAAACCTGAACAGTCTGGTGCGCAGCTGTTGGGATCGATGCGGTGAGCTGCCCCTTCTCTTCCGCAAGGCAGCCGCAGACCCCAACATGGTTGCCGTCTGCCTTTGACGGTCGTGCTCAGCAGGCAGCTGCCGCCTCCGGGCAGAGCTCGTGCCACTGATTGGACACCGTGTCGACGCCTGCCCAAATTAGGACATCTACATTTGACCTTTTGACCCTGAGGCGAGTGTGCTACAAAAATGGCGCCTTGCCTGACACCTACATCATATATCCAACTCCACTTTGAAAGTCACTATTGTATCTGCTTCCATCACCCCTTATAAACATTGCAATCCAAATGGTAACAAGGCACTGCATCAAAAAATTAATATGATCAGGACTTGAATATTATTCACGGTGACTTGGTTAATACTGACAGTGATTTGGCTAGTACTGATGTCTTAACTCGTGCCCAGTCCCGTTCCCCTATCACCCCCTGTGCTCGCTGATCTACATTGGTTAAGCAATGTCTTGATTATGAAATTCTCATCCTTGTTTACAAATCTCCCCACGGCCTCACCCCCTCCCTCTCTCTGTAATCTCCACCAGCCCCTACAACCCTCCAAGATCCCCCCGATTCCCATTGCTCCACCATTGGTGGCTGTGCCTTCAGCTGCCTGGGCCCTAAGCTCTGGAATTCCGTCCCTCAGCCCTCTCCGCCCCTCTCTCCTCCTTTAAAACTGACCTCTTTGACCGAGCATTTGTGGCTCGGTGTCATTCTTTGTTTTATAACGCTTCTGTGAAGCGCCTTGGGACGCTTTACTACATTAAAGGCGCTATATAAATATAAGCTGTTGTTGTTGATGGTTAATTTGGTTATCCCGCTGGTTAAGCCAGATGGGGGCTTGGCTGGTATTGATGATGGTTCCATGTCTACGATCCTGCCCCAACCGTCTGAAACCTGGCAGAAAAGGAACGCGCGATTGGGGGACTGAGTTTTGGCTATTCGACTCTGGTAGTTATCCTACGCTGTACACATTTAGTATATGCTGCCTTTGTATAGTGCCTTTTAAGACTTCGAGATGTTCAAAAGCATGTTATAGCCAATGAAGTTGTAATGGAGGTAACGCAGCAGCCGATTTGCGCACAGCAAGCTCCCACAAACAGCAATGTGATAATCTGGATAAGCTGTTTTTGTGATCCAGGCTGAGGGATGAATGTTGGCTAGGGGGTCACTCCCTTGCTCTTCATTGAATAGTGACATTGGAGCTTTTACATTCTCCTATGAGTGCCTTAGTTTAAGGTCTCGTCAGAAAGACAGCACCTTTGGCAGTGTTGCACGCTCTCAGTACTGCAGTGGAGAGCCGGCCTAGATTAAGTCTCTGGAGTTGGGAGTTGAACCCAACGTCATCGCATTCTGAGGTGATAGTTCTACCAGCTAGAGAGGAGATGCCAGAACCCAGAGCCCAGGCAGCTGAAGGCACGGCCGCCAATGGTGGAGCCATTGCAGTCGGGGGATGTGCAAAAGGCCAGAATTGGAGGCGGGCAGAGAACTCGGAGGGTTGTAGGGCCAGAAAGGTTACAGAGGTTGGGAAGAGGGAGACATCCGAACACAAGGATGAGAATAGGAATAAAAAGTCAACAAGGTTATATTTGGTCTGGGGAACACCTAACAGTGTATCAAAGACTGGGTTTACATCCTTATTGAAATCATATAGGCCTGTAAAACGTGTTGAACTAATTGGTTGCTCATGATAGCTGCAAGTCCAGTCAGCAGCACACAGGCGCTTAATTATTTTATAACCAGATTTTATAATAATATAACTATATTAACAAAATCTCCTCAGGGATCTGTTGCCACAGTTACAACTGCATCATGCTGAGCTGCGAAGACTGCCCTACCTAGCAACCAGAGCTCATTTCCATGGCGACAGGTATACATCTGCGTCTAAACCCCACTCAGAGCACGTTTGCTAGAAGATTCTCTCTCTCTCCCTCTTTCTCTCTGTCAGGTTGACATGCTTCCGCATAAAGAATAAGTCTGAGTCCTTGGTTCAGATGGTATAATCGGTCAGAAGTCTCCATCTTGTCACCCGGGCCTAGTTTCGCTGTCAGGTCCCAATAGATTGAAATCAAGGTCAGTCATTGCTGGTAGTTGCAAATTAAAATGGATCTCGATTGCTGGAATGGAGACAAAGATTTAAAAAATTTTCCATTTTACACCCAGGGACTGTACCGAACTACCAAAGAAAACAGCTTTGAAGGTGGCAGGCCAGGTTGAGAAGGGTGTTTAAATTTAGACAAGCTTATAAGCAGAGACACAGAGTTCAAAAGCAAGGAATTTATGGGACACCATTTTTAAAATCACTGGTTAGGCCTCAGCTGGAATACTGGCCAGGGTTTTCTCAGGCCTCCTGAGGGGGGATCAGAGGCGGGGCAGGGGGGGGGTGGGGGTGGGGTGCATGGAGTATTGCAACAGGTAGTGGGGGTGACAGTGGGGCGGAGGGTTCGTTGCCTCCCCATCGCCCACCAATCTTCCGGGGAGCGGGATAGGCCAATGATGGCCTTCCTGCCCAGAAGCCAATTGGGGCCCTTATGTAGCCTGTTAACGGCCAATTAAGGGCCTCTTCCTTCCGGTGTTGGGATCTTACCAGCGGCGGTGGGGGGGAGGGGGTTGGGTGGCCTCCGCCACATGGAGAGGATGCCTAGTAAAACGAGACGCTCTCCCTGCGGCTCGGGGGAAGCGGCGGGGCCCTCCGTCATGGGCAATTTGTGGCCCAGGGAGGACCATCACCCGGAACGACTTAAACCCCGCCCCCCCCCCCCCCCCCCCCCGGACACCATTCCCCCGGACTGCACAACCACCCGTCCCCAACCCACCTCGTCGGGGATTTCCGGACTGTCCCCGGCAGCCCCGCCTCACCTACCTCTGCTGCGGGGTTCCAGCGCTGGGCCTGGGTCCGAGACCTGCGCAGTGCCGGCAGTGGCCACCGTTCCCGGCGGCGCTGCCGATACTGCTGAGCTGTCGGCCCTCTGATTGGCCGGCAGCTCTTGGAGGCGGGATCCCTGTCCCTTTAAAGTCCCGCCTCCAAAAACGATTCGAAGACTGGAGGAGCCCCGCCTCCAGCACAAAATCCAGCCCATTGTGTCCAATTCTGGGCACCGCACTTTCGGAAGGATGTCAAGGCCTCGGATTCAATAGTAACTTTCAAAAGGGGAAAATTTTTCTCAGGGCCGTGGGGGAAAGAGCAGGATGGAGTGGGACTGATTGGAGAGCTCTTTCAAAGAGCCAGTACAGGCACGATGGGCCGAATGGCCTCCTTCTGTGCTGGAAGATTCTACGAAATTGTGTCATTATAACGTCCCTCACCTTAGAGAATTTCTCAAGACTTTAAAGGCGGGTGGAGGATTATTTAGGACACAAAAAAAGAGGTTCCCTGACTGGAAAAGGGCGGGCGACTCCTCTCAGACCCTCCAGTCTGAGGGCTGGGTACAACTTTGGAATGCCCGCTTACTCTGGCTCTGGAAAGATATGTCACCCTCTCCCCCAGCCCCCGCCCCTCAGTTGTTCATGCACCCGTCACCCCTGCGCTCGCTGACCTAATTTAAAATTCTCACCCTCGTGTTCAAATCCCTCCACGGTCTCGCCCTTCGCTATCAGTGTAATCTGCTGCAGCCCCACATCCCTCCGAGATCTCTGCGCTCCACCAGTTGCAGCCCACGATATCTACCACGCTGTGTGCAAGGCCGGGCCTTCCGCTGCCTGGGGCCCCCGAGCTCTGGAATTCCCCTCCCTAAACCCTCTCCGCCTCTCTCTCTCTCCTCCTTTCAGATGCTCTTTAAAACCGACCTCTTTGACCGAGCTTTAGGCTGCTTACAATAATGTTGCCCCATGTGGCTCGGTGTCGAATCTTGTTTTATATCGCTCCTGTGAAGCGCCTTGGAACATTTTATTACATTAAGCGTATTCTACAAATAACAGTTGTTGAAGGCGGAGAGAGTGCAGGGGGTGGATACCTGCAGTTGTGGATTGCTAATCCTTTTCACTCTGCCTTACCTTCTCGGTCAATGAAACATCACTTTAAAAAAACACATTGTCTGGCCATTTAATGCATGGCTGTTTGTGGGATCTTGCTGTGTGCAATCTG
Organism: Heterodontus francisci; assembly: GCF_036365525.1. Classification (NCBI taxonomy): domain Eukaryota; kingdom Metazoa; phylum Chordata; class Chondrichthyes; order Heterodontiformes; family Heterodontidae; genus Heterodontus; species Heterodontus francisci. Next base: position 13,161,904 of record NC_090418.1, on the reverse strand, counting down.
GCTGCAGCAGTGACTGCACTTCGAAAGTACTTCATTGGCTTGTAAAAGGCTTTGGGCCAGCCTGAGGTTACGACGGGCGCCATAGAAATGCAAGTCTTTCTTTGATAAGATCATTTACATTCAAGGTACAAAGCAAATGGAATAGCCCCCCCCACCCCCCCCCCCCGCCCCGCCCCGTCTCTTATTGGTTTACTTTCCATAAATAAATCCCATTCGTTGGCTTGGAACAACAGTTTCATGCTCATCATTGAATTCAAATTTTATAATCTGTGTCGGTGGGATTTGAACCCATGTCCCCAAGGCATTAGCCTGAGGGTCTTGATTACTAGTCTGGTCACACTACCACAATGCCACCAGCTCCCCAGTTCTGTCATGATCCTTGTAAATCTTATAATAGGGAAGGTTGTAGGGGCCTGGAGGAGGTTACAGAGATAGGGAGGATTGTAGGGGCTGGAGGAGGTTACAGAGATAGGGAGGGGTGTAGGGCCTGGAGGAGGTTACAGAGATAGGGAGGATTGTAGGGGCTGGAGGAGGTTACAGAGATAGGGAGGGTTGTAGAGGCTGATGGAGGTTACAGAGATGAGGAGGGTTGTAGGGGCTGGAGGAGGTTACAGAGATAGGGAGGGTTGTAGGGGCTGGAGGAGGTTACAGAGATAGGGAGGATTGTAGGGGCTAGAGGAGGTTACAGAGATAGGGAGGATTGTAGGGGCTGGCGGAGGTTATGGAGAGGGGGGAGGGGCTGGAGAAGGTTATGGAGATAGGGAGGATTGTAGGGGCTGGAGGAGGTTATGGAGAGGTGGGGGGGGGGAGGGTGAGGCCATGGAGAGGCTTGAAAAGAAGGATGACAATTTTAAAACTGAGGAGTTGTCGGAACGGGAGCCAATGTGGGTCAACGAGCAGGAGGGGTGATGGGTGAACGGGACTTGGAGCAGGTTAGGATAGGGGCAGCAGAGTTTTCGATGAGCGAATTTGTGGGGGTTAGGAAATGGGAGGTCAGCCAAGAGAGCATTTGAATTGTCAAGGGTAGAGGTAACAAAGGCATGGAGTAGAAGGAAATGCTGGATGGATGAGATGAAGTAGGGTGTATGGAGCATAAACACTGACACTGGTCAGTTTGACTGAAGGGCCTGTTTTTGTGCTGTAGCAATTTTTTTTTTTTTAAAGGGATACAGCACTGAAACAGGCCCTTCGGCCCACCAAGTCTGTGCCGACCATCAACCACCCATCTATACTCATCCTACACTAATTCCATATTCCTACCACATCCCCACCTGTCTCTATATTTCCCTACCACCTACCTATACTAGGGGCAATTTATAATGGCCAATTAACCTATCAACCTGCAAGTCTTTGGCATGTGGGAGGAAACCGGAGCACCCGGAGGAAACCCACGCAGACACAGGGAGAACTTGCAAACTCCACGCAGGCAGTGCCCGGAATCGAACCCGGGTCGCTGGAGCTGTGAGGCTGCGGTGCTAACCACTGCGCCGCCTTTCTGCGATTCTGTGAGATAAATCCGGAGTAGAAAGCTAGTCTCAGTAATGGTGACCATGAAACTACCAGATTATTGTAAAAACCCAGCAGGTTCACTAATGTCCTTTCGGGAAGGAAATCTGCCATCCTTACCTGGTCTGGCCTACATGTGATTCTGGACCCATGGAAATGTGGTTGACTCTTAATTGCCCTCTGAAACGGCCTAGCAAGCCACTCAGTTGTATCAAACTGCAACAGAAAAGAATAAAACCGGACAAACCACACTGCATTGACTTCAGCGTTGGAAACAACAGGGGCACACCCTGCCCAGTCGACCCTGAAAAGGCCTCCTCACAATCATCCGGGGATTTGCGCCCGAATCGGGAGAGCCGTCCCACAGACGAGTCAAGCGACAGCCTGACGCAGCCATACTCACGGAATCCTACCTTCCATCCAATGTCCCAGCCAGCTCCATCGCCATCCCCGGGCATGTCCTGTCCCACCGGCAGGACAGACCCACCAGAGGTGGCGGCACAGTGGGGCGTGCATTCGGGGGGGGGGGGGGTTGCCCTGGGAGTCCTCAACATGGACTGCGAACGGCGTGAAGTCTCGTGGCAAACGTGGGCACCGCCCACTCAACATCCTCCCTCAGCTGATGAATCAGTGCCACTCCACATGGAAGAGAGTGGCAAGGGCACAGAAAAAACTCTTGGTGGGGATTCAGTATCAGGAGATGCTGGGAGCTACTGCGAGACGTTGGGAGATATTGGGAGATGTCAGATGTCACCTGCGTCAAGACCATAAATGGGAATGTTGGGTAGAGATGATAATGAAGGCGTGCTGTCTGATTGTAAAACCTTTTGAAGATTAAACTGCTGAAAATAGGGGTCATAGCCTGTCAACACTTTAAATATTAAAGGAGCTTCTTTAATTGCTTGGGCAGATCAACCCAGGGGGCACAACCAATTGTGCTAAAAATAACTGACATTTCTAAACTGTTTCAAGAAGAAATCTGTTCTCTTGTATCAGGCTGAAGCCATCAGATTGTGAACAGGAAACTTGGCAGCTCCTGCCGACTGTCCCCTTTCGAGAGGGGTCTCAGCGACTGTTACCCTCAAAGGGGGGGTCTCAACAATTGGCGTCACTGAAATAGGGAGCCTCGCCAATTGGACCCTTTTAAAAGAGGACTCAGAAATGGCACTATTCCATATGGAATGTCCAGCAGAGACACGGGCCATTCAGCCCCTCTACTCCATTCTGGTGTTGATGCTCCAGATGAGCCTCCTCCCACCCCCTACTTCATCTCACCCTGTCAGCATATCCTTCGATTCCTTCCTCCCTCGTGCACTTTCCTAGTTTCTCCTTGAACTGTTTAAACAGCTGTCGGAACCCTTTAGGGCCAAGAGATTCGGCAAGTTGGCCCCTTTGAAGATCATAACTATGAGAGTCCTTAAAGCAGATGTTTTAGCAATGAAGATCCCCTTAAAAGTGTTGTGAGGGGTGGGGTTCTGCTGGCTGGAGGTGGGTTTACAGGCAATGGGGTGCCTTTAAAGTCAAGACTGGCGCCCGAGATGCTCCACTTTCCAAAGCAGCCAGCTGCGCAGAACAATTCCGCTTTTTACCTTCGTGTTTTCTCCCAGTCGACTGTTTCTGTTTAAATAATGAATGCTGGTGGCATTTTCAAGGGAGCTGTCTCCGAGGATTTACTGAGTTCAGTCGCGCAAGCGAGCTGAATCAACAGAATTAATGCGGCTGATACGATGGCTGAGGTGCCCTGGTTTATTGACTGCCGGCCTGCTCAAAGTGTCGTAGGATCGTAGCCTGATACAGTAAAGAAGGAGGCCCTTCGGCCCATCATGCCTATGCTTCTGTTCCTTCCCCTGCTAATTTTCCCCCTTCAAATATTTATCCAATTCCCCTTTTGAAAGTTACTATTGAATCTGCTTCCACCGCCCTTTCAGGCAGCGCGTTCCAGATCACAACAACTCACTGCGTTAAAAAAAAATCTCCTGATCTCCCCCCCCACCCTCTGGTTCTTTTACCAATTATCTTAAATCTGTGTCCCTCTGGTTACCGACTCTCTTGTCGCTGGAAACAGTTTCTCCTTATTTATTCAATCAAAATCCTTCACGATTTTGAACACATTAAATATTTATATTAAATAATTGAATAGTCATTTGGTAGCACAGAACTTGAGTATTGCTGAAAACCAATGCCAACCAGTCAGTGCTCTCTTCTCATACAGTATAAATTTGTTGCTTTCCCTAGCTTTGGTATTCTTGCAGATTGTCCTGATGAGTGCAAGACGAAAAGCTTCGACAAAATGTCTCTGTTTTCACCAATACGCAAATCATTAAATATTGAGACGACTGAAAGGATTGTTTTCGGTCCCTGCCACAAAATCTACTCCCACGCCACTCACTCCATCCCTCACCCTGGCAACTGTCTGAGGCTCAACCGGACTGTTCACAACCTTGGTGTCATATTTGACCCCGAGGTGCGCTTTCAACCACATATCCACCTTGTCACTAAGACTGTCTATTACTGCCTCTATAACACCCGTCTCTGCCCCATCTCAGCATTTCGGCTGCTGAAACCCTCATCCATGCCCTTATTACCTCCAGACTTGACTGTTGCAACACACTCCTGGCCAGCCTCCCACATTCTAGTAGAATGTCCAAAACCCATTCACCCATCACCCCTGTGCTTCCTGGCCTACATTGGCTCCTGGTTAAACAACATTTCAATTTTAAAATTCTCATCCTTGTTTTCAAATCCCTCCATGGCCTCACCCTCTCCCTATCTCTGTCACCCTCCTCCAGCCCCACAACCCTCCGAGATCTCTGCACTCCTCCAATTCCGGCCTCTTGACCATCTTCCCGATTCCCATCGCTTCGCCATTGGTGGCCGTGCCTTCAGCTGCCTGGGGCCTCAGGGTCTGCAATTCCCTCCCTAAACCTCTCCGCCTCTCTACCTCACATTCCTCCTTTAAGATGCTCCTTAAAACCTCGCTTTTTGCCAAAAATTTTGGTCATCTGACCTAACATCTCTGACTGCAGCTCCGTGTCATATTTTGTTTCATAACCTCTCTGTGAACCACCTTGGGACGTTTTAATACATTAAAGGCGCTATATAAATTCAAGCTGTTGTTTTTGTTGCTGTAAATCTCTCCGTAATAAAAAGCGTTTGGGCTCCCTTTCATGTTAACCGCGAATCCGTTCTCATTATTTTTAACGCCTTGATTCCCTTTTGTACACCTACTCCATGCTTCCTGCATTCAGATTGGCTCTCTACTGCATAATCAAACTGACATTTGGCATCTTAACCTTCAGTCATCCGTGGAGCTCCAGCTTTGGATGCCCTTCCTTTTCCCACTTATGGGAATGTCTTTACTCTGTCCCCACACTATCTCCTCCTGTCGACCTCCCATTGTTCAGTTATTGTCTTGCCTACCAACTGTTTGATTCCAATACACCTCGCTGGAATTAGACCTCCTGCATTTAAGTATTTTTATCTTCCATTGTTCTTTGGTCCCTTTCCATAACAATTCCAAACCTAATTATATTTTGATCACTGTTCCCCAGATGCTCCCCCCACTGAAGCATACTCCACTTGCCCCACTTATTTCCACAGAACTAGATCCAGCACTGCTTCCTTCCTCATTGGGCTGCTGGATCTCCAGCTCCCACAGTGACCTCTCCGTGGCCAAACCTCCAATCAGCTCTCAGTATTTACATCGACTTTTCACCTCAGCGAACTGATCTTTGAATGAAAGTCCCCCTTGGTTCTCGATCATTGTCCTGCAGTAAAATGTCTGAACCCAGTTCCCAACACAAAAAACGCATCCCATTTTGTCCTGGAATCCGGCTGGGAGAGGCCACTGGATATTTGCACAGAGCAGAGTGGTCACACTTTTGTTTACGTGATGCCCACATCCCACGAATGAATAACAAAAAAAATACGCCTGACATATCTGGGGCCACTTCTGAAAGTTTACATCCAGTTTATCTGTCTATGTCTGATACTGATAAGACTAACACACATCAGTGCACTGATACAGGATTCAAGCACCAACAAGGTAGTTCTGACATTACCTCCCTCGTCCACTGAAAAATTCTGTTCAACCTTTCAAACACGGTTTTTTTTTCTTCTTTTTTAGAGGGAGCTTTACTCTGTATCTAACCCCCGTTTTTTTTAATATAAGGTGGCCTTTATACCCCAGGCCCCTTTTATATCTTTTATGTCGAGGGGGCCTTTATTCCTCAGGCCCCCTTTATATACATATTTTTAAAATAACTTTATTAAAAAATAGATAAATAAACAAAAAACTCAAATTAAAATGCCATTCTCAGCATCAACGATGCACTCCAGTCCCTGCGATGCCCACCGGTCACGGAAGGCCTCGAGCGTACCGGTGGACACCGCATGCTCCTTCTCCAGGGACACCCGGGCGCGAACGTAACCGCAGAAGAGGGGCAGGCAATCGGGGAGGGCGGACCCCCCGACGGCCCGCAGCCTGGACCTGTGAATTGCCACCTTGGCCAGGCCCAGGAGCAGACCGATGAGGAGATCCTCCTCCCGGCCCACGCCCCTCCGCATCGGGTGCCGAAAGATCAGCAGCGAGAGACTGAAGTGCAGCCAGAATTTGAGGGGCAGCCCCTTCAAATACTCAAAGAGGGGCTGCAACCTCGCACAGTCCGTATATATGTGAAACACGGACTCGTCCAGGCCGCAGAAAGTACAGGCGGCCTGGGAGTCCGTGAACCTACTTAAAAGTCTATTGCATGGGACTGCCCTGTGCAACACCCTCCACCCCCGTGCTGTACCTGTCCTGGGAGTGTTTGATGGAACAGTGTAGAGGGAGCTTTACTCTGTATCTAACCCCGTGCTGGACCTGTCCTGGGAGTGTTTGATGGGGACAGTGTAGAGGGAGCTTTACTCTGCATCTAACCTGGTGCTTTATCTATTCTTTGTCTCTCATGTCGTACCCTCTCTCATACTGTCCTCTTCCTGTCTCTAAAATGTTGTACCCTCTCTTTCACTCTTTAATATTATGTCTCCTAAATTGCTCCCTCACATTGTGACTTCTGACTTTCTCATATCATACAGACGCACTCTCTCTCTCTCTAGCTCTCTGTCTTTCGCTTGTACTTTCTGTCTACCTCTCGTGTTGACTCTCCTCCTGTTTTGCACCTTCTCTCTCACGGTCTTCCTTTTCCTGTGTCTCATGTTATGCTCACTCTCAAGTATGTGCCTGCTCTCTCTCTCTCTGTTGTGTTGTGTCCTCTCTCTCGTACTGCGGCTTCTGTTATTCTTTCACAATGCCGTCCCCTCTATCAGTTGCTCATTTTTGTTGTGCCCTCCGCCACCTGTTGTGCCCACTTCACATTTGAAGCATGGCTGATGTAAATGGCACCATTTAACAATAATGCTGCACCTCTCAGTGTATTTGTCAGTGCCGGAACTGCCTCGTGTGCCACCACTGACTCTAATTACCTGAGTTAATTTTATCCTATTGAGTTGTTCTTCGATATAACCAAGTAGTCAAAGGAAGGGAGGGGCCAGAAAGAGGGGCCATTCATTTGGAGGCAGAAGGTGTGGCTGAGATAGTGGGCTGGATTCTATCGAGCCCTCGACTTCGGGATCCGTGGTGGGGGAGGGCCTGGATGAGGCCCGGTATGGGCCTTGACGCCGGCAGGGCCTGGTCCGATATTGCCGGCGGCGGTGAGCCCTCATGGCGGCCACCCGCCCCCACCACCCCCCCCCCCCCACCTCCCACACCCCCGCCCTCCCCGCCGCTTGGTGACGGGACCGCGATTTAAATATTGAAATATAATACAATACCTGAATTAATGACTCTCCCGTCACCTCCTGAAGTCCTGCCGCGATCTTCACCCCGGCGGTCAGCACTCCCGCGCCTTCGGATCCCCATCTGCGGAGGTGGGGGAGAAGATAAGTTTCTCAGTGAGGGGGCGGGGTGGGGGGAATGGGGTCAAACTAATGTCATGGCTGTAGGGGCTGGTGGGAAGGGTTATAGTTGAAAGTTTGCGGGGGTGAAGGTCAGATGGTAAAGGTCAGTGTTTTTTTGGGGGGGGGGGAGAAGGGAAAATAATTAATTTAATTGTTATTGGGGGTGGGGTGGGAGAGGGGCAAAAGAGATGTATTTATTCTATTTCATTTAATCTATTTTTAGATATTTAAATGTCCTGGTAAGGCTCACAGCCCTTTAAAAATGACGTCAACGCCTGCGGACAGGCAGCTGACGCAGTTGCCGGGGACGGACAGCCCGCACCCTCCACGTGATCAGGGTTGTGGGGGGAGGGGGCGGCCCGCCCTGGCTATTGGAATCGCGGCGGCTCCTTGGTGCGCCGCCCGCCATTTTCTCTCGCGGTGGCGGGCCTATAGAATCCGGCCCAGGAAATGAGCATTTTACATCTGTCTTCACTGCCCACGTCACAGAAATGGAGGAGGTAGTAGAGAAATTTGATTGATCAAAAAAAAATAAAGAGAAGGTACTTAAAAGGTTGGCGCGCACTCGAGGTAGTAGCGTCGCCCGGTCTGGATGGGGTGTATCGTAGGTTACCAAGGGAAGCAAGGGTGGAAATAGCAGAGGCTCCAGCCACGATCTTCCAACCCTCCATCACTATCGGAGAGGCACCAGAGTACTGGAGAATTACAAATGTTACACCCCTACTTAAAAAAGGGGAGAGGGATAAACCGGCAACTACAGGCCAGTAGTGGGGAAACGGTCAGAGACAATAATCCAGGGCATATCTAATAGTCACCTGGAAATATTTGGGTTAATAGATGACAGTCAGCAGGGATTTGTTAAAGGAAAATTATGTTTGATTAACTTTGACGCAATAACAGAGAGATGAAGGTGGTTGATATGTCGACAGGTTTTCAAAAGGCGTTTGATAAAGTACCATGCAACAGAATCGCCAGCAAAACGAAAACCCACGGGAATAAAGGGATGATGGCAGGGCGGATATGAAATTGGATGAGACAGAAAGCAGAGAGTAGTGATGAGCGGTTGTTTTTTTTTAGACTGTAGGGTGTTCCCCAGGGGTTCCTATTAGGATTACTCCTCTTTTTGATATATATTAATGACTTGGGCTTGGAACAGGGCACAATTTCCAAGCTTGTAGATGACAGGAAACTCAAAAATGTAGTAAACAGTGACGAGGATAGTAACGGGAGGACAGAGACGGGTGAAATGTGAAGACACAAAGCAGATGACAGTTAACACAGAGAAATGTGAAGGACTGCATTTTGGTAGGAGGAATGAGGAGAGGAAATATAAATTTATTGGTACAATTTAATGGGGTTGCAGGAACAGAGACCGAGGAGTCTACTTGCGCAAAAAAAAGGACAAGTTGAGAAGACTGACCTACACTGGCTCCCATTCCAGCAACACCTCGATTTTAAAATTCTCATCCTTGTTTTTCAATCCCTCCATGGCCTTGCCCCTCGCTATCTCTGTAATCGCCCCCAGTCCCACAGCGCTCCTCAAATTCTGGCCTTTTGACCATCCCCCCGATTCCCATCGCTCCACCATTGGCGGCCGTGCCTTCAGCTGCCTGGGGCCCTAAGCTCTGGAATTCCCTCCCTAAACCTCTCCGCCTCTCTCTCTCTCTCTCTCTCCCCGTTAAAGCCGACCTCTTTGACCCGGTTTTTGATCACCTGTCCTAGTATCTCCTTGTGTGGCTCGGTATCAAATTTCTAATCAATCCGGTGAAACATCTTGGGGTGTTTGTCCTACAGTAAAGGTGCTAGAGAAATGCAGAGAGTTGTTATAACTTCAAGCTGAAATGGCTGAGCTGTCTGGAGAGCTGCACCCGTCAGGAGTCAGCGATCTTCAGGGGAGAAAGGAAAAGATTTCCAGGGAATTTCGGGGAAAAGGAAAACCGAAGCTGAAGACCTTGAGAGGGCGATCAAATTCACAAACCACCTATTCTTGATTCAACGCCAGTGAATATACATAATAACTGTAACATCACACTGCTTTCTAATAGATTCAGCAACGGGAGCATCTATATGAGGATTAATTAACATATTTGTACATAAATTACAAACATTTGAATAATTACAAACATTTGAATAATTAAGTAAGCAAATATGAGTGCTCTCTCAGTCAGCTGGCACTTGTGCCAATGCTAACTCACACAGCCCCGACTACTTGCCCATGTTTGTTTAATCCCGTTCCATTGATCCTAGTGTTCTGATGCCCAGGGCAGTGCCACCCAACCCCTTGCAGGCGTGTCCATTGCAAGTTGTTTGGTTGTGACAGTGGTTGTCTTCATGGCTTTCAAGTCATCGCCGAATTGCAACCAATGCCCGCATGCCAACTCGCCCGACATTCGCAACTCACCACTGCCAGGAGAAGTGCCCGAGCTCAGAGACCGGGCATCTTGTCTGCAAACAGATTACTGGTAGGATGGTCTTCATGATCAGCAGCCACATGCACACTCACTTACCACCTTCCAGTGGTCACTGGACTATATCATAGAATCAGACAGAACTATACAGTAAAGAAGGAGGCCATTCGGCCCATCGTGCCTGTGCCAGCTCTTTGAAAGAGCTATCCAATTAGTCCCACTCCCCCCTACTCTTTCCCCCACAGCCCTGCTTATTTTTCCCCGTTTATATATTTCTCCAATTCCCCTTTTGAAAGTTACTATTGAATCTGCTTCCATCTCCCTTTCAGGCAGCGCGTTCCAGATCACAACAACTCGCTGCGTTAAAAAAAATTTTCATCACCCCCCCACCCCCTCTCTCTAGTTCTTTTGTCAATGACTTATGACACAATCCTCGCACATCAATGGCAGACAGAAGCAAAGAGGGTTTTTTTTTAGGGCAACTGGATTGTATTAGATTCAGCAAAAGCCAGTGGTCTACAGAAAGTGACTTGACCAGATTTCGAGATCTGGATTTCGCGGACGAGAGCAACAGTATTGTCATGACAACGCAGCAATGTGGAAAGGGGTCAAGTTAATGGAGATGATGATGGGTGAAGAACTAAAGAACGTAAGAGTGTTAGAAATTTAGCCGGAGTAGGTAATATGGCCACTGGAGCCTTCTCTGCTGTTCAATAAGATCAAGGCTGATCTTTTCCCTCAAATCGACTTCCCCACCCAATCTCCATATCCTTTGATTCCCTTAGAGTCCAAAGATCTGTCAGTCTCGGCCTTGGATATACTCAACGACTGAGCATCCACAGCTCTCTGGGGTCGAGAATTCCAAAGATTCGCCACGCTCTGAAGAAATTTCTCCTCATCTAAGCCCTAAATGGCCAACCCCTTATCCCTCATTCTAGACTCTCAAACCAGGGAGAAAACAGCCTCTCATCATCAACCCTGTCAAACCCTCTCAGAATTTAATACATTTCATTCTTCTAAATCCCAGAGAATTCCAGGTACACTCTATTCAATCTCTCCCAGTAGGACAGCCCTGCCATTCCAGGTATCAGTCTAATGACCCTCCGTTGCTCCCCCTCGAAGACAAGTATATCCTTCCTTAGTTACGGAGTCCAAAACTGTACACAGTACTCCAGGTGTAGTCACACCAAAGCCCAAAATAATTGCAGCAAGACCTCCTTACTCTTCTATGCCAAGCCCCTTGCAATAAAGGCTAACATACCATTTGCCTTCCGACGTGCTTGCTATAGCTGTGTGTTGACTTTCTGTGATTCGTGTACCTCTAAATCCCTCTGAAAGCCAACATTTGCGAGTCACTCACCTTTTTCACAATCTGCGTTTCGGGCTCCCAGTGCTGTGTGTCGGGTTTGTAGAGCAGTCGTTTAACCTTTCCCTCGTTTCAAGTTTGAGGACCAGGGAATTACCGTGGTGTCTGGTTATTATCTTCCATCGATCAAAACATTGATGCAAACCATTAGATAAACCCTTTGCCCTTTAAAAAAGATTGATTAGGCTAGAGAATTTGGACCTGAGAGTGCAGTATAGATTTACCAGAATGATTCCTGGATTCCGAGGGTTAAATTACGATGAGGGATTACACAAATTAGGTTGTATTCCCTGGAGTTTAGAAGGTTAAGGGACGAGTTGATTGACATTTTCCAAGATATTAAGAGGAACAGATAGGGTAAATAAAGTGAAATTATTTCCTCTGGTTGGGGAGTCTAGGACTTGGGGGCATAGACTAAAAATTAGGAGTGAAATTAGCAAACACTCCTACACACAAAGGGTGGTAGAAGTTTGGGAAGTGTTGACGTCCAAAGGGACCTGGGTGTCCTTGTTCATGAGTCACTGAAAGCTAACATGCAGGTGCAGTAAGCAATTGGGAAGGCAAATGGTATAAAAACAGAGAGTGCTGGAAATACTCAGCAGGTCAGGCAGCATCTGTGGAGAGAGAAGCAGAGTTAACGTTTCGGGCCTGTGACCTTTCACCAGAACTGGCAAATGGTATGTTTGTTTTTATTGCACGAGGATTTGAGTACAGGAGTAAAGAGGTCTTGCTGCAATTGTGTAGAGCCTTGGTGAGACCGCACCTGGAGTATTGTGTACAGTTTTGGTCTCCTTACCTAAGGAAGGATATACATAGAGGGAGTGCAACGGAGGTTCATCAGATTGATCCTTGGGGTGGCGGGATTGTCCTATGAGGAGAGATAGAGGCGACTGGACCTGTATTCTCCAGAGTTTAGAAGAATGAGAGGTGATCTCGTTGAAACACACAAAATTCTTATAGGGCTCGACAAGGTAGATGCAGGAAGGATGTTTCCCCTGGCTGGGCGTTCTCGAACCAGGGCACACAGTCTCAGAATAAGGGGCAGGCCATTTGGGACTGAGATGAGGAGGAATTTCTTCACTTAGAGGGTGCTGAATCTTTGGAATTCTCTACCCCAGAGAGCTGTGGAAGCTCAATCATTGAGTATATTCATGGCAGCGATCGATAGATCTCTAGACATTAAAGACATGAGGGATGGTGCAGGAAAATGGCGATGAGGCAGAAGATCAGCCATGATCGAGTTGAATGGCGAAGCAGGCTCGAGGGGCCAAACGGCCTACTCCCACTCCTATTTCCTATGTTCCGCAAATGGCAGTTGATGCTGGATCAATGGTTAATTTGATAGATTTTTGTTAACCAAAGGTGCTAAGTGATATGGGGTATAGGTGGGTATATGGAGTTGGGTCACGGATCCGCCATGAGCTCATTGAGCTCAAAGGGCTGAATGGCCTCCCCACTGCTGCTATGCCCCTGGACAGCACTACATTTGACTAGCCCCCACAGTTTGCGGGCTCCAGGAGATTCTTTACTGATGTATGCACTCACGTATGCACTCGTGAAAAGGATTGTCAGACACAGGAACACAGGAGCAGAAGGAGGCCATTCATCCCCTCGAGCCTGTTCTGCCATTCAGTTAAACCATGGTGAGCTCCATCTACCCACCTTGGTTCCTTATTCCTTAATCCCTTTACTCCACAAAATCTATCAATCCCAGTTTTGACATTTTCAATTGGTCAATAGCTATTTTTGGGGGGGGTGGGGAGAGTTCCAGATTGCCACTCCCCTTTGTGTGAAGAAGCGCTTCCTGACGTCACCCCTGAACGGCCTGGCTCCAATTTTCAGGCTCTGCCCCCTTGTTCTGGGCTGCCCCCCCAAGCACCCCCCCACCCCCGCTCACCAGAGGAAATAGTTTCTCTCTCTCAACCCGTTCGAATCCTTTAATCATCTTAAACCCCTTGATTAGATCACCCCTTAATCTCCAATACTCGAGGGAATATAGGCCTAGTCTGCACGACTTTTGGCTGAAAAGTAGCAAATGGAATTCAATCCAGAGAAGAGTGAGGTAGTGCATTTGGGGAGGACAAACAAGGCAAGGGAATACACAAAAAGTGGGAGGATAGGAACAGAGGGACATGATTTGCATGTCCACAGATCTCGGAAGGTAGCAGGACACATAGATAAGGTCTCCAGGAAGACATACGATTTTTATTCTTTCATGGGATGTGGGCGTCACTGGCAAGCCCAGCATTTGTTGCCCAACCCTAATTGTCCTTGACAACTGAGTGTCTTGCGAGGCCATTTCAGAGGGCAGTTAAGAGTCAATCACATTGCTGCAGGTCTGGAGTCACTTGTCGGCCAGACCGGGTAAGGATGGCAGATTTCCTTCCCAAAAGGACGTTGATGAATCAGTTGAGGTTTTGCAACAATCGATGATAGTTTCATGACACCATTACTGAGACTAGCTTTCAATTCCAGATTTGTATTAATTAATTGAATTTATTAATTATTCCACCAACTGCCGCAGTGAGATTTGAACCCATGTCCCCGGAGCATTAGTCTGGGCCTCTGGATTACTCGTTCAATACGGGACACTTTCTTTTATTGGCCAAGACATAGAATATAAGAACAGGGAGATTATGTTCGTAGAAAACAGTTGGTAGATCACAACTAGAGTACAGAGTACAGTTCTGGTCATCACATTACAGGAAGGATGTGATTGCACTAGAGAGGGTACAGAGGAGATTTAGAATTAGAATTAGAACATTACAGCGCAGTACAGGCCCTTCGGCCCTCGATGTTGCGCCGACCTGTGAAACCATCTGACCTACACTATTCCATTTTCATCCATATGTTTATCCAATGACCACTTAAATGCCCTTAAAGTTGGCGAGTCTACTAGTGTTGCAGGCAGGGCGTTCCACGCCCCTACTACTCTCTGAGTAAAGAAACTACCTCTAACATCTGTCCTATATCTATCACCCCTCAACTTAAAGCTATGTCCCCTCGTGTTTGCCATCACCATCCGAGGAAAAAGACTCTCACTATCCACCCTAACTAACCCACTGATTATCTTATATGTCTCTATTAAGTCACCTCTCCTCCTCCTTCTCTCCAACGAAAGCAACCTCAAGTCCCTCAGCCTTTCCTCGTAAGACCTTCCCTCCATACCAGGCAACATCCTAGTAAATCTCCTCTGCACCCTTTCCAAAGCTTCCACATCCTTCCTATAATGCGGTGACCAGAACTGCACGCAATACTCCAGGTGCGGTCTCACCAGAGTTTTGTACAGCTGCAGCATGACCTCGTGGCTCCGAAACTCGATCCCCCTACTAATAAAAGCTAACACACCATATGCCTTCTTAACAGCCCTATTAACCTGGGTAGCAACTTTCAGGGAATTATGTACCTGGACACCAAGATCTCTCTGCTCATCTACACTACCAAGAATCTTCCCATTAGCCCAGTACTCTGCATTCCTGTTACTCCTTCCAAAGTGAATCACCTCACACTTTTCTGCATTAAACTCCATTTTCCATCTCTCAGCCCAGCTCTGCAGCCTATCTATGTCCCTCTGTACCCTACAACATCCTTCGGCACTATCCACAACTCCACCGACCTTAGTGTCATCCGCAAATTTACTAACCCACCCTTCTACACCCTCTTCCAGGTCATTTATAAAAATGACAAACAGCAGTGGCCCCAAAACAGATCCTTGCGGTACACCACTAGTAACTAAACTCCAGGATGAACATTTGCCATCAACCACCACCCTCTGTCTTCTTTCAACGAGCCAATTTCTGATCCAAAGCTCTAAATCACCTTCAACCCCATACTTCCGTGTTTTCCGCAATAGCCTACCATGGGGATGTTGGCAGGAATGGGGAACTTTAGCGATAAGGAGAGATTGGATATGCTGGGGTTGTTTTCTTTAGAACAGAGGAGGGTGACTGCAGATTTAATTGAGGTGTATAAAATTATGACGGGCTTAGATAGAGCAGATAGGAAGGCCCTAGTTCCATTAGCAAAGAGGTCAACAACCAAGGGGGGCATAGATTTAAAGTAATTGATAGAAGGGTTAGAGGGGAGAAATTATTTTCACTCAGAGGGTGATGGAGGTCTCGAACCCATTGCCTGAAAGGGTGATAGAGGCAGAAACCCTCATCACATTGTATAAGTACTCTGATACGCACTTGAAATGCCTCAACCTACAAGGTTATGGACCTAGAGATGCAGAGTGAACTTACATTAGTGAGATGGTTTCAGGGATGGGGAACTTCATTTGCAAAGATAGATTGTTGAAGTTAAGACTGTTTTCCTTGGAGCGGAGAAGGCTGAGAGGAGATTTGATCGAGGCGTTCAAAACCATGAGGGGTCTGGAGAGTAGATAGGGAGAAACCGTTCCCACTCGTGAAAGGATCAGGAGAATGCTCAATCGGAGGACCAGCGCGGACACGATGGGCCGAACGGCCTCCTTCTGTGCTGTGACAATTCCGTGACCCGTCCTCGTAATTTAACCGTTTTCGTCCCGCTAGCATTCTGCTGAATCTGCAATGCACCCCCTCCAAGGCCAATACATCCTCCCCGAGGTGCAGGGCCCAGCACTGAACGCAATTACTCCAAACGGGGTCTAACCAGAACTAACAAAGCATCCATCCCTTTGTACTGCAATCCCCTCGAGATAAAGGCCACATTTCATTAGCCTTTTAAATTATCTTTTCTATTAGTGCAGCAACTGAAGCTAAGCATACCAGTAAAAAATTATTTATCTATCACAACAGCAAGAGGACAATCAAGGAAGAGGCTTAAAAAAAAAAGCATAAAAGATGCAAGCAGTGGAGGACAACAGCCTAGTAAAAATTCTGAATGATTGCTGCCTTTCAGGTATTCATGAGAGAAACTTTGAGCAACACTTCCTCGCCAAACAGACCACAGAACCATAGAGAGGTCCAGCACAGGAGGCCCTTCAGCCCACCGTGCCAGTGCTGGCTCTTTTGTAGAGCCATCCAATTATTGCATCGCTATCTCTGTAGCTTCCTCCAGCCTTACAATCTTCCGAGATCTCTGCATCCTCCAATTCAGGCTTCTTGCTAACTCCTGATTTTAACATCATTGCTGACCATGCCTTCATCCCCCTGGACCCTAAGCTCTACAATTAGCTCCCTAAACCTCTTCGCCTCACTCTCCACCTTTAAGAGACTCCTTAAAACCCACGTCCTTGGTCGCTTGTCCTAATGTCTCCTTATGTGGCGAGGCATCAAATTTTGTTTGATAAAGTTCCCGCCTCGGGGCATTTTACTATGTTAAGGTGCTATATAAATATAAGTTTTTGCTGCCATATCTATGGGTTTCAATATAAAATGGGCTGTTGGCAATTGGGCATCGCGGGCAAGGCTGGCATTTATTGCCCATCCCTCATTGCCCTTGCGAAGGTGGTGGTGAGCTGCCGTCTTGAATACAAGTGAGTGACTTCTGAGACCATTTCAGAGGGCAGTTAAGAGTCAACCCCATTGCTGTGGGTCTGGAGTCACATGTAGGCCAGACCGGGTAAGGACGGCAGATTTCCTTCCCTGAAAGGGGATTAGTGAACCAGATAGGTTTTTACAACAATCAATGCTAGTTTTAGGGTCAGCATTACTGAGACTAGCTTTCGACTCGAGATTTATTTAATGAACTGAATTTAAACTCCCCAGCCCCCGTGATGGGATTTGAACTCATGTTGTTGGATTATTAGTGCAGTAATATAACAACTAGGCTTCTATAGCACCAATTTCTCCATTTCCAAACAGCTTTGGACAAAATCCCATGCAAAAGGGATTCATCACAAAGCTTTGGGAATTCAAGGTAAGCCCTGCAAATGGATAAGGAACAGGATGAAGGGTAAAAGAGTTGAGTACTTGTTGGAGGAGTCATGTTAGTGTGGGTAGGTAGCGAGTTGGGTGGGTGTGCAAGTATCTCCACAGCTCAGCGAATGGGATCATTATTGTTCCCAGTTTATATAAATGGGTTGGATTCACAAACTTAATGCACAGTGATAAAATTTACGATCATATCAAATGAGGAGAGGCAGCTCCGAAATTACAAGCAGGGCAATGTTATGAGCATTGGCAACCGCAAGAGAATTCTGACAAATGTAAAGAGGCGTGAACAGGGAAGAGAAAAGCAGAGAATATGCGTACTCTGTAAATAGTGCTGACATTTTAGAAAAGAGAAGACCGAGGGGTGACCTGATTGAGGTCTTTAAGATTATGAAGGGGTTTCGATAGGGTAGACGTGGAGATGTTTTCACCTGTGGGTGAGACAGGTTAGACGGGCCGAACGGCCGCTTCCCATTCTTCGGAGTTTGATCTACAATAGCCAAAGCAGCAGTTTGCACCTTGAATACTGTGTCCAGCTTTGGCCACGAAGGAACGAGAGAGATGTCCGACTACTGGAGTCAAGCCAGTGGAGAGAAGGGGCATGAGACTGACCCCTAGGGTCAAGGGTCAAAAGATGACCTCATGGAGGTTTAGAAGACTGTTAAAAGTGCAGAAAAAGTTCACTCAGAGCTCTACCAGAGCTAATACTTGGCCAATGGATCGTGGGGAATATGAGACCTGAGAATAGCCTACCCACATTCCCATCAGGCACAACTGCAGGGGATTCATTAAACCAGATGTCCCCTCATTTGGGGCCCCTGCGCTTTGGCTTTTCGTGCCTTTGGCGAACCAATTATCCTTCCAGCTAACTTAGGCCACGATCACGTGAATCGCATCAAGCATGACCTCAGGGCATTCCAAAATGTTTTACCGCCAAGGAGGTACTTTTGGAAGTACTGTTGTAACTCACCGCGGCCAATTTGTGCACAGCAAGATCCCTCAAACAGCAATGTGCGAATGACTAGTTAATCTATTTTTGTCATGTTGGTTGAGGGATAAATATTGGTGTAGGAAGGGAGGGGGAGTATGGTCAAAGGATTGGAAATACGACCAAAGCTACAATACTCTTTATAGTTGTTTTTGCTTTCAAGAATACATGAGGGAGCGCGATACAGAAAAATTGCAACCTAATTACCATAAACCTCACGAGTCTGTATCATTTGATGTGACTTCCAAACCAGTGGGCAGTAATAAAAAGTGAAGAAAATGGGTTTGGAATGAGAAAATTAAAATCGATGTAGTGGATGGCATTCTCTGAATGGTTTGAAGGATCTTATTATGGATTGGAGCTGTGTAGCTCCTGGGTCATTGATTCTTTAATGGTGAAAGCTGACCTGAAATGAACAAGCTGATTATCGGGAAAGTACTATATCATCTTCATTAGTATTTGGAGTCTTGTTGGTGTTCGCGATTCAGAAAATGCATTCCTTTATCGTGTACCTTACTTGCCCCTCAACTTTCTCTCCCCGGCACCCTCACTCCCCATCCCCTTTCTATTTCCTGCCCTACTGTTACATAGAATCTACAGCATAGAAACAGGCCATTCGGCCCATCTGCTCCGTGCTGGTGTTTCTGCTCCACGGCGAGCCTCCTCCCGCCCCCTACTTCATCGCACCCGATCAGCATGTCCTTCTATTCCTTTCTCCCTCGTGTGTTTATCCAGCTTCCCCCTTAAATGTATCGACACCATTCAAGTTAAGGTCCAAACACCATGAAAAACAAAGGGAGAGGTGAGGAGAGGACGGGGAATCTCCAACATGAAACAATGGAAGACGCATAGTCTCGAATAGTTTTTAAAAAGAAACTCCTCGGAAAGAAACAAAACGAGGAAGAGTTCCAGGGTGGGGGGAGGGCAGGAGGTTGTGAATTAATCCTTCAGAGAGACAGTACAAGTATGGGGACTGAATGGCCTGCTTCTACGTTGTAAGATGTTCTTTGAGCTAATGGTAGGTGTTGGATTTTGGGGAATGTGCCTGAGGTGTGGCATTGAGAGCAGTGACAGTACTTGATATCCTGACCCAAGTGTCTGTCCTTCACTGTGAGCTTGGAAAGGCAGCCTTGGTCTACTGAATCTGGTCCTCTCCTGGTTTCACAGATGCACACTCTCTCTAGCATGAGGTGGGAGGGGGGAGTCAATCCAGATGGATCCCCTTCTCCTCCAGCCCTCATGCACTAAGGCCAAATGCAGGCCTCCAACCTCATTTTGAGTTATTTGCTATGGTGGGATTTGAAACCATGCCCCAGAGCATTAGCCTGGGCTCGGGAGTGCTAGTCCACCACCACCTCTGCCCCAGCTAGCTCCACACAGGCCGGGTAGGGGAATCTGAGACTAACTTGAGTGCGTTTTTTGAGGAGGTAACAGAGAGGGTGGATGAGGGCAGAATAGTCGATGTAGATGAACTTTCAAAAGGCTTTTAATAATGTTGATTAGGTTTGTTAGCAGAACTGATGGGATAGAAAGGGGCAGTACATGGTGACAAAATAAACATTTTTTTCAACATTTGCAGATGACACAAAACTTGGAAATACAGTGAACGGCCAGCCTGCGCACAGCAAGATCCCAAAGACAGCGATGTAATAGCGACCAGATCATCTGTTTTTTTTTTTGCGAGGTTGTTTGAGGGGTAGACATTGGCCCCCAGGACAGCAGGCAGAACTCCCCGCTACTCTCCTACGCGGGTGCCCGTGGGCTCTTCTACGTTCCACCTGAGACGGCAGATGGGGAATTGGCTTAAGGTCGCACCGGAAGGAGGTGTGGGTGGGGAAGGGTTAATTCTCGGCATCGCTTTCCCCCCCCCCCCCCCTTCAAAAACGACAGAGAAACTAAATTTCCAGCTCGTAAATCAAGCGTTGGGGTGTCACACACGGGAGCTTTGCTGCCTTAATCAAGCTGGTCACCTAATTGCCATCCTAGGAAACAGGCCCCAGTGGGACTGATTAGCTGGCGCACCGTGTCACCAGAATAGATTTCCCCGTCTCCGGAGAGCAGGCTCCAGCACGGTCTGACAGAGAATCTCGGCGGGTTCAAAGGAAGGGCTGGAGATAAATGATCGGATTTGAGATCAGTCTGCTCGCCCATTGGTTGGCAACAACACCTTGCATTTATATAGCGCCTTTGATGTAGAAAACGCCCCCAGGCACTTCACAGAGGAGCGTAATCAGACAGAATTTGACGCCGAGTCACATAAGGAGGTAATAGGACAAAGAGGTGACAAAGAGGTCGGGGAGAAAAGAAATCAGCCAGAACCTTTCTCCCTTTAACCTTCTCCCCATCGCCCCCATCCCCACCCACCCCCAGCTCTGACTCTCGCCGGCTTCCGAGTTCATGGCTGTAGGTCGCCGCTCTGCACCGCACCCAGGTGGCATCAGGCTGTTCAACCGCCGTGTGCGTCGCTGCCAAGCGTGCGTTTTTCAGCATCCGTCACGGGATAGCCTTCAGCTATCAGTTGAGTTGTAGTAGGTGTTAAAAACGCAGCTAAAAAGCAGCCTGAAAGAACATTTGCGTCTATTTAATTGCTGATCGCATAGGAAGAGGAGGAGGCCATTCAGCCCCGTGAGTCTGTTGCGGCATTTGATCAGCTCATTGGCAGCGCTGCACGATCGATAAGTTTTTATGTTGGGTAAGGGTTTCGGAACCAAGGAGTTAAAATACAGATCCGCCTTGGTTCCGTAACTTGGAATCCCCAACAGAAATCTATCAGACTCAGTTTTGACATGTTTAATCGACTCCACTGGCATCATCAGCTTTTCAGGGGGGCGAGAGTTCCAGATTCCCACTCCCCTTTGTGTGAAGAAGCGCTTCCTGACATCACCACTGAACGGCCTGGCCCGAATTTTCAGGCTCTGCCCCCTTGTTCTGGACTCTCCCCCCAACCAGAGGAAATCGTTTCTCTCTATCGACCCGATCGAATCCTTTAATCATCTTAAACCCCTCGATTAGATCACCCCCTTAATCTTCTAAACTCAAGGGAATATAAACCTGTCCTCATAATTTAACCCCGTGATCATTCTGGTGAATCTGCACTGCACCCCCTCCAAGGCCAGCCCTGAGCTGCGAGGCCCAGGACCGAATGCAGTTACTCCAGATGGGGCCTAACCAAAGCTCTGTACAACTGAAGCCTAACTTCCACCCCTTTGTATACCAGCTGTTGTGAGGTAAAGGTGATTCTGTAATACAGAGAATTCAGGAACAGTGTATGAAGCCCAGGGGGGAAACGCTTGTATCGGAATCGCGCCTCACTCTTTCCTGATGTGAAGAACTCATAACACTTGGCATATAAGCTGCACTCTCGTATACCCTCCCTATTCCTGACAGGTATCAGTTCATTTTATTAAGAGGCCCATGGTGGAAAAGCCAAGTTTGGGAGAGTGCTCGTGTTTAGAAGAATGAGGCGGCCATCTTGGACTGAGATGAGAAATTTCTTCACTCAGAGGGTTGTGAATCTTTGGAATTCTCCACCCCACAAGGCTGGGAATGCTCAGTCGTTGGGTATATTCAAGACAGAGATCGGTAGATTTTTGGACATCAAGAGAATCAGTGGATTTGGAGAAAGGAAGACCGAGGAAGGGAGGGAAGGAATTCTACGGTCCTTGACGTCTTGGGAGAGGATGGGTTGGAGTAGGAGATGGCGAGGTGGGTCGGGATTTCAGCAATGTGAGGGTGCAGGGAGCGGGCAGGCTGGGAAGGACGGGGAGATTGGAATTTAGGAGGATAAAGAATAGTAGAGCCAACAAAATAGGGAAAACCTGAGAGGTGAGAGGTGAGGGGTCAGAGGACATAGCAAATGGCAAGCCTTGCAGTTGTGTGAGGGAACTCCCCAGGTACGGAACCAGTCTCCAGGCCTTGGGTGGCGCTGGGTTTTATGAATCAGAAACAGGCTATTTGGCCCATCAAGTACATGCTAGGGATTTTCCTTAAATTAGCAATCCCACTCCAATCAGTAGGTGGAAATTTTGTTTGAAAAATCCTTCTCCCGAGGCATTTGACACTGGAGGGGCGGGGATGGGGAGTTGGGAATTTTTAATCTCACCCTGCCCATGGGACAGGATTGGGTGTAACGCTGGTTTTACATGCCCCCTGATTTTAACCTCCGTCACCGTCATTGGGCAGACTGTAAGATCAGCGTTCCCACGGGAATCCTGCCAGTGAGTTCGGTTAAAATTGCTCCTTGCAAATTAAGACTAAGAGTGGTCTTCAGTCCCCATTTTAAACCATACTTTCTGTCTTTATTTTTTTACGTATCCATCATCAAGCCCGTGTCCATATTTGTAAAGGAATTTGACTATGTAAACCCCTCACTCTCTGATGATACCGCCCCCCCCCCCCCCCCCCCCCCGCACTCCCAGCATTCCCTGTGTCGGTCCACCTCAGGATTGACCAATCAGGAAATCAGCCCTCAAGAGAATTGCTGTTCTGTGAATGATCTCTGTGCAATCTTTCACATTCACCTGAGAGCAGGCAGTGTCTTAGTTTAATATCTCATGTGAAAGACCACACTCTGACAGAGCAGTACCCCCTCCCCCTGCCCCTCTCCCCCTCTCCCCTCCCTCCTCTCCCACCCCTCCCTCCTGCCCCTCTCCTCCACCCCTCCCCTTCCCCCATTCCCCCTCCCCTCCCTCTCTCCTCCTTCCCCCTCCCTCCTGCCCCTCTCCGCCTCTCCACCCCTCCCCTCCCCCTCTCTTCCCCCCCACCCCCCTATCCCTCCTGCTCTCTCCCCCCACACCCCCCTTCCCCCTCCCCTCCCTCTCTCCTCCTTCCCCCTCACTCCTGCCCCTCTCACCCCTCCCCCCGCCCTCTCCCCCTCTTCCCTCCCTCCTGTCCCTCTCCCCCCTCTCCACCCCTCCCCTCCCCATCTCTTCCCCCCCATCCCCCATTCCCTCCCGCTCTCTCCCCCCACACCCCCCTTCCCCCTCCCCTCCCTCTCTCCTTCTTCCCCCTCCCTCCTGCCCCTCTCACCCCTCCCCCCGCCCCTCTCCCCCTCTTCCCTCCCTCCTGCCCCTCTCCCCGCCTCTCCACCCCTCCCCTCCCCCTCTCTTCCCCCCCACCCCCTATCCCTCCCACTCTCTCCCCCCACACCTCCCTTCCCCCTCCCCTCCCTCTCTCCTCCTTCCCCCTCCCTCCTGCCCCTCTCACCCCTCCCCCGCCCCTCTCCCCCTCTTCCCTCCCTCCTGCCCCTCTCCCCGCCTCTCCACCCCTCCCCTCCCCCTCTCTTCCCCCCCACCCCCTATCCCTCCCGCTCTCTCCCCCCACACCCACCTTCCCCCATTCCCCCCTCCCTCCTGCCCCTCTCCCCCACTCCCCCTCCCCCTCTCCCGCCCCTCGTCCTGCCCCTCTCCTCACTCCCCTCCCCATCTCTCCCCCTCTCCCGCCCCTCCCCCTCTCCCCCCTGCCCCTCTCCGACTTCTCCTCCCCCTCCCCACTTCTCCCCCTCTCCCGCCCCTCCCCCTCTCTCCCCCCCTCCCTCCTCCCATCCTGCGAACAAATGATTAACAAAGAACTATATATTCTGTATATTCAGATATGATTTGAATCTCTTTCGACAAACGTCTGAATTGAGGCCTGTGTGCTTGACATCCATGGGCCTTTATATCTTCTAAGTTAAACACGACGACTGTCTACCTGAGGTGAGAGCGAGGGCGTCAGCCACACCTTCGCACGCCTCGAGGGGCTCACGACCCCCGAACCCCCGAAGGCCCCACCGGCTGCCGCAGTTTTCATCTTCAGAAGCCTCTCGGCAGCTCCAGTGGGTTGTGAGTGTTCACAGAGATACACCCCCCCACCCCCCCACCCCCCACCCCCGACGGCCCCGGCGGAATGCAGATTGTGACTGGTTGTCATGGCGACGCAAGGTGCCGGGGGTTGGGTGGAGAGAGAGAGATGGAGAAAATGTCACTCGGAAATGCAAAACCCTTGTCACGTGCCTCAAGGCCTCCGAGATTGATCGGTGAGCAGCTGTTTTTGCGTACTGTGGGCTATTATTAGCTCTGAGGCTGGGGCGGAGGAGGTGGAGGTGTGGAGGGCTGCGCTTTAGCAGCAAGTAGTCCCAGTGGAACACTCCATTTAGCAGAGAGCTCCGCTCAATCCTACAGGCTGGCTGGCAAAGGTCTGACACAGGCCCTCATTCAGCAATCAGTAACGAATAAAACTGTCTTCCCACCTTGCTCGACAGAATTTAAAGCTGTAGTTTCCCTCGTGCCTGAGGTGAAACAACATGAATTCGACAGCGAGAGTCTTGCTTTTAAATT
The DNA here is from genome assembly GCF_036365525.1 of Heterodontus francisci. Classification (NCBI taxonomy): domain Eukaryota; kingdom Metazoa; phylum Chordata; class Chondrichthyes; order Heterodontiformes; family Heterodontidae; genus Heterodontus; species Heterodontus francisci. The sequence goes on along the minus strand of NC_090418.1, from coordinate 13,137,527 downwards.
TAACTTCGATGTGCGAGTTATCCTCCCCTTCTGATTCTGGAGCTCGCTCTTTGCGGGCACACAGGCACGGCGGGCATTCGCGTACCATGTCAAAATGCCACCCCACACGTGCCAGACCCAGGCAACTGGTGCCAGGAGATTGTCAGGTCATAAGGAATGGGAGGAGTAGGCCATTCGGCCCCTCAGGCCTGCTCTGCCATGCCATCACAGCATGGCTGATCTACCTCAACTCACCTTCCTATCGCCATACCCCTTCGTTCGCTTGTGCCCAAAACACTATCGATCTCAGTCTTGATCGTACTCAATGGCTGAGCGTCCACTGCCCTCTGGGGTCACGAATTCCAGAGATTCAAAACCCTCCGAGTGGAGAAATCTCTCCTCACCTCAGTCCAAAATGGCCGACCCCTTATCCTGAGAGTGTGACCCTCCCCCTCAGTTTAGACGCTCCAGCCAGGGGGAGCACACATTCCCAGCATCTACCCTGTCAAAACCTCAAAGAACTTTCTCCATTTCAATGAGATCCCTTCTCGTTCTCCTAAACCCCAGAGAATACAGGCCCAGTCTCCCCAGTGTCCCCTCAGAGGCTAACCCTCTCATCCCAGGAATCAATCTCATGAACCTTTGTTGCACCCCACCCGCCTCTAAGGCAAGTATATCCCTCCTTAGGTCCGGAGAGCAAAATTGTGCACAGTACTCCGGATGGAATCTAACCAAAGCCCTGTATGGTTGCAGCAAAACTCCCTTAATCTGATACGAGGGTTGTGAATCTTGGGAATTCTCTACCCCACAGAGCTGTGGATGCTTATTCAAGACTGAGGGCACTTAGGGAATCTCGGGATATGGGGACAGGGTGGGAAAGTGGAATTGAGGTAGATGATCATATTGAATGGCGGAGCAGGTTTGAGGAGTCATGAGGCCTCCTTCCACTCTTATTTCTTATCCTTGTTCTCAAACTCCAAAGCGCACCCCCCCCCCCCCCCCACTTACAATAAAGGCTAGCATACCATTTGTTTGCCTAGTTGCTTACTGTACCTGTGATACTTCCTGCGATACATGCACAGGGACCCCCAAATCCCTCTGAGCACCACCATTTACCAGCCTTTCACCGTTTAACAAATCTGAGTTTCGGGCTCCCGATCCTGAGTGTTGGATTTGCGGGAAAGTCACTGATCTGTGACCATCAGGAAAATTACTAAGTGTCTGATTAATCCCCTTCACTGATTAAAGCATTGATGCAAAGCGTTGGCGAAACCATTTACCCTTTGGAGAGATTCATAAGGTGAGAGACAGTATAATGTTTAATAATTTGCTTATTGCTGTCAGAACATTAATCTGAAAAAAAATTCACAGGCAGTAACGCACATTCACACCGTGTCCAAAACTCAGGGGCCGAGATTTAATGAGGACCCATGAAGGTGTCTACTCCAAGCCTGTTCCCACCACTGGGTCCAGCTCCATTAAAACCCAATGTCACTTCTTCATACTATTTTCTTTTTAGCCGGCTTCCTGCCTCGGTGCAATTCCATTGGATGTTTTACAAACACACAGTTACACAAACCAAAGAGCGATGAGGCTCCCCCATACACTTTCACACCGTACGGCTATTTTTATTATCCTTGTTTCTCCCGAAGCCAAAGCTTTGTTATAACCAACCTTTGATGTGCACTATTCAAATCAGTGTATTTCTTTTCTATTGCAACAATCTCCTGCCCATGCACCAGTGGTTCTCAAACTAAGTTCCGAGGAGACTTTTCCGGGAGCAAAGCAGGGACAACCAACCGCCCAAGGCAGCCTGCAGAACAGTAATCGAATGTGCAGTGTCAACATCAGTGCTCCGCTCCCCAATTCTCCCATTCTCCTCTTCTGTCGTGTTCCTGCTCTCTCCGTCCTCCTGCCATCTCCGTCCTGCCCTCACCATCCTCCTGCTCTCTCCGTCCCCCTGCTCTCACCGTCCCCCTGCCCTCTCCATCCTCCTGCCCTCTCCGTCCCCCTGCTCTCACCGTCCCCCTGCCCTCTCCATCCTCCTGCTCTCTCCGTCCACCTGCCCTCTCCGTCCCCCTGCTCTCACCGTCCTCCTGCCCTCTCCGTCCTCCTGCCCTCTCCGTCCTCCTGCCCTCTCCGTCCCCCTGCCCTCTCCGTCCCCCTGCTCTCTCCGTCCTCCTGCCCTCTCCGTCTACCTTCCCTCTCCGTCCTCCTGCCCTCTCCGTCCCCCTGTTCTCTCCGTCCCCCTGCTCTCACCGTCCTCCTGCCCTCTCCGTCCTGCCCTCACCATCCTCCTGCTCTCTCCGTCCTCCTGCCCTCTCCGTCCCCCTGTTCTCTCCGTCCCCCTGCTCTCTCCGTCCTCCGGCCATCTCCGTCCTGCCCTCACCATCCTCCTGCTCTCTCCGTCCCCCTGCTCTCTCCGTCCCCCTGCCCTCTCCGTCCCCCTGCTCTCACCGTCCTCCTGCCCTCTCCGTCTACCTGCCCTCTCCGTCCTCCTGCCCTCTCCGTCCCCCTGTTCTCTCCGTCCCCCTGCTCTCACCGTCCTCCTGCCCTCTCCGTCCTCCTGCCCTCTCCATCCCCCTGCTCTCTCCGTCCTCCTGCTCTCTCCGTCTTGCCCTCTCCGTCCTCCTGCCCTCTCCGGCCCCCTGCTCTCTCCGTCCCCCTGCCCTCTCCGTCCTCCTGCCCTCTCCATCCTCCGGCCTTCTCCGTCCTCCTGCCCTCTCCGTCCCCCTGCTCTCTCCGTCCTCCTGCCCTCTCCGTCCTGCCCTCACCATCCTCCTGCTCTCTCCGTCCTCCTGCCCACTCCGTCCGCCTGCCCTCTCCGTCCCCCTGCTCTCTCCGTCCTCCTGCCCTCTCTGTCCTGCTCTCACCATCCTCCTGCTCTCTCCGTCCTCCTGCCCTCCCCGTCCCCCTGCTCTCTCCGTCCTCCTGCCCTCTCCGTCCCCCTGCTCTCTCCGTCCTCCTGCCCTCTCCGTCCTGCCCTCACCATCCTCCTGCACTCTCCATCCTCCGGCCTTCTCCGTCTCCCTGCCTTCTCCGTCCTCCGGCCTTCTCCGTCCCCCTGCTTTCTCCGTCCTCCTGCCCTCTCCGTCCTCCTGCCCTCTCCGTCTTCCGGCCTTCTCCGTCCCCCTGCCTTCTTCATGCCACTGCCTTCTTCATGCCACTGCCTTCTCCATCCCCCTGCCTTCTCCGACTTCCGGCCTTCTCCGTCCCCCTGCCTTCTCTGTCCCCCTGCCTTCTCCGTCCTCCGGCCTTCTCCGTCCTCCTGCCCTCTCCGTCTTCCGGCCTTCTCCGTCCTCCTGCCTTCTCCGTCCTCCTGCCCTATCCGTCCTACTGCCCTCTCCGTCCTCCTGCCTTCTCCGTCCTCCTGCTCTCTCCGTCCTCCCGCCCTCTCCGTCCTCCTGCCCTCCCGGTCCTCCTGCCCTCTCTGTCCTCCTGCTCTCTCCGTCCTCCTGCCCTGTCCGTCCTCCTGCCCTCTCCGTCCCCCTGCTCTCTCCGTCCTCCTGCCCTCTCCGTCCTGCCCTCACCATCCTCCTGCACTCTCCGTCCTCCGGCCTTCTCCGTCTCCCTGCCTTCTCCGTCCTCCGGCCTTCTCCATCCCCCTGCTTTCTCCGTCCTCCTGCCCTCTCCGTCCTCCTGCCCTCTCCGTCTTCCGGCCTTCTCCGTCCCCCTGCCTTCTCCATGCCACTGCCTTCTCCATCCCCCTGCCTTCTCCGTCCTCCGGCCTTCTCCGTCCCCCTGCCTTCTCCGTCCCCCTGCCTTCTCTGTCCCCCTGCCTTCTCCGTCCTCCGGCCTTCTCCGTCCTCCTGCCCTCTCTGTCTTCTGGCCTTCTCCGTCCCCCTGCCTTCTCCGTCCTCCTGCCCTCTCCGTCCTCCTGCCTTCTCCGTCCTCCTGCCTTCTCCGTCCCCTTGCCTTCTCCGTCCTCCTGCCTTCTCCGTCCTACTGCCCTCTCCGTCCTGCTGCCTTCTCCGTCCTCCTGCTCTCTCCGTCCTCCCGCCTTCTCCGTCCTCCTGCCCTCTCTGTCCTCCTGCCCTCTCCGTCCTCTGCCCTCTCCATCCTCCCGCTCTCCATCCTCCTGCCCTCTCCATCCTCCTGCTCTCTCCATCCTCCTGCCTTCTCCGTCCTCCTGCCCTCTCCGTCCTCCTGCCTTCTCCGTCCTCCCGCCCTCTCCGTCCTCCTGCCCTCCCGGTCCTCCTGCCCTCTCTGTCCTCCTGCCCTCTCCGTCCTCCTGCTCTCTCCATCCTCCTGCTCTCTCCATCCTCCTGCCTTCTCCATCCTCCTACTCTCACTGTCCTCCTACCCTCTCCATCCTCCTGCTCTCTCCATCCTCCTGCTCTCTCCATCCTCCTGCCTTCTCCGTCCTCCTACTCTCACTGTCCTCCTGATCTCTCCGTCCTACTCTCACTGTCCTCCTGATCTCTCCGTCCTACTCTCACTGTCCTCCTGCCCTCTCCGTCCTCCGGCCTTCTCCGTCCTCTGGCCCTCTCCGTCCTCCTGCCCTCTCCGTCCTCCTGCCTTCTCCGTCTCACTGCCTTCTCCGTCCTCCGGCCTTCTCTGTCCTCCTGCCCTCTCCGTCCTACTGCCCACTCCGTCCTCCGGCCTTCTCCGTCCTCCTGCATTCTCCGTCCCCTGGCCTTCTCCATCCACCTGCCTTCTCCGTCCTCCAGCCTTCTCTGTCCTCCTGCCCTCTCCGTCCTCCAGCCCACTCCGTCCTCCGGCCTTCTCCATCCACCGGCCTTCTGCGTCCCTCTGCCCACTCCGTCCTCCTGCCCTCTCCATCCTCCTGCCCTCTCCGTCCTCCTGCCTTCTCCATCCACCGGTCTTCTCCGTCCCCCTGCCTCTTGCGACCGTGTTCCTGCTCTCTCTGTGTTCCTGCTCTATCTGTGTTCCTGCTCTCCTTGTCCCTGCTCTCCCCGTGTCCCTGCTCTCTCCCTGTCCCTGCTCTCTCTGTGTTCCTCTTCTCTCCGTGTTCCTGCTCTCTCTGTGTTCCTGCTCTCTCCGTGTTCCTGCTCTCTCCGTGTTCCTGCCCTCTCCCTGTTCCTGCTCTCTCCATGTTCCTGCCCTCTCCCTGTTCCTGCTCTCTCTGTATTCCTGCTCTCTCTGTGTTCCTGCTCTTTCCGTGTTCCTGCTCTCTCTGTGTTTCTGTTCTCTCTGTGTTCCTGCTCTCTCTGTATTCCTGCCCTCTCCCTGTTCCTGCTCTCTCTGTATTCCTGATCTCTCCGTGTTCCTGCTCTCTCCCTGTTCCTGCTCTCTCCATGTTCCTGCTCTCTCCGTGTTTCTGCTCTCTCTGTGTTTCTGCTCTCTGTGTGTTCCTGCTCTCTCTGTGCTTGTGCTCTCTCTGTGTTTCTGCTCTCTCAGTGTCCCTGCTCTTTCCGTGTCCCTTCTTTCTCTGTGTTCCTGCTCTCTCTGTGTCCCTGCATTCTCTGTATTCCTGCTCTCTCCATGTTCCTGCTCTCTCCCTGTTCCTGTTCTCTCTGTGTTCCTGCTTTCTCCGTGTTCCTGCTCCCTCCGTGTCCTTGCTCTCTCCCTGTTCCTGCTCTCACTGTGTCCCTGCATTCTCTGTGTTCCTGCTCTCTCCGTGTTCCTGCTCTCTCCGTGCCCCTGCTCTCTCCGTGTCCCTGATTTCTCTGTGTTCCTGCTCTCTCCGTGTTCCTGCTCTCTCTGTGTTCCTGCTCTCTCTGTGTTCCTGCTCTCTCCGTGTTCTTGCTCTCTCTGTGTTCCTGCTGTCTCCGTGTCCCTGCTTTCTCCGTGTTCCTGTTTTCTCTGTGTCCCTGCATTCTCTGTGTTCCTGCTCTCTCCCTGGTCCTGCTCTTTCCCTGTTCCTGCTCTCTCTGATTCCTGCTCTCTCCTTGTCCCTGCTCTCTCCGTGTCCCTGCTCTCTCCGTGTCCCTGCTTTCTCTGTGTTCCTGCTCTCTCTGTGTCCCTGCATTCTCTGTGTTCCTGCTCTCTCCCTGTTCCTGCTCTCTCTGTGTTCCTGCTCTCTCCGTGTCCCTGCTCTCTCTGTGTTCCTGCTCTCTCCGTGTCCCTGCTCTCTCCGTGCTCCTGCTATCTCCGTGCTCCTGCTCTCTCCGTGTCCCTGCTTTCTCCGTGTCCCTGCTTTCTCCGTGTCCCTGCTTTCTCTGTGCTCCTGCTCTCTCCGTGCTCCTGCTCTCTCCGTGTCCCTGCTCTCTCCGTGTCCCTGCTCACTCCGTGTCCCTGCTTTCTCTGTGTTCCTGCTCTCTCCGTGTTCCTGCTCTCTCCGTGTCCCTGCTCTCTCCCTGTTCCTGCTCTCTCCGTGTCCCTGCTCTCTCTGTGTTCCTGCTCTCTCCGTGTCCCTGCTCTCTCTGTGTTCCTGCTCTCTCTGTGTTCCTGCTCTCTCTGTGTTCCTGCTCTCTCCGTGTTCCTGCTCTCTCCGTGTCTCTGCTCTCTCCGTGTCCCTGCTTTCTCTGTGTTCCTGCTCTCTCCGTGTCCCTGCTCTCTCCATGTCCCTGCTTTCTCTGTGTTCCTGCTCTCTCTCTGTCCCTGCATTCTCTGTGTTCCTGCTCTCTCCCTGTTCCTGCTCTCTCTGTGTTCCTGCTCTCTCCGTGTCCCTGCTCTCTCCCTGTCCCTGCTTTCTCTGTGTTCCTGCTCTCTCTGTGTCCCTGCATTCTCTGTGTTCCTGTTTTTTCCCTGTTCCTGCTCTCTCTGTGTTCCTGCTCTCTCCGTGTTCCTGCTCTCTCTGTCTTCCTGCCCTCTCTGTGTTCCTGCTCTCTCCATGTCCCTGCTCTCTCTGTGTTCCTGCTCTCTCTGTGTTCCTGCTCTCTCTGTGTTCCTGCTCTCTCCGTGTCCCTGCTTTCTCTGTGCTCCTGCTCTCTCCATGTTCCCGCTCTCTCAGTGTTCCTGCTCTCTCCGTGTCCCTGCTCTCTCCGTGTCCCTGCTCTCTCCATGCTCCTGCTCTCTCCGTGCTCCTGTTCTCTCCGTGTCCCTGCTCACTCCTTGTCCCTGCTCTCTCTGTGTCCCTGCTTTCTCTTTGCTCCTGCTCTCTCCGTGCTCCTGCTCTCTCCGTGTCCCTGTTCTCTCCGTGTCCCTGCTCACTCCTTGTCCCTGCTTTCTCTGTGCTCCTGCTCTCTCCGTGTTCCTGCTCTCTCTGTGTCCCTGCTTTCTCTGTGTTCCTGCTCTCTCCGTGTTCCTGTTCTCTCCGTGTCCCTGCTCTCTCCGTGTCTCTGCTCTCTCCGTGTCCCTGCATTCTCAGTGTTCCTGCTCTCTCCGTGTCCCTGCTCTCTCCGTGTCCCTGCTCTCTCCGTGCTCCTGCTCTCTCCGTGCTCCTGTTCTCTCCGTGTCCCTGCTCACCACTTGTTCCTGCTCTCTCTGTGTCCCTGCTTTCTCTTTGCTCCTGCTCTCTCCGTGCTCCTGCTCTCTCCGTGTCCCTGTACTCTCCGTGTCCCTGCTCACTCCTTGTCCCTGCTTTCTCTGTGCTCCTGCTCTCTCCGTGTTCCTGCTCTCTCTGTGTCCCTCCTTTCTCTGTGTTCCTGCTCTCTCCGTGTTCCTGTTCTCTCCGTGTCCCTGCTCTCTCCGTGTCTCTGCTCTCTCCGTGTCCCTGCATTCTCAGTGTTCCTGCTCTCTCCGTGCTCCTGCTCTCTCCGTGCTCCTGTTCTCTCCGTGTCCCTGCTCACTCCTTGTTCCTGCTCTCTCTGTGTCCCTGCTTTCTCTTTGCTCCTGCTCTCTCCGTGCTCCTGCTCTCTCCGTGTCCCTGTTCTCTCCGTGTCCCTGCTCACTCCTTGTCCCTGCTTTCTCTGTGCTCCTGCTCTCTCCGTGTTCCTGCTCTCTCTGTGTCCCTGCTTTCTCTGTGTTCCTGCTCTCTCCGTGTTTCTGTTCTCTCCGTGTCCCTGCTCTCTCCGTGTCTCTGCTCTCTCCGTGTCCCTGCATTCTCTGTGTTCCTGCTCTCTCCGTGTCCCTGCTCTCTCTGTGTTCCTGCTCTCTCCGTGTCCCTGCTCTCTCCGTGCTCCTGCTCTCTCCGTGTCCCTGCCATCTCCGTGCTCCTGCTCTCTCCGTGTCCCTGCCTCCTCTCTGTTCCTGCTCTCTCCGTGTCCCTGCTCTCTCTGTGTACCTGCTTTCTCTGTGTTCCTGCTCTCTCCGTGTCCCCGCTCTCTCAGTGTTCCTGCTCACTCCGTGTCCCTGCTCTCTCCGTGTCCCTGCTCTCTCCGTGCTCCTGCTCTCTCCGTGCTCCTGTTCTCTCCGTGTCCCTGCTCACTCCTTGTCCCTGCTCTCTCTGTGTCCCTGCTTTCTCTTTGCTCCTGCTCTCTCCGTGCTCCTGCTCTCTCCGTGTCCCTGTTCTCTCCGTGTCCCTGCTCACTCCTTGTCCCTGCTTTCTCTGTGCTCCTGCTCTCTCCGTGTTCCTGCTCTCTCTGTGTCCCTGCTTTCTCTGTGTTCCTGCTCTCTCCGTGTTCCTGTTCTCTCCGTGTCCCTGCTCTCTCCGTGTCTCTGCTCTCTCCGTGTCCCTGCATTCTCAGTGTTCCTGCTCTCTCCGTGTCCCTGCTCTCTCCGTGTCCCTGCTCTCTCCGTGCTCCTGCTCTCTCCGTGCTCCTGTTCTCTCCGTGTCCCTGCTCACTCCTTGTCCCTGCTCTCACTGTGTCCCTGCTTTCTCTTTGCTCCTGCTCTCTCCGTGCTCCTGCTCTCTCCGTGTCCCTGTTCTCTCCGTGTCCCTGCTCACTCCTTGTCCCTGCTTTCTCTGTGCTCCTGCTCTCTCCGTGTTCCTGCTCTCTCTGTGTCCCTGCTTTCTCTGTGTTCCTGCTCTCTCCGTGTTCCTGTTCTCTCCGTGTCCCTGCTCTCTCCGTGTCTCTGCTCTCTCCGTGTCCCTGCATTCTCTGTGTTTCTGCTCTCTCCGTGTCCCTGCTCTCTCCGTGCTCCTGCTCTCTCCGTGTCCCTGCCATCTCCGTGCTCCTGCTCTCTCCGTGTCCCTGCCTCCTCTCTGTTCCTGCTCTCTCCGTGTCCCTGCTCTCTCTGTGTACCTGCTTTCTCTGTGTTCCTGCTCTCTCCGTGTCCCTGCTTTCTCTGTGTTCCTGCTCTCTCCGTGTCCCTGCTTTCTCTGTGTTCCTGCTCTCTCTGTGTCCCTGCTTTCTCTGTATTCCTGCTCTCTCTGTGTTCCTGCTCTCTCTGTGTCCCTGCTCTCTCTGTGTCCCTGCTCTCTCCGTGTTCCTGCTTTCTCTGTGTTCCTGCTCTCTCCGTGTCCCTGCTCTCTCCGTGTTCCTACTGTCGCCGTGTCCCTGCTCTCTCCGTGTCCCTGCTCTCTCCGTGCTCCTGCTCTCTCCGTGCTCCTGCTCTCTCCGTGCTCCTGCTCTCTCCGTGTTCCTGCTTTCTCTGTGTCCCTGCTCTCTCCGTGTTCCTGCTGTCTCTATGTTCCTGCTCTCTCTGTGTTCCTGCTCTCTCCGTGTTCCTGCTCTCTCCGTGTCTCTGCTCTCTCCGTGTCCCTGCTTTCTCTGTGTTCCTGCTCTCTCCGTGTCCCTGCTCTCTCCATGTCCCTGCTTTCTCTGTGTTCCTGCTCTCTCTCTGTCCCTGCATTCTCTGTGTTCCTGCTCTCTCCCTGTTCCTGCTCTCTCTGTGTTCCTGCTCTCTCCGTGTCCCTGCTCTCTCCCTGTCCCTGCTTTCTCTGTGTTCCTGCTCTCTCTGTGTCCCTGCATTCTCTGTGTTCCTGTTTTTTCCCTGTTCCTGCTCTCTCTGTGTTCCTGCTCTCTCCGTGTTCCTGCTCTCTCTGTCTTCCTGCCCTCTCTGTGTTCCTGCTCTCTCCATGTCCCTGCTCTCTCTGTGTTCCTGCTCTCTCCGTGTCCCTGCTTTCTCTGTGCTCCTGCTCTCTCCATGTTCCCGCTCTCTCAGTGTTCCTGCTCTCTCCGTGTCCCTGCTCTCTCCGTGTCCCTGCTCTCTCCGTGTCCCTGCTCTCTCCATGCTCCTGCTCTCTCCGTGCTCCTGTTCTCTCCGTGTCCCTGCTCACTCCTTGTCCCTGCTCTCTCTGTGTCCCTGCTTTCTCTTTGCTCCTGCTCTCTCCGTGCTCCTGCTCTCTCCGTGTCCCTGTTCTCTCCGTGTCCCTGCTCACTCCTTGTCCCTGCTTTCTCTGTGCTCCTGCTCTCTCCGTGTTCCTGCTCTCTCTGTGTCCCTGCTTTCTCCGTGTTCCTGCTCTCTCCGTGTTCCTGTTCTCTCCGTGTCCCTGCTCTCTCCGTGTCTCTGCTCTCTCCGTGTCCCTGCATTCTCAGTGTTCCTGCTCTCTCCGTGTCCCTGCTCTCTCCGTGTCCCTGCTCTCTCCGTGCTCCTGCTCTCTCCGTGCTCCTGTTCTCTCCGTGTCCCTGCTCACTCCTTGTTCCTGCTCTCTCTGTGTCCCTGCTTTCTCTTTGCTCCTGCTCTCTCCGTGCTCCTGCTCTCTCCGTGTCCCTGTTCTCTCCGTGTCCCTGCTCACTCCTTGTCCCTGCTTTCTCTGTGCTCCTGCTCTCTCCGTGTTCCTGCTCTCTCTGTGTCCCTGCTTTCTCTGTGTTCCTGCTCTCTCCGTGTTTCTGTTCTCTCCGTGTCCCTGCTCTCTCCGTGTCTCTGCTCTCTCCGTGTCCCTGCATTCTCTGTGTTCCTGCTCTCTCCGTGTCCCTGCTCTCTCTGTGTTCCTGCTCTCTCCGTGTCCCTGCTCTCTCCGTGCTCCTGCTCTCTCCGTGTCCCTGCCATCTCCGTGCTCCTGCTCTCTCCGTGTCCCTGCCTCCTCTCTGTTCCTGCTCTCTCCGTGTCCCTGCTCTCTCTGTGTACCTGCTTTCTCTGTGTTCCTGCTCTCTCCGTGTCCCCGCTCTCTCAGTGTTCCTGCTCTCTCCGTGTCCCTGCTCTCTCCGTGTCCCTGCTCTCTCCGTGCTCCTGCTCTCTCCGTGCTCCTGTTCTCTCCGTGTCCCTGCTCACTCCTTGTCCCTGCTCTCTCTGTGTCCCTGCTTTCTCTTTGCTCCTGCTCTCTCCGTGCTCCTGCTCTCTCCGTGTCCCTGTTCTCTCCGTGTCCCTGTTCTCTCCGTGTCCCTGCTCACTCCTTGTCCCTGCTTTCTCTGTGCTCCTGCTCTCTCCGTGTTCCTGCTCTCTCTGTGTCCCTGCTTTCTCTGTGTTCCTGCTCTCTCCGTGTTCCTGTTCCATCCGTGTCCCTGCTCTCTCCGTGTCTCTGCTCTCTCCGTGTCCCTGCATTCTCTGTGTTTCTGCTCTCTCCGTGTCCCTGCTCTCTCCGTGCTCCTGCTCTCTCCGTGTCCCTGCCATCTCCGTGCTCCTGCTCTCTCCGTGTCCCTGCCTCCTCTCTGTTCCTGCTCTCTCCGTGTCCCTGCTCTCTCTGTGTACCTGCTTTCTCTGTGTTCCTGCTCTCTCCGTGTCCCTGCTTTCTCTGTGTTCCTGCTCTCTCCGTGTCCCTGCTTTCTCTGTGTTCCTGCTCTCTCTGTGTCCCTGCTTTCTCTGTATTCCTGCTCTCTCTGTGTTCCTGCTCTCTCTGTGTCCCTGCTCTCTCTGTGTCCCTGCTCTCTCCGTGTTCCTGCTTTCTCTGTGTTCCTGCTCTCTCCGTGTCCCTGCTCTCTCCGTGTTCCTGCTGTCTCCGTGTCCCTGCTCTCTTCGTGTCCCTGCTCTCTCCGTGCTCCTGCTCTCTCCGTGCTCCTGCTCTCTCCGTGTTCCTGCTTTCTCTGTGTCCCTGCTCTCTCCGTGTTCCTGCTGTCTCTGTGTTCCTGCTCTCTCTGTGTTCCTGCTCTCTCCGTGTTCCTGCTCTCTCCGTGTCTCTGCTCTCTCCGTGTCCCTGCTTTCTCTGTGTTCCTGCTCTCTCCGTGTCCCTGCTCTCTCCATGTCCCTGCTTTCTCTGTGTTCCTGCTCTCTCTCTGTCCCTGCATTCTCTGTGTTCCTGCTCTCTCCCTGTTCCTGCTCTCTCTGTGTTCCTGCTCTCTCCGTGTCCCTGCTCTCTCCCTGTCCCTGCTTTCTCTGTGTTCCTGCTCTCTCTGTGTCCCTGCATTCTCTGTGTTCCTGTTTTTTCCCTGTTCCTGCTCTCTCTGTGTTCCTGCTCTCTCCGTGTTCCTGCTCTCTCTGTCTTCCTGCCCTCTCTGTGTTCCTGCTCTCTCCATGTCCCTGCTCTCTCTGTGTTCCTGCTCTCTCCGTGTCCCTGCTTTCTCTGTGCTCCTGCTCTCTCCATGTTCCCGCTCTCTCAGTGTTCCTGCTCTCTCCGTGTCCCTGCTCTCTCCGTGTCCCTGCTCTCTCCATGCTCCTGCTCTCTCCGTGCTCCTGTTCTCTCCGTGTCCCTGCTCACTCCTTGTCCCTGCTCTCTCTGTGTCCCTGCTTTCTCTTTGCTCCTGCTCTCTCCGTGCTCCTGCTCTCTCCGTGTCCCTGTTCTCTCCGTGTCCCTGCTCACTCCTTGTCCCTGCTTTCTCTGTGCTCCTGCTCTCTCCGTGTTCCTGCTCTCTCTGTGTCCCTGCTTTCTCTGTGTTCCTGCTCTCTCCGTGTTCCTGTTCTCTCCGTGTCCCTGCTCTCTCCGTGTCTCTGCTCTCTCCGTGTCCCTGCATTCTCAGTGTTCCTGCTCTCTCCGTGTCCCTGCTCTCTCCGTGTCCCTGCTCTCTCCGTGTCCCTGCTCTCTCCGTGCTCCTGCTCTCTCCGTGCTCCTGTTCTCTCCGTGTCCCTGCTCACTCCTTGTTCCTGCTCTCTATGTGTCCCTGCTTTCTCTTTGCTCCTGCTCTCTCCGTGCTCCTGCTCTCTCCGTGTCCCTGTTCTCTCCGTGTCCCTGCTCACTCCTTGTCCCTGCTCACTCCTTGTCCCTGCTTTCTCTGTGCTCCTGCTCTCTCCGTGTTCCTGCTCTCTCTGTGTCCCTGCTTTCTCTGTGTTCCTGCTCTCTCCGTGTTTCTGTTCTCTCCGTGTCCCTGCTCTCTCCGTGTCTCTGCTCTCTCCGTGTCCCTGCATTCTCTGTGTTCCTGCTCTCTCCGTGTCCCTGCTCTCTCTGTGTTCCTGCTCTCTCCGTGTCCCTGCTCTCTCCGTGCTCCTGCTCTCTCCGTGTCCCTGCCATCTCCGTGCTCCTGCTCTCTCCGTGTCCCTGCCTCCTCTCTGTTCCTGCTCTCTCCGTGTCCCTGCTCTCTCTGTGTACCTGCTTTCTCTGTGTTCCTGCTCTCTCCGTGTCCCCGCTCTCTCAGTGTTCCTGCTCTCTCCGTGTCCCTGCTCTCTCCGTGTCCCTGCTCTCTCCGTGCTCCTGCTCTCTCCGTGCTCCTGTTCTCTCCGTGTCCCTGCTCACTCCTTGTCCCTGCTCTCTCTGTGTCCCTGCTTTCTCTTTGCTCCTGCTCTCTCCGTGCTCCTGCTCTCTCCGTGTCCCTGTTCTCTCCGTGTCCCTGCTCACTCCTTGTCCCTGCTTTCTCTGTGTTCCTGCTCTCTCCGTGTTCCTGTTCTCTCCGTGTCCCTGCTCTCTCCGTGTCTCTGCTCTCTCCGTGTCCCTGCATTCTCTGTGTTTCTGCTCTCTCCGTGTCCCTGCTCTCTCCGTGCTCCTGCTCTCTCCGTGTCCCTGCCATCTCCGTGCTCCTGCTCTCTCCGTGTCCCTGCCTCCTCTCTGTTCCTGCTCTCTCCGTGTCCCTGCTCTCTCTGTGTACCTGCTTTCTCTGTGTTCCTGCTCTCTCCGTGTCCCTGCTTTCTCTGTGTTCCTGCTCTCTCCGTGTCCCTGCTTTCTCTGTGTTCCTGCTCTCTCTGTGTCCCTGCTTTCTCTGTATTCCTGCTCTCTCTGTGTTCCTGCTCTCTCTGTGTCCCTGCTCTCTCTGTGTCCCTGCTCTCTCCGTGTTCCTGCTTTCTCTGTGTTCCTGCTCTCTCCGTGTCCCTGCTCTCTCCGTGTTCCTGCTGTCTCCGTGTCCCTGCTCTCTCCGTGTCCCTGCTCTCTCCGTGCTCCTGCTCTCTCCGTGCTCCTGCTCTCTCCGTGCTCCTGCTCTCTCCATGTTCCTGCTTTCTCTGTGTCCCTGCTCTCTCCGTGTTCCTGCTGTCTCTGTGTTCCTGCTCTCTCTGTGTTCCTGCTCTCTCCGTGTTCCTGCTCTCTCCGTGTCTCTGCTCTCTCCGTGTCCCTGCTTTCTCTGTGTTCCTGCTCTCTCCGTGTCCCTGCTCTCTCCATGTCCCTGCTTTCTCTGTGTTCCTGCTCTCTCTCTGTCCCTGCATTCTCTGTGTTCCTGCTCTCTCCCTGTTCCTGCTCTCTCTGTGTTCCTGCTCTCTCCGTGTCCCTGCTCTCTCCCTGTCCCTGCTTTCTCTGTGTTCCTGCTCTCTCTGTGTCCCTGCATTCTCTGTGTTCCTGTTTTTTCCCTGTTCCTGCTCTCTCTGTGTTCCTGCTCTCTCTGTGTTCCTGCTCTCTCCGTGTTCCTGCTCTCTCTGTCTTCCTGCCCTCTCTGTGTTCCTGCTCTCTCCATGTCCCTGCTCTCTCTGTGTTCCTGCTCTCTCCGTGTCCCTGCTTTCTCTGTGCTCCTGCTCTCTCCATGTTCCCGCTCTCTCAGTGTTCCTGCTCTCTCCGTGTCCCTGCTCTCTCCGTGTCCCTGCTCTCTCCATGCTCCTGCTCTCTCCGTGCTCCTGTTCTCTCCGTGTCCCTGCTCACTCCTTGTCCCTGCTCTCTCTGTGTCCCTGCTTTCTCTTTGCTCCTGCTCTCTCCGTGCTCCTGCTCTCTCCGTGTCCCTGTTCTCTCCGTGTCCCTGCTCACTCCTTGTCCCTGCTTTCTCTGTGCTCCTGCTCTCTCCGTGTTCCTGCTCTCTCTGTGTCCCTGCTTTCTCTGTGTTCCTGCTCTCTCCGTGTTCCTGCTCTCTCCGTGTTCCTGTTCTCTCCGTGTCCCTGCTCTCTCCGTGTCTCTGCTCTCTCCGTGTCCCTGCATTCTCAGTGTTCCTGCTCTCTCCGTGTCCCTGCTCTCTCCGTGTCCCTGCTCTCTCCGTGTCCCTGCTCTCTCCGTGCTCCTGCTCTCTCCGTGCTCCTGTTCTCTCCGTGTCCCTGCTCACTCCTTGTTCCTGCTCTCTCTGTATCCCTGCTTTCTCTTTGCTCCTGCTCTCTCCGTGCTCCTGCTCTCTCCGTGTCCCTGTTCTCTCCGTGTCCCTGTTCTCTCCGTGTCCCTGCTCACTCCTTGTCCCTGCTCACTCCTTGTCCCTGCTTTCTCTGTGCTCCTGCTCTCTCCGTGTTCCTGCTCTCTCTGTGTCCCTGCTTTCTCTGTGTTCCTGCTCTCTCCGTGTTTCTGTTCTCTCCGTGTCCCTGCTCTCTCCGTGTCTCTGCTCTCTCCGTCTCCCTGCATTCTCTGTGTTCCTGCTCTCTCCGTGTCCCTGCTCTCTCTGTGTTCCTGCTCTCTCCGTGTCCCTGCTCTCTCCGTGCTCCTGCTCTCTCCGTGTCCCTGCCATCTCCGTGCTCCTGCTCTCTCCGTGTCCCTGCCTCCTCTCTGTTCCTGCTCTCTCCGTGTCCCTGCTCTCTCTGTGTACCTGCTTTCTCTGTGTTCCTGCTCTCTCCGTGTCCCCGCTCTCTCAGTGTCCCTGCTCTCTCCGTGTCCCTGCTCTCTCCGTGTCCCTGCTCTCTCCGTGCTCCTGCTCTCTCCGTGCTCCTGTTCTCTCCGTGTCCCTGCTCACTCCTTGTCCCTGCTCTCTCTGTGTCCCTGCTTTCTCTTTGCTCCTGCTCTCTCCGTGCTCCTGCTCTCTCCGTGTCCCTGTTCTCTCCGTGTCCCTGCTCACTCCTTGTCCCTGCTTTCTCTGTGCTCCTGCTCTCTCCGTGTTCCTGCTCTCTCTGTGTCCCTGCTTTCTCTGTGTTCCTGCTCTCTCCGTGTTCCTGTTCTCTCCGTGTCCCTGCTCTCTCCGTGTCTCTGCTCTCTCCGTGTCCCTGCATTCTCAGTGTTCCTGCTCTCTCCGTGTCCCTGCTCTCTCCGTGTCCCTGCTCTCTCCGTGCTCCTGCTCTCTCCGTGCTCCTGTTCTCTCCGTGTCCCTGCTCACTCCTTGTCCCTGCTCTCTCTGTGTCCCTGCTTTCTCTTTGCTCCTGCTCTCTCCGTGCTCCTGCTCTCTCCGTGTCCCTGTTCTCTCCGTGTCCCTGCTCACTCCTTGTCCCTGCTTTCTCTGTGCTCCTGCTCTCTCCGTGTTCCTGCTCTCGCTGTGTCCCTGCTTTCTCTGTGTTCCTGCTTTCTCTGTGTTCCTGCTCTCTCCGTGTTCCTGTTCTCTCCGTGTCCCTGCTCTCTCCGTGTCTCTGCTCTCTCCGTGTCCCTGCATTCTCTGTGTTTCTGCTCTCTCCGTGTCCCTGCTCTCTCCGTGCTCCTGCTCTCTCCGTGTCCCTGCCATCTCCGTGCTCCTGCTCTCTCCGTGTCCCTGCCTCCTCTCTGTTCCTGCTCTCTCCGTGTCCCTGCTCTCTCTGTGTACCTGCTTTCTCTGTGTTCCTGCTCTCTCCGTGTCCCTGCTTTCTCTGTGTTCCTGCTCTCTCCGTGTCCCTGCTTTCTCTGTGTTCCTGCTCTCTCTGTGTCCCTGCTTTCTCTGTATTCCTGCTCTCTCTGTGTTCCTGCTCTCTCTGTGTCCCTGCTCTCTCTGTGTCCCTGCTCTCTCCGTGTTCCTGCTTTCTCTGTGTTCCTGCTCTCTCCGTGTCCCTGCTCTCTCCGTGTTCCTGCTGTCTCCGTGTCCCTGCTCTCTCCGTGTCCCTGCTCTCTCCGTGCTCCTGCTCTCTCCGTGCTCCTGCTCTCTCCGTGCTCCTGCTCTCTCCGTGTTCCTGCTTTCTCTGTGTCCCTGCTCTCTCCATGTCCCTGCTCTCTCCGTGTTCCTGCTGTCTCCGTGTCCCTGCTCTCTCTGTCTCCCTGCTTTCTCTTTGCTCCTGCTCTCTCCGTGCTCCTGCTCTCTCCGTGTCCCTGTTCTCTCCGTGTCCCTGCTTTCTCTGTGTTCCTGCTCTCTCCGTGTTCCTGTTCTCTCCGTGTCCCTGCTCTCTCCGTGTCTCTGCTCTCTCCGTGTCCCTGCATTCTCTGTGTTCCTGCTCTCTCCGTGTCCCTGCTCTCTCTGTGTTCCTGCTCTCTCCGTGCCCCTGCTCTCTCCGTGCTCCTGCTCTCTCCGTGTCCCTGCCATCTCCGTGCTCCTGCTCTCTCCGTGTCCCTGCCTCCTCTCTGTTCCTGCTCTCTCCGTGTCCCTGCTCTCTCTGTGTACCTGCTTTCTCTGTGTTCCTGCTCTCTCCGTGTCCCTGCTTTCTCTGTGTTCCTGCTCTCTCCGTGTCCCTGCTTTCTCTGTGTTCCTGCTCTCTCTGTGTCCCTGCTTTCTCTGTATTCCTGCTCTCTCTGTGTTCCTGCTCTCTCTGTGTCCCTGCTCTCTCTGTGTCCCTGCTCTCTCCGTGTTCCTGCTTTCTCTGTGTTCCTGCTCTCTCCGTGTCCCTGCTCTCTCCGTGTTCCTGCTGTCTCCGTGTCCCTGCTCTCTCCGTGTCCCTGCTCTCTCCGTGCTCCTGCTCTCTCCGTGCTCCTGCTCTCTCCGTGCTCCTGCTCTCTCCGTGCTCCTGCTCTCTCCGTGTTCCTGCTTTCTCTGTGTCCCTGCTCTCTCCGTGTTCCTGCTCTCTCCGTGTCCCTGCTCTCTCCGTGTCCCTGCTCTCTCCGTGTCCCTGCTCTCTCCGTGTCCCTGCTCTCTCCGTGCTCCTGCTCTCTCCGTGCTCCTGCTCTCTCCGTGCTCCTGCTCTCTCCGTGCTCCTGCTCTCTCCGTGTTCCTGCTTTCTCCATGTTCCTGCGCTCTCCGTGCTCCTGCCACAGATAGACAGAATCTGCAGTGAGTTGTGTGAACAGCCATCTCACTGACACCAATTAGTAAATGCCTGCTTTCTAAAAGGCATTATTGAAACACTCTTTATCTGCAGCATTTTCATCTTTTGAGTAATTCTATAGTTTTATAACTGTGGTGAAGATCTGTGATTGCAATCCATTGCAGAAGGGATCCCTCCGCTGAAACAGTTTGAGAAGCAGCTACACTGAGGGGAAAAACCTACATTTCTTAACGTGAATGTATTTCAATTTTAACAACTATTTAAGATCAATCAACATTTCTCCACCTATCTTACTCATTTAGATCTGCCTATGTTTGCAGTCACATGGACCTGAAATCCCACCTCCTCTTTTTCCAAGAACACCATTTAATCCAATTCTTCCAACATTACAGGTTTGTCTTGCTTCGAAACAAAAGTATTGGAAACATTTACCGATCTCCTTACACAACCCATTACATGCAGTGCCCATGGCACTGGCACCGAGATATATGGGCATACAGTGGGCATTTTGGGCTGAATTCTTTGCCAAAGAGGTGGGAGAGAGGAATTTGTTTTGTTTCCGTGTCTGAAACTTGCCTCCCGGGAGGGATTTGCTCAAGGGTGAGCCCTTAATTGACGTGGTGACGGGGTTTCCTGTCCAATTTGAGCCAGTGGGGGCGGGAATGGAGGCGGGACCGATGAAGTGGGGGACTGATTTAGACTGCCCGCGGCTGCCGTCAGCTGAGGCTAATGGCTGAGTGCGCCTTCCGCAATGCCAGAGGGAAGTGACGTGTCACAGGAGAGCCGGAGGCCTGGCACCCAGGGCAGGGCCGCCCCTCGCTTCAGCAGTGCCAACCTGGATCTAATGCTGGAGGCCGTGAGGGAGAGGGGGGAGGTCCTCTTCCCAGAGGGTGTCGAGAGGGGGGCCACGGCGGAGAACTGGAGTCACCGGCTGCCGTTTACCTCTCTTTGCGCTGTACAAATGATGACACTTTATGCCAGATGTCTGGGATTCCTTATACCACTGCCTGGGGGGAAGGTGGTGACGTAGTGGTAATGTCACTGGACTAGCAATGCAGACGCCCAGGCTAGTCCTCTGGGGACATGGGTTCAAATCTCACTGCGGCAGATGGTGAAATTTTTTTTTAAAAAGCTAGTCTAGTGGGTGACCATTGTTGATTGTTGTAAAAACCCGTCTGGTTCACTAATGCCCTTTAGGGAAGGAAATCTGCCATCCTCACATGGTCTGGCCCACTTGTGACTCCAGACCCACAGCAATGTGCCTGAGTCTGAACTACCCTCTGAATGCGGAGATTCGTGGCCACTTGTACCCCTGAAACGTACCCGGCCACCTCGTTGTGCAGCAAGGGCACCTCTCCGTTCATCGTCATCCTCCTGCTCCTGCCCCGATGAGGTGTCTCTTTCCAGGGCCTCACCGTCCTCAAGGTCCACTCCTCCCCTGGAGGGCCATGTGATGGAGAATGCAGCAGACCCACCACAGTAACCTTGCATAACAGAGGTAGTCACCTCACCTGACCCCTCCAGTCACCGGAGTCACATCTTCAGAAGCCCGATGGGCGCCCTACTGAGCGGGTGGCATTGCCTGTATCGCCTCTGTCTGGGGTGCCCGCGGAGGGGTGGGTAGCATGTCTTAAGTCTTCAAGGAATTTCCCTTGTCTTGAGGATCCATCCGTGCACTTTGGGGGTTGGAGTGAAGATCGGAGGCAGCCTGGACTGGCAGAGGATGCAATAGACGTGGCAGCTGTCTGGAAAGCGAGCGTACACATGTAGGAAGCTCTTGTGGTTGCAGACCAGTTGGACATTGAGGGCGAGGAAGTCCTTCCTGTTGATGAATCTCATTGGCCGATAACTTGGTGCCTTGATGGCCACATGGGGACAATCGATGATGCCCTGCACCTGGGGGAATCCAGTGATGGTGGCAAAACCCAATGCCCTCTGGGAGGCATAGTCCATCGTGAAATGAATGTACCGTCCAGCCTTGGCACAGAGGGCAACAGTGATGTGTGAGATGCAGTGTTATGTCGCCACCTGCAAGGTGCCACTAAGGCCCACAGCTGATCCTGGGAAGGAGTCAGCAGTGAAGAAGTTCAAGGCATCTCTTGCCTTTCTGCCCCTCTTTCCTCTCCCATGCCCTCCTGCTGCTCGGGGAGGTTCCAGCCTTCCCGTGGAGGGGGGTTGCCCCCTCATTGCCACCGGACCCAAAATCTGACAGTCATGCCCCCATTGCCAGGTGCAGTCTTCCTTTTGGACAGGTGGCTGCCCGATTGTGGTTGGCAGCCTTATCAGCCCCACCCCCGCTCTTCTGCCCCCCGATGCCAAGGGATGCTGGCCCATTCAGTGGCTGAGTGCCCTCTGCACAGCAACAAGGGCATCTCCTTTGCGAATGCCGAGTCCCCCATTGCCCTGCTGACTCCATTATGTGGCTGGGGTGATGGTGTCTGGAAACTGAAATACTGGCCAGCTCCAGGCATTTTCGGGACCTCCTACCCCCTCTCCCCCCCCCCACCCCCCACCTCCATTCCCAACCTCAATGGGGAACCTGAAAATTCAGCCTGCAGTGCCATCTAAGTGTGTTTAATACAGTGCCCGTGTCATCTTCTTCTAAACTAAAGAAAAGTACCTATGGTGCATTTTGTGGGCTGTATCCTGTTCTGAAAGTGCTTCTGTTTTTGTTGAATATATTTTTTGAGGAATTCATAGTCAAGTTTTTCTTCCCAGAGGGTCATCAAAAGGGCACTGAAAGGACTTGTTTGACACATGGCTCAAGTTAAAAATAGAACAACAACCCTGGTAACTGGGGGAAGATGTGTGCAGGGAAGTGACAGGTCAGAAGGTGGACTTTCTGTTTCCGCGTTCTCCTTTGAATTGTTTGGAGTTGAGAATGAACTGTTTAAAAGGGGTCAGAGTTTTAAAAAAAATAAAGCTGAAGGACAAAACCCCAGCTCAGCCCATCCTTTTCCATCTCTTTAAAAAGCCTGCAGAAAAGGGAGAGAACTTCCAAAGAGAGAAGAAAATCCCCAATGAAGGAGAGAAACCACAACCCAGCTCAGCTTTCCAGCACCTCTCTAAAAGACCCTGAGAAGTCCACTGTGTCAACTCATCTCGTCTTCTGTCATTGAAGAAAAGTCTGCTAAATTAATTCTCAACGCTGCCTGAAAAGAACTGTTCTAAAAGATCCCAGTGACCCGTCTACGTGTACTCGGAGGCCAGACTGTATGCCAGTTTTGAAACACAACATCTCATCTGCTGTTTCTTCAAGAATAAGCATGTATTCAGCCGAAGTGTTTTTTTGTTTGTAACAGAGCTCTAAACAAAAATCCTTTTTATTTTTCTTCTTAACCAGTGTATGTGTGAGTGTGAGGGGCTAAGGTAAAAAGGAAACTTTAAAATTTCAATATGTGTGTTTATGCTTTACTTCATTACTGGTTAAGACTTGTTTTTAACAAACAACAATATTATCAGTTTATTAAAGGAAGCTAGTTGGTGCGTTTTATTCTGGGATAAAAATAGAGTCTATGATTGACTGTATTGGTAAGTGGGAAAAAATTTAAATATACGTTGTGGAGAAGCGTAACTAGTGCCTAAAGTGTCAATTGTGACACAGTGGCATCTGGGTCAGAAACTTATGGGTTCAGGTGCCACTCCGGAGACTGAGGTGCATTAGTCCAGGCTGATCCTCCAAGTGCCGAGAGGAAGTGCTGCACCATCTTTCAGATGCGACATTAAACCGACCAAGGCCGTTATCTCGAACAAGAGCAGGTGAGTTCTCCTTGGGTCCAATCTTTACCCCTCGACCAACATCGCTAAAGATTGATTATCTCATCGTTTATCTCATTCCTGCTTGTGGGCTCTTACCATGCACCAATTGGCTGCCGCGTTCGCTGTAACGTTTTTCCGGGGTCTCTTGAGGTAGTGTATGGCACTTGGGGAATAATGGGGGAGAAGAGGCTGCTCGACAGGCCTGGGGGATTTAGGAGGCAGAAGGTTCATGTGATGAAGGCGCCAGCGATACGTCCAACCAGAGTTGCCAACCCTACCTGCAGTGCCTGCAGGGCCCGTTCCACATTTTGAGGATAAGCATGGGACCTGAAAGTCTCAGGTGCTTGCTCAAACGGTAGCCATGGCAACAGCGGGACACCGCAGTTTCATTTCTAACCTATTTCTGAAGGTAGGACAGTTGCTCAGGCCTGGTTTGAATGCCATGGGGGTGGGGGCTGGGGTTAATAGCCAGCATAAAAGGACGCCATTCGGCCCAGCAGGTTTGAGCCAGTCCTTTGCCCTAGCAACCCACTCCCATTGCCCTGTTTCATCAAATTTGCAGCATAGAGACAAGCCATTTGGTCCATCTGCTCCATGCTGGTGTTTGTGCTCCACATGAGCCTCTTCCGACCCTACCTCATCTCACCCTACCTTCAGATCCTTACATTCCTTTCTCCCTCATGTGTTTATCCAGCTTCCCTTTAAATGTATCGACACTATTCACCTCAACCACTCCCTGTGGGAGCTTTGTTTGAAATTTAAACCAGGCAGCTTGACTCTGATTGGTCAAGGGATTGCCCTGAGGAATGAACCAGCGAACGGCTGCCACGTATTTTGTTTAGCTGTAACAAGCGCAATGTTTGTACATGTTCTTTCTGTCTGCAAAGAGCAGGGCCCTGCGTATTCATACATGTAACTTCCAGTACATGCAAATGTGCCACACCGTGAGCCCTAATGACCATCTTAAATTGGTTGTCAGCGTAATTCTTAGCACCCTGAGGATTATTTAGCAAATGTTGTCCAATCGCGGACCATCTAATGTTGAACACTCAGCAGGTGAGGCAGCATCTGTGGCGAGACAAACAGAGTCAACGTTTCAGATCTATCAATCTCAGTTTTAAAATTTCAATTGACCCCCAGCCTCAACTGGTTTTTGGAAGGGAAAGGTACAGATTTCCACTCCCCTTTATGCTTCCTGACATCACCTCTGAATGGCTTGGCACTAATTTTAAGATTCTGTCCCCTTGTTCTGGACTCCCCCCCCCCCCCCCCCCCCAACCTATCGACCCAATCGAACGCTTTTTTTTTTCCATTGCAGCAGCTTTTTCGGGAGCAGAGAGTGCAAGCGAGTGAGCAGCTGGGAAGGTCAGTTTAAAGTAAACTTAATTTCCTTTTGTTTTCGGCGGAGACCAGGGGGCTGCTGGGTAAGTAACACCCTATATATTTGGGCCGTTTAAAATAACTTGCCTTTCATTGCAGCAGCTTTTTCGGGAGCAGAGAGTGCGAGCGAGTGAGCAGCTGGGAAGGTCAGTTTAAAGTAAATTTAATTTCCTTTTGTTTTCGGCGGAGACCAGGGGGCTGCTGGGTAAGTAAAACCCTATATATTTGGGCCATTTCTGAACCCGAGACACTACACTTGTAGTGTCTCCCACCTGCCCTCCTCCTCTAACCAAAAAAAAGGGCTCGGTGGTGTGTAGATAAGGTAAGGCTTTTTCTATTTCTCTTTTTTTTTTATCGTGCGATTGGTAAAAAACTTTTCGTTCCTTTTTCATTTAACTAAGTTTAAGCTTAAGATTAAAAATGGCAGGAGATCTCAGACCCGTGACATGATCCTCTTGCTCAATGTGGGAGCTCAGGGACACGGCTGATGTCCCTGACTCCTTCACGTGCAGGAAGTGTGTCCAGCTGCAGCTCTTGTTAGACCTCATGACGGCTCTGGAGCTGCGGATGGACTCACTTCGGAGCATCCGCGATGCTGAGGAGCTCGTGGATAGCACGTTTAGTGAATTGGTCACACCGCAGATTAGGATTGCTGAGGGAGAAAGGGAATGGGTGACCAAAAGGCCGAGAAAGAGCAGGAAGGCAGCGCAGGTGTCCCCTGCGGTCATCTCCCTCCACAACAGGTATACCGTTTTGGATACTGTTGAGGGAGATGGCTCACCAGGGGAAGGCAGAAGTAGCCAGGTTCATGGCACCGTGGCTGGCTCTGCTGTTCAGAAGGGCGGGAAAAAGAGTGGAAGGGCTATAGTCATAGTGGATTCGATTGTAAGGGGAGTAGATAGGCGGTTCTGTGGTCGAAAATGAGACTCCCGAATAGTATGTTGCCTCCCAGGTGCACGGGTCAGGGATGTCTCAGATCGACTGCAGAACATTCTGAAGGGGGTGGGTGAATAGCCAGTTGTCGTTGTGCACATAGGCACCAATGATATAGGTAAGACACGGGATGAGGTCCTACAAGCAGAATTTAGGGAGTTAGGAGCCAAGTTAAAAAGTAGGACCTCAGAGGTAGTAGTCTCAGGATTGCTACCAGTGCCACGTGACAGTCAGAGTAGAAATGAAAGAATAGTCAGGATGAATGCGTGGCTTGAGAGATGGTGCAGGAGGGAGGGGTTCAGATTTTTGGGACATTGGGACCGGTTCTGGGGGAGGTGGGACTATTACAAATTGGACGGTCTACACCTGGGCCGGACTGGAACCAATGTCCTTGGGGGTGCTTTTGCTAACGCTGTTGGGGAGGGTTTAAACTAATGTGGCAGGGGGATGGGAACCAAATGAGGTCAGTGGAGAGTAAGGATGTAGTAACTAAAGCCTGTAAGGAACTAGATAATGAAGTCAGCGTGACTAAGGCAAAGAGTAGGCAGGGAGCAGATGATGAACGCAAAGGGACTGGTGGTCTGAGGTGTATTTGTTTTAATGCAAGAAGTGTAGTAGGTCAGGCAGATGAACTTAGGGCTTGGATTAGTACCTGGGAGTATGATGTTATTGCTATTACTGAGACTTGGTTGAGGGAAGGGCATGATTGGCAACTAAATATCCCAGGATACCGATGCTTCAGGCGGGATAGAGAGGGAGGTAAAAGGGGTGGAGGAGTTGCATTACTGGTCAAAGAGGATATCACAGCTGTACTGAAGGAAGGCACTATGGAGGACTCGAGCTGTGAGGCAATATGGGTGGAACTCAGAAATAGGAAGGGTGCGGTAACAATGTTGGGGCTGTACTACAGGCCTCCCAGCAGCGAGCGTGAGATAGAGGTACAAATATGTAAACAGATTATGGAAAGCTGTAGGCGCAACAGGGTGGTGGTGATAGAGAGTTTAATTTTCCCAACATTGACTGGGATTCACTTAATGTTAGAGGTCTAGATGGAGCAGGATTTGTAAGGAGCATCCAGGAGGGTTTTCTAGAGCAGTATGTAAATAGTCCAACTGGGGAAGGGGCCATACTGGACCTGGTGTTGGGGAATGAGCCCGGCCAGGTGGTTGAAGTTTCAGTAGGGGACTACTTTGGGAATAGTGATCACAATTCCGTAAGTTTTAGAATACTCATGGACAAAGACGAGAGTGGTCCTAAAGGAAGAGTGCTAAATTGGGGGAAGGCCAACTATACCAAAATTCGGCAGGAGCTGGGGAATGTAGATTGGGAGCAGCTGTTTGAAGGTAAATCCACTTTTGATATGTGGGAGGCTTTTAAAGAGAGGTTGATTAGTGTGCAGGAGAGACATGTTCCTGTGAAAATGAGGGATAGAAATGGCAAGATTAGGGAACCATGGATGACAGGTGAAATTGTGAGACTAGCTAAGAGGAAAAAGGAAGCACACATAAGGTCTAGGCGGTTGAAGAAAGACGAAGCTTTGAAAGAATATCGGGATTGTCGGCGCAATCTGAAACGAGGAATTAAGAGGGCTAAAAGGGGTCATGAAATATCTTTAGCAAACAGGGTTAAGGAAAATCCCAAAGCCTTTTATTCATATATAAGGAGCAAGAGGGTAACTAGAGAAAGGATTGGCCCACTCAAGGACAAAGGAGGAAAGTTATGCGTGGAGTCAGAGAAAATGGGTGAGATTCTAAACGAGTACTTTGCATCGGTATTCACCGAGGAGAGGGACATGACGGATGTTGAGGTTAGGGACAGATGTTTGATTACTCTAGGTCAAGTCGGCATAAGGAGGGAGGAAGTGTTGGGTATTCTAAAAGGCATTAAGGTGGACAAGTCCCCAGGTCCGGATGGGATCTATCCCAGGTTACTGTGGGAAGTGAGAGAGGAAATAGTTGGGGCCTTAACAGATATCTTTGCAACATCCTTAAACACGGGTGAGGTCCCGGAGGACTGGAGAATTGCTAATGTTGTCCCCTTGTTTAAGAAGGGTAGCAGGGATAATCCAGGTAATTATAGACCGGTGAGCCTGACGTCAGTGGTAGGGAAGCTGCTGGAGAAGCTACTGAGGGATAGGATCTATTCCCATCTGGAAGAAAATGGGCTTATCAGTGATAGGCAACATGGTTTTGTGCAGGGAAGGTCATGTCTGACCAACTTAATAGAATTCTTTGAGGAAGTGACAAAGTTGATTGATGAGGGAAGGGCTGTAGATGTCATATACATGGACTTCAGTAAGGCGTTTGATAAGGTTCCCCATGGTAGGCTGATGGAGAAAGTGGAAGGCGCATGCGGTCCAGGGTGTACTAGCTAGATGGATAAAGAACTGGCTGGGCAACAGGAGACAGAGTGTAACAGTGGAAGGGAGTTTCTCAAAATGGAGACGTGTGACCATTGGTGTTCCACAGGGATCCGTGCTGGGACCACTGTTGTTTGTGATATACATAAATGATTTGGAGGAAGGTATAGATGGTCTGATTAGCAAGTTTGCAGACGACACTAAAATTGGTGGAGTAGCAGATAGTGAAGGGGACTGTCAGAGAATACAGCAGAATATAGATAGATTGGAGAGTTGGGCAGAGAAATGGCAGATGGAGTTCAATCAGGGCAAATGCGAGGTGATGCATTTTGGAAGATCCAATTCAAGAGTGAACTATACAGTAAATGGAAAAGTCCTGGGGAAAATTGATGTGCAGAGAGATTTGGGTGTTCAGGTCCATTGTTCCCTGAAGGTGGCAACGCAGGTCAATAGAGTGGTCAAGAAGGCATACGGCATGCTTTCCTTCATCGGACGGGGTATTGAGTACAAGAGTTGGCAGGTCATGTTACAGTTGTATAGGACTTTGGTTCGGCCACATTTGGAATACTGCGTGCAGTTCTGGTTGCCACATTACCAAAAGGATGTGGATGCTTTGGAGAGGGTGCAGAGGAGGTTCACCAGGATGTTGCCTGGTATGGAGGGCGCTAGCTATGAAGAGAGGTTGAGTAGATTAGGATTATTTTCATTCGAAAGACGGAGGTTGAGGGGGGACCTGATTGAGGTGTACAAAATCATGAGAGGTATAGACAGGGTGGATAGCAAGAAGCTTTTTCCCAGAGTGGGGGATTCAATTACAAGGGGACACGAGTTCAAAGTGAAAGGGGAAAAGTTTAGGGGGGATATGCGTGGAAAGTTCTTTACGCAGAGGGTGGTGGGTGCATGGAACGCGTTACCAGCGGAGGTGGTAGACGCGGGCACGATAGCGTCTTTTAAGATGTATCTAGACAGATACATGAATGGGCAGGAAGTAAATAGATACAGAACCTTAGAAAATCGGTGACAGGTTTAGATAGAGGATTTGGATCGGCGTAGGCTTGGAGGGCCGAAGGGCCTGTTCCTGTGCTGTAATTTCCTTTGTTCTTTGTTCTTAATCATCTTAAACCCTTCGATCACCCCTTAATCTTCTACACTCAAGGGAATACAAGCCCATTCTGTGCAACCAGGCCTCATAATTTAACCCTTCTAGCCCCAGGATCATTCTGGTGAATCTGCACTACTCCCCCTCTGAGGATGGGGTCTAACCCTGAACTTTATAGAAGAGGACAACACCCTGAAAATGGGGTAGTGGGTGCAGGCTGAGGTATTTCCCCCTTTAGTGAGTGCTGAGAACCTCAACAAAAAAAAACATCGAATTTTCCAATGAAACGAATGCTTATCCCACCCAGAGCAGTGAGGCCTGGATTTAAAGCTGAGCCAACTGTCCGTGGCCAGGAACGCAATTCAACGGCTTGTATATCTATAGAATTTTGAAACAGAGCAAAACATCCCAAGGTACATCAAAGGATTGTCATCAAGCACATCAGGATCAAAGAGGTCGATTTTGAGAAGAGTCTTAAAAGAGGAGAGAGGGAGAGAGAGAGAGGCGGAGAGGTTTAGGGAGGGAATACTTGGGTCCCCAGGCAGCTGAAGGCACGGCCGCCAATGGTGGAGCGATGGGAATCGGGGGGATGCTCAAGGAGGCCAGAATTGGAGGCGCGCAGAGATCTCAGAGGAAGGCAGGGCTGGAGGAGGGTTGCAGAGATACAGAGCTCGGCTGCTGCGATGTTCCTTGGCCAAGAGTCAGCACCTTCAGGAAAGAGAAGCGACACGCAAAAATGAAAAGCTAATAATCTGGCTAATGTTTTGTATGATTGCAAATGTAATAATCGCACAGCTGTCTAGCCAAGGGAAGCCATTAGAAGCGCATCCTTTTAATTTGCAAACTCTAGACTACATGAATCTGCGAGAGCACTAAATACAATAATTAGTATCAATCACAGTCCCTGGGGTGTTAATACACTTGTTAATTGTCTTCTTCAGGCTCCAAGTGACCCAACAAATATACTCTGGCTGACAAAGAACTTTCAAAGGACAATTCAATTCCTTTATCAAGTGGAACAGGTTTACAACAGTGAGTGCGCTGGGGAGGCTGATAACCAATTTAATAAACTCAAACATGCTTTATATGGTTAACAATGTCTTAAAAACACATATGAAGCACTAAGGTTCATTTCTAGAGGGGTAGAACTGAAAAGCAGAGAGGTTACATTCCACTTATAGTGAAGGTTAGACCACACTTGGAGCACTGTGAACTGTTCTGGTCTCCATACTACAGAAAGGATGTACAGACACTGAAGAAGGTGCAAAAATAATTCACAAGAATCATACTGAGACATTATAACTATTAGGAAAAGACTGAAGTGACTGGGGCTCCTTTCTCTAGGAAAGAGAAGGCTGAGGGGTGACCTGATTGAGGTCTTTGAGATTAGGAAGGGGTTCGATAGGGTAGACGTAGAGAAGAAGTTTCCACTTGTGAACGAGACCAAAACCGTAGCCGTTAACTAACGTCACTAAAAGCAGATCATCTGGTCACTTATCAGATTTGGCGATTGTGGAATCTTGCTGTGCACAAATTGACTGCCGCATTTCCTACCTTAGAACAGTGACTGCACAGCAGGAATTATGTAGCTGGTTGTAAAGTGCTTTGGGATGTCTTGAAGTTGTGAATGTTCTGTATAAATATAAACTCTTTTCTTCATAAAGATTTGCCACCTCACCCACGCTATTTGCGCTGGGCACTCTATGGGCCTTATCCAAAGTGCGAGTGGCATTTATCCTCTTT
This sequence comes from Heterodontus francisci, assembly GCF_036365525.1. Lineage (NCBI taxonomy): Eukaryota > Metazoa > Chordata > Chondrichthyes > Heterodontiformes > Heterodontidae > Heterodontus > Heterodontus francisci. The sequence goes on along the minus strand of NC_090418.1, from coordinate 13,108,599 downwards.
CCAGGTCTTCTGCCCCTTGCCCCTGACTCATGCTGGGGTATGGGTCTGGTCATCGCCAGCCTTCTGGAGTCTTGCCTGCAAAATGCCCTGAGACCACTCACAAGTTACCCAACCTTGACTGGCACGGAATTAAATTAGGCAGTGAACATGAAGTGGAGAGGCCAAACCTTGGGCATGACCACTGCCTGCACCACCAGGAATCTTCTACCCCCACATCCTGCCCTTCCCCCCCCGCCCCCCGGCCTGCCTAAGAGAGAGAGGTCTGCCAGGCGCCCGTCCGGCCAGTTTGAACGATGGCGAGGGAGGTGGTGCCCAGAATCTCAGCCAATTTCCCTCCTTTACTGCTGCCAATCCCAGAGGAGAACATTGGAGTATTAAGAGCAGGAGGCCATTCAGTCCCTCGGGACTGCTCCAACATTCTATGAGATCATGGCTAATCTGCATCTCAGCTCCGGTGACAGTAAGCCTTGAGGTCATGAGCAAGGTTGCCAACTGTGCTTGGGTGTGCCCGGAGGTTTCGTCACATGACCTCCCGCCTCCGCACTCTCCTGCCATTGGTCACCTGGCACGACCATCATCGCGGTACCCCGCCTCCCAATGGCCAATTGAAAACCACTCCCCTGCTCTTTCCCCCATATCCCTGCAACGTTTTCCCCTTCAAGTATTTCTCCGATTCCCCCTTTTGAAAGTTACTATTGAATCTGCTCCTACCGCCCTTTCAGGCAGCGCGTTCCAGATCACAACAACTCGCTGCGTTAAAAATATTCTCGGCTCCCGCTCTGGTTGTTTTGCCAATTATCTTAAATGTGTGTCTATCTGGTTACCGAGCCGCCTGCCACTGGAAACAGTTTCTATGTGACTGTGTGACAATCTAAATGTGAAGGTTAAGATTCCATCATTGAAATAAAACAGCTCAATTTAGACGTGATCCCTTAAATCTTCCCTCTTGTGACCAAATGTTACCCTTCCATTTAAGCTTAACTGATCTCCACGAGTAAATTAACTCTTGGTGTCTGTGTTTGGCTTCCCCAGAGATTGCTTTTAACTCCAAGCCATTCTAATTAGAAGCCACGTCTACTTAATTAACACAGTCTGTTCTGAAGGATGATGCTGAACTGCAAATGAGAACGTTGTCAGCCCTGCACGGTCTGGGTACCATAGCGCATTTATTTTTAACCTCTGACCTTTTAATTTAAATATCAATGGTCGCCAATTCAACTTGTGAATTGGTTAATGCTTACTAAATTGCTCATAATTCATAATGCACTGCCTCGACACACAGTGGCAGCAGTGGGTACCATCTCCAAGATGCACTGGCCTGAGGCTTCTTCAACAGCACCTTCCAAACCCGTGACCTCTGCCACCTAGAAGGCCAAGGGCAGCAGGCGCATGGGAACACCACCAGCTGCAAGTTCCCCACCAAGTGGGACACCATCCTGACTTGGAAATGTTCCTTCATTGCCCGGGAACTCTCTACCTAACGACACTATCGGAGAACCTTCACCACGTGGACTGTGGTGGCTCAAGAGGTTGGGCAACAAATGCCAGCCTTGCCCGCAATGCCCACGTGAATAATAGGAATAAATCATTTATTTTTGGAATGAGGCCTTAACCGAAGCCCTGTTTACCCTCTCGAGCGAGAGTAAAAGTTCCCATAGCATTATTTCGAAGAAGGGTGGGGGAGATCTCCCCAATGTCCCGGGGCCTAAAATCTGTCCCTCAAACAACATTCAGTAAAAAAATATGATCTGGTTATTTATCACATTGTGGGATCTCACTATGCGCAGATTGGCTGAGCCCCATTTCACAGTAAGCTCCCACAAGCAGCAATGTCATAATAACCAGAGAATCTGCTTTTTAATGGAATAGAAACGGAAAGCGCTGGAAATACTCAACAGGTCTGGCAGCATCTGTGGAGAGAGAAGCAGAGTTAACGTTTCGGGTCAGTGACCCTTCTTAATGATGCTGGTTGAGGGATAAATATTGTCCAGGACACGGGGGTTAACTCCCTTCATCTTCTTCCAAAAGTGGGTGTTGGATCTCCTACAACCACCTGAGAAACCGATGGGGGCCTTGATTTAACATATCAGTCGAAATATGTCGCGTCTAGCTGAGAGTCTTGGCCTCAATTTTGTGCTCAAGTCTCGGGAGTGGGATTTGAATCCATGCCCTTCTGAATCAGAATGTAGAGGCTAAGAAGCTGTTCCACGACATTGTAGCACCATACATCCGGCATATGCACGGATAGGGATGTATAAATATTGGGAAAGACTGAACAGGCTTCTCTCTCGAAAGAAACTGAGGGGTGACCTAATAGAGGTAATGAAAATTAGGAAGCGATTTGATAGGGTAGATGTTGAGACGATGTTTCCAATTGTGTGAAAGACCAAAACTAGAGGACCTAAATTAGAACATAAGAAATAGGAGTAGGCCATTCGGCCCTTCGAACCTGCTCCGCCATTCAACATGAACATGGCTAATCATCTACCTCAACTCGACCTTTCTGCACTATCCCCATATCTCTTAATTCCCTAAGTGCCTGAAAATCTATCGATCTTAGTCTTAAATATAGTCAACAACTGAGCATCCATAGAAAACTCTAACGATTCACAACCCTCTGAGTGTAAACATTTCTCTGAAATTTTAGTGATTAATCTTAATCCCAAGAATCAGTCTAGTGAAAGTAGGCTGCACCCACTCTAAGGCAAGTGGGTAAGGAGACCAAAACTGTACACAGTACTCCAGGTGTAGTCTCACCAAAGCCCTGTCAAATTACAGTAAGGCTTCTTTATTCGTGTCGCCCAACTCCCATTGAAATAAAGGCTTTTGCCTTCTTAATTCCTTGCTGTAGCTGCATGTTATTTTTCTAGTTTCTTGTACAGGACATCCAAATCTCTCTGAGCATCAACATTTAATATTCCCTCACCATTGAAAAAGTATTCTGTTTTTCTATTCTTCTTACCAAAGTGAATAACCTTGCATTTCCCCACATTAGACGCCATCTGCCACCTTGTTGCCCATTCACTTAACCTGTCTATATCCCTTTACAGACTCTATCCTCCTCACAGTTTACAATCCCACCTAGCTTTGTATCATCAGCAAATTTGGGGACATTACACTCAGTCCCTTCACCCGAGTCATTAATATAGGCCTCAAAATAGTGAGAGAGGGAGATAGAGGAGCAAATCTACAGGGAAATCACAGAGATGTGCAAGAACTATAGAATGGTGATATTGGGGAACTTTAATTACCCAAATATCAATTGGGATAATGTTAGAGTAAAGGGTAAGGAGGGGGAGGAATTTCTGAAATGTGTTCAGGAGAACTTCTTTGACTGGTATGTTCTCGGTCCAACTAGGGAGGAGACATTACTGGATCTGGTGCTTGGGAATGAGGTGGGCCAAGTGGACTATGGGGAAACACAAATAGAAAGGGTTTCTATAGATATTTTAAAAAGAGAGTTAACAAAGTGAGCATTGGTCCTATAGAAAGTGAGTCTGGGGAATTAATAATGGATAATAAGGAGATGGCAGATGAACTGAACTGGTATTTTGCATCGGTCTTCATTATTGAGGATACAAGTAACATTTCAGAATTAGCTGTAAGTCAGGAAATGGAAGGGAGGGAGGAACTCAAGAAAATTACAATCACCAGGGAAGTGGTACTGAACAAATTGTTGGAGCTGTGGACTGACAAGTCCCCGGGTCCTGATGGACTTCATCCTAGGGTCTTAAAAGAAGTGGTTAGTGAGATAGTTGATGCGTTGGTTTTAATTTTCCAAAATTCCCTAGATTCAGGGAAGGTTCCATTAGATTGGAAAATAGCAAATGCAACTCCTTTATTCAAAAAGGGAGGGAGACAGAAAGCAGGAAACTACAGGCCTGTTAGCTTAACATCTGTCTTAGGGAAAATGTTAGAAACTATTACTAAAGACATTATAACAGTGCACTGAGAAAAATTCAAAGTAATCAGGTGTTTTGTGAAAGGGAAATCATGTTTAACCAATTTATTGGAGTTCTTTGAGGGAGTTACATGTGCTGTGGATAAAGGGGATCCAGTGGATGTAATGTACTTAGATTTCCGGAAGGCATTTGATAAGATGCCACATCAAATGTTTTTGCGGAAAATAAAAGCTCGTGGTGTAGGGGTAACATATTGGCATGGATAGAAGATTGGCTAGCTAACAGGAAACAGAGAGTAGGCATAAATGGGTCATTTTCTGGTTGGCAAGATATAACGAGTGGTGTGCCACAGGGATCTGTGCTGGGGCCTCAACATTTTACAATTTATATAAATGACTTAGATGAAAGGACCGAAGGTATGGTTACTAAATTTGCTGTTGACACAAAGATAGGTAGGAAAGTAAGTTATGAAGAGGGCATAAGGAGGCTACAAAGGGATATAAATAGGTTAAGTGAGTGGGAAAAGATCTGGCAGATGGAGTATAATGTGGGAAAATTTAAAATTGTCCATTTTGGCAGGAAGTATAAAAAGCATATTATCTAAATGGTGAGAGATTGCAGAGCTCTGAGATGCAGAGGGACCTGGGTGCCCTAGTGCATGAATTGCAAGGTACAGCACGTAATTAAGAAAGCTAATAGAATGTTATCATTTATCGTGAGGGAAATTGAATACAAAAGTAGGGAGGTTATGCTTCAGCTATACAGGGCATTGGTGAGAACACATCTGGTGTACTGTGTACAGTACTGGTGTCCTTATTTAAGGAAGGATGTAAACACGTTTGGGGCAGTGCAGAGAAGGTTTACTAGACTAATACCTGGAATGGGCGGGTTGTCTTATGAGGAAAGGTGGGACAGGCTCGGCTTGTATCGGCTTGGAGTTTAGAAGAGTAAGAGGCGACTTGATTAAAACATTTAAGATCCTGAGGGGTCTTGACAGGGTGGATGTGGAAAGGATGTTTCCCCTTGTGGGAGAATCTAGAACTAAGGGTCACTGTTTAAAAATAAGGGGTCACCCATTTAAGACAGAGATGAGGAGAAATTTTTTCTCTGAGGGTCGTGAGTCTTTGGAATTCTCTTCCTCAAAAGGCAGTGGAAGCAGAGTCTTTGAATATTTTTAAGGCAGAGGTAGATAGATTCTTGATAAGCAAGTGGGTGAAAGGTTATCGGGGGTAGGTGGGAATGTGGAGCTGAGATTACAATCAGATCAGCCATGATCTTGTTGAATGTCGGAGCAGGCTCGAGGGGCCGAGTGGCCTACTCCTGCTCCTAATTCATATGTTTGTGTGTTCATATGTCGATGAAATTTAATACAATGAAGTGTGAAGTGATGCATTTTGGCAGAAGGGATAGGGAGAGGTAATATAGACTTAGTGACTCAGTTCTAAAGAGTGTACCGGGACACAGGGACCTGGGAGTTCATGTGCATGGAGCTTTGAAGGGGGCAGGACATATTGAGAGAGAGGTTTGCAAAGCATTTGGGATCTTGGGCTTCATAAATAAAGGTATCGAGCAGGGAAGTTATGCTGAACCTTTATAAAGCTCTGATCGGCCACAACTGGAATATTGTGTTCAGTTCCGGTCACCACACTTTAGGAAGGAGGTGAGGGTCCTTGAGAGGGTGCAGAGGAGATTTACCAGGATGGTTCCAGGGATGAGGGATTTTAGCTACAAGGTTAGGTTGGAGAAGCTGGGGTTGTTTTCCTTGGAGTAAAGGAGATTGAGGGGAGATTTGATAGAGGGTGTACAAGATTATGACAGATTTAGATAAGGTAGATAAAAAAAAGTTGTTCCCATTGGCTGCTGGTATTAGGACTAGGGGAGACAGATTTAAAGTTTTGGGCAAGAGATGCAGGGGAGGATGTGAGGAAGAACTTTTTTACACAGCGAGTGGTAATGACCTGGAACTCACTGCCTACGAGGGTGGTGGAAGCGGAGACGATCAATGATTTCAAAAGGAAATTGGATGAGCACTTGAGGGAAATAAATCCACAGGGCTACGGGGATCGAGCGGGGGAGTCGAACTGATCGGATTGGTCTACAGAGAGCCAGCATGGAGTCAAAGGGCTGAATGGCCTCCTTCTGTGCCGTAAAGACTCCATGACTCTATTCAGATTGGACAAGTAACAATCCTTTTGGTAGCCCACTAGTTACAGCCTGCCTACCTGAAAATGTCCTGTTTATTCTTGTTTTGTTTTCTGTCCTTTAACCAATCCTACTTGTTACCACCAACCTTATCTTTTACAAGCTTATCAAATGCGTTTTGAAAATCCAAATATTCTACATGCACTGGTTGCTCTTTATGTACCCTGTTAGTTACATCCTCAAAAATACAAATCGATTTGTCAAACACACCGTAGCCTCACAGCTCCAGCGACCCGGGTACGATTCTGGGTACTGCCTGTGTGGAGTTTGCAAGTTCTCCCTGTGACCGCGTGGCTTTCCTCCGGGTGCTCCGGTTTCCTCCCACTGCCAAAGACTGGCAGGTTGATAGGTAAATTGGCCATTGTAAATTGCCCCTAGTGGAGGTAGTGGTAGGAAAATTGAGGGAAGGTGGGGATGTGGTAGGGAATATGGGATTAATGTAGGATTAGTGTAAATGGGTGGTTGACGGTCAGCACAGACTCGGTGGGCCGAAGGGCCTGTTTCAGTGCCGTATCTGTCTATGACTATGACAATTTCCCTTTCCTAAAACCATGTTGACTCTGCCTAATCATATTATAGTTTTCCTGGTGACTGATGCCCGGACATTGGCCCCAGCCTCATTTTAAGTGAAGTCCTTCCCAACGGAACAGCTCCCTCTTTCCCCAGTACTGGTGCCAGCCCTCTATAAAGAGAAACCCCTGCCTTCCATGCCACTCTTTCAGCCATGCATTTAACCTTCTAATCTGTTTTACCCCTATGCCAGTTTGCCCGCAGCTCAGGTAACAATCTCTAAGGTTCTGCATTTTAATTTAGACCCGATCTCCTCAAACTCTCTCAGCAAAATCCCATTCCTAGTTCTACCAATGATGTGGGTTCCTATGTGGAGCACAACAACTGGATCCTCTTCCTCCCACTCCAAATTCTTCTGCAGCCATGAGGAGATGACTTGAACCCTGGTACTGGACAGACAGTACAGCCTGTGGAATTCCCGATCGCAGCTGCGGTGAACGGCAATTGACTCTCAAATTCAATTTTTTCCCTTTTTATCAACTTTTTGGTGGCCCTTTTGCTGGTTTCTAAAACACTCCCAATCCTCAGGCTTTCTACTATTCGTTGCAACATTACAAAACTCTTCTTTTAACCTAATGCTATCCTTAACTTCTCTAGTAAGCCACGGATGGATCTTCCTCACTGAGTTTTTGTTTTTTTAATGGAATATACTTTTGTTGAACATTTTGAATTTATTTAAATGTTTCCCACTGAGTATTTACTGCTTTTAGTCTAATTACCCAATTAAATTTAGCCAACTCTCCCCTTATACCTACGTAAATGGCTTTGTATAAGTTCAAAATTCTTGTTTGGGACTCGAGTGTGTCGTTTTCAAACTTAATATGAAATTCAAATATATTATGATCACTTTTTCCCAGAGGATCTTTTACTGTGAGATTACTAATTAACCTTGCCTCATTGCACAATACTAGATCTAAAACAACTTTATCCCTAGTTGATTCCAGAAATTGACGCAAAAACATTCTGCAAGCCTATCTTGCCGACTACTTTTGCTAATTTGATTTGTCCAGTCTATATGAAGATTAAAGTCCCCCATAATTATTACATTGCCTTTGTTACAAGCTCCAATTATTTCTTGTTTAATGCTCTGTCCAACGGTATAATTACTGTTAAGGAGCCTATAAACGGCTCCCATCAGCATTTTCTGACCTTTGTTATTCCTAATCTCCACACATACAGATTTTACTTCCTGATCTTCTGAACCAAGATCCTTTCTCTCTACTGTCCTTCTGTCATCCTTTGCTATCAGGGCTACTCCTCCTCCTTTTCCAATCTGTCTTTTTAAAATTTTGTGTTCCCTAGAATATTTATTTCCCTACCTTGGTCACCTTGTAACCATGAATCGAATGGCGATTAGATCTGAACCATTTATCACTATATGTGCCACTAGTTCATCTATCTTACTGGGAAATGCTTCGTGCATTTTAAGAGCTTTAGATTTTTTTTTTTACTATTCTTTGATGCACTTACTGTCCCTTCCTGTCCCACTCTGCTTGTCTTTACCCAATCACCGGACTGCTGTATTGCCTCGACTTTTGTCTTTAGATTTCTAAATCGCCCTTCAGCTGACCATTCCCTCCTCTTTTAACTTAAAGCCCCATCCGCAGCCCTTGTTATATGATTCGCCAGCACACTGATCCAGTTTAATGGCGCCCATCCCACTGGAACAGCTCCCTCTTTCCCCAGTACTGCTGCCAGTGCCCCATGAATCGAAACTCCTCCTTCCCACACCACTCTGAGTCACATGTTTAATTCTCCAATCTGCTTGACCGTATGCCAATTGCTGCATGGCTCAGGTAACAATCCAGAGATGATTACCTTTGATGTTCTACATTTTAATTTGGACCCTAACTCCTCAAAATCTCTCAGCCATTCCTATTTCTATGTCGTTGATTCCTATGTGGAACATGATAACTGGATCCTCTCACTTCCACTCTTGGTTTGTCTCCAGCCACGAGGAGATGTCTTTAACCCTGGCACCAGGCAGGCAACACAACCTTCGGAACTCCCGGTCGCGGCTGACTATACTGTCTCCTATCACGACCACTTTCCTTCTCACTCCCCCCACTTGAATGTCATCCTGCACCATGGTGCGATGGTCAGTTTGCTCATCCACCCTGCAGTCCTTGTTCTCATCCACACAGGTAGCAAGTACCTTTTACCACTTGGTCAAAGTCAGGGGCTGAGGTTCCTCCATCACTGCATCCTGGATCCCCATACCTACCTGACTCACAAATCACCCCCTCCTGTCCCTGACCATTGTCCAACTCTACAGTTCGACTTACCCTAAGGGGTGTGACTGCCTCCTGGAATAAAGTGTCTCGGTAACACTCCCCCTCCCCGATGCCCCGCAATGCCTGCAGCTCGGACTCCAGCTCAGCAAACTCTGATCCGAGGTTGCTCCAGCCGCAGACACTTCCTGCAGATGCGTGCGCCCAGGATCGCAATGCTCTTCACAGACTCCCACATGTTGCACACCACTTACCCTGCCATACCTGTCTAACCTTATTTATTTGATCAGTTAACTAGTTCCTAATTTAGTAATGTAATAAAAGTTACAGTCTCTTCGCCTAGAAACAAAAGAAGAAAGGTCACCCACTACCACAAGTAAAACAAAAAGAATAAACAGAAACAGCTCGTTCCCCCTCTGCACTGAATTCCCACTTGCACCAATTTCCCGACTTTAGCACTCTGTTAACGAAGCACTCTGTTCCCTGATCACTCTGTGCTCCACTCTCTGTCTACACCTCATATTCCAGCCCAGCAACTCCGAGCTGCAGTTCCATGAGATACAGACACTCACTGCAGTTGTAATTGGCTGGAATCACAATGTTGTCTACAAACTCGCACATATTGCAGTAACTCACCTGCACTGCCATCTTTATATAACCTTGTTTTGTTTATTTCATTAATTAGTCTATTGTATTTAATCACCTCAGCTTATAGATTTTAGACATGTAAGTAATTACTTATACTAGCTTAAGTTATAGGTGGATTAAATTAAATATCTACCAGTAACGCAAACCACCATAAGTCCTGGAGGCAAAAGGCAACACCTCCTTCCCCCTCTCCACCGAATTCCTCAGTTTAACATCTCACCCAAAAGACAGCACTTCTGACAGTGCAGCATTCCCTCAGTACTGCACTGGAGTGTCAGGCTAGATTTTTGTGCTCAAGTCTCCAGAGTGGGACTTGAACCCATGACCTCCTAACCGAGAGGCAAGAAGCATAGAAACATAGACAATAGAAGCAGGAGTAGGCCATTCAGCCGTTCGAACCTGCTCCACCATTCATTATGATCATGGCTGATCATCCAACTCAGTAACATGTTCCCGCTTTCCCCCCATTTTCCTTTGATCCCTTTAGACCCAAGAGCTATATCTAACTCCTTCTTGAAAACATACAATGTTTTGTCCTCAACTGCTTTCTGTGGTAGTGAATTCCACAGGCTCAACACTCTCTGGGTGAAGTAATTTCTCCTCATCTCAGTCCTGAAAGGTTTACCCTTAGACTATGACCCCTGGTTCTGGACTCCCCCACCATCGGGAACATCCTTCCTGCATCTACCCTGTCAAGTCCTGTCAGAATTTTATAGGTTTCTGTGAGATCTCCCCTCACTCTTCTGAACTCCAGCGAATATAATCCTAACCGACTCAATCCCTCCTCATATGTCAGTCCCGCCATCCCAGGAATCAGTCTGGTAAACCTTCGCTGCATTCCCTCTATAGCAAGAAGATCCTTCCTCAGATAAGGAGACCAAAACTGCACACAATATTCCAGGTGTGGCCTCACCAAGGCCCTATATAATTGCAGCAAGACATCCCTGCTCCTGTACTCGAATCCTCTCGCTATGAAGGCCAACATACTGTTTGCCATTTTTACCGCCTGTTGCACCTGCATGCTTACCTTCAGCGACTGGTGCACGAGAACACCCAGGTCTCGTTGTATATTCCCCTCTCTCAGTTTATATCTATTCAGATAATAATCTGCCTTCTTGTTTTTGCTACCAAAGTGGATAACCTCACATTTATCCACATTATACTGCATCTGCCATGCATTCTCCCACTCACTCAACTTGTCCAAATCACCCTGAAGCCTCTCTGCATCCTCCTCACAACTCAACCTCCCACCCAGTTTTGTGTCATCTGCAAATTTGGAGATATTACATTTAGTTCCCTCATCTAAATCATTAATATATATTGTGAATAGCTGGGGTCCTAGCACCGATCCCTGCGGTACCCCACTAGTCACTGCCTGCCATTTGGATATTGACCCGTTTAGTGCTACTCTTTGTTTCCTGAGTGTGACATACTAAGCCATGATGGACACCACCCTGGCACACCTCCCAGGAACCTTTGCAGCATCCGGCCTCACCTCACCCCACTTCATCCGGGGCCTGGAATCTCCCAGCTCATTTCACCAACATTCTTCCCTCCTGAACCTCATCTGAACATTGTGTCCCGTGCTAAGCCTTTCCTCATCAACCTCCATTGTCTCCCCCACTGCCAAATACTGAGCATTGAAAATCCATTTCCTTAAGTGAAAATCTCCCCACAGCCTCATCCACCCATCTCCACTGTCACAAACTCTTCAGTCTTATGATCCAAAAGCACTTTTCACCCCACACACCACTCGCGCGCACCCCCACCCCTCCCCCCCCCCCCACCCCTCACTCACACTCTTCCAAATCTAACCCCTTTACATCTCCTTTAAAACATTGCAACTAATCCTACCTTATCATCCAGGCTTGGGCTGATAAGTGGCAAATAACATTCACGCCACACAAGTGCCAGGCAATGACCATCTCCAACAAGAAATAATCTAACCATCTCCCCTTGACGTTCAACGGCATTACCATCGCTGAATCCCCCACGATCAACATCCCGGGGGTTACCATTGACCAGAAACTGAACTGGACCAGTCAAATAAATACCGTAGCTACAAAAGCAGCTAGGAATTCTGCAGTAACTCACCTCCTGACTCCCCAAAGCCTGTCCACCATCTGCAAGGCACAAGTCAGGAGTGTGATGGAACACTCTCCACTTACCTGGATGGGTGCAGCTCCAACAACACTCAAGAAGCTCGACACCATCCAGGACAAAGCAGCCCGCTTGATTGGCACTCCATCTACAAACATTCACTCCCTCCACCACCGATGCACAGTGGCAGCAGTGTGTACCATCTACAAGATGCACTGCAGCAACGCACCAAGGCTCCTTAGACAGCACCTTCCAAGCCCACAACCTCTACCAACTAGAAGGACAAGGGCGACAGATACATGGGAATACCACCACCTGCAAGTTCCCCTCAAAGCCACACACCATCCTGACTTGGAACTATATCGCCGTTCCTTCACTGTCGCTGGGTCAAAATCCTGGAACTCCCTCCCTAACAGCACTGTGGGTTTACTTACCCTACATGGACTGCAGTAGTCAAACAGGCAGCTCACCACCCCCTTCTCAAGGGAAACTCGGGATGGGCAATAAATACTGGTCTAGCCAGCGATGTCTACATCCTACGAATAAAGAAAAAGAATCGTGATTCCCTCAAGCCATAGCTTTGCAGGAGCATAAATTAGTCAAAACTTTGACACCAAGGCACGTAAGGAGATATTAGCACACATGGCCAAAAACTTAGTCAGGGAGGTAGATTTTAACAAGCATCGGGGAGCCGCCCTGTTGGGACTGGTCCCGACTCTGAGTGGCTGCTTCCCCTCCAACATTGACCCGTTGTCCACTCCAGTTCCCATCGCTCCACCATTGGCGGCCGTACCTTCAGCTGGCGGGGATGCAAACTCTGGAATCCCCTCCCTAAAACCCCTCCTCCTTCTTAAAACCTTGACTAAGCTTGTGGTCAGGTGTCCTCATATCTGCCTCCGTCCGTGTCTTGGGTGTCAAAACCTTGCCTGATTTATGCTCCTGCCGGGCAGCGAGGGGAGGGTTTGTCTTTGACGAAGGCGCTATATAAATGCAGTTGTCAATCTTGCTGCCTCGTGTGCAGCTGCTTCTGATTGAAGGAATTCTTGCTCCAATCAATCCGGAACGGAAAGCCACGTCACGTGGCCGCAGTCTAATTAGCGCTTGATTTGCTTCTAGCTGCACTCACTCGAAACCACAAAGGGACAGAGAGCACCATTAAACACAGTTTTTGTTTCTCTTTACCTCATTAACTTTGCCTAATTATTTACCTAATTAATTTTTAATGGATGGTATAAACAGGATGCATTATGAAGACCGCTGGGATATGATTTACAGTTCACCTGCAGAGCTGTTCGTGATGTGCCTGTGGTTGTAGCTCACAGCTCTTCTGGTAATGCCCAGATAGATCTGCATTCTTCGATCCAATTCTTTACTTCCTCCTCCTCCACCCCCCCACCCTCCACCGCACCCTGCTTCAGCCCCCAGTTAAGGGCCTCTTCCCACTGCAGACGTAATTGGGCGGCACAGTGGCGCAGTGGTTAGCACCGCAACCTCACAGCTCCAGCGACCTGGGTTCAATTCTGGGTACTGCCTGTGCGGAGTTTGCAAGTTCTCCCTGTGTCTGCGTGGGTTTCCTCCGGGTGCTCCGGTTTCCTCCCACATGCCAAAGACTTGCTGGTTGATAGGTTAATTGGCCATTATAAATTGCCCCTAGTATAGGAAGGTGGTAGGGAAATATAGGGACAGGTGGGGATGTGGTAGGAATATGGGTTTAATGTAGGATTAGTATAAATGGGTGGTTGATGGTCGGCACAGACTCGGTGGGCCGAAGGGCCTGTTTCAGTGCTGTATCTCTAAACAATAAACAATTAGCCGTGTGGCGGGCAGCCCCATCGCCACACGGGGGGGGGGGGGGGGTTTCACGGTAGGAAAAACCACGCGGTTATGGGCGCGCGACGGGGGTGTTCCCTTGGTTCAAAGGCACTTAGTGCCTGATCCCTCCCTTAAGCCTGGTTCCTGCGCCGCTCCTTGGTGTCTGGCCGCTGCAATTGCAGCAGCAGCCACCGCCTCCTCAGTGGCGCTGCAGCTGCCGGCCTCTGATTGGCCGGCAGCTCCCCAAGGGCGGCATCTCCGATGACGGGGTCCTAAGTCCTATGGAAACCCCGCCGCTGTCGACCTAAGTGCCTGATTGGCACTACGTTCGGCGGGCCTTCCGGAAAATAGGCGAGTTGGGGATCTCGGTGTTGGTTCCCCCTGACGTGGGGACCTCTGCCACCAACAGAAAATTCCCCCCTTTGTGTCTATCCCTGGTACAGAGGTGATAATCAGCAAAGTCGTGCCCCAGCTGAGAACAGCTAATACAACACCAATACTTGCATTTATATAGTGCCTTTAATATAGCAAGATGTCCTGAGGTGCTTCACAGGAATGTTATCGAACAAAAACTGGTTTAAGAACAGAAAAAAGCGAGTTGTGCTAAATGGTTGTTTTTCGGACTGGAGGACGGTAGACAGTGATGTTCAGTCTGGAGGACGGTAGACAGTGGTGTTCAGTCTGGAGGACGGTAGACAGTGGTGTTCAGTCTGGAGGACGGTAGACAGTGGTGTTCAGTCTGGAGGACGGTAGACAGTGGTGTTCAGTCTGGAGGACGGTAGACAGTGGTGTTCAGTCTGGAGGACGGTAGACAGTGATGTTCAGTCTGGAGGACGGTAGACAGTTGTGTTCAGTCTGGAGGACGGTAGACAGTGGTGTTCAGTCTGGAGGACGGTAGACAGTGGTGTTCAGTCTGGAGGACGGTAGACAGTGATGTTCAGTCTGGAGGACGGTAGACAGTGATGTTCAGTCTGGAGGACGGTAGACAGTGATGTTCAGTCTGGAGGACGGTAGACAGTGGTGTTCAGTCTGGAGGACGGTAGACAGTGGTGTTCAGTCTGGAGGACGGTAGACAGTGGTGTTCAGTCTGGAGGACGGTAGACAGTGGTGTTCAGTCTGGAGGACGGTAGACAGTGATGTTCAGTCTGGAGGACGGTAGACAGTGATGTTCAGTCTGGAGGACGGGAGACAGTGGTGTTCAGTCTGGAGGACGGTAGACAGTGGTGTTCAGTCTGGAGGACGGTAGACAGTGGTGTTCAGTCTGGAGGATGGTAGACAGTGATGTTCAGTCTGGAGGATGGTAGACAGTGATGTTCAGTCTGGAGGATGGTAGACAGTGATGTTCAGTCTGGAGGACGGTAGACAGTGATGTTCAGTCTGGAGGACGGTAGACAGTGGTGTTCAGTCTGGAGGACGGTAGACAGTGGTGTTCAGTCTGGAGGACGGTAGACAGTGATGTTCAGTCTGGAGGACGGTAGACAGTGATGTTCAGTCTGGAGGACGGTAGACAGTGATGTTCAGTCTGGAGGACGGTAGACTGTGATGTTCAGTCTGGAGGACGGTAGACAGTGGTGTTCAGTCTGGAGGACGGTAGACAGTGATGTTCAGTCTGGAGGACGGTAGACAGTGGTGTTCAGTCTGGAGGACGGTAGACAGTGGTGTTCAGTCTGGAGGACGGTAGACAGTGATGTTCAGTCTGGAGGACGGTAGACAGTGATGTTCAGTCTGGAGGACGGTAGACAGTGGTGTTCAGTCTGGAGGATAGTAGACAGTGGTGTTCAGTCTGGAGGACGGTAGACAGTGATGTTCAGTCTGGAGGACGGTAGACAGTGATGTTCAGTCTGGAGGACGGTAGACAGTGATGTTCAGTCTGGAGGACGGTAGACAGTGGTGTTCAGTCTGGAGGACGGTAGACAGTGATGTTCAGTCTGGAGGACGGTAGACAGTGGTGTTCAGTCTGGAGGACGGTAGACAGTGGTGTTCAGTCTGGAGGACGGTAGACAGTGATGTTCAGTCTGGAGGACGGTAGACAGTGATGTTCAGTCTGCAGGATGGTAGACAGTGATGTTCAGTCTGGAGGATGGTAGACAGTGATGTTCAGTCTGGAGGACGGTAGACAGTGGTGTTCAGTCTGGAGGACGGTAGACAGTGATGTTCAGTCTGGAGGACGGTAGACAGTGATGTTCAGTCTGGAGGACGGTAGACAGTGATGTTCAGTCTGGAGGACGGTAGACAGTGGTGTTCAGTCTGGAGGACGGTAGACAGTGATGTTCAGTCTGGAGGACGGTAGACAGTGGTGTTCAGTCTGGAGGATAGTAGACAGTGGTGTTCAGTCTGGAGGACGGTAGACAGTGATGTTCAGTCTGGAGGACGGTAGACAGTGATGTTCAGTCTGGAGGACGGTAGACAGTGGTGTTCAGTCTGGAGGACGGTAGACAGTGGTGTTCAGTCTGGAGGATGGTAGACAGTGATGTTCAGTCTGGAGGATGGTAGACAGTGATGTTCAGTCTGGAGGATGGTAGACAGTGATGTTCAGTCTGGAGGATGGTAGACAGTGGTGTTCCCCAAGGCTCAGTGCTGGGATCACTGCTTTTCTGATATATCTCAATGACTTGGATATAGGAATACAGAGTAAAAGTTCAAAACTTGCTGATGATGCCAAACTTGGAGTTGTGGCAAACAGTGCGAATGACACTAATCAACTTCAACAGGACATAGATAGACTAGCAGAATGGGCAGACAAGTGGCAGATGGAATTTAATACGGAGAAATGTGTTTTGATACATTTTGGCAGACGGATAAGGAGAGGCAATATATACTTAATGGCACAGTTTTAAAGAGTGTGCAGGGACAGAGGGACCTGGGGGTTCATGTGCATCGATCTTTGAAGGTGTCAGAACATATTGCGAGAGCAGCTTGTAAAGCATATGGAATTTTGGGCTTCATTAAATAGAGGCATTGAGTACAAAAGCAGGGAAGTTACGCTGAACCTTTATAAAGCTCTGATTGGGCCACAACTAGGGGGAGGTGTTGGCGGAGTGGTAATGTCATTGGACTAGTAATCCAGAGCCCAAGCTGGTGCTCTGGGGGCAAGCATTCGAATCCCACCACGGCAGATGGTGAGATTTGGATTCAATTAATAAATCTGGAGTTGATTCTAATCTAATGACGACCATGAAACCATTGTCGATTGTTGTAAAAACCCATCTGGTTCACTAATGCCCTTTAGGGAAGGAAATCTGCTGTCTTTACCTGGTCTGGCCTACATGTGACTCCAGACCCACTGCAATGTGGTCGACTCTTAAGTGACCTAGCAAGCCACTCAAGGGCAAATAAGGATGGGGCAATAAATGCTGGCCTAGCCAGTGATGCCCACATCACACAAATGATTAAAAAAATAATTTTACGGAGCGAGTGTTAATGAGCTGGAACTCACTGCCCACGAGGGCGGTGGAAGTGGAGACGATGAATGATTCCAAAAGGAAATTGGATGGGCAGTTGAGGGAAATAAACTTGCAGGGCGACGGGGAGAGAGCGGGGGAATGGGACTGACTGGATTGCTCTATAGAGAGCTGGCACAGACTTGATGGGCTGAATGGCCTCCTTCTGTGCTTTAATGGCTCTATGAGTTGATCAAACACTGGTCAAAGAGGTAGGTTATAAGGGGCATCTCACAGTGGCGCAGTGGTTAGCACCGCAGCCTCACAATTCCACTAACCTGGGTTCGATTCTGGGTACTGCCTGTGCGGAGTTTGCAAGTTCTCCCTGTGACCGCGTGGGTTTCCACCGGGTGCTCTGGTTTCCTCCCACATGCCAAAGACTTGCAGGTTGATAGGTAAATTGGCCATTGTAAATTGCCCCTAGTGTAGGTAGGTGGTAGGAGAATTGAGGGAAGGTGGGGATGTGGTAGGGGATATGGGGTTAATATAGGATTAGCATAAATGGGTGGTTGATGGTCAGCACAGACTCAGTGGGCCAAAGGGCCTGTTTCAGTGCTTTATCTCTCTCTATACCTCTATGAGGAGAGAGAGGCTTGGGAAGAGAATTCCAAAGTTTAGGGCCTCAATGACAGAAGGAACAGCTGCCAATAATGGAACAATTGAAATCAGGAATGCTCAAGAGGTCAGAAATGTAAGTGCACAGAAATGCTGGAGGAGCTGACAGGGGCAAGGCCATGAAGGGATTTAAATTGTGGCTTTGGACCAGGAGCCAATATATATCAGTGAGTACAGGGGGGTGACGGGGGACTTGGTGCTTGAACTCAAGGTATTTTTATTCTGCATTGCCCAGCCCTACACTTACTCACTTGCTAAATCATTCCTTAACCTCCTATTTGCCCAATTTTTTTGTGATAAAGTCAACTGACAAAGTAATGAGTATCTTTGGTGGCAATCTAATTGACATATCTATTACCCTGTAGAGAAAAGACACCTAACAATTTACCTTGGCACTTACCTATCTTATCCATGTCTCTTCGAGTTACTGATTACCTGGGCTTCCCTCTCTTCGGTTTACAGACTGAGATCATGTTTCCTCTCTGCTCGAGGCCTTCAGCCCAGCATCCTCTCTATCACAACCTCTCGATCCTCCTCAACATAGAGGCATCCAAACGCATCCAAAATATTTCAAACGCGGCCTTCAACCAACATCCATTGGCCAGCACGTATTTGGCTCCGTCAAGCCAATAGATAAAGCAAGGAAAGAGCTGGCATTTGTATAGCGCCTTTCATAACCGCAAGCCATCCCACAGCGCTTTGCAGCCAATGAAGTGCATCTCGAAGTTGTAATGTAGGAAACGTGGCGGCCAATTTGCGCACAGCAAGACTCCATGAGTAGCAATGTGATAAATGAGTGATGATGGCTGAGGGGTGAACATTGGGCCAGGACTCCCCGGCTCTTCTTCAAAATGGTGGCCCGTGGAATCTTTTACATCCACCTGCAAGGGCAGATAGGGCCTCGGTTTAGTATCACAGGATAATAGATATTCACCTCCCAGCCTGAAGGCTGTGCTTAAAGTTTACCGCTTCAGGACTTCAACACAAAAGCTTAGGCCGGACACTCCCAGTGCCAGTACTGAGGGAGTGCTGCACTGTCGAAGGTGCCATCTTTCAGGTGAGACCTTAAACCAAGGCCCCGTCTGCCCTCTCAGGTGGAGGTCAAAGATCCCACAGCCACTATTTCGAAGAAGAGCAAGTGGGGAGTCCTCCCCGGTGTCAATATTTATCCCTCAACCAAAATCACAAAAACAGATGGTCGTTATCACATTGATGCCCGTGGGATCTTGCTGTACATAATTCGGCTGCCGCAATTCCTACATCACAGCAGTGACTACGCCTCAGAGGTACCTCTCTGGCTGTAAAATGCTTAGGGACGTCCTGAAAGGAGCTTCAGTAATGCAGGCCTCTCTTTCTCTCCGAAGGATAGCAGCTCCAACAATGCAGCGCTCCCTCAGTACTGCAGGGGGAGAGTCGGCCTGGATAAGGCTCCAGAGTGGGACTTGCCTCCTGCGCCACCTGCCTCAGAGGTGAGAGTGCTCCCCGCTCAGCCACAAGGGGACCGATGATGATCACAACCTACCCCAGAGGAAGGTGTGCTGGGGAGTCGGTGGTGTAGTGGTAATGTCACTGGACTCGTAATCTAGCGGCCAGGCTAATCTTGTGGGGACACGGGTTCGAATCCCACCACGGCAGATGGTGAAATTTGAAATCAATTAATAAATCTGCAATTAAGTCTAGTCTAATGGTGACCATGAAACCATCGTCAGTTATTGTTTAAAAATAAACCCCATCTGGTTCACTAAATCTGCCAGCCTTACGCAGTCTGGCCTGCATCTGACTCCAGACCCACAGCAATGTGGTGACTGTTAACTGCCCTCTGAAATGGCTCAGCAAGACACTCCATTCAAGGGCAATTGGGGATGGGCGATAAATGGTGGCCGAGTGAGAGTGTGTTGGAAGTATGGCGGGTTGCAGCTCAGGAATATAATATGAGGATGTGGAATTCTGATTTAGTTTAGCCGGGCAGTCTGTTTGGAAACAGTTAGTAAAATGAAAATTTAATGACATCAATTTACTGGTGAGTGTAAGGGAGACATGTAAACTGTCGGGCAGTCAAGTTTCCTGAACCATTTTCTGTCTTGACGTCGGCCAGATTTTGCAGGCTTAACCCCTTCCCCACCCCCCCACCCCCCCCCCAACAACCTCTGCTATTCTGCTCAACACCTCCTCTACATCCCACTTTTGTTTCATGACTTGTCACATTGTCATAGGATCGTGCAGCACAGAAGGTGGCCAATCGGCCTATCGAGACTGTGCTAGCTCTTTAGGAGGGCTATCCAGTTAGTCGCACACCCCTGCTCTTTCTGCCGTCCCTTTTGTCATTTAATCTCTCCCGCCTCCCACTCAGCAATACCTCAAGTTTAAAATTCTCATCCTCGTGTTCAAATCCCTGAAAGGCCTCGGCCCCCTGCCCCCCTCCCTATCTCTGTAATCGCCCTCCAAACCTAGATCCCTGCATCCCTCCAAATCTGCCCTCTTGCACATCCTCCTCCCAGGGAGGGAGGAAAGCTTGGCGGGGTGGGAAGCGGGGGAAACAGTCGAGTTGCCAACTCAGCTTGGCCAATTCCTGGAGGTGACTCGCCCCGCCCCCACACTCTGGCTATTGGTCCATCCCCCAGTCGTACTGCCTTCCCACAGCCAATTGGAAAAGGGCAGACTCTTTGTTACCTGATTGGATTCTCCTTGACCGTTGCTGAAACAGCCTTTTCTCCCACATCTCCGCGGCTTCGACAACCAGCAAATGAAAACGGCCGGACAAAATTTTTTAAAAACGCAATTTTGTTTCATGCCCCAGTGCGGCGGGCGATACCTCAGGCCTGGCACCTCGCCAAGTGTAGAGTCAAGATGTGAGTGTCTCTTTCATTTGGTGAGTCTGTGGGAGGAGGTGAAGAGTTGTCAGATGGTGAGACCATCCTGGTGCCTCCCACAGAGGAGAACATTGGAGGCGGCAACATTTCGGGGAAGTGTTCCGGAGCCTGAGGCCTAGGTGGCTGACAATATGGCCACTGGTGGGTGAGGGGAGGAGGCTGGAGTCAGAGGAATGAAGATTTCAGAGAGAGAAGGTTACAAATACAAGTTAGCCATTAATAATCCAATGATTAAGATTTGGAATGGACTGCCTGATAGAGCAGTGAAAATAGTAGGAGGTGAGGCAGTGATGTAGTGGTATTGTCACTGGACTAGTAACCCAGAGACCCAGGGTATTGCTCTGGGGACATGGGTTCAAATCCCACCACAGCAGAAGGTGGAATTTGAATTCAATTAATAAATCTGGAATTCATAAATCTGGCCATCATTAGAATCTAGTCTAATGATGGCCATGAAACCATTGTCGATTGTTGTAAAAACCCATCTGGTTCACTAATGTCCTTTAGGGAAGGAAATCTTACCTGGTCTGGCCGACAAGTGACTCCAGACCCACAGCAATGTGGTTAACTCTTACATGCCCTCTGAAATGGCCTAGCAAGCCACTCAGTTGTATCTAACCGCTACGAAGTCAATAAAAAGGAATGAAACCGGACGGACCACCCGGCATCGACTTAGGCACCGGAAACGACAATGGCAAACCCAGCCCTGTCGACCCTGCAAAGTCCTCCTTATTAACATCTGGGGGCTTGTGCCAAAGTTGGGAGAGCTGTCCCACAGACTAGTCAAGCAACAGCCTGACATAGTCATACTCACGGAATCATACCTTACAGACAATGTCCCAGACACTGCAATCACCATCCCCGGGTATGTCCTGTCCCACCGGCAGGACAGACCCACCAGAGATGGTGGCATAGTGGTATACATTAGGGAGGGAGTTGCCCTGGGAGTCCTCAACATCGACTCCGGACATCATGAAGTCTCATGGCATCAGATCAAACATGGGCAAGGAAACCTCCTGCTGATTACCACCTACCGCCCTCCCTCAGCTGATGAGTCAGTACTCCTCCATGTTGAACAGCACTTGGAGGAAGCACTGAGGGTGGCAAGGGCACAGAATGTACTCTAGGTTGGGGACTTCAATGTCCATCACCAAGAGTGGCTCGGTAGCACCACTACTGACTGAGCTGGCCCAGTCCTAAAGGACATAGCTGCTAGACTGGGTCTGCAGCAGGTGGTCGGGGAACCAACACGAGGGAAAAACATACTTGACCTCGTCCTCACCAACCTGCCTGCCGCAGATGCATCTATTAATGACAGTATTGGTAGGAGTGACCACCGCACAGTCCTTGTGGAGACAAAGTCCCGCCTTCACATTGAGGATACCCTCCATTGTGTTGTGTGGCACTACCACTGTGCTAAATGGGATGGATTTCAAACAGATCTAGCAATGCAAAACTGGGCACCCATGAGGCGCTGTGGGCCATCAGCAGCAGCAGAATTGTACTCAACTACAATCTGTAACCTCATGGCCCGGCATATCCCCCACTCTACTATTACCATCAAGCCAGGAGACCAACCCTGGTTCAATGAAGAGTGCAGGAGGGCATACCAGGAGCAGCACCAGGCATACCTCAAAATGAGGTGTCAACCTGGTGAAGCTACAACACAGGACTATCTGCGTGCCAAACTGCGTAAGCAACATGCGATAGACAGAGCTAAGCGATCCCATAACAAACTGACCAGATCTAAGCTCTGCAGTCCTGCCACATCCAGCCGTGAATGGTGGTGGACAATTAAACAAGTAACTGGAGGAGGTGGCTCCACAAATATCCCCATCCTCAATGATGGGGGTGCCCAGCACATCAGTGCGAAAGATAAGGCTGAAGCATTTGCAACAATCTTCAGCCAGAAGTGCAGAGTTGATGATCCATCTCAGCCTCCTCCTGAAGTCCCCAGCATCACAGATGCCAAACTTCAGCCAATTCGATTCACTCCGCGTGATATCAAGAAACGACTGAAGGCACTGGATACTGCAAAAGCTATGGGGCCTGACAATATTCTGGCATACTGAATACTGAAGACCTGTGCTCCAGAACTTTCTGCACCCCTAGCCAAGCTGTTCCAGTACAGCTACAACACTGGCATCTACCCGGCAATGTGGAAAATTACCTGTACACAAAAAGCAGGACACGTCCAACCCGACCAATTACCGCCCCATCAGCCTACTCTCAATCATCAGTAAAATGATGGAAGGTGTCATCAACAGTGCCATCAAGCAGCACTTGCTTCGCAATAACCTGCTCAGTGATGCTCAGTTTGGGTTCCGCCAGGGCCAATCAGCTCCTGACCTCATTACAGCCTTGGTTCAAACATGGACAAAAGAGCTGAACTCAAGAGGGGAGGTGAGAGTGACTGCCCTTTACATCAAGACAGCATTTGACCGAGTATGGTATCAAGGAGCCCGAGCAAAACTGAGGTCAATGGGAATCAGGGGGAAAACTCTCCGCTGGTTGGAGTCATACCTAGCGCAAAGGAAGATAGTTGTGTTTGTTGGAGGTCAATCATCTCAGCTCAAGAACATCACTGCAGGAGTTCCTCAGGGTAGTGTCCTAGTCCCAACCATCTTCAGCTGCTTCATCAATGACCTTTCTTCAATCATAAGGTCAGAAGTGGGGATGTTTGCTGATGATTGCACAATGTTCAGCACCATTCATGACTCCTCAGATACGAAAGCAGTCTGTGTAGAAATACAGCAAGACCTGGACAATACTCAGGCTTGGGCTGATAAATGACCCAGCGACAGTGAAGGAACGGCGATATAGTTCCAAGTCAGGATGGTGTGTGACTTGGAGGGGAATTTGCAGGTGGTGGTGTTCCCATGTATTTGCTGCCCTTGTCCTTCTAGTTGGTAGCGGTCGCTGGTTTGGAAGGTGTTGTCTAAGGAGCCTTGGTGCATTGCTGCAGTGCATCTTGTAGATGGTACACACTGCTCTCAAGGGCAATTAGGGATGGGCAATAAATGCTGGCCTGGTCAGTGACGCCCAAATCCCATGAATGAATTTTAAAAAAGCTTTCAAAAGGGAATTGAATAAATACTTGAAGAAAAAAATTGCAGGGATATGAGGAAAGAGCGGGAGAATGGGACTGAATGAACTGCTCTTCAAAAGAGCTAGCACAGACCTGATGGGCCGAATAACCTCCTTTCTTCTGTACTGTTCTACATTTCTATAAAGAAATCCAGAGAGTGGTGAGAATGTGGAACTCGCTCCCACAGGGAGTGGTTGAGGTGAATAGTGTCGATACATTTAAGGGGAAGCTGGATAAACACATGAGGGAGAAAGGAATAGAAGGATATTAGAATTAGAATTAGAACATTACAGCGCAGTACAGGCCCTTATATGCTGATAGGGTGAGAGAAAGAGGGGCTGGCAGGAAGTTTGTGTGGAGCATAAACACCAGCACGAGTAAGATGGACCGAATGGCCCATTTCTGTACTGCTAATTCTATATAATTCTTGCAAGCCACCTAGTAGCAATCAGAACATTTCTCCCAATTGATCCTCACGGAGGATGCGGCAGAAAAGGTCTGCTGGCATCGCATATCCTCCACAAATCAACGGGATCTGTGACCGCGAGGAGCACGTCATCGGCGTAAGCCGAGAGGACGACCCGCATGGCCGGCTCGCGGAGAGTCAATCCCGTCAACCTCCTGCGAAGCAGGCACAGGAAGGGCTCCACACAGATGGTATACAATTGGCCGGACATGGGGCATCCCTGACGCACTCCTCTCCCAAAGCGAAGGGGTGCCCGAGTCCGAAAGCGCGCAGAGTCCCAAAAAGGTATTCATGATCCACCCTGTCGAACGCCTTCTCCTGATCGAGGGAGAGAAAGGCGACCGACTGACCAGTCCTCTGGGAAAGATGGATCAGGATCCGGACCAGGTGGATGTTGTCCTGGATGGACCGGCCCGGGACTGTGTACGACTGGTCGGGGTGGATCATGTGGGCCAGCACGGAGCCCGGGCGGGTAGACATAGCCCAGGCAAAGAACTTATAATCCGTGCTGAGGAGGGAGACCGGACACCAGTTCTTAAACAAGCGGAGATTGCGCCTCTTCGGCAGCAGGACGATGACTGCCCTGTGCCATAAGAGGGGCATCGCCCCGGTCACCAGGCTTTCCCGCAGGACCCACGTGTAATCGTCCCCCAGGACGTCCCAGAACGCCCTGAGGAACTCCACGGTCAGCCCATCCAGCCCTGGGGAATTGCCCCTCAAGAGCTGGTGGAGGGCGCCGGTCAGCTCCGCCAACGTGAGCGGAGCTTCCAATCCTTCAGCACCCTCTGGGCTGATCTTCAGCAGGTCCTCCCACAAAACTCTGTGCGCATCCTCGCTGGACGGATCCGGAGAGAACAACCCACTGTAATAGGTACGGACCAGGAGGCCCATTCCCTCCGGATCCGTGATGGAGGATCCGTTGTTGGCCAGCAGCTCAACGAGCTGCTTACGGACCCAGCATCAATTTTCCAGCGAGTAGAAGAAGGGTGAGGCGGGGTCGAAATCTTCCAGGATCTGGATCCGTGACCTCAGGTGGCGCCTCGGGACCCTATGAGCTGCAGGTCCCTCAGCGCACCCTTCTTCGCTTTGTACGCCTGCCACAGGGCCGGGTCCGTTATGGCATGACCGAGGCGGGACTCCAAGACGAGCACCTCCCTCTCTAGGTGCCCAATCTCGGCTTCCCGCCTCTTGGTCGACCCCTTTGCGTACTCCTGACTGAAGACATGGTTGTGAGTCTTGCCCACATCCCACCATAGCTTCAAGGAGGGGAAGCCCCCCTGTTTCCTTCTCCAGTCGGCCCACAATCGACAGAACGAGTCCCGGAATCGCTCGTACTTCAGCATCTGGTTGTTAAAGTACCAGTACGCGGATCCCGCCCGCGTGCGGAGCGGAGTGAACTCCGCCCACACCAGGTGGTTGTCCAAGCATGGCACCAGCCGCATGGAGGCCGCCGAGACACGGGAGACGCACGCCTGCGAAACTTAGAGGCGCTCAATTTGAGACCCTTCTCCTCCAAACCTCCACGTGAAGGCACTGGAGTTGGGATGGAGATTCCGCCAGACGTCCACCAAGTTAAGGGAGCTGATCAGTCCCCACAACTTCTTCACCGATGCTTGGACGCTTTGGGGACCGGAACGATCCCCCACTTCGAGTGTACAGTTAAAATTCCCCCCGAGGATGATGCACTCGCCGCTATCAATGGAGCTCAAGAGGGTAGACACTTCTTCAAAGAAGCGCGCTTGCAACGCGCCGGGCCTGGGCGCGTACACGTTCACAAAGTGGAGTGGCACGCTACCCAGGTGAACGGCGAGGTGGAGCAAGCAGCCCGGCACAAGAACTTTGACCCCCAAGATCTCCAGCTGAAAAGTCGGGGCAAACAAGATAGCCACCCCACTAGAAATAGGGGTGAGGTGAATCATGTAGACCCCACCCTGCTACTCCAGGAGCCAGGTGGCTTCGTTTCCCGGAACGGTGTGGGTTTCCTGCAGAAAGCTCACCGCGTATCTCCCTTCCCTGAGGACTGAGAGATTGTGAAATCTGCGGTGAGACCCCCTGCTGCCATTGATGTTGAGGCTGGCTATGGTTATCTTCATGTCAAAGGTACTTAAAACCCGTCACCAACACCTCACTGTGAGGAGGGAGTGGAAGTGCACCTGGCCTTCTACTCCCCCCAGCAACCCATTGAGGAATGCTTTAAACCGGCTCCTCTCAATCAGTTTCACGCCCGCGCCCCTCCCCGTCTTCTTGAGGGCAGCACAGACGGGCAGGATGATCAGCGTCAAACCCGACCGCCAGCTGAGGGCCAGCTGAAATTTACTTTGGCATCCCCTGCATGCTGCGAGGAAGCCCTGGATTTCCGCGGTGGGGATGAGAGGATACTCTGTGGGAGGCACGAGGGACTCCACCACCTCACTAGCGATGGATTCAAGATCATCCTCCGTGCCCCACACCGAGTTCCCATCCTCCTCCGGGTTGTCACCGCCAGTGGCCGACACGCCCACCACACACTATGAGGCAGACATCCCGACCGCACCAGCTGCTCCCGCCTCCGTCACAATCCTTCCCCCAGGATCGATGGCGGTGGAGTCCATGTTCAGGGCGAGCGCCTTCATGTGTTTTGTTTTGCGCCATGCCCTCTTCCCACCCGGACGGGTCTCCACCTCCCCACCGGCGTCTATATAAACCACGGCCTCCAAAACCGCCCGAGTGGCAGATGTTGCAAATGGGAGTTGGCGGCCCGGGGGTTGAGGCAGTTCTTCCGAATGTGCCCCACCCCTTACAGGCATGGCACCGCGCCCCGTCCGAGGTCCAGAAAAGTCGGTAGGCCGCTGTTATATATGTTATATCTTCTTTTTCTTTGGCCTCTTTATCTCGAGAGACAATGGGTAAGCGCCTGGAGGTGGTCAGTGGTGTGTGGAGCAGCGCCTGGAGTGGCTATAAAGGCCAATTCTAGAGTGACAGGCTCTTCCACAGGTGCTGCAGAAAAATTTGTTTGTCAGGGCTGTTACACAGTTGGCTCTCTCCTTGCGCTTTTGTCTTTTTTCCTGCCAACTGCTAAGTCTCTTCGACTCGTCACACTTTTATATATTGTTATATTATCTTATGTTATATATTGTTATACTATCTGTAAAGTGTTAGGAACTAATTAGCTAGGAACTAGTTCTTATGTGTAAGTGTTCCTGTGGGGGGCCTCATTCACGGCTGCACTTGGGAGTCATGTTATATGTAACATAAGAACCAGTTGAACCAGGTTCCACAGCAAAAAGCTTGGTGCTGTAATAAACAAGACTGACTCCAGCCTTTTCCAAGATTAAAGTGTGATTCTTTCCAACATCTGGGAACCAGAAGCAACATAAAGATGAAACATGGTGGCAGCAAGTGTCTGTGAGTAAACCTACAACATTTTTAAAAGCATCAGATTGAGAAAAGTGACCCAAATTACTGCCAGAGAGAGAGAGACAGAAAAACTGAGTGACTCGTCCGAAAACTCTAAAAAAAAAGATTGAAATGTCAGCTGGGACAGGAATGAATACATTGTTACAGCCCATCATGAATAGGGGAGCTGATGATGTCGCAGAGGCATTTGAGAAGTTTAAACAAAAGTGCAATTTGGCATTCAGTAGTTTCCTAAAAGGCACTAGTGAAGAGGAGAGGGTCAGCTATATCTTTCTGTGGGCTGGAGATAAAGGATTAAATTTATTTAACAGCTGGGACCTAAGCGAAGAGGACAGCAGAAACCAAGAAAAAGTTTTTGAAAGATTCAGCACCCATCTCCAGCCAAAATTAAATCATCGGATACACCAATATGAATTTCGAGGCCTCAGACAGGAACTAGGTGAGCCTATTGACAATTTTGTAGCAAGATTAAAAAATGCAGCCAGAAAATGTAAATTTAAGGACACTGATGAATGGCTGATAGATCAGCTCATTTGGGATTCTGCACATCCTGAAGTACAGAAAGCTCTAATCGGACAGGACAAGCTCACAATATCGCAGGCTGAAGACACTGCCAGAGCACATGAAGCCACGAGCAAACAGATGAAGACACTGACTACCCAAATGGCTAGCCTTCAGTTAAGCCAAGAGACAGGCAGCAGGCTCGATGCAGTGAAACAACAACTAAAGAATGTACACCAAACAGAGAGAAAAATGTGCAGGAGCTGTGGACGACCACGTGAATTGACAGATAGAAGGAAATGTCACGCCTATGGATCAATCTGCAGAGCTTGCGGAAAGACCAATCACTGGGAAAGGATGTGCAGAACAAGGCAAGAAGGTGGTAGATGAGTCATCAGAGCCAGAGTAACAGGGCGAATGAGTAGTGAAAGAAACCAAAACATCCATACCCTGGAAGATGGTGATGGGTTTGAGAGCACGATAGACACAGGAACCATAGAATTGCACAAAATGTCTGGATGTGACAGTTCCCAGAGAAAAGAAACAATGGCACCCAATTCACATCCAGAGAATTTAAAGAATTTTCTGAACAGTATGGGTTCGACACCATCACCTCATCACCACACTACCCACGGGGGACACGGATTTATAGAAAGACACATCCAGCCAGTCAAAAGAACACTTGTGAAATGCCAAGAGACGAAGGAAGACCCAAACTTGGCCTTATTGTCACTCCGATCCACACCTCTCAAGGCTGCCATGAAATCACCTGGAAGAAAATACAAGACAACTCTGCCAAGCTAAATAGGTCCTTCAAGTGACCAGGAGGAAGTGAGACAACAACTCACTGAAGCACAGGTAAGAGGAGAGCAAGACTTCAACAAATATGCTAAATCCCTACCCGAGCTGTTGAAAGGACAAACTGTACACGTACAGGATCCAATCATGGAAACCCGGAGCCCAGCAAAAGTTGTTGGTGAAGCTGAGACTCCAAAGGTCATATATCATTGAGACTGAAACCGGTAACCAAATGAGAAGGAACAGAATCCATATTCCACCTAGACCTGAGCTGGAACAACAGAGAAGATTATCAACTACACCGGAAACATCACGATCCAGCGAGACAACATTAACACCAGCAAGTGACACAACATCACCTGTACATTGTGTCAACTCACCACTGAGAGCAATAAATGCCAAATCTACAAGATGGAGGCACAACATCTTATAATATTATATTAATTTTTATAATAATGTTTAAAAAATACATGCTATAAAAGACTCGAAAAGGGGGTTCAGATTATTCCCACAAGTCGGATGATAATCTTTATTTATATTGACAGTTATATTGATATAGGGGCATTATGTTTTTAAAGAAAGAGGGATGTTATATATTGTTATACTATCTGTAAAGTGTTAGGAACTAATTAGCTAGGAACTAGTTCTTATGTGTAAGTGTTCCAGTTGGGTGGCGGGGGGCACATTCATGGCTGCACTGGGGAGTCATGTTATATGTAACATAAGAACCAGTTGAACCAGGTTCCATGGCAAAAAGCATGGTGCTGTAATAAACAAGACTGACTCCAGCCTTTTCCAAGATGAAAGTGTGATTCTTTCCAACATCTGGGAACCAGAAACAACATAAAGTCAGAACAGCCGCCCCCTGGAACTCCACAATGAACTGGCCCTCTGTGATCTCTTCCCGCACCAGCTGCGTATGTAACTGGTGGCAGAAAGAGTACACATGCCGGAGGCTGTTGTCCTGAAGACTGAGTGGGACTGTGGTGAGCCCTGTCTTTACTTCTCCCAGGTGCAGGTGGGGGAAGGAGGAGCTCACCAGGAATGAAGGGCGGGACATTTGACAAAATGACCCGTGCGCAGTGGCCTCCAGGGGGTCCACTGGTAGAAAGGTCCCGGCCACAGTGAGCCCCTTGCTCAGGGCCAGGGACACTGTCTGCTCAGTCGTCAGGAAAAACACAGCCTTCCTGTACATTTTAGAGGCAGCAGCAGTGGCCGAAGGGCCAACGACCTCGGCCATTGCTTTCATGTATGCCTCGATTGACATATTGGGGTGGACGTAGCTCTTGACCCCATGCTTTGATGTTATCAGCGCAAACGGTGACGGGGAAACAGGTGCAGCTGCAGCAGCCGCAGCAGCTTATGTGCAAGAAAGCCCCACAACTGGCGAAGAGGGGCTTGCCATGGGGGTCACAGAGCCACGCCCACCCCTATGAAACAAAGCAAACAACAGTTTCTTTTTTTAAAAAACTTAAGCAATATGATGGGGGGGTGGTGGTGTGGTGTTGGGAGTAGAGGAGGATAGGAGTGGAAAGTAAAAGGACAAGGAGGGGAGAGGATAGGTGGCGGAGTGTTGGAAGGGAGAGAAGGGCTGCAAGGATGTTGCTGTAGATCGGTTGTTGGAGCACCTTACTGTGGAGTCAACAGTCCAGTCTTCTTGTCAGGGGAGGGTTCTTCGCCCGGGTAGGCTAGAGCCTCCTGGTTCTCTCCTTTGCCTGCTGTTGTATAAAGACATTCTTCAGCCGGGCAGCTCCAGCCATCCTGAGCCACACAGTTGGGGGTGGGGAGGGAGCCCCCTTTGTGCAGGATGAAAGATAAACACAGGAGCAAATAACAGGGACTCCCTATCGAATTTGACAGCCCCACCCCTGGATCTTCCAGCGCCTCCTCCCTCCCCCAACAGTCCAAACAAAAAACAGCTCTCTGGTGCTCCAACACCCACCTCTCTACAGTTGAAGTTGTAAGTTGCGGCTCTCTCCACTCTGCTCTCTCCTCTCCGGTTGCAGCTCCCACAGCTTGCTCAGGTACAGCTGGTTTGCCTAATTGCACACAGGAAGTGCTCCAAACTCTCCAGCCAATCCCGTGCTGTACCTATCCTGGGAGTGTTTGATGGGGACAGTGTAGAGGGAGCTTTACTCTGTATCTAACCCCCGTGCTGTACCTGTCCTGGGAGTGTTTGATGGGACAGTGTAGAGGGAGCTTTACTCTGTATCTAACCCCCGTGCTGTACCTGCCCTGGGAGTGTTTGATGGGACAGTGTAGAGGGAGCTTTACTCTGTATCTAACCCCCGTGCTGTACCTGTCCTGGGAGTGTTTGATGGGGACAGTGTAGAGGGAGCTTTACTCTGTATCTAACCCCCGTGCTGTACCTGTCCTGGGAGTGTTTGATGGGGACAGTGTAGAGGGAGCTTTACTCTGTATCTCACCCCGTGCTGTACCTGCCCTGTGAATTGTCAACGTAAAATTCTGCACCGAAACGGTAAACCAGCTTTTGTTATTAAGTTAGTTAAATTAGTTAAATTAATTTGCTAATTCTAAAGTTGTGTTGATTTAATTTCATCACAAGTGTATTTATTCGGACTGATCTAATGAAATGTTTACATTTTATTGAACCTCACCTTCTGCACATAATTGTTTTAGCTCATGTGATAAGATTACAAATCTGAATGAAGGAGAGCAAGGGAGAGATAAATGGATTATTTTGGGAGGCATGTGGCTGGATATTAAATCAGCTCGCAATAAGAATTCCTCTTGATTGGAATGTAGGCATTGAAAGACCAAGCCAATCGTGGAAATAGGGGAAGGCCATTCAGCCCCTCGAGCCTATTCCGCCATTCCATGAGATCATGGCTGATCTGTTTATGAATTCCACCTACCGTCTTGGCTCTGTAACCATTGCCAGCCTCTGATGCCAGTCAGCTTTCCCTTCCTCCCCTCTTCATTACCTTAAGCAGGGAATTGGAGCAGTCAGAATCGGCTGCCAGGACTGGTCGGAGATTACCACAGGACAGATGATATCCAGTGTGGGAATGATTCATCCCTGTCTGGTACTGTACAGTCTGTGTGTGTCTCAGTGGCAGCTCCTGCATGTACCGCACAGAGCAGATACAAAGAAATGATTTGCTCCTGTCAGGTACTGTATGGCCCACGTAGATGTACTGCGCACAGTTCAAGCTCCCTGCAGAATTGTACAGCCCCCACCCCTTGTTCTTCCAGCCTCTCCCACCTCCCCCAACAGTCCAACTCAAATGAAAGTCTGGTGCTCGACACCCACCTCAA
Organism: Heterodontus francisci; assembly: GCF_036365525.1. Taxonomy (NCBI): domain Eukaryota; kingdom Metazoa; phylum Chordata; class Chondrichthyes; order Heterodontiformes; family Heterodontidae; genus Heterodontus; species Heterodontus francisci. The sequence continues at coordinate 13,076,681 of NC_090418.1, read as the reverse complement.
CACACAGCCTTATGTTTGAAAAGTCTTTTCCTCCTCTATAGCAAATGTTGTTCAAAATGTTGCAGCACTCTCCTCAGCTCTCCCTCTCTCTCCAGCAACAACTCCTGCAACTGACTGCAGCACTGTCAGCTGCACCTCGTTGATGCACTCAGTCCTCAATTAGGCAGCAGCCAACCCCCGTGCTGTACCTGCCCTGGGAGTGTTTGATGGGGACAGTGTAGAGGGAGTTTTACTGTGTTTATAACCCCCGTGCTGTATCTGTCCTGAGTATATAAGGTGTGGGAGGTTCTGTCTTTCGATGAAGTCTAAAGCCGAGGTCCCATCTGCCTTTTCAGGTCGATGAAAACATCCCAAGGTGACTGGGAGAGATCCCGTGCTCTGCTGCAGAATATTGCTTTGGCTAACATCAACAAAACATGGAATCATAGAAATTCGGGGCAAAGAGAGAGGCCATTTGGCCCATCGAATCTGTGCTATCCATCTAATCCCACTTTCCAGCTCTTGGTCTGTAGCCCTGTAGGTTTCGGCACGTCAAGTACATCTCCGAGTGTTTTTTAAATGCAGTGAGGGTTTCTTCCTCTACCACCTTTTCAGGCAGTGAGTTCCAGCGCCCACCACCATCTGGGTGAAAAATATCTCCTCAACTCCTCTCTAATCCTTCTGCCAATGAATTTAAATCTATGCCTCCTGCTTATTGACCCCCTCTGCTAAGGGAAATAAGTCCGTCCTAGCCACTCTACCTAGGCCTCTTATAATCTGATACATCTCAAATAAATCTCCCCTCAGCCTCCTCTGTTCCAAAGAAAACAACCCCAGCCGATCCAATCTTTCCTCGTAGTTAAAATTCTCCAGTCCAGACAACACCCTCATTAATCTTCCCTGTGCCCTCTCTAGTGCGATCATTTCCTTCCTATAGTACAGTGATCAGAACTCCATGCAGTACTCCAGCCTTGGCCTAACCAGTGTTTTATACAGTTCCAGCGTAACCTCTCAGCTCTTATATTAAACACCTCAGCTAATAAAGGCAAATATCTCGTATGCCTTCTTGATCACCTTATCCACCTGTCCAGCCCCCTTCAGGGATCTGTGGGCATGCACTCCAAGGTCCCTCTGTTCCTTTCTATTTCTCAGTATCCTACCATTTATTCTGTATTCCCTTGCCTTGTTAGCCTTCCCCAAATGCATTACCTCACATTTCTCCGGATTGAACGCTATTTGCCACTGTTCCACCCACCTGACTATTCGACTGATATCTTCCTGCAGTCTACAGCTTTCTTCCTCACTGTCAACCATCGCCAATTTTTGTATCATCTCCAGACTTCTTAAGCACGCCCCTCACATTTAAGTCTAAGCCATTTATAAAGACCACGAAATACAAATGACCCAGTACTGAGCGCTGCGGAACCCCGCTAGAAACAGCCTTCCTCTTGACCATCCCCCCCGATTCCCATCGCTCCACCATTGGCGGCCGTGCCTTCAGCTGCCTGGGGCCCTAAGCTCTGGAATTCCCTCCCTAAACCCTCTCCGCCTCTCCCTCTCCTCCTTTAAGACGCTCCTTAAAACCGACCTCTTTGACCAAGCTTATGGTCGCCTGTCCCTAATATCACTTTATGTGTCTTGGTGTTCACTTTTATCTGATATGGCTCCTGTATTTAACGATATTTAAAATGGTGCATAAATCCAAATTAATGTTGTTGAGATTTCTGTAAATAGAGGACAGGGTAAAAAAAATAACAGGCATGAGAAACAGTGAGGTGGCAGAGGAGCCTTTGCATCGCTAACACCTGCTCCCCTTCCATAGCCGGAACAAGGAACTCCGAACATAAACTGTCCCCACCATCCCTGCCCCCTCAGCTTGCCATGAACATTGTCAGGAGCCAATGGAAGTTCCACGTCTGGCAAGTCAAGTCAGAAATGCCAGAGACCCAGGTGATTCCTCTGATGGAACCCATCCGCTGAACGTGTATGGCTCCTTCGAGTCATACAGTTATACAGCACAGAAACAGGCCCTTCAGCCCATCGTGTCTGTGCTGGCCATCAAGCATCTATCTATTCTAATCCCATTTTCCAGCACTTGGCCCGTAGCCTTGTATGCTATGGCTTTTCAAGTGCGTATCTAAATACTTCTTAAATGTTGTGAGGGTTCCTGCCTCTACCACCCCTTCAGGCAGTGCGTTCCAGATTCCAACCACCCTCTGGGTGAAAATATTTTTCCTCAAATCCCCTCTAAACCTTCTGCCCCTTACCTTAAATCTGTGCCCCCTGGTTATTGACACCTCTGCTAAGGGGAAAAGTTTCTTCCTATCTACCCTATCTTCTTTCTTTCTTTTGGGCCTCCTTATCTCGAGAGACAATGGATACGCGCCTGGAGGTGGTCAGTGGTTTGTGAAGCAGCACCTGGAGTGGCTATAAAGGCCAATTCTAGAGTGACAGGCTTTTCCACAGGTGCTGCAGAGAAATTTGTTTGTCGGGGCTGTTGCACAGTTGGCTCTCCCCTTGCGCCTCTGTCTTTTTTCCTGCCAACTACTAAGTCTCTTCGACTCGCCACATTTTAGCCCCGTCTTTATGGCTGCCCGCCAGCTCTGGCGAACGCTGGCAACTGACTCCCACGACTTGTGATCAATGTCACAGGATTTCATGTCGCGTTTGCAGACGTCTTTATAGCGGAGACATGGACGGCCGGTGGGTCTGATACCAGTGGCGAGCTCGCTGTACAATGTGTCTTTGGGGATCCTGCCATCTTCCATGCGGCTCACATGGCCAAGCCATCTCAAGCGCCGCTGACTCAGTAGTGTGTACAAGCTGGGGATGTTGGCTGCCTCGAGGACTTCTGTGTTGGAGATACGGTCCTGCCACCTGATGCCAAGGATTCTCCGAAGGCAGCGAAGATGGAATGAATTGAGACGTCGCTCTTGGCTGACATACGTTGTCCAGGCCTCACTGCCGTAGAGCAAGGTACTGAGGACACAGGACTGATACACTCGGACTTTTGTGTTCCGTGTCAGTGCGTCATTTTCCCACACTCTCTTGGCCAGTCTGGACATAGCAGTGGAAGCCTTTCCCATGCGCTTGTTGATTTCTGCATCTAGAGACAGGTTACTGGTGATAGTTGAGCCTAGGTAGGTGAACTCTTGAACCACTTCCAGAGCGTGGTCGCCAATTTTGATGGATGGAGCATTTCTGACATCCTGCCCCATGATGTTTGTTTTCTTGAGGCTGATGGTTAGGCCAAATTCATTGCAGGCAGCTGCAAACCTGTCGATGAGACTCTGCAGGCACTCTTCAGTGTGAGATGTTAATGCAGCATCGTCAGCAAAGAGGAGTTCCCTGATGAGGACTTTCCGTACTTTGGACTTTGCTCTTAGACGGGCAAGGTTGAACAACCTGCCCCCTGATCTTGTGTGGAGGAAAATTCCTTCTTCAGAGGACTTGAACGCATGTGAAAGCAGCAGGGAGAAGAAAATCCCAAAAAGTGAGGGTGCGAGAACACAGCCCTGTTTCACGCCACTCAGGATAGGAAAGGGCTCTGAGGAGGAGCCACCATGTTGAATTGTGCCTTTCATATTGTCATGGAATGAGGTGATGATACTTAGTAGCTATGTAGCTTAGTACCCTATCTATGCCCCTCATAATTATGTACACCTCAATCAGGTCCCGCCTCAGTCTTCTCCTCTAAGGAAAACAACCCCAGCCTATCCAGTCTCTTCATAACTGAAATGCTCCAGCCCAGGCAACATCCTGGTGAATTTCCTCTGTATCCTCTCTGGTGCAATCACATAACTTCCTATAGTGTGGTGCCCAGAACTGTACACAGTACTCCAGCTGTGGCCTAACTAGAATTTTATACAGCTCCATCATAACCTCTCTGCTCTTGTATTCTATGCCTCGGCTAAAAGAGGCAAGTATCCCATATGCCTTCCTAACCACCTTATCTACCTGTGCTGCTGCCTTCAGTGATCTATGGACAACTACACCAAGGTCCCTCTGACCTTCTGTACTTCCTATGGTCCTAACATCCATTGTGTATTCCCTTGCCTTGTTAATCCTCCAAAAATGCCTTGAATTTTCTTTTGTCTTATGAGAAAGTAAGTGAATTTCCTCTTGAATTGTAAGCTTGAGGTTTGAAAATCTTTCGCTGCTTGCATTTATTTCATGGCTTCAACAGTGTAAAAACATCCCGAGTCCCTTCAGAGCAGGTGTTGCCAGTAAATATTTTTGATGCGTGAGGAGATATTCGGGACAGGCGGTCAAAAGCTCAGTCAAAGAGGTCGGTTTTAAGGAGCATCTTAAAGGAGGAGAGAGAGAGAGATGGAGAGGTTTAGGGAGGGAATTCCAGATCTTGAGGCCTAGAGGGGTGAAGACACGGCCACCAATGTAGGGCAGGAAATTAGGGATGGACCACAGGCCGGAATTGGAGCAACGCAGTGTCTTCACTCAGATCCACACACACTGCAGTAACAACAAATTGGGTCTGTCGCCTGCTGAATACATGTGCTGTGGCGGGGCCTTTAGTCGGATTAGGAGTCAGCCTCATGAGGGTGCAAGCACTCCGAAGAGAGCACAAAAGAAGACGCCTTCACAAAAGGCGTGCAGCCTTCAAATAGCTGCCAATCAGCAGGGTTCCTTGACCTTCCCTCATTCATTCTCACTAGTTTCCCTTCACGGCTAAAAGACTAAACACGTCCAATGTTTTAATCAGTGGCAATGGAATTGTTGATGAGACCTTCTGTCTCCAGTCACCCTCACCCCGTGTGAATCAGCGACGCGGGAGTTGGTTCCCTTAGCTCTTCATTGAGTGGAGTTGTCATTGACCCATGACCCCTGCAGACTGATGGCACTGCCAAGACCCATTTAAGATGGAGTCTTTCGCCTGCATTATATATATATGGCCGTCCACATTAATGCCTGTTCTGACTGTTGCAGTGCTTTAACTTTATTTATTTTGGGGCACTTCAATGGCCCACTGAAGGTTCAGGTTTTATCCGTAAAGTAGATCTGACTGGAAATTAAGCCAAGCGCACGCCATCCTCCTAAAGTAGAATAAGATGTGCTGATTCACTTTGGAGTTCTCAATTTTATACCTAATCGTGTTGGAGCTTGCCAGAAAAGTGGGGCCAAAGGATGTCAATCTAAATTGGGGAGGCATGAATATTTACAAGAAAATTGAGTAGAAGTTCTTTACTCACAGCAAATTCCATCTATTTCTGATCTACACACTGCCATTTGACAACATCATCCAGAAGCACATTGTCTGTTTCCATCTATATGCTGACAGCTCTCAGCTCCACCTCGCCAACACCTCTCTTGACCCCGCCACTGACTCTGATTTGGCACACTGCGAGTATTGGATGAGCAAATATTTTCCCCCAATTAAATATTGGGAAGACTGAAGTCTTTGTCTTCAGTCCCCACCACAAACTCCTTTCTCTAGCCACCGACTCCATCCTTCTCCCTGGTCACTGACTGGGGCTGCTCGCAATGTTGGTGTCTTACTTGACCCTGAGCGTCCAGCCCCATATCCTCTCCAGCACTAAGGCGGCCTGCAGTCACCGCCAATGTCGTCTGCCTCCGCCACTGCCTCAGATTATCTACTACTGAAACCCTCATCCTTGCCTTTGTCACCTCAAGCCACATATGCGCCAATGCTGTGCAGACTGACCTCCCACCCTCTAAAAATGTGAGCTCATCTGCTGCCCATATCCTAACTTGCACCGAGTCCCGCTCACCCATCACCGCACCCCCCCCCCCCCCCCACACCCCTGTGCTGACTCACCTACATTGGCTCCCAGTCCAGCGGTCCCATCAAGCATGCCCAGGATATACAAAATACGGGTTAAACATTGAGTTAAGCTCCTGCACCGCTGACGTCAAAAAGTACTGACAAAGGAAAACAACTAGCACCGATTAAAGTGAAATTAAATCATTCAAGGGTGAAGATTGTAAGATGTGAATTCATTTTGACCTTGTGCAAAGCGTGAATTGGAACAGGAAGAGGCCATTCAGCCCTTCGATCCTGTTGTGCTATTCAGTTAGATCGTGGCTGATGTGTATCTTAGCTCCATTTACCCGCCTTGATCCTGTTACCCTTAATCCCCGTACCCAACAAAAATCTATCAATCACAGTTTTGACATTTTCAATTAACCCCCGTCCTCAACAACTTTCAGGGGGGAGAGAGTTCCAGATTCCCACTCCCCTTTGTGTGAAGACGTGCTTCCTGACATCACCCCTGAACAGCCTGACCCGAATTTTAAACTTCCGCCCCCTTGTTCTGGACTCCCTGTCACCAGAGGAAATAGTTTCTCTCTATCGACCCGATCGAACCCTTTAATCATCTTAAACCCCTCGATTAGATCACCCCCTTAATCTTCGACACTCGAGGGAATACAAGCCGAGTCTGTGCAACCTGTCCTCCTAATTTAACCCTTTTAGCCCCGGAGATCATTCTGGTGAATCTGCTATAAGTGTCGAAATGGGTTTGTAAAAGACCTGCCTTTAATACGTCAGATGGCCGTTATTCACTCAAAAGCTTTCCCATGTTTCCTTTCGCTCCCCTCCTCTTGTTGGTGCTTGAATGCCCTTATTGAATCCATAAGATCATAAGAAATAGGAGCACGAGTAGGCCATTCGGCCCCTCAAGCCTGCTCCACCATTCAATAAGATCATGGCTGATCTGACTGTGGCCTTAACTCCACTTTTCTGCCCACCCCCCCCCTCCCGCCCATAACCCTTGTAGGTCAAACATCAGTCTATCCCATCCTTAAATATATTCAATAACTCGGCCTCCACTGCTCTCTGGGGAAGAGAATTCCAAAGATTACTGACCCTCTGAGGGAAGAAATTCCTCCTCATCTCCCCTTATTTTGAAACTGTGCCCCCAAGTTCTAAATTCCCCCATGAGGTGAAACATCCTCTCAGCATCTAACCTGTCAAGCCCCCTCAGAATCTTACATGTTTCAATAAGATCACCTCTCATTCTTCTAAACTCCAATGAGTACAGGCCCAAGCTGCTCAGCCTTTCCTCATAAGACAACCCCTTCATCCCAGGAATCAGCCTAGTGAACCTTCTCTGAACTGCTTCCACTACAAGTGTATCCCTCCTTAAGTAAGGAGACCAAAACTGTACGCTGTACTCTAGGTGCGGTCTCACCACTGCCCTGTTCAGTTGTCGCAGGACTTCCCTACTTTTATACTCCATTCCCCATGCAATAAATGCCATTTGTCTTCCTGGTTACTTGATGTATCTGCAGGTTAACTTTTGTGATTCATGTTCAAGGACACAAACATCCCTCTGTACCACAGTATTCTGCAGTCTCTCTCCACGTAAATAATATTCCCTGAAAACGTAACAGAAATGGTAGATACGGGTAACGTAGTAGATGTAATATATTTGGATTCGATCAGGTAAGTAAACTCATGGCCAAGTTCAGATCATGTGGAGTCAGGAAACGAGTAGAATGGATAGCAAAGCTGGCTATAAAACTGAAAACAGAGATTAGGGAGTTAAAAGGAGGGAATCAATTTGACAAATGGCGGGAAGTGGTGTTCCGCAAGGATTGGTGCTGGGACCACTGTTGTTCACCATTTACATAAACGATCTGGATTTGGGAATTCCAAGTACAATTTCAAATTTTGAAGATGGTACCATATCGGGAGGGTGTCGTTAATACAGAGGAGAATGGCGACATTTCTCGGGATAGAACTGAAAACCAAGGAAGTTATGTTAAATGAATATAGAATCTTGGTTGAAGCACACTTGGAGTACTGTGCACAGTTCTCTCCTATATATTACCAAGATAGGGTGAGATGAAGTAGGGGTGGGAGGAGGCTCATGTGGAGCATAAACAGCAGCACGGAGCAGATGGGCCGAATGGCCTGTTTCTGTGCCGTACGTTCTATGTAATTCTATGTAACGTCGAACCTTTTCAGCAGAGGTCATTGGATGGGGATTCGGCGCAGAAACCTGGCTGAGCCTCCCCTCCCGAGCACAAAGGATGTTAAGGCCAAACATCGTCTCACTCCCACCGCTCAGGCTAAGAACACTGATGAAATCAAAGACCTCCTGGATCTGAATGACACAATACCACGGCGCATTCCGAGGCAGAGGCGTCAGTGGGAGCGGGGGAGGGGCTGGGGGAGGGGGAAGGTGAACTTTTTTTACGGCCTTCGGGAGGATCGGTAACCAAAGGGACACAGATTTAAGATAATTGGCAGAGGGGGGCGATGAGGAGATTTTTTTTTTACGCAGCCAGTTGTTGTGATCTGGAACGCGCTGCCTGAAAGGGCGGTGGAAGCAGATTCAATAGTAACTTTCAAAAGGGGAATTGGAGAAATACTTGAAGGGGAAAAATTTTGCAGGGGCTATGGGGGGGGGAGTGGGACTAATTGGATAGCTCTTTCAAAGAGATGGCACAGGGACGATGGGACGAACGGCCTCGTTCTGTGCTGTGAGATTGCAGGATTCTACGGTGCACTGCCTCAGTGCAATCAGTTTTGGCCGACTGCTGGATTATAAAACTCTCATTAAAGTCAAGGGCTCTCCAACAGATGAAAGCTCTCGGTGCTTAATAATTCAGCCTGTGTTGATGAGGTTGTAGATCATTGGTACAATATTGCACAGCTGCTGCAGGTCAATTATATTATTTAAACTGTACACGGAACAGTCTTTACCAAGGAATGCAGTTGAAAAGCAAGAGAGTTTTGTTTTAGAATTAGAATTAGAACATTACAGCGCAGTACAGGCCCTTCGGCTCTCGATGTTGCGCCGACCTGTGAAACCATCTGACCTACACTATTCCATTTTCATCCATATGTCTATCCAATGACCACTTAAATGCCCTTAAAGTTGGCGAGTCTACTACTGCTGCAGGCAGGGCGTTCCACGCCCCTACTACTCTCTGAGTAAAGAAACTACCTCTGACATCTGTCCTATATCTATCACCCCTCAACTTAAAGCTATGTCCCCTCGTGTTTGCCATCACCATCCGAGGAAAAAGACTCTCACTATCCACCCTATCTAACCCTCTGATTATCTTATATGTCTCTATTAAGTCACCTCTCCTCCTCCTTCTCTCCAATGAAAACAGCCTCAAGTCCCTCAGCCTTTCCTCGTAAGACCTTCCCTCCATACCAGCCAACATCCCAGTAAATCTCCTCTGCACCCTTTCCATAGCTTCCACATCCTTCCTATAATGCGGTGACCAGAACTGCACGCAATACTCCAGGTGCGGTCTCACCAGAGTTTTGTACAGCTGCAGCATGACATCGTGGCTCCGAAACTCAATCCCCCTACTAATAAAAGATAACACACCATATGCCTTCTTAACAGCCCTATTAACCTGGGTAGCAACCTTCAGGGATTTATGCACCTGGACACCAAGATCTCTCTGTTCATCTCCACTACCAAGAATCTTCCCATTAGCCCAGTACTCTGCATTCCTGTTACTCCTTCCAAAGTGAATCACCTCGCACTTTTCCGCATTAAACTCCATTTGCCATCTCTCAGCCCAGCTCTGCAGCCTATCTATGTCCCTCTGTACCCTACAACATCCTTCGGCACTATCCACAACTCCACCGACTTTTGTGTCATCCGCAAATGTACTAACCCACCCTTCTACACCCTCTTCCAGGTCATTTATAAAAATGACAAACAGCAGTGGCCCCAAAACAGATCCTTGCGGTACACCACTAGTAACTAAACTCCAGGATGAACATTTGCCATCAACCACCACCCTCTGTCTTCCTTCAGCGAGCCAATTTCTGATCCAAAGCTCTAAATCACCTTCAACCCCATACTTCCGTATTTTCTGCAATAGCCTACCATGGGGAACCTTATCAAACGCCTTACTGAAATCCATATACACCACATCCACTGCTTTACCCTCATCCACCTGTTTGGTCACCTTCTCGAAAAACTCAATAAGGTTTGTGAGGCACGACCTACCCGTCACAAAACCGTGCTGACTATCTCGAATGAATTGAACAACTAGTATTGAACATTGCTTGGAATCCAGTGCACAATTCTGGACTCCATATTATAGAAAAGGGATATAGAGGCACCGGGGAAGGTGCAGATGTGATTCACTAGAATGATAACAATCAGGATCAATTAAACAGGCTACGGCTCTTGGCTCTGCTGAAGAGAAGGCTGAGGGTTCACCTGATAGAGGTCTTTAAAATTATGTAAGGGTTTCAGTCGGGTGAATGTAGACAGGATGAGTCCATGGGCTGTATTTAATGCCCCCCTCCTCCCCCCCCCCCCCGCTCAGAACTGAAGGCTGGCTGGGAGCTGCGGAGGGGCCCATAGAATTGTAACGGGAGGAGGTGAGGGGGGGGGGGCACACAATGGGCCCGTCGCCTTCACATCACACAGCGATAAAATTGGGGGCGAGGAAGCCTGAAGAGGGTCTTTCCGCCCAGAGGCCAATTGAGGCCCTTAAGCGGCCAATTATTGGACACTTAAGGGCCTCTTCCCGCCACTTCTGAAATAAGCCAGCGGTGTGGGTGGGGTGGGGGGGGGGGGGGAGCCTCATACGTGCAGCGAGGTTGCCCACAGAGGGCCCCCCTGACAACCTGCCCTCATCAAACACCCTCCACCCATCACCGAGGCCTGGCAACCCTGCCTCACCACCCTCTTGCCCTGGTCTCCAACGACGGGCTTGTTCCTGTAGTACTGGCAGTGGCCACCACTCCCGGTGGCGCTGCTGATAGTACTGAGCCCCAGATTGGCCAGCAGCTCTTGGAGGTGGGATCGGGGCAGGGATCGCGGCGCAGGGCACTTAAGGGCCTGAGCGACGTTGAATCATGCCAGGAAGGCGGGGGTGGTCTCCAAAAGGCCGAGGCAGGTTCCACCCACCTTTTCGGCCTGGTGCCGGGAGCCCCGCCTGCGCGACTGAATCTAGCCCCACAAGTGTAGGAGCCCAAAATGAGGGGCCATGAATATACTCTAACATCTAAACAGAAATTGCTGGAAATACTCAGCAGATCTGGCAGCACCTGCGGAGAAAGCAAAAGAGTTAAAGTTTGGTCAGAACCGGCAAAAGTTAGAGATGTAACGGGCTCCAAGTAAGGACAGAGGCAGGGAAAGCGGGGAGGGGAGGAAAGAACAAAAGGGAAGGTCTGTGATAGGGTGGAAGGCAGGTGAGATTCAATGACAAACAGGATGATGGCAAAAGGAGATGGTCACGGGACAAGGACAGAAACAGTGGATGGGTCCAGAGGAGGTGTAAATGGCAGCAGCAGAATCATGACCGACAGCTGCTGTCTGAACAAATGGGAGCGGTGGTTGTGATCTGAAATTGTTGAACTCAATGTTGAGTCTAGAAGGCTGTAAAGTACCTAAGCAAAGGGTGAAGTGCAATTCCTTGAGCTCCCATTGAGCTTCATTCGAACAATGTAAGCAGGCCGAGGACAGAGAGCTCAGAGGGGGAGTGGGGCGCAGAATTAAAGCAGCCGGAAGCTGAGGGTCACATTTATAAACTGAATGGAGGTGCTCGGCTAAGGAATCTGCGTTTGGTCTCCGCATTTTCAGAGCAGACCTCTTCCTGAGCAGCGAATACAGTGTACTAAATTGGAAAAAGTCCAAGTTAATCGCTGTTTCACCTGGAAGAAGTGTTTGGGACCCTGGGCGGTGAGAAGGGAGGAGGTAAAAGGGCAGGTGTCACATCTGTGTTTACATAGAAGGATATGCTGATAGGGTGAGATGAAGAGGGGGGTGAGAGGAGGCTCATGTGGAGCACGGAGCAGATGGGCCGAATGGCCTGTTTTTGTGCTGTAGACGCAATGTAACTCAATGTAAAAACAGTCCGAGAAGAGCAACAGGAGAGGGAAAAATTCCTTCCACTACCATCCTTCAGGCACTTTCCTGAGATAGCCTTACAGAGATGGTTGAGTTCGCTTTTCCGCTGGGCACAATGTATGTCGGCTTCTACATTGAAACAAATGAACATCATCTGTGACTAAGCAGGATATTTTAGTGCTAACTTGAACATTCCTGGAAGCAAATACTAGCCTTTGAAAATGGAAAGTCTCTGTCTGCAATACATTGAGTCTCCCAAGAAAGACAATGATAAAGACAGTGCTTACAAACTCAGGCCCTGGAGATGCATGTATCTGTGTAATAAGTGCATCAGTCAAAGTGACAGTACTGCTCTTCATAGCGTATTTAGCATGTACTGACAAGGGTCAGGACAATTCCAGGTGAGTGGCAATCGCACGAAGACCTGCTCACCCATCATCCCTCTCTGCTCACTGACCGACATTGGCTCCCGGTCCGAGAACGACTCAAGTTTCAAATTCTCATCTTTTCTGGTGAAATGACTCCGCAGCTTTCCCCTCCAGCCCCACGACCTTCTGAGATCTCTCGGCTCCTCCAATTCCGGCCTCTTGCGCCTCCCCCGATTTGGAATTTCCTCCCTAAACCTCTCCGCCTCTCTCTCTTTCCTCCTTTAAGAAGCTCCTTAAAACCGACCTCTTTGACCGCGCTTTTGGTCGTCTGTCCCTAATATCTCCTTATGTGGCTCAGGGTCAAATTTTAACCTGACGGTCACTCTTCTGAATTGCCTCTGGCCGTTTTACTACATTGACGGCGCTATATAAATGAAAGTTGTTGTTGTGGATTTGGCAATACGCCTTAGCCTTTATTGGCTAGCAGAAGAAAACAAATTGTCCAGGATACTGACCCCGACCTCCGTGGAACGATGATGTGCCTGAATGTTTGGGCTGTAATGCCGCCCCCCCGCCCCCATCCCATTTGGAAGAAAGAAAGAATTGCATTTTTATAGAACCGGCTGCCAATGCTTCCTGCATGTGAGCCACTTGGGTCAGCTACAGAAATAGGGCCCCCCACCATTGACTTGGGCATTCAGGACTTAGTTTCAGGGAATGAAGCTGGGCAGGTGGAAGGGCTATGAGTTGGGAAGCACCTTGGTGGCAGTGATCATAATTCAGTTAGATTTAGGCTAGTTATGGAAAAGGACAAAGATAGACCAGGAATAAAAGTTCTCAACTGGGGAAGAGCGAATTATACAAAGCTGAGATGTGATTTCGCTAAAGTGGACTGAAAATAGCTACTTGAAGGTAAATCAGTGGGAGGCATTTAAGGAAGAGAAAGTGAGGGTTCAGAACAAGTGTGTTCCCTTGAAGAAAAAGGGTGGAACAAGTCCAGAGTGCCCTGGATGTCAAGTGGCTTAAAGGAGAGGATAAAGAAAAAAAATGGAAGCTTATGACAGAGACTGAGGGCATAATCGTTGCAGAAAACCTAGAGGAAAAGGAAAAGTGTAGGGGTGACATTAAAAAGAAAATTAGGAAAGCAAAGAGAGGGCATGAAAAATATTGGCAAGTAAAATTAAGGAAAAACCAAAGTTTTTTTTATAAATACATCAACAAGAGGATAGTTTATGAGAGAATAGGACCTAATAAGGACCATAAGAGTAACCTGTGTGTGGAGGCGGAGGAGGTGGGTATGGGACTTAATGAATATGTGGCATCTGTTTTCACAAAAGAGAGGGATGATACAGACATTGCAATCAAGAAATATTAGATGAAATTAACATAGTGAGAGAGGAAGTATTACGGTGTTTAACATCTTTGAAAGTGGATAAATCCCCAGGCCCAGATGCAATGTATCCTAGGCTGTTAAGGGAAGTAAGAGAAGAAATGGTGGAGGCTCTGACCATCATTTTCCAGTCCTCTCTGGATACAGGTATGGTGCCAGAGGACTGGAGGCAGCTAATGTTGTACCATTGGTTAAAAAGGGAGGAAGGGATCGACCGAGTAATTACAGGCCAGTCAGCCTAACCTTGGTGGTGGGAAAATTATTGGAAAAAGTTCCGAGGGACAGGATAAATCTTCTTTTAAAAAGACATGGATTAATCAAAGACACTCAACATGGATTTGTTAAGGGAAGGTCTAACATAATTGAACTTTATGAGGAGGTAACAAAGAGGGTCAATGAGGGTAGTGCATTTGATGTAGTCCACTTGGATTTTAGCAAGGCTTTTGATAAAGTCCCGCATGGCAGACTGGCCACGAAAGTAGAAGCCCAGGGGATCCAAAGCAAAGGGCAAGTTGGATCCAAAATGGGCTCAGAGGCAGGAAGCAAAGGGTAATGGCCGATGGGTGTTTTTGTGACTGGAAGGTCTGTTTCCAGTGGGGCTCCACAGGGCTCAGTACTTTTTGTGGTATATATCAGAGATTCGGAGTTAAATGTAGGGGGTATGATTAAGAAGTTTGCAGATGTACAAAGATTTGGCCGTGTGGTTGATAATGAAGAAGAAAGCTGTAGACTGCAGGAAGATATCAATGGAATGGTCAGGTGGGTGGAACAGTGGCAAATGGAGTTCAATCCGGAGAAGTGCGAGGTAATGCATTTGGGAATGCTAACAAGGCAAGGGAATACACAATAAATGGTAGGATACTGAGAAGTGTAGAGGAACAGAGGGACCTTGAAGTGCATGTCCACAGATCCCTGGTGGCTGGACAGGTAGATAAGGTGGTTAGGAAGGTATACATAACTTGCCTTTATTAGGCAAGACATAAAATATAAGAGCTGGGAGGTTACGCTGGAACTGTGTAAAACACTAGTGAGGCCACAGCTGGAGTGGAGTGCAGTTCTGGTCACCCCACTATAGGAATGATGTGATTGCACCAGAGAGGAGACAAAGGAGATTTACAAGGATATTTCCTGGACTGGAGAATTTTCATTCTGAGGGAAGATGGGATAGGCTGAGGTTGTTTTCTTTGGAACAGGGGAGGCTGAGTGGAAATCTAATTAAAGTATATAAATTTCTGAAGGGTCTAGATAGAATGAATAGGAAGACCCTATTCCCATCGGTGAGAGGTCCATAACCAGGGGGCAGAGATTTTGGGTAAGATGTGGGAAGTTTAGAGGGGATTCCTGGGGAACTTTAGTCGCCCAGACAATGAGGGAGTTCTGGAATTAACTGCCTGAAAGGGTGATAGAGGAAGAAACCCTCATAACATTTCAAAAGTACTTGGGGATGCAATTGAAGTGCCATAACCTTCAAGGCTACGGACAAGATCCGGAGAATGGGATTAAACAGGATGGCTACTTCATGGCCGGCATAAACACGATGGGCCGAATGACCTCCCTCCGTGCTGTAAATTTCTATGATTCTCTGACCCTGAGCCCAGTGCCAGTCAGCACCTACAGGAGAGGAGCATGTCATGCAAAATTACACAAGGCAAGCAAACGCATAGCCAAAGCATTTAAATGTTGAATAAGGGTTTCTATGATGACTTGATTAAAAAATAAATCAATTTGCAAGTCTTAGCCCTGTAGCACATTGAACCAACATGTGGTGACTCAATCGAAAGAAGCAGCAAAGAAATGGAATAACAAGTGTCTTATACAGAGCAGTGATTAGGGGTGTGAAACATGTTGCTGTCTGTGGGGGCATTGTATATTGGATCAATCTGATTCAGTCAGTTGAGCACTAAATAATGGATAATTGGGAAGATTTACACTTAGATCAGGGATTGTGTACAATAGGAATGAATGGGAAGGGGTTTGATCCATTGGGATTGTGTACAATGGGAGTGAATGGGAAGGGGTTCGGTCCATTGGGATTGGATACAATGGGAGTGAATGGGAAGGGGTTTGATCCATTGGGATTGTGTACAATGGGAGTGAATGGGAAGGGGTTCGGTCCATTGGGATTGGATACAATGGGAGTGAATGGGAAGGGGTTTGGTCCATTGGGATTGGATACAATGGGAGTGAATGGGAAGGGGTATGATCTATTGGGATTCTATGCTTCTGGGTTACTGGGATGTGAGTTTTTTTATTCATTCATGGGATGTGGGCATCGCTGACCAAGCCAGCATTTATTGCCCATCCCGAAGTGCCCTTGAGAAGGTGGTGGAGAGCCGCCTTCTTGAACCGCTGCAGTCCATGTGGGATAGGTACACCCACAGTGCTGTTAGGAAGGGAGTTCCAGGATTTTAACCCAGCGACAGTGGAGATCAGCGATATAGTTCCAAGTCAGGATGGTGTGTGGCTTGGAGGGGATCTTGCAGGTGGTGGTGTTCCCATGCAGCTGCTGCCCTTGTCCTTCTACTGGTAGAGGTCGTGGGTTTGTAAGGTGTTGTCCAAGGAGACTTAGTACGTTGCTGCAGTGCATCTTGTAGATGGTACACACTGCTACCACTGTGCGTTGGTGATGGAGGGAGTGAATGTTTGTAGATGGGGTGCCAATCAAGCGGGCTGCTTTGTCCTGGATGGAGTTGAGCTTCTTGAGTGTTGTTGGAGCTGCACCTATCCAGGCAAGTGGAGAGTATTCCATCACACTCCTGACTTGTGCCTTGTAGATGGTGGACAGGCTTTGGGGAGTCAGGAAGTGAGTTATTTGCCGCAGGATTCCTAGCTTCTGACCTGCTCTTGTAGCCACAGTATTTTTATATGGCTTCTCCAGTTCAGTTTCTGGTCATGAACCCCCTAGGATGTTGATAGTGGGGGATTCAGCGATGGTAATGCCATTAAGGGGAAATGGTTAGATTCTTTCTTGTTGGAGATGGTATTTATTGCCTGGCACCTGTATGGCACGGATGTTACTTGCCACTTATCAGCCCAAGCCTGGATATTGTCCAGGAATTCCCTGCATTTCTACATGGACTGCTTCAGTATCTGAGGAGTCGCGAATGGTGCTGAACATTGTGCAATCATCAGTGAACATCCCCACTTCTGACCTTATGATTGAAGGAAGGTCATTGATGAAGCAGCTGAAGATGGTTGGGCCTGGGACACTACCCTGAGGAACTCCTGCAGTGATGTCCTGGAGCTCAGATGATTGACCTCCAACAACCACAACCATCTTCCTTTGCGTTAGGTATGACTCCAACCAGCTGGGTTGGACTTGTCCTGCTTTTTGTGTACAGAACACACCTGGGCAATTTTCCACATTGCAGGGGAGATGCCAGTGTTGTAACTGTACTGGAACAGCTTGGCTAGGGGTGCGGCTAGTTCTGGAGCACAAGTCTTCAGTACTATTGCCGGAATGTTCTCAGGGCCCATAGCCTTTGCAGTATCCAGTGCCTTCAGTCGTTTCTTGATATCACGCGGAGTGAATCGAATTGGCTGAAGTTTGGCATCTGTGATGCTGGGGACTTCAGGAGGAGGCCGAGATGGATCATCAACTCGGCACTTCTGGCTGAAGATTGTTGCAAATGCTTCAGCCTTATCTTTCACACTGATGTGCTGGGCTTCCCCCATCATTGAGGATGAGGATATTTGTGGAGCCACCTCCTCCAGTTAATTGTTTAATTGTCCACCGCCATCCATGAGTATTTGGTGATAATGACCTGAAAAGTTAATTTCTGCCTTATATCAAAATTATTTCTTGTCCTCTTCGTGAGGGAGGCTCACATAGTCTGTGGAGGGAGCACAGACGACTCAAGTTGCATGAAACCCCTCCAAACATTTTCCATTGCCCTCTCTGGGAAGTTTCCTTTCCCACTCCTGTCACCAGCTCATGATATCAAACGGAGTTCGTGATTGGCTAAAACCTGGGACTGTGTCACTGGGCCTCTCTGCCAGCGAATGGTCCATGTGGTGGAGGAGCAGGGAGATTCTGAATGGAGAGAAATGGGCAGCTTCCCCAGCCCTCCCTCAATCCACCCCTTCTGTTCCACCATTCATGGCACAGCCAACATGGCTGCAGTCCATTATATTCTCTCTCGATAGCTCCTCGGCCTTGTTCCTTTCTCACCACCAACCTTCTCAGTCTCACCGTGGTTACCTGCCCTAACTGTGCCACCTCAACCCGGATTTTGACTCCCTCCATCTTGTGAAGCGTCAAGATGCTATACTGCAACGTGACGAAACAGACGACCATTCAGACCATTTGTCACATGCCATGGGCATCTATTTTAACACGGACTCTATGCAGTTTCTCTTGAGGAAATGTTCTGTTTGACCCCACCCCACCCCCAATCACCCAGCCACCAAAGGCTAACTGAGCAAATCTAGCCTAACTTTGGACCACACATCCTAGACCACTTGCTCTCTTTGGCGAGACATGTCCATGTTCGAAGACGAGCGCGGGGGTTCGTCCTGGGCCGGTCTTCAGTCCGCGAGCAGCCCAGCCATGATCGTGGAGAGTGGCGGAGCAGCCTAGCCCTGTGCCTAGTTCACATTTATCCCGTGAGCAACGTCACGGAAAATGATGATCTGGTCGTTATCACATTGCTGGTTGTGAGAGCTTGCTGTGCTCAAATTAGCTGCAGCGTTCCCTATATTACAACAGTTGACCGCACTCCATTGGCTGAAAGTATTGTGGGATATCCCGAGGTGTCAGAAAATGCGATATGAGAGTGAATTCTTCCTCGTAACATGATTCCATTTGGTGCCTCCCTGGTTTGAATTGCGAACATCTATGCCCTTCAAAAAATAAAATTATAGCATAATACAGCACATCAGGAGGTCATTCAGCCCATCCAGCCCAGGGTGGCTCTTTCGAAGAGCAATACAGTTCGTCCCACTCCATTGCTCTTTTCCCATGCCCCTGCAAGCTTTTCTCCTTCAAGTATTTATCCAATTCCCTTTTGAAAGTTACTATTGAATCTGCTTCCACCTATCAGGCAGCGCGTTCCAGATCCGAACCACATGTTAGGGAAGATACTTTTCCCTCGTGTGATTTTGGCTTCTTTTGCCAATCGCAATAA
This sequence comes from Heterodontus francisci, assembly GCF_036365525.1. Lineage (NCBI taxonomy): Eukaryota > Metazoa > Chordata > Chondrichthyes > Heterodontiformes > Heterodontidae > Heterodontus > Heterodontus francisci. The sequence goes on along the minus strand of NC_090418.1, from coordinate 13,058,002 downwards.
ACTGTGCGCTTTGGTTATTGACCCACCAGCCACTGAGCCAGCTTGAGTCAATATCTCTTATTTTCGTGAATCTAAGACTCCGCTGTTGGGCTAGTGGTGAGAAAGCAAGTTGCCATCGCATTGGGCCAATTCTCGCTGGAGCGTGGCATTTCACTGAGTGCCCCAGTTAGTTAGACCTTTTCCTGCAACCTTCAGTTTGTTTATAGTTTGCGTTGTAACTCTGCTGGGAGTCATAGAGTCATTACGGCATAGCAGGAGGCCATTCGGCCCATCATATCTCTGCCAGCCCGCTGTAGATCAATCCAGTCGGTCCCATTTCCCCTGCTCTATCCCCGTATTGATCATCTCCGCTTCCACCACCCTCGTGGGCAGCGAGTTCCAGGTCATTACCACTTGCTGCTTAAAAAAGTCCTTCCTCCCACCCCCCTGTGTCTCTTGCCCAAAATCTCTCTCCCCTAGTCCTTGTACCATCAACTAATGGGAACAACCATTCTTTGTCTACTTTATCTAAACCTGTCATAATCTTGTACACCTCTATCAAATCTCCCCTCAACCTCCTTTGATCCAAGGGGAACAACCCCAGCTTCTCCAACCTAACCTTGTAGCTAAAATCCCTAAGTGTGAGCTGATAGTGGGCAACCCGGGACTTGAGAAAACAACAGGGAGAAACAGTCTATCTCCTTAATTGAAAGAGATTTAAGGATTGAAAAACCAAGGAAGGAGGAAAAAGGAGGGCAAATTAGAGTGGATGAAGTAGAGTGGGGGAATTAGAGTCAAAATAGGCACAGAAACAGAGAGAAAGGGCAAAGTTTTCCTTTAGGGGTCAGGATCCCGACATCGGGATCAAATCCAGGTCCAGGAAGGAGCTACAGCCTGCCCTTGCAGGTAAGGGACAGAGAGGGTGCCTCCAACGTGAGGCGCCATCTCAGCACTTTTTACAAAACTGAAGAAGAGAAATGGCCATAGTTGCCGGACCACCGTTGGGGAGGGGTGGGGGGGTCTCCCTGCGGCCGCATCTGTGTGGGGACACGGGGGAGGGGGAGGCTCAAAGTGATCCAGGAGGCCACCTGTAAGCATCTGCCATACTTCCAGGGCCGCGGTGGACCCGCAGGCCGATGGGAAATTCCAGTCGGCCTCTGATCAATGGCCTTAATTGGCCTCTTACTTGCATTAACAAGCCCACCCGCCGCTTGTGGGCGGTTAACCCTTCCGCGTCCAACCCGGCCTCCAGGAAATCGGCCGGGAGTGGGTACCGTGACGGGAAATACCATGATGGGAAATTCCGTGCCTCCGTTCCCGTCCACATAATGCCACCAAAGTCCTACCCAAAGATTGGATTGAGAGAGAGAGAAAAAAAGGAAAACAAACGGAAAGCAAGAAAAAAAAATGTGAAAAATGTGAAACTTTTAAGATCTCGAAGAAGGCTTTCTGAGCTGCAGGAACGAAGCTGCTGTCTGATTGGCACAATGACAACTCCGCGCATTGTTAACCCACCGTTACGTCTGCAGCCAAGCTTGGCCCATCGACAAGGATTGACCGTCCACGTGTTTAGAGCCCCTTGCAGTCCTGACACGGAGCAGGTTCTGATGAAAGGGGCCATCAGATGAAAGGTTAACTCTGTTTCTCTCTCCACAGGTGCTGCCAGACCTGCTGAGTGTTTTACAACACTTCTGTTTGAGCGTCTGGTGTTAAAGTCAGCTCTCTTATGAAGGGGCTAATCAAGGTACCTTTAACTGACAGCCCATTCTGCAGTTCCACTGACTGGAGCCGTGAAGTCGGTGAGTAATGCGGTGTTAGATTGACTCAATTAGATGAACAATTACCAAATTAGGTGTTAATGAGCGGCATTAATCTACTGTCTTAATGTGGAGGGAAGCATTTAGGAGAAAATTAGCCTGACATGGGTAGCCAGGGAACAAAATGAAAGGCACTACACTGTAAACATTCAGGCCATACATTCTGGCATCACGCAATCAGGGGACACAGATTTCAGGCGATTGGTGAAAGAACCAGAGGCAACATGAGGAAACATTTTTTTTTACACAGTGAGTTGTTGTGATCTGGAACGCGCTGCCTGAAAGGGCGGTGGAAGCAGATTCAATAGTAACCTTTGAAAGGGGAATTGGAGAAATACTTGAAGGGGGAAAGAAAAAATCACTGGGAAATGGGGAAAGTGCACAAGGAGTGGGACTAACTGAATTGCTCTTCAAAAGAACTCCCATTTGCCGCTGTCCGTAAGCTGGAGCTCCTGTCCATCTCCTAACTTGCCCCAAGTCCCATTCACCCACTCTGCTCACTGACCGACATCGGCTCCTGGCCTGGCAACACCTCGATTTTGAAATTCCCCTCCATGGTCTCGCCCTCCCTATCTCTGTCATCTCCTCCAGCCCGACAGCTCCCCTTCCCCCCCGGATCTCTGCATTCCTCCAATTCTGGACACTTGCGCGTCCCCCCCGATTCCCATCGCTCCACCATTGGCGGCCATGCCTTCAGCCGCCTGGGGCCCCGAGCTCTGGAATTCCCTCCCGAAAACTCTCCGCCTCTCTCTCCTCCTTAAAAGCTATCCCTTTAACCAAGCTTTTCATCACCTGTGCCAATATCGCTCTATGTGGTTGGTGTCGAATTTTTGGTCGATAAGGCACCTGTGGGACAATGTTAAAGGCACTGGCGAACTACAGGTTGTTGCTGTATAATCTGGAGATGAGGAGTTAGAGATGAATGGACCATGCTATCACTGTTCAGGAGCTCAAAGTTGGTGGGGAAATCACGTCCTCGACCATATCCTGAGCTAGGGCATTGCAAAGATTTTGCTTGTAAATCCTAAAACTCTTCTCTGATAGCCAACTAATGATTGAACAAGACTGGGGTTCTTTTCTGTAGGAAAGAGAAGGCCGAGGGGCGACCCGATAGAGGTCTTTAAAATTATGAAGGGGTTTCGATAGGGTAGACGTAGAGAAGGTGTTTCTACTCGTGGGGGGAGACCAGAACTAGGAGGCCGTCGATTTACTAATAAATCCAATCGGGAATTCAGGAGAAACTTCTGTACCCAGAGAGTGGTGAGAATGTGGAACTCGCTCCCACAGGGAGTGGTTGAGGTGAATCGTGTCGATACATTTAAAGGGAAGCTGGATAAACACATGAGGGAGAAAGGAATAGAAGGATATGGTGATAGGGTGGGATGAAGTAGGGGGTGGGAGGAGGCTCGTGTGGAGCAGAAACACCAGCACGGATCAGATGGGCCGAATGGTACCTGGCTGATATAGAACCAGGATCATAGAATGAGACAGCACATGAGGAGGCTATTCAGCCCAGCATTCCTGTGCCAGCCCTCTGAAAGAGCTACCCAATTAATCTGACACCCCTGCCCTTTCCTTGTGGCTTTGCAAATATTTCTTTTTGAAGTAGAAATCCGATTCCCCTTTTGAAAGTTACTATTGAACCTTCTTCCACCGCCCTTTCAGGCAGCGCGTTCCAGATCACAACAGTACTCGGAAGCAGAGGTGGAAACTGAATCCACAATCGCTTTTCAAGGGAAAGTGACTCGCAATTTGACGAGGGCAAATTTCAAAAAGGGGGATGGGATTGGAGCTGACCAATGGGACATTCAGAGAGTGGTCACTGGGTAATGAGGGAAATGGACGCCGACTCTGCTATAAAATTCAATGAATCAAAGGCGGCTAATTTTAACCGAACTGTCTGGGATGGGATCCCAGTGGGATGGGGTGGAATTCCAATGGGTGATAAAATCAGGCAGGATATTAAACCAGCGTTGCACCCGATCCTGTCAATTCTCCGACTGGCGGGTTTGGCTAAAATTGACGCAAATATTTCTAATAAAGCTATTGGAACCATAGAGCACAGCAGAAGGCCATTCTTCCCCTTGTGCCTGAGCTGGCTCTTTGAAAGGACTACTCCCTTGCTCTTTCTCGGTAGCTCTGTATTGTTGACATTTCAAGTATGTTGTGATGTTTGAGTAAGTATATTACTGCGATATTGGTGCTTAACTCAGTGGGGATGGATTTTATAGATGAGTTGGGGGTCCTGGCGCCAGGCCGAAAAGACCTGGAGAAACCCCACCACGGATTTCTCGTGCCCAACACCCCCCCACTCCCGGTGCAATCCTCCATTGTTCCGGAGGCTACGTTTCCTGCGCCAGGATTCCTGTCCCTTGGGGATCCCGCCTCCAAGTGCTGCAGGCCAATCACAGGGCTGGCAGCTCAGCAGTGCCACCGGGAGCGGTGGCCACACCCGGTACTGCAAAAGCCTCACACCCGCCCCACCGCGCCAGGCCCAGCGTTGGAAACCCGGACCTCAGGTAAGTGAGGCGGGGTCGCCGGGGCCAGTCCTGAGATGAGGTGGGGGTTGGGCGTGAAGTCCAGGGAGGGGGGGGGGTGGTCCACGAAGATGCAGGTTTTTTGCCAGCAGGGGTTCTCCGTGGCCCACAGATTCCCCATGAATCCCGCAGGGGTGGCGGGAAGAAGCCCCTCAAGTGGCCATAAATACGCCACTTAACGGCTTCAGTTGGCCTCTGGGCGGGAAGGCCATTGTTAGCCTATCCCACCCCTTTGGAAATCTCTTGGCGATGGGGCAGCGACAGGCCCTTCGCCCCCTGCCACATGTCACAATTCTATGGACATCCCACCTCTTCCCCCGCCTCGAAGTGGGGTCCATAAAATCCAGCCCAGTGTTATTTTGAGGAAGCTGGAACCTAGAACGACTGGTGAAGCCAAATAGATAGGGTTTTGACTTGTACCTGAATCTTAACGTACAGTACGTGAAAATGGACAGTTAAACATTTTATACAAGCTGACATTAAAAAACCTTTCATTTCTATAGCACCTTTCACGACCAAAGGTACTTTACAGCCAATGAGGTACTTTTGAAGTGTTGTCACTATTGTAATGTAGGAAATGCAGCAGCCAATTTGTGCACAGCAAGCTCCCCCAAACAGCAAAGTGATAAATGACCAGATGATCTGTTTTGATCAGCAGTGAAGTGATGACACTCGCCGCTGATCGTGAAGAACGCGGCCCAAAATGACCTGGCGATCTCTGCGACATGGATTTCCACTTTCCCGATGTTAATCTGAATCTGGTACTAAGTCAAGGGGATCTCCAGGTGTCCAACAACAGTGCTGCAATCGATCAGGATAATCACATTGAAGAAGTCTCACAGACAGCAAATCAGGAACTAACGTGTGCTGATTAGCCTTCACTTTTTATAAACCTTACAGAGATCGAAATAAAGATTGGGGCACAAACATTAGAAGCTGAAATGTAATAAATAAACCTAAAAGAAAATCAAAAAATCTATCACAATAGACAAATTTGGCATTATACAGATATAAATTAAATCTTTCAGTGCTAGAGAGGTTGTTCAGCAGTAGTTATGCCTTAGTACACCATAAAAAACCCAGTAACACCTCATTAATAGGGGGTAAGTTTTTTTAGGGGGGTTTAACAGTGATATTACAGTGTTAAAGGGGATTTGCTCTTCAGTTCAGTGACTTGTAGAAGATTGTCACCTGCGGGGATTTCAACAGCGCACTCTCTGGAGGAGCATCAACCTCTGTCTTTCCACATTCAACTGTGCGTGTGCGGACTCCAGATATTGCTGTTGGCTTTGCAGGGTAACAACAGTGACCGCCGACAGTTTCGCCAGTGCTGCAACCTCAAAATCCAGGTCAACGACCCAAGACACTGAGGCGAGCTCCTCTGCTCTTCAAAATAGCAACCGTGGGATCTTTTATGTCTATCTGAGAGGACAGACAGACCCCCAGTTGAGCAAGTCATCTGAAAAGATACCTCCGACAGTACAGCACTCCCTCAGTACTGACACTGGGCGTCTCAGCTTGGATGATTGTGCTCAAGTCTCTTGGACTTTGGACTTAGAATCTTCCGGAAAGAGTGCCAGCCACTGAGCCACCTCTGACAACAGGTTAATCCAACTAATGGAGTACAGTGTATAACAAATCACCTTCCACATGCACATTAACTATATTAAAATTAGAAACCTTGTTTCACAAATCGTCTATAGTTCAAGACATGGGATTGTCATGGGTTTTGTTGTAAATGTTGAGCCAAGAAACTGGGATTGTTCTCCATAGAGCAGAGACGGTTAAGAGGAGTTTTGATAAAACTGCTCAATATCATGAGGGATTTTGATAGAGTGAATAAGGAGAAACTGTTTCCACGGGCAGGAAAGTCGGTAACCAGAGGGGCACAGACTTAATAAGATTCAGAAAAAGAACCAAAGGGGTGGGCTAAAGAGAGTTTCTGGAACGCGCCGCCTGACGCAGATTCAATAGTCGCTTTCAAAAGGGAAATTGGATAAATACTTGAAAAGGAAAAGTGTGCAGGGCTGTGTGGAACAAACGGGACGAACTGGATTGCTCTTTCAAAGAGCCAGCACAGGCATGATGTGCCGAATGGCCTCCTTCTCTGCTGCGCCATTCTCTAATCCTTGGCTAAGGAGCGAACAGCCTCAGTGAGCTTTGAAGAGACTTTTGGTCCGTTGCTAAAAAGAACAGGAAACAAGCAAAAAAAACGGAAAGTGGTCAGGCCATTGGATAGTGCATGAGCCAATTAAATGACAGAGGAGGACGCTTCTTTTATGGGAGCTGGAAGCCATAAGACTTAACTCAAAAACGGACTGCAATGAAGAACAAACTGTGCCATCGCTAGGAGAGGCAACGTAAGAAGACGAGGAAGAATCCAATTGGTACACACTCCAAGCTCTGTCAGAACATCTAGTCAAAGCACGTTCAAATCCATGTTCTAAAGACTGGAGAATTATTTCAATCTAATACTGATTGTAGTTCACTAATCGACTAAAGTCTTTAATAATCTTGATGCCAGTTACTGTGGTTGGTGTTTTGCTCATGGTTAGAATTAGTAATAAGGTATCTTAAACATAAGAATAAACAAATTAATAACGATAGCAGTGTATTGAGGACAGCTGACTTGAATAGGAAAGTGTACCGTTAATTGGTTTGTAAATCATTACTTACCAACTCTTAGAGTTCTCCATGGTTGCTTAATGGTCATTGTCAATTCAGCTACATCTGTAACTGGCCGAATGAAGAAGTGGTTTTAATTCTGAGCTTTTATTTTTCTGCTTCAGAAACCTGATTTGTCACCAGCAATGATGCTGTTAAATGACCATTTGCGGTTTTAATTAAGCAACTGAGGTAAAGAACCGAGAGCTGAACACCAAAATTGGCAAAGGGTTGGAAAGGCTACGAGCAAGACGACATTACGCCAAGGCTTTGAAAGCATCCCGATTGTAGAGGCACTCATGAGATTGAAGGGCGGCATCTCCACACCACGACGTCCAGATTATTGGCACATCCCTCCACCCTCTCCGCCAACAGCCATGTCATCACCGAGCGGAGGCAGAGAAAGTCCGAGGAGAAACCTTATGAGGAAAGGAAGACTGAGGAAGGAGGTGAAATATCTCCAAAGGCCGGGGGGAAGGAGGTGTTGGAATAGGAGACAGTTTGAGCTCAGCAGTGAGGTCTGAGAGAGGAGGAAGTGTGCCTGGGAATATGTATTTGGAACACTGGAGAATTGAGAGAGAACTGTTCACCCTTTGACTTCTCCCTGTTTTGTGTATCGTCTCAACTTAACAATGCTGTGCAAACACAATTACTACAGAATAAAGGAGTGTGACTTATAAAGTGACTAAACACACACACACACTTGCTTCTACATGAACAAGAATGTGTCAGAGCAGATTTAATAATTATAGTCTATTTATGCAGTTTCTGTAAACTCCTACTTAGCTGCATAACAGCACCAACTGCTCAACATTCAAAAAGCACGCCTACTTGAATTGGTTCTGGGTGGGTCTTGGATGCATGTGATCTGGAGTCTGCACACTGCAGAGTAAACTTCAAAGCAACCGGGAGAGGTAACTCAGTGGAGTCACTAAAAAGGTGGCGCATTTCTATAGTGCCTTTCGCGACCTCAATGTACCCCAAAGCGCTTTACAGCCAATTTATTTAGAGATACAGCACTGAAACAGGCCCTTCGGCCCACCGAGCCTGTGCCGACCAACAACCACCCATTTATACGAACCCTACAGTAATCCCATATTCCCTACCTGCACTAGGGGCAATTTACAACGGCCAATTTACCTATCACCTGCAAGTCTTTGGCTGTGGGAGGAAACCGGAGCACCCGGCGGAAAACCCACGCGGTCACAGGGAGAACTTGCAAACTCCACACAGGCAGTACCCAGAATTGAACCCGGGTCCCTGGAGCTGTGAGGCTGCGGTGCTAACAACCGCGCCACTGTGCCGCCCAGCATTTATTGCCCATCCCTAGTTGCCTTTGACAACTGAGTGTCTTGCTAGGCCATTTCAGAGGGCAGTTAAGTGCCAACCACATTGCTGTGGGTCTGGGATCACATGTAGGCCAGACTGTTTTAAGGGAGCCTCAGCGAGATTAGATTACAAAATAGATCCCCAGGTGTATCAGCTTTGTCGTATTTTTATAGGTTTTATTATGTAAGGCAAATATGGGTACCTACGGCATCAAGTTCTGTGTGTACATTGTGGATACATTTACGAAGATGTCGTATTACATTTATCTCTTACCATTTATTGCGTGTGTCTTCGATATTTTATCTTGTCCAATCTGTATTGCAAAAGGCACTCAAAACCATTCAAGAATCTGCATTCCTTTATCCCACTCTGTCACCTCTCCCTTCCCCCACCCTCGTGCTACAAGACTGTCTGGTATGTCTGTGTGTCTTTCGGAGATAGCGTTTAAACAAATCACCCGACGATATTCTCGCTCTATATTGTACCACAAAGTGCTACAGCACAGAAGGAGGCCATTCTGTCAGTCGTGCCTGTGCTAGCTCTTTGAAAGAGCAGCTGTGCTTGGTCCCGCATCCCTGCTTTTTTTGTTGCCCAGTAGCCCTGTAGATTCCTCAGCCTCGAGCACTTTGTCTCCCTTTCAAATTATTTATGGAGTCAGCTTCCGCCACCTTTTCAGGGAGACCGTTCTAGATCCCGAGAACTCTCCGAGTGAAGAAATTCTCCTCGTCTCCCCTCGCGAGCTTTTTCCAATGCTTTTAAATCTAGCACTCTGGTTATTGTCCAGAGGGAATAGTTTTTCTCTACTATATCAAATTTAATATTAAATTTAATAAATATATTTAATAAACCAAGTTATGCTTTAGATATCACTGGTTAGGCCACAGCGGTGTCCAATTCCGGGCTCCGCACTTCAGGAAGGATGTCAAGGCCTCGGAGAGGGGTGCGGAGGAGATTTACTGGAATGGTCCCAGGGGATGAGGGACTTCAGTTAATGTGGAGAGACTGGAGAGAAGCTGGGATTGTTCTCCTGAGAGCAGAGCAGGTTAAGAGGAGATTTAATCGAGGCGTTCAAAATCATGAAGGGTTTTGATAGAGTAAATAAGGGGAAACTGTTTCCAGTGGCAGGAGGGTCGGTAAGCAGAGGGACACAGATTTAAGATCATTGATAAAAGAGCCGGAGGGGGAAATGAGGAGAATTTCTTTTAACGCAGCGAGTTGTTGTGATCTGGAACGCGCTGCCTGAAAGGGCGGTGGAAGCAGATTCAATAGTAACTTTCAAAAGGGGGAATTGGAGAAATACTTGAAAAGGAAAAATTTGCAGAGCAGGGGGGAATGGGACTGATCGGATAGCTCTTTCAAGGAGCAAGCACAGGCACGACAGGCCGAATGGCCTCCTCCGATGAAGCACCTTGGGACCTTTTACTACATTAAAGGCACTATATAAATGCAAGTAATTGTTGTACTCTATACATACCTTTCCTTACAGGTATGGGGCAGCAGGTACCCGTCCCTGATGGCTATTAGTAAACCAGTTGGGTTTTTTGCAACAATTTGTCATTTTCCTCTCTATATTCATTCAATTTAACATCTTGCTATATCGGGATTTGTACTCTCAATCTCAAGGCTATCAATCCAGTACTGGAACTACCGTACCCATAGTAACCACTTGGAGCTAATACATCAAGTATTCGGGAATGGGATTGGAGTGCAGATGGAAAGACAGGAGAAATCTTCTGAGACAGAATGACAACAATGGCAAATGATAGCAGTGACTTGCATTTATATAGTGCCTTTGACATAGAAAAATTTCCCAAGGCACTTTACAGGAGCATTATCAAGCAAACATTGACTCCGAGCTGCATAAGGAGGCATCAGGACAGATGATCAAAATCGGGGTCAGAGGTAGGTGTTCAGGATCATCTAAAAGGAGGGGAGAGGTGTAGAGAGGTTTAGGGAAGGAATTCGAATTCTAAATAAAATAATTAGGGAGAATCTAACCATCTCCCATTAACATTCAATGGCATTACCATCGCTGAACCCCCCCCAACTATCAACATGCTGGGGGTTACCATTGACCAGAAACTTAACTGGACCAGCCATATAAATACTGTGGCTACAAGAGCAGGTCAGAGGCTGGGAATTCTGCAGTGAGTAACTCACCTCCTGACTCCCCAAAGCCTGTCCACCATCTACAAGGCACAAGTCAGGAGTGTGATGGAATACTCTCCACTTGCCTGGATGGGTGCAGCTCCAACAACACTCAAGAAGCTCGACACCATCCAGGACTAAGCAGCCCGCTTGATTGGCACCCCATCCACAAACATTCACTCCCTCCACCACCGATGCACAGTGGCAGTATTGTGTACCATCTACAAGATGCACTGCAGCAACTCACCAAGGCTCCTCCGACAGCACCTTCCAAACCCGCGACCTCTACCACCTCGAAGGACAAGGGCAGCAGATGCATGGGAACAGCAGCACCTGCAAGTTCCCCTCCAAGCCCCACACCATCCTGACTTGGAACTATATCGCCGTTCTGCACTGTCGCTGGGTCAAAATCCTGGAACTCCCTCCCTAACAGCACTGTGGGTGTCCCTACCCCACATGGACTGCAGCGGTTCAAGAAGGCAGCTCACCACCCCCTTCTCAAGGGCAATTAGGGATGGGCAATAAATGCTGGCCCTTGACAGTGATCCCACATCCCAAGAATGAATTTATTAAAAAATTCCAGAACTTAGGCAATTGAAGGCACGGCCTCCAATGGTGGAGAAATGATGGGAAATTGGGGGATGCTCAAGAGGGCGGAATTGGAGGAGCGCAGAGATCTCGGAGGGTTGTAGGGCTGGAGGAAGGCACAGAGTTCAGGAGGGGTGAGTCGATGGAAGGATTTGAACATAAAGATGAGAATTTCAAAATCGAGGCGTGGCCAAATCGGGAGCCAATGTGGGTCAGCGGGCACACGGGGTGATGGGTGAACAAGACTTGGTGCGAGTTCAGACACAGGCAGCTGAGTTTTTCGAGGAGCTCGAGTCTACCGACAGTGAAAGATGAAAGCTTGCCCAAGGGAGCTTTGGAATTGACACTAGCAATTGATGTTGAAGTCGGAAAAAGAAGAGAAATCAAATTGAAAAGGAGACACAAACATTGCATTAAAATGGTGAAGGGGAAAAGATGTAATTAAGTGGTACTGCCATGCATCTGTTTAAGGATAACAAATTGTTAGAAAAGCACGCAGCCTTCTGAAATGGGCTTTGAAATATGAGGTGTTCTGGTAGACATTAGAGAGAAGATTGATGACACCCTATTTGCATCGAGATATTGGTGTCCAGGGAATAGTCAAAAGCTCGAGACTGGCATTAAAAATAAGCCAAGGCCTTGCAGAAACAAACTCGGAAATTGGGAAACAAATTACTCAACACACAATTGGAAAGATTACAGCAGTGTTGAGGCCCGCTGCAGCACTGGCTTAGACACAGTGCGTCTCATTCTTACAGCTCAGCGGGAGGCCGTTCAGCCCATCGTGCCTGTGCTGGCTCATTAAAAGGGCCGTCCAATTAGTCCCATGGCAATGGGAAAAATAGAACGCAGAAGCAGGCAGAGAGAGAGAGAGAGTGACCATCCCGCACATCTCTCGCACCTTTCACGATGTCAGGACATCCCAAAGCGCCTTACGGCTGACGGGGTACTTTTTGAAACGTAGTCACGGTCGTCGTAGAGGAAAAGCGGCAGCCAACTGGCGCACAGCAAGATCCCATCCCCCGCAACAGGATAAAGGAGCAGAGAACCTGCGCCCAAGTTGGTTGAGGGATAAATATTGACCCAGGACAGACCGGGGGAGAACTCCCCGGCGCGTCTTCGAAACGGTGGCCGCGGGATCTTTCACGCCCGCCTGCAAAGGCAGATGGGGGCCTCAGTGCAACATCTGATCGGAAAGACAGCGCCCCTGACAGTGCACTGGGAGTGTCGGCCTAGATTATCGAATTGCTGGATCAATGAGATCTTTTCCTTCTTTTACCACTGATTCTAAAATGGAGGAAAGCAGCAGAACCTTGAAATGAACAGGGGTCAAACTGACGTCTTGAAAAAGTACCTTTGCTGTTATCTCCAAGATGTTACTGATAAGTCAAAAATCCTCAATTTCACCAGCATAATGAAAATTGATCTGTACCTCTGTTATTGCTGTGACATCTCTGAGATTTAATCCCGAGATTAATCTTGAAACACTGAGCAGCAGCTGGTAGCAAGGCTCTGTGCTCACTGTGACTTCTCCACTATCTTCTGAATTAGGTAATTAAACCTCCAAAAAGAGCCCACGGCAAGTGTACGGTTTTTTTGTGCACAACATTAAACAGCATTACAGAACTGTGCAGCACCGAAACAGACCATTCATTTCAGCATTCTATCTAATCCTTTCAGTATAACCTTCTGATCCTTTCTCCCTTTCGTCCTTATCCAATACAACTTGACCGACCAGCTCCCGATCCAGCGACAATTTTAAATTTCTTACCTTTTGTCTTCAAATCCCTCCCTGGCCTCGCACCCCCCCCCCGCAACTTCTTATCTCTGAAACCCTCCTCCAACCCCGCAATCCTCCAAGATCTCTGCTGCTCCTCCAATTCCTGAGCATCTCCTGATTCCCATCGCTCTGCCATTGGTGGCCGTGCCTTCAGCTGCCTGGATCCCTAAACTCTGGAATTCCCTCCCGAAACCTCTCCGCCTCTCTCTCCTCCTTGAAGACGCTCCTTAAAGCCGACCACTGACCTAGCTTTTGACTACCTGTCCGAATATCTGCTTATGTGGCTCAGTGTCAAATTTTGTTTTATAAATCTCCTGTGAAGCACCGTGGGATGTTTTATTGTGTTAAAGGCGCTATATAAACGCAATTGATGTTACACAAATGCAGGTTGTTGTTGTCAACAACATCTACACAATTCGCCTCAACCACGCCCTGTGGTTCCACATTCGCTCCGCTCTCTGGGGAAAGAAGTTACAGTCGCGCCGTGTTGCCCTGGCAACAGTCAAATGTGCTTAAAACTCATCGGTTGTCCAGGAAATGGGAATTGCCATTGGAAAACTGGCACGGTTCAGAAATCCGAAGTTTTTTAATGTCATGAAAATTTCCGTGAGACGATTTGGATCTGAATAAATATCTGGGCATTTGCATCAGGCCTGTCAGAGAATCTTTTAATGACCCTGTTAGTACGGGTTTTCCTCAGGCGGAGCTCACAGCTCCTTCCTGAAACAGATAGAACCAGCCTCAGAGTGGTAAACTAGCCCTCGCAGCCATTTTGAACAGTGGGGGTGGAGTTTGCACTGCAACCCGTCCCAGGGATGCAGAAGTCCCAGATAATGATGGCGTCTCTAAAACACTGATGTGAGTCACTAATATCACAACTAGGTGTCAGCAGAGGCTCAGTGGGTAGCACTGTCCCCTCGGACTCAGAAGATCACAGCTGCAAGTCATACTCAAGAGACATGAGCACAAAACCAAGGCTGGTACCAAGAGACAGTGTAGAGGGAGCTTTACTCTGTATCTAACCCCGTTTTTTTTTTTTCTTTCTTTTTTTTTTCTTGTTTTTTTTTGTCGAGGGGGCCTTTATACACCAGGCCCCCTTTATATATTTTTTATATGTCGAGGGGGCCTTTAATCCTCAGGCCCCCTTTATATACATACTTATATTTTTAAAATAACTTTATTAAAACCAGATAAATAAACAAAAAACTCAAATTAAAATGCCATTCTCGGCGTTGACAATGCACTCCAGTCCCTGCGGTGCCCACCGGTCGCGGAAGGCCTCAAGCGTACCGGCGGACACCGCATGCTCCTTTTCCAGGGACACCCGGGCGCGAACGTAACCGCGGAAGAGGGGCAGGCAATCGGGGAGGACGGAACCCCCGACGGCCCGCAACCTGGACCTGTGAATTGCCACCTTGGCCAGGCCCAGGAGCAGACCGACGAGGAGATCCTCCTCCCGGCCCAAGCCCCTCCGCACTGGGTGCCCAAAGATCAGGAGCGTGGGACTGAAGTGCAGCCAGAATTTGAGGAGCAGCCCCTTCAGATACTCAAATAGGGGCTGCAACCTCGCACACTCCGTATAAATGTGGAACACGGACTCGTCCAGGCCGCAGAAAGTACAGGTGGCCTGGGAGTCCGTGAACCTACTTAAAAGCCTATTGCACGGGACTGCTCTGTGCAGCACCCTCCACCCCAGGTCCCTGATGTAAAGGGGGAAGACTCCCGCGTAGAGAGACCTCCATCGGGGTTTCCCCTCGCCGCCAGATGGCAACGCGGACCGCCAGGGCGTGTCCGGCCGGCTGACGAGGGCGAGGAAGTGGAGAGTGTGCAGGAGCAGCCCGTACAGGAAACCCCTCCGCGCCGATTGGAATGGCACGGAGGGCATTTCCGAGAGGCGGCTCGGGTTGTGCGGGACCGGCTCCCGAGGAGGGTTTCGGGGCCTGGGTCCGATGAGCAGTTCCGGCCGAGCGGGGCTCAGCTCGGCCGGGATCGCTCCGCACTCCCAAGCCCCCTCGACACCCGCAGTGAGGGGCGTCCCAGGGGTTTCGGCTACTCCTCCGCCCGCCGGACCGTCCCCGGAGTCGGCCGCCCGGACAGCCGAGGCGCTCTCTTCCGCCGGCGGGGGAGCGCCCTGACTGGAGGCGACCATGTTCCAGACTCGGAAAAGATCCCGGTAAAAGACAGGCAACTCCCTCAGAGAGGCGCGGCTAACGGACTCCACCGGGAGCTGCGTGTCGTCTTGAAGGCAGTGACACTGGCGGAAAAAATACGTCGCCAGCGCACACCATCTGGGAGGACGCTCGACGTACAGGTATCTCTGCAGGGTCCGAAGGCGGAGAGTCGCAGCCTGGGTGCGGACGCACACCAGCGACTGACCGCCCTCCTCGATCGGGAGACTCAGGACCGCGGCAGAGACCCAGTGTTTCCTCTTGCCCCAGAAGAAATCGACGAGTTTCTTCTGGATCTTGGTGGCAAATACAGGGGGCGGGGCCAAAGTGACCAACCGGTACCACAGCATGGAGGCCACCAGTTGGTTTATGACCAACGCTCGGCCCCTGTAGGAAAGCACTCGGAGCAGTCCTGTCCAGCGCCCCAGCCGAGCGGTGACTTTCGCCTCCAACTCCTGCCAGTTTGCCGGCCAGGCTTCCTCAGCGGGGCTAAGGTGGACTCCCAGATAGAGGAGGTGCGTGGTGCTCCACGCAAAAGGTGTCATCTCCTCCGGCAGGGAGTCCACCCGCCACTGACCAACCAGGAGTCCGGAACATTTCTCCCAATTGATCCTCGCGGAGGACGCGGCAGAAAAGGTCTGCTGGCAGTCGCGCATCCTCCGCAAGTCAACGGGATCTGTGATTGCGAGGAGCACGTCGTTGGCGTAAGCCGAGAGGACGACCCGCATAGCCGGCTCGCGCAGAGCCAATCCCATCAAACTCCTGCGAAGCAGGCACAGGAAGGGCTCCACGCAGATGGTATACAATTGGCCGGACATGGGGCACCCCTGACGCAGTCCTCTCCCAAATCGAAGGGGCGCCGTCAAGGACCCGTTAACTTTGACTAGACACTCTGCGGCGGCGTATAAAAGTCGGACCCGGGCCACAAAATGCGGCCCGAGTCCGAAAGCGCGCAGAGTCCCGAAAAGGTAATCGTGATCCACCCTGTCGAACGCCTTCTCCTGATCGAGGGAGAGAAAGGCGACCGACTGACCAGTCCTCCGGGAAAGATGGATCAGGTCCCGGACCAGGTGGATGTTGTCCTGGATGGACCGGCCCGGGACCGTGTAGGACTGGTCGGGGTGGATCATGTGGGCCAGCACGGAGCACAGGCGGGTGGACATAGCCCGGGCAAAGATCTTATAATCCGTGCTGAGGAGGGAGACCGGACGCCAGTTTTGAAGCAGGCGGAGATCGCCCCTCTTCGGCAGCAGGACGATGACCGCCCTGCGCCACGAGAGGGGCATCTCCCCGGTCGCCAGGCTTTCCCCCAGGACCCAAACGTAATCGTCCCCCAGGACGTCCCAGAACGCCCTGAGGAACTCCACGGTCAACCCATCCAGCCCTGGGGATTTGCCCCTCGAGAGCTGGTGGAGGGCGCCAGTCAGCTCCGCCAACGTGAGCGGAGCCTCCAATCCTTCAGCGCCCTCCGGGCTGACCTGCGGCAGGTCCTCCCACAAAACTCTGCGCGCATCCTCGCTGGACGGATCCGGAGAGAACAACGCACTGTAATAAGTCCGGACCAGGAGGCCCATTCCCTCCGGATCCGTGATGGAGGATCCGTCGGCGGCCAGCAGCTCGACGAGCTGCTTACGGACCCCCCGCCATTTTTCCAGCGAGCAGAAGAAGGGTGAGGTTCGGTCCAAATCTTCCAGGATCTGGATCCGCGACCTCACGTACGCGCCTCGGGACCCTATGAGCTGCAGGTCCCTCAGCGCGCCCTTCTTCTCTTTGTACGCCTGCCACAGGGTCGGGTCCACGACGGCATGACCGAGGCGGGACTCCAAGTCGAGCACCTCCCTCTCAAGGCGCCCGATCTCGGCTTCCCGCCTCTTGGTCGACCCCTTCGCATACTCCTGACAGAAGACGCGGATGTGAGTCTTGCCCACATCCCACCATAGCCTCAAGGAGGGGAAGCCCCCCTGCTTCCTTCTCCAGTCGGCCCAGAATCGACAGAACGAGTCCTGAAATCGCACGTCCTCCAGCAGCCGGTTGTTAAAGTGCCAGTACGCGGACCCCGCCCGCGTGCGGAGCGGAGAAAACTCCGCTCACACCAGGCGGTGGTCCGAGCACGGCACCAACCGCATGGAGGCCGCCGAAACGCGGGAGACGTACGCCTGCGAAATGTAGAGGCGGTCGATTCGCGACCCCCCTCCTCCAGATCTCCACGTGAAGGCGCTGGAGTCAGGATGGAGATTCCGCCAGACGTCCACCAAGTTAAGGGAGCTGATCAGTCCCCTCAACTTCTCCACTGACGCGTGGCCGCGCTGGGGACCGGAGCGATCCCCCACCTCGAGGGTGCAGTTAAAATCCCCCCCGAGGATGATGCACTCGCCGCTATCGATGGAGCTCAAGAGAGCGGACACTTCTTCAAAGAAGCGCGCTTGCAACGCGCCGGGCCTGGGCGCGTACACGTTCACAAAGTGGAGCGGCACACTACCCAGGCGAACGGCGAGGTGGAGCAAGCGGCCCGGCACTAGCTCCTTGACCCCCAAGATCTCCGGCTGAAAAGTCGGGGCCAACAAGATAGCCACCCCACTAGAAATAGGGGTGAGGTGACTCATGTAGACCCCACCCTGCCACTCCAGGAGCCAGGTGGCTTCGTCTCCCGGAACGGTGTGGGTTTCCTGCAGAAAGCTCACCGCGTATCTCCCTTCCCTAAGGACTGCGAGATTGTGAAATCTGCGGTGAGCCCCTCTGCTGCCGTTGATGTTGAGGCTGGCTATGGTTATCTTCATGTCAAAGGTAATTAAAACCCGTCACAAACACCTCACTGTGAGGAGGGAGTGGAAGTGCACCTGGCCCTCCACTCCCCCAGCAACCTATTGGGGAACACATTAAAACGGCGCCTCTCAACCAGTTTCACGTCCGCACGCTTGCCCGCTATCTTAAGGGCGGCACGGACGGACTGGATGATCAGCGCCAGATTCGACCAACGGTCGAGGGCCAGCTGAACTTTATTGCGGCAACCCCTGCAAGCCGCAAGGAAATCCCGGAGTTCCGCCGTGGGGATGAGAGGAGATTCGGTGGGAGGCACGAGGGACTCCACCACCTCACTGGCGATGGAATCAACATCATCCTCCGTGCCCCGCACCGAATCCCCATCCTCCTCCGGGTCGTCACTGCCAGCGGCCGACACATCTACCACACACTGTGGGGCGGACGTCCCGGCCGCGCCAGCTGGTCCCGCCTCCGTCACGATCCCACCCCCAGGATCGATGGCGGAGGAGTCCTCTCTGGGTTCTATTGTGAAACTGGAGCCTGTAGGCACCAGCGGTTCAGGACCCCCTCCACCTCCGTCCCCAGGGCAATGAGTGGTCCAGGGGAGACAGAATTTCCCGACTCCGGGAAACCAGCCGGAGCCAAGACTGGAGGCGGAGGGAGGAGGCTATCTCCCGCTCCGCCAGCACCCACAGGCCCAGCAGATGGGACAGCATTCTCAGTTATAACTGGGTCGGGTGTCTCCTGGTTGGTGGTGGACTCCGGCTGGGAGGCCCGACCCTCTGGGGCCTCGCCCTCCCCTTCATTCAGGGCACCCGACCCAGTAGCAGTGGCGGAATGGGCGGCTTCCCCAGGCACTCCCACCACAAGCAGGGCCCCACTTACTCCTTCAGGAGGGGCCTCACGTACCGGGGCCATCCCCTCCCCTCCATCCTGAGGAATAGGGAGCACCTGCCCGGACTTTGTAGCCTTGGTGGTGGCGGTAGGGGGAACCTGAGGACCAGAAACAGGAGGCAGCTCCCCTCCAACAGATGGGCCCTGCACCTCAGGGCCCTGTGTTATTTCTGTGGAGGGGTGCCTTCTCCTCTTTTTCGCACTTGGGCGCGGAGACTCAGAGACCTCCATGTCATCAGAGGCCTCCGCCTCCACACCCTTTTTTCCCTTTCTTGTCACCCTCGGCCTGAGCCCAGCCCTGGGACAGGTGGATTCCATGGGAATGGGCTTTGGGCTGAGCTCAGGCTCGGGTTGAGTCAAAGGTGTCCAGGGGACGCGCCTCATGATGTTTCTTTTTTCCCCGCGTCTTCCTTCCGCTCGGATGGACGCTCCCCTCCCCGCCGGAGGCTGTGAAAACCACAGCCTCCGGAACCGACTGAGCGGTGTCTATTGGATGTGTTGGGGGAGTGGGAGGAGGTGCTGCGGAACCACTCTGGGCCGCCGAGGTGGAGCTGGCGGCCGGGAGGTTGGGGCAGTTCTTACGAACATGCCCCACCCCCTTGCAGACGTGGCACCGCTCCCCGTCCGAGGTCCAAAAGACGCAGTAGGCCGTCCCCTGGAACTCCACATTAAATTGGCCCTCCGTGTCCTCCTCCCGCGCCAGCTGCATAAATAACTGGCGGCGGAAGGAGTAGACATGTTGGAGGCTGTGCTCCCGAAGACCAAGCCGGACTGGGGTGATCCCCGACCTCACCTCCCCCAGATGGTGCAGGTGGGGAAGGAGGAGCTCACTGGGAATAAAGAGCGGGACGTTTGATAACATTATCTGCTGTGCAGTGGCCCCCAGAGGGTCCACCGGCAGGAAAGTCCCACCCACAGTGAGCCCTTTACTCAGGGCCAGGGACACCGCCCGCTCGGTCTTCAGGAAGAACACAGCCTTCCCGTACATTTTTGAGGCTGCCACAATGGCCGAGGGGCCGACAACCTCGGCCATTGCCTTTACACAGGCCTCTATAGACATATTGGGGTGGGGATAGCTCTTTACCCCATGGCTTGAAGTAATTAATTTAAAAGGTGACGGGGTCACACGGGCGGCCACAGAGGTTACAGCCGCATAGGTATGAGAAGGCCCCGCCACCGGTGATGATGGGCTTGCCATGGCTCAAGAGCCAAACCCACCCCCAAATTGCAGGTAAGCAAACAAACAAACAAAGAAACCAACTAGGAGGTTTGGGGAGAGGCTGAGGGTACACAGGAAATGGGAAAGACAGGCTGCAAGCGATGACTTTGCTTTTTTTTCCCCTTAAAGGGTGGTACTCAGAGCACTGTAAACACTTCTGGTCTTCCGGTCTTCTGGTTGTGGGAGGGGTCTTCACCTGGGTCAGCCGAAAGCTGCCCAGGCTCTCGTTCGATCCTGATGTCTCTATTAGCCAGGCAGCTTCAGCTGACTCAGGCTGGGCAATTGGGGTGGGGAGGGAGCTTCCCTGCAACTTTAATGCAACTGCACAGCTGCCTACAGAATTGTATCGCCCCCACCCCTTGTTCTTCTGGCCTCTTTCACCTCCCACAACAGTCCAAATGAAATGAAAGCTTGGTGCTCGACACCCACCTCAAAATACAGCCTTTTTCAAAGTCTTTCCTCCTCTACAGCAAAAGTTGTTGAAAAGTTTTTGCAGTTCTGTCCTCTGCACTCCTTCTCCAGCAGCACCTCCAGCAACTGACTGCAGCACTGTCAGCTGCACCTCATTGAGGCACTCAGTATTCCCAATCAGAGAGGAGCCAATCCCCGTGCTGTACCTGTCCTGGGAGTGTTTAATGGGGACAGTGTAGAGGGAGCTTTACTCTGTATCTAACCCCTTTTTTTCCTTTTTTTTAAGGTGGCCTTTATACCCCAGGTCCCTTTTATATATTTTCGTTGAGGGGGCTTTTATTCCCCAGACCCCCTTTATGTACATTTTAAAATAACTTTATTAAAAACAGATAAATAAAACAAAAACTCAAATTAAAACAGCTTTGTCCGCATTGACATTGCACTCCAGTCCCTGCGGTGCCCACCGGTCGCTGAAGGCCTCAAGCGTACCGGCGGACACCGCATGCTCCTTCTCCAGGGACACCCGGGCGCGAACGTAACCGCGGAAGAGGGGCAGGCAATCAGGGAGGACGGACCCCCTGACGGCCCGCAGCCTGGACCTGTGAATTGCCACCTTGGCCAGGCCCCGAAGCAGACCAACGAGGAGATCCTCCTCCCGGCCCAAGAACCTCCGCACCGAGTGCCCAAGGATCAGGAGCGTGGGGCTGAAGTGCAGCCAGAACTTGAGGAGCAGCCCCTTCAGATACTCAAATAGGGGCTGCAACCTCGCACACTCTGTATAAATGTGGAACATGGACTCGTCCAGGCAGCAGAAAGTACAGGCGGCCTGGGAGTCCGTGAACCTACTTAAAAGTCTATTGCACGGGACTGCTCTGTGCAGCACCCTCCACCCCAAGTCCCCGATGTAAAGGGGGAGGACCCCTGCCTCGGGAGACCTCCACTGGGGTTTCCCCTCGTTGCCAGATGGCAACGCGGACCGCCAGGGCGTGTCCGGCCGGCTGATGAGGGCGAGGAAGTGGAGACTGTGCAGGAGCAGCCCGTACAGGAAACTCCTCCGCGCTGTGTGGAATGACACGGAGAGCATTTCCGCGAGGCGGGAACGGCTCCCGAGGACGGTTTCGGAGCCTGGGTCCGATGAGCAGTTCCAGCCGAACGGGGGTCAGCTCGGCCGGGAGTGCTCTTCACTCCCGAGCCCCCTCGCCACCTGCAGCGAGGGGCGTCCCAGGGGCTTCGGCTACTCCTTCACCCGCCGGTCCGTCCCCGGAGTCGGCCGCCCTGACAGCTTTTTGGGGGGAGAGTGTTCCAGATTCCCACTCCCCTTTGTGTGAAGAAGCGCTTCCTGACATCACCCCTGAACGGTCTGGCTCGAATTTTCAGGCTCTGCCCCCTTGTTCTGGACTCCCCCCAACCAGAGGAAATAAGTCTACACTGCGTTGCCAAGCCAAGAGGGTTCAATGCAATTTGTAGCTCATTTTCATTGTTGGATCTCTGACCTTAGACTAGAAGCCTGTCACGTCAAGCTCCACCATGGAGAGGTCGTAGGTCATCACAGACACTGAGCCCCTCCTCTACACTGTGAGGAGCAGGCTATAAGCTAGGTCAGGAAGATCCCAACAATCTCATCATACCTTCAACTAAAGACCTGTGATACCTCGTGCAATGGGTAAGACCCTATGGGGGCACATGTAGAATGATATGGGAGCAGAGTACACTGGCATCGAAGACTAATATTTGGATAAGAGCTCCTCAGCGTATTATGGGATGTGCGATGTGCCACCTCGCTGGGCTAGCCCATCCATTGATAATTGAGACCTTTTATGTTCTCTGCCCCTCAGCAGAACCTTAGTTATGAAATAAGGGAGAGTCACTGCAGGCTTTCTCCATCTTGGTCCAATTCTGTCCTTTACCCAGTCCCCAGGGCCATTAATCCCAGTTGGTGTTGCATTCTGGTTAATTGGATGGCGTAGGTAGGGCCTTGGCTACATGCACAAGCGTCCCATGGTGCACCAGGAAGGCAGCAACGAAGTCATGTGACATCTCATGCAACACCAATGGCTTCGCGCCAGTGCACCACAGAGTTACCCCGATGCCAAATTCCTTCATGTCTTCCTTTCCAACAAGGATCAAAAGTGACCTATGGAGGCTGATCTTCCCAGTACCTGGTACCAGTGAGGAGCCTTAGATACCCGGGAACGTTCCAGAGGGGTACCTTTGCAGCTCGGATCTGGTTTGCCAGCTGTGGCTCAGTGGGGAGCACTCTTTCCTCCGAGTCACGGATTCAAGTCTCACTTCAGACAATTGAGCGCAAAAAAGCTCGGCTGACACTCCAGTGCAGTACTGAGGGAGTGCTGCACTGTCCGAGGTGCCGGCTTTCAAATAAGGCGTTAAACTGAGGCGCTATCTATTCTCTCAGGTCAGTGTAAAAGATCACATGGCACTAGTTCAAGGAAGTGTGTCAGCCGTGGCCATGCATTTGAAAGCCGCCTTGGGGATGGGGTGAGGGACGCTTACCCCAACTGAGTGGCTCCCAGTCTGTCCCACATTCCGCAGCCTGCCATCCGCCGTGGCGCCATCGTGGTCCGTGAGATGGAAAAAGCCACGAGCAGCCCCGACTTCCCCACTCACGACGACTTGAAAATCCCACCAAGGCGCGCCCGAAATGGCGGCGGGCGCTCTGGGGAGCAGCTGGTACCAAACCACGACCCAGGTGGGCCGAATCAAGGAAGGCACGCGCATAAAGGAACCACTTCATCACCGAGCTAACAGCAGAGGGCCCCCGAGTCCGACCTTCATCGGAGACAGCGGACAGCGCACAACCACGCCCAGGTGGACGATAAGTGAAGGATGAGGGCAATTGCGCCATGGCTCCGAGACCATGGAACACATCGCATCGACCCGCCCTCTAAGATCTGGTGCGGGTAGGGTGGGCACCTCAGCTCTGTCATTATCATCTCAGGAGGCTATCGAATGGAGAGTCAAACTAGACACCCCATTGAGGGAAATGGGCCACAGGAATTGAGCGGGGGAATGGGACTGAATGAATTGCTCTACAGAGAGCCGAATGGACTCAATGGGCCGAGTGCTCACCTCCAGTGCCCTAATAGCTCTATGACCAAGCTTTTCCCGTCCTACAGAAGGCTTGGTATCCCTCAGTCAACATCGGTTGGGGCCCAGTGGCCTGTTTGTCTCGTCGATGAATAATATTTTGGTTTAAAGGAGTGGATAATCAGACCAGAACCGAATTCCGAGCTTGTCATTCGCAACTGATTTTCTGTCAGGCAAATCTGTCCTCAGACAGGCTTGGCAGCCGATGAAAACTCATTAGGAAAAATCTTTCCTAACCAAACAGCTCAACGTCATGAAAAACAGGTGGCAAAGAAAATAGGCCCTGATTCTAAAAGGTGAGGAATTAGAGTTTATTTGTAAACATAATCTCAGAGACAGTCTGCTGGAGAGTAATTCCAACCAGCTTAATACCTCATGGGACCGAGATTCAAATTCATAGAATGATACAGCAGTAGGGGGCCATTCGGCCCATCGTGCCCGTGCTGGCTCTTTGAAAGAGGAATCCAATTCGTCTCACAACCCCCACCGCCCTCTCCCACCAGCCCCCAACCGCTCCCACCAGCCCTTTTTCCCTGTGAGCCCCGCACAATACTTTCCAAAAAAGCTACCCAGGTTTGAGGGTCACGTGACATCGAAGTCCATTCTCGACTCAAAGGCGATGTCGCCACCGGCAACCGTGTGAAGAAACGAGAGCATGCATTGACCGCACCCCCCCCAAGTTTCCCTCTAGGCCTCTGGGGGATTGACCGCCCCTGCTGGTTTCCCACTGGGCCTCTGGTGGTGGCCAAATTACAGCTCATAGATGAAGGAGCATTACCGTCAGAAAGACACATAAGGACTTGGAATAAATCCATCTTAATGGTGTTTAATTCCTCGAGCACTTGTCCAGTAGTTAATCGTGAATAGATATAGGGCTTCTGAAAGACTAATTTTTTTTTTATTCATTCATGGGATGTGGGCGTCGCTGGCCAAGCCAACATTTATTGCCCATCCTTAATTGCCCTTGAGAAGGTGGTGGTGAGCTGCCTTCTTGAACTGCTGCAGTCCATGTGGGGTAGGTACACCCACAGTGCTGTTAGGAAGGGAGTTCCAGGATTTTGACCCAGCGACAGTGAAGGAACGGCGATATAGTTCCAAGTCAGGATGGTGTGTGACTTGGAGGGGAACTTGCAGGTGGTGGTGTTCCCATGCATTTGCTGCCCTTGTCCTTCTAGTTGGTAGAGGTCGCGGGTTTGGAAGGTGCTGTCTAAGGAGCCTTGGTGCATTGCTGCAGTGCATCTTGTAGATGGTACACACTGCTGCCACTGTGTGTCGGTGGTGGAGGGAGTGAATGTTTATGGATGGGGTGCCAATCAAGCGGCTGCTTTGTCCTGGATGTTGTCGAGCTTTTTGAGTGTTGTTGGAGCTGCACCCATCCTGGCAAGTGGAGAGTATTCCATCACACTCCTGAATTGTGCCTTGTAGATGGTGGACAGGCTTTGGGGAGTCAGGAGGTGAGTTACTCACCGCAGGATTCCTAGCCTCTGACCTGCTATTGTAGCCATGGTATCTATATGGCTACTCCAGTTCAGTTTCTGGTCAGTGGTGACCCCCAGGATGTTGATAGTGGGGGATTCAGCGATGGTAATGCCATTGAATGCCAAGGGGAGATGGTTAGATTCTCTCTTGTTGGAGATGGTCATTGCCTGGCACTTGTGTGGCACAAATGTTACTTGCCACTTATCAGTCCAAGCCTGGATATTGTCCAGGTCTTGTTGCATTTCTACACGGACTGCTTCAGTATCTGAGGAGTCACGAATGGTGCTGAACATTGTGCAATCATCAGTGACCTTATGATTGAAGGAAGGTCATTGATGAAGCAGCTGAAGATGGTTGGGCCTAGGACACTACCCTGAGGAACTCCTGCAGTGATGTCCTGGAGCTGAGAAGATTGACCTCCAACAACTACAACTATCTTCCTTTGCGTTAGATATGACCCTAACCAGCGGAGGGTTTTCCCCCTGATTCCCATTGATTTCAGTTTTGCTCAGGCTCCTTGATGCCATACTCAGTCAAATGATGTCAAGGGCAGTCACTCTCCCCTCACCTCCTGAGTTCAGCTCTTTTGTCCATGTTTGAACCAAGGCTGTAATGAGGTCAGGAGCTGAGTGGCCCTGGCGGAACCCAAACTGAGCATCACTGAGCAGGTTATTGCTAAGAAAGTGCCGCTTGATGTCACTTTAATGACACCTTCCATCACTTTACTGATGATTGAGAGTAGACTGATGGGGTGGTAATTGGCCGGGTTGGACTTGTTCTGCTTTTTTTTCAGGACATACCTGGGCAATTTTTCACATTGCCAGGTAGATGCCAGTGTTGTAGCTGTACTGGAACAGCTTGACTAGGGGCGCGGCAAGTTCTGGAGCACAGGTCTTCAGAACTATTGCCGGAATATTGTCAGGGCCCATAGCTTTTGTAGTATCCAGTGCCTTCAGTCGTTTCTTGATATCACGCGGAGTGAATCGGATTGGCTGAAGGCTGGCATCTGTGATGCTGGGGACTTCAGGAGGTGGCCGAGATGGATCATCAACTCGGCACTTTTGGCTGAAGTTTGTTGCAAATGCTTCAGCCTTGTCTTGAGCACTGACGTGCTGGGCTCCCCCATCATTGAGGATGGGGATATTTGTGGAGCCACCTCCTCCAGTTAGTTGTCCACCACCATTCACAACTGGATGTGGCAGGACTGCAGAGCTTAGATGTGATCCGTTGGTTATGGGATCGCTTCGCTCTATCGCATGCTGCTTAAGCAGTTTGGCACACAAGTAGTCATCTGTTGTAGCTTCACCAGGTTGCCACCTCATTTTGAGTTATGCTTGGTGCTGCTCCTGGCATGCCCTCCTGCACTCTTCATTGAACCAGGGTTGGTCTCCTGGCTTGATGGTAATGGTAGAGTGGGGGATATGCCGGGCCATGAGGTTACAGATTGTGGTTGAGTACAATTCTGCTGCTGCTGATGGCCCACAGTGCCTCATGGATGCCCAGTTTTGCATTGCTAGATCTGTTCGAAATCTATCCCACTTAGCACGTTGATAGTGCCACACAACACGATGGAGGGTATCCTCAATGTGAAGGCGGGACTTCGTCTCCACAAGGACTGTGTGGTGGTCACTCCTACCCATACTGTCATGGACAGATGCATCTGCATCAGGCAGATTGGTGAGGGCGAGGTAAGTGTGTTTTTCCCTCGTGTTGGTTCCCTCACCGCCTGCCGCAGACCCAGTCTAGCAGATATGTCCTTTAGCACTCGGCCAGCTCGGTCAGTAGTGGTGCTACCGAGCCACTCTTGGTGATGGACATTGAAGTCCTCCACCCAGAGTACATTTTGTGCCCTTGCCACCCTCAGTGCTTCCTCCAAGTGCTGTTCAACATGGAGGAGTACTGACTCATCAGCTGAGGGAGGGCGGTAGGTGGTAATCAGCAGGAGGTTTCCTTGCCCATGTTTGGCCTGATGCCATGAAACTTCATGGGATCCGGAGTCGATGTTGAGGACTCCCAGGGCAACTCCCTCTCTACTGTATACCACTGTCCCGCCACCTCTGCTGGGTCTGTCCTGCTGGTGGGATAGGACATACCCGGGGATAGTGATGGCAGTGCCTGGGACATTGTCAGTAAGGTATGATTCCGTGAGTATGACTATGTCAGGCTGTTGCTTGACTAGTCTGTGGGACAGCTCTCCCAACTTTGGCACAAGTCCCCAGATGTTAGTAAGGAGGACTTTGCAGGGTCGACAGGGCTGGGTTTGCCATTGTCGTTTCCGGTGCCTAGGTCAATGCCGGGTGGTCCGTCCGGTTTCATTCCTTTTTATTGACTTCGTAATAGTTAGATACAACGGAGTGGCTTGCTAGGCCATTTCAGAGGGCATGCAAGAGTCAATCACATTGCTGTGGGTCTGGAGTCACATGTTGACCAGACCCAGGTAAGGACAGCACATTTCCTTCCCTAAAGGACATTATTGAACCAGATGGGTTTTTACAACAATCAATAATGGTTTCATGTTTATCATGAGACTAGCTTTTTAATTTCAGATTTTTTTAAATTAATGAATTCAAATTCCACCTTCTGCTGTGGTGGGATTCGAACCCATGTCCCCAGATTAATACCCTGGGTCTCTGGTTTACTAGTCCAGTGACAATGCCACTACATCACTGCCTCCCCAATGGAGTGTTCTAGATTGCTTATAGATCCTACAATGACCATCGAATATTGCAGACTGTCTATAGATCCTATAATGACCACAGTGTGTCCTAGACTCTCAATAGATCCTATAGTGGCATAGAGTATTGCAGACTGCTTATAGATCCTATAATTGTCATTGAGTATTGCAGACTGCTTATAGATCCTATAATGACCAGATAGAATTGCAGACTGCCTATAGATCCTACAATGGCCAGAGTTTTGCAGACTGCCTATAGATCCTATAATGGCCACAGAGTATTGCAGACTGCTTATAGATCCTATAGTGGCCATTGAGTATTGCAGACTGCCTATAGATCCTATAATGACCAGATAGAATTGCAGACTGCCTATAGATCCTACAATGGCCACAGAGTATTGCAGACTGCCTATAGATCCTATAATGGCCATTGAGTGTTGCAGACTGCCTATAGATCCTATAATGACCAGATAGAATTGCAGACTGCCTATAGATCCTACAATGGCCATTGAGTATTGCAGACTGCCTATAGATCCTATAATGACCAGATAGAATTGCAGACTGCCTATAGATCAAATAGTGGCCATTGAGTATTGCAGACTGCCTATAGATCCTACAATGGCCACAGAGTATTGCAGACTGCCTATAGATCCTATAATGGCCATTGAGTGTTGCAGACTGCCTATAGATCCTATAATGACCAGATAGAATTGCAGACTGTCTATAGATCCTATAATGGCCACAGAGTATTGCAGACTGCATATAGATCCTATAGTAGCCATTGAGTATTGCAGACTGCCTATAGATCCTATAATGACCAGATAGAATTGCAGACTGCCTATAGATCCAATAGTGGCCATTGAGTATTGCAGACTGCCTATAGATCCTACAATGGCCACAGAGTATTGCAGACTGCCTATAGATCCTATAATGGCCATTGAGTGTTGCAGACTGCCTATAGATCCTATAATGACCAGATAGAATTGCAGACTGCCTATAGATCCTATAATGGCCACAGAGTATTGCAGACTGCCTATAGATCTTATAGTAGCCATTGAGTATTGCAGACTGCCTATAGATCCTATAATGACCAGATAGAATTGCAGACTGCCTATAGATCCAATAGTGGCCATTGAGTATTGCAGACTGCCTATAGATCCTACAATGGCCACAGAGTATTGCAGACTGCCTATAGATCCTATAATGGCCATTGAGTGTTGCAGACTGCCTATAGATCCTATAATGACCAGATAGAATTGCAGACTGCCTATAGATCCTATAATGGCCACAGAGTATTGCAGACTGCTTATAGATCCTATAGTAGCCATTGAGTATTGCAGACTGCCTATAGATCCTATAATGACCAGATAGAATTGCAGACTGCCTATAGATCCAATAGTGGCCATTGAGTATTGCAGACTGCCTATATATCCTATAGTGGCCATTGAGTATTGCAGACTGCTTATAGATCCTATAGTGGCCATTGAGTATTGCAGACTGCCTATAGATCCTATAATGGCCATTGAGTGTTGCAGACTGCCTATAGATGCTATAATGGCCCTTGAGTTTTGCAGACTGCCTATAGATCCTATAGTGGCCATTGGGTATTGCAGACTGCCTATAGATCCTATAATGGCCATTGAGTTTTGCAGACTGCCTATAGATCCTATAGTGGCCATTGGGTATTGCAGACTGCCTATAGATCCTATAATGGCCATTGAGTGTTGCAGACTGCCTATAGATCCTATAGTGGCCATTGGGTATTGCAGACTGCCTATAGATCCTATAATGGCCATTGAGTGTTGCAGACCATCTATAGATCCTATAATGACAATGGGTGTTCTAGACTCTCTACAGATTCTATAATGCCTATGAGTTCCCCAGTGTATGACTGGCTGGATTGTAAATAGGTTCCACATTCCCACCTGCGTCTCTAGGTCTTTACAGTGCCTAATGTCACATGGAAGCTCACTAGATCTTTCATTGTCCATGCCTGGACTGCAGTGTTTAGAGGTGTAATTCTCCTGTGCAACACCATGCTGGGACTGCCATTGCTTAAACATTCAGGTTCCTCAAAGGTAGGACATCAAACTCCCATGGAGCTCCCATGTAGACTCTCACTCTCCCAACGGGGATGCTGTCTCATCATTTCTCAGACAAGTTATTGGCTGGAGAACGGTGTGGTGAGACTCATGGGAGAGACGACTTGTCATGACCTGTTTTGCCCAATCGAAATGTTGAGTGTTATTGGTAGACGTACCTTCAGCCCAAACTGGAGTTCCATCCTGTCTGAAATAGGAATCACAGGAATGTAGGGGAGTGCTGTGTTTATGGTGCCGGACTTAGCAACGGTCATTTGTCCAGAAGAAGCGACTAGATTGTTACAACAAGGAAAAGCCCATCTGGTTCACTCCGATCTCACAGGAGAGGCAACCTGCCAATCATACCCAGTCTGGCTTCCTCTTAACTGCTCACTAACTCATACCACTACCTGAAAACACACATTTACAGATGGCCTTCTCTTCCCCACCCACCACTCCCTGCCACCCTCCTCCCCTCCCCCATCACACGTGAGACTCTAGTCAAGGCACTGAAGTGGCCACTAACCATTGCATGAGAACATCCATCATCGCTGGTTCAGGGCATCAAGGTATGGGAAAAACTTAACACATCCTGAGAACAAAAATAGTAAGGGAGTGGGCGGGGGGTGGGGGTGGTGGGTGGTGCTGGTGAGGGAGGCGGGGGCGGGGGGTGAGGGGGGGTGGAGGGACACGAAAGCTAAAGACCCCGCCAAGAGTGAAACTATCAAAATGGATGCAGAATCTGAAAGGATCGTTCTAGAAGGCCAGTGGACCTGAGAGCGACACCCAACAATGGAGATCATGTCCAGTTTACACCAAATATTTTGTCCGTCGTAACACAACAACAACTTATACTCATGTTGCGCCTTTAACGTAAGGAAGGTGTCAATTGCCCATTGTAGGTTTGACTTAATGCCGAGAGTAATCACTCTCAATTGGCGCGATGCCTCGAGTGAACTGCCTCATTGGCGGTCTACAGTGAGTGATGGTGCATCCCCCTACCCTGAAAGATCCAACCTTCAAATCCCTGAAGATGTCTTCAAGAAAACCCTGCTCTGAAATCAGCAGAAAGGAGGTAGAGCGTGTTTAACGCACAATTGCTTTTTTTTCATAAGGAGATCACTACCTCTTGTCACGCACATTCACGGATGCAATTCCTTGGCCTTCAGGTTCACCCTCGTGCTCCCCCTTCCCCCCGTCCCTGTCATAAGCAACTGGTTGACTGCAACAAAACAAAGCCACATAAGGGTGTAACAGTTTTAAAATACTTTATTATTCTAAGAACAAAGTTTGGCGCTGGTCGGGCAACCACTCCAAGCGAAAAGGTCCCTCAGAGGCCACCGGCAAACCAGTCGGCCCGTCGCCAAAAAAAAAAAGTCGTTCCTTCCCGGATATTGTTTCGAACCCTCAGCCCAACTTCACAAAACGCCGTTGGCTGGGATTCGGAAAACCTGTCGCTGGTGAAGGCCGGCCTGGGCTTTTGCATCAGCACCAATATTATTTCAGGCCGCAGTCCGCTCACCAAAACTTCTCTTGCCGCGTGGACACGACTGCCGGGCGGCACTGTCGACCTTCCCACCGCCATCCCCACCCTTCGAAGCGGCACTTCCCGTTGTCCTTAGATGCAATTGTGAAGACAAACGCATTCAAATAAAGAAAACAAAAGACAGCCAATACAAATAAAAGCGGGGAGTTAGGGAATTGCAGTTGCCGGTCACAGGCAAGATGGGCTGAATGGCCTCCTTCTGTGCTTTATGACTTGGAGTATACTCCCAGTGAAGAACAACTTGCCCTCAAGGCATCCAGGTCAAGTTACAACTAAGCTACCTGGCCCAAGGAAGTTAATGACTATTCAAAAAGAGACATACACACAGTGCACTTATTGTGGCTTTATACTTGCTACAGCTTAACTTGGAGAGTGGGGCACTTTGCCATTTGGGTATCACTGGAGGTGGGAACAGTAGCCCTTGGCTAGCTGAGGGGAGGTGGGGAGGTCAGGAAGTAGGGGAGG
Source organism: Heterodontus francisci (assembly GCF_036365525.1). NCBI lineage: Eukaryota > Metazoa > Chordata > Chondrichthyes > Heterodontiformes > Heterodontidae > Heterodontus > Heterodontus francisci. The sequence continues at coordinate 13,026,358 of NC_090418.1, read as the reverse complement.
TGAGGAAAGATAATCTATCCATATTAACTGAATGGAGCCCAAGGAGATAGGGCCATTAAACGCGGCCCATCTTTTTATTTATTTTGTTTTTTTTTACAAAGTGCGAGCCCGCCACTCAACTGAAACAAAACTATTTACTGCAATCACAAACTTCTTCTGTTAATGAGAAAAAAAAGGACACTATTCACTTTCCTAATACAGCAGTTGTTTGAACAGCATTTGTTATCCGCCACGAGGCTCCGTACGCAATGAAGCATAAAGTAAACTGCCCGAAAGGCTCCCCAAGTCCAAGATGGCGAACTCGATCATAAGGAAGTAATATACAAAATGTTGTCCGAGGATCATAGTGACATTCTTTTCGTTTTCCTCCCTTAATCCTCGCTCTGAAGATTGGACGGTGATGCAAGCCAAAGATATATGGGTGGAGGCAATGCATTGTCATAAAAGAGTGACCTTTGACCTCTCCAAGCCCCCGTGACACCTTTCACTAATAAGCCAACAGCACATGAAAAAAAAACCCCATGGCTCTCCATGTCACAACTGTTTAAATAAACATTTCTTCCTTTTTATTCCCCCTCTCTCTCTCGGACAAAATATTACTGACATCTGTGGATATTTTGTCAGTCTCGGTTTTTTTTTCTGTGAATTTTTTTTTTTCGTTTATATCAAAACTTAACCATGCTCGTTTTTTTTTTGAGCAGACGCAAGATGCAAGTGACCTTCGATGGTGAAGTACAAAGGGGGATGGCGGAGGGAGTCACTCGGAGCGCGATGAGGCCTCAACCACGCTCGCGGGCCTATCAAGTGGCTCCACCCGATGGCGTAACGCCTCCCAGCGACAAGATCCTCGCCGGTTCCCAATCGAACGGCCTCCGACATCGAAGCTCCTGTTTGCTTTGTGCGCTGACAACCGCTGCTGTGGGTGAGCGTCTCCCCCCCTCGCTCTCAAAACACCCCCTAGCGTTTCATCGAGAACGAGCAGGCGGACTCCGCCAAGGTTTGGCGCTCCATGTAAATATATTAGCAAAGAAGCCAAAGTCCTTTCCCTATCTGTCTCCACAAATGTTGGTGAGTTAACGGGGATAAGGGTGGGTTTGGGGGAGGGGGGGAGGGGTGCAGGAGGGGGCAAGTGGTTTTTTAAAATCTTTCTTTCAGTCAGCATGACTTTACTACTGCAAGGTCAACTCTAGATGACGCCATTTTGTTTTATTTTCCCGCTCCCTTTTCAGGAGCAGATTCAGCTTTTCTTTGTCTGAAAGCATCTCCACGCTTGGTGGATTTATAAATGTCACGGTTATTCTCCGTTAAACCATAAGCATTCCATGGCGAAATATAATCTCTGGATATATTTTCAGGCCTACTCCTTGTTGCTGGAGTCTAGAAGGAAATAAACCCTGGTTGGTCCCGTTACTTGCGATTTCCCCAGTTCAGAGGGCAATGTTCCTTGAACGTTTTTTTGTTTCAATTTTTATAGGTAGCAGGATTCGTTTTTTTTTTCTCTTTTAATGCTCCAGTCGTACCTTTGAATGAAACAAAAATGAATATGGAATTGCTGTACAAAAGAGCTTAGTCTTGAGTTACTTAACTACACTTAAGTTTTCAAATCATACATCCTCTGGAAAATTTAACAAAAAAAAAAATGAATCATAGGTTCAAGTTATCTTAAATACCATGCAATCCTCCAAGCAACCACATTTTAAACTTAATTTAGTTTTTTTTTTGGTACATATTCCTATATTTGATTTATAATTTATTGGGTAGCAAGTAGGCCGAAGCCTAAATTTCCTTGGCACTGGGATACTGACTTTAAAATTCCTTGGAGACAGAGGGAGGGGAGGGGTGAGGGAGGGGGGTAGGTGGAGGGGGAAGGGAGGGAGTGAGGTGGAAGAAGGAATAATATATTGCTTCCCCAAAATATGTCCCTGAAATACAGTTTACATTAAGGGGGAAGATTTTGTGAAAAATATCGAATTATTCAGCTAAACGCTTTTCGCTCTTCGAGGTGTGTCTTCGTTTTCCAAAATAACAAAGCTTTGTCAACAAATTCAAACTTCAATCTAACATTTGGAGCCGTGTTTTCCACAAGGCCTTTCCTTTGTGACAAAGTACAGGGTTTAGCCTTCAGTTGAGGTCTCACTATACCCTGGTAGTAGAGTGTGGATGCGGCAGAGTGTTGTTATGCCCAGCTGGGTAGGTGTTGAAGGAGTGAAGTGGCTGCATCCCGCTGATGGTGCTGGGGATCATGGTGATGGTGTTCGGGGTCATGAGGGGGACGTCATCGGGCGCTCTCCTCAGCGCCAAGGTGTAGTCGGGCGGGCAGGCCGGGCGCAGGATCTCGTGGGGCCTCAAAGGCTCCAGGTCGTGGGCCTCGTGCTCGCTGTGCTTGATCTGGAGGGACATGATCTCCTCCTCCTGGGCGTGGGCGAGGTCGTTGGTGGTGTTGCGCTGGGGGCTGAGCCGGCGGTGAAGCTCGTGCCGCTTGTCGCGCTTGTAGTAGAGGGCGGCGAAGGCCAGGATGTTGAGGAAGAGCAAGGAGGCCCCCACAGCCACCGTGACGCTCAGCTCGGTCGAGTAGTCCCGCGAGTCGTCCGGCAGGCGGGCGTAGTTGGGCGGCTCGTCGGTGCGCTCCTGCTCGGGGGGCGAGGTGATGAACGGACGCTTGGTGGTGACCGTCCAGCCTTTGCCGTGGGCCCGCTTGGTCATGAAGGGGTCCTCCGGTGGGATCTTGGTGGTGGTGGACGTGTATTGCAAGATATCGTGCAGGTTGTGCAAGTGCGGCACCAGCTCGAGCCAGAAGGCAACTTTGTTCGCCCGGTAATGCTCCCGGATCCTGGGCTTCAGGCCGATGTGCAGGTATGGTTTTTCCTTTGAGTTGAATTTAGTCCATGCCACCTCTTCAAAGCGGTTCGGTTTGGTGTGGATGAATTTTGTATCCTGAGGAACTGGCTTGTTGGGATCTCTGCAAGGAGGGGAACAAAAAAGTCAAACAATCTGTGTTTATATCTCGCTGGTAAACATCGCAAAAATGCCCAAGGGGCTCCACAGGAATAATTATGAAGCAAAACCTGACCCCGAGCCACACAGTAAACAGATGGCCAAAAGCGTGGTCAAAGAGATCGGTTTTAAGGAGCATCTTAAAGGAGGAGAGGTTTAGGGAGGGAATTCCCCAGCCAGGGCCCTCAGTAGCTTGGTCCTTCTGATTTATATTCAAGCCACTCGCATCTGAGTCCAACTGGTTTTGGTTTTGATGCCCGTTGCAGAATTCGCAAAATCCGGGCCTACACTCCCAGCGCCGTTCTGAGGGCATGCTGCACTGTCAGAGGTGCCGTCCTTTGGTTGTTAAGCTGCTCCTATTTCTTTGGCTCTTGTGTCTGGCCAAGAAGCCCCCAACCAAGACCACCAAAGCAAACTGATTAAAAGAGCAACCACCTCAATTCTGTGTTCACAATGGCAGTCACTCCACTCCAAAGTCATTCACTGCATAGGAAACTCTGATAGATGTTTCTGAGAGGAGACAAGGCTCTCGAAATAAAGATGGCCACCGCGCCTAGTCTAAACATTTGTTGCCACTGTAGACATTTTGACCGTGTAAAGAGATGTGGATAGAGTGAGATGCAGTGAGGTGGCCAGAGAGCTCCTTTCCAGCAACGAACCTCTACCCCTTTGTCTTTGATCAGCCCAGCCTACGCATCTTCCCACCCTATCCCTTAATCCTTTCTCTCTCCAGGAACGCATCCGATTGTCCCTCGATCCCAATCACACTGTCAGCTCTCCCCGCTAAACAGCGGGGCACAGTAATGTCGAAGTTCGGTGCCTTGAGTAACAATCTAGAGTTGAGTTCAAATCCCACATTGGCCACTTGGGAATTTGAAGTCACTTGGCATGAGTGAAGTGCCCATGTTGGTAAAAAAACAAACACAGCTGGTGCACGACTGCCCCTTTGAGGGAAGGAAACCTGCCGCCCGTACCCAGTCTGGGCCTATATGTGACTCCAGTCCCACGCCAACGTGATTGACTCTGAACTGCCCTCTAAAGTGGGCTGAGTGAACACCAAAACCAAAATCAAGAAGTAGGCCCCACCATTGCAACCTCCAGGGTGGGGGGCACCTAGGGGTGGGCAATGAATGCTGGATCTTGCCAGTGATGCCCACATCCCAAGAAGGAGTTTCCGTTTGGGTAAAGGATTCCATCCAACTGCCCATCCTACTTCTAAATTCCAAATTTAACGCCCGGTATTCAAACCCTTTGATCACATTAAATGATCGGCCCCCTTAGAATTGTTGAAAACACCAAATGCCGCCTTTTCGGGAATCTCCTCTTTTCCAAATGCCCGTGGTTTATGGAGGCACCTGCTCCCGGCTCCTGCCCCTGCCAGTTCCAGTCTCCCACTTATTAAACTGCACGTCAAGGTGTGCCCTAGATGGTCCAAATCCACCTCAACTGAATCATGGAAAGACACAGCACAGACGGAGGCCATTCAGCCCATCGTGTCTGTCCCAGCCCCTTGAAAAAGTTATTCAAATTAGTCCCACTCCACCTCCCCACACCCCCAGTTCTTTCCCCCCCCCACCTCACCCTGAAAATTTTCCCCTTCAAATATTTATCCAATTCCCTCTTTTGAAAGTTACTATTGAATCTGCTTCCACCGCCCTTTCAGGCAGCGCGTTCCAGATCACAACAACTCACTGCGTTAATAAATTCTCCTCATCTCCCCCTCTGGTTCTTTTACCAATTATCTTAAATCTGTGTCCCTCTGGTTACTGACCCTCCTACCACTGGAAACAGTTTCTCCTGATTTATTCTATCAAAACCCTTCATCATGTTGAACGCCTCGATTAAAATTTGACACTGAGCCACATAAGGAGATATTAGGGACAGGTGGCCAAAAGCTCGGTCAAAGAGGTCAGTTTTAAGGAGCGTCTTAAAGGAGGAGAGAGAGAGGCGGAGAGGGTTGGGGGGGGGGTGGGGATTCCAGAGCTTAGGGCCCCCAGGCAGCTGAAGGCACGGTCGCCAATGGTGGAGTGATGGAAATGAGAAATTAGATGAGTGGAGGGGACGTTGCAGCGCTGTTAGGTGAACGGGACTTGGTGCGAGTTGGGACACGGGTGGCAGAGTTTTGGATGAGCTCAAGTTTACGAAGGGTAGAGTGTGGGAGAGCAGCCAGGAGAGCATTGGAATAGTCAAGTCTAGAGGTAACGAAGGCATGAATGAGGGTTGCAGCAGCAGATGAGCTGAGACAAGGAGCTGAGTTGGGCAATGTTACAGAGGTGGGAATAGTGCCTTAGTGACAGCGCAGATATTTAGTCGGAAGCTTATCTCGGGGTCAAACATGACAGCAAGGCTGTGCACAATCTGGTTCAGCCTCAGACGGTTGTCAGGGAGAGGGATGGAGTCAGCAGCTAGGGAACAGCGTTTGGAACGGGGACTGAAAACAATGTGTTCAGGCTTCGCAATCTGATCTAAACAGAACAATTGCGGCTTCCGCAGTCACTACACATTAAATGAAGACCCTTGTTCTTGAACAGGAATAACGAGTGACGCACATCCCAGAGACTCGATGGCGAATACATCTAGTGATAGTTTGGTGACACCACGTTTATGAAAATAAAACCACCTTGTTGCCAGTCTCAGGTGTGGCTCAGCGGGTATCGCTCTCAGCTTTGAGTCAGCACGTCGGGGGTTCAAGTCCCAATCCAGAGCCTCGAGCCCATAAACCTGATTGGCATTTCCAGTGCAGTACTGAGGGAGTGCTGCACTGTCAGAGGTGCCATCTTTCAGCTGAGGCTCTCTCAGGTGGATGTAAAAGATCCCATGGCCAGTATTCTGAAGAAGAGCAGGAGAATTCCCCCCTGTTAATAGTGTGTCAGTGGTTTGATTCTGTACAGGTGATGGGTATTAATTGGGCTCTTAGTTGAACACATAAGCAGACACTCACTGAGACTGGTGGAGGGTTTTAAGTGAGGAGCTACGTGTTTGTAATCCTTTTACTCTGCACAATAAATGTGAAACTGAGTAAATATAGGCTCCAGCTTTATCCTTCCATAACAAGCTTTCTGGAATTTAACACTTCCTAGTGCCCGGGGCCAATATTTAACCCTCAATAAACATCACTGACAAAACAGATGATCTGGTCATTATCCTGTAAAGGTTATTGTATCCTACTGGGTACAAATTGACCACATTAACTCAGCTTCACTAAAATACCTCAATGGTTGTGAAGAGCATTGGGAAGACCTGAGGTCATGAAAGGCGCTATATAAATGCATGTCTTTCAGTTTCTTTATCAGTAAAAGTAGTAGCGATTCGCAAGGCTGTTCCCAGGAGTGAGAGGTTACAACCATCAGGAAAGATTGAACAGACTGGGGCTCTTTTCTCTAGGAAAGAGAAGGCTGAGGGGTGACCTGATCGAGGTCTTTAAAATGATGAAGGGGTTTCGATAGGGGAGACGTAGAGAAGATGTTTCCACTTGTGGGGGAGACCAGAACTAGGGGGTCATCAATATAAGACAGTCACTAATAAATCCAATGGGGAATTCAGGAGAAACCTCTTTCCCCAGAGAGTGGTGAGAATGTGGAACTCGCTCCCACAGGGAGTGGTTGAGGTGAATAGTGTCGATACATTTCAGGGGAAGTTGGATAAACACATGAGGAAGGAATAGAAGGATATGCTGATAGGGTGAGATGAAGTAGGGGGTGGGAGGAGGCTTGTGTGGAGCAGAAACACCAGCACGGAGCAGATGGGCCGAATGGCCTGTTTCTGTACTGTGAAATACTATGTAAACGTCACAGAGAGGCTTTGGGCCCCGAGGGATGAAAGTGGCCCACTCACCCAGTCTTGGCGAAGTTGGTCCAGTAGGTCATCACCACGGCGCTCAGCATGACATCATTCTTGGAGAAGTTGCACGGGAAAAGCTCGGTGACGCCAATCATGGGGATGCCGAAGACATAGGGGATCTCGTCGCCGTGGGCTGCGTCGGCCCACACCGCCTTCATCTCACTCTGGCAGTGGTGGTAGAAGGTGTAGAAGTAGGTGGGCGACTGGTACTCGGCGTGGAGCCGGGCTGTGGCGATGGCTGGCGCCACCCACTGGTGGTCGGTGAAGAGGGCTAGCAGCGTTTTCCTGCGCATCTCGCCATTGTCGCGGTCCGCCCAGTCTGTGTACATGAACTTGATTGTCTCCCTCAGGATGTCCTTGCCTTCCGGGTAGCCGTAGAGATTGTCCACAAAGTTGGACACGGCAAAGTCAAAGTAACTGGCCGAGATGCCGTCCTCATTGTCCACCAGGGACTCCACGAACTTGAAGCCTTCCCCTTGGTTGACCCCCAGTAGGATGTCGTAGTTGAGGAACTCGCCTTGCTCCATCAGGATCTCGGGGTCGTCCGGCAAGACATCGCCGTCAACCACAGGCCCGAAGGCAATGTGGTATCTGGTGGGCTGGATGTCCTGGTCCACCAGCTCCCGGTAGGACTTCCTCCGCAGGCACTCCACCACGTCCACCGTCTCCGGGAAGTTGCAGCCCACCTTTTTAGCCAGAATCCGCGTGTACTTGGCCGGCTGATAGTTGACAGACCAGCTCGATATCGCAGTCCCGCTCTGAGCGATGGCTCTCTGGAATAGACCTGGCGAAGAAAAAGAGGAAACCTCAGCCTGGTGTTTTGTCCTCCCCCACCATTCTAATCTCATTACATAAAACTGTGCTCGGATATGATACGACACATTTTATAGAATCATAGAATGGTTACAGCACAGAAGGAGGCCATTCGGCCCATTAGGATAGTGCTGGCACTCTGCAAGAGCAACTCAGCTAGTCCCACTCCCCTGACGTTTCCCCATAGCCCTGCAATTCTTCTTCTCATTGGGTAATTATCCAATTCCCTTTCAATTGAACCTGCCTCCACCACACTCCCAGGCAGTGCATTCCAGATCCTAACCACTCGCTGCGTAAAAACATTTTTCCTCATGTCGCCTTTGGTTCTTTTGCCATTCACCTTAAATCAGTGCACTCTGGTTCTCGAGCCTTCCCCCAATGGGAACAGTTTCTCCCTATCTACTCTGTCCAAACCCCTCATGATTTTGAACACCTCTATCAAATATCCTCTCAACCTTCTCTTCTCAAAGGAAAACAGACCCAGCTTCTCCAATCTATCCACGTAACTGAAGTCCCTCATCCCTGGAACCAATCGTGTAAATCTTTTCAGCACCATCTCTAATGCCTTCACATCCTTCCTAAAGTGTGGGGCACAGAATTGAAATTGAGGCCCAACCAGTGTTTTATAAAGGTTCATCACACCGCCCTTGCTTTTGTACTCTATGCCACTATTTATAAAGCCCAGGATTCCAAATGCTTTACTTACGGCTTTCTCAACCAGCCCTGCCACCTTCAACAATTTGTGCATAAACACCCCCAGGTCCCTCTGCTCCTGCACCCCCTATAGAATTGTACCCTTTATTTGATATTGCCTCTGCTCATCCTTCCTCCAATGTATCACTTCACACTTCTCTGCATTAAATTTCATCTGCCCCATGTCCTCCTATTCCACCAGCCTGTCTTAAGTCCTTTTGAAGTCTATGACTATCCTCCCACAGTGCAGAACAGTTGCAAGTTTTATAGAATCTGCAAATATTGGGATTGTTCCCTTCACACCCAACTCTAGGTCATTAATATTGCTCAAGAAAAGCAAGGGTCCTAATACCGACCCTTGGGGAACCCCACTATATACCTTCCTCCAGTCCAAAAAATAATAACTGTTCACCACTACTCTCTATTTTCTGTCACTCAACTAACTTCACATCCATGCTGCTACTGTCCTTTTTATTCCATGGGCTCTAACTTTTCTGACAAGTCTGTCGTATGGCACTTTATCAAAAGCCTTTTGGAGTCCAGGTACACCACATCAACCGCATTACCCTCAACCCTCTCTGTTACCTCATCAAAAAACTCGATCAAATTAGTGAAACATGACTTTCCCTCAACAGATCTGTTCTGGGTTTCCTTAATTAATCCGCATTTTTCCAAGTGACTGTTAATTTTGTCCCAAATTATGGTTTCGAAAACACTGGGTAAAACAAACCCAAATCATTTGTTAATATGACCTTCACCTCTCTCACTCCTGGCTTTTCCTTCTCTCTAGAATTCACAGGCAACATTACTTAAAGTCTTACAGCACAGAAGGAGACCATTCGGCCCATCGCGCCTGTGCCGGCTCTTTTGAAAGTTACTATTGAATCTGCTTCCACCGCCCTTTCAGGCAGCGCGTTCCAGATCACAACAACTCGCTGCGTTAAAAAAATTCTCCTCATCTCCCCCCCTCTGGTTCTTTTGCCAATTATCTTAAATCTGTGTCCCTCTGGTTACCGACCCTCCTACCACTGGAAACAGTTTTTCCTTATTTACTCCAGCAAAATCTCCCTTAACTTTCTCTGCTCTAAGGAGATTAATCCCAGCTTCTCCAGTCTCTCCACATGAACTGATGTCCCTCATCCCCGGGACTATTCCAGTAAATCTCCATCTATCCTATCCCAGCTCCGACTCTGTTTCGCCTTGGTGGTGTCCTGAATCATGAGCTTTGACCTTCAACCTAGGTTTCTTTTTACCTTGTTGGAGAATGCAACTGCAATGGAGAATGAGCTTGATATGACTGTCTAACCTGACGATTAACCCCTTCACTCCCACAACAGACATTGGGGTACTCTTGCAGTCCAAACTCATCTGGTGTCTAATTTAATTATTGGGGTTGGGGGAGGGCGGGAGAGTGGGGTTCTGCTCCTCAATTTATGGCTCCACATCAGTCCCATGTGGCCGGGAGCTAATCAGTAGGTCAGTGAGCACAGTGGGCGATGGGAGAATGGGAATTGGTGCGTGCTGGGAGATATTTGAATGTAGCTTCTACTCAGTAACTTAGGGCTCTTATAATCAATCAATCTACAACAGCTTTTGTTTCCTGGGATTCCTGGGAGTGAGTTATACTATGTAATAGACCCCTGGGAGTGTGTTACACTGAATAATAGACCCCTAGGTGTGCGTTCCACTGAATAATAGATCCCTGGGAGAGAGATAGACTGAATGATAGATCCCTAGGCGTGAGTTACACTGAAAAATAGATCCCTAGACGTGAGTTACACTGAATAATAGATCCCTGCGAGAGAGATACACTGAATGATAGATCCCTAGGAGTGAGATACACTGAAGAATAGATCCCGAGGAGTGAGTTACACTCAATAATAGATCCCTGGGAGTGTTACACTGAATAATGGACCCCTGGGAGTGAGTTACACTGAATAATAGACCCCTGGGAGTGAGATACCCTGAATAATAGACCCCTGCGAGAGAGATACACTGAAGAAGAGATCCCTGGGAGTGAGATACCCTGAATAATAGACCCCTGCGAGAGAGATACACTGAAGAATAGATCCCTCGGAGTGAGTTACATTGAAAAATAGATCCCTGGGAGTGAGTTACACTGAATAATAGATCCCTGCGAGAGAGAAACACTGAATGATAGATCCCTGGGAGAGAGATACACTGAAGAATAGATCCCTAGGAGTGCGTTACCCTGAATTATAGAACCTTGGGAGAGAGTTACCCTGAATAACAGACCCCTGGGAGTGAGTTACCCTGAATTATAGATCCCTGGGAGTGAGATAACCTCAATAATAGATCTCTGGGAGTGGGATACCTTGAATAATAGATACCTGGGAGTGAGAAACCCTGAATAGTAGATCCCCGGAAGGGAGTTACCTTGAATAATAGACACCTTGGAGTGAGCTACCCTGAATAATTGACCCCTGGGAGGGAGATACAATGAATAATAGACCCCTGGGAGTGAGGTATCCTGAATAATAGACCCCTGGGAGTAAGATACCCTGAAGAATAGATCCCTGCGAGAGAGATACACGGAATAATAGATCCCTGGGAGTGAGTTACACTGAATAATAGATCCCTGCGAGAGAGAAACACTGAATGATAGATCCCTCGGAGTGAGTTACCCTGAATTATACAACCGTGGGAGAGAGTTACCCTGAATAACAGAGCCCTGGGAGTGAGTTACCTTGAATAATAGATCTCTGGGAGTGGGATACCTTGAATAATAGATCCCTGGGAGTGAGAAACTCTGAATAGTAGATCCCCGGAAGGGAGTTACCTTGAATAATAGACCCCTGGGAGTGAGATACCCTGAATAATAGACCCCTGGGAGTGAGATACCCTGAATAATGGACCCCTGGGAGTGAGCTACCCTGAATAATAGACCCCTGGGAGGGAGATACAATGAATAATAGACCCCTGGGAGTGAGATACCCTGAATAATAGACCCCTGGGAGTGAGATACCCTGAATAATGGACCCCTGGGAGGGAGATACAAAGAATAATAGACCCCTGGGAGTGAGATACCCTGAATAATAGACCCCTGGGAGTGAGATACCCTGAATAATGGACCCCTGGGAGTGAGCTACCCCGAATAATAGACCCCTGGGATTGAGATACCCTGAATAATAGACCCCTGGGAATGAGATATCCTGAATAATAGATCCCTGGGAGTGAGTTACCCTGAATAACAGACCTCTGGGAGTGAGTTACCGTGAATAATAGACCCTGGGAGTGAGTTACCCTGAATAATAGATTCCTGGGAGTGAGAAACCCTCAATAATAGATCCCCGGGAGTGTTACCTTGAATAATAGACCCTGGGAGTGCGGTACCCTGAATAATAGATCCCTGGGAGTGAGACACCCTGAATAATAGATCCCTGGGAGAGTTACCCTGAACAATAGACCCCTCAAGTGAGATACCCTGAATAATAGATCTCTGGGAGTGAGATACCCTGAATAATGGACCCCTAGGAGTGAGTTAACTTGAATAATAGACCCTGGGAGTGAGTTACGCTGAATAATAGACCCCTGGGAGTGAGTTAACTTGAATAGTAGACCCTGGGAGTGAGTTACCCTGAATAATAGACCACTGGAAGCGAAATACCCTGAATAATAGACCCCTGGGAGTGAGTTAACTTGAATAATAGACCCCTGGGAGTGAGTTAACTTGAATAATAGACACCTGGGAGTGAGAAACCCTCAGTAATAGATCCCCGGGTGTGCGATACCCAGAATAATAGATCCCCGGGAATGAGTTACCCGAATAATAGATCCCTGGGAGTGAGATACCTTGAATAATAGACCCCTGGGAGGGAGATACCTTGAATAATAGACCCCTGGGAGGGAGATACCCTGAATAATAGACCCCTGGGAGTGAGATACCTTGAATAATAGACCCCTGGGAGTGAGTTACCCTGAATAACAGACCTCTGGGAGTGAGTTACCGTGAATAATAGATCCCTGGGAGTGTTACCGTGAATAATAGATCCCTGGGAGTGAGAAACCCTCAATAATAGATCCCCGGGAGTGTTACCGTGAATAATAGATCCCTGGGAGTGAGAAACCCTCAATAATAGATCCCCGGGAGTGTTACCGTGAATAATAGATCCCTGGGAGTGAGATACCTTGAATAACAGACACCTGGGAGTGAGAAACACTGAATAATAGATCTCTGGGAGTGAGATATCCTGAATAATAGGTCCCTGTGAGTGAGATACCCTGAATAATAGATCCCTGGGAGTGAGATACCCTGAATAATAGATCCCTGGGAGTGAGATACCCTGAATAATAGATCCCTGGGAGTGAGATACCCTGAATAATAGACCCCTGGGAGTGAGATACCTTGAATAATAGACCCCTGGGAGTGAGATACCCTGAATAACAGACCCCTGGGAAGGAGATACACTGAATAATAGATTTCTGGGAGTGAGATACACTGAATAATAGATCCCTGGGAGTGAGATACCCTGAATAATAGACCCCTGGGAGTGAGATACCTTGAATAATAGACCCCTGGGAGTGAGATACCCTGAATAACAGACACCTGGGAGTGAGATACCCTGAATAATAGACCCCTGGGGGTGAGATACCTTGAATAATAGACCCCTGGGAGTGAGATACCCTGAATAACAGACAACTGGGAGTGAGATACCCTGAATAATAGATCTCTGGGAGTGTGGTATCCTGAATAATAGATCCCTGGGAGAGACTACCCTGAATAATAGACCCCTGGGAGTGAGATACCTTGAATAATAGACCCCTGGGAGTGAGGTATCCTAAATAATACACCCCTGGGAGTGAGATACACTGAATAATAGACCCCTGGGAGTGAGATATCCTGAATAATAGATCCCTGGGAGAGAGTTACTCTGAATAATAGATCCCTGGGAGTGAGATAACCTCAATAATAGATCGCAGGGAGTGAGCTACCCTGAATAATAGATCCCTGGGAGTGAGTTACCCTGAATAATAGATCCCTGGGAGTGAGATACCCTGAATAATAGACCCCTGGCAGTGGGATAACCTGAATAATAGATCCCTGGCAGTGCGATACCCTGAATAATGGATCCCTGGGAGCGAGATACCCTGAATAATAGAACCCTGGAAGCGAAATACCCTCAATAATAGATCCCTGGGAGTGAGGTACCTAGAATAATAGACACCAGGGAGTGAGATACACTGAATAATAGACCCCTGGGAGTGAGGTATCCAGAATAGTAGACCCCTGGGAGAGACATACCCTGAAAAATAGACCCCTGGGAGCGATTTACCCTGAAAAATATACCCCTGGGAGCGATTTACCCTGAATAATAGACCCCTGGGAGTGAGATACCCTGAATAATAGACCCCTGGCAGTGGGATAACCTGAATAATAGATCCATGGCAGTGCGATACCCTGAATAATGGATCCCTGGAAGCGAAATACCCTCAATAATAGATCCCTGGGAGTGAGTTACCTAGAATAATAGACACCAGGGAGTGAGATACACTGAATAATAGACCCCTGGGAGTGAGGTATCCAGAATAGTAGACCCCTGGGAGAGACATACCCTGAAAAATAGACCCCTGGGAGCGATTTACCCTGCAAAATATACCCCTGGGAGCGATTTACCCTGAATAATAGACCCCTGGGAGTGAGGTATCCTGAATAATAGACCCCTGGGAGTGACATACCATGAAAAATAGACCCTGGGAGTGAGATACCCTCAATAATAGATCCTTGGGAGTGCAGTACCCTGAATAATAGATCCCTGGGACTGAGACACACTGAATAATAGATGCCTGGGAATGTTACCCTGAATAATAGAGCCCTGGGATTCAGATGCCCTCAATAATAGATCCCTGGGAGTGAGGTACCCTCAATAATGGATCCCTGGGACTGAGGTATCCTGAATAATAGACCCCTGCGAGTGAGATACACTGAATAATAGACCCCTGGGAGTGAGATACCCTGAATAATAGACCCCTGGGAGTGAGATACCCTGAATAATGGACCCCTGGGAGTGAGCTACCCTGAATAATAGACCCCTGGGAGGGAGATACAATGAATAATAGATTTCTGGGAGTGAGATACACTGAATAATAGATCCCTGGGAGTGAGATACCCTGAATAATAGACCCCTTGGAGTGAGATACCTTGAATAATAGACCCCTGGGAGTGAGATACCCTGAATAACAGACACCTGGGAGTGAGATACCCTGAATAATAGACCCCTGGGGGTGAGATACCTTGAATAATAGACCCCTGGGAGTGAGATACCCTGAATAACAGACAACTGGGAGTGAGATACCCTGAATAATAGATCTCTGGGAGTGAGGTATCCTGAATAATAGATCCCTGGGAGAGACTACCCTGAATAATAGACCCCTGGGAGTGAGATACCTTGAATAATAGACCCCTGGGAGTGAGGTATCCTAAATAATACACCCCTGGGAGTGAGATACACTGAATAATAGACCCCTGGGAGTGAGATATCCTGAATAATAGATCCCTGGGAGAGAGTTACTCTGAATAATAGATCCCTGGGAGTGAGATAACCTCAATAATAGATCGCAGGGAGTGAGCTACCCTGAATAATAGATCCCTGGGAGTGAGTTACCCTGAATAATAGATCCCTGGGAGTGAGATACCCTGAATAATAGACCCCTGGCAGTGGGATAACCTGAATAATAGATCCCTGGCAGTGCGATACCCTGAATAATGGATCCCTGGGAGCGAGATACCCTGAATAATAGAACCCTGGAAGCGAAATACCCTCAATAATAGATCCCTGGGAGTGAGTTACCTAGAATAATAGACACCAGGGAGTGAGATACACTGAATAATAGACCCCTGGGAGTGAGGTATCCAGAATAGTAGACCCCTGGGAGAGACATACCCTGAAAAATAGACCCCTGGGAGCGATTTACCCTGAAAAATATACCCCTGGGAGCGATTTACCCTGAATAATAGACCCCTGGGAGTGAGATACCCTGAATAATAGACCCCTGGCAGTGGGATAACCTGAATAATAGATCCATGGCAGTGCGATACCCTGAATAATGGATCCCTGGAAGCGAAATACCCTCAATAATAGATCCCTGGGAGTGAGTTACCTAGAATAATAGACACCAGGGAGTGAGATACACTGAATAATAGACCCCTGGGAGTGAGGTATCCAGAATAGTAGACCCCTGGGAGAGACATACCCTGAAAAATAGACCCCTGGGAGCGATTTACCCTGCAAAATATACCCCTGGGAGCGATTTACCCTGAATAATAGACCCCTGGGAGTGAGGTATCCTGAATAATAGACCCCTGGGAGTGACATACCATGAAAAATAGACCCTGGGAGTGAGATACCCTCAATAATAGATCCTTGGGAGTGCAGTACCCTGAATAATAGATCCCTGGGACTGAGACACACTGAATAATAGATGCCTGGGAATGTTACCCTGAATAATAGAGCCCTGGGATTCAGATGCCCTCAATAATAGATCCCTGGGAGTGAGGTACCCTCAATAATGGATCCCTGGGACTGAGGTATCCTGAATAATAGACCCCTGCGAGTGAGATACACTGAATAATAGACCCCTGGGAGTGAGATACCCTGAATAATAGACCCCTGGGAGTGAGATACCCTGAATAATGGACCCCTGGGAGTGAGCTACCCTGAATAATAGACCCCTGGGAGGGAGATACAATGAATAATAGACCCCTGGGAGTGAGATACCCTGAATAATAGACCCCTGGGAGTGAGATACCCTGAATAATAGACCCCTGGGAATGAGATATCCTGAATAATAGATCCCTGGGAGTGAGTTACCCTGAATAATAGACCCCTGGGATTGAGATACCCTGAATAATAGACCCCTGGGAATGAGATATCCTGAATAATAGATCCCTGGGAGTGAGTTACCCTGAATAACAGACCTCTGGGAGTGAGCTACCCTGAATAATAGACCCCTGGGATTGAGATACCCTGAATAATAGACCCCTGGGAATGAGATATCCTGAATAATAGACCCCTGGGAGTGAGATACCCTGAATAATAGACCCCTGGGAGTGAGTTACCCTGAATAATAGACCCCTGGGATTGAGATACCCTGAATAATAGACCCCTGGGAATGAGATATCCTGAATAATAGATCTCTGGGAGTGAGTTACCGTGAATAATAGACCCTGGGAGTGAGATGCCCTGAATAATAGACACCTGGGAGAGAGATACCTTCAATAATAGATCCCTGGGAGTGCGGTACCCTGAATAATAGATCCCTGGGAGAGACACCCTGAATAATAGATCCCTGGGAGAGTTACCCTGAATAATAGATCCCCGGAAGTGAGTTACCCTGAATAATAGATCCCTGGGGTGAGTTACCCTGAATAATAGATCCCCGGAAGTGTTACCCTGAATAATAGACCCCTGGGAGTGAAATACCCTGAATAACAGACCCCTGGGAGTGAGAAACACTGAATAATAGATCTCTGGGAGTGAGGTAGCCTGAATAATAGGTCCCTGTGAGTGAGATACCCTGAATAATAGATCCCTGGGAGTGAGATATCCTGAATAATAGGTCCCTGTGAGTGTGCTACCTTGAATAATAGACCCCTGGGAGTGAGATACCTTGAATAATAGACCCCTGGGAGTGAGGTATCCTAAATAATACACCCCTGGGAGTGAGATACACTGAATAATAGACCCCTGGGAGTGAGATATCCTGAATAATAGATCCCTGGGAGAGAGTTACTCTGAATAATAGATCCCTGGGAGTGAGTTACCCTGAATAATAGATCCCTGGGAGTGAGATACCCTGAATAATAGACCCCTGGGAGTGAGATACCTTGAATAATAGACCCCTGGGAGTGAGATACCCTGAATAACAGACACCTGGGAGTGAGATACCCTGAATAATAGACCCCTGGGGGTGAGATACCTTGAATAATAGACCCCTGGGAGTGAGATACCCTGAATAACAGACAACTGGGAGTGAGATACCCTGAATAATAGATCTCTGGGAGTGAGGTATCCTGAATAATAGATCCCTGGGAGAGACTACCCTGAATAATAGACCCCTGGGAGTGTGCTACCTTGAATAATAGACCCCTGGGAGTGAGATACCTTGAATAATAGACCCCTGGGAGTGAGGTATCCTAAATAATACACCCCTGGGAGTGAGATACACTGAATAATAGACCCCTGGGAGTGAGATATCCTGAATAATAGATCCCTGGGAGAGAGTTACTCTGAATAATAGATCCCTGGGAGTGAGTTACCCTGAATAATAGATCCCTGGGAGTGAGATACCCTGAATAATAGACCCCTGGCAGTGGGATAACCTGAATAATAGATCCCTGGCAGTGCGATACCCTGAATAATGGATCCCTGGGAGCGAGATACCCTGAATAATAGAACCCTGGAAGCGAAATACCCTCAATAATAGATCCCTGGGAGTGAGTTACCTAGAATAATAGACACCAGGGAGTGAGATACACTGAATAATAGACCCCTGGGAGTGAGGTATCCAGAATAGTAGACCCCTGGGAGAGACATACCCTGAAAAATAGACGCCTGGGAGCGATTTACCCTGAAAAATATACCCCTGGGAGCGATTTACCCTGAATAATAGACCCCTGGGAGTGAGGTATCCTGAATAATCGACCCCTGGGAGTGACATACCATGAAAAATAGACCCTGGGAGTGAGATACCCTCAATAATAGATCCTTGGGAGTGCAGTACCCTGAATAATAGATCCCTGGGAGTGAGATACACTGAATAATAGATGCCTGGGAATGTTACCCTGAATAATAGATCCCTGGGATTCAGATGCCCTCAATAATAGATCCCTGGGAGTGAGGTACCCTCAATAATGGATCCCTGGGAGTGAGGTATCCTGAATAATAGACCCCTGCGAGTGAGATACACTGAATAATAGATCCCTGGGAGTGAGATACCCTGAATAATAGACCCCTGGGAGTGAGATACCTAGAATAATAGACCCTGGGAGTGAGATACCCTGAATAATAGACCCCTGGTAGTGAGATACACTGAATAATAGATCTCTGGGAGTGAGATACCCTGAATAATAGATCCCTGGGAGAGAGTTACCCTGAATAATAGACCCCTGGGAGTGAGATACCTTGAATTATAGACCCCTGGGAGTGAGGTATCCTAAATAATACACCCCTGGGAGGGAGATACACTGAATAATAGACCCCTGGGAGTGAGATATCCTGAATAATAGATCCCTGGGAGAGAGTTACTCTGAATAATAGATCCCTGGGAGTGAGATAACCTCAATAATAGATCTCAGGGAGTGAGATACCCTGAAAAATAGACCCCTGGCAGTGGGATAACCTGAATAAAAGATCCCTGGCAGTGCGATACCCTGAATAATAGAACCCTGGAAGCGAAATACCCTCAATAATAGATCCCTGGGAGTGAGGTATCCAGAATAGTTGACCCCTGGGAGAGACATACCCTGAAAAATAGACCCCTGGGAGCGATTTACCCTGAATAATAGACCCCTGGGAGTGACATACCATGAAAAATAGACCCCTGGTAGCGATTTACCCTGAAGAATAGACCCTGGGAGTGAGATACCCTCAATAATAGATCCTTGGGAGTGCAGTACACTGAATAATAGACCCCTGTGAATGAGATACCCTGAATAATAGATCCCTGGGAGTGCGGTACCCTGAATAATCGATCCCAGGGAGAGATACCCTGAATAATAGATCCCCGGAAGTGAGCTACCCTGAATAATAGATCTCTGGGAGTGAGATACCCTGAATAATGGACCCCTGGGAGTGAGATACCCTGAATAATAGATCCCTGGGAGTGAGATACCCTGAATAACAGACCGCTGGGAATGAGATGTCCTGAATAATTGATCCCTGGGAGTGAGATACCCTGAATAACAGACCCCTTGGAGTGAGTTACCCTGAATAATAGACCCCTGGGATTGTGATACCCAGAAGAATAGACCTCTGGGATTGAGATACCCTGAATAATAGACCCTGGGAGTGAGATACCCTGAATAACTGATCCCTGGGAGGGGGACATACTGAATAATAGAACCCTGGGAGTGAGATACCCTGAATAATGAACCCTTGGGAGTGAGCTACCCTGAATAATTGACCCCTGGGATTGTGATACCCAGAAGAATAGACCTCTGGGATTGAGATACCCTGAATAATAGACCCTGGGAGTGAGATACCCTGAATAACTGATCCCTGGGAGGGGGACATACTGAATAATAGAACCCTGGGAGTGAGTTACCCTGAATAATTGATCCCTGGGAGTGAGATACCCTGAATAATAGACCCCTGGGAATGAGATACCCTGAATAATAGACCCCTGGGAATGAGATGTCCTGAATAATAGGTCCCTGGGAGCGAGACACACTGAATAATAGACCCCTGGGATTGAGATACCCTGAATAATAGACCCCTGGGAATGAGATGTCCTGAATAATAGGTCCCTGGGAGTGAGAAACCATCAATAACAGATCCCCGGGAGTGTTACCTTGAATAATAGATGCCTGGGAGTGAGATACCCTGAATAACAGACCCCTGGGAGTGAGATAGCATGAATAATAGATCCCCGGGATTGAGTAACCCTGAATAATAGATCCTTGGGTGCGCGATACCCAGAATAATAGATCCCTGGGAGAGTTACCCTGAATAATAGACCACTGGGAGTGAGCTACCCTGAATAATGTATCCCTGGGATAGAGTTACCCTGAATAATAGAGCCCTGGGAATGTAACCCTGAATAACAGACCCCTGGGAGTGAGTTACCCTGAATAATAGATCCCTGGGAGTGAGATACCCTGAATAATAGATCCCTGGGAGAGTTACCCTGAATAATAGATCCCTGGGAGAGAGTTAACTTGAATAATAGACCACTGGGAGTGAGCTACCCTGAATAATATATCCCTGGGAGTGAGATACCCTGAATAATAGACCCCTTGGAGTGAGACACCCTGAATAATGGACCTTTGGGAGTGAGCTACCCTGAATAATAGACCCCTGGGAGGGAGATACACTGAATAATAGAACCTTGGGAGTGAGTTACCCTGAATAATAAACCCCTGGGATTCTGATACCCGGAATAATAGACCCCTGGGATTGAGATACCCTGAATAATAGACCCCTGGGATTGAGATACCCTGAATAACAGACCCCTGGGAGGGGGACACACTGAATAATAGAACCCTGGGAGTGAGTTACCCTGAATAATTGATCCCTGGGAGTGAGATACCTGAATAATAGACCCCTGGGAATGAGATGTCCTGAATAATAGACCCCTGGGAGTGAGTTACCCTGAATAACTGATCCCTGGGAGGGGGACACACTGAATAATAGAACCCTGGGAGTGAGTTACCCTGAATAATTGATCCCTGGGAGTGTGATACCCTGAATAATAGACCCCTGGGAATGAGATGTCCTGAATAATAGATCCCTGGGAGTGAATTACCCTGAATAACAGACCCCTGGTAGTGAGATACCCTGAATAATAGACCCCTGGGAGTGAGCTACACTGAATAATAGACCCTTGGGATTGAGATACCCTGAATAATAGACCTCTGGGCGTGAGATACCCTGAATAACAGACCCCTGGGAGTGAGATACCCTGATGAACAGACCCCTGGGAGTGAGATACCCTGAATAATAGATCCCTGGGAGTGAGTTACCCTGAATAATTGATCCCTGGGAGTGAGATACCCTGAAGAATAGACCCCTGGGAGTGAGATGTCCTGAATAACAGACCTCTTGGATTGAGATAATCTTAATAATAGATCTCTGGGCGTGCGATACCCTGAATAATGAACCCTGGGCGTGAGATACCCTGAATAATAGACCCCTGGGAGGGAGATACCCTGAATAATAGACCCCGAAGGAGTGAGTTACCCTGAATAATAGACCCCTGGGAGGGAGATACACTGAATAATAGACCCCTGGGATAGAGATACCCTGAATAATAGACCGCTGGAAGCGAAATACCCTGGATAATAGACCCCTGGGAGTGAGTTACCTTGAAATATAGACCCTGGGAGTGAGTTACCCTGAATATTAGACCCCTGGGAGGGAAATACCCTGAATAATAGACCCCTGGGAGTGTTACCTTGAATAATAGACCCATGGGAGTGAGATACCCTGAATAATAGACGCCTGGGAGTGAGATACCCTGAATAATAGACCCCTGGGATTGAGATACCCTGAATAATAGATCCCTGGGCGTGAGATACCCTGAATAACAGACCCCTGGGAGTGAGATACCATGAATAATAGATCCCCGGGATTGAGTAACCCTGAATAATAGAGCCTTGGGTGTGCGATACCCAGAATAATAGATCCCTGGGAGAGTTACCCTGAATAATAGACCACTGGGAGTGAGCTACACTGAATAATGTATCCCTGGGATAGAGTTACGCCGAATAATAGAGCCCTGGGAATGTAACCCTGAATAACAGACCCCTGGGAGTGAGTTACCCTGAATAATAGATCCCTGGGAGTGAGATACCCTCAATAATAGATCCCTGGGAGTGAGATACCCTCAATAATAGATCCCTGGGAGTGCGGTACCCTGAATAATAGATCCCTGGGAGTGAGACACCCTGAATAATAGATCCCTGGGAGAGTTACCCTGAATAATAGATCCCTGGGAGAGATACCCTGAATAATGGACCCCTGGGAGGGAGATACAGTGAATAATAGACCCCTGGGAGTGAGATACCCTAAATAATAGACCCCTGGGAGGGAGATACAGTGAATAATAGATCCCTGGAATTAGATACCCTGAATAATAGACCCCTGGGATTGTGATACCCAGAAGAATAGACCTCTGGGATTGAGATACCCTGAATAACAGACCCCTGGGAATGAGATGTCCTGAATAACAGACCCCTGGAAATGAGATGTCCTGAATAATAGATCCCTGGGAGTGAGTTACCCTGAATAACAGACCCCTGGGAATGAGATGTCCTGAATAATAGATCCCTGGGAGTGAGTTACCCTGAATAATTGATCCCTGGGAGTGAGATACCCTGAATAATAGACCCCTGGGAATGAGATGTCCTGAATAATAGGTCCCTGGGAGTGAGAAACCATCAATAACAGATCCCCGGGAGTGTTTCCTTGAATAATAGACCCATGGGAGTGAGATACCCTGAATAATAGACGCCTGGGAGTGAGATACCCTGAATAATAGATCCCTGGGAGAGTTACCCTAAATAATAGATCCCCGGAAGTGAGTTACCCTGAATAATAGACCCCTGGAGTGAGATACCCTGAATAATAGATCACTGGGAGTGAGCTACCCTGAATAATAGACCCCTGGGAGGGAGATACACTGAATAATAGACCCCTGGGAGTGAGATACCCTGAATAATAGACCCCTGGGAGGGAGATACACTGAATAATAGACCCCTGGAATTGAGATACCCTGAATAATAGACCCCAGGTATTGAGATACCCTGAATAATAGACCCCTGGAAGCGAAATACCCTGAATAACAGACCCCTGGGAGGGGGACAGACTGAATAATAGAACCCTGGGAATGAGTTACCCTGAATAATTGATCCCTCGGAGTGAGATACCCTGAATAATAGAACCCTGGGAATGAGATGTCCTGAATAATAGACCTCTTGGATTGAGATACCCTGAATAATAGATCTCTGGGCGTGAGATACCCTGAATAATAGATTCCTGGGCGTGAAATACCCTGAATAACAGACCCCTGGGAGTGAGATACCCTGAATAACAGACCCCTGGGAGTGAGTTACCCTGAATAATCGACCTCTGGCAGTGAGATACCCTGAATAATAGACCCCTGGGATAGAG
Organism: Heterodontus francisci; assembly: GCF_036365525.1. NCBI lineage: Eukaryota > Metazoa > Chordata > Chondrichthyes > Heterodontiformes > Heterodontidae > Heterodontus > Heterodontus francisci. The sequence goes on along the minus strand of NC_090418.1, from coordinate 13,003,169 downwards.
ATACCCTGAAACATTGACCCTGGGTGTGAGATACACTGAATAACAGACCCCTGGGAGTGAGTTACCTTGAAATATAGATCCCTGGGAGTGAGAAACCCTCAATAATAGATCCCTGGGAGTGAGATACCCTGAATAACAGACCCCTGGGAGTGAGATGTCCTGAATAATAGAACTCTTGGATTGAGATACCCTGAATAATAGACCCCTGGGATTGACATGCACTGAATAATAGATCCCTGTGCGTGAGATACCCTGAATAACAGACCCCTGGGAGTGAGATACCCTGAATAATAGACCCCTGGGAGGGAGATACCCTGAATGATAGATCCCTGGGATTGAGTTACCCTGAATAATAGATCCCCGGGAGTGGGCCCTAGAATAATAGATCCCTGGGTGAGAACCCCTGAATAATAGATCCCCGGGTATGTTACTTTGAATAACAGACCCCTGGGAGTGAGTTACCCTGAATAATAGATCCCTGGGAGTGAGACACCCTGAATAATAGATCCCTGGGAGAGTTTCCCTGAATAATAGATCCCTGGGAGAGAGTTAACTTGAATAATAGACCACTGGGAGTGAGCTACCATGAATAATATATCCCTGGGAGAGAGATACACTGAATAATGGACCCCTGGGAGTGAGCTACCCTGAATAATAGACCCCTGGGAGGGAGATACACTGAATAATAGAACCTTGGGAGTGAGTTACCCTGAATAATAAACCCCTGGGATTGTGATACCCGGAATAATAGACCCCTGGGATTGAGATACCCTGAATAACAGACCCCTGGGAGGGGGACACACTGAATAATAGAACCCTGGGAGTGAGTTACCCTGAATAATTGATCCCTGGGAGTGAGATACCCTGAATAATAGACCCCTGGGAATGAGATGTCCTGAATAATAGACCCCTGGGAGTAAGTTACCCTGAATAACTGAACCCTGGAAGGGGACACACTGAATAATAGAACCCTGGGAGTGAGTTACCCTGAATCATTGATCCCTGGGAGTGTGATACCCTGAATAATAGACCCCTGGGAATGAGATGTCCTGAATAATAGATCCCTGGGAGTGAATTACCCTGAATAATAGACCCCTGGGAGTGAGATACCCTGAATAATAAACCCTTGGGAGTGAGCTACCCTGAATAATAGACCCTTGGGATTGAGATACCCTGAATAATAGACCTCTGGGAATAATTGATCCCTGGGAGTGAGATACCCTGAATAATAGACCCCTGGGAATGAGATGTCCTGAATAATAGACCCCTGGGAGTGAGTTACCCTGAATAACTGATCCCTGGGAGGGGGACACACTGAATAATAGAACCCTGGGAGTGAGTTACCCTGAATAATTGATCCCTGGGAGTGTGATACCCTGAAAAATAGACCCCTGGGAATGAGATGTCCTGAATAATAGATCCCTGGAGGTGAATTACCCTGAATAATAGACCCCTGGGAGTGAGATACCCTGAATAATGAACCCTTGGGAGTGAGCTACCCTGAATAATAGACCCTTGGGATTGAGATACCCTGAATAATAGACCTCTGGGCGTGAGATACCCTGAATAACAGACCCCTGGGAGTGAGATACCCTGATGAACAGACCCCTGGGAGTGAGATACCCTGAATAATAGATCCCTGGGAGTGAGTTACCCTGAATAATTGATCCCTGGGAGTGAGATACCCTGAATAATAGACCCCTGGGAGTGAGATGTCCTGAATAACAGACCTCTTGGATTGAGATACCCTGAATAATAAATTTCTGGGCGTGCGATACCCTGAATAATGAACCCTGGCCGTGAGATACCCTGAATAACAGACCCCTGGGAGTGAGATACCCTGAATAATAGACCCCTGGGAGGGAGATACCCTGAATAATAGACCCCGAGGAGTGAGTTACCCTGAATAATAGACCCCTGGGATTGAGATACACTGAATAATAGACCCCTGGGATAGATACCCTGAATAATAGACCCCTGGAAGCGAAATACCCTGAATAATAGACCCCTGGGAGTGAGTTACCTTGAAATATAGACCCCGGGAGTGAGTTACCCTGAATATTAGACCCCTGGGAGGGAAATATCCTGAATAATAGACCCCTGGGAGTGTTACCTTGAATAATAGACCCCTGGGATTGAGATACCCTGAATAATAGACGCCTGGGAGTGAGATACCCTGAATAATAGACCCCTGGGAGTGAGATGTCCAGAATAATAGATCCCTGGGAGTGAGACACCCTGAATAATAGATCCCTGGGAGAGTTACCCTGAATAATAGATCCCTGGGAGAGATACCCTGAATAATGGACCCCTGGGGGTGAGCTACCCTAAATAATAGACCCCTGGGAGGGAGATACAGTGAATAATAGACCCCTGGGAGTGATACCCTAAATAATAGACCCCTGGGAGGGAGATACAGTGAATAATAGATCCCTGGGAATGAGATACCCTGAATAATGGACCCCTGGGAGTGAGCTAACCTAAATAATAGAGCCCTGGGAGGCAGATACAGTGAATAATAGACCCCTGGGAGTGAGATACCCTTAATAATAGACCCCTGCGAGGGAGATACAGTGAATAATAGACCCCTGGGAGTGATACCCTGAATATTAGACCCCTGGGAGTGAGATACCCTGAATAATGGACCCCTGGGAGTGAGCTACCCTAAATAATAGACCCCTGGGAGTGAGATACAGTGAATAATAGACCCCTGGGATTGAGATACCCTGAATAATAGACCCGTGGGATTGAGATACCCAGAGGAATAGTCCCCTGGGATTGAGATACCCTGAATAATAGACCTCTGGGATTGAGATACCCTGAAGAATAGACCATGGGAGTGAGGTACCCTGAATAATAAACCCCTGGGATTTAGATACCCAGAAGAATAGACCCCTGGGATTGATACCCAGAAGAATAGACCCTGGGAGTGAGATACCCAGAAGAATAGACCCTGGGAGTGAGATACCCTCAATAACAGACTCCTGGGAATGAGATGTCCTGAATAATAGAACCCTGGGAGTGAGTTACCCTGAATAACAGACCCCTGGGAGTGAGATACCCTGAATAATAGACCCCTGGGAGGGAGATACCCTGAATAATAGACCCCTAGGAGTGAGTTACCCTGAATAATCGACCTCTGGCAGTGAGATACCCTGAATAATAGACCCCTGGGATAGAGATACCCTGAATAATAGACCGTTGGGATAGAGATACCCTGAAAAATTGACCCTGGGTGTGAGATACACTGAATAACAGACCCCTGGGAGTGAGTTACCCTGAATAATAGATCCCTGGGAGTGAGATACCCTCAATAATAGATCCCTGGGAGTGCGGTACCCTGAATAATAGATCCCTGGGAGTGAGACACCCTGAATAATAGATCCCTGGGAGAGTTACCCTGAATAATAGATCCCTGGGAGAGAGTTAACTTGAATAATAGACCACTGGGAGTGAGCTACCATGAATAATATATCCCTGGGAGAGAGATACCCTGAATAATAGACCCCTTGGAGTGAGACACCCTGAATAATGGACCTTTGGGAGTGAGCTACCCTGAATAATAGACCCCTGGGAGGGAGATACACTGAATAATAGAACCTTGGGTGTGAGTTACCCTGAATAATAAACCCCTGGAATTGTGATACCCGGAATAATAGACCCCTGGGATTGAGATACCCTAAATAATAGACCCCTGGGATTGAGATACCCTGAATAACAGACCCCTGGGAGGGGGACACACTGAATAATAGAACCCTGGGAGTGAGTTACCCTGAATAATTGATCCCGGGGAGTGAGATACCCTGAATAATAGACCCCTGGGAATGAGATGTCCTGAATAATAGACCCCTGGGAGTGAGTTACCCTGAATAACTGATCCCTGGGAAGGGGACACACTGAATAATAGAACCCTGGGAGTGAGTTACCCTGAATAATTGATCCCTGGGAGTGTGATACCCTGAATAATAGACCCCTGGGAATGAGATGTCCTGAATAATAGATCCCTGGGAGTGTGATACCCTGAATAATAGACCCCTGGGAATGAGATGTCCTGAATAATAGATCCCTGGGAGTGAATTACCCTGAATAACAGACCCCTGGTAGTGAGATACCCTGAATAATAGACCCCTGGGAGTGAGATACCCTGAATAATGAACCCTTGGGAGTGAGCTACCCTGAATAATAGACCCTTAGGATTGAGATACCCTGAATAATAGACCTCTGGGCGTGAGATACCCTGAATAACAGACCCCTGGGAGTGAGATACCCTGATGAACAGACCCCTGGGAGTGAGATACCCTGAATAATAGATCCCTGGGAGTGAGTTACCCTGAATAATTGATCCCTGGGAGTGAGATACCCTGAATAATAGACCCCTGGGAGTGAGATGTCCTGAATAACAGACCTCTTGGATTGAGATACCCTTAATAATAGATCTCTGGGAGTGAGTTACCCTGAATAATGAACCCTGGGCGTGAGATACCCTGAATAACAGACCCCTGGGAGGGAGATACCCTGAATAATAGACCCCTGGGAGGGAGATACCCTGAATAATAGACCCCTGGGATTGAGATACACTGAATAATAGACCCCTGGGATAGAGATACCCTGAATAATAGACCCCTGGAAGCGAAATACCCTGAATAATAGACCCCTGGGAGTGAGTTACCTTGAAATATAGACCCTGGGAGTGAGTTACCTTGAAATATAGACCCCTGGGAGGGAGATACCCTGAATAATAGACCCCTGGGAGTGTTACCTTGAATAATAGACCCCTGGGATTGAGATACCCTGAATAATAGACGCCTGGGAGTGAGATACCCTGAATAATAGACCCCTGGGATTGAGATACCCTGAATAATAGATCCCTGGGCGTGAGATACCCTGAATAACAGACCCCTGGGAGTGAGATACCATGAATAATAGATCCCCGGGATTGAGTAACCCTGAATAATAGATCCTTGGGTGTGCGATACCCAGAATAATAGATCCCTGGGAGAGTTACCCTGAATAATAGACCACTGGGAGTGAGCTACCCTGAATAATGTATCCCTGGGATAGAGTTACCCTGAATAATAGAGCCCTGGGAATGTAACCCTGAATAACAGACCCCTGGGAGTGAGTTACCCTGAATAATAGATCCCTGGGAGTGAGATACCCTCAATAATAGATCCCTGGGAGTGCGGTACCCTGAATAATAGATCCCTGGGAGTGAGACACCCTGAATATTAGATCCCTGGGAGAGTTACCCTGAATAATGGACCCCTGGGGGTGAGCTACCCTAAATAATAGACCCCTGGGAGGGAGATACAGTGAATAATAGACCCCTGGGAGAGATACCCTAAATAATAGACCCCTGGGAGGGAGATACAGTGAATAATAGATCCCTGGGAATGAGATACCCTGAATAATAGACCCCTGGGAGTGAGATACCCTGAATAATGGACCCCTGGGAGTGAGCTACCCTAAATAATAGAGCCCTGGGAGGCAGATACAGTGAATAATAGACCCCTGGGAGTGAGATACCCTTAATAATAGACCCCTGCGAGGGAGATACAGTGAATAATAGACCCCTGGGAGTGATACCCTGAATATTAGACCCCTGGGAGTGAGATACCCTGAATAATGGACCCCTGGGAGTGAGCTACCCTAAATAATAGACCCCTGGGAGGGAGATACAGTGAATAATAGACCCCTGGGATTGAGATACCCTGAATAATAGACCCCTGGGATTGAGATACCCAGAAGAATAGTCCCCTGGGATTGAGATACCCTGAATAATAGACCTCTGGGATTGAGATACCCTGAAGAATAGACCATGGGAGTGAGGTACCCTGAATAATAAACCCCTGGGATTTAGATACCCAGAAGAATAGACCCCTGGGATTGAGATACCCAGAAGAATAGACCCTGGGAGTGAGATACCCAGAAGAATAGACCCTGGGAGTGAGATACCCTCAATAACAGACTCCTGGGAATGAGATGTCCTGAATAATAGAACCCTGGTAGTGAGTTACCCTGAATAACAGACCCCTGGGAGTGAGATACCCTGAATAATAGACCCCTGGGAGGGAGATACCCTGAATAATAGACCCCTAGGAGTGAGTTACCCTGAATAATCGACCTCTGGCAGTGAGATACCCTGAATAATAGACCCCTGGGATAGAGATACCCTGAATAATAGACCGTTGGGATAGAGATACCCTGAAAAATTGACCCTGGGTGTGAGATACACTGAATAACAGACCCCTGGGAGTGAGTTACCCTGAATAATAGATCCCTGGGAGTGAGATACCCTCAATAATAGATCCCTGGGAGTGCGGTACCCTGAATAATAGATCCCTGGGAGTGAGACATCCTGAATAATAGATCCCTGGGAGAGTTACCCTGAATAATAGATCCCTGGGAGAGAGTTAACTTGAATAATAGACCACTGGGAGTGAGCTACCCTGAATAATATATCCCTGGGAGAGAGATACCCTGAATAATAGACCCCTTGGAGTGAGACACCCTGAATAATGGACCTTTGGGAGTGAGCTACCCTGAATAATAGACCCCTGGGAGGGAGATACACTGAATAATAGAACCTTGGGTGTGAGTTACCCTGAATAATAAACCCCTGGAATTGTGATACCCGGAATAATAGACCCCTGGGATTGAGATACCCTGAATAATAGACCCCTGGGATTGAGATACCCTGAATAACAGACCCCTGGGAGGGGGACACACTGAATAATAGAACCCTGGGAGTGAGTTACCCTGAATAATTGATCCCGGGGAGTGAGATACCCTGAATAATAGACCCCTGGGAATGAGATGTCCTGAATAATAGACCCCTGGGAGTGAGTTACCCTGAATAACTGATCCCTGGGAAGGGGACACACTGAATAATAGAACCCTGGGAGTGAGTTACCCTGAATAATTGATCCCTGGGAGTGTGATACCCTGAATAATAGACCCCTGGGAATGAGATGTCCTGAATAATAGATCCCTGGGAGTGTGATACCCTGAATAATAGACCCCTGGGAATGAGATGTCCTGAATAATAGATCCCTGGGAGTGAATTACCCTGAATAACAGACCCCTGGTAGTGAGATACCCTGAATAATAGACCCCTGGGAGTGAGATACCCTGAATAATGAACCCTTGGGAGTGAGCTACCCTGAATAATAGACCCTTAGGATTGAGATACCCTGAATAATCGACCTCTGGGCGTGAGATACCCTGAACAACAGACCCCTGGGAGTGAGATACCCTGATGAACAGACCCCTGGGAGTGAGATACCCTGAATAATAGATCCCTGGGAGTGAGTTACCCTGAATAATTGATCCCTGGGAGTGAGATACCCTGAATAATAGACCCCTGGGAGTGAGATGTCCTGAATAACAGACCTCTTGGATTGAGATACCCTTAATAATAGATCTCTGGGAGTGAGTTACCCTGAATAATGAACCCTGGGCGTGAGATACCCTGAATAACAGACCCCTGGGAGGGAGATACCCTGAATAATAGACCCCTGGGAGGGAGATACCCTGAATAATAGACCCCTAGGAGTGAGTTACCCTGAATAATAGACCCCTGGGATTGAGATACACTGAATAATAGACCCCTGGGATAGAGATACCCTGAATAATAGACCCCTGGAAGCGAAATACCCTGAATAATAGACCCCTGGGAGTGAGTTACCTTGAAATATAGACCCTGGGAGTGAGTTACCCTGAATATTAGACCCCTGGGAGGGAGATACCCTGAATAATAGACCCCTGGGAGTGTTACCTTGAATAATAGACCCCTGGGATTGAGATACCCTGAATAATAGACGCCTGGGAGTGAGATACCCTGAATAATAGACCCCTGGGATTGAGATACCCTGAATAATAGATCCCTGGGCGTGAGATACCCTGAATAACAGACCCCTGGGAGTGAGATACCATGAATAATAGATCCCCGGGATTGAGTAACCCTGAATAATAGATCCTTGGGTGTGCGATACCCAGAATAATAGATCCCTGGGAGAGTTACCCTGAATAATAGACCACTGGGAGTGAGCTACCCTGAATAATGTATCCCTGGGATAGAGTTACCCTGAATAATAGAGCCCTGGGAATGTAACCCTGAATAACAGACCCCTGGGAGTGAGTTACCCTGAATAATAGATCCCTGGGAGTGAGATACCCTCAATAATAGATCCCTGGGAGTGCGGTACCCTGAATAATAGATCCCTGGGAGTGAGACACCCTGAATAATAGATCCCTGGGAGAGTTACCCTGAATAATGGACCCCTGGGGGTGAGCTACCCTAAATAATAGACCCCTGGGAGGGAGATACAGTGAATAATAGACCCCTGGGAGAGATACCCTAAATAATAGACCCCTGGGAGGGAGATACAGTGAATAATAGATCCCTGGGAATGAGATACCCTGAATAATAGACCCCTGGGAGTGAGATACCCTGAATAATGGACCCCTGGGAGTGAGCTACCCTAAATAATAGAGCCCTGGGAGGCAGATACAGTGAATAATAGACCCCTGGGAGTGAGATACCCTTAATAATAGACCCCTGCGAGGGAGATACAGTGAATAATAGACCCCTGGGAGTGATACCCTGAATATTAGACCCCTGGGAGTGAGATACCCTGAATAATGGACCCCTGGGAGTGAGCTACCCTAAATAATAGACCCCTGGGAGGGAGATACAGTGAATAATAGACCCCTGGGATTGAGATACCCTGAATAATAGACCCCTGGGATTGAGATACCCAGAAGAATAGTCCCCTGGGATTGAGATACCCTGAATAATAGACCTCTGGGATTGAGATACCCTGAAGAATAGACCATGGGAGTGAGGTACCCTGAATAATAAACCCCTGGGATTTAGATACCCAGAAGAATAGACCCCTGGGATTGAGATACCCAGAAGAATAGACCCTGGGAGTGAGATACCCAGAAGAATAGACCCTGGGAGTGAGATACCCTCAATAACAGACTCCTGGGAATGAGATGTCCTGAATAATAGAACCCTGGGAGTGAGTTACCCTGAATAACAGACCCCTGGGAGTGAGATACCCTGAATAATAGACCCCTGGGAGGGAGATACCCTGAATAATAGACCCCTAGGAGTGAGTTACCCTGAATAATCGACCTCTGGCAGTGAGATACCCTGAATAATAGACCCCTGGGAGTGGGATACCCTGAATAATGAACCCTTGGGAGTGAGCTACCCTGAATAATAGACCCTTGGGATTGAGATACCCTGAATAATAGACCTCTGGGCGTGAGATACCCTGAATAACAGACCCCTGGGAGTGAGATACCCTGATGAACAGACCCCTGGGAGTGAGATACCCTGATGAACAGACCCCTGGGAGTGAGATACCCTGAATAATAGATCCCTGGGAGTGAGTTACCCTGAATAATTGATCCCTGGGAGTGAGATACCCTGAATAATAGACCCCTGGGAGTGAGATGTCCTGAATAACAGACCTCTTGGATTGAGATACCCTTAATAATAGATCTCTGGGCGTGCGATACCCTGAATAATGAACCCTGGGCGTGAGATACCCTGAATAACAGACCCCTGGGAGGGAGATACCCTGAATAATAGATCCCTGGGCATGAGATACCCTGAATAACAGACCCCTGGGAGTGAGATACCCTGAATAATAGACCCCTGGGAGGGAGATACCCTGAATAATAGACCCCTAGGAGTGAGTTACCCTGAATAATAGACCCCTGGGATTGAGATACACTGAATAATAGACCCCTGGGATAGAGATACCCTGAATAATAGACCCCTGGAAGCGAAATACCCTGAATAATAGACCCCTGGGAGTGAGTTACCTTGAAATATAGACCCTGGGAGTGAGTTACCCTGAATATTAGACCCCTGGGAGGGAAATACCCTGAATAATAGACCCCTGGGAGTGTTACCTTGAATAATAGACCCATGGGAGTGAGATACCCTGAATAATAGACGCCTGGGAGTGAGATACCCTGAATACTAGACCCCTGGGATTGAGATACCCTGAATAATAGATCCCTGGGCGTGAGATACCCTGAATAATAGACCCCTGGGATTGAGATACCCTGAATAATAGACCCCTGGGACTGTTACCTTGAATAATAGACCCATGGGAGTGAGATACCCTGAATAATAGACGCCTGGGAGTGAGATACCCTGAATAATAGACCCCTGGGATTGAGATACCCTGAATAATAGATCCCTGGGCGTGAGATACCCTGAATAACAGACGCCTGGGAGTGAGATACCATGAATAATAGATCCCCGGGATTGAGTAACCCTGAATAATAGATCCTTGGGTGTGCGATACCCAGAATAATAGATCCCTGGGAGAGTTACCCTGAATAATAGACCACTGGGAGTGAGCTACCCTGAATAATGTATCCCTGGGATAGAGTTACCCTGAATAATAGAGCCCTGGGAATGTAACCCTGAATAACAGACCCCTGGGAGTGAGTTACCCTGAATAATAGATCCCTGGGAGTGAGATACCCTCAATAATAGATCCCTGGGAGTGCGGTACCCTGAATAATAGATCCCTGGGAGTGAGACACCCTGAATAATAGATCCCTGGGAGAATTACAATGAATAATAGATCCCTGGGAGAGATACCCTGAATAATGGACCCCTGGGGGTGAGCTACCCTAAATAATAGACCCCTGGGAGGGAGATACAGTGAATAATAGACCCCTGGGAGTGAGATACCCTAAATAATAGACCCCTGGGAGGGAGATACAGTGAATAATAGATCCCTGGGAGTGAGATACCCTTAATAATAGACCCCTGAATAATAGACCCCTGGGATAGAGATACCCTGAATAATTGACCGTTGGGATAGAGATACCCTGAAAGGTTGACCCTGGGTGTGAGATACACTGAATAACAGACCCCTGGGGAGTGAGTTACCTTGAAATATAGATCCCTGGGAGTGAGAAACCCTCAATAATAGATCCCTGGGCGTGAGATAGCCTGAATAACAGACCCCTGGGCGTGAGATACCCTGAATAACAGACCCCTGGGAGTGAGATACCCTGAATAATAGACCCCTGGGAGGGAGATACCCTGAATAATAGACCCCTGGGAGGGAGATACCCTGAATAATAGATCCCTGGGATTGGGTTACACTGAATAATAGATCCCTGGGATTGAGTTACCCTGAATAATAGATCCCTGGGAGGGAGATACCCTGAATAATAGATCCCTGGGAGTGAGTTACCCTGAATAATAGATCCCTGGGATTGAGTTACACTGAATAATAGATCCCCGGTAGTGGGCCCTAGAATAATAGATCCCTGGGAGTGAGAACCCCTGAATAATAGATCCCTGGGAGAGAGTTAACTTGAATAATAGACCACTGGGAGTGAGCTACCCTGAATAATATATCCCTGGGAGAGAGATACCCTGAATAATGGACCCCTGGGAGTGCGATACCCTAAATAATAGACCCCTTGGAGTGAGACACCCTGAATAATGGACCCTTGGGAGTGAGCTACCCTGAATAATAGACCCCTGGGAGGGAGATACACTGAATAATAGAACCTTGGGAGTGAGTTACCCTGAATAATAAACCCCTGGGATTGTGATACCCGGAATAATAGACCCCTGGGAGTGAGATACCCTGAATAACAGACCCCTGGGAGGGGACACACTGAATAATAGAACCCTGGGAGTGAGTTACCCTGAATAATTGATTCCTGGGAGTGTGATACCCTGAATAATAGACCCCTGGGAATGAGATGTCCTGAATAATAGATCCCTGGGAGTGAATTACCCTGAATAACAGACCCCTGGTAGTGAGATACCCTGAATAATAGACCCCTGGGAGTGAGATACCCTGAATAATGAACCCTTGGGAGTGAGCTACCCTGAATAATAGACCCTTGGGATTGAGATACCCTGAATAATAGACCTCTGGGTGTGAGATACCCTGAATAACAGACCCCTGGGAGTGAGATACCCTGATTAACAGACCCCTGGGAGTGAGATACCCTGAATAATAGTTCTCTGGGAGTGAGTTACTCTGAATAATTGATCCCTGGGAGTGAGATACCCTGAATAATAGACCCCTGGGAGTGAGATGTCCTGAATAACAGACATCTTGGATTGAAATACACTGAATAATAGATCTCTGGGCGTGAGATACCCTGAATAACAGACCCCTGGGAGGGAGATATCCTGAATAATAGATCCCTGGGCATGAAATACCCTGAATAACAGACCCCTGGGAGTGAGATACCCTGAATAATAGACCCCTGGGAGGGAGATACCCTGAATAATAAACCCCTGGGATTGTGATACCCGGAATAATAGACCCCTGGGATTGAGATACCCTGAATAATAGACCCCTGGGATTGAGATACCCTGAATAAGACCCCTGGGAGTGAGATACCCTGAATAATAGACCCCTGGGAGTGAGATACCCTGAATAATGAACCCTTGGGAGTGAGCAACCCAGAATAATCGACCCCTGGGAGGGAGATACACTGAATAACTGATCCCTGGGAGTGGGACACACTGAATAATAGAACCCTGGGAGTGAGTTACCCAGAATAATAAACCCCTGGGATTGAGATACCCTGAATAATAGACCTCTGGGATTGAGATACCCTGAAGAATAGACCATGGGAGTGAGATACCCTGAATAACAGACCCCTGGGCGTGAGATACCCTGAAGAATAGACCATGGGAGTGAGTTACCCTGAATAATAAACCCCTGGGATTGTGATACCCTGAATAATAAACCCCTGGGATTGAGATACCCTGAATAATAAACCCCTGGGATTGAGATACCCTGAAGAATAGACCATGGGAGTGAGATACCCTGAATAACAGACCCCTGGGCGTGAGATACCCTGAATAATAGAACCCTGGGAGTGAGTTACCCTGAATAACAGATCCCTGGGAGTGAGTTACCCTGAATAATAGACCTCTGGGAGGGAGCTACCCTGAATAATAAACCCCTGGGATTGTGATACCCGGAATAATAGACCCCTGGGATTGAGATACCCTGAATAATAGACCCCTGGGATTGAGATACCCTGAATAACAGACCCCTGGGAGTGAGATACCCTGAATAATAGACCCCTGGGAGTGAGATACCCAGAAGAATAGACCCCTGGGATTGAGATACCCAGAAGAATAGACCCTGGGAGTGAGATACCCTGAATAACAGACTCCTGGGAATGAGATGTCCTGAATAATAGAACCCTGGGAGTGAGTTACCCTGAATAATTGATCCCTGGGAGTGAGATACCCTGAATAATAGACCCCTGGGAATGAGATGTCCTGAATAATAGACCCCTGGGAGTGACGTCCTGAATAATAGACCCCTGGGAGTGAGATACCCTGAATAACAGACCCCTGGGAGTGAGATACCCTGAATAATAGACCCCCGGGAATGAGTTACCCCAAATAATAGATCCCAGGATTGAGTTACCGTGAATAATAGATCCCTGGGTGAGCGATACCCAGAATAATAGATCCCTGGGAGAGAGTTACCCTGAATAATAGACCACTGGGAGTGAGCTACCCTGAAAAATGTATCCCTGGGAGAGAGATACCCTGAATAATAGAGCCCTGCAACTGAGTTACCCTGAATAATAGACACCTGGGAGTGAGAAACCCTCAATAATAGATCTTCGGGAGTGAGATACCCTGAATAATAGATCCCTGGGAGTGCGGTACCCTGAATAATAGATCCCTGGGAGTGAGACACCCTGAATAATAGATCCCTGGGAGAGTTACCCTGAATAATAGATCCCTGGGAGAGAGTTAACTTGAATAATAGACCATTGGGAGGGAGATACACAGAATAATAGACCCCTGGGAGTGAGATACCCTGAATAATAGACCCCTGGATTGAGATACCCTGAAAGACCCCTGGGATTGAGATACCCTGAATAATAGATCCCTGGGAGTGAGATACCCTGAATAACAGACCCCTGGGAATGAGATGTCCTTAATAATAGATCCCTGGGCGTGAGATACCCTGAATAACAGACCCCTGGGAGTAAGATACCCTGAATATTAGACCCGTGGGAGTGAGTTACCTTGAATAATAGACCTTGGGAGTAAGTTACCCTGAATAATAGGTCCCTGGGAGTGAGATACCCTGCATAATAGGTCCCTGGGAGTGAGATACCCTGCATAATAGATCCCCGGGAATGAGTTACCCCGAATAATAGATCCCAGGATTGAGTTACCCTGAATAATAGATCCCTGGGTGTGCGATACCCAGAATAATAGATCCCTGGGAGAGAGTTACCCTGAATAATAGACCACTGGGAGTGAGCGACCCTGAATAATGTATCCATGGGATAGAGATTCCCTGAATAATAGAGCCCTGCAACTGAGTTACCCTGAATAATAGACACCTGGGAGTGAGAAACCCTCAATAATAGATGCCTGGGAATGTTACCCTGAATAAAAGACCCCTGGGAGTGAGTTACCCTGAATAATAGATCCCTGGGAGTGAGGTACCCTCAATAATAGATCCCTGGGAGTGCGGTACCCTGAATAATAGATCCCTGGGAGTGAGACACCCTGAATAATAGATCCCTGGAAGAGTTACCCTGAATAATAGATCCCTGGGAGAGAGTTAACTTGAATAATAGACCACTGGGAGTGAGCTACCCTGAAGAATATATCCCTGGGAGAGAGATACCCTGAATAATGGACCCCTGGGAGTGAGCTACCCTAAATAATAGACCCCTGGGAGGGAGATACACTGAATAATAGAACCTTGGGAGTGAGTTACCCTGAATAATAAACCCCTGGGATTGTGACACCCGGAATAATAGACCCCTGGGATTGAGATACCCTGAATAATAGACCCCTGGGATTGAGATACCCTGAATAATAAATCCCTGGGATTGTGATACCCGTAATAATAGACCCCTGGGATTGAGATACCCTGAATAATAGACCCCTGGGATTGAGATACCCTGAATAATAGACCCCTGGGAGGGAGATGTCCTGAATAATAAATCCCTGGGAGTGAGTTACCCTGAATAATTGATCCCTGGGAGAGAGATACACTGAATAATGAACCCTTGGGAGTGAGTTACCCTGAATAATAGACCCCTGGGAGGGAGATACACTGAATAATAGAACCTTGGGAGTGAGTTACCGTGAATAATAAACCCCTGGGATTGTGATACCCTGAATAATAGACCCCTGGGATTGAGATACCCTGAATAATAGACCCCTGGGATTGAGATACCCTGAATAATAAATCCCTGGGATTGTGATACCCGTAATAATAGACCCCTGGGATTGAGATACCCTGAATAATAGACCCCTGGGATTGAGATACCCTGAATAATAGACCCCTGGGAGGGAGATACACTGAATAATTGACCCCTGGGATTGAGATACCCTGAATAATAGACCCCTGGGAGGGTGATACCCTGAATAATTGACCCCAGGGATTGAGATCCCCTGAATAATAGACCCCTGGGATTGAGATACCCTGAATACTAGATCCCTGGGAGTGAGATACCCTGAATAACAGACCCCTGGGAATGAGATGTCCTGAATAATAGATCCCTGGGAGTGAGTTACCCTGAATAACTGATCCCTGGGAGGGGGACACACTGAATAATAGACCCCTGGGATTGAGTTACCCTGAATAACAGACCCCTGGGAGTGAGATACCCTGAATAATAGACCCCTGGGAATGAGATGTCCTGAATAATAGATCCCTGGGAGTGAGTTGTCCTGAATAATAGATCCCTGGGAGTGAGTTACCCTGAATAATTGATCCCTGGGAACGAGATGTCCTGAATAATAGATCGCTGGGAGTGAGTTACCCTGAATAACAGACCACTGGGAGTGAGATACCCTGAATAATAGACCCCTGGGAGTGAGCTACCCTGAATAATAGACCCCTGGGAGGGAGATACACTGAATAATAGACCCCTGGGATTGTGATGCCCTGAATAATAGACCCCTGGGATTGAGATACCCAGAAGAATAGACCTCTGGGATTGAGATACCCTGAAGAATAGACCCTGGGTGTGAGATACCCTGATTAACAGACCCCTGGGAATGAGATGTCCTGAATAACAGATCCCTGGGAGTGGGTTACCCTGAATAATTAATCCCTGGGAGTGAGATACCCTGAATAATAGACCCCTGGGAATGAGATGTCCTGAATAATAGATCCCTGGGAGCAGGTTACTCTGAATAACAGACCCCTGGGAGTGAGATGTCCTGAATAATAGACCTATTGGATTGAGATACCCTGAATAATATCTCTGGGAGTGAGATACCCTGAATAATAGACCCCTGGGATTGAGATACCCTGAATAATAGACCCCTAGGAGTGAGTTACCCTGAATAATAGATCCCTGGGAGTGAGATTCCATCAATAATAGATCCCTGGGAGTGCGGTACCCTGAATAATAGATCCCTGGGAGTGAGATTCCCTGAATAACAGACCCCTGGGAGTGAGATCCCCTGAATAATAGACCCCTGGGATTGAGATACCCTGAATAATAGATCCCTGGGAGTGAGATTCCATCAATAATAGATCCCTGGGAGTGCGGTACCCTGAATAATAGACCCCTTGGAGTGAGCTACCCTAAATAATAGACCCCTGGGAGGGAGATACACTGAATAATAGACCCCTGGGAGTGAGATACCCTGAATAATAGAACCCTGGGAGTGAGATACCCTGAATAATGGACCCTTGGGAGTGAGCTACCCTGAATAATAGACCCCTGGGAGGGAGATACACTGAATAATAGAACCTTGGGAGTGAGTTACCCTGAATAATAAACACCTGGGATTGTGATACCCGGAATAATAGAACTCTGGGATTGAGATACCTAGAATAATAGATCCCTGGGAGTGAGATACCCTGAATAACAGACCCCTGGGAATGAGATGTCCTGAATAATAGATCCCTGGGAGTGAGTTACCCTGAATAACTGATCCCTGGGAGGGGGACACACTGAATAATAGAACCCTGGGAGTGAGTTACCCGGAATAATTGATCCCTGGGAGTGAGATACCCTGAATAATAGACCCCTGGGAATGAGATGTTCTGAATAATAGATCCCAGGATTGAGTTACCCTGAATAATAGATCCCTGGATGAGCGATTCCCAGAATAATAGATCCCTGGGAGAGAGTTACCCTGAAAAATAGACCACTGGGAGTGAGCTACCCTGAATAATGTATCCCTGGGAGAGAGATATCCTGAATAATAGACCCCTGCAACTGAGTTACCCTGAATAATAGACACCTGGGAGTGATAAACCCTCAATAATAGATCCCCGGGAGTGTTACCCTCAATAATAGATCCCTGGGAGTGCGGTACCCTGAATAATAGACCCCTGGGAGGGAGATACACTGAATAATAGACCCCTGGGAGGGAGATACACTGAATAATAGAACCTTGGGAGTGAGTTACCCTGAATAATAAACACCTGGGATTGTGATACCCGGAATAATAGACCTCTGGGATTGAGATACCCTGAATAATAGATCCCTGGGAGTGAGATACCCTGAATAACAGACCCCTGGGAATGAGATGTCCTGAATAATAGATCCCAGGGAGTGAGTTACCCTGAATAACTGATCCCTGGGAGGGGGACACACTGAATAATAGAACCCTGGGAGTGAGTTACCCTGAATAATTGATCCCTGGGAGTGAGATACCCTGAATAATAGACCCCTGGGAATGAGATGTCCTGAATAATAGATCCCTGGGAGTGAGTTACCCTGAATAACAGACCCCTGAGAGTGAGATACCCTGAATAATAGACCCCTGGGAGTGAGATACCCTGAATAATGAACCCTTGGGAGTGAGCTACCCTGAATAATAGACCTCTGGGAGGGAGACACACTGAATAATAGAACCTTGGGAGCGAGTTACCCTGAATTCTAGACCCCTGGGATTGAGATACCCTGAAGAATAGACCCTGGGAGTTAGAAACACTGAAAAACAGACCCCTGGGAATGAGATGTCCTGTATAATAGATCCCTGGGACTGAGTTACCCTGAATAACTGATCCCTGGGAGTGGGACACACTGAATAATAGAACCCTGGGAGTGAGATACCCTGAATAATGGACCCCTGGGAGTGAGTTACCCTGAATAATTGATCCCTGGGAGTGAGATACCCTGAATAATAGACCCCTGGGAATGTGATGTCCTGAATAATAGATCCCTGGGAGCGAGTTACCCTGAATAACAGACCCCTGGGAGTGAGATGTCCTGAATAATAGACCTCTTGGATTGAGATACCCTGAATAATAGATCTCTGGGCGTGAGATACCCTGAATAACAGACCCCTGGGATTGAGATACCCTGAATAATAGACCCCTGGGAGTGAGTTACCCTGAATAATAAACACCTGGGATTGTGATACCCGGAATAATAGACCTCAGGGATTGAGATACCATGAATAATAGATCCCTGGGAGTGAGATACCCTGAATAACAGACCCCTGGGAATGAGATGTCCTGAATAATAGATCCCAGGGAGTGAGTTACCCTGAATAACTGATCCCTGGGAGGGGGACACACTGAATAATAGATCCCAGGGAGTGAGTTACCCTGAATAACTGATCCCTGGGAGGGGGACACACTGAATAATAGAACGCTGGGAGTGAGTTACCCTGAATAATTGATCCCTGGGAGTGAGATACCCTGAATAATAGACCCCTGGAAATGAGATGTCCTGAATAATAGATCCCTGGGAGTGAGTTACCCTGAATAACAGACCCCTGGGAGTGAGATACCCCGAATAATAGATCCCTGGGAGTGAGATACTCTGAATAATGAACCCTTGGGAGTGAGCTACCCTGAATAATAGACCCCTGGGAGTTAGAAACCCTGAAAAACAGACTCCTGGGAATGAGATGTCCTGAATAATAGATCCCTGGGACTGAGTTACCCTGTCTAACTGATCCCTGGGAGTGGGACACACTGAATAATAGAA
The DNA here is from genome assembly GCF_036365525.1 of Heterodontus francisci. Classification (NCBI taxonomy): domain Eukaryota; kingdom Metazoa; phylum Chordata; class Chondrichthyes; order Heterodontiformes; family Heterodontidae; genus Heterodontus; species Heterodontus francisci. Next base: position 12,984,200 of record NC_090418.1, on the reverse strand, counting down.
CCCTGGGAGTGAGATACCCTGAATAATGGACCCCTGTGAGTGAGTTACCCTGAATAATTGATCCCTGGGAGTGAGATACCCTGAATAATAGACCCCTGGGAATGTGATGTCCTGAATAATAGATCCCTGGGAGCGAGTTACCCTGAATAACAGACCCCTGGGATTGAGAAACCCTGAATAATAGACCCCTGGGATTGAGATACCCTGAATAATAGACCCCTAGGAGTGAGTTACCCTGAATAATAGACCCCTAGGAGTGAGTTACCCTGAATAATAGACCTCTGGCAGTGAGATACCCTGAATAATAGTTCCCTGGGATTGAGATGCACTGAATAATAGACCCCTGGGAGTGAGTTACCTTGAAATATAGACCCAGGGAGTGAGTTACCCTGAATATTAGAGCCATGGAAGCGAAATACCCTGAATAATAGACCCGGGGAGTGAGACACCCTGAATAATAGATCCCTGGGAATGTTACCCTGAATAACAGACCCCTGGAAGCGAAATACGCTGAATAATAGACCCGGGGAGTGAGACACCCTGAATAATAGATCCCTGGGAATGTTACCCTGAATAATAGACCCCTGGAAGCGAAATACCCTGAATAATTGACCCTGGGTGTGAGATACACTGAATAATAGACCCCTGGGAGTGAGTTACCTTGAAATATAGACCCTGGGAGTGTTACCCTGAATATTAGACCCCTGGGAGGGAGATACACTGAATAATAGACCCCTGGGTGTGAGATACCCTGAATAATAGACCCCTGGGAGTGAGATACCTTGAATAATGGACCTTTGGGAGAGAGCTACCCTGAATAATAGACCCCTGGGAATGAGATACCCTGAATAATAGACCCTGGGAGTGAGATACCCTGAATAATAGACCCCTGGGAATGAGATACCCTGAATAATAGACCCCTGGGAGTGAGATACCTTGAATAATGGACCTTTGGGAGAGAGCTACCCTGAATAACAGACCCCTGGGAATGAGATGTCCTGAATAATAGATCCCTGGGAGTGAGCTACCCTGAATAATGTATCCCTGGGAGAGAGATACCCTGAATAATGGACACCTGGGAGGGAGATACTCTGAATAATAGACCCCTGGGAGTGAGCTACCCTGAATAATAGACCCCTGGGAGGGAGATACACTGCATAATAGAACCTTGGGGGTGAGTTACCCTGAATAATAAACCCCTGGGATTGTGATACCCGGAATAATAGACCCCTGGGATTGAGATACCCTGAATAATAGATCCCTGGGAGTGAGATACCCTGAATAATGTATCCCTGCTAGAGAGATACCCTGAATAACGGACACCTGGGAGTGAGATACCCTAAATAATAGAACCCTGGGAGGGAGATGCACTGAATAATAGACCCCTGGGAGTGAGATACCCTGAATAATAGACCCCTGGGAGTGAGATACCTTGAATAATGGACCTTTGGGAGTGAGCTACCCTGAATATTAGACCCCTGTGAGGGAGATGCACTGAATAATACAACCTTGAGAGTGAGTTACCCTGAATAATAAACCCCTGGGATTGTGATAACCAGAATAATAGACCCCTGGGATTGAGATACCCTGAATAACAGACCCCTGGGCGTGAGATACCCTGAATAATGAACCCTTGGGAGTGAGCTACCCTGAATAATAGACCCCTGGGCGTGAGACACCCTGAATAACAGACCCCTGGGATTGAGATACACTGAATAATAGACCCCTGGGACAGATACCCTGAATAATAGACCCCAGGAAGCGAAATACCCTGAATAATTGACCCTGGGTGTGAGTTACCTTGAAATATAGACACTGAGAGTGAGATACCCTGCATAATAGATCCCCGGGAATGTTACCCCGAATAGTAGATCCCAGGATTGAGTTACCCTGAATAATAGATCCCTGGGTGTGCGATACCCAGAATAATAGATCCCTGGGAGAGAGCTACCCTGAATAATAGACCCCTGGGAGGGAGATACACTGAATAATAGATCCCTGGGAGGGGGACACACTGAATAATAGATCCCTGGGAGGGGGACACACTGAATAATAGAACCTTGGGAGTGAGTTACCCTGAATAATAAATCCCTGGGATTGTGATACCCTGAATAATAGACCCCTGGGATTGAGATACCCAGAAGAATAGACCCTGGGAGTGAGATACCCTGAATAACAGACCCCTGGGAATGAGATGTCCTGAATAATAGATCCCTGGGAGTGAGTTACCCTGAATAATAGAACCCTGGGAGTGAGTTACCCTGAATAATTGATCCCTGGAAGTGAGATACCCTGAATAACAGACCCCTGGGAGGGGGACACACTGAATAATAGAACCCTGGGAGTGTGTTAACCTGAATAATTGATCCCTGGAAGTGAGATACCCTGAATAACTGATCCCTGGGAGGGGGACACACTGAATAATAGAACCCTGGGAGTGAGTTACCTTGAATAACAGACCCCTGGGATTGAGATACACTGAATAATAGACCCCTGGGACAGAGATACCCTGAATAATAGACCCCTGGAAGCGAAATACCCTGAATAATTGACCCTGGGTGTGAGATACACTGAATAATAGACCCCTGGGAGTGAGTTAACCTGAATAATTGATCCCTGGAAGTGAGATACCCTGAATAACTGATCCCTGGGAGGGGGACACACTGAATAATAGAACCCTGGGAATGAGTTACCCTGAATAACTGATCCCTGGGAGGGGGACACACTGAATAATAGAACCCTGGGAGTGAGATACCCTGAATAATAGACCCTGGGAATGAGATGTCCTGAATAATAGATCCCTGGGAGCGAGATACACTGAATAATAGACCCCTGGGACAGAGACACCCTGCATAATAGACCCCTGGAAGCTTAATACCCTGAATAATTGACCCTAGGTGTGAGATACACTGAATAATAGACCCCTGGGAGTGAGTTAACCTGAATAATTGATCCCTGGAAGTGAGATACCCTGAATAACTGATCCCTGGGAGGGGGACACACTGAATAATAGAACCCTGGGAGTGAGTTACCCTGAATAACTGATCCCTGGGCGGGGGACACACTGAATAATAGAACCCTGGGAGTGAGATACCCTGAATAATAGACCCTGGGAATGAGATGTCCTGAATAAGAGATCCCTGGGAGCGAGATACACTGAATAATAGACCCCTGGGACAGAGACACCCTGCATAATAGACCCCTGGAAGCGTAATACCCTGAATAATTGACCCTAGGTGTGAGATACACTGAATAATAGACCCCTGGGAGTGAGTTACCTTGAATAACAGACCCCTGGGATTGAGATACACTGAATAATAGACCCCTGGGACAGAGATACCCTGAATAATAGACCCCTGGAAGCGAAATACCCTGAATAATTGACCCTGGGTGTGAGATACACTGAATAATAGACCCCTGGGAGTGAGTTACCTTGAAATATAGACACTGGGAGTGAGATACCCTGCATAATAGATCCCCGGGAATGAGTTACCCCGAATAGTAGATCCCAGGATTGAGTTACCCTGAATAATACATCCCTGGGTGTGCGATACCCAGAATAATAGATCCCTGGGAGAGAGTTACCCTGAATAATAGACCCCTGGGAGTGAGATACCCTGAATAATGAACCCTTGGGAGTGAGCTACCCTGAATAATAGACCCCTGGGAGGGAGATACACTGAATAATAGAACCTTGGGAGTGAGCTACCCTGAATAATAAACCCCTGGGATTGTGATACCCTGAATAATAGACCCCTGGGATTGAGATACCCAGAAGAATAGACCCTGGGTGTGAGATACCATGAATAACAGACCCCTGGGAATGAGATGTCCTGAATAATAGATCCCTGCGAGTGAGTTACCCTGAATAACTGATCCCTGGGAGGGGGACACACTGAATAATAGAACCCTGGGAGTGAGTTACCCTGAATAATAGATCCCTGGAAGTGAGATACCCTGAATAATAGACCCCTGGGAATGAGATACCTTGAATAATGGACCTTTGGGAGTGAGCTACCCTGAATATTAGACCCCTGTGAGGGAGATGCACTGAATAATACAACCTTGAGAGTGAGTTACCCTGAATAATAAACCCCTGGGATTGTGATAACCAGAATAATAGACCCCTGGGATTGAGATACCCTGAATAACAGACCCCTGGGCGTGAGATACCCTGAATAATGAACCCTTGGGAGTGAGCTACCCTGAATAATAGACCCCTGGGCGTGAGACACCCTGAATAACAGACCCCTGGGATTGAGATACACTGAATAATAGACCCCTGGGACAGATACCCTGAATAATAGACCCCAGGAAGCGAAATACCCTGAATAATTGACCCTGGGTGTGAGTTACCTTGAAATATAGACACTGAGAGTGAGATACCCTGCATAATAGATCCCCGGGAATGTTACCCTGAATAGTAGATCCCAGGATTGAGTTACCCTGAATAATAGATCCCTGGGAGAGAGCTACCCTGAATAATAGACCCCTGGGAGGGAGATACACTGAATAATAGATCCCTGGGAGGGGGACACACTGAATAATAGAACCTTGGGAGTGAGTTACCCTGAATAATAAATCCCTGGGATTGTGATACCCTGAATAATAGACCCCTGGGATTGAGATACCCAGAAGAATAGACCCTGGGAGTGAGATACCCTGAATAACAGACCCCTGGGAATGAGATGTCCTGAATAATAGATCCCTGGGAGTGAGTTACCCTGAATAATAGAACCCTGGGAGTGAGTTACCCTGAATAATTGATCCCTGGAAGTGAGATACCCTGAATAACAGACCCCTGGGAGGGGGACACACTGAATAATAGAACCCTGGGAGTGAGTTACCCTGAATAATTGATCCCTGGAAGTGAGATACCCTGAATAATAGACCCCTGGGAATGAGATGTCCTGAATAATAGATCCCTGGGAGCGAGACACACTGAATAATAGACCCCTGGGATTGAGATACCCTGAATAATAGACCCCTGGGATTGAGATACCCTGAATAATAGACCCCTGGAAGCGAAATACCCTGAATAATTGACCCTGGGTGTGAGATACACTGAATAATAGACCCCTGGGAGTGAGTTACCTTGAAATATAGACACTGGGAGTGAGATACCCTGCATAATAGATCCCCGGGAATGAGTTACCCCGAATAGTAGATCCCAGGATTGAGTTACCCTGAATAATAGATCCCTGGGAGGGGGACACACTGAATAATGGAACCCTGGGAGTGAGTTACCCTGAATAATTGATCCCTGGGAGTGAGATACCCTGAATAATAGATCCCTGGGAGTGAGTTACCCTGAATAACAGACCCCTGGGAGTGAGATACCCTGAATAATAGATCCCTGGGAGTGAGATACTCTGAATAATGAACCCTTGGGAGTGAGGTGCCCTGAATAATAGACCCCTGGGAGTGAGATACTCTGAATAATAGATCTCTGGGCGTGAGATACCCTGAATAATAGACTCCTGGGATTGAGATACCCTGAATAATAGACCCCTAGGAGTGAGTTACCCTGAATAATAGACCCCTAGGAGTGAGATACCCTGAATAATAGTTCCCTGGGATTGAGATACCCTGAATAATAGACCCCTAGGAGTGAGTTACCCTGAATAATAGACCCCTAGGAGTGAGATACCCTGAATAATAGACCCCTGGAAGCGAAATACCCTGAATAATTGACCCTGGGTGTGAGATACACTGAATAATAGACCCCTGGGAGTGAGTTACCTTGAATATTAGACCCCTGGAAGCGAAATACCCTGAATAATAGATCCCGGTGAATGTTACCCTGAATAACAGACCCCTGGGAGTGAGTTACCCTGAATAATAGATCCCTGGGAGTGAGATACCCTCAATAATAGATCCCTGGGAGTGCGGTACCCTGAATAATAGATCCCTGGGAGTGAGACACCCTGAATAATAGATCCCTGGGAAAGATTTAACTTGAATAATAGACCACTGGGAGTGAGCTACCCTGAATAATATATCCCTGGGAGAGAGATACCCTGAATAATGGACACCTGGGAGTGAGCTACCCTAAATAATCGACCCCTGGGAGGGTAATACACTGAATAATAGACCCCTGGGAGGGAGATACCTTGAATAATGGAACTTTGGGAGTGAGCTACCCTGAATAATAGACCTCTGGGAATGAGATACCCTGAATAATAGACCCTGGGAGTGAGATATCCTGAATAATAGACCCCTGGGAATGAGATGTCCTGAATAATAGATCCCTGCGAGTGAGTTACCCTGAATAACTGATCCCTGGGAGGGGGACACACTGAATAATAGAACCCTGGGAGTGAGTTACCCTGAATAATAGATCCCTGGAAGTGAGATACCCTGAATAATAGACCCCTGGGAATGAGATACCTTGAATAATGGACCTTTGGGAGTGAGCTACCCTGAATATTAGACCCCTGTGAGGGAGATGCACTGAATAATACAACCTTGAGAGTGAGTTACCCTGAATAATAAACCCCTGGGATTGTGATAACCAGAATAATAGACCCCTGGGATTGAGATACCCTGAATAACAGACCCCTGGGCGTGAGATACCCTGAATAATGAACCCTTGGGAGTGAGCTACCCTGAATAATAGACCCCTGGGCGTGAGACACCCTGAATAACAGACCCCTGGGATTGAGATACACTGAATAATAGACCCCTGGGACAGATACCCTGAATAATAGACCCCAGGAAGCGAAATACCCTGAATAATTGACCCTGGGTGTGAGTTACCTTGAAATATAGACACTGAGAGTGAGATACCCTGCATAATAGATCCCCGGGAATGTTACCCTGAATAGTAGATCCCAGGATTGAGTTACCCTGAATAATAGATCCCTGGGAGAGAGCTACCCTGAATAATAGACCCCTGGGAGGGAGATACACTGAATAATAGATCCCTGGGAGGGGGACACACTGAATAATAGAACCTTGGGAGTGAGTTACCCTGAATAATAAATCCCTGGGATTGTGATACCCTGAATAATAGACCCCTGGGATTGAGATACCCAGAAGAATAGACCCTGGGAGTGAGATACCCTGAATAACAGACCCCTGGGAATGAGATGTCCTGAATAATAGATCCCTGGGAGTGAGTTACCCTGAATAATAGAACCCTGGGAGTGAGTTACCCTGAATAATTGATCCCTGGAAGTGAGATACCCTGAATAACAGACCCCTGGGAGGGGGACACACTGAATAATAGAACCCTGGGAGTGAGTTACCCTGAATAATTGATCCCTGGAAGTGAGATACCCTGAATAATAGACCCCTGGGAATGAGATGTCCTGAATAATAGATCCCTGGGAGCGAGACACACTGAATAATAGACCCCTGGGATTGAGATACCCTGAATAATAGACCCCTGGGATTGAGATACCCTGAATAATAGACCCCTGGAAGCGAAATACCCTGAATAATTGACCCTGGGTGTGAGATACACTGAATAATAGACCCCTGGGAGTGAGTTACCTTGAAATATAGACACTGGGAGTGAGATACCCTGCATAATAGATCCCCGGGAATGAGTTACCCCGAATAGTAGATCCCAGGATTGAGTTACCCTGAATAATAGATCCCTGGGAGGGGGACACACTGAATAATGGAACCCTGGGAGTGAGTTACCCTGAATAATTGATCCCTGGGAGTGAGATACCCTGAATAATAGATCCCTGGGAGTGAGTTACCCTGAATAACAGACCCCTGGGAGTGAGATACCCTGAATAATAGATCCCTGGGAGTGAGATACTCTGAATAATGAACCCTTGGGAGTGAGGTGCCCTGAATAATAGACCCCTGGGAGTGAGATACTCTGAATAATAGATCTCTGGGCGTGAGATACCCTGAATAATAGACTCCTGGGATTGAGATACCCTGAATAATAGACCCCTAGGAGTGAGTTACCCTGAATAATAGACCCCTAGGAGTGAGATACCCTGAATAATAGTTCCCTGGGATTGAGATACCCTGAATAATAGACCCCTAGGAGTGAGTTACCCTGAATAATAGACCCCTAGGAGTGAGATACCCTGAATAATAGACCCCTGGAAGCGAAATACCCTGAATAATTGACCCTGGGTGTGAGATACACTGAATAATAGACCCCTGGGAGTGAGTTACCTTGAATATTAGACCCCTGGAAGCGAAATACCCTGAATAATAGATCCCGGTGAATGTTACCCTGAATAACAGACCCCTGGGAGTGAGTTACCCTGAATAATAGATCCCTGGGAGTGAGATACCCTCAATAATAGATCCCTGGGAGTGCGGTACCCTGAATAATAGATCCCTGGGAGTGAGACACCCTGAATAATAGATCCCTGGGAAAGATTTAACTTGAATAATAGACCACTGGGAGTGAGCTACCCTGAATAATATATCCCTGGGAGTGAGCTACCCTAAATAATCGACCCCTGGGAGGGTAATACACTGAATAATAGACCCCTGGGAGGGAGATACCTTGAATAATGGAACTTTGGGAGTGAGCTACCCTGAATAATAGACCTCTGGGAATGAGATACCCTGAATAATAGACCCTGGGAGTGAGATATCCTGAATAATAGACCCCTGGGAATGAGATGTCCTGAATAATAGATCCCTGCGAGTGAGTTACCCTGAATAACTGATCCCTGGGAGGGGGACACACTGAATAATAGAACCCTGGGAGTGAGTTACCCTGAATAATAGATCCCTGGAAGTGAGATACCCTGAATAATAGACCCCTGGGAATGAGATACCTTGAATAATGGACCTTTGGGAGTGAGCTACCCTGAATATTAGACCCCTGTGAGGGAGATGCACTGAATAATACAACCTTGAGAGTGAGTTACCCTGAATAATAAACCCCTGGGATTGTGATAACCAGAATAATAGACCCCTGGGATTGAGATACCCTGAATAACAGACCCCTGGGCGTGAGATACCCTGAATAATGAACCCTTGGGAGTGAGCTACCCTGAATAATAGACCCCTGGGCGTGAGACACCCTGAATAACAGACCCCTGGGATTGAGATACACTGAATAATAGACCCCTGGGACAGATACCCTGAATAATAGACCCCAGGAAGCGAAATACCCTGAATAATTGACCCTGGGTGTGAGTTACCTTGAAATATAGACACTGAGAGTGAGATACCCTGCATAATAGATCCCCGGGAATGTTACCCTGAATAGTAGATCCCAGGATTGAGTTACCCTGAATAATAGATCCCTGGGAGAGAGATACACTGAATAATAGATCCCTGGGAGGGGGACACACTGAATAATAGATCCCTGGGAGGGGGACACACTGAATAATAGAACCTTGGGAGTGAGTTACCCTGAATAATAAATCCCTGGGATTGTGATACCCTGAATAATAGACCCCTGGGATTGAGATACCCAGAAGAATAGACCCTGGGAGTGAGATACCCTGAATAACAGACCCCTGGGAATGAGATGTCCTGAATAATAGATCCCTGGGAGTGAGTTACCCTGAATAATAGAACCCTGGGAGTGAGTTACCCTGAATAATTGATCCCTGGAAGTGAGATACCCTGAATAATAGACCCCTGGGAATGAGATGTCCTGAATAATAGATCCCTGGGAGCGAGACACACTGAATAATAGACCCCTGTGATTGAGATACCCTGAATAATAGACCCCTGGGATTGAGATACCCTGAATAATAGACCCCTGGAAGCGAAATACCCTGAATAATTGACCCTGGGTGTGAGATACACTGAATAATAGACCCCTGGGAGTGAGTTACCTTGAAATATAGACACTGGGAGTGAGATACCCTGCATAATAGATCCCCGGGAATGAGTTACCCCGAATAGTAGATCCCAGGATTGAGTTACCCTGAATAATAGATCCCTGGGAGGGGGACACACTGAATAATGGAACCCTGGGAGTGAGTTACCCTGAATAATTGATCCCTGGGAGTGAGATACCCTGAATAATAGATCCCTGGGAGTGAGTTACCCTGAATAACAGACCCCTGGGAGTGAGATACCCTGAATAATAGATCCCTGGGAGTGAGATACTCTGAATAATGAACCCTTGGGAGTGAGGTGCCCTGAATAATAGACCCCTGGGAGTGAGATACTCTGAATAATAGATCTCTGGGCGTGAGATACCCTGAATAATAGACTCCTGGGATTGAGATACCCTGAATAATAGACCCCTAGGAGTGAGTTACCCTGAATAATAGACCCCTAGGAGTGAGATACCCTGAATAATAGTTCCCTGGGATTGAGATACCCTGAATAATAGACCCCTAGGAGTGAGTTACCCTGAATAATAGACCCCTAGGAGTGAGATACCCTGAATAATAGACCCCTGGAAGCGAAATACCCTGAATAATTGACCCTGGGTGTGAGATACACTGAATAATAGACCCCTGGGAGTGAGTTACCTTGAATATTAGACCCCTGGAAGCGAAATACCCTGAATAATAGATCCCGGTGAATGTTACCCTGAATAACAGACCCCTGGGAGTGAGTTACCCTGAATAATAGATCCCTGGGAGTGAGATACCCTCAATAATAGATCCCTGGGAGTGCGGTACCCTGAATAATAGATCCCTGGGAGTGAGACACCCTGAATAATAGATCCCTGGGAAAGATTTAACTTGAATAATAGACCACTGGGAGTGAGCTACCCTGAATAATATATCCCTGGGAGAGAGATACCCTGAATAATGGACACCTGGGAGTGAGCTACCCTAAATAATCGACCCCTGGGAGGGTAATACACTGAATAATAGACCCCTGGGAGTGAGATACCCTGAATAATAGACCCCTGGGAGGGAGATACCTTGAATAATGGAACTTTGGGAGTGAGCTACCCTGAATAATAGACCTCTGGGAATGAGATACCCTGAATAATAGACCCTGGGAGTGAGATATCCTGAATAATAGACCCCTGGGCGTGAGACACCCTGAATAACAGACACCTGGGATTGAAATACACTGAATAACAGACCCCTGGGACAGAGATACCCTGAATAATAGACCACTGGAAGCGAAATACCCTGAATAACAGACCCCTGGGACAGAGATACCCTGAATAACAGACCCCTGGGAGTGAGTTACCCTGAATAATAGATCCCTGGGAGTGAGATACCCTCAATAACAGATCCCTGGGAGTGCGGTACCCTGAATAATAGACCCCTGGGAGTGAGATACCCTGAATAATGGACCCTTGGGAGTGAGCTACCCTGAATAACAGACCCCTGGGAGGGAGATACACTGAATAATAGAACCTTGGGAGTGAGTTACCCTGAATAATAAACACCTGGGATAGTGATACCCGGAATAATAGACCTCTGGGATTGAGATACCCTGAATAATAGATCCCTGGGAGTGAGATACCCTGAATAACAGACCCCTGGGAATGAGATGTCCTGAATAATAGATCCCAGGGAGTGAGTTACCCTGAATAACTGATCCCTGGGAGGGGGACACACTGAATAATAGAACCCTGGGAGTGAGTTACCCTGAATAATTGATCCCTGGGAGTGAGATACCCTGAATAATAGACCCTTGGGAGTGAGCTACCCTGAATAATAGATCCCTGGGAGTGAGATACCCTGAATAATAGACCCCTGGGAGTGAGATACCCTGAATAATGAACCCTTGGGAGTGAGCTACCCTGAATAATAGACCTCTGGGAGGGAGATACACTGAATAATAGAACCTTGGGAGTGAGTTACCCTGAATTCTAGACACCTGGGATTGAGATACCCTGAAGAATAGACCCTGGGAGTTAGAAACCCTGAACAACAGACCCCCTGGGAATGAGATGTCCTGAATAATAGATCCCTGGGACTGAGTTACCCTGAATAACTGATCCCTGGGAGTGGGACACACTGAATAATAGAACCCTGGGAGTGAGATACCCTGAATAATGGACCCCTGGGAGTGAGTTACCCTGAATAATTGATCCCTGGGAGTGAGATACCCTGAATAATAGACCCCTGGGAATGTGATGTCCTGAATAATAGATCCCTGGGACTGTTACCCTGAATAACAGACCCCTGGGAGTGAGATGTCCTGAATAATAGACCTCTTGGATTGAGATACCCTGAATAATAGATCTCTGGGTGTGAGATACCCTGAATAATAGACCCCTGGGATTGAGATACCCTGAATAATAGACCCCTGGGATTGAGATACCCTGAATAATAGACCCCTGGGATTGAGATGCACTGAATAATAGACCCCTGGAAGCGAAATACCCTGAATAATGTATCGCTGGGAGAGAGATACCCTGAATAATAAATCCCTGGGAATGTTACCCTGAATAACAGACCCCTGGGAGAGAGTTACCCTGAATAATAGATCCCTGGGAGTGAGACACCCTGAATAATAGATCCCTGGGAGAGAGTTAACTTGAATAATTGACCCTGGGTGTGAGATACACTGAATAATAGACCCCTGGGAGTGAGTTACCCTGAATATTAGACCCCTGGAAGCGAAATACCCTGAATAATAGACCCGGGGAGTGAGACACCCTGAATAATAGATCCCTGGGAATGTTACCCTGAATAATAGATCCCTGGGAGAGAGATACCCTGAATAATAGACCCCTGGGAGGGAGATGCACTGAATAATAGAACCTTGGGAGTGAGTTACCCTGAATAATAAATCCCTGGGATTGAGATACCCTGAATAATAGATCCCTGGGAGTGAGTTACCCTGAATAACAGACCCCTGGGAGTGAGATACCCTGAATAATGAAGCCTTGGGATTGAGATACCCTGAATAATAGATCCCTGGGAGTGAGTTACCCTGAATAACAGACCCCTGGGAGTGAGATACCCTGAATAATGAACCCTTGGGAGTGAGCTACCCTGAATAATGGACCCCTGGGAGTGAGCTACCCTAAATAATAGACCCCTGGGAGGGAGATACACTGAATAATAGATCTCTGGGAGTGAGATACCCTGAATAATGGAACTTTGGGAGTGAGCTACCCTGAATAATAGACCCCTGGGAATGAGATGTCCTGAATAATAGATCCCTGGGAGAGAGATACCCTGAATAATGGACACCTGGGAGGGAGATACACTGAATAATAGACCCCTGGGACTGAGATACCTTGAATAATGGACCTTTGGGAGTGAGCTACCCTGAATAATAGACCCCTGGGAGGGAGATACACTGCATAATAGAACCTTGTGGGTGAGTTACCCTGAATATAAACCCCTGGGATTGTGATACCCGGAATAATAGACCCCTGGGATTGAGATACCCTGAATAATAGATCCCTGGGAGTGAGATACCCTGAATAATGTATCCCTGGGAGAGAGATACCCTGAATAATAGACCCCTGGGAGGGAGATACACTGAATAATAGACCCCTGGGAGTGAGATACCCTGAATAATAGACCCCTGGGAGGGAGATGCACTGAATAATAGAACCTTGGGAGTGAGTTACCCTGAATAATAAACCCCTGGGATTGAGATACCCTGAATAATAGATCCCTGGGAGTGAGTTACCCTGAATAACAGACCCCTGGGAGTGAGATACCCTGAATAATGAACCCTTGGGAGTGAGCTACCCTGAATAATAGACCCCTGGGCGTGAGACACCCTGAATAACAGACCCCTGGGAGTGAGATACCCTGAATAATGAACCCTTGGGATTGAAATACACTGAATAATAGACCCCTGGGACAGAGATACCCTGAATAATAGACCCCTGGAAGCGAAATACCCTGAATAATAGACCCCTGGGAGTGAGTTACCTTGAAATATAGACACTGGGAGTGAGATACCCTGCATAATAGATCCCCGGGAATGATTTACCCCGAATAGTAGATCCCAGGATTGAGTTACCCTGAATAATTGACCCTGGGTGTGAGTTACCTTGAAATATAGACACTGGGAGTGAGATACCCTGCATAATAGATCCCCGGGAATGAGTTACCCCGAATAGTAGATCCCAGGATTGAGTTACCCTGAATAATAGATCCCTGGGTGTGCGATACCCAGAATAATAGATCCCTGGGAGAGAGTTACCCTGAATAATAGATCCCTGGGAGTGAGACACCCTGAATAATAAATCCCTGGGAATGTTACCCTGAATAACAGACCCCTGGGAGTGAGTTTCCCTCAATAATAGATCCCTGGGAGTGCGGTACCCTGAATAATAGATCCCTGGGATTGAGACACCCTGAATAATAGATCCCTGGGAGGGAGGTACACTGAATAATAGACCCCTGGGAGGGTGATACACTGCATAATAGAACCTTGTGGGTGAGTTACCCTGAATAATAAACCCCTGGGATTGTGATACCCGGAATAATAGACCCCTGGGATTGAGATACCCTGAATAATAGATCCCTGGGAGTGAGGTACCCTGAATAATGTATCCCTGGGAGTGAGATACCCTGAATAATAGACCCCTGGGAGTGAGTTACCCTGAATAACAGACCCCTGGGAGTGAGATACCCTGAATAATGAAGCCTTGGGAGTGAGCTACCCTGAATAATAGACCCCTGGGCGTGAGACACCCTGAATAACAGACCCCTGGGAGTGAGATACCCTGAATAATGAACCCTTGGGATTGAAATACACTGAATAATGGACCCCTGGGAGTGAGCTACCCTAAATAATAGACCCCTGGGAGGGAGATACACTGAATAATAGATCCCTGGGAGTGAGATACCCTGAATAATGGAACTTTGGGAGTGAGCTACCCTGAATAATAGACCCCTGGGAATGAGATGTCCTGAATAATAGATCCCTGGGAGAGAGATACCCTGAATAATGGACACCTGGGAGGGAGATACACAGAATAATAGACCCCTGGGACTGAGATACCTTGAATAATGGACCTTTGGGAGTGAGATACCCTGAATAATAGATCCCTGGGAGTGAGATACCCTGAATAATAGACCCCTGGGAGGGAGATACACTGAATAATAGACCCCTGGGAGTGAGATACCCTGAATAATAGACCCCTGGGAGGGAGATGCACTGAATAATAGAACCTTGGGAGTGAGTTACCCTGAATAATAAACCCCTGGGATTGAGATACCCTGAATAATAGATCCCTGGGAGTGAGTTACCCTGAATAACAGACCCCTGGGAGTGAGATACCCTGAATAATGAACCCTTGGGAGTGAGCTACCCTGAATAATAGACCCCTGGGCGTGAGACACCCTGAATAACAGACCCCTGGGAGTGAGATACCCTGAATAATGAACCCTTGGGATTGAAATACACTGAATAATAGACCCCTGGGACAGAGATACCCTGAATAATAGACCCCTGGAAGCGAAATACCCTGAATAATAGACCCCTGGGAGTGAGTTACCTTGAAATATAGACACTGGGAGTGAGATACCCTGCATAATAGATCCCCGGGAATGATTTACCCCGAATAGTAGATCCCAGGATTGAGTTACCCTGAATAATTGACCCTGGGTGTGAGTTACCTTGAAATATAGACACTGGGAGTGAGATACCCTGCATAATAGATCCCCGGGAATGAGTTACCCCGAATAGTAGATCCCAGGATTGAGTTACCCTGAATAATAGATCCCTGGGTGTGCGATACCCAGAATAATAGATCCCTGGGAGAGAGTTACCCTGAATAATAGATCCCTGGGAGTGAGACACCCTGAATAATAAATCCCTGGGAATGTTACCCTGAATAACAGACCCCTGGGAGTGAGTTTCCCTCAATAATAGATCCCTGGGAGTGCGGTACCCTGAATAATAGATCCCTGGGATTGAGACACCCTGAATAATAGATCCCTGGGAGGGAGGTACACTGAATAATAGACCCCTGGGAGTGAGACACCCTGAATAATAGATCCCTGGGAGAGTTACCCTGAATAATAGATCCCTGGGAGAGAGTTAACTTGAATAATAGACCCCTGGGAGTGAGCTCCCCTGAATAATAAATCCCTGGGAGAGAGATACCCTGAATAATGGACCCCTGGGAGTGAGCTACCCTAAATAATAGACCCCTAGGAGGGAGATACACTGAATAATAGACCCCTGGGAGTGAGATACCCTGAATAACAGACCCCTGGGAATGAGATGTCCTGAATAATAGATCCCTGGGAGAGAGATACCCAGAATAATGGACCCCTGGGAGTGAGATACCTTGAATAATGGACCTTTGGGAGTGAGCTACTCAGAATAATAGACCCCTGGGAGGGTGATACACTGCATAATAGAACCTTGTGGGTGAGTTACCCTGAATAATAAACCCCTGGGATTGTGATACCCGGAATAATAGACCCCTGGGATTGAGATATCCTGAATAATAGATCCCTGGGAGTGAGGTACCCTGAATAATGTATCCCTGGGAGTGAGATACCCTGAATAATAGACCCCTGGGAGGGAGATGCACTGAATAATAGAACCTTGGGAGTGAGTTACCCTGAATAATAAATCCCTGGGATTGAGATACCCTGAATAATAGATCCCTGGGAGTGAGTTACCCTGAATAACAGACCCCTGGGAGTGAGATACCCTGAATAATGAACCCTTGGGAGGGAGCTACCCTGAATAATGAACCCTTGGGATTGAAATACACTGAATAATAGACCCCTGGGACAGAAATACCCTGAATAATAGACCCCTGGAAGCGAAATACCCTGAATAATAGACCCCTGGGAGTGAATTACCTTGAAATATAGACACTGGGAGTGAGATACCCTGCATAATAGATCCCCGGGAATGAGTTACCCCGAATAGTAGATCCCAATATTGAGTTACCCTGAATAATTGACCCTGGGTGTGAGTTACCTTGAAATATAGACACTGGGAGCGAGATACCCTGCATAATAGATCCCCGGGAATGAGTTACCCCGAATAGTAGATCCCAGGATTGAGTTACCCTGAATAATAGATCCCTGGGTGTGCGATACCCAGAATAATAGATCCCTGGGAGAGAGTTACCCTGAATAATAGACCCCTGGGAGTGAGATACCCTGAATAATGAACCCTTGGGAGTGAGCTACCCTGAATAATAAACCCCTGGGATTGTCATACCCTGAATAATAGACCCCTGGGATTGAGATACCCAGAAGAATAGACCCTGGGAGTGAGTTACCCTGAATAACAGACCCCTGGGAATGAGATGTCCTGAATAATAGATCCCTGGGAGTGAGTTACCCTGAATAATTGATCCCTGGGAGCGAGATACACTGAATAATAGACCCCTGGGAATGCGATGTCCTGAATAATAGACCCCTGGGACAGAGACACCCTGAATAATAGACCCCTGGGAATGAGACACCCTGAATAACAGACCCCTGGGATTGAGATACACTGAATAATAGACCCCTGGAAGCGAAATACCCTGAATAATGGACCCCTGGGAGTGAGATACACTGCATAATAGACCCTTGGGAGTGAGTTACCTTGAAATATAGACACTGGGAGTGAGATACCCTGCATAATAGATCCCCGGGAATGAGTTACCCCGAATAGTAGATCCCAGGATTGAGTTACCCTGAATAATAGATCCCTGGGAGAGTTACCCTGAATAATAGACCCCTGGGAGTAAGATACCCTGAATAATGAACCCTTGGGAGTGAGCTACCCTGAATAATAGACCCCTGGGAGGGAGATACACTGAAGAATAGACCCTGGGAGTGAGATACCCTGAATAACAGACCCCTGGGAATGCGATGTCCTGAATAATCGATCCCTGGGAGTGAGTTACCCTGAATAACTGATCCCTGGGAGGGGGACACACTGAATAATAGACCCCTGGGAATGCGATGTCCTGAATAATAGACCCCTGGGAATGAGATACCCTGAATAACAGACCCCTGGGAATGAGATGCCCTGAATAATCGATCCCTGGGAGTGAGATACCCTGAATAACTGATCCCTGGGAATGAGATGCCCTGAATAATCGATCCCTGGGAGTGAGATACCCTGAATAATTGATCCCGGGGAGTGAGATACCCTGAATAACAGACCCCTGGGAATGAGATGTCCTGAATAATCGATCCCTGGGAGTGAGTTACCCTGAATAACTGATCCCTGGGAGGGGGACACACTGAATAATAGACCCCTGGGAATGAGATGTCATGAATAATAGACCCCTGGGAATGAAATGTCCTGAAAAATAGATCCCTGGGAGCGAGATACACTGAATAATAGACCCCTGGGACAGAGACAGCCTGAATAATAGACCCCTGGGCGTGAGACACCCTGAATAACAGACCCCTGGGATTGAGATACACTGAATAATAGACCCCTGGGATAGAGATACCCTGAATAATAGACCCCTGGAAGCGAAATACCCTGAATAATTGACCCTGGGTGTGAGTTACCTTGAAATATAGACACTGGGAGTGAGATACCCTGCATAATAGATCCCCGGGAATGAGTTACCCCGAATAGTAGATCCCAGGATTGAGTTACCCTGAATAACAGACCCCTGGGAGAGAGTTACCCTGAATAATAGATCCCTGGGAGTGAGACACCCTGAATAATAGATCCCTGGGAGAGAGTTAACTTGAATAATTGACCCTGGGTGTGAGATACACTGAATAATAGATCCCTGGGAGAGAGTTAACTTGAATAATAGACCCCTGGGAGTGAGTTACCCTGAATATTAGACCCCTGGAAGCGAAATACCCTGAATAATAGACCCGGGGAGTGAGACACCCTGAATAATAGATCCCTGGGAATGTTACCCTGAATAACAGACCCCTGGGAGTGAGTTACCCTGAATAATAGATCCCTGGGAGAGAGATACCCTGAATAATGGACCTCTGGGAGTGAGCTACCCTAAATAATAGACCCCTGGGAGTGAGATACCCTGAATAGTAGACCCCTGGGAGTGAGATACCTTGAATAATGGACCTTTGGGAGTGAGCTACCCTAAATAATAGACCCCTGGGAGTGAGATACCCTGAATAATAGACCCCTGGGAATGAGATACCCAGAATAATAGACCCTGGGAGTGAGATACCCTGAATAACAGACCCCTGGGAATGAGATGTCCTGAATAATAGATCCCTGGGAGTGAGTTACCCTGAATAACAGACCCCTGGGAGTGAGATACCCTGAATAATGTATCCCTGGGAGAGAGATACCGTGAATAATGGACACCTGGGAGTGAGACACCCTGAATAATAAATCCCTGGGAGAGAGATACCCTGAATAATGGACCCCTGGGAGTGAGCTACCCTAAATAATAGACCCCTGGGAGGGAGATACACTGAATAATAGATCCCTGGGAGTGAGATACCCTGAATAATGGAACTTTGGGAGTGAGCTACCCTGAATAATAGACCCCTGGGAATGAGATGTCCTGAATAATAGATCCCTGGGAGAGAGATACCCTGAATAATGGACACCTGGGAGGGAGATACACTGAATAATAGACCCCTGGGACTGAGATACCTTGAATAATGGACCTTTGGGAGTGAGCTACCCTGAATAATAGACCCCTGGGAGGGAGATACACTGCATAATAGAACCTTGTGGGTGAGTTACCCTGAATATAAACCCCTGGGATTGTGATACCCGGAATAATAGACCCCTGGGATTGAGATACCCTGAATAATAGATCCCTGGGAGTTAGATACCCTGAATAATGTATCCCTGGGAGAGAGATACCCTGAATAATAGACCCCTGGGAGGGAGATACACTGAATAATAGACCCCTGGGAGTGAGATACCCTGAATAATAGACCCCTGGGAGGGAGATGCACTGAATAATAGAACCTTGGGAGTGAGTTACCCTGAATAATAAACCCCTGGGATTGAGATACCCTGAATAATAGATCCCTGGGAGTGAGTTACCCTGAATAACAGACCCCTGGGAGTGAGATACCCTGAATAATGAACCCTTGGGAGTGAGCTACCCTGAATAATAGACCCCTGGGCGTGAGACACCCTGAATAACAGACCCCTGGGAGTGAGATACCCTGAATAATGAACCCTTGGGATTGAAATACACTGAATAATAGACCCCTGGGACAGAGATACCCTGAATAATAGACCCCTGGAAGCGAAATACCCTGAATAATAGACCCCTGGGAGTGAGTTACCTTGAAATATAGACACTGGGAGTGAGATACCCTGCATAATAGATCCCCGGGAATGATTTACCCCGAATAGTAGATCCCAGGATTGAGTTACCCTGAATAATTGACCCTGGGTGTGATTACCTTGAAATATAGACACTGGGAGTGTGATACCCTGCATAATAGATCCCCGGGAATGAGTTACCCCGAATAGTAGATCCCAGGATTGAGTTACCCTGAATAATAGATCCCTGGGTGTGCGATACCCAGAATAATAGATCCCTGGGAGAGAGTTACCCTGAATAATAGATCCCTGGGAGTGAGACACCCTGAATAATAAATCCCTGGGAATGTTACCCTGAATAACAGACCCCTGGGAGTGAGTTTCCCTCAATAATAGATCCCTGGGAGTGCGGTACCCTGAATAATAGATCCCTGGGATTGAGACACCCTGAATAATAGATCCCTGGGAGGGAGGTACACTGAATAATAGACCCCTGGGAGGGTGATACACTGCATAATAGAACCTTGTGGGTGAGTTACCCTGAATAATAAACCCCTGGGATTGTGATACCCGGAATAATAGACCCCTGGGATTGAGATACCCTGAATAATAGATCCCTGGGAGTGAGGTACCCTGAATAATGTATCCCTGGGAGTGAGATACCCTGAATAATAGACCCCTGGGAGGGAGATGCACTGAATAATAGAACCTTGGGAGTGAGTTACCCTGAATAATAAATCCCTGGGATTGAGATACCCTGAATAATAGATCCCTGGGAGTGAGTTACCCTGAATAACAGACCCCTGGGAGTGAGATACCCTGAATAATGAAGCCTTGGGAGTGAGCTACCCTGAATAATAGACCCCTGGGCGTGAGACACCCTGAATAACAGACCCCTGGGAGTGAGATACCCTGAATAATGAACCCTTGGGATTGAAATACACTGAATAATGGACCCCTGGGAGTGAGCTACCCTAAATAATAGACCCCTGGGAGGGAGATACACTGAATAATAGATCCCTGGGA
Source organism: Heterodontus francisci (assembly GCF_036365525.1). Lineage (NCBI taxonomy): Eukaryota > Metazoa > Chordata > Chondrichthyes > Heterodontiformes > Heterodontidae > Heterodontus > Heterodontus francisci. The sequence goes on along the minus strand of NC_090418.1, from coordinate 12,963,146 downwards.
GTGAGATACCCTGAATAATGGAACTTTGGGAGTGAGCTACCCTGAATAATAGACCCCTGGGAATGAGATGTCCTGAATAATAGATCCCTGGGAGAGAGATACCCTGAATAATGGACACCTGGGAGGGAGATACACTGAATAATAGACCCCTGGGACTGAGATACCTTGAATAATGGACCTTTGGGAGTGAGCTACCCTGAATAATAGACCCCTGGGAGGGAGATACACTGCATAATAGAACCTTGTGGGTGAGTTACCCTGAATATAAACCCCTGGGATTGTGATACCCGGAATAATAGACCCCTGGGATTGAGATACCCTGAATAATAGATCCCTGGGAGTGAGATACCCTGAATAATGTATCCCTGGGAGAGAGATACCCTGAATAATAGACCCCTGGGAGGGAGATACACTGAATAATAGACCCCTGGGAGTGCGATACCCTGAATAATAGACCCCTGGGAGGGAGATGCACTGAATAATAGAACCTTGGGAGTGAGTTACCCTGAATAATAAACCCCTGGGATTGAGATACCCTGAATAATAGATCCCTGGGAGTGAGTTACCCTGAATAACAGACCCCTGGGAGTGAGATACCCTGAATAATGAACCCTTGGGAGTGAGCTACCCTGAATAATAGACCCCTGGGCATGAGACACCCTGAATAACAGACCCCTGGGAGTGAGATACCCTGAATAATGAACCCTTGGGATTGAAATACACTGAATAATAGACCCCTGGGACAGAGATACCCTGAATAATAGACCCCTGGAAGCGAAATACCCTGAATAATAGACCCCTGGGAGTGAGTTACCTTGAAATATAGACACTGGGAGTGAGATACCCTGCATAATAGATCCCCGGGAATGAGTTACCCCGAATAGTAGATCCCAGGATTGAGTTACCCTGAATAATAGATCCCTGGGTGTGCGATACCCAGAATAATAGATCCCTGGGAGAGAGTTACCCTGAATAATAGATCCCTGGGAGTGAGACACCCTGAATAATAAATCCCTGGGAATGTTACCCTGAATAACAGACCCCTGGGAGTGAGTTTCCCTCAATAATAGATCCCTGGGAGTGCGGTACCCTGAATAATAGATCCCTGGGATTGAGACACCCTGAATAATAGATCCCTGGGAGGGAGGTACACTGAATAATAGACCCCTGGGAGTGAGACACCCTGATTAATAGATCCCTGGGAGAGTTACCCTGAATAATAGATCCCTGGGAGAGAGTTAACTTGAATAATAGACCCCTGGGAGTGAGCTCCCCTGAATAATAAATCCCTGGGAGAGAGATACCCTGAATAATGGACCCCTGGGAGTGAGCTACCCTAAATAATAGACCCCTAGGAGGGAGATACACTGAATAATAGACCCCTGGGAGTGAGATACCCTGAATAACAGACCCCTGGGAATGAGATGTCCTGAATAATAGATCCCTGGGAGAGAGATACCCAGAATAATGGACCCCTGGGAGTGAGATACCTTGAATAATAGACCCTTGGGAGTGAATTACCTTGAAATATAGACACTGGGAGTGAGATACCCTGCATAATAGATCCCCGGGAATGAGTTACCCCGAATAGTAGATCCCAATATTGAGTTACCCTGAATAATTGACCCTGGGTGTGAGTTACCTTGAAATATAGACACTGGGAGCGAGATACCCTGCATAATAGATCCCCGGGAATGAGTTACCCCGAATAGTAGATCCCAGGATTGAGTTACCCTGAATAATAGATCCCTGGGTGTGCGATACCCAGAATAATAGATCCCTGGGAGAGAGTTACCCTGAATAATAGACCCCTGGGAGTGAGATACCCTGAATAATGAACCCTTGGGAGTGAGCTACCCTGAATAATAAACCCCTGGGATTGTCATACCCTGAATAATAGACCCCTGGGATTGAGATACCCAGAAGAATAGACCCTGGGAGTGAGTTACCCTGAATAACAGACCCCTGGGAATGAGATGTCCTGAATAATAGATCCCTGGGAGTGAGTTACCCTGAATAATTGATCCCTGGGAGCGAGATACACTGAATAATAGACCCCTGGGAATGCGATGTCCTGAATAATAGACCCCTGGGACAGAGACACCCTGAATAATAGACCCCTGGGAATGAGACACCCTGAATAACAGACCCCTGGAATTGAGATACACTGAATAATAGACCCCTGGAAGCGAAATACCCTGAATAATTGACCCTGGGTGTGAGATACACTGCATAATAGACCCTTGGGAGTGAGTTACCTTGAAATATAGACATTGGGAGTGAGATACCCTGCATAATAGATCCCCGGGAATGAGTTACCCCGAATAGTAGATCCCAGGATTGAGTTACCCTGAATAATAGATCCCTGGGAGAGTTACCCTGAATAATGAACCCTTGGGAGTGAGCTACCCTGAATAATAGACCCCTGGGAGGGAGATACACTGAATAATAGAATCTTGGGAGTGAGTTACCCTGAATAATAGACCCCTGGGATTGAGATACCCAGAAGAATAGACCCTGGGAGTGAGATAACCTGAATAACAGACCCCTGGGAATGCGATGTCCTGAATAATCGATCCCTGGGAGTGAGTTACCCTGAATAACTGATCCCTGGGAGGGGGACACACTGAATAATAGACCCCTGGGAATGCGATGTCCTGAATAATAGACCCCTGGGAATGAGATACCCTGAATAACAGACCCCTGGGAATGAGATGCCCTGAATAATCGATCCCTGGGAGTGAGATACCCTGAATAACAGACCCCTGGGAATGAGATGTCCTGAAAAATCGATCCCTGGGAGTGAGTTACCCTGAATAACTGATCCCTGGGAGGGGGACACACTGAATAATAGACCCCTGGGAATGAGATGTCATGAATAATAGACCCCTGGGAATGAAATGTCCTGAAAAATAGATCCCTGGGAGCGAGATACACTGAATAATAGACCCCTGGGACAGAAACAGCCTGAATAATAGACCCCTGGGCGTGAGACACCCTGAATAACAGACCCCTGGGATTGAGATACACTGAATAATAGACCCCTGGGATAGAGATACCCTGAATAATAGACCCCTGGAAGCGAAATACCCTGAATAATTGACCCTGGGTGTGAGTTACCTTGAAATATAGACACTGGGAGTGAGATACCCTGCATAATAGATCCCCGGGAATGAGTTACCCCGAATAGTAGATCCCAGGATTGAGTTACCCTGAATAATTGACCCTGGGTGTGAGTTACCTTGAAATATAGACACTGGGAGTGAGATACCCTGCATAATAGATCCCCGGGAATGAGTTACCCCGAATAGTAGATCCCAGGATTGAGTTACCCTGAATAATAGATCCCTGGGTGTGCGATACCCAGAATAATAGATCCCTGGGAGAGAGTTACCCTGAATAATAGACCCTTGGGAGTAAGATACCCTGAATAATGAACCCTTGGGAGTGAGCTACCCTGAATAATAAACCCCTCGGATTGTCATACCCTGAATAATAGACCCCTGGGATTGAGATACCCAGAAGAATAGACCCTGGGAGTGAGTTACCCTGAATAATTGATCACTGGGAGCGTGATACACTGAATAATAGACCCCTGGGAGAGAGATACCCTGAATAATAGACCCCTGGGAGGGAGATACACTGAATAATAGACCCCTGGGAGTGCGATACCCTGAATAATAGACCCCTGGGAGGGAGATGCACTGAATAATAGAACCTTGGGAGTGAGTTACCCTGAATAATAAACCCCTGGGATTGAGATACCCTGAATAATAGATCCCTGGGAGTGAGTTACCCTGAATAACAGACCCCTGGGAGTGAGATACCCTGAATAATGAACCCTTGGGAGTGAGCTACCCTGAATAATAGACCCCTGGGCATGAGACACCCTGAATAACAGACCCCTGGGAGTGAGATACCCTGAATAATGAACCCTTGGGATTGAAATACACTGAATAATAGACCCCTGGGACAGAGATACCCTGAATAATAGACCCCTGGAAGCGAAATACCCTGAATAAAAGACCCCTGGGAGTGAGTTACCTTGAAATATAGACACTGGGAGTGAGATACCCTGCATAATAGATCCCCGGGAATGAGTTACCCCGAATAGTAGATCCCAGGATTGAGTTACCCTGAATAATAGATCCCTGGGAGAGAGTTACCCTGAATAATAGACCCCTGGGAGTGAGATACCCTGAATAATGAACCCTTGGGAGTGAGCTACCCTGAATAATAGACCCCTGCGAGGGAGATACACTGAAAAATAGAACCTTGGGAGTGAGTTACCCTGAATAACAGACCCCTGGGATTGAGATACCCAGAAGAATAGACCCTGGGAGTGAGATATCCTGAATAACAGACCCCTGGGAATGAGATGTCCTGAATAATCGATCCCTGGGAGTGAGTTACCCTGAATAACTGATCCCTGGGATTGAGATACCCAGAAGAATAGACCCTGGGAGGGGGACAGACTGAATAACAGACCCCTGGGATTGAGATACACTGAATAATAGACCCCTGGGATAGAGATACCCTGAATAATAGACCCCTGGAAGCGAAATACCCTGAATAATTGACCCTGGGTGTGAGATACACTGAATAATAGACCCCTGGGAGTGAGTTACCTTGAAATATAGACACTGGGAGTGAGATACCCTGCATAATAGATCCCCGGGAATGAGTTACCCCGAATAGTAGATCCCAGGATTGAGTTACCCTGAATAATAGAACCCTGGGTGTGCGATACCCAGAATAATAGATCCCTGGGAGAGAGTTACCCTGAATAATAGATCCCTGGGAGAGAGTTACCCTGAATAACTGATCCCTGGGAGGGGGACACACTGAATAATAGAACCCTGGGAGTGAGATACCCTGAATAATAGACCCCTGGGAATGAGATGTCCTGAATAATAGATCCCTGGGAGTGAGCTACCCTGAATAACAGACCCCTGGGAGTGAGATACCCTGAATAATAGATCCCTGGGAGTGAGATACCCTGAATAATAGACCCCTGGGAGTGAGATACCCTGAATAATGAACCCTTGGGAGTGAGCTACCCTGAATAATAGACCTCTGGGAGGGAGATACACTGAATAATAGAACCTTGGGAGTGAGTTACCCTGAATTCTAGACCCCTGGGATTGAGATACCCTGAAGTATAGACCCTGGGAGTTAGAAACCCTGATAAACAGACCCCTGGGAATGAGATGTCCTGAATAATAGATCCCTGGGACTGAGTTACCCTGAATAACTGATCCCTGGGAGTGGGACACACTGAATAATAGAACCCTGGGAGTGAGATACCCTGAATAATTGATCCCTGGGAGTGAGATACCCTGAATAATAGACCCTTGGGAGTGAGATGTCCTGAATAATCGATCCCTGGGAGTGAGTTACCCTGAATAACTGATCCCTGGGATTGAGATACCCAGAAGAATAGACCCTGGGAGGGGGACACACTGAATAATAGACCCCTGGGAATGCGATGTCCTGAATAATAGACCCCTGGGAATGAGATGTCATGAATAATAGACCCCTGGGAATGAAATGTCCTGAATAATAGACCCCTGGGCGTGAGACACCCTGAATAACAGACCCCTGGGATTGAGATACACTGAATAATAGACCCCTGGGATAGAGATACCCTGAATAATAGACCCCTGGAAGCGAAATACCCTGAATAATTGACCCTGGGTGTGAGATACACTGAATAATAGACCCCTGGGAGTGAGTTACCTTGAAATATAGACACTGGGAGTGAGATACCCTGCATAATAGATCCCCGGGAATGAGTTACCCCGAATAGTAGATCCCAGGATTGAGTTACCCTGAATAATAGAACCCTGGGTGTGCGATACCCAGAATAATAGATCCCTGGGAGAGAGTTACCCTGAATAATAGATCCCTGGGAGAGAGTTACCCTGAATAACTGATCCCTGGGAGGGGGACACACTGAATAATAGAACCCTGGGAGTGAGATACCCTGAATAATAGACCCCTGGGAATGAGATGTCCTGAATAATAGATCCCTGGGAGTGAGCTACCCTGATTAACAGACCCCTGGGAGTGAGATACCCTGAATAATAGATCCCTGGGAGTGAGATACCCTGAATAATAGACCCCTGGGAGTGAGATACCCTGAATAATGAACCCTTGGGAGTGAGCTACCCTGAATAATAGACCTCTGGGAGGGAGATACACTGAATAATAGAACCTTGGGAGTGAGTTACCCTGAATTCTAGACCCCTGGGATTGAGATACCCTGAAGTATAGACCCTGGGAGTTAGAAACCCTGAAAAACAGACCCCTGGGAATGAGATGTCCTGAATAATAGATCCCTGGGACTGAGTTACCCTGAATAACTGATCCCTGGGAGTGGGACACACTGAATAATAGAACCCTGGGAGTGAGATACCCTGAATAATTGATCCCTGGGAGTGAGATACCCTGAATAATAGACCCCTGGGAATGAGATGTCCTGAATACTAGATCCCTGGGAGTGAGTTACCCTGAATAACAGACCCCTGGGAGTGAGATACCCTGAATAATAGATCCCTGGGAGTGAGATACTCTGAATAATGAACCCTTGGGAGTGAGCTACCCTGAATAATAGACCCCTGGGAGTGAGATACCCTGAATAATAGACCCCTGGGAGTGAGATACCCTGAATAATGAACACTTGGGAGTGAGCTATCCTGAATAATAGACCTCTGGGAGGGAGATACACTGAATAATAGAACCTTGGGAGTGAGTTACCCTGAATTCTAGACCTTTGGGATTGAGATACCCTGAAGAATAGACCCTGGGAGTTAGAAACCCTGAAAAACAGACCCTGGGAGTGAGAAACCCTCAATAATAGATCCCTGGGAATGTTACCCTGTATTACAGACCCCTGGGAGTGTGTTACCCTGAATAATAGATCCCTGGGAGTGAGATACACTGAATAATAGACCCCTGGGAGTGAGATACCCTGAATAATAGTTCCCTGGGTGTGAGATACACTGAATAAAAGACCCCTGGGAGTGTGTTACCCTGAATAATAGATCCCTGGGAGTGTGTTACCCTGAATAATAGATCCCTGGGAGTGAGATACACTGAATAATAGACCCCTGGAAGCGAAATACCCTGAATAATTGACCCTGGGTGTGAGATACACTGAATAAAAGACCCCTGGGAGTGAGTTACCTTGAAATATAGACACTGGGAGTGAGTTACCCTGAATATTAGACCCCTGGAAGCGAAATACCCTGAATAATAGACCCGGGGAGTGAGAAACCCTCAATAATAGATCCCTGGGAATGTTACCCTGAATAACAGACCCCTGGGAGTGAGTTACCCTGAATAATAGATCCCTGGGAGTGAGATACCCTCAATAATAGATCCCTGGGAGTGCGGTACCCTGAATAATAGATCCGTGGGAGTGTTACCCTGAATAACAGACCCCTGGGAGTGAGTTACCCTGAATAATAGATCCCTGGGAGAGTTACCCTGAATAATAGATCCCTGGGAGTGAGACACCCTGAATAATAGATCCCTGGGAGAGAGTTAACTTGAATAATAGACCACTGGGAGTGAGCTACCCTGAATAATATATCCCTGGGAGAGAGATACCCTGAATAATGGAGACCTGGGAGTGTTACCTTGAATAATAGATCCCTGGGAGTGAGACACCCTGAATAATAGATCCCTGGGAGTGAGTTTTCCTCAATAATAGATCCCTGGGAGTGCGGTACCCTGAACAATAGATCCCTGGGAGAGTTACCCTGAATAATAGATCCCTTGGGAGAGTTACCCTGAATAATAGATCCCTGGGAGTGAGACACCCTGAATAATAGATCCCTGGGAGTGAGTTTCCCTCAATAATAGATCCCTGGGAGTTGGGTACCCTGAATAATAGATCCCTGGGAGAGTTACCCTGAATAATAGATCCCTGGGAGAGAGTTAACTTGAATAATAGACCACTGGGAGTGAGCTACCCTGAATAATATATCCCTCGGAGGGAGATACACTGAATAATAGACCCCTGGGAGTGAGATACCCTGAATAATGAAACTTTGGGAGTGAGCTACCCTGAATAATAGACCCCTGGGAATGAGATACCCTGAATAATAGACCCTGGGAGTGAGATACCCTGAATAACAGACCCCTGGGAATGAGATGTCCTGAATAATAGATCCCTGGGAGTGAGCTACCCTGAATAATGTATCCCTGGGAGAGAGATACCCTGAATAATGGACACCAGGGAGAGTGTTACCCTGAATTCTAGACCCCTGGGATTGAGATACCCTGAATAATAGACCCCGAGTGAGCTACCCTAAATAATAGACCACTGGGAGGGAGATACACTGAATAATAGACCCCTGGGAGTGAGATACCTTGAATAATGGACCTTTGGGAGTGAGCTACACTGAATAATAGACCCCTGGGAGGGAGATACACTGCATAATAGAACCTTGTGGGTGAGTTACCCTGTATAATAAACCCCTGGGATTGTGATACCCGGAATAATAGACCCCTGGGATTGAGATACCCTGAATAATGTATCCCTGGGAGAGAGATACCCTGAATAATAGACCCCTGGGAGGGAGATGCACTGAATAATAGAACCTTGGGAGTGAGCTACCCTGAATAATAAACCCCTGGGATTGAGATACCCTGAATAATAGATCCCTGGGAGTGAGTTACCCTGAATAACAGACCCCTGGGAGTGAGATACCCTGAATAATGAACCCTTGGGAGTGAGCTACCCTGAATAATAGACCCCTGGGCGTGAGACACCCTGAATAACAGACCCCTGGGAGTGTGATACCCTGAATAATGAACCCTTGGGATTGAAATACACTGAATAATAGACCCCTGGGACAGAGATACCCTGAATAATAGACCCCTGGAAGCGAAATACCCTGAATAATAGACCCCTGGGAGTGAGTTACCTTGAAATATAGACACTGGGAGTGAGATACCCTGCATAATAGATCCCCGGGAATGAGTTACCCCGAATAGTAGATCCCAGGATTGAGTTACCCTGAATAATTGACCCTGGGTGTGAGTTACCTTGAAATATAGACACTGGGAGTGAGATACCCTGCATAATAGATCCCCGGGAATATGTTACCCCGAATAGTAGATCCCAGGATTGAGTTATCCTGAATAATAGATCCCTGGGTGTGCGATACCCAAAATAATAGATCCCTGGGAGAGAGTTACCCTGAATAATAGACCCCTGGGAGTGAGATACCCTGAATAATGAACCCTTGGGATTGTCATACCCTGAATAATAGACCCCTGGGATTGAGATACCCAGAAGAATAGACCCTGGGAGTGAGATACCCTGAATAACAGACCCCTGGGAATGAGATGTCCTGAATAATTGATCCCTGGGAGCGAGATACACTGAATAATAGACCCCTGGGACAGAGACACCCTGAATAATAGACCCCTGGGAATGAGACACCCTGAATAACAGACCCCTGGGATTGAGATACACTGAATAATAGACCCCTGGGACAGAGATACCCTGAATAATAGACCCCTGGGACAGAGATACCCTGAATAATAGACCCCTGGAAGCGAAATACCCTGAATAATTGACCGAGGGTGTGAGATACACTGAATAATAGACCCCTGGGAATGCGATGTCCTGAATAATAGACCCCTGGGAATGAAATGTCCTGAATAATAGACCCCTGGGACAGAGACACCCTGAATAATAGACCCCTGGGCCTGAGACACCCTGAATAACAGACCCCTGGGATTGAGATACACTGAATAATAGACCACTGGGATTGAGAGACCCTGAATAATAGACCCCTGGACGCGAAATACCCTGAATAATTGACCCTGGGTGTGAGATACACTGAATAATAGACCTCTGGGAGTGAGTTACCTTGAAATATAGACACTGGGAGTGAGATACCCTGCATAATAGATCCCCGGGAATGAGTTACCCCGAATAGTAGATCCCAGGATTGAGTTACCCTGAATAATAGAACCCTGGGATTGAGATACTCTGAAGAATAGACCCTGGGAGTTAGAAACCCTGAAAAACAGACCCCTGGGAATGAGATGTCCTGAATAATAGATCCCTGGGACTGAGTTACCCTGAATAACTGATCCCTGGGAGTGGGACACACTGAATAATAGAACCCTGGGAGTGAGATACCCTGAATAATGGACCCCTGGGAGTGAGTTACCCTGAATAATTGATCCCTGGGAGTGAGATACCCTGAATAATAGACCCCTGGGAATGAGATGTCCTGAATAATAGATCCCTGGGAGTGAGTTACCCTGAATAACAGACCCCTGGGAGTGAGATACCCTGAATAATATATCCCTGGGAGTGAGACACTCTGAATAATGAACCCTTGGGAGTGAGCTACCCTGAATAATAGACCCCTGGGAGTGAGATACCCTGAATAATAGACCCCTGGGAGTGAGATACCCTGAATAATGAACCCTTGGGAGTGAGCTACCCTGAATAATAGACCTCTGGGAGGGAGATATACTGAATAATAGAACCTTGGGAGTGAGTTACCCTGAATTCTAGACCCCTGGGATTGAGATACCCTGAAGAATAGACCCTGGGAGTTAGAAAACCTGAAAAACAGACCCCTGGGAATGAGATGTCCTGAATAATAGATCCCTGGGACTGAGTTACCCTGAATAACTGATCCCTGGGAGTGAGATACCCTGAATAATAGACCCCTGGGAATGTGATGTCCTGAATAATAGATCCCTGGGAGCGAGTTACCCTGAATAACAGACCCCTGGGAGTGAGATGTCCTGAATAATAGACCTCTTGGATTGAGATACCCTGAATAATAGGTATCAGGGCGTGAGATACCCTGAATAACAGACCCCTGGGATTTAGATACCCTGAATAATAGACCCCTAGGATTGAGATACCCTGAATAATAGACCCCTAGGAGTGAGTTACCCTGAATAATAGACACCTAGGAGTGAGTTACCCTGAATAATAGACCTCTGGCAGTGAGATACCCTGAATAATAGTTCCCTGGGATTGAGATGCACTGAATAATAGACCCCTGGGATAGAGATACCCTGAATAATAGACCCCTGGAAGCGAACTACCCTGAATAATAGACCCTGGGAGTGAGAAACCCTCAATAATAGATCCCTGGGAATGTTACCCTGAATAACAGACCCCTGGGAGTGAGTTACCCTGAATAATAGATCCCTGGGAGTGAGACACCCTCAATAATAGATCCCTGGGAGTGCGGTACCCTGAATAATAGATCCCTGGGAGTGAGATACACTGAATAATAGACCCCTGGGAGTGAGATACCCTGAATAATAGTTCCCTGGGTGTGAGATACACTGAATAATAGATCCCTGGGAGAGAGTTAACTTGAATAATAGACCACTGGGAGTGAGCTACCCTGAATAATATATCCCTGGGAGAGAGATACCCTAAATAATAGACCCCTGGGAGGGAGATACACTGAATAATAGACCCCTGGGAGTGAGATACCCTGAATAATGGAACTTTGGGAGTGAGCTACCCTGAATAATAGACCCCTGGGAATGAGATACCCTGAATAATAGACCCTGGGAGTGAGATACCCTGAATAACAGACCCCTGGGAATGAGATGTCCTGAATAATAGATCCCTGGGAGTGAGCTACCCTGAATAATGTATCCCTGGGAGAGAGATACCCTGAATAATGGACACCTGGGAGTGAGTTACCCTGAATTCTAGACCCCTGGGATTGAGATACCCTGAAAAATAGACCCTGGGAGTTAGAAACCCTGAAAAACAGAACCCTGGGAATGAGATGTCCTGAATAATAGATCCCTGGGATTGAGCTACCCTGAATAATGTATCCCTGGGAGAGATACCCTGAATAATAGACCCCTGGGAGTGAGCTACCCTAAATAATAGACCCCTGGGAGGGAGATACACTGAATAATAGACCCCTGGGAGTGAGATACCTTGAATAATGGACCTTTGGGAGTGAGCTACATTGAATAATAGACCCCTGGGAGGGAGATACACTGCATAATAGAACCTTGTGGGTGAGTTACCCTGAATAATAAACCCCTGGGATTGTGATACCCGGAATAATAGACCCCAGGGAGTGAGCTACCCTGAATAATAGACCCCTGGGAAAGAGATACCCTGAATAATAGACCCTGGGAGTGAGATACCCGGAATAACAGACCCCTGGCTATGAGATGTCCTGAATAATAGATCCCTGGGAGTGAGCTACCCTGAATAATGTATCCCTGGGAGAGAGATACCCTGAATAATAGACCCCTGGGAGGGAGATACACTGAATAATAGACCCCTGGGAGGGAGATACACTGCATAATAGAACCTTGTGGGTGAGTTACCCTGAATAATAAACCCCTGGGATTGTGATACCCGGAATAATAGACCCCAGGGATTGAGATACCCTGAATAATAGATCCCTGGGAGGGAGATACACTGCATAATAGAACCTTGTGGGTGAGTTACCCTGAATAATAAACCCCTGGGATTGAGATACCCTGAATAATAGATCCCTGGGAGTGAGATACCCTGAATAATGTATCCCTGGGAGAGAGATACCCTGAATAATAGACCCCTGGGAGGGAGATGCACTGAATAATGGAACCTTGGGAGTGAGTTACCCTGAATAAAAAACCCTGGGATTGAGATACCCTGAATAATAGATCCCTGGGAGTGAGTTACCCTGAATAACAGACCCCTGGGAGTGAGATACCCTGAATAATGAACCCTTGGGAGTGAGCTACCCTGAATAATAGACCCCTGGGCGTGAGACACCCTGAATAACAGACCCCTGGGAGTGAGATACCCTGAATAATGAACCCTTGGGATTGAAATACACTGAATAATAGACCCCTGGGACAGAGATACCGTGAATAATAGATCCCTGGAAGCGAAATACCCTGAATAATAGACCCCTGGGAGTGAGTTACCTTGAAATATAGACACTGGGAGTGAGATACACTGCATAATAGATCCCCGGGAATGAGTTACCCCGAATAGTAGATCCCAGGATTGAGTTACCCTGAATAATTGACCCTGGGTATGAGTTACCTTGAAATATAGACACTGGGAGTGAGATACCCTGCATAATAGATCCCCGGGAATGAGTTACCCCGAATAGTAGATCCCAGGATTGAGTTACCCTGAATAATAGATCCCTGGGTGTGCGATACCCAGAATAATAGATCCCTGGGAGAGAGTTACCCTGAATAATAGACCCCTGGGAGTGAGATACCCTGAATAATGAACCCTTGGGAGTGAGTTACCCTGAATAATAAACCCCTGGGATTGTCATACCCTGAATAATAGACCCCTGGGATTGAGATACCCAGAAGAATAGACCCTGGGAGTGAGATACCCTGAATAACAGACCCCTGGGAATGAGATGTCCTGAATAATAGATCCCTGGGAGTGAGTTACCCTGAATAATTGATCCCTGGGAGCGAGATACACTGAATAATAGAACCCTGGGACAGAGACACCATGAATAATAGACCCCTGGGAATGAGACACCCTGAATAACAGACCCCTGGGATTGAGATACACTGAATAATAGACCCCTGGGACAGAGATACCCTGAATAATAGACCCCTGGGACAGAGATACCCTGAATAATAGACCCCTGGAAGCGAAATACCCTGAATAATTGACCCTGGGTGTGAGATACACTGAATAATAGACCCCTGCGAGTGAGTTACCTTGAAATATAGACACTGGGAGTGAGATACCCTGCATAATAGATCCCCGGGAATGAGTTACCCCGAATAGTAGATCCCAGGATTGAGTTACCCTGAATAATAGATCCCTGAGAGAGTTACCCTGAATAATAGACCCCTGGGAGTGATACCCTGAATAATGAACCCTTGGGAGTGAGCTACCCTGAATAATAGACCCCTGGGAGGGAGATACACTGAATAATAGAACCTTGGGAGTGAGTTACCCTGAATAATAGACCCTTGGGATTGAGATACCCAGAAGAATAGACCCTGGGAGTGAGATACCCTGAATAACAGACCCCTGGGAATGAGATGTCCTGAATAAAAGATCCCTGGGAGTGAGTTACCCTGAATAACTGATCCCTGGGAGGGGGACACACTGAATAATAGACCCCTGGGAATGCGATGTCCTGAATAATAGACCCCTGGGAATGAGATGTCATGAATAATTGACCCCTGGGAATGAAATGTCCTGAATAATAGATCCCTGGGAGTGAGATACACTGAATAATAGACCCCTGGGCAGAGACACCCTGAATAATAGACCCCTGGGCCTGAGACACCCTGAATAACAGACTCCTGGGATTGAGATACACTGAATAATAGACCCCTGGGATAGAGAGACCCTGAATAATAGACCCCTGGAAGCGAAATACCCTGAATAATTGACCCTGGGTGTGAGATACACTGAATAATAGACCCCTGGGAGTGAGTTACCTTGAAATATAGACACTGGGAGTGAGATACCCTGCATAATAGATCTCCGGGAATGAGTTACCCCGAATAGTAGATCCCAGGATTGAGTTACCCTGAATAATAGAACCCTGGGTGTGCAATACCCAGAATAATAGATCCCTGGGAGAGAGTTACCCTGAATAGTAGATCCCTGGGAGAGAGTTACCCTGAATAACTGATCCCTGGGAGGGGGACACACTGAATAATAGAACCCTGGGAGTGAGTTACCCTGAATAATTGATCCCTGGGAGTGAGCTACCCAGAATAATAGACCCCTGGGAATGAGATGTCCTGAATAATAGATCCCTGGGAGTGAGTTATCCTGAATAACAGACCCCTGGGAGTGAGATACCCTGAATAATGGACCCCTGGGAGTGAGTTACCCTGAATAACAGACCCCTGGGAGTGAGATACCCTGAATAATAGATGCCTGGGAGTGAGATACTCTGAATAATGAACCCTTGGGAGTGAGCTACCCTGAATAATAGACCCCTGGGAGTGAGATACCCTGAATAATAGACCCCTGGGAGTGAGATACCCTGAATAATGAACCCTTGGGAGTGAGCTACCCTGAATAATAGACCACTGGGAGGGAGATACACTGAATAATAGAACCTTGGGAGTGAGTTACCCTGAATTCTAGACCCCTGGGATTGAGATACCCTGAAGAATAGACCCTGGGAGTTAGAAACCCTGAAAAACAGACCCCTGGGAATGAGATGTCCTGAATAATAGATCCATGGGACTGAGTTACCCTGAATAACTGATCCCTGGGAGTGGGACACAATGAATAATAGAACCCTGGGAGTGAGATACCCTGAATAATGGACCCCTGGGAGTGAGTTACCCTGAATAATTGATCCTGGGAGTGAGATACCCTGAATTATAGAACCCTGGGAATGTGATGTCCTGAATAATAGATCCCTGGGAGCAAGTTACCCTGAATAACAGACCCCTGGGAGTGAGATGTCCTGAATAATAGACCTCTTGGATTGAGATACCCTGAATAATAGATATCTGGGCGTGAGATACCCTGAATAACAGACCCCTGGGATTTAGATACCCTGAATAATAGACCCCTGGGATTGAGATACCCTGAATAATAGACCCCTGGGAGTGAGTTACCCTGAATAATAGACCCCTAGGAGTGAGTTACCCTGAATAATAGACCTCTGGCAGTGAGATACCCTGAATAATAGTTCCCTGGGATTGAGATGCACTGAATAATAGACCCCTGGAAGCGAACTACCCTGAATAATAGACCCTGGGATTGAGAACCCCTCAATAATAGATCCCTGGGAATGTTACCCTGAATAAAAGACCCCTGGGAGTGAGTTACCCTGAATAATAGATCCCTGGGAGTGAGACACCCTCAATAATAGATCCCTGGGAGTGCGGTACCCTGAATAATAGATCCCTGGGAGTGAGATACACTGAATAATAGACCCCTGGGAGTGAGTTACCTTGAAATATAGACACTGGGAGTGAGTTACCCTGAATATTAGACCCCTGGAAGCGAAATACCCTGAATAATAGACCCGGGGAGTGAGAAACCCTCAATAATAGATCCCTGGGAATGTTACCCTGAATAACAGACCCCTGGGAGTGAGTTACCCTGAATAATAGATCCCTGGGAGTGAGATACCCTCAATAATAGATCCCTGGGAGTGCGGTACCCTGAATAATAGATCCCTGGGAGTGAGACACCCTGAATAATAGATCCCTGGGAGAGAGTTAACTTGAATAATAGACCACTGGGAGTGAGCTACCCTGAATAATATATCCCTGGGAGAGAGATACCCTGAATAATGGAGACCTGGGAGTGTTACCTTGAATAATAGATCCCTGGGAGTGAGACACCCTGAATAATAGATCCCTGGGAGTGAGTTCCCCTCAATAATAGATCCCTGGGAGAGTTACCCTGAATAATAGATCCCTGGGAGAGTTACCCTGAATAATTGATCCCTGGGAGAGAGTTAACTTGAATAATAGACCACTGGGAGTGAGCTACCCTGAATAATATATCCCTGGGAGAGCGATACCCTGAATAATGGACCCCTGGGAGTGAGCTACCCTAAATAATAGACCCCTGGGAGGGAGATACACTGAATAATAGACCCCTGGGAGTGAGATAACCTGAATAATGGAACTTTGGGAGTGAGCTACCCTGAATAATAGACCCCTGGGAAAGAGATACCCTGAATAATAGACCCTGGGAGTGAGATACCCGGAATAACAGACCCCTGGCTATGAGATGTCCTGAATAATAGATCCCTGGGAGTGAGCTACCCTGAATAATGTATCCCTGGGAGAGAGATACCCTGAATAATAGACCCCTGGGAGGGAGATACACTGAATAATAGACCCCTGGGAGGGAGATACACTGCATAATAGAACCTTGTGGGTGAGTTACCCTGAATAATAAACCCCTGGGATTGTGATACCCGGAATAATAGACCCCTGGGATTGAGATACCCTGAATAATAGATCCCTGGGAGGGAGATACACTGCATAATAGAACCTTGTGGGTGAGTTACCCTGAATAATAAACCCCTGGGATTGTGATACCCGGAATAATAGACCCCTGGGATTGAGATACCCTGAATAATAGATCCCTGGGAGTGAGATACCCTGAATAATGTATCCCTGGGAGAGAGATACCCTGAATAATAGACCCCTGGGAGTGAGATACCCTGAATAATAGACCCCTGGGAGGGAGATGCACTGCATAATAGAACCTTGGGAGTGAGTTACCCTGAATAATAAACCCCTGGGATTGAGATACCCTGAATAATAGATCCCTGGGAGTGAGTTACCCTGAATAACAGACCCCTGGGAGTGAGATACCCTGAATACTGAACCCTTGGGAGTGAGCTACCCTGAATAATAGACCCCTGGGCGTGAGACACCCTGAATAACCGACCCCTGGGAGAGAGATACCCTGAATAATGGACACCTGGGAGTGAGTTACCCTGAATTCTAGACACCTGGGATTGAGATACCCTGAAGAATAGACCCTGGGAGTTAGAAACCCTGAAAAACAGACCCCTGGGAATGAGATGTCCTGAATAATAGATCCCTGGGAGTGAGCTACCCTGAATAATGTATCCCTGGGAGAGAGATACCCTGAATAATGGACACCTGGGAGTGAGCTACCCTGAATAATGTATCCCTGGGAGTGAGCTACCCTGAATAATAGACCCCTGGGAGGGAGATACATTGAATAATAGACCCCTGGGAGTGAGATACCTTGAATAATGGACCTTTGGGAGTGAGCTACCCTGAATAATAGACCCCTGGGAGGGAGATACACTGCATAATAGAACCTTGTGGGTGAGTTACCCTGAATAATAAACCCCTGGGATTGTGATACCCGGAATAATAGACCCCTGGGATTGAGATACCCTGAATAATAGATCCCTGGGAGTGAGATACCCTGAATAATGTATCCCTGGGAGAGAGATACCCTGAATAATAGACACCTGGGAGGGAGATACACTGAATAATAGACCTCTGGGAGTGAGATACCCTGAATAATAGACCCCTGGGAGGGAGATGCACTGAATAATAGACCCCTGGGAGGGAGATGCACTGAATAATAGAACCTTGGGAGTGAGTTACCCTGAATAATAAACCCCTGGGATTGAGGTACCCTGAATAATAGATCCCTGGGAGTGAGTTACCCTGAATAACAGACCCCTGGGAGTGAGATACCCTGAATAATGAACCCTTGGGAGTGAGCTACCCTGAATAATAGACCCCTGGGCGTGAGACACCCTGAATAACAGACCCCTGGGAGTGAGATACCCTGAATAATGAACCCTTGGGATTGAAATACACTGAATAATAGACCCCTGGGACAGAGATACCCTGAATAATAGACCCCTGGAAGCGAAATACCCTGAATAATAGACCCCTGGGAGTGAGTTACCTTGAAATATAGACACTGGGAGTGAGATACCCTGCATAATAGATCCCCGGGAATGAGTCACCCCGAATAGTAGATCCCAGGATTGAGTTACCCTGAATAATTGACCGTGGGTGTGAGTTACCTTGAAATATAGACACTGGGAGTGAGATACCCTGCATAATAGATCCCCGGGAATGAGTTACCCCGAATAGTAGATCCCAGGATTGAGTTACCCTGAATAATAGATCCCTGGGAGAGAGTTACCCTGAATAATAGACCCCTGGGAGTGAGATACCCTGAATAATGAACCCTTGGGAGTGAGCTACCCTGAATAATAGACCCCTGGGAGGGAGATACACTGAATAATAGAACCTTGGGAGTGAGTTACCCTGAATAATAGACCCCTGGGATTGAGATACACTGAATAATAGACCCCTGGGATAGAGAGACCCTGAATAATAGACCCCTGGAAGCGAAATACCCTGAATAATTGACCCTGGGTGTGAGATACACTGAATAATAGACCCCTGGGAGTGAGTTACCTTGAAATATAGACACTGGGAGTGAGATACCCTGCATAATAGATCCCCGGGAATGAGTTACCCCGAATAGTAGATCCCAGGATTGAGTTACCCTGAATAATAGAACCCTGGGTGTGCGATACCCAGAATAATAGATCCCTGGGAGAGAGTTACCCTGAATAATAGATCCCTGGGAGAGAGTTACCCTGAATAATTGATCCCTGGGAGTGAGATACCCTGAATAATAGACCCCTGGGAATGAGATGTCCTGAATAATAGATCCCTGGGAGTGAGTTATCCTGAATAACAGACCCCTGGGAGTGAGATACCCTGAATAATAGATCCCTGGGAGTGAGATACTCTGAATAATGAACCCTTGGGAGTGAGCTACCCTGAATAATAGACCCCTGGGAGTGAGATACCCTGAATAATAGACCCCTGGGAGTGCGATACCCTGAATAATGAACCCTTGGGAGTGAGCTACCCTGAATAATAGACCTCTGGGAGGGAGATACACTGAATAATAGAACCTTGGGAGTGAGTTACCCTGAATTCTAGACCCCTGGGATTGAGATGTCCTGAAGAATAGACCCTGGGAGTTAGAAACCCTGAAAAACAGACCCCTGGGAATGAGATGTCCTGAATAATAGATCCCTGGGACTGAGTTACCCTGAATAACTGATCCCTGGGAGTGGGACACACTGAATAACAGACCCCTGGGAGTGAGATGTCCTGAATAATAGACCTCTTGGATTGAGATACCCTGAATAATAGATATCTGGGCATGAGATACCCTGAATAACAGACCCCTGGGATTTAGATACCCTGAATAATAGACCCCTGGGATTGAGATACCCTGAATAATAGACCCCTAGGAGTGTTACCCTGAATAATAGACCCCTAGGAGTGAGTTACCCTGAATAATAGATCCCTGGGAGTGAGACACCCTCAATAATAGATCCCTGGGAGTGCGGTACCCTGAATAATAGATCCCTGGGAGTGAGATACACTGAATAATAGACCCCTGGGAGTGAGATACCCTGAATAATAGTTCCCTGGGTGTGAGATACCCTGAATAATAGACCCCTAGGAGTGTTACCCTGAATAATAGACCCCTGGGATTTAGATACCCTGAATAATAGACCCCTAGGAGTGTTACCCTGAATAATAGACCCCTGGGATTTAGATACCCTGAATAATAGACCTCTGGCAGTGAGATACCCTGAATAATAGTTCCCTGGGATTGAGATGCACTGAATAATAGACCCCTGGAAGCGAACTACCCTGAATAATAGACCCCTAGGAGTGAGTTACCCTGAATAACAGACCCCTGGGAGTGAGTTACCCTGAATAATAGATCCCTGGGAGTGAGACACCCTCAATAATAGATCCCTGGGAGTGCGGTACCCTGAATAATAGATCCCTGGGAGTGAGATACACTGAATAATAGACCCCTGGGAGTGAGATACCCTGAATAATAGTTCCCTGGGTGTGAGATACACTGAATAATAGACCACTGGGAGTGAGTTACCTTGAAATATAGACACTGGGAGTGAGTTACCCTGAATATTAGACCCCTGGAAGCGAAATACCCTGAATAATAGACCCGGGGAGTGAGAAACCCTCAATAATAGATCCCTGGGAATGTTACCCTGAATAACAGACCCCTGGGAGTGAGTTACCCTGAATAATAGATCCCTGGGAGTGAGATACCCTCAATAATAGATCCCTGGGAGTGCGGTACCCTGAATAATAGATCCCTGGGAGTGAGACACCCTCAATAATAGATCCCTGGGAGAGAGTTAACTTGAATAATAGATGACTGGGAGTGAGCTACCCTGAATAATATATCCCTGGGAGAGAGATACCCTGAATAATGGAGACCTGGGAGTGTTACCTTGAATAATAGATCCCTGGGAGTGAGACACCCTGAATAATAGATCCCTGGGAGTGAGTTTCCCTCAATAATAGATCCCTGGGAGTGCGGTACCCTGAATAATAGATCCCTGGGAAAGTTACCCTGAATAATAGATCCCTGGGAGAGAGTTAACTTGAATAATATATCCCTGGGAGAGAGATACCCTGAATAATATATCCCTGGGAGAGAGATACCCTGAATAATATATCACTGGGAGTGAGCTACCCTAAATAATAGACCCCTGGGAGGGAGATACACTGAATAATAGACCCCTGGGAGTGAGATACCCTGAATAATGGAACTTTGGGAATGAGATACCCTGAATAATAGACCCTGGGAGTGAGATACCCTGAATATCAGACCCCTGGGAATGAGATATCCTGAATAATAGATCCCTGGGAGAGTTACCCTGAATAATAGATCCCTGGGAGAGAGTTAACTTGAATAATAGACCACTGGGAGTGAGCTACCCTGAATAATATATCCCTGGGAGTGAGCTACCCTAAATAATAGACCCCTGGGAGGGAGATACACTGAATAATAGACCACTGGGAGTGAGCTACCCTGAATAATAGACCCCTGGGAGGGAGATACACTGAATAATAGACCCTTGGGAATGAGATATCCTGAATAATAGATTCCTGGGAGTGAGCTACCCTGAATAATGTATCCCTGGGAGAGAGATACCCTGAATAATGGACACCTGGGAGTGAGTTACCCTGAATTCTAGACCCCTGGGATTGAGATACCCTGAAGAATAGACCCTGGGAGCTAGAAACCCTGAAAAACAGACCCCTGGGAATGAGATGTCCTGAATAATAGATCCCTGGGACTGAGTTACCCTGAATAACTGATCCCTGGGAGTGGGACACACTGAATAATAGTACCCTGGGAGTGAGATACCCTGAATAATGGACCCCTGGGAGTGAGTTACCTTGAATAATTGATCCCTGGGAGTGAGATGTCCTGAATAATAGACCTCTTGGATTGAGATACACTGAATAATAGATCTCTGGGCGTGAGATACCCTGAATAATAGATCCCTGGGAGTGAGATACCCTCAATAATAGATCCCTGGGAGTGCGGTACCCTGAATAATAGATCCCTGGGAGTGAGACACCCTCAATAATAGATCCCTGGGAGAGAGTTAACTTGAATAATAGATGACTGGGAGTGAGCTACCCTGAATAATATATCCCTGGGAGAGAGATACCCTGAATAATGGAGACCTGGGAGTGTTACCTTGAATAATAGATCCCTGGGAGTGAGACACCCTGAATAATAGATCCCTGGGAGTGAGTTTCCCTCAATAATAGATCCCTGGGAGTGCGGTACCCTGAATAATAGATCCCTGGGAAAGTTACCCTGAATAATAGATCCCTGGGAGAGAGTTAACTTGAATAATATATCCCTGGGAGAGAGATACCCTGAATAATATATCCCTGGGAGAGAGATACCCTGAATAATATATCACTGGGAGTGAGCTACCCTAAATAATAGACCCCTGGGAGGGAGATACACTGAATAATAGACCCCTGGGAGTGAGATACCCTGAATAATGGAACTTTGGGAATGAGATACCCTGAATAATAGACCCTGGGAGTGAGATACCCTGAATATCAGACCCCTGGGAATGAGATATCCTGAATAATAGATCCCTGGGAGAGTTACCCTGAATAATAGATCCCTGGGAGAGAGTTAACTTGAATAATAGACCACTGGGAGTGAGCTACCCTGAATAATATATCCCTGGGAGTGAGCTACCCTAAATAATAGACCCCTGGGAGGGAGATACACTGAATAATAGACCACTGGGAGTGAGCTACCCTGAATAATAGACCCCTGGGAGGGAGATACACTGAATAATAGACCCTTGGGAATGAGATATCCTGAATAATAGATTCCTGGGAGTGAGCTACCCTGAATAATGTATCCCTGGGAGAGAGATACCCTGAATAATGGACACCTGGGAGTGAGTTACCCTGAATTCTAGACCCCTGGGATTGAGATACCCTGAAGAATAGACCCTGGGAGCTAGAAACCCTGAAAAACAGACCCCTGGGAATGAGATGTCCTGAATAATAGATCCCTGGGACTGAGTTACCCTGAATAACTGATCCCTGGGAGTGGGACACACTGAATAATAGTACCCTGGGAGTGAGATACCCTGAATAATGGACCCCTGGGAGTGAGTTACCTTGAATAATTGATCCCTGGGAGTGAGATGTCCTGAATAATAGACCTCTTGGATTGAGATACACTGAATAATAGATCTCTGGGCGTGAGATACCCTGAATAATAGACTCCTGGGATTGAGATACCCTGAATAATAGACCCCTAGGAGTGAGTTACCCTAAATAATAGACCCCTAGGAGTGAGATACCCTGAATAATAGTTCCCTGGGAGTGAGTTACCTTGAAATATAGACACTGGGAGTGAGTTACCTTGAATATTAGACCCCTGGAAGCGAAATACCCAGAATAACAGAACCCTGGGAGTGATTTACCCTGAATAATAGATCCCTGGGAGTGAGATACCCTCAATAATAGATCTCTGGGAGTGCGGTACCCTGAATAATAGATCCCTGGGAGTGAGACACCCTGAATAATAGATACCTGGGAGAGAGTTAACTTGAATAATAGACCACTGGGAGTGAGCTACCCTGAATAATATATCCCTGGGAGAGAGATACCCTGAATAATGGACCCCTGGGAGTGAGCTACCCTAAATAATAGACCCCTGGGAGGGAGATACACTGAATAATAGACCCCTGGGATTGAGATACCCTGAACAATCGACCCCTTGGAGGGAGATACCTTGAATAATGGAACTTTGGGAGTGAGCTACCCTGAATAATAGACCCCTGGAAATGAGATGTCCTGAATAATAGATCCCTGGGAGTGAGTTATCCTGAATAACAGACCCCTGGGAGTGAGATACCCTGAATAATAGATCCCTGGGAGTGTGATACTCTGAATAATGGATCCCTGGGAGTGAGCTACCCTGAATAATAGTCCCCTGGGAGTGAGATACCCTGAATAATAGACCCCTGGGAGTGAGATACCCTGAATAATGAACCCTTGGGAGTGAGTTACCCTGAATTCTAGACCCCTGGGATTGAGATGTCCTGAAGAATAGAACCTGGGAGTTAGAAACCCTGAAAAACAGACCACTGGGAATGAGATGTCCTGAATAATAGATCCCTGGGACTGAGTTACCCTGAATAACTGATCCCTGGGAGTGGGACACACTGAATAATAGAACCCTGGGAGTGAGATACCCTGAATAATTGATCCCTGGGAGTGAGATACCCTGAATAATAGACCCCTGGGAATGTGATGTCCTGAATAATAGATCCCTGGGAGCGAGTTACCCTGAATAACAGACCCCTGGGAGTGAGAAGTCCTGAATAATAGACCTCTTGGATTGAGATACCCTGAATAATAGATATCTGGGCGTGAGATACCCTGAATAACAGACCCCTGGGATTGAGATACCCTGAATAATAGACCCCTAGGAGTGAGTTACCCTGAGTAATAGACCCCTAGGAGTGAGTTACCCTGAATAATAGTTCCCTGGAATTGAGATGCACTGAATAATAGACTCCTGGAAGCGAACTACCCTGAATAATTGACCCTGGGTGTGAGATAGACTGAATAATAGACCCCTGGGAGTGAGATACACTGAATAATAGAACCCTGGGAGTGAGTTATCCTGAATAATTGATCCCTGGGAGTGAGATACCCTGAATAATAAACCCCTGGGAATGAGATGTCCTGAATAATAGATCCCTGGGAGTGAGTTACCCTGAATAACAGACCCCTGGGAGTGAGATACCCTGAATAATAGATCCCTGGGAGTGAGCTACCCTAAATAATAGACCCCTGGGAGGGAGATACACTGAATAATAGACCCCTGGGAGTGAGCTACCCTAAATAATAGACCCCTGGGAGGGAGATACACTGAATAATAGACCCCTGGGAGTGAGATACCCTGAATAATAGACCCCTGGGAGTGAGATACCTTGAATAATGGACCTTTGGGAGTGAGCTACCCTGAATAATAGACCCCTGGGAGGGAGATACCCTGAATAATAGACCCTGGGAGTGAGATACCCTGAATAACAGACCCCTGGGAATGAGATGTCCTGAATAATAGATCCCTGGGAGTAAGCTACCCTGAATAATGTATCCCTGGGAGAGAGATACCCTGAATAATGGACACCTGGGAGTGAGCTACCCTGAATAATAGACCCCTGGGAGTGAGATACCTTGAATAATGGACCTTTGGGAGTGAGATACCTTGAATAATGGACCTTTGGGAGTGAGCTACCCTGAATAATAGACCACTGGGAGGGAGATACACTGCATAATAGAACCTTGGGGGTGAGTTACCCTGAATAATAAACCCCTGGGATTGTGATACCCGGAATAATAGACCCCTGGGACTGAGATACCCTGAATAATAGACCCCTGGGAGTGAGATACCCTGAATAATAGACCCCTGGGAGTGAGATACCTTGAATAATGGACATTTGGGAGTGAGCTACCCTGAATATTAGACCCCTGGGAGGGAGATGCACTGAATAATAGAACCTTGGGAGTGAGTTACCCTGAATAATAAACCCCTGGGATTGTGATAACCGGAATAATAGACCCCTGGGATTGAGATACCCTGAATAATAGATCCCTGGGAGTGTTACCCTGAATAACAGACCCCTGGGAGTGAGATACCCTGAATAATGAACCCTTGGGAGTGAGCTACCCAGAATAATAGACCCCTGGGCATGAGACACCCTGAATAACAGACCCCTGGGATTGAGATACACTGAATAATAGACCCCTGGGACAGAGATACCGTGAATAATAGACCCCTGGAAGCGAAATACCCTGAATAATTGACCCAGTGTGTGAGTTACCTTGAAATATAGACACTGGGAGTGAGATACCCTGAATAATTGATCCCTGGAAGTGAGATACCCTGAATAATAGACCCCTGGGAATGAGATGTCCTGAATAATAGATCCCTGGGAGCGATACACTGAATAATAGACCCCTGGGCGTGAGACACCCTGAATAACAGACCCCTGGGATTGAGATACACAGAATAATAGACCCCTGGGACAGAGACACCCTGAATAATAGACCCCTGGGCGTGAGACACCCTGAATAACAGACCCCTGGGATTGAGATACACTGAATAATAGACCCCTGGGACAGATACCCTGAATAATAGACCCCTGGAAGCGAAATACCCTGAATAATTGACCCTGGGTGTGAGATACACTGAATAATAGACCCCTGGGAGTGAGTTACCTTGAAATATAGACACTGGGAGTGAGATACCCTGCATAATAGATCCCCGGGAATGAGTTACCCCGAATAGTAGATCCCAGGATTGAGTTACCCTGAATAATAGATCCCTGGGTGTGCGATACCCAGAATAATAGATCCCTGGTAGAGAGTTACCCTGAATAATAGATCCCTGGGAGTGAGTTACCCTGAATAATAGACCACTGGGAGTGAGAAACAGTCAATAATAAATCCCCGGGAGTGTTAACTTGAATAATAGATCCCTGGGAGTGAGACACCCTGAATAATAGATCCCTGGGAGTGAGATACCCTCAATAATAGATCCCTGGGAGTGCGGTACCCTGAATAATAGATCCATGGGAGAGAGTTAACTTGAATCATAGACCACTGGGAGTGAGCTACCCTGAATAATATATCCCTGGGAGTGAGATACCCTGAATAACTGATCCCTGGGAGGGGGACACACTGAATAATAGAACCCTGGGAGTGAGTTACCCTGAATAATAGACCCCTGGGAGTGAGATACCCTGAATAATGAACCCTTGGGAGTGAGCTACCCTGAATAATAGACCTCTGGGAGGGAGATACCCTGAATAATAGATCCCTGGGAGCGAGTTACCCTGAATAACAGACCCCTGGGAGTGAGATAGACTGAATAATAGACCCCTGGGAGAGAGATACCCTGAATAATAGTTCCCTGGGTGTGAGATACACTGAATAATAGAACCCTGGGAGTGAGTTACCCTGAATAATTGATCCCTGGGAGTGAGATACCCTGAATAATAGACCCCTGGGAATGAGATGTCCTGAATAATAGATCCCTGGGAGTGAGTTACCCTGAATAACAGACCCCTGGGAGTGAGATACCCTGAATAATAGATCCCTGGGAGTGAGATACTCTGAATAATGAACCCTTGGGAGTGAGCTACCCTGAATAATAGACCCCTGGGAGTGAGATACCCTGAATAATAGACCCCTGGGAGTGAGATACCCTGAATAATGAACCCTTGGGAGTGAGCTACCCTGAATAATAGACCTCTGGGAGGGAGATACACTGAATAATAGAACCTTGGGAGTGTTACCCTGAATTCTAGACCCCTGGGATTGAGATACCCTGAAGAATAGACCCTGGGAGTTAGAAACCCTGAAAAACAGACCCCTGGGAATGAGATGTCCTGAATAATAGATCCCTGGGACTGAGTTACCCTGAATAACTGATCCCTGGGAGTGGGACACACTGAATAATAGAACCCTGGGAGTGAGATACCCTGAATAATGGACCCCTGGGAGTGAGATACCCTGAATAATAGACCCCTGGGAATGTGATGTCCTGAATAATAGATCCCTGGGAGCGAGTTACCCTGAATAACAGACCCCTGGGAGTGAGATGTCATGAATAATAGACCTCGGATTGAGATACCCTGAATAATAGATATCTGGGCATGAGATACCCTGAATAACAGACCCCTGGGATTTAGATACCCTGAATAATAGACCCCTGGGATTGAGATACCCTGAATAATAGACCCCTAGGAGTGAGTTACCCTGAATAATAGACCCCTAGGAGTGAGTTACCCTGAATAATAGACCTCTGGCAGTGAGATACCCTGAATAATAGTTCCCTGGGATTGAGATGCACTGAATAATAGACCCCTGGGATAGAGATACCCTGAATAATTGACCCCTGGAAGCGAACTACCCTGAATAATTGACCCTGGGTGTGAGATAGATTGAATAATAGACCCCTGGGAGTGAGTTACCTTGAAATATAGACACTGGGAGTGAGTTACCCTGAATATTAGACCCCTGGAAGCGAAATACCCTGAATAATAGACCCGGGGAGTGAGAAACCCTCAATAATAGATCCCTGGGAATGTTACCCTGAATAACAGACACCTGGGAGTGAGTTACCCTGAATAATAGACCCCTGGGAGTGAGTTACCCTCAATAATAGATCCCTGGGAGTGCGGTACCCTGAATAATAGATCCCTGGGAGTGAGACACCCTGAATAATAGATCCCTGGGAGAGAGTTAACTTGAATAATAGACCACTGGGAGTGAGCTACCCTGAATAATATATCCCTGGGAGAGAGATACCCTGAATAATGGACCCCTGGGAGTGAGCTACCCTAAATAATAGACCCCTGGGAGGGAGATACACTGAATAATAGACCCCTGGGAGTGAGATACCCTGAATAATAGATCCCTGGGAGTGAGCTACCCTAAATAATAGACCCCTGGGAGGGAGATACACTGTATAATAGACCCCTGGGAGTGAGATACCCTGAATAATAGACCCCTGGGAGTGAGATACCTTGAATAATGGACCTTTGGGAGTGAGCTACCCTGAATAATAGACCCCTGGGAGGGAGATACCCTGAATAATAGACCCTGGGAATGAGATGTCCTGAATAATAGATCCCTGGGAGTAAGCTACCCTGAATAATGTATCCCTGGGAGAGAGATACCCTGAATAATGGACACCTGGGAGTGAGTTACCTTGAATAATGGACCTTTGGGAGTGAGATACCTTGAATAATGGACCTTTGGGAGTGAGATACCTTGAATAATGGACCTTTGGGAGTGAGCTACCCTAAATAATAGACCCCTGGGAGTGAGATACCTTGAATAATGGACCTTTGGGAGTGAGATACCTTGAATAATGGACCTTTGGGAGTGAGCTACCCTGAATAATAGACCCCTGGGAGGGAGATACACTGCATAATAGAACCTTGGGGGTGAGTTACCCTGAATAATAAACCCCTGGGATTGTGATACCCGGAATAATAGACCCCTGGGACTGAGATACCCTGAATAATAGACCCCTGGGAGTGAGATACCCTGAATAATAGACCCCTGGGAGTGAGATACCTTGAATAATGGACCTTTGGGAGTGAGCTACCCTGAATATTAGACCCCTGGGAGTGAGATACCCTGAATAATAGATCCCTGGGTGTGAGATACCCTGAATAACAGACCCCTGGGAGTGAGATACCCTGAATAATAGACCCCTGGGAGGGAGATACCCTGAATAATAGACCCTTAGGAGTAAGTTACCCTGAATATTAGACCCCTGGAAGCGAAATACCCCGACTAATCGACCCGGGGAGTGAGAAACCCTCAATAATAGATCCCCGGGAGTGTTACCTTGAATAATAGATCCCTGGGAGTGAGACACCCTGAATAATAAATCCCTGGGAATGTTACCCTGAATAACAGACCCCTGGGAGTGCGTTTCCCTCAATAATAGATCCCTGGGAGTGCGGTACCCTGAATAATAGATCCTTGGGATTGAGACACCCTGAATAATAGATCCCTGGGAGAGTTACCCTGAATAATAGATCCCTGGGAGAGAGTTAACTTGAATAATAGACCTCTGGGAGTGAGCTACCCTTAATAATAGATCCCTGGGAGAGAGATACCCTGAATAATGGACCCCTGGGAGTGAGCTACCCTAAATAATAGACCACTAAGAGGGAGATACCTTGAATAATGGACCCCTGGGAGTGAGATACCCTGAATAATAGACCCCTGGGAGGGAGATACCTTGCATAATGGACCCTTGGGAGTGAGCTACCCTGAATAATAGACCCCTGGGAGGGAGATACCTTGAATAATGGACCCTTGGGAGTGAGCTACCCTGAATAATAGACCCCTGGGAGGGAGATACCTTGAATAATGGACCCTTGGGAGTGAGCTACCCTGAATAATAGACCCCTGGGAGTGAGCTACCCTGAATAATAGACCCCTGGGAGGGAGATACCTTGAATAATGGACCCTTGGGAGTGAGCTACCCTGAATAATAGAACCTTGGGAGTGAGTTACACTGAATAATAAACCCCTGGGATTGTGATACCCGGAATAATAGACCCCTGGAATTGAGATTACCCTGAATAATAGACCCCTGGGATTGAGATGTCCTGAATAATCGATCCCTGGGAGTGAGTTACCCTGAATAACAGACCCCTGGGAGTGAGATGTCCTGAATAATAGATCCCTGGGAGCGAGTTAACATGAATAACAGACCCCTGGGAGTGAGATGTCCTGAATAATAGACCTCTTGGATTGAGATACCCTGAATAATAGATCTCTGGGCGTGAGATACCCTGAATAACAGACCACTGGGATTGAGATACCCTGAATAATAGACCCCTGGGATTGAGATACCCTGAATAAGAGATCCCTGGGCGTGAGATACCCTGAATAACAGACCCCTGGGAGTGAGATACCCTGAATAATAGACCCCTGGGAGGGCGATACCCTGAATAATAGACCCCTAGGAGTGAGTTACCCTGAATAATAGACCTCTGGCAGTGAGATACCCTGAATAATAGTTCCCTGGGATAGAGATACCCTGAATAATAGACCCCTGGGCGTGAGATACCCTGTATAACAGACCCCGAGGAGTGAGATACCCTGAATATTAGACCCCTGGAAGCGAAATACCCTGAATAATAGACCCGGGGAGTGTTACCTTGAATAATAGACCCATGGGAGTGAGATACCCTGAATAATAGACCCCTGGGATTGAGATACCCTGAATAACAGACCCATGGGAGTGAGATGTCCTGAATAATAGACCTCTTGGATTGAGATGTCCTGAATAATAGACCTCTTGGATTGAGATACCCTGAATAATAGATCCCTGGGCGTGAGATACCCTGAATAACAGACCCCTGGGATTGAGATACCCTGAATAATAGATCCCTGGGCGTGAGATACCCTGAATAACAGACCCCTGGGAGTAAGATACCCTGAATAACAGACCCCTGGGAGTGAGACGTCCTGAATAATAGATCCCTGGGAATGTTACCCTCAATAACAGACCCCTGGGAGTGAGTTACCCTGAATAATAGATCCCTGGGAGTGAGATATCATCACGAATAGATCCCTGGGAGTGCGGTACCGTGAATAATAGATCCCTGGGAGTGAGACATCCTGAAAAATAGACCCCTGGGAGAGTTACCCTGAATAATAGATCCCTGGGAGAGAGTTAACATGAATAATAGACCACTGGGAGTGAGCTACCCTGAATAATAGATCCCTGGGAGTGCAGTACCCTGAATAATAGATCCCTGGGAGTGCGGTACCCTGAATAATAGATCCCTGGGAGTGAGACACCCTGAATAATAGATCCCTGGGAGTGCGGTACCCTGAATAATAGATCCCTGGGAGTGAGATACCCTCAATAATAGATCCCTGGGAGTGAGCTACCCTTAATAATAGACCCCTGGGAGTGAGATACCCTGAAAAATGGACCCTTGGGAGTGAGCTACCCTGAATAATAGACCCCTGGGATTGTGATACCCGGAATAATAGACCCCTGGGATTGAGATACCCTGAATAATAGATCCCTGGGAGGGGGACACACTGAATAATAGAACCCTGGGAGTGAGATACCCTGAATAATAGATCCCTGGGTGTGAGATACCCTGAATAACAGACCCCTGGGAGTGAGATACCCTGAATAATAGACCCCTGGGAGGGAGATACCCTGAATAATAGACCCTTAGGAGTAAGTTACCCTGAATATTAGACCCCTGGAAGCGAAATACCCCGACTAATCGACCCGGGGAGTGAGAAACCCTCAATAATAGATCCCCGGGAGTGTTACCTTGAATAATAGATCCCTGGGAGTGAGACACCCTGAATAATAAATCCCTGGGAATGTTACCCTGAATAACAGACCCCTGGGAGTGCGTTTCCCTCAATAATAGATCCCTGGGAGTGCGGTACCCTGAATAATAGATCCCTGGGATTGAGACACCCTGAATAATAGATCCCTGGGAGAGTTACCCTGAATAATAGATCCCTGGGAGAGAGTTAACTTGAATAATAGACCTCTGGGAGTGAGCTACCCTTAATAATATATCCCTGGGAGAGAGATACCCTGAATAATGGACCCCTGGGAGTGAGCTACCCTAAATAATAGACCACTAAGAGGGAGATACCTTGAATAATGGACCCCTGGGAGTGAGATACCCTGAATAATAGACCCCTGGGAGTGAGATACCCTGAATAATAGACCCCTGGGAGGGAGATACCTTGCATAATGGACCCTTGGGAGTGAGCTACCCTGAATAATAGACCCCTGGGAGGGAGATACCTTGAATAATGGACCCTTGGGAGTGAGCTACCCTGAATAATAGACCCCTGGGAGGGAGATACCTTGAATAATGGACCCTTGGGAGTGAGATACCTTGAATAATGGACCCTTGGGAGTGAGCTACCCTGAATAATAGACCCCTGGGAGGGAGATACCCTGAATAATAGACCCCTGGGAGGGAGATACCTTGCATAATGGACCCTTGGGAGTGAGCTACCCTGAATAATAGACCCCTGGGAGGGAGATACCTTGAATAATGGACCCTTGGGAGTGAGCTACCCTGAATAATAGACCCCTGGGAGTGAGCTACCCTGAATAATAGACCCCTGGGAGGGAGATACCTTGAATAATGGACCCTTGGGAGTGAGCTACCCTGAATAATAGAACCTTGGGAGTGAGTTACACTGAATAATAAACCCCTGGGATTGTGATACCCGGAATAATAGACCCCTGGAATTGAGATTACCCTGAATAATAGACCCCTGGGATTGAGATGTCCTGAATAATCGATCCCTGGGAGTGAGTTACCCTGAATAACTGATCCCTGGGGGGGGGACACACTGAATAATAGAACCCCGGGAGTGAGTTACCCTGAATAATTGATCCCTGGGAGTGAGATACCCTGAATAATAGACCCCTGGGAATGAGATGTCCTGAATAATAGATCCCTGGGAGCGAGTTAACCTGAATAACAGACCCCTGGGAGTGAGATGTCCTGAATAATAGACCTCTTGGATTGAGATACCCTGAATAATAGATCTCTGGGCGTGAGATACCCTGAATAACAGACCACTGGGATTGAGATACCCTGAATAATAGACCCCTGGGATTGAGATACCCTGAATAAGAGATCCCTGGGCGTGAGATACCCTGAATAACAGACCCCTGGGAGTGAGATACCCTGAATACTAGACCCCTGGGAGGGCGATACCCTGAATAATAGACCCCTAGGAGTGAGTTACCCTGAATAATAGACCTCTGGCAGTGAGATACCCTGAATAATAGTTCCCTGGGATAGAGATACCCTGAATAATAGACCCCTGGGCGTGAGATACCCTGTATAACAGACCCCGAGGAGTGAGATACCCTGAATATTAGACCCCTGGAAGCGAAATACCCTGAATAATAGACCCGGGGAGTGTTACCTTGAATAATAGACCCATGGGAGTGAGATACCCTGAATAATAGACCCCTGGGATTGAGATACCCTGAATAACAGACCCATGGGAGTGAGATGTCCTGAATAATAGACCTCTTGGATTGAGATGTCCTGAATAATAGACCTCTTGGATTGAGATACCCTGAATAATAGATCCCTGGGCGTGAGATACCCTGAATAACAGACCCCTGGGATTGAGATACCCTGAATAATAGATCCCTGGGCGTGAGATACCCTGAATAACAGACCCCTGGGAGTAAGATACCCTGAATAACAGACCCCTGGGAGTGAGACGTCCTGAATAATAGATCCCTGGGAATGTTACCCTCAATAACAGACCCCTGGGAGTGAGTTACCCTGAATAATAGATCCCTGGGAGAGAGTTAACATGAATAATAGACCACTGGGAGTGAGCTACCCTGAATAATAGATCCCTGGGAGTGCAGTACCCTGAATAATAGACCCCTGGGATTGTGATACCCGGAATAATAGACCCCTGGGATTGAGATACCCTGAATAATAGATCCCTGGGAGGGGGACACACTGAATAATAGAACCCTGGGAGTGAGATACCCTGAATAACAGACCCCTGGGAGTGAGATACCCTGAATAATAGACCCCTGGGAGGGAGATACCCTGAATAATAGATCCCTGGGTGTGAGATACCCTGAATAACAGACCCCTGGGAGTGAGATACCCTGAATAATAGACCCCTGGGAGGGAGATACCCTGAATAATAGACCCTTAGGAGTAAGTTACCCTGAATATTAGACCCCTGGAAGCGAAATACCCCGACTAATCGACCCGGGGAGTGAGAAACCCTCAATAATAGATCCCCGGGAGTGTTACCTTGAATAATAGATCCCTGGGAGTGAGACACCCTGAATAATAAATCCCTGGGAATGTTACCCTGAATAACAGACCCCTGGGAGTGCGTTTCCCTCAATAATAGATCCCTGGGAGTGCGGTACCCTGAATAATAGATCCCTGGGATTGAGACACCCTGAATAATAGATCCCTGGGAGAGTTACCCTGAATAATAGATCCCTGGGAGAGAGTTAACTTGAATAATAGACCTCTGGGAGTGAGCTACCCTTAATAATATATCCCTGGGAGAGAGATACCCTGAATAATGGACCCCTGGGAGTGAGCTACCCTAAATAATAGACCACTAAGAGGGAGATACCTTGAATAATGGACCCCTGGGAGTGAGATACCCTGAATAATAGACCCCTGGGAGTGAGCTACCCTGAATAATAGACCCCTGGGAGGGAGATACCTTGAATAATGGACCCTTGGGAGTGAGCTACCCTGAATAATAGAACCTTGGGAGTGAGTTACACTGAATAATAAACCCCTGGGATTGTGATACCCGGGAAAATAGACCCCTGGAATTGAGATTACCCTGAATAATAGACCCCTGGGATTGAGATGTCCTGAATAATCGATCCCTGGGAGTGAGTTACCCTGAATAACTGATCCCTGGGGGGGGGGACACACTGAATAATAGAACCCCGGGAGTGAGTTACCCTGAATAATTGATCCCTGGGAGTGAGATACCCTGAATAATAGACCCCTGGGAATGAGATGTCCTGAATAATAGATCCCTGGGAGCGAGTTAACCTGAATAACAGACCCCTGGGAGTGAGATGTCCTGAATAATAGACCTCTTGGATTGAGATACCCTGAATAATAGATCTCTGGGCGTGAGATACCCTGAATAACAGACCCCTGGGATTGAGATACCCTGAATAATAGACCCCTGGGATTGAGATACCCTGAATAAGAGATCCCTGGGCGTGAGATACCCTGAATAACAGACCCCTGGGAGTGAGATACCCTGAATAATAGACCCCTGGGAGGGCGATACCCTGAATAATAGACCCCTAGGAGTGAGTTACCCTGAATAATAGACCTCTGGCAGTGAGATACCCTGAATAATAGTTCCCTGGGATAGAGATACCCTGAATAATAGACCCCTGGGCGTGAGATACCCTGTATAACAGACCCCTAGGAGTGAGATACCCTGAATATTAGACCCCTGGAAGCGAAATACCCTGAATAATAGATTCGGGGAGTGTTACCTTGAATAATAGACCCATGGGAGTGAGATACCCTGAATAACAGACCCATGGGAGTGAGATGTCCTGAATAATAGACCTCTTGGATTGAGATGTCCTGAATAATAGACCCCTGGGATTGAGATACCCTGAATAATAGATCCCTGGGCGTGAGATACCCTGAATAACAGACCCCTGGGAGTGAGATACCCTGAATAACAGACCCCTGGGAGTGAGATGTCCTGAATAATAGACCTCTTGGATTGAGATACCCTGAATAATAGATCCCTGGGCGTGAGATACCCTGAATAACAGACCCCTGGGAGTGAGATACCCTGAATAACAGATCCCTGGGAGTGAGATATCCTGAATAACAGACCCCTGGGAGTGAGATACCCTGAATAATAGATCCCTGGGCGTGAGATACCCTGAATAACAGACCCCTGGGAGTGAGATACCCTGAATAATAGACCCCTGGGAGTGAGATACCCTGAATAATAGACCCCTGGGAGGGAGATACCCTGAATAATAGACCCCTGGGATTGAGATACCCTGAATAATAGATCCCTGAGAGTGAGAAACCCTGAATAATAGACCACTGGGAGTGAGCTACCCTGAATAATGTATCCCTGGGAGAGAGATACCCTGAATAATAGTCACCTGGGAGTGAGAAACCCTCAATAATAGATCCCCGGGAGTGTTACCTTGAATAATAGACCCATGGGAGTGAGATGTCCTGAATAATAGACCTCTTGGATTGAGATACCCTGAATAATAGATCCCTGGGCGTGAGATACCCTGAATAACAGACCCCTGGGATTGAGATACCCTGAATAATAGATCCCTGGGCGTGAGATACCCTGAATAACAGACCCCTGGGAGTGAGATACCCTGAATAACAGACCCCTGGGAGTGAGATGTCCTGAATAATAGACCTCTTGGATTGAGATACCCTGAATAATAGATCCCTGGGCGTGAGATACCCTGAATAACAGACCCCTGGGATTGAGATACCCTGAATAATAGATCCCTGGGCGTGAGATACCCTGAATAACAGACCCCTGGGAGTGAGATACCCTGAATAACAGACCCCTGGGAGTGAGATACCCTGAATAACAGATCCCTGGGAGTGAGATATCCTGAATAACAGACCCCTGGGAGTGAGATACCCTGAATAATAGATCCCTGGGCGTGAGATACCCTGAATAACAGACCCCTGGGAGTGAGATACCCTGAATAATAGACCCCTGGGAGGGAGATACCCTGAATAACAGACCCCTGGGAGTGAGATACCCTGAATAATAGACCCCTGGGAGTGAGTTACCCTGAATATTAGACCCCTGGGATTGAGATACCCTGAATAATAAATCCCTGGGAGTGAGAAACCCTGAATAATAGACCACTGGGAGTGAGCTACCCTGAATAATGTATCCCTGGGAGAGAGATACCCTGAATAATAGATCCCTGGGATTGAGACACCCTGAATAATAGACCCCTGGGATTGAGACACCCTGAATAATAGATCCCTGGGAATGTTACCCTGAATAACAGACCCCTGGGAGTGAGTTACCCTGAATAATAGACCCCTAGGAGTGAGTTACCCTGAATAATAGATCCCTGGGAGAGTTACCCTGAATAGTAGACTCCTGGGAGTGAGTTACCCTGAATAATAGACCTCTGGCAGTGAGATACCCTGAATAATAGACCCCTAGGAGTGAGATACCCTGAATAATAGATCCCTGGGATTGAGATACACTGAATAATAGACCCCTGGGATTGAGATACCCTGAATAAGAGACCCCTGGGAGTGAGATACCCTCAATAATAGATCCCTGGGAGAGTTACCCTGAATAATAGACTCCTGGGAGTGAGATACCCTGAATAATAGACCTCTGGCAGTGAGATACCCTGAATAATAGACCCCTAGGAGTGAGATACCCTGAATAATAGATCCCTGGGATTGAGATACACTGAATAATAGACCCCTGGGATTGAGATACCCTGAATAAGAGACCCCTGGGAGTGAGATACCCTCAATAATAGATCCCTGGGAGAGTTACCCTGAATAACTGATCCCTGGGAGGGGGACACACTGAATAATAGAACCCTGGGAGTGAGTTACCCTGAATAATTGATCCCTGGGAGTGAGATACCCTGAATAATAGACCCCTGGGAATGAGATGTCCTGAATAATAGATCCCTGGGAGTGAGTTACCCTGAATAACAGACCCCTGGGAGTAAGATACCCAGAAGAATAGACCTCTGGGATTGAGATACCCTGAAGAATAGACCCTGGGAGTGAGATACCCTGAAGAATAGATCCCTGGGTGTGCGATACCCTGAATAATAGACCACTGGGAGTGAGCTACCCTGAATAATGTATCCCTGGGATTGAGATACCCTGACTAATAGATCCCTGGGAGTGAGTTACCCTGAATAACTGATCCCTGGGAGGGGGACACACTGAACAATAGACCCCTGGGAGTGAGTTACCCTGAATAATTGATCCCTGGGAGTGAGATACCCTGAATAATAGACCCCTGGGAATGAGATGTCCTGAATAATAGATCCCTGGGAGTGAGTTACCCTGAATAACAGACCCCTGGGAGTAAGATACCCAGAAGAATAGACCTCTGGGATTGAGATACCCTGAAGAATAGACCCTGGGAGTGAGATACCCTGAAGAATAGACCCTGGGAATGAGATGTCCTGAATAATACATCCCTGGGAGTGAGTTACCCTGAATAACAGACCCCTGGGAGTGAGATACCCTGAATAATGAACCCGTGGGAGTGAGCTACCCTGAATAATAGACGCCTGGGAGGGAGATACACTGAATAATAGAACCTGGGGAGTGAGTTACCCTGAATAATAAACCCCTGGGAGTGAGTTACCCTGTATAATTCATCCCTGGGACTGAGATACCCTGAATAATTGACCCCTGGGACTGAGATGTCCTGAATAATAGATCCCTGGGAGCGAGTTACCCTGAATAACAGACCCCTGGGAGTGAGATGTCCTGAATAATAGACCTCTTGGATTGAGATACCCTGAATAATAGATCTCTGGGATTGAGATACCCTGAATAATGGACCCCTGGGATTGAGATACCCTGAATAATAGATCCCTGGGAGTGAGATACCCTGAATAACAGACCACTGGGAGTGAGTTACCCTGAATAATAAACCCCTGGGAGTGAGTTACCCTGTATAATTCATCCCTGGGACTGAGATACCCTGAATAATTGACCCCTGGGACTGAGATGTCCTGAATAATAGATCCCTGGGAGCGAGTTACCCTGAATAACAGACCCCTGGGAGTGAGATGTCCTGAATAATAGACCTCTTGGATTGAGATACCCTGAATAATAGATCTCTGGGATTGAGATACCCTGAATAATGGACCCCTGGGATTGAGATACCCTGAATAATAGATCCCTGGGAGTGAGATACCCTGAATAACAGACCCCTGGAAGCGAAATACCCTGAATAATAGACCCGGGGAGTGAGAAACCCTCAATAATAGATCCCCGGGAGTATTACCCTGAATAATAGATCCCTGGGAGAGTTACCCTGAATAGTAGACTCCTGGGAGTGAGTTACCCTGAATAATAGATCCCTGGGATTGAGATACCCTGAATAAGAGACCCCTGGGAGTGAGATACCCTCAATAATAGATCCCTGGGAGAGTTACCCTGAATAATAGACTCCTGGGAGTGAGATACCCTGAATAATAGACCCCTGGGAGGGAGATACCCTGAATAATAGACCCCTAGGAGTGAGATACCCTGAATAATACATCCCTGGGATTGAGATACACTGAATAATAGACCCCTGGGATTGAGATACCCTGAATAAGAGACCCCTGGGAGTGAGTTACCTTGAATAATAGACCCTGGGATCGAGATACCCTGAATAATTGACCCCTGGGAGTGAGTTACCCTGAATAATGTATCCCTGGGATTGAGATACCCTGAATAATAGATCCCTGGGAGTGAGTTACCCTGAATAATGTATCCCTGGGAGTGAGATACCATGAATAATAGATCCCTGGGAGTGAGTTACCCTGAATAACTGATCCCTGGGGGGGGGACACACTGAATAATAGAACCCTGGGAGTGAGTTACCCTGAATAATTGATCCCTGGGAGTGAGATACCCTGAATAATAGACCCCTGGGAATGAGATGTCCTGAATAATAGATCCCTGGGAGTGAGTTACCCTGAATAACAGACCCCTGGGAGTAAGATACCCAGAAGAATAGACCTCTGGGATTGAGATACCCTGAAGAATAGACCCTGGGAGTGAGATACCCTGAAGAATAGATCCCTGGGTGTGCGATACCCTGAATAATAGACCACTGGGAGTGAGCTACCCTGAATAATGTATCCCTGGGATTGAGATACCCTGACTAATAGATCCCTGGGAGTGAGTTACCCTGAATAACTGATCCCTGGGAGGGGGACACACTGAACAATAGACCCCTGGGAGTGAGTTACCCTGAATAATTGATCCCTGGGAGTGAGATACCCTGAATAATAGACCCCTGGGAATGAGATGTCCTGAATAATAGATCCCTGGGAGTGAGTTACCCTGAATAACAGACCCCTGGGAGTAAGATACCCAGAAGAATAGACCTCTGGGATTGAGATACCCTGAAGAATAGACCCTGGGAGTGAGATACCCTGAAGAATAGACCCTGGGAATGAGATGTCCTGAATAATACATCCCTGGGAGTGAGTTACCCTGAATAACAGACCCCTGGGAGTGAGATACCCTGAATAATGAACCCGTGGGAGTGAGCTACCCTGAATAATAGACGCCTGGGAGGGAGATACACTGAATAATAGAACCTGGGGAGTGAGTTACCCTGAATAATAAACCCCTGGGAGTGAGTTACCCTGTATAATTCATCCCTGGGACTGAGATACCCTGAATAATTGACCCCTGGGACTGAGATGTCCTGAATAATAGATCCCTGGGAGCGAGTTACCCTGAATAACAGACCCCTGGGAGTGAGATGTCCTGAATAATAGACCTCTTGGATTGAGATACCCTGAATAATAGATCTCTGGGATTGAGATACCCTGAATAATGGACCCCTGGGATTGAGATACCCTGAATAATAGATCCCTGGGAGTGAGATACCCTGAATAACAGACCACTGGGATTGAGATACCCTGAATAATAGACCCCTGGGATTGAGATACCCTGAATAATGGACCCCTGGGATTGAGATACCCTGAATAACAGACCCCTGGGAGTGAGATACCCTGAATAATAGACCCCTGGGAGGGAGATACCCTGAATAATAGACCCCTTGGAGTGAGTTACCCTGAATAATAGACCTCTGGCAGTGAGATACCGTGAATAATTGATCCCTGGGATAGAGATACCCTGAATAATAGACCCCTGGAAGCGAAATACCCTGAATAATTGACCCTGGGTGTGAGATACACTGAATAATAGACCCCTGGGAGTGAGGTACCTTGAAATATAGACCCTGGGAGTGAGTTACCCTGAATATTAGACCCCTGGGAGTGAGCTACCCTAAATAATAGACCCCTGGGAGGGAGATACACTGAATAATAGACCCCTGGGAGTGAGGTACCTTGAAATATAGACCCTGGGAGTGAGTTACCCTGAATATTAGACCCCTGGAAGCGAAATACCCTGAATAATAGACCCGGGGAGTGAGAAACCCTCAATAATAGATCCCTGGGAGTGCGGTACCCTGAATAATATATCCCTGGGAGAGAGTTAACTTGAATAATAGACCCCTGGGAATGAGACGTTCTGAATAATAGATCTCTGGGAGCGAGTTACCCTGAATAATAGATCTCTGGGCGTGAGATACCCTGAATAACAGACCACTGGGATTGAGATACCCTGAATAATAGACCCCTGGGATTGAGATACCCTGAATAATAGATCTCTGGGCGTGAGATACCCTGAATAACAGACCACTGGGATTGAGATACCCTGAATAATAGACCCCTGGGATTGAGATACCCTGAATAATAGATCTCTGGGCGTGAGATACACTGAATAATAGACCCCTGGGATGGAGATACCCTGAATAATAGAACCCTAGGAGTGAGTTACCCTGAATAATAGACCCCTGGGAGTGATGTGCCCTGAATAATGGACGCCTGGCAGTGAGATGTCCTGAATAATAGACCCCTGGGAGTGCAATACCCTGAATATTAGATCTCTGGGAGTGAGATACCCTGAATAATAGATCCCTGGGAGTGAGTTACCCTGAATAATAGATCCCTGGGAGTGAGATACCCTGAATAATAGACCCCCGGGAGTGAGATACACTGAATAATAGATCCCTGGGAATGAGATAGACTGAATCATCGATCTCTGGGAGTGAGATACCCTGAATAATAGATCCCTGGGAGTGAGATACCCTGAATAATAGATCCCTGGGAGTGAGATACCCTGAATAATAGACCCCTGGCAGTGCACCACCTCTGGTTGTGACAGGAAGAACTTGCATTTCTATAGTGCCTGGCCCGGCCTCAGGCCATGGCCAAGCGCTTCCCAGCCAACGAAGTACTTTCTGAACTGTGGTCACTGTTGTAATCTAGGTGACGCAGCAGCTAATTTGTGCACAGCAAGATCCCACAAACAGCACTGTGATAATGATCAGATCATCTGCTTTACTGATGTTCCTTGAATATTAGCCTCAGGACACTGGGCAGAGCTCCCTCTCCTCCTCCTCCAATAGTGGCTGTGGGGTCTCTTACCTCCACCTGAGAGGGCCGACCCTCAGTTTAAAGTCTCATCTGAAAGACAGCGCGTCTGACAGTGCAGCACTCCCTCAGTACCGGCACTGGGAGTGTCAGCTGAGGTTGTAGGACGCAAGTCTTTGGAGTGGAACTCAAACCTTC
Organism: Heterodontus francisci; assembly: GCF_036365525.1. Taxonomy (NCBI): domain Eukaryota; kingdom Metazoa; phylum Chordata; class Chondrichthyes; order Heterodontiformes; family Heterodontidae; genus Heterodontus; species Heterodontus francisci. Next base: position 12,920,797 of record NC_090418.1, on the reverse strand, counting down.
AGAGCCCAGAGGCCAGAGCAGTGCAGGCCTCCCGCACAGTGGCACACCCGCTCTTTGGCAGCATGCCCTCTGCATGACCCAAGCAGGGGAGGCGAAGCCACCCTTCATGAATGAGGCCTGCCTGGCAAGTGCCGATTGGACAACTGACCGTGGAGGGAAGTCCTAACAGGAGCCGGATCCTCATGCTTCCCATTGGCTGGCAGTCAGAAATGGGTCTGGTTGGCTAATTTTGCCTTTCCTTTCTATCTCGCTCTTGCTTGCTCCCTCGCCCAGGAACGTCAAGGTCGGAAGCCAAATCCATCCCCAGCGAGGTGCAGCCTGCTGTGCAAGGCCCAGTCGCACACCAGGTGGGACATCTCCTCACTCCCAGGGGAAGAGCTGCATCCATTGGCTTTTTAAAAATTCTTTCATGGGATGTGGACGTCACTGGCAAGGCCAGCATTTACTGCCATTCCCAAATTGACAACTGAGTGGCTTGCGAGGCCATTTCAGTGGGCATTTAAGAGTCAACCACATTGCTGTGGGTCCTGAGTCACACGTAGGCCAGACCGGGTAAGGATGGCAGATTTCCTTTCCCTAAAGGACAGTCGTGAGCCAGATGGGTTTCCACGACAATCGATGATAGTTTCGTGGCACCATTACTGAGACTAGCTTTCAATTCCAGATTTTTTACAATTTAATTCATTTAAATTCCTTCGACTTCCGAGGTGGCCTTTGAACCAGTGTCCCCAGGGCATTAGCCTGGGCCTCTGGATCGCTAGTCCGGTGACGTTCCCACGACGCCAACATCACCCCCAGCTCAGCTGCTGTCTGTACAGAGCGCAACAATCTCGCTGGGCTGGATTTTCCCCCTCGGGGCGGGAAGCAGAGGCCCAACCAGTCCCCATCCACCACCACCCACCTCCGCCTGGCTGAACTTGTTCTCACATTGGACAACTTCTCCTTCAACTCCACGCACTTCCTTCAAGTAAAAGGTGTCGCTATGGGTACCCGCATGGGTCCTAGTTATGCCTGTCTTTTTGTGGGATATGTCAAGCATTCTTTGTTCCAGTCCTACTTAGGCCCCCTCCCCCAACTCTTTTTCCGGTACATTGATGACTGTATCAGTGCAATTTCCTGCTCTCACCCCGAACTGGAAAACTTTAACAACTTTGCTTCCAATTCCCACCCTTCTCTCACCTTTACATGGTCCATCCCTGACACTTCACTTCCCTTCTTTGACTTCTCTGTCTCCATCTCTGGGGATAGGTTGTCCACTAATATCCATTATAAACCCACCGACTCCCACAGCTACCTCGACTACACTTCTTCACACCCTACCTCCTGTAAGGACTCCATTCCATTCTCCCAGTTTCTCCGTCTCCAACACATCTGCTCTGATGATGCTACCTTCCATGACGGTGCTTCTGATATGACCTTCTTTTTCCTCAACCAAGGATTCCCCCCCACTGTGGTTGACAGGGCCCTCAACCGTGTCCGGCCCATTTCCCACACCTCTACCCTCACCCCTTCCCCTCCCTCCCAGAACCGCGACAGGGTTCCCCTTGTCCTCACTTTCCACCCCATCAGCCTCCAGATCCAAAGGATCATCCTCCGCCATTTCCACCACCTCCAGCGTGATGCCACTACCAAACACATCTTCCCCTCCCTTCCCGTCAGCATTCCGAAGGGATTGTTCCCTCCGCGACACCCTGGTTCACTCCTCCATTACCCCCATCACCTCGTCCCCACCCATGGCACCTTCCCCTGCAATCGCAGGAGGTGTAATACCTGCCCATTTACCTCCTCTCTCCTCACTATCCCAGGCCCCAAACACTCCTTTCAGGTGAAGCAGCGATTTACCTGTACTTCTTTCAATGTAGTATACTGTATTCGCTGCTCACAGTGTGGTCTCCTCTACATTGGGGAGACCAAGCGCAGACTGGGTGACCGCTTTGCGGAACATCTCCGCTCAGTCCGCAAGCAGGACCCTGAGCTTCCGGTTGCTTGCCATTTCAACACTCCCCCCTGCTCTCATGCTCACATCTCTGTCCTGGGATGGCTGCAGTGTTCCAGTGAACATCAACGCAAGCTCGAGGAACAGCATCTCATTTACCGATTAGGCACATTACAGCCTGCCGGACTGAACATTGAGTTCAATAATTTCAGAGCATGACAGTCCCCCCATTTTACTTTCATTTTTAGTTATTTTTTCTTTTTTCCTTTGTTACATTTTTTACAATCTTTTTTCTTGCATTTATTTCATTTCATCTTAGTTTGTTCAGTTTGCTTACCCACTGTTTTTTTCATGTTTGCACTTGCTGCTGTTCAATATTCAGTCCGTTAACACCTAATCTGTACTAATGCTTTGTCTTTCAACACACCATTAACATATTATTTGCCTTTGCTCCGTGACCTTTTGGTCAGCTATGTGGCCTTGTCCAATCTACACCTTCTCCTTTGTTATCTCTTGCCCCACCCCCACCTCACTTGCTTATAACCTGTGACTTTTCTAATATTTGTCAGTTCCGATGAAGGGTCACTGACCCGAAACGTTAACTCTGCTTCTCTTTTCACAGATGCTGCCAGACCTGCTGAGTGGTTCCAGCATTTCTTGTTTTTATTTCAGATTTCCAGCATCCGCAGTATTTTGCTTTTATTAAGCAGAGGTCGAGACTGTTTCCAGGCTGCGGATCCACCCCAGTGTTGGCCTGGCTACTGAATATATTTTTTAATAAAGATGGGAGCGTGGGGACGCGGCAGGGGGAGGGGGTGGGAACACTCATTGGGATTTCGACGGGGGCGGCCCCTTAATTGGCCTGGAGACAGGTTCCCATCCAACTCAGAGCGGTGGGTGGGCTCTCGAAACATCAGGGCCAATCGGAGGCCTTCCCGCTTGACAGGAGCTGCCGGCTGTAATGGAAAGTTAAATAAGACAACAGGCGCTTGAACAGGGAGACGCCCCCCTCTCCAGCTTTTTAAAATCTTTATTAAAAAATATATTCAGTGGCCAGGCCAACGCTATGGGGGTGGGATCTGTCTATAGGGCGGCCTGTGGCCTCTAGGCCTGTCTCGAGCACTGGCAACCCCTCTAGTCACCCGCACCTCCAGGCAGTTAAAACTGGCTCCCGCCATCTGCAGGAACAAGGAGGCTGACTGGAAAATCCCAGGCGGCCTCCTTTTAATTGGCCTTAATTAGGTCCTTAACAAGCCTAATTGGCTACCCGTCACGTGGGGACTCGGTAGCCCTGCTGGCTCCAGTCCTGCCTCCGCAAATATTTCTGGCACCAGGAACAGCGCCGGTATTTTGGGGTCCCAAATGCTTCTGTTCTTGCCCAATGGGGGCCCGAAAATTTAGCCCTCTCTCTCTCCCTCCATCCTGACTACCTTTTCACTCTGTCCTTTCGGGTACTGAGCCTAGGGGGTTTCCAACCCTGCAGATTTGGGCCTGGAGTGTCCAGGAATTGAAGAATGAACTCCCACACACAGCTCCATTCAAAAACCCCGAGCTTCCTAAATGCTGTGGCGACAAGAGCAGGTCAGAGGCTGGGAGTTCTGTGGCGAGTAACTCACCTCCTGACTCCCCAAAGCCTGTCCACCACCTGCAAGGCACAAGTCAGGGGTGTGATGGAATACTCTCCACTTGCCTGGATGGGTGCAGCTCCAACAACACTCAAGAAGCTCGACACCATCCAGGACGAAGCAGTCCACTTGATTGGCACCCCATGTACAAACATTCACTCCCTCCACCACCAACGCACAGTGGCAGCAGTGTGTACCATCTACAAGATGCACTGCAGCAACACACCAAGGCTCCCTCGACAGCACCTTCCAAACCCGTGACCTCTACCAACTAGAAGGACAAGGGCAGCAGATGCATGGGAACACCACCACCTGCAAGTTCCCTCCAAGTCACACATTATCCTGAGTACATCGGAACTATATCGCCGTTCCTTCACTGTCGCTGGGTCAAAATCCTGGAACTCCCTTCCTAACAGCACTGTGGGTGTCCCTACCCCACATGGACTGCAGCGGTTCAAGAAGGCAGCTCACCACCCCCTTCTCAAGGGCAATTAGGGATGGGCAATAAATGCTGGCCTGGCCAGTGATGCCCACATCCCATACATGAATTTTAAAAAAACTCGAGGCATGAAAAAAATTCTGTCTTAAACAAAAGAATTTCTGTGAACAACCATCTTGTTCATTGTTATAAAAGTATTGCAGGGGGCAGTAAAAAGCTGTCTGACTGAAAGACAACAATTATCCAATTGGGTAATTAAAAGTCTGCTCACTGTCCTATTGGCTGAGGTGAGGTGGGCAGGTCAGGCGACCAATGGCAGGAGAGTGTGCTGGCCAGGAGGTTGGAGGTGAAAGGTCACGGGATGCAACCTGAAGAAATACAATGGGAAACCCCAGATGCACATCTGCATATTAAAATGTCTCCTATTCTGTATTTAATGAATGACACTTGAAGACCACTGAGAAAGAGCCTTCCCTCCCGACTGTGAGGTGCAGCCAGAGGAGATATCGGCCAATGGACACAATCTATTTACTGTCCTATTTCCTCAAAACCATCATCAATCTCCAAGATGGTGTGCAGACTGTTACCAGGAATGAGGGAAGGTACCGGCAGCATGGCAGTGAGGGGATGAAGGATGGACCCGCATGGAGTCCTACTACTGGCAAATTACAATCTATGGCATTTGTGGGCACTTTCAACATCTGTTCTTTCCTCACTGGTTCAAATCGGGTCTTGGGAGAGGGCAGTGTGGGAGACGGGGATGGGAGCTGCGGAGACGCAGAGACACAAACACCCCCAGGACAGCTACAGCACGGGGTTAGATACAGAGTAAAGCTCCCTCTACACTGTCCCCCATCAAACACTCCCAGGGCAGGTACAGCACGGGGTTAGATACAGAGTAAAGCTCTGTGACTGCAACAACTACCGTGGAATCTCCCTGCTCAGCATAGTAGGGAAAGTCTTTGCTCGAGTCGCTCTAAACAAGCTCCAGAAGCTGGCAGAGTGCGTCTACCCTGAGGCACAGTGTGGCTTTCGTGCAGAGAGATCGACCGTTGACATGTTGTTCTCCCTTCATCAGATACAGGAGAAATGCTGTGAACAACAGATGCCCCTCTACATTGCTTTCATTGATCTCACCAAAGCCTTTGACCTTGTCAGCCGACGTGGTCTCTTCAGACTACTAGAAAAGATCGGATGTCCACCAAAGCTACTAAGTATCATCACCTCATTCCATGACAATATGAAAGGCACAATTCAACATGGTGGCTCCTCATCAGAGCCCTTTCCTATCCTGAGTGGCGTGAAACAGGGCTCTGTTCTCACACCCACACTTTTTGCGATTTTCTTCTCCCTACTGCTTTCACATGCGTTCAAGTCTTCAGAAGAAGGAATTTTCCTCCACACAAGATCAGGGGGCAGGTTGTTCAACCTTGCCCATCTAAGAGCGAAGTCCAAAGTACGGAAAGTCCTCATCAGGGAACTCCTCTTTGCTGACGATGCTGCATTAACATCTCACATTGAAGAGTGCCTGCAGAGTCTCATCGACAGGTTTGCGGCTGCCTGCAATGAATTTGGCCTAACCATCAGCCTCAAGAAAATGAACATCATGGGGCAGGCCATCAATATTGGCGACCACGCTCTGGAAGTGGTTCAAGAGTTCACCTACCTAGGCTCAACTATCACCAGTAACCTGTCTCTAGATGCAGAAATCAATAAGCGCATGGGAAAGGCTTCCACTGCTATGTCCAGACTGGCCAAGAGAGTGTGGGGAAATGGCACACTGACACAGAACACAAAAGTCCGAGTGTATCAAGCCTGTGTCCTCAGTACCTTGCTCTACGGCAGTGAGGCCTGGACAACGTATGTCAGCCAAGAGCGACGTCTCAATTCATTCCATCTTCGCTGCCTCCGGAGAATCCTTGGCATCAGGTGGCAGGACCGTATCTCCAACACAGAAGTCCTTGAGGCAGCCAACATCCCCAGCATATACACCCTACTAAGCCAGCGGCGCTTGAGATGGCTTGGCCATGTGAGCCGCATGGAAGATGGTATGATCCCCAAGGACACATTGTACAGCGAGCTCGCCACTGGTATCAGACCCACCGGCCGCCCATGTCTCCGCTTTAAAGACGTCTGCAAAAGTGACTTGACGTCCTGTGACATTGATCACAAGTCGTGGGAGTCAATTGCCAGCGATCGCCAGAGCTGGCGGGCAACCATAAAGGCTAAAATGTGGCGAGTCAAAGAGACTTAGCAGTTGGCAGAAGTGCAAGGGGAGAGCCAACTGTGTAACAGCCCCGATTTTATCGGCAGCGCCTGTGGAAGAGCCTGTCACTCTAGAATTGGCCTTTATAGCCACTCCAGGCGCTGCTTCACAAACCACTGACCACCTCCAGGCGCTTACACATTGTCTCTCGAGATAAAGAGGCCAAAGAAAGCTCCCTCTACATTGTCCCATCAAACACTCCCAGGACAGGTAAGGCACGGGGTTAGATACAGAGTAAAGCTCCCTCTACACTGTCCCCATCAAACACTCCCAGGACAGGTAAGGCACGGGGTTAGATACAGAGTAAAGCTCCCTCTACACTGTCCCCATCAAACACTCCCAGGACAGGTAAAGCACGGGGTTAGATACAGAGTAAAGCTCCCTCTACACTGTCCCCATCAAACACTCCCAGGAAAAAAAAAAAAACGGGGTTAGATACAGAATAAAGCTCCCTCTACACTGTCCCCATCAAACACTCCCAGGACAGGTAAGGCACGGGGTTAGATACAGAGTAAAGCTCCCTCTACACTGTCCCCATCAAACACTCCCAGGACAGGTAAAGCACGGGGTTAGATACAGAGTAAAGCTCCCTCGACACTGTCCCCATCAAACACTCCCAGGACAGGTACAGCACTGGGATTGGCTGGTCAATTTGGAGCACTTCCTGCCAGCAATCAGGGGGAGCAGCTGCACCTGTGTTGCTGCAACTGCAACTGGAGAGGAGAGAGGAGACTGGAGTTACTGCAGAGAGGTGACTGTAGACAGCTTGTATTTACTGTGGAACTGTTGCACTTTTTCAAGACTAAGAAGACCTGAGAGTCATTTTGGAGAGGTGGGTGTTGGAGCACCAGAGAACTGTTGGTTGTTTGGACTGTTGGGGGAGGGAGGAGGCACCGGAAGATCCAGGGGTGGGGCTGCCAAATTCTATAGGGAGCCCTTGTATTTGGTCTTGTGCTTATCTGCCATCCTGCACAGAAGGGGCTCCCTCCCCACCCCCAACTGTGTGGCTCGGGACGGCTGGAGCTGCCCGACTGAAGAAAATCCTTATGCAACAACAGAAAAGGGAGAGAACCGGGTGGCTCGAACCGACCCGGGCGAAGAATCCTCCCCTAACTGGAAGAGTGGACTGTCGACTCTGCAGGAAGGTGCTCCAACCACCAATTGTAACATCCTCGCAGCTGTTCTCTCTCTTCCATCACTCGGCCACCTATCCTCTTCTCTCCTTGTCCTTTTCAGCCCTATCCTCCTCTATTCCCATCCCCCCCTCCCCCATCATATTGCTTGTGTTAAAGAAAACTGTCGTGTGCTTTGTTTCTTGGGGGTGGGCGTAGCTCTGCGACCCCATGGCAAGCCCCTCTTCGCCGGTGGCGGGGCCTTCCCGTTCATATGCTGCTGCGGCTGCTGCAGCTGCACCTGTTGCCCCGTCACCGTTTGCTTTATTAACATCGAAGCATGGGGTCAAGAGCTATGTCCACCCGAACATGACTATCGAGGCATGCGTGAAAGCAATGGCCGAGGTTGTCGGCCCTTCGGCCATTGTTGCAGCCTCTAAAATGTACGGGAAGGCAGTGTTTTTCAAGAAGACCGAGCGGGCGGTGTCCCTGGCTCTGAGCAAGGGGCTCACCGTGGGCGGGACCTTTCTGCCAGTGGACCCCCTGGAGGCCACTGCGCAAAGGCTCATTCTATCCAATGTCCCGCCCTTCATTCCTGGTGAGCTCCTCCTTCCCCACCTGCACCATCTGGGGGAGGTAAAGACGGGGCTCACCCCATCCCGCTCGGTCTTCGGGAGAACAGCCTCTGACACGTGTACTCCTTCCGCCGCCAGTTATTCATGCAGCTGGCGCGGGAGGAGGTGACAGAGGGCCACTTTTATGTAGAATTCCAGGGACGGCCTACCGCGTCTTCTGGACCTTGGACGGGGTGCGGTGCCATGTCTGTAAGGGGGTGGGGCATGTTCGGAAGAACTGCCCCAACCTCCCGGCTGCGAACTCCAACTCGGCGGCCCAGGGTGGCGACGCTGCACCTCCTCCCACCCCGCCCTACACCACCACCAGATACCATTCAGTCGGTACCGGAGGCTGTGGTTTTCACGGCCTCCGGCAGGGAGGGGGGTGACCGTCCAAGTGGAAGGAAGGCGCGGAGGAGAAATAAACATCGAGAGGCGCGTCCCCTGGACACCGTGACACTACCCGAGTCTGAGCTCAGCCCAAGGCCCGATCTCGGGAAGTCAACTTGCCCCAGGGCTGGGCTCAGGCCCAAGGTGAATAAAAAAAAGGAGAGTGTGGAGGTGGAGGCCTCTGATGATATGGAGGTCTCTGAGCCTCCGCACACAACTGGGAAAAAGAGGAGAAGGCAGCCCTCCACAGAGGTAACAAGGGGCCCTGAGGCGCAGGGCCCATCTGTTGGAGGGGAGCTGTCTCCTGTTTCGGGTCCCCAGGTTTCCCCTACCGCCACCACCAAGGCTGCAAAGTCCGGGCAGGAGCACTCTATTCCTCAGGATGGAGGGGAGGGGAAGGCCCCGGTACTTGAGGCCCCTCCTGAAGGAGTAAGTGGGGCCCTGCTTGTGGTGGGGGAGCCTGGGGAAACCGCCCATTCTGCCACTGCTACTGGGTCGGGTGCCCTGAATGAAGGGGAGAGCGAGGCCCCAGAGGGTCGGGCATCCCAGCCGGAGTCCACCACCAACCAGGAGACACCCGACCCAGTTATAACTGAGAATGCTGCCCCATCTGCTGGACCTGTGGGTGCTGGCGGAGCGAGAGATGGCCTCCTCTCGCCGCCTCCAGTCTCGGCTCCGGCTGGTTTCCCGGAGTCCGGAACTTCTGTCTCCCCTGGACCACTCATTGGCCTGGGGACGGAGGTGGAGGGGGGTCCTGAACCGCTGGTGCCTACAGGCTCCAGTTTCACAATAGAACCCAGAGAGGACTCCTCCGTCATCGATCCTGGGGGTGGGATCGTGACGGAGGCGGGACCAGCTGGCGCGGCCGGGACGTCCGCCCCACAGTGTGTGGTGGATGTGTCGGCCGCTGGCGGTGACGACCCGGAGGAGGATGGGGATTCGGTGCGGGGCACGGAGGATGATCTTGATTCCATCGCCAGTGAGGTGGTGGAGTCCCTCGTGCCTCCCACCGAATCTCCTCTCATCCCCACGGCGGAACTCCGGGATTTCCTCGCGGCTTGCAGGGGTTGCCGCAATAAAGTTCAGCTGGCCCTCGACCGTTGGTCGAATCTGGCGCTGATCAGACAGTCCGTCCGTGCTGCCCTTAAGATAGCGGGCAAGCGCGCGGACGTGAAACTGGTTGAGAGGCGCCGTTTTAATGTGTTCCTCAATGGGTTGCTGGGGGAGTGGAGGGCCAGGTGCACTTCCACTCCCTCCTCACAGTGAGGTGTTGGTGATGGGTTTTAAGTACCTTTGACATGAAGATAACCATAGCCAGCCTCAACATCAACGGCAGCAGGGGGTCTCACCGCAGATTTCACAATCTCTCAGTCCTCAGGGAAGGGAGATACGCGGTGAGCTTTCTGTAGGAAACCCACACCGTTCCGGGAGACGAAGCCACATGGCTCCTGGAGTGGCAGGGTGGGGTCTACATGAGTCACCTCACCCCTATTTCTAGTGGGGTGGCTATCTTGTTGGCCCCGACATTTCAGCCGGAGATCTTGGGGGTCAAGGAGCTGGTGCCGGGCCGCTTGCTCCACCTCGCCGTTCGCCTGGGTAGCGTGCCGCTCCACTTTGTGAACGTGTACGCGCCCAGGCCCGACGCGTTGCAAGCGCGCTTCTTTGAAGAAGTGTCCGCTCTCTTGAGCTCCATCGATAGCGGCGAGTGCATCATCCTCGGGGGGGATTTTAACTGCACCCTCGAGGTGGGGGATCGCTCCAGTCCCCAGCGCGGCCAAGCGTCGGTGGAGAAGTTGAGGGGACTGATCAGCTCCCTTAACTTGGTGGACGTCTGGCGGAATCTCCATCCCGACTCCAGCGCCTTCACGTGGAGGTCTGGAGGAGGAGGGTCGCGAATCGACCGCCTCTACATTTCGCAGGCGTACGTCTCCTGCGTCTCGGTGACCTCCATGCGGCTGGTGCCGTGCTCGGACCACCACCTGGTGTGGGCGGAGTTCACTCCGCTCCTCACGCGGGCGGGGTCCGCGTACTGGCACTTTAACAACCGGCTGCTGGAAGACGAGCGGTTCCAGGACTCGTTCTGTCGATTCTGGGCCGACAGGAGAAGGAAGCAGGGGGACTTCCCCTCCTTGAGGCTATGGTGGGATGTGGGCAAGACTCACATCCGCGTCTTCTGTCAGGAGTGCGCAAGGGGGTCGACCAAGAGGCGGGAAGCCGAGATCGGGCGCCTCGAGAAGGAGGTGCTCGACTTGGAGTCCCGCCTCGGTCATGCCGTCGCGGACCCGGCCCTGTGGCAGGCGTACAAAGAGAAGAAGGGCGCGCTGAGGGACCTGCAGCTCATAGGGTCCCGAGGCGCGTACGTGAGGTCGCGGATCCAGATCCTGGAAGATTTGGACCGCGCCTCACCCTTCTTCTACTCGCTGGAAAAATGGCGGGGGGTCCGTAAGCAGCTCGTCGACAACGGATCCTCCATCACGGATCCGGAGGGAATGGGCCTCCTGGTCCATACTTATTACAGTGTGCTGGTCTCTCCAGATCCGTCCAGCGAGGATGCGCGCAGAGTTTTCTGGGAGGACCTGCCGCAGGTCAGCCCGGAGGGCGCCGAAGGATTGGAGGCTCCGCTCACGTTGGCGGAGCTGACTGGCGCCCTCCACCAGCTCCCAGGACAGGTACAGCACGAGGTTAGATACAGAGTAAAGCTCCCTCTACACTGTCCACATCAAACACTCCCAGGACAGGTACAGCACGGGATTAGATACAGAGTAAAGCTCCCTCTACACTGTCCACATCAAACACTCCCAGGACAGGTACAGCACGGGGTTAGATACAGAGTAAAGCTCCCTCTACACTGTCCACATCAAACACTCCCAGGACAGGTACAGCACGGGATTAGATACAGAGTAAAGCTCCCTCTACACTGTCCACATCAAACACTCCCAGGACAGGTACTGCACGGGGTTAGATACAGAGTAAAGCTCCCTCTACACTGTCCACATCAAACACTCCCAGGACAGGTACTGCACGGGGTTAGATACAGAGTAAAGCTCTCTCTACACTGTCCCCATCGAACACACCCAGGACAGGTACTGCACGGGGTTAGATACAGAGTAAAGCTCCCTCTACACTGTCCACATCAAACACTCCCAGGACAGGTACTGCACGGGGTTAGATACAGAGTAAAGCTCCCTCTACACTGTCCACATCGAACACTCCCAGGGAGAATTAGCCATGTAATATTGCAGTCTTAATAATCACCCAGGTCACGTTGACTTTACATTTACATAGAGTGATACAGCACAGAAGGAGGCCATTCAGCCCATCGTGCCTGTGCCATCTCTTTGAAGGACCTCTCCAATTAGTCCCACTACCCCCCTGCTGTTTCCTCATTTTTCCACAAATTTTTCCCCTTCGAGCATTTCTCCAATTCCCCTTTTGAAAGTTACTATTGAATCTGCTTCCACCGCCCTTTCAGGCAGCGCGTTCCAGATCACAACAACTCGCTGTGTAAAAAACAAATTCTCCTCTTCCTCTCCTCTTTTATCAATTATCTGAAATCTGTGTCCCTCTGGTTACCAACCCTCCTGCCACTGGAAATAGTTTCTCCTTATTTATTCGATCAAAATTCTTCATGATTTTGAACGCCTCGATTAAATCTCCCCTTAACCTGCTGTGCTCTCAGGAGAACAATCCCAGCTTCTCCAGTCTCTCCACATGAACTGAAGTCCCTCATCCCTGGGACCATTCCAGTAAATCTCCTCCGCACCCTCTACTCGACCACAAGCTGTAATCTCATGGCCCGGCATATCCCCCACTCTACCATTACCATCAAGCCAGGAGACCAACCCTGGTTCAATGAAGAGTGCAGGAGGGCATGCCAGGAGCAGCACCAGGCATAACTCAAAATGAGGTGTCAACCTGGTGAAGCTGCAACACAGGATTATCTGCGTGCCAAACTGCGTAAGCAGCATGCGATAGACAGAGCTAAGTGATCCCATAACCAACGGATCAGATCTAAGCTCTGCAGTCCTGCCACATCCAGCCGTGAATGCTGATGGATCATTAAACAACTAACTGGAGGAGGTGGTTCCACAAATATCCCCATCCTCAGTGATGGGGGAGCCCAGCACATCAGTGCAAAAGATAAGGCAGAAGCATTTGCCACATTCTGCAAGAAGTGCCGAGTTGATGATCCGTCTTGGCCTCCTCCTGAAGTCCCCAGCATTACAGATACCAGTCTTCAGCCAATTCGATTCACTCCACGTGATATCAAGAAACGACTGAAGGCACTGGATACTGCAAAAGCTATGGGGCCTGACAATATTCTGGCATACTGAATACTGAAGACCTGTGCTCCAGAACTTTCTGCACCCCTAGCCAAGCTGTTCCAGTACAGCTACAACACTGGCATCTACCCAGCAATGTGGAAAATTGCCCAGGTATGTCCTGTACACAAAAAGCAGGACAAATTCAACCCAGCCAATTACCGCCTCATCAGTCAACTCTCGATCAACAGTAAAGTGATGGAAGGTATCATCGACAGTGCGATCAAGCGGCACTTGCTTCGCAATAACCTGCTCAATTTGGGTTCTGCAAGGGCCACTCAGCTCCTGACCTCATCACAGCTTTGGTTCAAACATGGACAAAAGAGATGAACTCAAGAGGTGAGGTGAGAGTGACTGCCCTTGACATCAAGGCAGCATTTGACCGAGTATGGCGTCAAGGAGCCCTAGCAAAACTGGAGTCAATGGGAATCGGGGAAAACTCTCTGCTGGTTAGAGTCATACCTAGCATAAAGGAAGATGGTAGTGGTTGTTGGAGTTCAATCATCTGAACATAGAACATAGAACAGTACAGCACAGTACAGGCCCTTCGGCCCACCATGATGTGCCGAACCTTTAACCTACTCTAAGATCAAACTAACTACATACCCTTCATTCTACTATCATCCATGTACTTATCCAAGAGTCGCTTAAATGTCCCTAATGTATCTGCTTCTACTACCACCGCTGGCAGTGCATTCCACGCACCCACCACTCTCTGTGTAAAGAACCTACCTCTGACATCTCCCCGAAACCTTCCTCTAATCACCTTAAAATTATGCCCCCTGGTGATAGCCCTTTCCACCCTGGGAAAAAGTCTCTGGCTATCCACTCTATCTGTGCCTCTCGTCATCTTGTACCCCTCTATCAAGTCACCTCTCATCCTTCTTCGTTCCAATGAGAAAAGCCCAAGCACCCTCAACCTTTCTTCGTAAGACATGCCCTCCAGTCCAGGCAGCATCCTGGTAAATCTCCTCTGCACCCTCTCTAAAGCTTCCACATCCTTCCTATAATGAGGCAACCAGAACTGAACACAATATTCCAAGTGTGGTCGAACCAGGGCTTTATAGAGCTGCAGCATAACCTCGCGGCTCTTAAACTCAATCCCCCTGTTAATGAAAGCCAACACACCATACGCCTTCTTAACAACCCTATCAACTTGCGTGGCAACTTTGAGGGATCTATGGACATGGACCCCAAGATCCCTCTGTTCCTCCACACTACCAAGAATCCTGTCTTTAAGCCTGTATTCCGCATTCAAATTTGACCTTCCAAAATGAATCACTTCACACTTTTCCAGGTTGAGCTCCATCTGCCACTTCTCAGCCCAGCTCTGCATCCTGTCAATGTCCCGTTGCAACCTACAACAGCCGTCCACACTATCCACAACTCCAGCAACCTTTGTGTCATCGGCAAACTTGCTAACCCAGCCTTCCACTTCCTCATCCAAGTCATTTATAAAAATTACAAAGAGCAGAGGTCCCAGAACAGATCCCTGCGGAACACCACTGGTCACCGAGCTCCAGGCTGAATACTTTCCATCTACTACCACCCTCTGTCTTCTATGGGCCAGCCAATTCTGTATCCAGACAGCCAACTTTCCCTGTATCCCATGCCTCCTTACTTTCTGAATGAGCCTACCATGGGGAACCTTATCAAACGCCTTGCTAAAATCCATATACACCACATCCACTGCTCTTCCTTCATCAAAGTGTTTTGTCACATCTTCAAAGAATTCAATAAGGCTTGTAAGGCATGACCTGCCCCTCACAAAGCCATGCTGACTGTCTCTAATCAAACCATGCTTTTCCAAATAATCATAAATCCTGTCTCTCAGAATCCTCTCCAATAATTTGCCCACTACCGACGTAAGACTGACTGGTCTATAATTCCCAGGGTTATCCCTATTCCCTTTCTTGAACAAGGGAATAACATTTGGCTCCCTCCAATCATCTGGTACTACTCCAGTGGACAGTGAGGACGCAAACATCATCGCCAAAGGCGCGGCAATCTCTTCCCTCGCTTCCCGTAATATCCTTGGGTATATCCCGTCTGGCCCCGGGGACTTATCTGTCCTCATGTCTTTCAAAATTTCCAGCACATCCTCCCTCTTAACATCAACCTGTTCGAGCATATCGGCCTGTTTCACGCTGTCCTCACAAACGACCAGGTCCCTCTCACGAGTGAATACTGAAGCAAAGTATTCATTTAGGACCTCCCCTACCTCCTCCGACTCCAGGCACAAGTTCCCTCCACTAACCCTGATCGGCCCTACCCTCACTCTGGCCCTTCTCTTGTTCCTCACATAAGTGTAGAACACCTTGGGATTTTCTTTAATCCTACCCGCCAAGACTTTTTCGTGTCCCCTTCTAGCTCTCCTAAGTCCATTCTTCAGTTCCTTCCTGGCTACCTTGTAACCCTCTAGAGCCCTGTCTGATCCTTGCTTCCTCAACCTTAAGTAAGCTTCCTTCTTCCTCTTGACTAGCTGTTGCACATCTCTTGTCATCCAAGGTTCCTTCACCCTACCATCCCTTCCTTGCCTCATCGGGACAAACCTATCCAGCAGTCGCAGCAAGTGCTCCCTAAACAACCTCCACATTTCTGTTGTGCATTTCCCTGAGAACATCTGTTCCCAATTTATGCTCCCCAGTTCCTGCCTAATAGCATTGTAATTCCCCCTCCCCCAATTAAATATTTTCCCATCCCGTCTGCTCCTGTCCCTCTCCATGACTATAGTAAAGTCAGGGAGTTGTGATCACTATCACCGAAATGCTCTCCCACCGAGAGATCTGCCACCTGGCCTGGTTCGTTGCCAAGCACCAAATCCAACATAGCCTCCCCTCTAGTCGGCCTATCTACATATTGAGTCACACCTGGACACACCTGACAAAAACTGCTCCATCCAAACTATTTGCACTAAGGAGGTTCCAATAAATATTAGGGAAGTTGAAGTCACCCATGACAACAACCCTGTTACTTCTGCACCTTTCCAAAATCTGCCTCCCAATCTGTTCCTCCATGTCTCTGTTGCTATTGGGGGGTCGAAAGAAAACTCCCAATAAAGTGACTGCTCCTTTCCTGTTTCTGACTTCCACCCATACTGACTCAGTAGACAAACCCTCCTCGACGACTTCCCTTTCTGCAGCTGTGATACTATCCCTGATTAGCAATGCCACTCCCCCACCTCTTTTACCTCCCTCCCTATTCCTTTTGAAACATCTAAACCACGGAACATCCAACATCCATTCCTGCCCCTGTGATATGCACGTCTCCGTAATGGCCACAACATCGTAGCTCCAAGTACTGATCCATGCTCTAAGTTCACCACCCTTATTCCTGACACTTCTTGCGTTCAACCCATCATACTGGCTGCAACTTTGCCCTGTCAACTGTCTAACCTTCCTCACTGACTCTCTGCACTCTGTATCTGCCTGTTCAACAGCTAGCCCATCCACTGTTCCGTCGCTCCGGTTCCCATCCCCCTGCCAAACTAGTTTAAACCCTCCTGAAGAGCTCTAGCAAACCTCCCGCCCAGGATATTGGTGCCCCTCCAGTTCAGATGCAACCCGTCCTTCTTATACAGGTCCCACTTTCCCAAGAAGGTATCCCAATGATCCACATAACTGAAGCCCTCCTTCCTACACCAGCTCTGTAGCCACATGTTCAGCTGCACTCGCTCTCTGTTTCTAGCCTCACTAGCACATGGCACCGGTATCAATCCTGAGATTATTACTCTGCTCGTCCTGCCTTTTAGCTTCCAACCTAACTCCCTATATTCGCTTTTCAGGTCCTCATCCCTTTTCCTAGCTATGTCATTGGTACCGATGTGTACCACGACTTCTGGCTGCTCCCCCTCCCCCTTAAGAATCCCGTAGACTCGATCCGAGACATCCCTGACCCTGGCACCCGGGAGGCAACATACCATCCGGGTGTCTCGTTCGCGACCACAGAATCTGAGTTCCAGGACATCACTGTAGGAGTTCCTCAGGGTAGTGTCCTCGGCCCAACCATCTTCAGCTGCTTCATCAATGACCTTCCTTCAATCATAAGGTCAGAAGTAGGGATGTTCACTGATGATTGCACAATGTTCAGCACCACTTGCGACTCCTGATACTGAAGCAGTCCATGTAGAAATGCAGCAAGACCTGGACAACATCCAGGCTTAGGCTGATAAGTGGCAAGTAACATTCGCGCCACACAAGTGCCAGGCAATGACCATCTCCAACAAGAGAGAATCTAACAATCTCCCCTTGACATTCAATGACATTACCATCGCTGAATCCCCCATTATCAACATCCTGGGGTTACCATTGACCTGAAACTGAACTGGAGTAGCCATATAAATACCATGGCTACAAGAGCAGGTCAGAGGCTAAGAATCCTATGGCGAGTAACTCACCTCCTGACTCCCCAAAGTCTGTCCACCATCTACAAGGCACAAGTCAGGAGTGTGATGGAATACTCTCCACTTGCCTGGATGGGTGCAGCTCCAGCAACATGCAAGAAGCTCAACAACATCCAGGACAACACAGCCCGCTTGATTGGCACCCCATCCACAAACATTCACTCCCTCCACCACTGATGCACAGTGGCAGCAGTGTGTACCATCTACAAGATGCACTGCAGCAACGCACCAAGGCTTCTTAGACAGCACCTTCCAAAATCGTGACCTCTACCAACTAGAAGGACAAGGGCAGCAGATGCATGGGAACACCACCACCTGCAAGTTCCCCTTCAAGTCACACGCCATCCTGACTTGGAACTATATCACCGTTCCTTCACTGTCGCTGGGTCAAAATCCTGGAACTCCCTTCCTAACAGCACTGTGGGTGTACCTACCCCACATGGACTGCAGCGGTTCAAGAAGGCAGATCACCACCACCTTCTGGAGGGCAATTAGGGATGGGCAATAAATGCTGGCCTGGCCAGCGACGCCCACATCCCACGAACGAATCAAAAAAAAGAGCAGCAAGTATATGAGTTGGCTGTGACAGGAAACAGAGTAGTTGTGAACAGTTGTTCTTCAGACTGGAGGATGGTATATAGTGGGGTTCATCACAGGTTCGTATTGGGACCACTGCTTTTCTAGTTGTATATGAATGACCTAGACTTGGGTGAGCAACGCATCGTTAAAAATTTGCATGTGAGACAAAACTTGGAAGGATTGTGAACTGTGGGAGGATAGTGAGAGACTACAAGACACAGACAGGTTGGTGGAACGGGCAGACACATGGCAGATGAAGTTCAATGCAGAGAAATGTGAAGTGATACATTTTGGTAGGAAGAACATGGAGAGACAATATAGAATAAAGGGCACAATTCTAAAGGGGGTGCAGGAGCAGAGGGACCTGGGGATCCATGTGCACAAATCGTTGAAGGCTAAGGTTGAGAAAGCGGGCTTTATAAATAGAGGCACAGAGCACAAAAGCAAGGAGGTTTTGAAGAACCTGTATAAAACGGTGGTTTGGTCTCAACTGGAGTATTGTGCCCAGTTCTGGGCTGCGCACTTTAGGAAGGATGTGAAGGCTTTAGGGAGGGTGCAGGAAAACTTTCCAAGAGTGGTTCCAGGGATGAGGGACATGGATAGATTGGAAAAGCTGGGGCTGTTCCCCTTAGTGAAGGTTGAGAGATTGGATAGAGGTTTTTATAATCAGGAGGGATCTAGACAGAGAGAAACTGTTCCCATTGGTGGAAGGGTTGAGAACCAGATGACATCAATTTAAGGGGATTGGCAATAGAATAGGGGTGACTTGAGGAAAAACTTTTTCACGTAGCGAATGATTAGGATCTGGAATGCACTGCCGGAGTGTGTGGTGGAGACAGGTTCAACTGTGGCTTTCAAAATGGAATCGGATAATGATCTGAAGAGAAAGAATATGCAGGGCGATGGGGAAAGGGCTGGGGAGTGGGACTGGCTGAGTTACTCTTGCGGAGAGCTAGCATGGACATGGCAGGCCGAATGGCCTTCGACTGTGCTGTAACCGTTCAATGATTCAAGTGTCGGAAGCCTGTCGAAAATGAAAGACACACGCTGTCGGATTAGGGAGTCCCAGATTTCCCACATGCTCCCAGGACCAACACCCCAGCAGATAAAATACCCTCCCTTCAGCTTTCTTTTCATTCATTCTTGGGATGTGGGTGCCACTGGCAAAGCCAGCATTTTGTCACCTATCCCGAATTGCCCTTGAACTGAGATAGGCCATTTCAGAGGGCAGTTAAGAGTCAACCACATTGCTGTGGGTCTGGAGTCGCATGTAGGCCAGACCAGGTAAGGACAGCAGATTTCCCTCCCTAAAGGGCATTAGTGAACCAGATTATTATTAATGAGACTAGCATTTTAATCCAGGTTTATTAATTAATTTAAATTGCCCTAGCTGCCATGGTGGGATTTGAACCCATATCCCTGAAGCATTAGGCCAGGTTTCTGGATTACTAGTCCAGTAACATTACCACTATGCTTCCGTACTCTAACCAGCGAAGTTTAGCATAACTTCCTTGCATCTGTACTTTACATCTCTATTGGTAAAGTCCAAGATCCCGTATGTTTTTTTTAAAGCAGTCTTCACAACCTCCCTGCAACCATTTATGTACATGCATTTACAGGTCTCTCTGCTCCTGCACCTCCTTTAGAGTTGTACCCTTTAGTTTAGCTCGTCGCTCCTCACTCTTCTTATCAAAACGCGTCCCCTCACTTCTCAGTGTTAAATTTCATCTGTCCTGCGTCTGCCCATTTCACCAGCCTGAAGGCTGTTACTATCCTGCCCACATTTCCCAGTTTTGTGTCGTCGTAAACTGGGAAGTTGTGCCCTGTCTACCCAAGTCTAGGTCATTAATATTGATCAACCTTCTCCACTTAGTCCATCAAAGAATTCAAAAAAGGTAGTCAAACGTGATTTTCCTTTAGCAAAGCCCTGCTGCCTGTCACTTATTACTCCATAAGTTTTCAGCTGATTACTCATTTTGTGTCGGGCTAATGGCTGTAGAACTTTCACTCCCAGCAGTGTTAGGCTGGCTGGCCTGTGGTCGCTGTATTTTAAACAGGGGCTAACAGTTGCCATCCTCCTGTCCCCTCCTTATTCTCAAGGAAGATTGTGGTCAGAGCCTCCGCTATTTCCACTCTTACTGCTCTCAGCAACCCTGAATCTATCCCATCTGGACCAGGAGACTTTTCCATACTGAATTCTGCAACCATTTTAGCACCACCTCTTTATCTTTTTATCCAAACCCACGTCAAATATTGCCACATTGACAGCATCTGTTGTGTTTATTGTGAGGTTTAATTTTGATATTTGATTTAACCCTGAGCAACACTTGTGTTAAATAACCAACTAGTTTACTTAAAGCACAGTAACTAAAAGTCGCACAGATTCAGCACTAGTCTTGAGAGCTGTGTGTTCAGAGGCAGATACAAGCTGTGACTGAGCCAGATCCAAACTGGGTGTCTTCCGGAAATTTACTTCTGCACTCCAGCTCCACCTGGAGGCTTAAGCAAACAAACAACACAGCAGCCTCTTCCTTAATGAAGAGAAATGCAACAAACTCATTTACTCCCTCAACCATACCCTCTGCCTCCTGAAGAAGATCCCCCTGTTTGCCCCACCCTTGCTGTGACCACCATTTCGCTATTTATATGTGCAGGAAAGATTTAGTGCTCCTTTATTATATCACCGCTAATCTATTCACATACCCTCGCTTTGCTCCTTTTAATTCCGTTTTCAGTTCCTATCTGAGGGTTCTGTATCTAGTAAATACTGTAAATACTGACACACTCCCCGGGACCCCCTGTAAATACTGACACACTCCCCGGGGGACCCCCTGTAAATACTGACACACTCCCCGGGACCCCCTGTAAATACTGACACACTCCCCAGGACCCCCTGTAAATACTGACACACTCCCCGGGACCCCCTGTAAATACTGACACACTCCCCGGGACCCCCTGTAAATACTAACACGCTCCCCAAAACCCCTGTAAGTACTGACACACTCCCAGGGACCCCCTGTAAATACTGACACACTCCCCAGGACCCCCTGTAAATACTAACACACTCCCCAAGACCCCTGTAAATACTGACACACTCCCGGGGAACTCCCTGTAAATACTGACACACTCCCGGGGACCCCCCTGTAAATACTGACACACTCCCTGGGACCCCCTGTAAATACTGTCACACTCCCAGCGACCCCCCTGTAAATACTGACACACTCCCTGGAACCCCCTGTAAATACTGACACACTCCCAGGGACCCCCTGTAAATACTGACACACTACCTGGGACCCCCTGTAAATACTGTCACACTCCCAGCGACCCCCCTGTAAATACTGACACACTCCCTGGGACCCCCTGTAAATACTGTCACACTCCCAGCGACCCCCCTGTAAATACTGACACACTCCCTGGGACCCCCTGTAAATACTGTCACACTCCCAGCGACCCCCCTGTAAATACTGACACACTCCCTGGGACCCCCTGTAAATACTGTCACACTCCCAGCGACCCCCCTGTAAATACTGACACACTCCCAGGGACCCCCTGTAAATACTGACACATTCCCAAGGACCCCCTTTAATTACTGACACATTCCCGGGGACACCCCTGTAAATACTAACACACTCCCGGGGACCCCCTGTAAATACTAACACACTCCCGGGGACCCCCTGTAAATACTAACACACTCTCGGTGACCCTCCCTGTAAATACTGACACACTCCCGGGGACCCCCTGTAAATACTAACACACTCCCGGGGACCCCCTGTAAATACTGACACACTCCCAGGGACCCCCTGTAAATACTGACACACTCCCGGGGACCCCCTGTAAATACTGACACACTCCTGGGGACCCCCTGTAAATACTAACACATTCCTGGGGACCCCCTGTAAATACTGCCACACTCCTGGGGCCCACCTGTAAATACTAACACATTCCCGGGGACCCCCTGTAAATACTAACACATCCCCGGGGGCCCCCTGTAAATACTGACACACTCCCGGGGACCCCCTGTAAATACTGACACATTCCCGGGGACCCCCTGTAAATACTGACACATTCCCGGGGACCCCCTGTAAATACTAACACATTCCCGGGGACCCCCTGTAAATACTGACACACTCCCGGGGACCCCCTTTAAATACTGACACATTCCCGGGGACCCCCCTGTAAATACTAACACATTCCCGGGGACCCCCTGTAAATACTGACACACACCCAGGGATGGATTTGTAGCATCACCGGGGCCCAGGTGGTAGGTGAGCGGGCGTTAAAAGAAGCACTGTTGACCTGTGCGCCGGTTCCTTGGCTCCATCCCACCCCAGGCCAGTTTCGTGGAGGTGGGATAGGTGTAGGTTGGCACGGCTACCCGCCCGCACGCCGGTCACCAATGCAGCTTGTTATGGCTGATTAAAGGGAGACCAACCAGGTTTTTCCAATAGGCCTCCATATTCCCACAGGTGGGAGGGGTCAGTTTACATGCCTGGAGATGGCCTCCCGGTAGGAGCTCAGGGAAGAGGTGGAGGGGCCTATGCTTCAGACAGGCCTACAGACCGTCCCTGTCCGCCTGGGTGCAGGAGCAGCCACAGTTAGACGGCCCTGTAGCAGTGTGTCCCCGTTCCCTCACCCCTCCACTGCAGTGACCTGGCTGCAAAAGCCGTGATTTAGTTTAAATTTTAAGAAGTTAGAGAGGGAGGGAGCCCCCATTTTGAAGCACCCTCTCTGTCACTTACCTGCCCTTGCAGCCTGCTGCTGCTTCCAAGAGAGAAGGCCTCTGATTGGCCCCCCAGCTTCAAGAGACTGCCCACTGTCCTTATTTGGACAACGAGCCTGCCCTCTGGTTAAGAATTGGCCGCTCTGGGGAAAGTCACAATGAGTGTTTGCCCACACAGTGCGGACTTGACCCCTGTTTGGCCTTGGCGAAGGGGTTCAGAAGCTTGCAGGGAGAGTCCTGTCCCCGGTGTGAGGCGTACTACACGCCTTCAATCGACAGATTTAAAACCCCAGGCGGCTGAAATTGTTCTTCCCTGTCTCGTCTTCCTTTGTCCTCCTTTCACCCCTGGTGTTAACCCCTTGGCTTGTCACCTTTCACCTTTGACCTTGGTTTTGCCCTGCCGAAATTTGGGTCCTGGCTCTTCTGCCCAGCTTCTTGAAAAATTCCGTCTCCCTCCCTTCAAACCCGACAAAGACTCAGTGCACTTTCGCCCAGGTCATGTTGCTTTGACTCCGTGCCCCGTACCCTAACTCGCGCCAAGTCCCGTTCACCCATCACCCCTGTGCTCGCTGGCCGACACTGGTTCCTGGTCTTGCAATGCCTCGCTTTTAATATTCTCATCCTTGTTTTCATATCCCTCCATGGCCTCACCCCTTCGAAATCTCTACAATCTTCTCCAGGCCCAACGACTCTCTGTAATCTCTGCGCTTCTCCAATTCCGGCCTCTTGAGCATCCCCCTTGTACCACCATTGGCAGCCGTGACTTCAGCTGCCTGGGGCCCTAAGCTCTGGAATTCCCTCCCTAAACCTCTCCGCCTGTCTCTCCTCCTATCAGGCAATGTAATGCATTTGGAGAGGGCAAACAGGGCACAGGATTACACAATAAATGGGAGGATACTGAGAAATGTAGAGGAACAGAGGGACCTTGGAGTGCATGCCCACAGATTCCTGAAGGTGGCTGGACAGGTAGATAAGGTGATTAGGAAGATATACAGAACTTGCCTTTATTAGCCGGGGCGTAAAATATAAGAGCTGGGAGGTTACGCTGGAACTGCTGTAAAACACTGGTTCGGCCACAGCTGGAGAACTGTGTGCAGTTCTAGTCACCCCACTATAGGAACAAGGTGATTGCACGAGAGAGAGGGTACAGAGATTTACAAGGATGTTGCCTGGACTGCAGAATTTTAGTTTTGCGGAAAGATTTGATAGGCTGGTGCTGTTTTCTTTGGAACAGAGAAGGCTGAGGGGAAACATATTTGAAGTGTATAAAATTATCAGGGGTCCAGATAAGACTGGACAGGAGGGGGTCCGTAACCAGGGCAGGGTGGGGGGGCATAGATTTAGGGAAAGAGGTAGGAGGTTTAGAGGGGATTCGAGGGGAAGTTTATTTGCACCCAGAGGGTGGTGGGGGGTCTGGAACCCGCTGCCTGAAACTCTCCTGACATTTAAGACGAGCTTAGATGTGCACTTGAACTGCCCAAACCTACAAGGCTATGAACCAAAAGCTGGAAAGTGGGATTAGGTTGGATGGCTCCCCATCGGCTGGTGCGGAGACGATGGGCTGAACGACCTCCTACTGTGCTGTAAATTTCTGCGATTCCATGAAACCTATTCTCACCTTCTGTGGCTCAGGTTCAAAGGTTGCTAATATTCTGCTCCTTGGGACATTTGATTACATTCAAGGTGCTATAAAAATACCAGGTGTTGTTGTCAACTGTTTGTGGTTAATAAGTGGAGCTTCGGCAGTGCTTGTTCTTGACACACAAAGCTAGGCCTCAGCCTGGCTTCCTGATCCTTCTCACTAGTCGTTGATATTCATGGATTTTTAAGAAATCCAGTAGTCTTTGGAGGGGAGGAGAGTTGGTGCCAATCTCATGCATTTACGGAGGGAAGACTCTTAAAGGGCCATTCTCTTCACACACAAAAAAAAATCCAACAAACTTTTTCTTTTCTTTGGTGGGGCCAGGCTACCAATAAAGACGGAAAGGTTTGCCAGAACACCTTTTCATTCAGCCGTGTCCCTTGGCAAGATTGACAACGTTGGAGGAGTGAAAACCTCTTTTTTTTTCCCTCATGTTTTATTGCTCGGTGCTCATGTTGACCAGAATTGAGGAGCAATTCTGTGGAGGCTGAGGTATGAAATAAGTACTAACTTTTCGGCAGCTGAGCGAACCTGAATTTATGTGGCGCCTCTCACCTCCTCAGGGCATCCCCGAGTTCTCCACAAATCACTGTATTAATGGAGGAAATATTTCCCCACTTCCCTTTTCATTGTTATTCTGGAACATAAGAATTAGGAGCAGGTGTAGGCCATTCGGCCCCTCCACCGTACTCCACCATTCAATAGGATCATGAATTGTGGCCTTAACTCCATCTTCCCACCTGACCCCCACCACCCCCCAGCCCATATCACTTCACTCCCTTGTCGATCAAAAATCTGTCTAACTCAGCCTTGAATATATTCACTGAGCCAGCCTCCACTGCTCTCTTTGAATTCCAAAGATTACTAATCCTCAGAGAAGAAATTCCTCCGCATCTCCGTCTTAAATGGGAAACCCCTAATTTTGAAACTGTGTCCCCTGGTTCTAGATTCCCCCACGAGGGGAAACATCCTCTCAGCATCTAACCTGTCAAGCCCCCTCAGAATCTCACATGTTACAATAAGATCACCTCTCATTCTTCTAAACTCCAATGAGTACAGGCCCAACCTGCTCAACCGTTCCTCATAAGACAACCCCTTCATCCCAGTAATCAGCCTAGTGAACCTTCTCTGAACTGCTTCCAATGCAAGTATATCTCTCCTTTAAATAAGGAGACCAAAACTGTACACTCTCGGTGTGGTCTCACCAATGTCCTGTACAGTCGTAGCAAGACTTCCCTACTTTTATACCCCATCCCCCTTGCAATAAACACCAACATTCCATTTGCCTTCCTAATTACGTGCTGTACCTGCATACTAACGTTTTGTGATTCATGTACAATGACACCCAGATCCCTCACTCAGAATTCTGTAGTCTCTCTCCATTTAAATAATATAGTTTTTCTATTCTTCCTACCTCACATTTTCCTACATTAAACTCCTATATGAAAACCACACCTGCCAAGAATGAGCCATATTAATTTTGTCATACGGAACATTAATTTTAAACTCTTACTGGACTGCAAACATGTCTGCACCTGCATTCTAACAGGACAGTGGCTGGAAACATTTGCATTCTAAGAGACAGTTGCCTGGAGAAGACAATGGAACTGCTCCCTGACTCAAATAACCCAAATGGATTTTGATCACCAGATGTTGAACGTATGAAAGTCAGCATTCCGCACCCCCCCTCCCCCCCTACTGAGGGTGTCTACTAAGGTTGAAAGAATCCACAAAACCTCGCCAGGCAGGTTGTCCCAAAAAAACAGCTAGTCACAGGACTGGCCTGCTGGCGCAGGTCTGGTTTAAATTGTGTTCACAGAAGAGGTTGAGATCAGACTGCAACTGAACGTGAAGAGAGAGAATCTCTCTCTCTCTCTCGAAAAGCAGAAACTGCGACTAGACTTCAAGAAGTCAGAAAACCATCAAAACAAGTTTGAAAGTGTGTACTGGGCCCCAACGATACGGCAAATTTGAACTGCAATCAAGACTTTACATCAAACTCAAATGACAGCAAATAAACTCCAGCTATTGCTTCAAACCTTTGCCCTTGATTCTTACTCCTTTTCTGTCTCTATCTGCGTGTGTGTTTATTGCGTGTGCATGCTAGCGTGGTCGCGTCGCGTATTTTAGTCGTTTTAATCGAATTCGAGTTTTAAGGTTAATAAACTTACACCTTTCCTGTCTGGTTGATTTCTTTGCTATTACAGTTGGAGAGCAGTGAGCAAGGATTCACCGAGGGGGGAGCTAAAAACATAGTATTTTTAAAAATTAAACCCTGTTACAGTCAAACCAGGAGAGAGAACCCCTAGACCCCTTTCTCACCTGGACATACACTCCATCTGCCAAATTTCTGCCCACTATTTATATCCCTTTACAGACACTTTGAGGGGAATTTTATGCTCTCTCCCATGACAATATTGGAGGTGGGGAGAGCATAAATTTGGGTGGGATGGTGGCAGGGGTTGACCCCGCCACCTTGCTGCCTCCACCAAAATTAAGTCCGGGGTGGGAAGGCCAGTGAAAGACCTTCCTGCCCCATTGCCAATTGAGGCCCTTAACTGGGCAATGAATCCTCAACTGAGGGCCTCATTCCACCACCCGCCATAATTAGGCATGCAGTAGGCAGCCCTCTCACCGCACGGGATGCACGGCACTAAAAAATGTGCGGGCTGCTTTCCGGCTCCCGGGGTGGGGGGGTGTCCCCTCGTTAAAATGCATGGATGAATGAGGGACCCGGCATCGGGAAGAGAGGGGGCCCACTCAGAGCCACCTCCTGCCCTTGCTACTGACGCCCCTTACACCCCCTCCCCCACGACCCCTACCTGACAAAACCCCTCCCGCCCTGACCTACCTGCGGCCTGTGTCCAGCGCTGCTCCTGAGCCTTGGGTAGGTGCTCCACCGGCAGCATCCACCACCTCCACAGTGGCGCTGCTCAGTTAAAGAGCTGCCAGCCTCTGATTGGCCGGTAGCTTTCAGAAGGCAGTCCTTGTTCCCGTGGGAGGCCTGTCACTGTCCATTTAATTGCCAAATTAGCACTAGATTCGGCAGGCCTCCCACAGAAGAGGTGATGCGGGGATTTCGGCGTCGATTTTTCAGAAATGGCAAGACCCCTGTCGCCAGGGTAAAATCCCAGCCCATGTGTCCTCCTCACAACTTGCCTTCATCTCTATCTTCATATCACCAGAAAATTTGGCTACAATACACTCAGCCCCTTCATCCAAGTCATTCATGTTGATTGTAAGTAGTTGAGGCCCCAGCACTGATCCCTGTGGCATCCCACTAGTTACAGGTTGCCAACCTGAAAATGACTCATTTATCCCGACTCCCTGTTTTCTGTTAGTTAGACAATCCTCTATCTGTGCTAATATATCACCCCCAACACCATGGGCTCTTATCTTGTGAAGTAAACTTTTATGTGGCACCTTTTGAAAATCTAAATATACGACATCTACTGGTTCCCCTTTATCCACCCTGACATCGTCACAGAACTCTAATAAATTTGTCAAACACAATTTCCCTTTCATAAAACCATGTTGACTCTGCTTGACTGTATTATTTTCTAAATGTCTTGCTACTGCTTCCTTAATGATGGATTCCAGCATGTTCCCAATGATGGATGTTAGGCTAACTGGCCTATCATTTCCTGCTCTCTATGTCCCTCCTTTCTTGAATAGGGATGCTACATTTGAAGTTTTCCAATCTGCTGGGACCTTTCCAGAACCTAGGGAATTTTGGAAGATTACAACCAATGAATTCACTATCTCTGCAGCCGTGATTGTTTTAAGTTCCTCCCTCCCTTTCCCCCCCGATTTTTGATTATTGGGATGCTTTTTGTCTCTTCTACTGTGAAGACAGATACAAAATATTTGTTCAAAGTCTCTGCCATTTCCTTGTTTCCCATTATTAATTTTCCAGTCTCACCTTCTCAGGGACCAATGTTTACTTTAGCTACTGTCTTCCCTTTTATATACTTGTAGAAGCTCTCACTGACCGTTTTTATATTTTTTGCTCGTTTACTGTTGTATTCTAATTTCTCCCTCTTAATTGCTTTTTAGTCACTTTTTGTTGGTTTCTAAAATTTTCCCAATCTTCTGACCTACCACTAATCTTCGCAGCACTGGACGCCTTTTCTTTCAATTTGATACCATCCTTAACTTCCTTAGTTAGCTACGGATGTTGAGAGCTATGAAATGTCTCCTTAAATGTCTACCATCTTACTTTTTAACTTATTTTCCCCGTCCACTTTAGACAACTCTGTCTTCATACCCTTGTAATTGCCTTTATTTAAGTTTAAGACACTGTTTCATATCCAAATTTCTCCCCCTCAAACTGAATGTGAAATTCCATCATGTTATGATCACTCCTCCATAGAGGATGCTTTACTATGAGATCATTAATTAATCCTGTCTCATTACACACAACCAGGTCTAAAACAACCCTGGTTGGTTCCACAACGCATTGTTCTAAGAAAGTGTCCTGAATACACTATGAACTCATCTTGAAGGCTACCTTTGCCAATTTGATTTGTCTGATCTATTTGAAGATTAAAGTCACCCACGATTATTGCAGTACTTTCTTAACAAATCCCCATTATTACTTGATTTATATTCTATCCTACAGTGTAGCTACTGTTAGGGGGCCTATAAACTAATCCCACCAGTGACTTCTTTCCTTTACTATTTCTTATCTCCACCTAAACTGATTCTACATCTTAATTTTCCAAGCCAAGATCATTTCTCACTACTGTACCGATCACATGCTTTGGTAATAGAGCTACCCCCACCTCCTTTTTCTTTCTTCCTATCCTTTCAAAATACCCTTGTATATTCAGTTCCCAGCCTTGGTCACCTTGCAACCATGTCTCTGTAATGGCGATCAGATTTTTCTTGCCCGCACTGTTTCTGGAGAGGCATTCCATGTCCAAGCATGCAAAAAAGAAAGTTCTTCCAACCAGCAATCTTACAGCACAGAAGGAGGCCATTCGGCCCATCGTGACAGTGCCGGCTCTTTGAAAGAGCTTTCCAATTAGCCCCACTCCCCCTGCTCTATGCCCGTAGTCCTGAAAATTTACTATTGAATCTGCTTCCACTGCCCTTTCAGGCAGCAGGTTCCAGATCACAACAACTCGTTGTGGGAAAATAAATTGCCCTCAGCCACTCCCATCATTCTTCTGGCAATGATGCTAAAATTAGTCCTTCTGGTAACAAACTTAGCACTGGAATTAGCTTTGGCAAATTAACTTATCAAGCCCCCTCATACATCTCCTCTTGACTCACTTTAATCAAATGATGAGAACATCCCGCAATAAAGAAACCCTGCTGATCTGGTCATTATGATGTTGCCGCTTGTGGGATCTTGCTACGTGTGACTTGCTTGCCGCACTTCCTTTATTACATCAAAGACCGCGCTTCGAAAAGAAGGCACTTCATTTGCTGTGAAGCACTTTGGGATGTCCTGAGAGGGTGAAAGGCGCTAGAGAAATGCAAGTCGGTCCTTTTTTTTTCAAATCTCCGGGAAAAAATTCACGGATATGCTCGACTCCCCGACTTCCATGACAAGAGCTCCCCCCACCCCGGCTCTCACAGAGAGCATGTCGCAAATGCAATGGGAGGGGGCACGCCCTCCCCGGAATATTCTTAACCTCCCAGAGAGACAGCCCATTGTGCTTGGGGTTGCCAACTCGGACTGGACGCGTTCCTGGAGGGTTCAATCACATGACCTCCTTGCCTTCAACCGCCCGGTCGAACAGCCACTTTTGCCTCCCGCTCCCCACTATCCCGACATTTTTATAATGAATAAAAAAAGGCACAATTTCTTCCAACCTTCCTGCAAGCTTTCCCCTGGGTTTGCACGCCCCTAATTCCTGGAGGCTCCAGGAGAATCCTGTAGAGTTGGCAACCCTCATAGTGCAGTTAGCCTGTCTTTGGACAGTGGAGGTCAGTGCCACAGTTATTAGTGTCATTAAGACGGCCCTTGGCTGAACGTTTTGGATGAACAAGACAAGAGTTTAGTGCTGCAATGAAAACAGGGTTAAGCAATGCATTTCTCATCTCACCGCGCACACCCGCACGTTACCTTGGAAGTCACATGATCAAAGAGGAGCTCAACACTCAGAAACGTCTGATTTGGACCTTGGTGCTTTTCTCTCTTTTTTTTTTTTGGTTTGACAATTTTGGATCGTGCATGCAAGAACGGTAAAACCAGTCCAAGCGGGAGATACGGCTCGCTCAGAGGTAGGCTCCCATCTATCAGTCAGACCAACACTTCCCATCATTTAGGGATGGTGAGATCTCCTTTAATCCCTGGACCTGTTGACGTCAGGCAATGCTTCAGCCCACTCCCTAATCAACTGTCTAACTCCAAGGGTGGGCAAACCAGACACAAAGCTGGGGCGCGCTACTCTAGAAAAGAGAAGGCCGAGCAGTGACCGAATTAAGGTCTTCAAAATTATGACGGGAATTCGATGGGGTTGACGTGGAGATGGTGTTTCCACTTGTGCGGGAGACCAAACACTGGGTGCCATAAATCCAAGACTAGTAAATCCAATCGGGAATTCAGGAGAAACCTCTTTCCCCAGAGAGTGGTGAGAATGTGGAACTCGCTCCCACAGGGAGTGGTCGAGGTGAATCGTGTCGATACATTTAAGGGGAAGCTGGATAAACACACGAGGGAGAAAGGAATAGAAGGATATGCTGATAGGGTGAGATGACGTAGGGGGGTGGGAGGAGGCTCGTGTGGAGCGGAAACACCAGCACAGAGCAGATGGGCCGAATGGCCTGTTTGTGTGCTGTACATTCTCCGTGACTGTATGTAAGTGAACTGTTTCCCTAAGTCGAGAGGCAGAGGGGGAGTGGAAGGAATAGCAATAGATATGTTGACTGACACACACACACACACACACACACACCACCTTGCCGTCACCATAATTAGCTGCATGATGAGGCCAGGGGTCCCCCAAAACAGCCGAGGCGAGGGCCACTGCCACCCTGACAAAATACAGCCTGCTCTCAGATAGGTGGGATGTGCAAAATGGTGTCTGTTCAGTCGCCTCAGCCTTTCCAAATATACACCAATGACTTGCATGAAGGAATACAGGGAGTTGGGAGGTATCCTAAGTAGTGCCAATGAGAGCAGTAAGTTACAAAGGGATATAAACAGATTAAGTGAGTGGGCAAAACTGTAGCAGATGAAGTTCAGTGCGGGGAAGTGTGAGATCATAATTTTTTTAATTCATTCATGGGAAGGCCAGTATTTATTGCCCATCCCTAATTTTCCTTGAGAAGGTGATGGTGAGCTGCCTTCTTGAACCGCTGCAGTCCATGTGTGGTAGGTACACCCACAGTGCTGTTAGGGAGGGAGTTCCAGGATTTTGACCCAGCGACAGTGAAGGAACGGCGATATAGTCCCAAGTCAGGATGGTGTGTGACTTGGAGGGGAACTTGCAGGTGGTGGTGTTCCCATGCATCTGCTGCCCTTGTACTTCTAGGTGGTAGAGGTCGCGGGTTTGGAAGGTGCTGTTGAAGGAACCTTGGTGCGTTGCTGCAGTGCATCTTGTAGAGGGTACACACTGCTGCCACTGTGCGTTGGTGGAGGAGGGAGTGGATGTTTGTGGATGGGGTGCCAATCAAGCGGGCTGCTTAGTCCTGGATGGTGTCCAGCTTCTTGAGTGTTGTTGGAGCTGCACCCATCCAGGCAAGTGGAGAGTATTCCATCACATTCCTGACTTGTGCCTTGTAGATGGTGGACAGGAGGTGAGATACTCACCGCAGAATACCCAGCCTCTGACCTGCTCTTGTAGCCATGGTATTTATATGGCTGGTCCAGTTCAGTTTCTGGTCAATGGTAGCCCCCAGGATGTTGGTAGTGGGGGATTCGGTGATGATAATGTCATTGAGCATCAAGGGGAGATGGTTAGATTCTTGCTTGTTGGAGATGGTCATTGCCTGGCACTTGTGCAGCATGAATGTTACTGGCCACTTATCAGCCCAAACCTAAACGTTGTCCAGGTCTTGCTGCATGTGGACACGGACTCCTTCAGTATCTGAGAAGTCGGGAATGGTGCTGAACATTGTGCAATCATCAGCGAACATCCCCACTTCTCACCTTAGGATGAAGAGAAGGTCATTGATGAAGCAGGTGGAGATGTTTGGGCCTGGGACACTACACTGAGGAACTCCTGCAGTGATGTCCTGACTCAAGGAGGATAAATCCGAATATTTTCTAAATGGTGGGAAACTAGAAACTGTGGGCTTCCAGATTATAGACAGGGACAAAAAGCAATCAAAAAAGCAAATGGAATATTGGTCTCTATCTCAAGGGGGCTATCACACAAAAGTCAGGAGGTTATGCTTCCATTGTATGGAGCCTTGGTCAGATCTTTCTGGAGTAAGTGCGTGTTCTGGGAATCTCACCTCAGAGAGGTACGTTGGCCTTGAAGTGGATGCAATGCAGATTTTCCAGAATCCGACTGGGATTTAAAGAGTTAAATTGACTTCTGTAGACTCGGCTTGTACACTCTTGAGTATAGAAGATAAAGGGGTGATCTAACAAAGGTGTTTCAGATGATTAAAGGATCTGATAGGGTAGATTTTACCAGCCCTCTGTAGATTGCAGAGGCAAGAGAGCTCGTAGAATGGCGACGGAAGGCCTTGGGACAGTCCTCGGGAGGGGAGGTCCCCGACTTCCCGTCATCACGGGATTATGGTCAACAGCGGTAACAGCGGCGGTGCGGCAAGCTACCAACCAGAGGCGGGCAGCCAATCGAAGCAAATAAATGGCCAATTAACGGGCACCTCCCACCCTTGCTGGCATTTTCCTGGCATCGGGACAGGCCCCGCCGTGTGAGGAGACTCAGAGGCAGCGCCACCTTCCTGTTTGCAAAACCCAGCTCACTATTTCCTCTGGTGGAAGAAAGGGAGGCATCAACCGTAAAACTAGAGCTCGGCGGTTCGGGGCGAAATCAGTCTCTACACTGGCGACAGCGACTCAAAGATATCGAGGGGTATTGAGAAAAGGCGGACGAACGGAGCAGTTGGAAGCCGTGATCGAACCCGATGACGGAACAGCCTCGAAGGGCTGAATGGGCTCCTCCTGTGTCCATGTGAACAAATGGGCACGCACAAGTCGCACAAACACATGCACGCACACGCCACACGTGCACACGGAGACACGTGGCAACACACTCAGACAAACAATGAGCCATTAGGAAGGAAGAAACTCCTTAAACTTTCGGAATTAGGATCAATGCAGGTTAAGAGACTGAAGCAGGAACAGGCGTCAGAGATCCACTTTTCCGATTGGAATCGAGGCAGGATATAACAGGCCCGATTCCGGTTACTGATTCCAGCAGGCGCACAGCTTATGTCAGGCAATAGAAAAGATTTTTACCGAGGGTCCTGAATGAAGATTCAGAGCCTGCGATCGGGTAGCTGTTAAATCATCAATAAGAAGCTGGCAATTCAGCAGAAGAAGCGACACAGATAAAGCTCAATAATTTGCAGACTTTGTTATGTCAGAGACACCACTGGAAAAATAGCACAATCCCAGGGAAACACTGTAAATACTAACACACTCCCAGGGACCCTCTTGTAAATACTAACACACCCCCGGGGACCCTGTTGTAAATACTGACACACTCCCGGGCACCCCATGTAAATACTGACACACTCCCAGGAACCCCCTGTAAATTCTGACACTGTCCGGGGGACCCCCTGGAATTACTGACACTGTCCCGGGAATACCCTGAAAATACGGACATTCTCCTGGGGACCCCCTGTAAATACTGACACTGTCCCGGGGACCCCCTGTAAATACTGACACACTCCCCGGGGACCCCCTGTAAATACGGACACACTTCCGGACACCCCCCTGTAAATACTGACACTCTCCCGGAGAACCCCCTGTAAATACTGACACACTCCCGGAGAACCCCCTGTAAATACTGACACACTCCCCGGGGACCCCCCCTGTAAATACAGACACACTCCCCGAGAACCCCCCTGTAAATACTGACACACTCCCCGGGGACCCCCTGTAAATACGGACACACTCCCGGACACCCCCCTGTAAATACTGACACTCTCCCGGAGAACCCCCTGTAAATACTGACACACTCCCGGAGAACCCCCTGTAAATACTGACACACTCCCCGGGGACCCCCCCTGTAAATACAGACACACTCCCCGAGACCCCCCCTGTAAATACGGACACACTCCCCGGGGACCCCCTGTAAATACTGACACACTCCCGGGAACCCCCTGTAAATTCTGACACTGTCCGGGGGACCCCCTAGAATTACTGACACTGTCCCGGGAATACCATGTAAATACTGACACACTCCCAGGGACCCCCTGTAAATACTGACACACTCCCAGGGACCCCCTGTAAATACAGACACACTCCCGGACACCCCCCTGTAAATACTGACACACTCCTGGGGGTCCCTGTAAATATGGACACACTCCCCGGGGATCCCCTGTAAATACTGACACACTCCCAGGAACCCCCTGTAAATACTGACACACTCCCCGGGGACCCCCTGTAAATAGTGACACACTCCCCGAGACCCCCCTGTAAATACTGACACACTCCCCGGGGACCCCCTGTAAATAGTGACACACTCCCCGAGACCCCCCTGTAAATACTGACACTCTCCCCGAGACCCCCCCTGTAAATACTGATACTCCGCCGGAGAACCCCCTGTAAATACTGACACATTCCCCGGGGACCCCCTGTAAATAGTGACACTCTCCCGGAGAACCCCCCTGTAAATAGTGACACTCTCCCGGAGAACCCCCCTGTAAATAGTGACACACTCCCCGAGACCCCCCCTGTAAATAGTGACACACTCCCGGAGACCCCCCCTGTAAATACTGACACTCTCCCGGAGAACCCCCTGAAAATATGGACACACTCCCATGGACCCCTGTAATATGGACACACTCCCCGGGGATGCCCTGTGAATACTGACACACTCCCGGAGAACCCCCTGGAAATACTGACACACTCCCCAGGGACTCCCTGTAAATACTGACACACTCCCCGAGAACCCCCTGGAAATACTGACACACTCCCCGGGACCCCCCTGTAAATACTGACACTCTCCCGGAGACCCCTCTGTAAATACTGACACACTCCCCGGGGACCCCCTGTAAATACTGACACTCTCCCGGGGACCCCCCCTGTAAATACTGACACACTCCCGGGGACCCCCTGTAAATACTGACACACTCCCGGGGACCCCCTGTTAATTTCTGACACACTCTCGGGGACCCTCTGTAAATACTGACACTCTCCCGGGGACCCTCTGTAAATACTGACACACTCACGGGGACCCCCTATGTGTACTGACATACTCCTGGGACCCCCCCCTCCTCTGTAAATACTGACACACTCACGGGGACCCCCTATGTGTACTGACATACTCCTGGGACCCCCCCCCTCCCCTGTAAATACTGACACACTCTCGGGCACCCCCCTTGTAAATACTGACACACTCTCGAGCACCCCCCTGTAAATACTGACACACTCTCAGGGACCCCCCTGTAAATACTGACACACTGCCGGGGACCCCCTGTAAATACTGACACACTCCCGGGGACCCCCTGTAAATACTGACACACTCCATGGGACCCCTGCAAATACTGACACACTCCCAGGGACCCCATTGGAAATACTGACACACTCCCCGGGGACCCCCTGTAAATACTGACACACTCTCAGGGACCCCCCTGTAAATACTGACACACTCTCGGGGACCCCCTGTAAATACTGACACACCCTCAGGGTGTTAAGTTTGCCAACTGCGCACAAACTCCCTGGAGTCTAAAGAAGGGAAACTGTGTCGGGCAATGTTTCAGAAGATAAATAACGGGGGCAATAGATATTTTTGCTTATTTTTATGTTTCTTCGAAGACTTTTGTGAACTAGTCATGAAGCATTGGAGATGGGGATGGAAAGGCTGTTTGATTCAAGGTCACGAATCATCCAATGGGGTAAAGAGGAGTCTTTTCGCTGACCAATTGGCCATGGGAAGGCGTGTCTCCACCAGGAGTGATCTATCAGGTGGCCAATGGCAGGAGGGTAAGGGCGGGGCAGATGGAGGTCCTGCAATGAAACCTCCAGGAATATGTCCAATCAGAGTTGGGGACCCTGCAGGGACTCTGCGAATGATGTCACACCTCTGATGACCTCCCTTTGCAAACATGCCCAAGCTTGGCATCACCAGGTAGGCCTTGGGCCTTCACCTAGGCCTCTCAGCCAACACTCAACTTTCAATACACCTTTCAAGTACATAAAACATTGCCTGATTCAATGTCCAGCCCTCTGTTTCACTGTTCAAAACCGGAAGTATAGTCAGGCAATTTTTGTTCAGAGGGTTTTTGTTTTATTCTCATTATATTAAAATTCCAACGGTGATTTAATCCCGACTATATTCTTTCCCGGGACACAGACACCAGCATGTTGGCCCAAAGCAGCTGGTTTCTTTTTTTGGCTTGGTTTTTGTTTGGTTTTTGGGTGAGTTGAGTTCACTGGCTGCCCAGGCCATCTCTTACAAATATCACCACAAGTGCAAGAAGGGTTTGGTGTGCATGAGTGTTTTTTATTTTTCCCTTTTCGTTTTACAGCCCCCTCCCGCAACACTCCCACCCCCTCCCCCGCCTTACACAAGAAAAAAAAAACTTCCGTTTCTCACAAGCCAAAGGGAGAAACTTCATCAAATGAGCAGCCAACTCGTAATCTGATAGCTCCTGAAAAGTTTTTTTTTTAGTTAAGAAAGCCGTCTGATAGAAGTTATTAAAAAAAAAATCAGTTGTTCCCTCAAAATATGTCGCGTGGTCAAATGTATATGACTTGTCATATTAAAGGGTGACTCAACCTTAGTTAGGATTATGGGTAAGGTTAAAGGTCACTTGTTGCTATGGCCAGCGGTTTGGTGGAATCTAGGCCTTGGCACAACTCTTCGATGGGGTTTGTTCATCGACTTGCACAGCAACCCGCACCCCCCCCCCTCACCCCCCATGCCCCCACACCAGCTGCTCCATTTTTAATCTTTCGAGCACTTTCAGCAGGTTACTAACAGAATTCATGAGCCCTGGTTTTCTGTAAAGTCCTGCCCTCAATGTCAGCACTGAGGCCTGTACTCGAGTACTGCCTGTGTTCCCCATCCCTCCCCCTCCATTTGAGCCAGGACAAAATGGGAGCTCCCATGAGTTTGGCGACAGCCCCATTCTGCCTCCACAGAAGGAATCCACGACTGTCATGCCATTTGCCGTGCCACCAGCTTCCCTTTGGAGTACCGGCCTCCGCAGGAAGCGGGTGATAATCTCAGCCCGGGCACAGAGTCAGCCGGGTGTGTGCTCGCTAAGCTGATGATGTCATAATTCCTGTTGCCGAGCTGACGACATCACAACAGAACAACCCCTGTTGCTATGTTGGTGACATCACAACAGAACAACCCCTGTTGCTATGTTGATGACATCACAACTGAACAACCCCTGTTGCTATGTTGATGACATCACAACAGAACAACCCCTGTTGCTACGCAATTCCTGTCACTAAGCCCATGATGTCATGAAGTCTCCATCTTTGTACTCGCTCCCAAAATCAGAAGGGACCCAAATTCCAATGAGCTTTTCCCTCCCACTAACCGAGACTGGATCATATTTCATGAAGCTTTCCGGGAAGAATAGGAGCTTGCATTAATATAAGGTCCTCACAGAAGTATCTTGGAGCTCACTTAATTGGATAGTTTGGAATTTTTGTATATCCAATCGTTCAGAACCAAATAACCCAGCTGCCCAATTGGACAGTCTGAATCTAAAATGGAGGCTCAGCACGGGCAGGTTCACGTGTTCCAGGAGTAAGACGGAAGCTATAACAACGCCCAGGCAACAGGACATTGGCGCTCAGTGAAGGCCTCACAGGCCTTGCCAACAAAATCTAACTAAGGTTACCTGACCAATTCCCCACAAGTTGTCCCCGGAAGGATAAGAACACGCCCCGTTGCCAAGTAGGATGCTTTAAAAACAATTCCTAACAGCCCAGCCAGAAACCGGTACAGACCTGTGAGGCAGAATAGCCTACTTCTGTGCTGAAAATACTATGTACATGAGGACCAAAGGCTTAGGAGTAGGCTTCTCGCCCTTGTAGGCCCAGGATGGGTGGGCAAGCGGAGGAATGAATTGCAGAGAGCAACAAAGACTTGACCACCACAGTAAGTGACCTTTCACCTCACCCGCCATTTTTAACCAGGGTTCAGTTTTCCCTTTAGAGGCTACGACGGTAGCATGCAGACACCAAAATTGTCAAATGGTTTGTGCCGGCTGAATACCTTTTGTTGAATTGCTCCAACGGTTACCTTCAGAATGGTGAGAAAGAATCAGGAGGTTGACGCAGGAGGCACCCGCACCGGATCCGAAAACAGTGATTCTCATGGGGTCCCCACCAAAGAAGCCTATGTTCTCGCTCAGCCACCGTAAGGCCTGGATTTGATCGAGCAGGCCATAGTTACCCTTGGCGGCCATGTCTCCTGTGCTCAAGAACCCTGAAAGGAAAAAGAGAGAAAGGAAGAATAAATGTTTAATACATAAATGCAGCTGGGCATAATCTTTTTGCTACGCACATTCATTCACGGGATGCGGGAGTCACTGACAAGCCCGCCATTTATTGCCCATCTCTAGATGCCCCTTAAGAAGGTGGCGTTGGGCTACCTTCTTCAACTGTGGCAGTTCCGTCTGATGAAGTGCCCTTCTCACCGTCCTGAGGTAGGGAGTAACAGGACTTTGTTACGGCGGCAATGAAGGAATGGCCGGTATTATTCCACGTCGGAAGAGCGGGTGACTCGGAAAGGAAGTCGGAGGTGGAGGTGTTACCACACTTGTCCATCTAGAGAGCACAGATCATTAAATTGCTCACAGTCAACCTGGCACAGGCTTCATGATAGAAACAAGGCCACACAGTCCCAAAGTCTCAGAAATTTATTGTCTCCCCAATTATTGGCCGCAAGGCCCAATGGGGACTCAAGCCGAAGTGATCAGGAAAAGGCCGAGGTTTAATCCACAGGCCGACTGGCACCAAACAAATGCATTCAAGATTATCAGGGGAAAACTGGGAATAGAGGGCACAGATTTAAAATCATTGGCAAAAGGACTCGGAGGGAAAATGGGGAGAAATTTCTTCACACCCAGAAGGCTGTAATCTGGAACGCACAGTCTGAAAGGATGGTGCAATCAGATTCTATCAGAACTTACGAAAGGCGATTGGACAGGTACTCGAAGAGGGCTAATTTGCAGGAAAAAGCTGGAGAGCTCTTGGATCGCTAATGGGATAGCCCTTGCAAAGAGCCGGCAACAGGCACGACGGGCCGAGTGGCCTCCTTCTGTGCGGTAACAAGCCTGGCACTCCCAGCGCCAGTGCTGAGGGGGTGCTGCACTTGCTGGAGGTGCCGTCTTTCGCACGAGATGTGTTAGACGGAGGCCCCGTCTTCCCGCTCAGGTGGATGAAAAAGAAGATTTCTCCGCAGTGTCCGCGCCAATAATAATCCCTCAACCAACATCAATATCTAGTCATTCATCACATCGTTGTTTGTGGGATCTTGCTGTGTGCAAATTGCCTGCCGTGTTTCCTACGTTATAATCGTGACTGTGCTACATTGGCTATAAAATGCTTTGGGATGTCCTGTATAAATGTACGGTCTTTATCTGGCCGGGTCGTCAGGCCTCCAGGGCTGATCCAAGCTGTACCTTGCTTAAGATTCCAGCTCTCGCTGAGCATCCAGTGCACACACTGGGCTGGGTTTAGTGAACACTCTGCGGATGGCAGACCTGGAAATGGGCGCCAATCACCTGGCAGAGGGGATGCCAGATGCCAAATATGGGGGTTAGATGACTCCAGAGCAGGTGTTGGCACCATATTTAAAGGCCTGCCAAACCTCCACCCCCCCTCCCCCGAGGCGGACCCCATAGGATGGCAGAGGCAAGACATAGGGTGTGGCCCACGGTTCAGTGATGCCTCCCTCCAGATTCTCCTCAAGGTGGGACATCCCCTTCCCCAGCGATGGCAAGGAGAGGTCCTCCCGTCTGACCGAGCAAGCCTGGATGGAGATTGCTGAGAAGGTCAGCAGCCGGGGTCAACCTCCCCCCCACCCCCACCGCTCCCCTCACCCATGCCCCCGGAACTGGGTACAGTGCTGCAAGAGGGTCAACGACCAAATCAGATGGAGGGACTGGAGTTTCCATGCAAGAGGGTGAGGATTGTCTTCCACTGACATACAGCTCACTTCTGGTGGCCCATCACCACGTATGGTTGGCACGAGGAGATCTGCCCAGCCTAACCCACACATGTTTGTGTTCTCTCAAGCAGGTCAGCAGCAGCAGGACCAAAAGCGGGACAGACGTCCAACTCTGCGAAGGAGGAGCAGTCAGAGGATGCCACCGTCCCATGACTCTCCTGCACCTTCCACCAATGCAGAGATGTTCACCTTGGTCGGTTTACGTTCGGCTATAGAATCAGGGTCACAAGCTGGTGAGCGCACCGCACACGCGCCCGAGCAGCTGGCGGAGGCTGAGACAGCCGGGGCCTCTGACAGTCGGAGGACTGTGGGTGTCCAGGTCCGAGCTGAGCCCCAGGCTGATGACGAGCCTCTGGTGCCGACAGCACAGGGCATGCTGGAGTGCCAGAGAGAGGTATGGCAACACTTGGCGGAGATGCCAGAGGCCACGCGCAGGAGAAGATGATGGAGGAGTCCATCCAGGCCATGAGTGCTGCCATGTCTCAGACAAGTGAGCACATGGCTTCCTCCATGGATAGGTTGGTGACCCTCATGGAGAGTCAGATCCCACAGACCTCCACACCATCAACTTGGCCATGACTTCAACGCAGCAGTGACAAGGCAAGAGGGGGACGAGGCGCCTGGAATCTGCTCCAGCTCCTCGTTCTGCTCTGGTGAGCAGGGAGGTTCAAGTGAGCCTTGGAAGGGAGGCGGAGAGGCTGACCTCCACAGCTGGGGGCTCTGAGTGCGGACAGCGGCTCCTCAGCCCCTCCGCCAGTGAACCCAGCTCCAGCAGCCACAACGCCTGCGGAGACCTCGGGCCGCCGGGATCCACCAAGCCTCAGGCAGCCAGCCAGAGGACGGCCGCCAAAGTCATCCCAGGCCAAGGGGCATCCTGATCAGCACCTTGCCTCCAGCCCAGCTACTGGCGATGGGGGTCATACCTCACAGAAATACTTTCAAACGTAGAAAGAACAGCATCGAGGTTCACTTGGGGGTTTACAGCTGTTTGATAGCTGAAATGTGATGCTTCATAGGAAGTGCTTTTGTTCAAGCAATTAACATTCAGTCATTCAATCACAGACTTGTTACCACACAGAAGGAGGCCATTCGCCATTCGTGTCTGCGCTGGCTGTCCGAAGGAGCAAATTACACAGTTACACTCCCCCGCCTTCTCCCCATAGCCCTGCACATTCTTCCTTTTCAGATGACAATCCAATTTCCGTTTTGAAGGCCTCGATTGAACCTGCCTCCACCACACTCTCAGACAGTGCATTCCAGATCCTAAACACTCACTGAACCTGCCTCCACCACACTCTCAGACAGTGCATTCCAGATCCTAAACACTCACTGAACCTGCCTCCACCACACTCTCAGACAGTGCATTCCAGATCCTAAACTCTCACTGAACCTGCCTCCACCTCACTCTCAGACAGTGCATTCCAGATCCTAAACACTCACTGAACCTGCCTCCACCACACTCTCAGACAGTGCATTCCTGATCCTAAACACTCACTGAACCTGCCTCCACCACACTCTCAGACAGTGCATTCCAGATCCTAAACACTCACTGAACCTGCCTCCACCACACTCTCAGGCAGTGCATTCCAGATCCTAAACACTCACTGAACCTGCCTCCACCGCACTCTCAGACAGTGCATTCCAGATCTTAAACACTCACTGAACCTGCCTCCACCACACTCTCAGACAGTGCATTCCAAATCCTAAACACTCGCTGCATGAAAATGTTTTTCCTCATGTCGCCATTGCTTATTTTGCCAATCACCTTAAGTCTGTGCCCTCTTCTTCTCGATCCTTCCACCAATGGGAACAATTTCTCTCTGTCCACTCTGTCCAGACCCCTCATTATTTTGAACACCTCTATCAAATTTCTTCTCCGCCTTTTCTTCTCCAAGGAAAACAGTCCCAACTTCTCCAATCTATCGATGTGCTTGAAGTTCCTCATCCTTGGAACCATTCTTGTAAACCTTTTCTGCACTCTCTCTAACGCCTTCACATCTTTCCTAAAGTGTGATGCCCAGAACAGGACACAATATTCCAGTTGAGGCCGAACCAGTGTTTTATACAAGTTTAACATAACCTCCTTGCTCTTGTACTCTCTGCCCATATTAATAAAGCCCAGGATACTGTATGCTTTATTAACTGCACTCTCAGCCTGTCCTGCCACCTTCAATGATTTGTGCACATACACCCCCAGGTCCCGCTGCTCCTGCACCCCCTTTAGAATTGTACCCTTTATTCTATATTGTCTCTCCATGTTCTTCCTAACAAAATGAATCACTTCACATTTCTCCGCATTGAACTTCATCTACCACCTATCTGCCCATTCCACCAACTTGTCTCTGCCCTTTTGAAGTTCTACACTATCCTCCTCACAGTTCATAATGCTTCCAAGTTTTGTATCATCTGCAAACTTTGAAATTGTGCCCTGTTCACCCAGGTCTAGGTTATTAATAAATATCAGGAAAAGCAAGGGTCCCAACACTGATCCCTGGGGAACTCCACTACAAACCTTCCTCCAGCCCGAAAAACATCCATTAACCACCACTCTCTGTTTCCTGTCACTCAGCCAATTTCATATCCATGTTGCGACTGTCTCTTTTGTTCCACGATCTATAACTTTACTCACATGTCTGTTGTGTGACATTGTATCAAATGAATTTTGAAAGTCCATGTACACCACATCAACAGCATTGCCCTCATCAACCCTCTCTGTTACCTCCTCAAAAAACTCCAGCATGTTAGTTCAACACAATTTGCCCTTGAGATCAGAGTTTATTGTTTTCTCTGTGAGGGGGTATCAGGGTGGCTGGAATTGCGTATTTATGAGATTTTCTCTTGCCTCCTTGGC
Source organism: Heterodontus francisci (assembly GCF_036365525.1). NCBI lineage: Eukaryota > Metazoa > Chordata > Chondrichthyes > Heterodontiformes > Heterodontidae > Heterodontus > Heterodontus francisci. The sequence goes on along the minus strand of NC_090418.1, from coordinate 12,877,607 downwards.
CCATCGCTCAATCTGCCCGGCCTCCGGTGCAAGGGCTTCAACATGCAGTGCCGCTTGCTCATCTCCCTCCTCCGCATTCTCCTCGTCGATGGAGGAGTGTCGTGCAATCATGTCGTCATAGAATCATAGAACGTTTAAGGCACAGAAAGAGGCCACTTGGTCCATCGTGTCTGTGCCGGCCGTCATCCTGTAACATCTCCGCCCCCCCTCTGCAGTGCTAGATTGTGCAGTGCACCGAAGACCACAGCGATACGCGAGACCCTCTCTGGGACGTTCTGCGGGGCTCCCCCGGATTGATCTGGGCAGCGGAATCTCATCTTCAGCTGACTGATGGCCTGTTCGATGGTTGCTCGGGTGGAGCTGTGACAAGTGTTGTACCTCTCCCCTGCTGCATTGCGAGGGTTCCTCACTGGCATGAGTAGCCACGTCTTCAATGGGTTGCCTTTGTCCCGGAGAATCCACCCCTGAAGATGAGCGGGGAGCTCCTGAAAAGCTGTGGCACGTGGGACTGTCGGGAGTTTGGCTGCTTCCTGGCAAACGGGAACACATCTGCCAGCGGCGCTTTCGGTGGTCGCAGACCAGTTGAACATTGATGGAAAGGAAGCCCTTCCTGTTGATGAAGGCGGCTGGCTGCTCCGTGGGAGTCTTGATGGCCACATGCATGCAGTCTATCACACCTTGCACCTGGGGGAATCCAGCGATGGCCCCGAATTCGATGGGGCTGTCACGGTTGGTTCGGTAGTGCTTTCACTCTCGTTGTGGAGCTTCAAGGGCAGGTCCAGCTGCCTCCTGGTCCTCCCTCCATCGGAGGCGCTGCATCACGCCATGGGAGTCCAAAAAGGACAGGGTGTATGAGAGCCAGGCCCAGGTGACCAGTGGGCCTACAGAGTGCTGTCGATGCCCTGGCAACTGAGCCTTAGCTACTTCTCCCGGCAGACTCCCTGACGGCCCTCAGTGACCACCCTTACTGATGGTCGACCCTCTCATACAGCAGTACGGCCAACCACGCGTCTCACCCAAAGGTTTGTTCACCCGAAACAGCCACGCAAACACAAATTCAGCCCATCGTGGGAGGAGAGGCTCCTCCTGCGATGCCCTCCACAGCCAAGGTGCCCACCTTATGAATCTCACACCCGCAAAGAGCGGCCACCTGGGTGAGGTACTGGAGGCGTAACTGTTCAAGAAGAAGGAGGAAGGGGAGATGAAAGTGGACAAGTGTGGCACAGACATGATTGGGGCAGATTTGCCTCTTTCTGTGCCTGGAATAACCTGGGGGATGGAGGGTGAAATGGGGGCATCCACTCCTTCTCCTCCTGCCCTTCCTGCAGTCCAAGAACCTCAGGGTCAGGAACAGAACAATCTGTAATTCTCAGTTCATGGTCCAGCACTGTCTTGCCTTCCAGTTCACAGTTCGACGGTCGGACTCTCAGCTAATTTGGACATAACTCCATCCCCCGCCATCCGGTTGGTTGCGGTTCATCGAACATGGAGCCCATGAGAGGTAAGTAAGTGACCATGAGAGTGGCAGCAGTGTGTCCCATCTACAAGATGCACTGCAGCAACTCACCAAGGCTCCTTAGACAGCGCCGCCCAAACCCGCGACCTCTACCACCTCGAAGGACAAGAGCAGCAGATGCATGGGAACACCACCACCTGCAAGTTCCCCTGCAAGTCACACACCACCCTGACTTGGAACTATATGTTTACTGTTGCAGGGTAAAAATCCTGGAACTCCCTTCCTAACGGCACTGTGGGTGTACCTACCCCACATGGACTGCAGCGGTTCAAGACATGAATAACCTCACCAAATGGACATGTCATTGGCAGATGGGTTTCAATATAGATAAGTGTGAGATGCAGCGTTTCGGTAGCAGGAATCAGGAGGTGACGTACTGCTTGCTTAATATTAGAAGTGTCTAAATAGGGGAGAGGAGCAGAGCGCCGAACTCACAGAGACAAAAAACACGAAGAGTAGTAACACGTCAAAAAACCAAAGCTCCGGCGTTCATTTATAGAGGGAGAGAATTGAAAAGCAGAGAGATAAGGTTAAACCTGTATCGAACCTTGGTTAAAGCACGCTTGGAGTTACTGTGCACAGTTGTGCTCTCCGTATTACAAAAAGGAGACAGGCAGTGGAGATGGTGCAAAAACAGATTGACAAGGGTGATACCAGAGCTGAGCGGTTGTAAATATCAGGATAGATAGAACAGGCTGGGGCTCTTTTCTCTAGGAAAGAGAAGGCTGAGGGGTGACCTGATTGAGGGCTTGAAAATGATGAAGGGGTTTCGATCGGGTAGACGTAGAGAAGATGTTTCCACTTGTGGGGGGAGACCAGAACTAGGGGGTCATCAATATAAGACAGTCACTAATAAATCCAATGGGGAATTCAGGAGAAACGTCTTCACCCAGAGAGTGGTGAGAATGTGGAACTCGCTCCCACAGGGAGTGGTCGAGGTGAATGGTGTCGATACATTTAAGGGGAAGCTGGATAAACACACGAGGGAGGAAGGAATAGAAGGATATGGTGATAGGGTGAGATGAAGTAGGGGGTGGGAGGAGGCTCGTGTGGAGCAGAAACACCAGCATGGATGAATATACTGGGCTGTAAATACTATGTAATAACAATGCAGGGAGTCCCAACATCACCTTCTCAGGGGCAATGCGGGGAATTGGCAATAAATGTCTGCCTTGCCAGAGGCACCCTGAGAATGAATAATAAAAAAAAAGACAATTTCTGTTGGAGATCTCCAGCACGAAAGATGATGTTAAACAGTCTTTTGTTTTGATTCCATGTGATAAAAAGAGAAACTGTTTCTCCCAGGGCACAGATTTGAAATAATTGGGAAAAGAAAAAGCCAGAGGAGGGGTGGGGGGGGGGGGGGGGGGGTGGGGGGGAGTGGGATTGATTAGATAGCTCTTTCAAAGAGCCAGCACGGGCACGATGGGCTGAATGGCCTCCTTCTGCGCTACATCAGGCTACATTCACGCACCATGGATGTAAAGAGCCTAATTAAATACTAATTTGTCTCACTCCCGTAACTTTTCAACGCAACAATGTTGTACTCTCGCAAAAATGCTGGACGCTGAGTTGGGAAGAGGCGGACCTCATTTTCAGGGTCAGCGGCCGAGGCTGAAGCCACGGCAACATTCGGGATTCGACTGGACAGGCGGGTGAAGGAACACGGGTGCAGGGATTGGGCAGGAGGGAAGGCAAATGCGACTGGGACCAGCTGCCCACTAAACGCCAACACAGACTGCTCGGGCCGAATGGCCTTTTCCCAGGTTGCGACTTCGATGCACATTCCTCCTCGGCTCCCAGTCCCTCAGCCTACACCCTCGCCCTCCTTTCTGCTCTGGAGTTCCCTCCCTCATTATCGCCATCTCTCTCGCCTCCTTCAAACCCCCCCTCTTTCTCTAAGCTTTTGGTCGCCTGTCTCAATAGCCCCTTTATACGGGTGCGCTGCTGAATTCCCGGGAAGCGTCTCGGTTAAAGGCGCTGTCTAAATGTGGGCCGTTGTCGTGCCATCACTGTGTTGGGATCCTCGCACCAGTCCCTCCACGCGCCTCCAATTCTTGACTTCCCTCGGTTTTTCCTTCCTCCAATGGTCTGGACTTTGCAAACGGCCCCTGATCTCCCTCGTCCTCTCTCCTCCCCTTTCCAAACCTTCCTGTTATCCTGCCCTGCGGCCATATTCCCTTCAGCTGAAGCAGTCAGATAGCTGCGAGGCTACGGGGATTCTGATAGCAGATGCTCACCACTCAAGGTTCGACTCTCATGGCTGACAAATCATTATCAGATGGAGTCAGCCATGGCTCAGGAGGTGGCCCTCCTGGCATTGAGCTCATGAGGTTAAGTCCCACTCTGGAGTCTTGAGCGCATGGCCTATGCCCAGTACTGAGGGAGCCCTGCACTGTCGGAGGTGCCGTCCTTCGGAGGAGAGATTAAACCGAGGGGCCTGGTCCTCCCTCTTTTCTGGGCATAAAAGATTCCGTGTCCACTACTGGCAGGAGAACCGAGAGTTCTCCCCCGTTTTCCTGCAGCTAATTTTTACCCCTCAAACAACATCACCAAAAAAATACCGCTCTCTGGCCATTTATCACATTTCTGTTTGTGGGATCTTGCTGTGGGCAAATTGACTGCCTTGCTTCCTGCATTACATTTCAAAATAAAAGGCTCAGTTGGGACCTCCTGAGGATGTGAAGGGTGCTAGCTAAAGGCACGTTTTTTCTATTTATTTCTTCATCTGATTCAATAACTGCCTCAGCGCTCATACCGAGGTAGGCCGCACTTGTCCAATGCAGGCACAACTGATTGGAGGAAGAGCAAATAGGCTTGTCCCTGCAGATTGCCTGGATGCCTTGAGCAGGCCGATCTTCTGTGTTGTCCCTCTCACAATACCACAGGCTGAGAAAGCCTTCAGCAGAGAAACCTTTTGCAGATTTGATGAAGTCAGGCCTCAGGCCTAAGGCTTTCTCGTCACCTAAAAGCCCTGTGCCAGGCGGCTTGATTCAAGGCCGCAATTTCCTCACTCATTATAAAAATACATCTGATGAAGGAATGACAGGAGTAGGGTTTAAAGAAAAAGGTTTCAGCTTGACTGACCTCTGACCTTGCAGGATGTTCATAGAATTAGCAGCACAGAAACTGGCCATTCGGCCAATCTGCTCCGTGCTGGTGTTTATGCCCCACACGAGCCTCCTCCCGCTCCCTCTTCATCTCACCCTATCAGCGCATCCTTCTATTCCCTTCTCCCTCGTGTGTATATCCAGCCTCCGACACGATTCACCTCAACCACTCCCTGTGGGAGCGAGTTCCACATTCTCACCACTCTCTGAGAGGGATGAGTTTATTTCGGAATTCTTTCGTGAATGGGCGTTTGCTGCGTATGGATTAGACCAGCAAGATCCCAAACTTCCACCGCGGGCTGAGTTCATCAATCGAAGGAGCAGTTGCGTGGGGGTGAGGGTCGGTTGGTGCAAGGTGGGAGAGTAGCTAAAATGGCCTCCGTGCTCCTGAGCGACAGAGCATAAAATCAGTAAGGCATTCACTGCCCCCAACGCGTCCCCGTTCCCCAATTACTATCCCGTGACCAAACCCACCTCCCCTCCACGGACAGTGTGTTTGTAGAGGATCGGGGCCCAGCTCTGACACTCCTGCCCTGCTTGTTAAAGCAGCCCACACTGCCTGAGCTCACACACGGAAAAGACACTGGAGAGCAGCAGGCTTCATAAGACCAGGAGGAGGCCATTCAGCCCCTTGAGCCTGTTCGAGCATTCAATTACATCCTGGCTGATCTGCATCTAAACCCCATTTACCCACCTTGGTTCCATAACCCTTAATCCCCTGACCCAACAAAAATCTATCAATCTCAGGGTTGACATTTTCAGCTGACCCCCAGTCTCAATAGTTTTTTGAGGGGGGGGGAGAGAGTTCCAGATTCCCACTCCCCTTTGTGTGAAGAAGTGCTTCCTGACATCACCCCTGAACGGCCTGGCTCGAATTTTCAGGTTCTGCCCCCTTGTTCTGGACTCCCCGCCGCCCTCCAAACCAGAGGAAATAGTTTCCCTCTATCAACCCTATCGAATCCTTTAATCATTTTAAACGCCTCAATTAGATTCCCCCTTAATCTTAATCGAGGGAATACATGCCTAGTCTGTGCAACCTGGCCTGGTAATTTAACCCATTCAGCCCCGGGATCAGTCTGGTGAATCGACACTGTACCCTCTCCAAAGCCAGTATATCCTTCCTGAGGTGCGGGGCCCAGAAATGAGCACAGTCACTCCAGATGGGGTCCAAGCAGAGATTTATTTAACTGTAATTTAACTGCTACACCTTTAAATTCCACGCCCCTCCAGTGGGCGGCACAGTGGCGCAGTGGTTAGCACCGCAGCCTCACAGCTCCAGGGACCCGGGTTCGATTCCGGGTACTGCCTGGAGTTTGCAAGTTCTCCCTGTGTCTGCGTGGGTTTTCTCCGGGTGCTCCGGTTTCCTCCCACAAGCCAAAAGACTTGCAGGTTGATAGGTAAATTGGCCATTATAAATTGTCACTAGTATAGGTAGGTGGTAGGGAAATATAGGGACAGGTGGGGATGTTTGGTAGGAATATGGGATTAGTGTAGATTTAGTATAAATGGGTGGTTGATGTTCGGCACAGACTCGGTGGGCCGAAGGGCCTGTTTCAGTGCTGTATCTCTAAACTAAACTAAAAACTAAACTAAAATAAATGTGTAAGGAACAAGCACTCCAGCACTCTTCCACGATTTCAGAGCAAAGTCCAAAAACTGACATGATGATTTTGGTATCTGGAGCACAGTGACACTGACTGTGCACTGAGGAGGGATGTGCAATACCTGGCCGGGGTACAAGGTTGCACTGAGAAGCTAAGCGAAGCTTCAAAACGTTCAAAAGAAAATCATACAGGGTTGTGACTGAGCGAATACGGGAAGAAACATTTGTTTTATTTAATTTTAGCTGGGGGCGCAGTTTCGCCTTGGACTGGGAAGACCGATGAGTGTGGGATCTTCCTGTGCGCGTTGGCCGCCGGATTTCCGACGCTGCGACTGCGACAAGGCTTCGAAAAGAGTCTTGTTGGCTGTGAGAGGCTGTGGGCGGTGCGGAGGTCACGGACCGCACTCTTCAAAGGCAATTTCCTTCGATTTATCTGAACGTGTCCAGTTTTTTTTCTATTTTTTAAATTCTCCCGGCAGTTTTGGGAGTTAGTCACGTGGCACCGTCAGTTTAAAATTGTCCCCAAAGGAATAAACAGGCATTTCGTCAGACGGAGAGCAGTTTTGCTACAGGGACAGGCTGCAGCAGAGACTACTGCGTCTATTATAGCAAAATCGGATAAATAACAGGGCTATGTAGAGCGAGAGGGAAATTGGGATTAGTCTGGGATTGATACAGGACTATGGGGAGACAGTGGGGCAGCGGGATTAGTCTGGGATTGCTACAGGGCTATGGGGAGAGAGCGTGGAATTGGGATTAGTCTGGGATTGATAGAGGGCTATGGGGAAAGAGCGGGGAATTGGGATTAGTCTGGGATTGATACAGGGCTATGGGGAAAGAGCGGGGAATTGGGATTAGTCTGGGATTGGTACAGGGCTATGGGGAGAGAACAGGGAATTGGGATTAATTTGGGATTGATAGAGGGCTATGGGGAGAGAGTGGGGTATTGGGATTAGTTTGGGATTGATACAGGGCTATGGGGAGAGAGTGGGGCAGTGGGATTAGTCTGGGATTGATACAGGGCTATGGGGAGAGAGTGGGGCATTGGGATTAGTCTGGGATTGATACAGGGCTATGGGGAGAGAAGGGGCAGTGGGATTAGTTTGGGATTGATAGAGGGCTATGGGGAAAGAGCGGGGAATTGGGATTCGTCTGGGATTGATACAGGGCTATGGGGAGAGAAGGGGCAGTGGGATTAGTTTGGGATTGATAGAGGGCTATGGGGAGAGAGTGGGGCAGTGGAGTTAGTTTGGGATTGATAGAGGGCTATGGGGAGAGAGTGGGGCATTGGGATTAGTCTGGGATTGATAGAGGGCTATGGGGAGAGAGTGGGGCATTGGGATTAGTCTGGGATTGATACAGGGCTATGGGGAGAGAGTGGGGCATTGGGATTAGTCTGGGATTGATACAGGGCTATGGGGAGAGAAGGGGCAGTGGGATTAGTTTGGGATTGATAGAGGGCTATGGGGAAAGAGCGGGGAATTGGGATTAGTCTGGGATTGATACAGGGCTATGGGGAGAGAAGGGGCAGTGGGATTAGTCTGGGATTGATACAGGGCTAAGGGGAGAGAGCGGGGAATTGGGATTAGTCTGGGATTGATACAGGGCTATGGGGAGAGAGCAGAGAATTGGGATTCGTCTGGGATTGATACAGGGCTATGGGGAGAGAGTGGGGCAGTGGGATTAGTCTGGGATTGATACAGGGCTATGGGGAGAGAGTGGGGCAGTGGGATTAGTCTGGGATTGATACAGGGCTATGGGGAGAGAGCGGAGAATTGGGATTAGTCTGGGATTGATACAGGGCTATGCAAAGACAGTGGGGAATTTTGATTAGTCTGGGATTGATACAGGACTATGGGGAGAGAGCGGGGAATTGGGATTAGTTTGGGATTGATAGAGGGCTATGGGGAGAGAGTGGGGCAGTGGGATTAGTCTGGGATTGATACAGGGCTATGGGGAGAGAGCGGAGAATTGGGATTAGTCTGGGATTGATACAGGGCTATGCAAAGACAGTGGGGAATTTTGATTAGTCTGGGATTGATACAGGGCTATGGGGAGAGAGCGGAGAATTGGGATTAGTTTGGGATTGATACAGGGCTATGGGGAGAGAGTGGGGCAGTGGGATTAGTCTGGGATTGATAGAGGGCTATGGGGAGAGAGCGGAGAATTGGGATTAGTTTGGGATTGATACAGGGCTATGGGGAGAGAGTGGGGCAGTGGGATTAGTCTGGGATTGATACAGGGCTATGGGGAGAGAGCGGAGAACTGGGATTAGTTTGGGATTGATACAGGGCTATGGGGAGAGAGTGGGGCAGTGGGATTAGTCTGGGATTGATAGAGGGCTATGGGGAGAGAGCGGAGAATTGGGATTAGTCTGGGAATGATATGGGGCTATGCAGAGACAGTGGGGAATTGGGATTAGTCTGGGATTGATACAGGACTATGCAGAGAGAGCGGGGCAGTGGGATTAGTCTGGGACTGATGCAGGGATATCGGGAGAGAACGGGGCAGTGGGTTTAGCTTTGGATTGATACAGGGCTATGGGGAGAGAGCAGGGCATTGGGATTAGTCTGGGATTGATACAGGGATATGGGAAGAGAGCGGGGCAGTGGGATTAGTCTGGGATTGATACAGGGATATGGGGAGAGAGCGGGGCAGTGGGATTAGTCTGGGATTGATACAGGGCTATGCAGAGACAGTGGGGAATTTTGATTAGTCTGGGATTGATACAGGACTATGGGGAGAGAGCGGGGAATTGGGATTAGTTTGGGATTGATAGAGGGCTATGGGGAGAGAGTGGGGCAGTGGGATTAGTCTGGGATTGATACAGGGTTATGCAGATACAATAGGGAATTGGGATTGGTCTGGGATTGATAGAGGGCTATGGGGAGAGAGTGGGGCAGTGGGATTAGTTTGGGATTGATAGAGGGCTATGGGGAGAGAGCGGAGAATTGGGATTAGTTTGGGATTGATAGAGGGCTATGGGGAGAGAGTGGGGCAGTGGGATTAGTTTGGGATTGATAGAGGGCTATGGGGAGAGAACGGGGCAGTGGGATTAGTTTGGGATTGATAGAGGGCTATGGGGAGAGAACGGAGAATTGGGATTAGTTTGGGATTGATAGAGGGCTATGGGGAGAGAGTGGGGCAGTGGGATTAGTTTGGGATTGATAGAGGGCTATGGGGAGAGAACGGGGCAGTGGGATTAGTTTGGGATTGATAGAGGGCTATGGGGAGAGAACGGAGAATTGGGATTAGTTTGGGATTGATAGAGGGCTATGGGGAGAGAGTGGGGCAGTGGGATTAGTTTGGGATTGATAGAGGGCTATGGGGAGAGAACGGGGCAGTGGGATTAGTCTGGGATTGATACAGGACTATGGGGAGAGAGCGGGGAATTGGGATTAGTTTGGGATTGATAGAGGGCTATGGGGAGAGAACGGGGCAATGGGATTAGTTTGGGATTGATACAGGGATATGGGGAGAGAACGGGGCAATGGGATTAGTTTGGGATTGATACAGGGATATGGGGAGAGAGCGGCGCAGTGGGTTTAGCTTGGGATTGATACAGGGCTATGGGGAGAGAGCAGGGCAATGGGATTAGTCTGGGATTGATACAGGGCTCTGGAGAGAGAGCGGGGCAGTGGGATTAGTCTGGGACTGATGCAGGGATATCGGGAGAGAACGGGGCAGTGGGTTTAGCTTTGGATTGATACAGGGCTATGGGGAGAGAGCAGGGAATTGGGATTAGTTTGGCATTGATACAGGGCTATGGGGAGAGAGCGGGGCAGTGGGATTAGTTTGGGATTAATACAGGGCTATGGGGAGAGAGTGTGGAATTGGGATTAGTTTGGGATTGATACAGGGCTATGGGGAATGAGCGGGGAATTGGGATTAGTCTGGGACTGATACAGGACTATGGGGAGAGAGCAGGGCAATGGGATTAGTTTGGGATTGATACAGGACTATGGGGAGAGAGCAGGGCAGTGGGATTAGTTTGGGATTGATACAGGACTATGGGGAGAGAGCAGGGCAGTGGAGTTAGTTTGGGATTGATACAGGACTATGGGGAGAGAGCGTGGCAGTGGGATTAGTCTGGGATTGATACAGGGCTCTGGAGAGAGAGCGGGGCAGTGGGATTAGTCTGGGATTGATACACGGCTATGGGGAGAGAGCGGGGAATTGGGATTAGTTTGGGATTGATACAGGGCTAAGGGGAGAGAGCTTGGAATTGGGATTAGTCTGGGATTGATACAGGGCTATGGAGAGAGAGTGGGGCAGTGGGATTAGTCTGGGATTGATACAGGTCTATGGGGAGAGAGCGGAGAATTGGGATTAGTCTGGGATTGATACAGGGCTATGGGGAATGAGCGGGGAATTGGGATTAGTCTGGGATTGATATTAGGACTATGCAGAGAGAGCGGGGCAGTGGGATTAGTCTGGGACTGATGCAGGGATATGGGGAGAGAGCGGGGCAGTGGGATTAGTCTGGGATTGATACAGGGCGAGGAGGAGTGAGAAAGGCAGTGGGATTAGTTTGGATTGTTCCAGCAAAGAGCCAGCACAATCGCTATGGGCCGAATGGCCCCTCTTCTGTGCAGTCAACTGCTATCCATTGATGGAAGGGTGTCAATCTGTGATCTCCGAATCTCAATAAATTGCTCAAGTTGTGATGAATTGTGAACTGCTTCACTGTAAAAAAAATAAATCAAAATCTCTTTCAAGGTGTTAGCTTTGGGAACTGTGAGTGACATTCTCGGCTGAGAAAATGCTGAGGACGGCACTGGCACACAATTGCAGTAACCTTTTCTGCCGAGATCTGAGTTCTGGATCTACATGTCCCATTTCTCTCGCTATGGTTGTGTGGGAGGCACTCACCCCTGCCAATCAGGAAAGTTGTGGGTTTGAGTCAAACTATCATTAGAGATAGTCAGCACGGTTTTGTGAAGGGTAGGTCGTGCCTCACAAACCTTATTGAGTTTTTCGAGAAGGTGACCAAACAGGTGGATGAGGGTAAAGCCGTGGATGTGGTCTATATGGATTTCAGTAAGGCATTTGATAAAGTTCCCCACGGTAGGCTATTGCAGAAAATACGGAAGTATGGGGTTGAAGGTGATTTAGAGCTTTGGATCAGAAATTGGCTAGCTGAAAGAAGACAGAGGGTGGTGGTTGATGGCAAATGTTCATCCTGGAGTTTAGTTACTAGTGGTGTACCGCAAGGATCTGTTTTGGGGCCACTGCTGTTTGTCATTTTTATAAATGACCTGGAAGGGGGTGTAGAAGGGTGGGTTAGTAAATTTGCGGATGACACTAAGGTCGGTGGAGTTGTGGATAGTGCCGAAGGATGTTGTAGGGTACAGAGGGACATAGATAGGCTGCAGAGCTGGGCTGAGAGATGGCAAATGGAGATTAATGCGGAAAAGTGCGAGGTGATTCACTTTGGAAGGAGTAACAGGAATGCAGAGTACTGGGCTAATGGGAAGATTCTTGGTAGTGTAGATGAACAGAGAGATCTTGGTGTCCAGGTGCATAAATCCCTGAAGGTTGCTACCCAGGTTAATAGGGCTGTTAAGAAGGCATATGGTGTGTTAGTTTTTATTAGTACGGGGATCGAGTTTCGGAGCCACGAGGTCATGCTGCAGCTGTACAAAACTCTGGTGAGACCGCACCTGGAGTATTGCGTGCAGTTCTGGTCACCGCATTATAGGAAGGATGTGGAAGCTTTGGAAAGGGTGCAGAGGAGATTTACTAGGATGTTGCCTGGTATGGAGGGAAGGTCTTACGAGGAAAGGCTGAGGGACTTGAGGTTGTTTTCGTTGGAGAGAAGGAGGAGGAGAGGTGACTTAATAGAGACATATAAGATAATCAGAGGGTTGGATAGGGTGGATAGTGAGAGTCTTTTTCCTCAGATGGTGATGGCAAACACGAGGGGACATAGCTTTAAGTTGAGGGGTGATAGATATAGGACAGATGTCAGAGGTAGTTTCTTTACTCAGAGAGTAGTAGGGGCGTGGAACGCCCTGCCTGCAACAGTAGTAGATTCGCCAACTTTAAGGGCATTTAAGTGGTCATATGGATGAAAATGGAATAGTGTAGGTCAGATGGTTTCACAGGTCGGCGCAGCATCGAGGGCTGAAGGGCCTGTACTGCGCTGTAATGTTCTAATTCTAATTCCGGGAACCTGATTCATAACGCAGGCCGACGCTCCCGAGTTCTAGCACCGAGAGAGTGCTGCACTGCCGGAGGTGCCCATCTTTCAGGCGGGACGTTAAACCGAGCCCTTGGGTGGGGCCAACGATCCCTCGGCCGCTAGCTCAAATAAAAGCAGGGGTGTTCACCCTGGGGATGGGGCAATATTTATCTTGCCGCCAACATTGCTGGAAAGGGAAAACTGATGATCCAGCCATCATCAGCTCGCTGTTTGTGGGAGCTTGCTGTGCGCAAATTGGCTGCCGTGTTTCCTCCATTACAATACTGACTAGGTTTCCAGAAAAAAAACTTCAATGGCTGTGAGGCACTTTGGGAGGCCCAGAGACTGGGAAAGGCGCTATAAAAAGGCAAGCTCTTAAAGACGCTTATTGTGACCGTTTATTTATAATCAGTTCGTGCTGTGGAGGGAAAAAACACCAGGGCCTTTTCCTCACACCGGTCCGAGTGAGTATTCTCAGTAGCCTGGCACCAGGCTTTGGATAAAGTTCCACATGAAAGCCTATGAGGAATGAGCTCGGGGGGGGGGGGGGGGGGGTGGGTGGAACTAATAGCTGTTTCAAAGGGCCAGTATAGGCATGATGGGCTGAACTGCCTCCTTCTGTGCCTTATGGTTCGAAGAACGCCATGACTGTCAAATCTGGCACAAGAGGGGCAGCCTCTGAAATTGACAATGCAGCCGAAGGCTCACTGATTCAAATGACTGGCCATATAAAGTTAAATTCAGGGGAAATGTAACTTGTCGGAAGACTGAGTGAAGTGTTGTGCAAGCTAAGTACGAAACAAACGGAACAGAAATAGAATCCTTTGCCCCAGGACTTCTCGCCCCTGCCCGATCTCAGCACGTTCCCCGATGCAGCTCCCAGTCATGAATCTGGCTGGATTCAGCTTCCACATCCCGGACTCCTCGCCCACATCAAGCGCTTGGGCCCACCACTGCCCGCTTCGCACGAGTCCCTCACTCCCCCGTTCCCCCCCCCCTCCCCACCATGAAAATTGGGGGCCACACGGTCAGCCAGCAATGGTCCTCCCTGCGCTGCCTTCGGCAGTCAAATATCCCCGCCGTTTCCCGGCCTCTTGCTGAAGGACATCCTCCTCTTTATTGCCTTTCACTTTGCACCCACTGCTGACCCAGGTTTAGTGACCCACCCACAGGGTGCTGGGAGTAATGTATTTTCAGCCAGCTCATAGTATTCGGGATTTCAGCATTCCTGCAGACTTTCTGCAACACCACAGTGCAGGCACCCACGCAATCCAATGAGCACTGTAAATTACAGCAGCTCTGCTATGTACAAGCACATACCATCATAGCACAGCCTCCTGAAACTTCCTCCACTTATTGGTGAGCTGACTGCCTCGTATTTGTGACTCAACAGCTCCTGCAAATAGATATGGAGAAGGAGAGAGAGAGAGAGAGAGAGAGACGACAGGCAGACAGACAGAGACAGTGAGGGAGAAAATGAGAGCAAGCGAGAAAGAGACAGGCAGTGAAGAGCGAGGGGCAGACAAGGAGAGAGAGACAGACAGAGCAAGGGGAGACAGAGTGAGAAAGAAACAGAGAGGGTGAGAGAGAGAAAGAGAGAGAGAAAGAGAGAGAGAGAGGCAGAAAGTGAATCAGCAAGGGAGAGGCAGTGAGCGAGGGAGAGACACAAAGAGCAAGGGAATGAGGGAGAGAGAGAGAAAGGGAGAGACTCAGACTGACAGAGAGAGAGGGATAGGCACACAGAAAAAAACAGAGGGGGAGTCGCAGATGGCGAGAAAGAGCGAGAGAGAGAAAGAGAGCGAGGGAGAGACAGACAGAGCATCGAGGAGACGCAGAGAGGAAGGGCGGGAGAAAGAGGATAACAAAGGGAGATCCGAGAGGGAGTGCGGGCCTGGAGAGAAACACAGGAACAGTGAGCGCAGGAGAGAGAGACCAAAGGAGAAAGGACAGATGCATCAAGAAGAAAAAAAACGTGGAATTGCACAGTACCTCGGGAAATTCCCAAAGCGTTTTACAGCCAATTAGGTACTTTTTGACTGGTCATCACTGTTGTAATGTAGGAAACACAGCTGCGAATTTGCACACAGCAAGATCCCACAAACAGCAATGTGATAACGGCCACACAATCTGTTTTTTGCGATGTTGGTTGAGGGATAAATATTGGCCCCAGGACACCGGGGAGAACTCCCTGCTCCCCGCCCCCATCCCCCTCTGCCCGGCTCTTCTTTGAAATAGTGGCCATGGATCTTTTACATCCACCTGAGACTGAGGATGGGGCCTCAGTTTAATGTCTCATCCAAAAGACGCACCTCTGACAGTGCAGCACTCCCTCAGTACTGGAACTGGCGGTGGTGCTGGGGGGGGCGGGCGGGAGAGTCAGCCTGGCTTCTGTGGCAACTTCCTGGAGTGGGAGTGGAATTTTAGTGTCTGTCTACCAGCTACACACTGATTGGATGCTTCCACGGCCAATGGATACAACCCAAATCCTTGGCAGCCATTGCTAATGGACATCCCTTCACCTGTTACAGGCCTATTGTCCCCAAGGCCATCGCAAATTTATAATGTTAATATTCGTCTGCCATTCCTCAGAATAACCACACATCGCAAGGAACTTTGTTCTCAATTGGCCAAACTAAACCCGGAACAACGAAAACTTGCATTTATATAGCGCCTTTGATGTAGTAAAACTATCCCAAACCACATCACCGGAGCAACTATCAGACAAATATTTGACACCGAGCAACATATTAGGGACAGGTAACCAATAGCTTGGTCAAAGAGGTCGGTTTTAAGGAGCGTCTTAAAGGAGGAGAGAGGGGCGGAGAGGTTTAGGGAGGGAATTCCAGAGCTTGGGGCCAGCAGGCAATGAAGGCACGGCCGCCAATGGTGGAGCGATGGGAATTGGGGATGCTCAGGAGGCCAGAATTAGAGGAGCCGCAGAGATCTCAGAGGACCGTGGGGATGAGATAAGGAGCCAATGTAGGTCAGTGAGCACAGTGGATGACGGACGGACGGATGGAACTCGGTGTGAGTTAGCCACTGTCACGTGCAGCTGAGCAGCTGGGTCAGAGTGGAGACTGTGGAAGAAGCAGAACAAATGGGCTGAAGGGCTTTCTTCATCTGAACTTGTCTTGGAATCGCTTGGGCTGATCCAGATTCCTCCGTGGGATGAATTTTCGATCCACAGCAAACAGAGGGAGAGAATTTGGGAAGAGTCGGGGAAGGAAAGAAGGAAAGACAAGCCGTTTTACACTGAATTGCACCGAAACAGGCCATTCGGCCCATCTGCTCCGTGCTGGTGTTTATGCTCCACACGAGCCTCCTCCCACCCCCTACTTCATCTCACCCTATCAGCGTATCCTTCGATTCCTTTCTCCCTCGTGTGTTTATCCAGCTTCCCCTTAAATGTATCGACACGATTCACCTCAACCACTCCCTGTGGGAGCGAGTTCCACATTCTCACCGCTCCCTGGGGAAAGAAGTTTCTCCTGAATTCCCCATTGGATTTATTAGTGACTGTCTTATATTGATGACCCCCCTAGTTCTGGTCTCCCCCCACAAGTGGAAACATCTTCTCTATGTCTGACCTTTCAGGTCACCCCTCGGTCTTCTCGTTTCTAGAGAAAAGAGCCCCAGCCTGTTTGGTCTTTCCTGATAGTTACAGTTTCATCTCAAAGTCTGGGAATGACACCAAAGGAGTCGGAGGATATCCCACTCCTCTGCCTTTTCCCCGTAGCCCTGCAATTTTTTTATAGCAGTCTTTAAGTCTAGGAGCGATTGGAGTTCAGGAGCCTGGCAGGGTAGAAGCCCTCAAGCACAAGCCGTTCACAATATTCCTCCAGTGAAATGAATGAAACAATGTGTGTGATTTTCATCCTGTCCCATCAAGCTCTCGGGTGCATGGTTCTGAAGAGAGCCACATGTCCTGCCGTTGTGCTCTCCTCGCAGTTCGATCTGAGGATGTGTTTCTCTTCAACGTACTTGTCCAATTTGATCTCAAAGGGATGCAAGTCTCTGGGGTTCCAACAGTGAAGCAATCCTCCTCTCAGTAAATGTTTCCTTGTGTTCCTCCCGGGTCTCCCCTTTCTCAACTCACACAAACGCCCCGTCATTCTGCTGTCTGAGGCCAATATAAAGACCCTGAGAGAAAGAGAGAGAAATGGACAAGAGGGAAAAGACATACGGGAAGAGAGAGATAGAAGAGAGACAGGGAGAGAGAGAAAGAGAGACAGGAGGGAGGAAGAGAGAAAGAGAGAAATAGAGACAAGAAAACAGTTAATGATATATTGAGAGTGAAAAATAGGGAGTCAAGCAGAGATAAGAGGGAGAGGAGGGTGGAAGAGAGATAATGAGAAGCGAGAGAGGGACAGAGGGAGACAAGGAAAGACAGAAAAGATATGGTAGCTATATATATTGAGAAAGAGAAATAGAGATTTACAGAGACAGGAAAAGGGAGAAAGAGATGGGTACAAAAAATAACAGAGAGGGAAACTGAGCAAGAGAGAGAGGAGAGAGAGGAGAGACCCAGAGTACAAGACAGCAACCAAGACTAAAACAATTAGTTGAGAGGAGGGGGTAAATCAGGAAATCATAGAATCGTACAGCCATTCGGCCCAACGAGACTGTGCCAGCTCTTTACAGATTAATCCCACTTCCTTGTTCCTTGCCCATATCCATGAAAAAATTTGCAGTTTCAAGCATATACCCTATTTGAAAGCTGCGACAGAATCTACTTCCAGGCAGCTGTTCCTGATCACAAGAACTTGCTGTGTAAAAAGAAGTGGCCCATTATATTTCAAGGAACTGGGCGCAGAATAAATGTTTCCCTCTTTCTGTCTTCATTCTTCCTGAGCAGGATCTGCCCTCTCCATACAAGGGGCATCTTGCTGGAGGAGATTTGAGCCTGAGGGAGCAGGGAAGGGGAGGGGCGGGGAGTAGTGTAGAAAGGGGCTGGGGGAAAGGAGGAGAAAGCACCAAGCTGGAATAGGGGCAGGGGTCGAGCTGGGGCCTGAATGTACACCTCAGTCATTTGTGATATTCTCTGTCCCTCTTTCCAAGTGCCTCACAGCCTTATCACAATGATCCTGACAGAACCTCATTAAGCAGTGACCCTTCTTATCATGAAAATATACATCGGCGAACAGCTTTTCCAAAACACACACAGCTCAATCTAACAACACTCATCATGCATCAGATCTTCAGTAAACACAGGGTGAGAATAAATCATTGCTGCAGCTCTGTCCTCCAGTTGAAATTCATGACTCGCTCAGCGACCACATACAAACACAGGCAACAGCAAACACTGAGCAACAAGAACACAATAATATATTCAACTGCAACAAAACACCTGTGCTTGCCGCTGAGATTTAACTGTGAGTTAGACGGAATTGGTGAACAGAGCTCCAACACCACAATATCAGGAAATAATTTCATTCTGGATTGGGATTATTGTTCTAATTAGTGAATGGAATAGGGTTTGGTCCATTGGGATTGTGTGCAATGGGAGTGAATGGGAAGGTGTTTGGTCCATTGGGATAGTGTACAATGGGAGTGAAGGGAAAGGGTATGGGCCATTGGGATAGTGTACAATGGGAGTGAATGGGAAGGGGTTTCGTCCATTGGGAATGGGTAGCATATAAGTGAATGGGAAGATGTTAGATCCATTAGGATTTGTACAATGGGAGTGAATGGGAAGGGGGTGGGGCATTAGGACTTTATACCATGGGAGTGAAAGGGAAGGGGTTTTGTCCATTGGAATGGTGTACAATGGGAGTGAATGGGAAGGTGTTTGGTCCATTGGGATAGTGTACAATGGGAGTGAAGGGAAAGGGTATGGGCCATTGGGATAGTGTACAATGGGAGTGAATGGGAAGGTGTTTGGTCCATTGGGATAGTGTACAATGGGAGTGAATGGGAAGGTGTTTGGTCCATTGGGATAGTGTACAATGGGAGTGAAGGGAAAGGGTATGGGCCATTGGGATAGTGTACAATGGGAGTGAATGGGAATGGGTTTGGTCCAATGGGATTGTTTACAAGGAGAGTGAATGGGAAGGGGTTAGATCCATTGGGATTGGGTAGCATATAAGTGAATAGGAAGATGTTAGATCCATTAGGATTTGTACAATGGGAGTGAATGGGAAGGGGGTGGGGCATTAGGACTTTATACCATGGGAGTGAAAGGGAAGGGGTTTTGTCCATTGGAATGGTGTACAATGGGAGAGAATGGGAAGAAGTTTGATCCATTGGGATAATGTACAATGGGAGTGAATGGGAAGGGGTTAGATCAATTGGGATTGTGTACAATGGGAGTGAATGGGAAGGGGTTTGGTCCATTGGAATTGTGTACAATGGGAGTGAATGGGAAGGGGTTTGATCAATTGGGATTGTGTACAATGGGAGTGAATGGGAAGGGGTTTGGTCCATTGGAATTGTGTACAATGGGAGTGAATGGGAAGGGGTTTGATCAATTGGGCTTGTGTACAATGGGAGTGAATGGGAAGGGGTTTGATCAATTGGGATTGTGTACAATGGGAGTGAATGGGAAGGGGTTTGGTCCATTGGAATTGTGTACAATGGGAGTGAATGGGAAGGGGTTTGATCAATTGGGCTTGTGTACAATGGGTGTGAACGGGAAGGGGTTTGATCAATTGGGATTCTATGCAATGGGAGTGAATGGGAAGGGGTTTGATCCATTGGGATTGTGCACAATGGGAGTGAACGGGAAGTGCTTTTGTCTGTTGGGATAGTGTACAATGGGAGCAAATGGGAAGGGGGTTGATCCATTGGGTTCTACAGAATGGGACAGAATGGGAAGGGGCTTGATCCATTGGCATTGTGTACAATGGGAGTGAAGGGGAAGGGGTATGATCCATTGGGGTTGTACACAAAGGGCGTGAATGTGCAGGGGTTTGGTCCTTTGCGATTGTCTACAATGGGCATGACTGGGAAGAGGTTTTGTCCATTGGCATTCTATACAATGGAAGGGAATGCGAAGGGGTTTGATCCATTCGGATTGTGTACAATGGAAGTGAAAGTGAAGGGTTTTCCCCAGTGGGATTGTTTACAGTGGGAGAGAATGGGAAGGAATTTGGTCCTTTGGGATTGTGTACAATGGGGGTGAATGGGAAGGGGTTTGATCCATTGGGATTGTTTACAGTGTGAGAGAATGGGAAGGAATTTGGTCCTTTGGGATTGTGTACAATGGGGGTGAATGGGAAGGGGTTTGATCCATTGGGATTGTGCATAACGGGAGTGACTGGGAATGGATTTCGTCCATTAGAATTGTGTACAATGGGAGTGAACTGGAAGGTTTTGACCTATTGGGATTGGATACAATGGGAGTGAATGGGAATTGTATTGATTCATTGGGATTTCTGTACAATGGGAGTGAATGGGAAGGGGTTTCGTCCACTGGGATTCTATACAATGGGACTGAATGGGAAGGGGTTTCATCTATTGGGATTATTTTCAATGGGAGTGAATGGGAAGGGCTGTGGTCCATTGGGCTTGTGTACAATGGGAGTGAATGGGAAGGGGTTTGGTCCATTTGGATTGTGTACAATGGAAGTGAAAAGGAAGGGGGTTGGTCCTTTGGTATTGTGGACAACGGCAGTGAATGGGAAGAGGTTTCATCCATTGGGATTGTGTACAATGGGGGTGAATGATTTTTAGATTTTTTTTTAAAGGTTTAGATTTAGAGATACAGCACTGAAACAGGCCCTTCAGCCCACCGAGTCTGTGCCGACCATTAACCACCCATTTATACTAATCCTACACTAATCCCATATTCCTACCATATCCTCACCTGTCCCTATATTCCCCTACCACCTACCTATACTAGTGACAATTTATAATGGCCAATTCACCTATCAACCTGCAAGTCTTTTGGCTGTGGGAGGAAACCGGAGCACCCGGAGGAAACCCACACAGACACAGGGAGAACTTGCAAACTCCACACAGGCAGTACCCAGAATCGAACCCGGGTCCCTGGAGCTGTGAGGCTGCGGTGCTAACCACTGCGTCACAGTGCCGCCTAAGGGGTTATGATCCATTGGGTTTGTTTACAATGGGAATGAATGGCAAGGGAATGATCCATTGGCATTGTGCACTATGGGAGTTAATGGGAAGGGATTTGACCCAATGGGATTGTTTACAATGGGGGAAAATGGAAAGGGATTTGGTCCCTTGGGATTCTGTACAATGGGAGTGAATGGGATGGGACTTTGGTCCATTGAGATGCTATACAATGCGAGTGAATGGGAAGGGGTTTGATCCATTGGGAATGTGCACCATGGGAGTGAATGGGAAGGGGTTTGATCCTTTGGGATTATGTACAATGGGAGTGAATGGTAAGGGGTTTGATCCATTGGGATTGTGTACAATGAGAGTGAATGGGAAGGGGTTTGATCCATTGGGATTGTGTATAACGGGAGTGAATGGGAAGGGGTTTCGTCCATTGGGATTGTGTACAATGGCAGCGAATGGGAAGGGGTTAGATCTATTGGGATTGGGTAGCATATAAGTGAGTGGGAAGATGTTAGATCCATTAGGATTTGTACAATGGGAGTGAAAGGGAAGGGGGTGGGGCATTAGGACTTTGTACCATGGGAGTGAAAGGGAAGGGGTTTTGTCCATTGGAATTGTGTACAATGGGAGAGAATGGGAATGGGTTTGATCAATTGGGATTGTGTACAATGGGAGTGAATGGGAAGGGGTTTGGTCCATTGGAATTGTGTACAATGGGAGTGAATGGGAAGGGGTTTGATCAATTGGGCTTGTGTACAATGGGTGTGAACGGGAAGGGGTTTGATCAATTGGGATTCTATGCAATGGGAGTGAATGGAAAGGGGTTTGATCCATTGGGATTGTGCACAATGGGAGTGAACGGGAAGTGCTTTTGTCTGTTGGGATAGTGTACAATGGGAGCAAATGGGAAGGGGGTTGATCCATTGGGTTCTACAGAATGGGAAGGGGCTTGATCCATTGGGATTGTGTACAATGGGAGTGAAGGGGAGGGGTATGATCCATTGGGGTTGTGCACAAAGGGCGTGAATGTGCAGGGGTTTGGTCCTTTGCGATTGTGTACAATGGGCATGAATGGGAAGGGGTTTGCTCCAGTGGGATTGTGTACAATGGGGGTGAATGGGAATGGGTTTGGTCCATTGCGTTTGTGTACAATGGGAGTGAATGGCAAGGGAATGATCCATTGGCATTTTGCACCATGGGAGTGAATGGGATGGAGCTTGATCCATTGGGCTTGTGTACAATGGGAGTGAATGGGAATGGGTTTGATGCTTTGGGACTGTGTACACTGGGAGTGAATGGGAAGGGGTTTGATCCATTGGGATTGTGTACAATGGCAGTGAATGGGAAGGGGTTTGGTCAATTGGGATTGTTTACAGTGGGAGAGAATGGGAAGGAATTTGGTCCTTTGGGATTGTGTACAAAGTGGGTGAATGGGAAGGGGTTTGATCCATTGGGATTGTGCATAACGGGAGTGAATGGGAATGGATTTCGTCCATTGGGATTGTGTACAATGGGAGTGAATTGGAAGGTTTTGATCTATTGGGATTGGATACAAAGGGAGTGAATGGGAATTGTATTGATTCATTGGGAGTTCTGTACAATGGGAGTGAATGTGAAGGGGTTTCGTCCACTGGGATTCTATACAATGGGACTGAATGGGAAGGGGTTTCATCTATTGGGATTATTTTCAATGGGAGTGAATGGGAAGGGTGTGATCCATTGGGATTGTATACAATGGGAGTGAATGGGAAGGGGTTTGATCCATTGGGATGATGTATATTGGGAATGAATGGGAAGCGGTTTGGTCCATTGGGATTGTGTACAACGGGAGTGAATGGGAAGGCGTTTGATCCATTGGATTGTATACAATGGGAGTGAAAGGGAAGGGTGTGAACAATTGGGATTGTATACAATGGGAGTGATGAGAAAGGGTTTGATCCATTGCGATTGCGTCCAATGGGAGTGAATGGGAAGGGGTTTGCTCCATTGGGATTCTATACAATTGCAGTGAATGGCAAGGGGGTTGATTCATTGGGATTGTGTACAATGGAAGGGAATGGAAAGGGGTTTGATCCATTGGGATTGTGTACAATGGGAGTGAATGGGAAGGGTTTGATCCATTGGGATTGTGTACAATGGCAGTGAATGGGAATGGGTTTGGTCCACTGGGATTGTTTACAATGGGAATGAATGGGAAGGGGTTTGATCCATTGGGATTGTGTACAATGGGAGTGAATGGGAAGGGGTTTGATCCATTGGGATTGTGTACAATGTGAGTGAATGGGAAGGGATTTGGTCCTTTGGGATTCTGTACAATGGGAGTGAATGGGAAGGTGTTTGATCCATTGGGATTGTGAACAATGGGAGTGAATGGGAAGTGGTTTTGTCTGTTGGGATTGTGTACAATGGGAGCGAATGGGAAGGGGTTTGATCCATTGGGTTCTACAGAATGGGAGAGAATGGGAAGGGGCTTGATCCATTGGGATTGAGTACAATGGGAGTGAATGGGAAGGGAATTGATCCATTAAGATTGTCTACAATGCGAGTAAATGGGAAGGGGTTTGATCCAGTGGGAATGTGTACAATGGGTGTGAATGGGAAGTGATTTGATCCATTTGGGATTCTGCACAATGGGAGTGAATGGGAAGGGGTTTGGTCCATTTAGATTGTTTACAGTGGGAGTGAATGGGAAGGGTGTGAACCATTGGGATTGTATACAATGGGAGTGAATGAGAGGGGGTTTGATCCATTGGGATGATGTATAATGGGAATGAATGGGAAGCGGTTTGGTCCACTGGGATTGTGTACAATGGGAACGAATTGGAAGGGGTTTGGTACATTGGGATAGTGTACAATGAGAGTGAATGGGAAAGTGTTTGATACATTGGGATTGTGTACAATAGGTGTGAATGGGAAGGGGTTTGATAAATTGGGCTTGTGTACAATGGGAGTGAATGGTAAGGGGGTTGATCCATTGGGTTCTACAGAATGGGACAGAATCCGAAGGGGCTTGATCCATTGGGATTGTGTACAATGGGAGTGAATGGGAAGGTGTTTGGTCCAGTGGGATTGTGTACAATGGAAATGAATGCGAAGGGGTTTGGTCCATTGGGATTGTGTACAATGGGAGAGAATGGGAAGGGGTTTGATCCATTGGGATTGTGTACAATGGGCATGAATGGGAAGGCGATTTGTCCATTGGGATGATTTTCAATGGGAGTGAATGGGAAGGTTTTTGATCCATTGGGAGTGTTTACAATGGGAGTGAATGGGAAGGGGTTTGACGCATTGGGATTGTGTACAATGGGCATGAATGGGAAGGCGATTTGTCCATTGGGATGATTTGCAATGGGAGTGAATGGGTATGGTTTGATCCATTGAGATTTTGTACAATGGGAGTGAATGTGAAGGAGTCTGATCCAATAGGTCTGTGTACAATGGGTGTGAATGGGAAGGTTTTTGATCCATTGGGAGTGTTTACAATGGGAGTGAATGGGAAGGGGTTAGATCCATTGGGATTGTGTACAATAGGAATGAAAGGGAAGCGGTTTGGTCCTTTGGGATTTTAAACAATGCGAGTGAATGGGAAGGGATTTGGTCCCTTGGGATACGGTACAGTGGGAGTGAATGGGAAGGGGTTTGATCCATTGGGAGTGTGTACAGTGGAAGTGAATGGGAAGGGGTTTAATCCATTGGGATCGTGTACAGTGGGAGTGAATGTTAAGTGGTTTGGTCCATTGGGATTCTATACAATGGGAGTGAACGGGAAGGGGTTTGATCCATTGGGATTGTGCACAACAAGAGTGAATGGGATGGTGTTTGATCCATTGGGATTGTGTACAATGGAGGTGATTGGAAAGTGGTTTAATCCATTGGGATTGTGTACAATGGGAGTGAATGGGAAGGGGTTTGATCCATGGGGATTGTGTACAATGAGGGTGAATGGGCAGGGATTTGGTCCAGTGGGATAGTGTACAATGGGAGTGAATGGAAAGGGGTTTGATCCATTGGGATTCTACACAACTGGAGTGAATGGGAAGCGGTTTGATCCATTGGAATTGTGTGCAATGGGAGTGAATGGGAAGGGGTTTGGTCCATTGGGATTGTGTACAATGGGAGTGAATGGGAAGGGATTTGTTCCATTGGGATTGTGTACAATGGTAGTGAATGGGAAGGGATTTGTTCCATTGGGATTGTGTACAATGGCAGTGAATGGGAAGGGTTTGATCCATTGGGATTGTGTACAATGGGAGTGGATGGGAAGGGATTTGTTCCATTGGGATTGTGTACAATGGCAGTGAATGGGATGGGATTTGTTCCATTGGGATTGGGTACAATGGCAGTGAATGGGATGGGATTTGTTCCATTGGGATTGTGTACAATGGCAGTGAATGGGAAGGGTTTGATCCATTGGGATTGTGTACAATGGGAGTGGATGGGAAGGGATTTGTTCCATTGGGATTGTGTACAATGGCAGTGAATGGGATGGGATTTGTTCCATTGGGATTGTGTACAATGGGATTGAATGGGAAGGGTTTTGATCCATTGGGATTGTGTACAATGGCAGTGAATGGGAAGGGATTTGTTCCATTGGGATTGTGTACAATGGGAGTGAATGGGAAGGGGTTTGGTCTATTGGGATTGTGTACAATGGCAGTGAATGGGAAGGGGTTTGGTCTATTGGGATTGTGTACAATGGCAGCAAATGGGAAGGGGTTTG
This sequence comes from Heterodontus francisci, assembly GCF_036365525.1. NCBI lineage: Eukaryota > Metazoa > Chordata > Chondrichthyes > Heterodontiformes > Heterodontidae > Heterodontus > Heterodontus francisci. The sequence goes on along the minus strand of NC_090418.1, from coordinate 12,852,449 downwards.
ATCCATTGGGAATGTGTACAATGGCAGTGAATGGGAAGGGTTTTGATCCATTGGGATTGTGTACAATGGCAGTGAATGGGAAGGGGTTTGATCCATTGGGATTGTGTACAATGGCAGTGAATGGGAAGGGGTTTGGTCTATTGGGATTGTGTACAATGGCAGCAAATGGGAAGGGGTTTGATCCATTGGGAATGTGTACAATGGCAGTGAATGGGAAGGGGTTGATCCATTGGGATTGTGTATAATGGCAGTGAATGGGAAGGGATTTGCTCCATTGGGATTGTGTACAATGGGAGTGAATGGGAAGGGATTTGTTCCATTGGGATTGTGTACAATGGGAGTGAATGGGAAGGGTTTTGATCCATTGGGATTGTGTACAATGGCAGTGAATGGGAAGGGATTTGTTCCATTGGGATTGTGTACAATGGGAGTGAATGGGAAGGGATTTGTTCCATTGGGATTGGGTACAATGGGAGTGAATGGGAAGGGTTTGGACCATTGGGATTGTGTACAATGGGAGTGAATGAGTAGAGTTTGGTCCATTGGCATTTTGTACAATGGGCGTAGTAACATTTGGGCTGTAGCCTGTTACATGCAGGATAACCTATGGCCATATGGCATATTACACAGGATAACACAAGGACTGTAACATGTTACACACAGGTTAATACACAGACTCTGGTGAGTTCCACAGAGAATAACACACAGACTGTAGCATGTTACACACTGGCCACTATTTGAAGGGGAGGGGAATTATCATCAGTGCCCTGGCCAATATTTATCCCTCAACCAACATCACTAAAGCAGATGATCCGGTTATTATCACACTGCTGTTTGTGGGATCTTGCTGTGCACAGATGGGCTGCTGCATTTCCTACATCACAACAGTGACTACACTTTGAAAAGTGCTTCACTGGCTGTAAAGCGCTTTGGTGCATCATGAGGACATGAAAGGTGCTATATAATTGCAAGCCCTTCTTTATCGATCGCTCAGGAAGGACTCAGAAGTCTCTCAACGTGGTATCCAGTCTCATCCTTACTGGATTCATCAGGCTTCCAGTTTAATTCTAATGTGGGCAGTTGTGCTGGCGGAATATTCACTTTTTCTGAGGGAAAGCGGTTTTCTGCTGGGATACTCTACAGATCTGTAGAATGTGCCGGATTCTTTCCCACTGCAGTATGTATATCATGTTTTACTGTCCACCACTTGGCCAGGCCTGCAGTTGAACCCCTTATCATTACCTGTCCAGATTTTACACATTTACAATGGACACTTCACTCAACTGGAAGTGGTGGGGCCAAAATCGAACCAATTAAATTGGCCTTGACCTGTGACCTACGACCTAAAGCTACATCAGGGTTCCTCTTTGGTATTTTACCCGTCCATTGCTTTCTGTTCTGACTATCCATCTCTTCTAGGTACCCCACTGAAATTTCTTCTCTTGCTGTGGCTCAGTCTGTCACACTCTTGCCTCTGGATCAGAAGATTGTGGCCACTCCAGAGTCTTGAGCCTATAATCCAGCTCAACACTCCCAGTGCCAGCACTGAGGGGGTGCTGCACGGTCAGAAGTGTCGTCTTTCAGATGAGACAGGTGCTGCCTGCTTTCCCAGGTGGAAGTAAAAGGTACCATGGACACAACTGGAAGGGCAGCAGAGGAGTCAATAATTATGCCTCAACCAACAATCACTAAGACAGGTTATCTGGTCATTATCACATGGCTGCTTGTGGGATCTTGCTGTGCGCAAATTGGCTGCCACGCTTCCGACATTACAACAGTGACTGGTGTGTTATTGAGCTCTCAACACCAAATGTACCAAACATTCCGAGGATGAATGGTAAGTTGAATGAATGGTTCTTTATTCCAAAATGACAGAATTACAGGAAAGCTCAAGACACCAGTGATGAGTGTTGACTAACATTGCTTCAACTATTATGTCCCATCTTGGCTTGCATCACTACCTGCGATGATGTATACAAACTATTTGAGTATTGCTGAAAATAGAGACATGTTGTCGAAGCTTTTCGCCTTGCACTCATCAGGACAATCCACAAGAATACCAATCTAAGGGAAAAGCAACAACTTTAGACTGTATGAGAAGAGAGTGCTGACTGGTTGACAAGTGGACTCTGATTGGTAGAGGTGCTGAACAGGCCCCTTCGGCCCACCGAGTCTGTGCCAACCAACAACCACCCATTAATACTAACCCGACAGTGATCCCATATTCCCTACCACCTACCTACACTGGGGGCAATTAACAACGGCCAATTTACCCATCAACCTGCAAGTCTTTGGCCTGTGGGAGGAAACCGGAGCACCCGGCGGAAACCCACGCGGTCACGGGGAGAACTTGCAAACTCCGCACAGGCAGTACCCAGAATCGAACCCGGGTTGCTGGAGCTGTGAGGCTGCGGTGCTAACCACTGCGCCACTGTGCCGCACAAGACGCTTTTAATCTTCCTGCCCGTCGGCGAGCAAAGGTTTTAATCACTTCCTCCCGGCCTCACGTGTCTCCAAGGTCAGGTATTAATAAGACGACAACACTCGGCCTTAAAGAGAGTGAAAGATAGCAAAGCCAATGCGTGTCTTGAATTCCCAATCAGATACATTAACGGGCAACTGCTTTGAACTGCTCTGTCCTTTATTTCTCTGTAAATGCGTTCACACATTTTAAATATATTCCATTCATGTGTTCTCAGGATGTGGACGACAAGGGCACATTATTTCAGTTTGTTAATTCATTCTCTGGATGTGTGTATCGATGGCCAGTTTTAATGCCCCCCATCTCTCATTGCCCTGGGTCACAATCTGAGTGGCTCGCTCGGCCCACTTCAGAGGGCAGCAAGGGGGCGACCATGCCAGCGTGGGGCTGGAGTCACATATCGGCCCCAGAGCGGGTAAGGACGGCGGGTCTCGTCCCCACACCCCACCACCAAACTGAAAAGTTCAAAACTGAGACTGCTGGAACTTTTTGGTCAAGACTTGCGTTTGCCTAGCAGCCTGCCGCATCCTCAAGATGTCCCACAGCGTTTTATATCCAATCGAGCACTTTCTTGAAGTGGAGTCACTGTTCTGATGGAGGAAACTCAGCAAGATCCCACAATGTTTTGGTGGCATTCACTGAGAGGTGGCGAGCACACCTAGGAAGATCTCCCCTTTTCTTCGAAACAGTGGCCCATGGAATCTTTTGGGCCCACCTGCGGGCCCTCAGTTTAACATCTCCTCCAAAAGACAGCACCTCCGGCAGTGCAGCACTCCCTCTGTACTGCATCATCAGCCCAGATCTTTTTACTCAAGTCTCCAAAGGGGGACTTAAACCCACAACCGTCAGACTGAGAGGCAAGAGTGCTACCCTACCTGCTGAGCCATGGCTACAAAGAGGCGTTGGAACCAAGGCAGGTTGATGGAGTTGAACTGTACACCAGCCATGAGTCAATTGAATGGCAGCACAAGCTCACAGAGCTGAAGGGGCTGTTCTAGTTGGACATTCGTGAACCAGTTGGGTTTTTACCACAATCCAATTGCTTCATGACCCCTGTTACTGAGGTTAGCTCTTTAATTCCAAAATCGCCTTTCTTAAAAGCTGAACTCATATTCTCAAACGGCCCAGGGTCAGCTTTGATAACCACCACGACAACTGTACCTCTAACTGTCCGTCACCTTTCGAACGAGATGTTAAACTCTCTCAGGGCGGATATAAAAGATCCCAGGGCTAAAAAAAGGAAAAGGATGATCTGGTCATTATCACATTGCCGTTTGTGGGATCTTGCTGTGCGCAGAGGTAGCTGCGTTTCCTACATTCCAACAGCCACCACACTTCGAGGGAGTGCTTCATTGGATGGAACGCCGCGTCGGGGACGCGCGAAGGTGCTGGAAGGTGCTATAGAATTGCAAGTCCTTTCTTGGAGACGATGGGGAGGGAGTTGCCTCTGCCGATTGTTTTTTTTTACAGCCGAGCAGCTAACGCTTGGGGAGTTTCTGAGAGCGTTGAGCGATAACCCAGTCAGAATAGGAATGGAGTCACGTGGAAGGCCAGACCAAATGGGGCTGGGGGAGGAGGGGAGGTCAGTTTCCCGACTGTACAACCTGGAGGTGGGTGAGGGGCATTGATAACCTGGAGCAGAGGAACAGGAAGAGGCCATTCGGCCCCTCAAGCCTGTTCCCCCATTGAATGAGATCAAGGCAAAGAGTGTGTTAATGCTTGTGGTGAAAGACAAAGCATTAGTCCAAAGAGTCTTAATGACAGAATAATGAGCAGCTCTGACTACATGAAAAAACAGGCACATGTTTTGAAGTTATTGAACTCAATGTTCAGTCTGCAAGGCTGTAGAGTACCTACTAGAAAGATCAGGTGCTGTTCCTCGAGCTTGCATTGATGTTCACTGGAACACTGGAGCAGGTCAAGGAGAGAAATGTGGGCATGAGAGCAGGGGGGAGTGTTGAAATGGCAAGCAACTGGAAGCTCGGGGTCATGCTTTCAGCCTGAGCAGAGGTATTCCGCAAAGCGGTCACCCAATCTGCATTTGGTCTCCCCAATGTAGAGGCGACTGCATTGTGAACAGCGAATACAGTATACTAAATTGAAAGAAGTACAAGTAAATCACGGCTTCACCTGGTGAGGAAAGAAGAGGTAAAAGGCAGGTATTACACACCCTGAAATTGCATGGGAAGGTGCCGTGGGAAGGGGACTAAGCGTCGGGGGTAATGTAGAAGCGGGCCAGGGTGTCGCTGAGGGAACGATCCTGTCGGAAGACATATCAGAAGCGCTGTTGTGGAAGGTTGCATCATCAGAACAGTTGCATCGGAGACGGAGAAACTGGGAGAATGGAATGGAGTCCTTACAGGAAACAGGGTGTGAGGAAGTGTAGTCGAGGTAGCTGTGGGAGTCGGTGGGCTTATAATGGATATTAGTAGACAACCTATCCCCAGAGATGGAGACAGAGAAGTCGAGGAAGGGAAGGGAAGTGTCAGAAATAGACCATGTAAAGGTGAGAGAAGGGTGGAAATTGGAAGCAAAGTTGATGAAGTTTTCCAGTTCGGGGAGCGAGCAGGAAGCTCATGGTGTAGGGGGTAACATATTAACATGGATAGAAGATTGGCTCTCTACAGCCTTGCAGACTGAACATTGAGTTCAATAACTTCAGAGCATGACTGGCCTTTTTTATATTTTTATCCTATTTTATTTTTTAACCATGTGCCTGTTTTTTCACGTAGTCAGAGTTGCTCATTACTCTGCCATTAACGCTCTCTCTGGACTAATGCTTTGTCTTTCACCACAAGCATTAACACACTCTTTGCCTTTGGCCCAGGACAGCTTTGTTATTTAATCTTTCCTGCCCTCTGCACTATCACACACCATCCCTTTTGTCCTCTCCCCGCCCCCTTCAGTCGCTTAAAGCCTAATTCTTTTCTAACCTTTGCCAGTTCTGCTGAAAGGTCACTGACCTGAAACGTTAACTCTGCTTCTCTCTCCACAGATGCTGCCCGACCTCCTGAGTATTCCCAAAAATCTATCAATCTCAGTTGCGAAATTTTCCAATTGACCCCCCAGCCTCAACATCTTTTTTGCGGGGTGGAAGAGAGTTCCAGATTTCCACTCCGCTTTGTGTGAAGTACTCCCTGACCTCACCCACCAACCAGAGGAGAGAGTTTGGACCTGAAATCCAGTCAACTCAATTCGTGGGCGTGGGGGGCAGTGGTTTGTGGAGTGCCCACGCCCGTTCAGATCGAGGTGGGCAAGACACAACACTGGTCCCACCACCTCATCTGCACAATTCCGGGGCAAGAGCCCTGTGGCTCCAATGCTGGTCTCCTCTTCTCAAGGTTGCCGCCATGGTCTGTGCACAGCACGGGGGAACAGCAGCGTTATTTCCCAGTCAGGTGGTAGAGGCAGCCTGCTTTTTTCTTAAAGGCATGCTGCCACTTCGAGGGAAGGTGGGGGGAAAAAATTGCTGCCGTGGAAATTCTTGAAGAATGAACACCAGGGCACCAGCAGAAGGATCCTCAGTGAGCCGGTGCGGACACAATGGGCTGAATGGCCTCCTTCTCCGCTGTAACAATTCTGTGACAGATGCGCTGTCGCTGGAGGCATTTGCGGTGCCAGTGGGCGGGAGGAGAGATGGCATTTGCCTGCGGGCAAGGACCACCCGCCAAAGGGAATGGGAGGTGGCGGCCCAGGGTGGTCAACTGCCAGGGGTTGAACCCGAGGACCTGGCAGCGGTGCCACAAGAAGTCGAAGGACCTCCCGTGGGTGGGCAAGGTCAGTGAATGGATCTTTACATGGTCTCTTAGCCACCACAGCACCAACCTCTCACACTGCTCAATGCACCATCCCAGGTAAGTCTGCCTGGTGTCGCCTTTTCTTGCCCCTTCTCTCTATCATCCCTATCAAATCCTGAGGATTCCAATACTACAGTCAAGGGACTACTCTGCAAACCCGGGGGAATGCTGAGCACAGTATTGTCCTCACCTGGCATCCACACACACACACACACTCCCACCGGAGTCACTGGGTAGCGTCCATGCTTCTCATCCCTAAGCCAACGGTACTGAGCCCAATGGCAGTGCCCCCATTGCTGCCTCAGATCAGAGCGGCCAAGTCAGACCAGACCCAGAGGACTGAAAATGGGAGCTCGCTCGCTGACTTAGCTCAATAGGTCACACGCAGTTGGTGGGGCAGTGGGGGGGGGTGCGGTGGGGTGGGGAGATCTGAGACGCACTCTGAAGTCGGCTATCGATGCCTTGCATCGTGGCTCAGTGGGTAGCACTCTTGCACTTCTAAGTCAAAAGCTCGTGGGTTCAAATCCCACTCTGGAGACTTGACCACATGGTCCAGGCCAATACTCCCAGCGCGGGGGTGCTGCACTGTCAGACGTGCTGACCTTTGGATGTGATTCTTAAACCAAGGCCTCTGTCTGCCTCTCTCAGACCTCCACACCCACTGCTGGAAGAGGATTGGGAGTAGGTGTCCTGAACCTAATATTTATCCCTCAACTAACACCGAAAAAAACAGTTCATCTTGTCATTATCTCACTGCTGATCGTGGGATCTTGCTGTGCACAAATTGGCTGTCGCTTCTCCGGCAGCGGCGACTACGCTTTGCAAAAGTACTTCGCCGGCTGCAAGGCACGTTGGGACATCCTGCGGTCGTGTAAGGCGCGACAGAAATAAATGTCCCTTGCTTTCCCTTTGAAAGAACCAGCCTGACTCGTGAAAGCTCGGTGGGGGTGGGGGGAGGTGCGCGTCGGGGCCTGTCCCTTTAAATCTCAGGAGCTCATTCAGACTGAAAAGGGCAAAGGCATCATCACACACTTCCAGGCGAAGAGCGGGGACGGGGATCTTTGCTCTTGGCTCTGGCGAGCACGATTGAAGACCCGGTCTCCACGGCGACAGCCTCTCCCCGTCACCCAAGCGATCAGAGCTCAGCAACGGAGCGAGGTTTCCTGCAGAAGACAGCCTCGCTGTGGGTCCTCTGCTGCAGACAGCGACGGTAGGGAAGGAGAGATTTGATTGCCACGGCTTTCGAACCTGCCGCCCTTTCCGCAGTGCCAGGCCATGACCCCATTATCCATTCGAATGCAAGGGTACAAAGGCCCTGCCAGTCAGCTATCTTTCTCAGGCAGCTCAATCGCAAAATCCACCCCCCACCCCCCACCCCCCCACTCCGCATCATCCTTCCCTTTACAAACAGCCCTTAAGATTGCCTTATTGATATTCCGTCCCTCGCTCCGTTCAGTTCTCCAGGCTATAATGCTTGTAGTCAATAATGACACCAAAAGGGGCCTCCTGGGATCAGGAGGCTGCGTGGTGCAGCACGGACAGTACTGGCCATCTCCCAAACTGCATCCCAACCACCCCCCCCCAACCCCCCCACCCCACCCCCCCGCTGCACAGCCTAGTTCAAACGGCAGCCATTTTGCCAACTGCATCGGCCTAAAGTGGGTCACAAGCCCTCATCCTGGATACAGTGGTTTGGACCGACAGCAACAACGTGCATTTACATAGCGCCTGCAATGTGGGGTGGGTGGCGGGGTGGGGGGGGGGGGGTGGTGGGAAACATCCTAAAGGCAACGAACAGGAGTGAAATCAGACAAAATTTGACCCCGAGCCCCGTAAGGAGATATTAGGACAGGCGAGCTTGGTCAAAGAGGTTCATGTTAAGGACCACCTTTAAAGGAGAAGGGGGAGAGAGAGAGAGACAGACAGCCGGAAAGGTTTAGGGGGAGATTTCCGGAGTTTAGGTCCCGTGGCAACTGGAGACAGAGCCAAAGGCGCGCAGGAGGTCCGAATTGGAGGGTTGTTGGAGCGGGAGGAGGTTACATAGAGAGGGAGGGTGCATGGAGGGGTTTGAAGATGAGGATGAGAATTTTAACATCGAGGCCTTGCCACACCAGAGGCCAATGTAGGTGTAATGATGGGTGAATGGGACTTGATACCAGTTAGGATATGCAGAGCACTGCCCAGCTCAAGACCCCGTGCTTCTGCTCAGTTTCTGATCAAGTCAAAGCGTCAGAGGGAGAGCAGAGAGGCACCAGGCCAGCGTCCAGGCCTCTCGGGTCCAAATTATGCAGAAAGACAGGATTGGCTTGGGATGTTCCAGGCATGTACGACATGACTTTACAATACACAAGAATGGTTGGGGGAAATCGAGAAGATTAATCTGGAATATGACTTGAAATTAATATCTGAGACAGGTTCAAACGAGAAAACGGTAAACTTAGGCCCGATATCGGGATGTGAGCCCTCACACAGTGACTGAGCACAGAATGATAGCAATGGAGACCGAAAAAAAAAAAATCCTGGAATCATTTAAAATCTTATTAGATGCTGCAATGAGGGTTTTTTTTTTTCCGGATGGCTGAATTTAGAGTGTCAAAATGATTTTTGTCATTTGTAATTACCTGCGATCGTTCCATTTAGAAGTGAGTTTCCACGTACAAAAATGGAAAATCAGCAAAGGCTGAGGACTCGGCCTGGGGTCTACGCTGTTGGGCTTCAAAGGTTGTTGTGAGGGGAAAGGGCTTTTGGTGATAGCTGTGGTGTGCGGGAGACCACTCCATCCCATTCGCCGACAAGAATGCCAGACACTAACGGTCGTTTGCAGGCTGCTGGTCAGAATAGGCTGCAGAAACACACACACACACACAGACAGACACACAGACAGACACACACTCACTCAGACACGAA